>NW_027466487.1:2927500-4270000 GCF_050575085.1 Anarhichas minor | reverse complement strand
TTTGTGAATATGCCTGTTGCTGCTTGAGTAACTGGTTGACTG
This sequence comes from Anarhichas minor, assembly GCF_050575085.1. Classification (NCBI taxonomy): domain Eukaryota; kingdom Metazoa; phylum Chordata; class Actinopteri; order Perciformes; family Anarhichadidae; genus Anarhichas; species Anarhichas minor. The sequence continues at coordinate 4,269,958 of NW_027466487.1, read as the reverse complement.
GCTGGTTTCCACTGGTCGACAGTTTTACCGACTGCTTGCTGTTGCCATCAGGAGCCGAGTGCTCGTGCTCCCTCCCTGGCCTGGCTGGGACTGATTAAAGCCTTCTGCTGAAACAAGGTCATAATTCACTTAGCCAATGCCCAATTTCCGCATAATTACCCTCCTGCTTCACGAACGCTGTCGCGCGCGGACACGCGCACGTGCACACACACTCGCGCCGACGCTCAGACACAAACGCATTTCCTCTCTGATATGTGTCATTACTGAGAGGAGAGTGGTTAAAAGGTTTCAGAGTTGGCCTCTTAGTGACAGCTTAAATGGATAAAACCTCAATTAAAGAGTCTCTCCCTCTCTGCCGCGCTCCCTCTGTGGATGGAATAAGCATAATGCTGTGTCCTCTGCAGTTTGTTGAAGTGAGGACCGTGCCTGGCCTTTCTTTTTTCTTCTTCTCCCCTGGCTGTTAAATCAAACCTTCTCAAAAGGAGACTTTCTCATACCTCGCAATAATTGTTTCTCGTGGAAACCCGTTTAAAAACAAGCTACATTCAGACTAAAGTTTTTTTTTTACGGCTTGATGAACCGACTATGAAATTTGTAATCAACAATAAGCGTCCTTTCTGCCCAGCGAGCAGGGACAATAGACGCAGTGGCTCCCCTTCCTGCTGTCCCGGCCTGCGACAGTTCATTTCCCGGTGCGTTTAATGAAAACAGCTGCATTTCAACATGTGACGGCTTTGTCTTTATGTGGAAGGATTCCTAATTGTCATGTCGCTCGAGTTTATTAACGCTAGACCAATCTGCGTTGTGATCAGGCTCAGCATATGGCCTCAGACTGCCACTACGCTGCTACCATTAGCCACATCACAAACCCACCATATGAGCATCTGGTGTGTGTGTGTGTGTGTGTGTGTGTGTGCGTGCTGACAGTCTACATTATTAGTACCCCCTCCCTCCCCAAAGCCCCAAGAGCGCTGGCGAGGAATAGAGTAGGCATCACATAGAGTACACACACACACACGTATACACACACACACACACACAGATACATGAAGTGCTTTGAAACAGCTTGTAAACATCACAGCCTTGTTATTAGCACCTGATTACACTGCTGGAGCTTAGGCGTCGGCTCAGAGAATAATGCTAATATCAACAACAACATCGAGTGTGTGCGTCTGAGCGTGTGTGTGTGTGTGTGTGTGTGTGTGTGTACACGAGTGTTTGGCGTGTATTGCCTCCAGCCCATCGCTGTGGGATTTGTTCTCTGTGGACAATTTGTTCAAATTTAACACATGGATGGGAAAGATAAATTCTTGTTTTGCCGAGAATCTACAGATAACAAGAGAAGACGGTCATTCAATAACTGGCCTGTCGAGGAAAAAGCAGCAATGCATCCGCCTCAGACGACAGCGTTTTACCGTAAATCAAGTGACTGACGCAGCCCCTCCTGTTATTGCGATGGGATTTTTGAGAATTCGCCGTTAAGATAACTCTCCTGAAATGATCTGTTGAGTCACTTTACTGTCATATTTATATTTTCCTGTCTACGCCCTTACACAGACACTGTCCCAGGTCATGCAGAACAGTGAACACAGACCATCCAACATCTTGAGATCACCGACGGAGAAGCCGATATTCTGTTCCGACTGTGTGGAATGGATCCCTGTTCTTTAGCCACTGTTAAAAACAACAGTGTGGTCCCACAAAGCTTACAGGATGCACATCTGGTAGCGTACAGTGCAGGTGAGAGGAGAGTCTGTCTTATCGACTCATTTCTGTGCCAGTTGTTTCGGTTGCGATCCTCTTTTTCAGCCTCTCTGCTGTTGCCAACATGGACGCGAGGAAGCCACACCGGTGCAGAATGAAGCTCACCCCATTTTCACACCTGTGCACACCTGGCCAGGTGTAGCAGTTCATTTTAGAATGTTATAATATTCTGGCGTCTCCTGCCCGAGACACAAAGAACAGCAAGAAGAGCAATCCCTCACAGTGTCAGACGCACCTTTGGGTGATTTAGACCGTCCAATCTAACTGATGGCGTGTTGTTGAAACACTGACGCTGCGATAAGAAAACCAACACACAAAGGGAACTCCACACAAGAGCCAAACCTGGAGGCATATTCATCAACCGTTTCTGATTGGGACACCGGTCCTAACTGGCACAAAAAGTCTCAGAGTGACGCATATTTGTCCGTTGTGAGAAAGCTGTTTTCTCAGCCTATTTAAATTGAGAAAAGTCCTCCTGTCTGCTCCAGGATTTAGTTGAGCTGCGGGGCTGCTCTTAGCTGTTCGGGTTTCCCAGCAGGTGGTAAATGATACGATAAACATGTCCGTTTCTGCAAATGTGGGAATATAAAATACAGAAAATTTGATTTTAAGCAACAACCATCATCCTCAAAGATATTCAAAGATACTGGCTCTACTAAATCATTTTCATTTTGTCCGTAAATGTAACGCTCCATCCAAACACGCCATTCATGCTTAATGGAAAACAAAGAAATACTGCAGTTAGATGGGACATTACAGCTGTGAATGCACCGATTGAACCAATAACACACATTCTCCTCACAATTGCGTCAATTTGTGGCTTTCTGTGATTTGTCAGTGTCATGATGAATCACATAAATCACTGGTCCAAGCATTGATAAGGACACCTCCCACGTAAATCCATACCACATTATCAACAGATATTGCTTCTGCATGCATTATCCTTGATGTTTTAGCCGAACAACACACAGACGTGCTCGGACCATAAAAACAGGCCAGCAGGCAGCAGCAGCGTCGGACATCAGATTATTTAAACCAATTTAACCAATTCACGCTTAAAAATGAGTTCTGGCAAAAAGGGTGAAAAAAAGTCATGCTTTGGTAAATTGTGTATTATAATTTGTGAGTCCGAGAGAAACCGATTGAGCAGCGACTGAGATGCCAGAACACAGCATCCATGTGCGGTTCTTCCACCACGCTACACCTACACCTCCCTGGAGGTCCACTACCAAGAATAAATTCTCAACTCATGGGAAACACACGCAGTCCGGCTATTTTCTGTATTCTATTGTGTTTCCCTGCATCAACTTACTTCACCTACATCACACCTGGCTATTGCTGGGAATGTGTTACATCCACATTGAAACTCCTCAGATTAAAATCACTGTTCCTGGTGTAATTGGTGACTTCTTCTCCTCGTGTTTGTGTTGGTAATCACACCGTACGCTGAGGTAGAAGGGTTTTAGTTCAGTGTTTTTCTCGCAATGACTCTGAAAGTCTTAAGGAATGCAGCCTGCAAAGCACTGCGCCACCAGCATCCAATCAGCAGTCACTTGAATCAATAGCAACCCCGGGCCGCACATTTACACCTACAACGCCCTTGCTTTGTGCCCGGCTGGATCAGAATCGCTCATCTTGGTCCGACTCTCACATGAGGTTGGTTTTAGCAGAATTACATTCCTAAAATCTCGAAGAACCGTCTTCCTTCGAATCCAAACCATTACGGTGACCAGTTCGTGTTTGATCCAAGCGCCAACGCCGGACATCAATACTCAATTTTCACAGCAATGCTTCCGATTAGTCGATGGTGTAAGCGGGACAGCGTTTGAGGAAATGAAAGAGCCTATCAAGAGATGTGGGGGGGGGAAAACCGGGCCGGGCTTGATATTTCAGGCTTGTCTTTTTCTCAAGATCAATGCGAGTGTTTTATGTGTGTGGAAATTTAAAGGATCTGCAAAGGAGGTGCGTTTGAAGTGGCTTTGGACAAAAATCTCAAAGTGTGCAAGAGGAGAGGAGAAGAGTGGCGAGAAGGAAATAAAGAATGTGGGTGGGGTGAGGTGAGGCGAAGGGAAAAACCAGCCAACAAAGAAAGGCAGCATAGTTTCTAGCACTGAAAAGATTTAGTCCAAGTTAATTTGACAGAGAAAGAGTCTCACAACATTCACATTAAAACCACACGGCTCCCAAAATACCACCACCCCGAGAGTGCTTTCCCATCAGGCATGTGGGGGATGACAGAAGAAGAGAGAGGTGGGGGGCACATTCCTGAAATCTAGCTCATCCCAAAAAAAAAAAGGAAATAAAAGATGGACATGAAATAATTTATTTTCCTCCTTTCTTGTACATGTCCCTCATTGCTGGGCTCACCTACCAGACAATACCTGTCCAGTGAGAGCAATGTATTTACTCCTACGCATGCACATAGAGAGAGAGGTGGGGGGGGGGGGGGGGGGATGGACCATCCATCACACAGGTGTTCCCTATTGCTTTTAATTAATGACGTCTCTATGCGAGCGTCTGGACGCCACACACACACACACACACTTTCAAACCCACACGTCGCTACGCAAACCAGAATCCATTCACCCGTACACTATGTGGCCTTATTACTCGTTACTAATGAACAGCTGATCGCTGTGTCTATACAACGGTCACCATGATCGCTGAGCCTGTGTGGGAACTTTTACTTTCTGTGTGTGCAGGGGAACAAACGCCCATCACACAGTGGCAGCTGACATACGTAGCGACGGTGCGAACGCCTATGATGGATGTGTTGTACACACACACACACACACACACACACACACATGCAAACACTGGCAGGGCGTGCATGTTGTTATAGTGAGTGAGTAATACTCCGCTTTGTGCAGATATTCATAAATGTAAATGTTGTTGTCCTAAATGGAGCTGGGAAACAGATAGGTTTGTGTTGCTGTCGAGGGGAGCGTTGATTGGCCTGCTTAATCCTCTCGTGTGTGTTTCCCTCCCTCCCTCCCTCCCTCCCTCTCTCTCTCTCTCATGCACACACACACACACACATGCACTGGGCCTGTCTTATGGCGTCTAATGTGAGAACTCGTGTGGATCAGGGCACTGGCCAAGCGATATTATGCATTATAATTATGATGACCCTCCTCCCCTTGCTCCGTCATAGTTCAACACAAAATCTTCCTGACTTCCCCTCTCCTCTAACCGGTCCCGTAGCATTTTATATTTCGCTGCCTCTCCCTTCTCGTATTATTGCATTATTTCTCTCCTTCCCTGCGTGACGTGTCTCTGCACACTCTGACGAGCTGGATGAATATAAAACAAGTTGGAACTCTGCGTCGATTACCCCCCACACACGCGTACATTTATACGAGGAGGATATTCTGCTGGCCTCATTCCAGTGGCATGCATCGAGGTGACGGCGTCATTGATACACACACACACACACACACACACACACACACATGCAAAGACACCGTCGAGAAGTTCTCATGCCTTTGTTTATTCGCAACCCCTAATCGCTTTCAAAAATATACAACTGATAAATTAAGAGATACCACCAGATATCTATTATGCAAATCAGTTACCTGCTGCGTTATTAGATGATACACATGTATACACACGCGCACACTCGTGCGCGCACACACTCACACAGCGGTGGTTAATTGCCAGGTGGTGGAAGATAATGTGTGATTTAACGGACTGATGGATTTGTTTTTGTTTCGGTCACCCATCAATGAACAGAGACATCTGTAACAGCGCCAACACACACACGCTTAAGTTCTCTCACACACACGCACACACACACACACCATTATACACACGTTGAAGCCCAGGGATATCAGTGACAAGTGACTGATAGCAGTGGCAACAGCAATTGTGTAAGGCACGAACGCAGGAAATGATCCATCTTCACGAAGTTAAAAAAGTACACAGCCGCGTGTGTGTGTTTGTGATAATCGTAGATATATGTGCACATGTGCAGGTGTAAGCGTGCATGCCTGTGTGTGCGTGTTTGTGTGTGTGTAAACAGTTAATCCCTGGTAACAGTCTCAGCCTGTCTCTAGTGGTTGATGAGTGGCTCGGGGTCAGAAGCTGCTTGAGAAACTGCAGGGTCCTGAGGCTTTACAATGTGTTTACCACTCAAACTGACAGCTATACTACAGCTTATTATTGGCCTTCTAAACCTCCACACTGCACTGTGAGTTAGAGAAACTCCAGAGAGGCACATTGCCAACGGCGGGAGACACGCCAGCCAACCCTACAAATGTGAGATGTTGTGGTGTCGAGTGCAGAGATTCAGATAAATGCTGGAAATGGGATCTGTGCCTTCGGAGGAAAAAAATAGCTCGGAAGTATATGAAAGGATGGATTAGACAGGTTATCCAGCAGTTTATCTGGCCTTTGCGCGTCACTGTCCATGGCCCCTTTGTCTCCTAATTCAATAATTGAAAAAGTTATCCCCACCCACTGCTCATACATTGTCATTGTGTATGTGTGCACTGAGGAAGGGAAACAGAGAGAGAGAGCGAGAGATGGGGGGAGATCAAGGATGAGCCAGGTCCACTGAGATGCAGTGTTCTTTAATTAACCACAGTCTTTTATAAAAGACACACACACACACACACACACACACTAAGACTCACACTGCAGGGGCTGAGAATATGCTGCCGCTGGGATGAGAAGCGTACTGGCAGTGAACGTGTGGAGAGACCGCGGCGCTCTGCAGTACTCGGGTCCTGGACAGTCGGGTTAAAGGTTAGGATTCTCCCCACTGCTGAAAAAACCAACTGCAACCTTTTTTTTTTTTTTCTCCTTTAAACACAGTCTGAGTGTACAGCAGAAAGCAGCTGACAAATGACTTAATTAGTGTACATTCTACCAAGGTTAGTGCTGCTCACGTTACGTCGAGCTGATTGTACCGAGGTCCCGGGTTCACCTCTTCCCTTTATGCCTTTGAGCGATTCTTTTCCACATTTTTATCTAAATCAACTCGTCTCCGATATGGAAGCCGAAGGTGGAATTTCATTAGCATTTATTATAGAATTGTTACAGGAAAAGAAAAAAATGAATATAATATAGAAAATTGAAAATGAGCACTCTCCACACTGAGAAAAAATATCAGCTAGAATGCATTAGCAGCGACTGTGCGCGCAATATTAGTTTATCTAAAAATGTACAGGAAAATAATTTTCTCACATTCAGGAAAACTAATATTGTTTACAGTATGGTACCACAACCGATGACCTTATGTTTTCCGTTCCTGTCGCGTTACGCAGTACATCACGTGTAGTAATTCTGCTGTGATGCATCAACTCATTTGCTTCTCTTAGTTTTATTTCGCGCTGTAAACTAAAATCATTGGCCTGGAGTTATTATCAGCGGACAGAATCATTGATCCTCCTACTGCCAAAAAAACAAGTGTGTTTTCTGAGTTTTCATTTTGTTTACTGCTTTAATAAGTGCAGTCATAAAATGTGAATCAGTATATATGAGTGACTGCTCATCTTGGGGGCCAAGTAAATTGTGCTGAAGAGGTAAATACCACAAACTGAGATGTTTTAAGGGCCAAAATACATCCTACACATAGACAGGAGTCACTGCAAGATGGAGAGCGAAGAGGAAGGTGTGTGTTAGTTTGTGACATGCGCTCTTGCGCACCTAAAATCTAGGTTGATTGTTGCGTTATTTTGTTGTATTATTTAGAAATCATAATTCATGAGATCACACAGCTTGCTGAATTGCTAATTATAAGGATATCTTGAAAATTGACCGATATGTCACGTCAAATCCGGCATTTAATTGCAAATTAACAACATTTAATCTGCAGATTTTGGGCAGAAGAGAAGAACCCCGTGGATGTACAGGGTGGGACATGTGGAAACGCAGCTAATACAACATAAACGTACACAAGACTTGACTGTGAATTGTGGGAAGAGACATAAGCCTACAGTGTGTTACAGCAGACTGACGCTACATTCTTAAAGGATCCAGCAGCAGAGCCATGGACTCACGAGGACAGTATGAAAAAGGCAGCTTTCTTTAAAAAAAAAAGAGAGAGAGAGAGAGAAAGGAGGGGAGAAAAAAAAAAAAAGCATTTTCACTTGAATCAAGATCGGGGTGAGGAGCGAGGGATTAGGGAGGATAACAAAAAGGCCAGCGGACTGAGTGTAAACAAGAAAAGGGGGGTTAGAGAGGGATAGAAGGAGAGAGCAAGTCGGAGAGTGAGCGAGAAGGAGAGATTGAATAGTGACACTGCTACAACACAATGGGGTCAGGATGAAGAAGTGCTCCTAATTGAACCAGATAGAGAAGACAGAGACAGAGCCCTGAAAGACTGAGAGAGGAAGGACAGAGGATGACTCTCTGTCCTTTTCTTTCTATGCTCCCCGGCCATGCATGGATGAAGGTAGAGGAGAGGGGAGGGAAAAAAGGAGGGGAGCAATTGAAGAAATAGGAACGTGCACAGATTGACGCTGGACTGAGGAACAGAGACTGAAATATGTCCGACTAGTTGTGCAGGTGAGGGTGTTGGAAAGATGGTTTGGAGCCACCTTGACTTCACAGTAGGGGTCTGACGGAGCAGTTTTGAGGCTCAAAAACAGCTTCACCCTACAGGGAAACGTGAGAGGCCTGTTTAAATAGCTTTTTTTGTGGACCTATATCATGTCTTCCACTTTAAAAAAAATAAAAGATGAGATACAGACGAGGAGTTAACATCCTTGATAAAAGCGTTAGAGGGACTCAGCAACCCACTGATGACTGAAAGTGTGATGTCGTGACCCTGACAGCCCAGAGAGCAAATCAGGACATCTTCCTTCCTTTAAACAGGTGTAGAATAGAGAGATCAGAAGAAATGGCTTATTACCACACACACACACACACACACACACACACACACACACACACACACACACACACACACACACACACTGATCAGCAAAGAGGAATGAGGGGTCTTACTGTATGTTGGAGCTGTTCCAGTAAACAGAATGCCTGTTGGCTGACACCGGGACCACGTCCGCCCAGGTGAGACTCGTTAGCACCCAGAGAGACAGCGCTACCAGAGCCATGCTCTCGGCTCCTCTCTCGGCCTCCGTCCCTTCGGTCTCTCCGGCCACTCTCTCGGTCCCTTCACCCCACCAAACAACGCGACTCAAACATCCCAGCAAATGCCTAACAGACGGGAGAAGGGGGGGACAAAAGCTTCATGCATACATAGAGATACGGTCAAAAGACTATAAGACTTGCTCTGGTTAATAAGTGTTGTAAAAGTCTATTGTGGTGAGAAGTGACTATAAAGTCCCCCCCCCCCCCCCCCCCCCAACCCCCTCCTCCCACCCTCTGCAACAAATCCTGGGGCTTCCAACAAGAGGGTTTGTGGAAGTCCTTCTGAGCTGGTCCCCGTAATGACCGACTTGCGCCTTGGTCCTCTCTGCTCACCGGGAACTGCTGCTTCTGAGCCCGCCAGAGGAGTGTGGGAGGCCGGCACTGGGTCCAAGCGGGAGGTCGGTCTTCCTCCGCGCATGAAACGGTCCGCGGGGAAAGAGTTGCTGCTGACGTGAAAAGGCTGACTGCAGGAAAACTAAGAATGGGGGAAAAAAACGGTGGTAAAATAATAGATATTAAGCAAGTCCTCTTCTTTAAAAATAGAAAAACTGTTCTTTATCTGCGTGCTGCTGCAGTTTTTTTTTTTTTCTTCCAAGTATCCGAGAGATGCAAAGCACGCCGGGCAACTGAGCTCTATAATGGCTGCAAACAATTCAAGCAGCCAGTTTCATTAGCTCTTCAAGACTCTATCCGACAACCATCGTTTACGGTGAGCAGCCTGCCCACCCGTCTCTCCCCTTTCTCTCTCTCTCTCTCTCTCTCTCTCTCTCTCTCTCTCTCTCTCTCTCTCTCTCTCTCTCTCTCTCTCTCTCTCTCTCTCTCTCTCTCTCTCTCTCTCTCTCACTCTCTCCTCCTTCTCCTCTCTCTGTTTGGTAGGCAGCGCTCGTTCACTTTCTAACTCCACCCCCTGCGAGCGACAAAAGCGCATTCCTTCAATATTGTGACCGAGTCGCAGCACATCAGGCATCACTGCGACTTGAAGTTTTTTTTGTCAACTATTCGACCTCCGCCCCATAAGTAGTACGCTTTGAATCCCCCCCCCCCCCCCCCCCCATCTGCCAGATACGTCTGCAGCCATCCTCTGCAGCCTATTTTTCAATGTAACACCCCTCCTCCTCCCCAGCCACATATATTCACACACACACACACACACACACACACACACACACACTTTTATGACAAAGGCTAAAAAACATAAACTCTCGCACGCACATATATTCTCCACTATGGATCCATCCACCAGACACTGTAAGTCAGTCTAATACAGCGCTATCATCATGTCCAATCCTCTTACAGCTGCAGCACATTAACACGCGTGCTCACGCGCGCGCGCACACACACACGCGCATGTCCTCTCACGCAATACACCATAGAGAAAATACACAAGCTGCATATCACACTTTAGGTTCACAGCGATGCTATGGTGACTTTGTCTAAGTTTTGATGAAACAGAAGTGACTTGCTGTTTTATTTAGCAAATGATCCTATAAATTAAATTTCACACTTAAAATTTATTGAAGCAATTAAGTTGTAATATTGTGTAGAGTTATTTCCGTGCAAGTGTGATGTGGCTGGTGTTATATCTTCCTGTAGCTCTGTCATGCAGAGACATGGTAAAATGTTCAATAATTTGCCCCCCTCTGTCACCTCCACTGCCACTGCATCTAAAGTGTGTGAGAGAGAGAGAGAGAGAGAGAGAGAGAGAGAGAGAGAGAGAGAGAGAGAGAGAGAGAGAGAGAGAGAGAGAGAGACAGAGACAGAGAGACAGAGACAGAGAGAGACAGAGAGAGGGAGGAACAGGCCAGACAGGGAAAGAGACAGGAGGAGGGAGGGAAAGAGAGAGGTTTGCAGATAGGAGAAAGATTGTTACAGTTTTCTTGCCGCCTGCTGGGAATGAGTTGGTTAAGGGGGAAGTCAGGATGATTTATTGGAAGAAAAAAGGAGGGAAATAGGGAGAAGGAGAGCAAGAAAGAGAGTGAGATGAGATGCCATCGGGGAATCCCTCTGTCTTCTCCAGTCCGTCCACCTCTCTCATGAGCTGTCCATTTAATCCCCCCTCTGTCTGTCTCTCTCTTCTTCCTCTTCTCCTCACTTTATTCCCCCATTTCCACTGTAAACTTTCTCCACTCTGATCTCTGCTACCTGGCTCTTCTTCTTTTTTTGCCTCTGTCTTTTGTTAGCTCTGTCTCTGGTGGTTGACCCGACTCCTCTGGCTCTCTCTCCATCTCTCTCCGTTACAGCAGGCATGCAACTTTTTAATGAGCACTCCTCCTTTGCCTCCTCTCCTCGCTCCTCTGTCCATCACTTCTCCTTAGTCTCTCTGTGTTGTTGTTTATCGCTACACTGCATTGTGTAGTACAACAGCAGCACAGTTAAACACACTTGGTACAATTAAATATATATGCCCAGAAACCTTTGCACATATAAACATAGATACATATGTTATGATTAGGCCAGTGGTAGGCTATACATGCATATAGTTTTGAGCCATTGAAAGAGGAATTAAAAGGGTAGAGGAATAATATGATTTTTTTGGTGACTCTTGTTCGTTTTCTTGCTGAGAGTTATCTGGAAAGACTGATACTCTCATGTCTGTCCACTAATTAAGAAGCTACAGCCAGCAGCAGGTTAGTATAGCTTAGCATAAAGAATGGAAACAGCTAGCCTGGCTTTTTGCTGTCAAATTATCCCTTTAAGAGAAACATCGCTTTCCAGAATCAGAGTCTTTATGAGCTTTCCTGACCTTTGATAAAATGTTCTAAACTCAAGGTTCACTTACTAGCTTTTACGAAGGCCTTTGATCAAACCGCATTGTCTTCTTTGGCGGATGGATCTTCATTTGACCTTCTGTGATGTGAAAACTAGACCACTACCTGTAGACCATTTGTTATCATGCAACCAAAGTCCTGTACTTAGATCACATAAATCCAAGTTCCATCAACTGAAGAAGGCCCTGGAACACGGTCAAAAGCTCCAGAATAAGTTGGAAAGTGCCACTATTTAATCACATAAAACATTTGCAGGGGGTTGTCATCCAGAACAACAAGGATACTGTTTCTGGAAAGATGTTGCTTTTGATATTTAAAAATGTCTTTTAATTCATTGATAAATATTCTGATTATTCCTTTGAGATTTACAGACAAAATCACATTCACGTCCACGTATTCACCCTTGTTGCATTGGGAAGGCAGCAGAAATCTCAGCGACAGAATAAAACCCAAGCTATCTGCATGGCTATACGACCTTATAATAAGTAAGGAAATGTGTTTTTGCCATTTAGGAGAAGTGACCCTTCAAATGCCAGCCTATAGAGCATGGATGATTGACTGTATGGTGCCTACACCCGATACATTTGAAAGGAAACTGTAAATCAGGAGCAAGAAGACACAGTTGGAAATCGAACACCAACGGAAGCAAGAGATTTGGTGCTTTTTTTTGAAAAACAAAAACTCCACGTGTCGCTTCTCCGTTGGGTTTCTTTGAAACAGACGTTTGCATGTTCTGTTTCAGCAAACGCCCCTGTCAATTCCAATCACCCAGGTTGGATTCTCCAGGCGTGGGTTGCAGTGCTATTGGATTACTTTTGTATTGGGGTTATTATGAGAAACGACCTCGGGGATGACTGCATGCGGTGACACCGAAGCTCTTATGACATTTCCAACCCAGAGCCGGCCAACAACACATCTGTCAAGTGATCCTTTCTGCAACCTCGAAATCTAATCGGAGTTTTCTCATTGCTCTGACAATTGGATATTAGGCCCCTATAGGACTCGCATTCCTCTCTGGGGCCCCAGCAAGTAAACAATGCTCATATGAATTGAGCAGGACCCTTGCATGTATACGAACATCATGTAAATATACAGTAAAGAATTTATATTTCTTTGTACACTTGTATGTGTGCTGCATTTCAATGGCATTCTTGAACTGTGAGTCTCTTTCTCACTCCTCCTCCCGCTCGCTCTGTGTCTTGGCCTGCTTCGCTGTTCACTGTTGTGTTAGTAAATTGTACTGACACTCCCCCCCCGCCTCCTCTCGCTCCCTCACCACCTCTGCTGCTCTCCCTCCCTCCCTGTCCCTCTCTCACCCGACTGACTGACACGAATTTTCAATCTCTCTGTTTACCTTTCGCTGCTGTGCCTAAAACAACACTGGTACAGGCTAAGAGCAGGGAGGAGACTGGGGGGGGGGGGGGGGTGGAGATGGAGCTGAGTAGAGCGTTGGAGGAGGAAAAAGAGGGAGGAGGACGAGGAGGAGAGGTGCCACTAAGATTGGATGGCAGAAGGAGAACGGCGAGGGGGGGAGGGAGGCGGGGATGCAAGAATCGAAAGAGGTGCAAAAAGAGAGAACAGGGCTTTCTCTGTGTTTTGGTTGGAGAGGAATCCAAGGGGGAAAGAGACTAGAGGAGTGAGAGGTTAAGGGAAGGAGAAGAGGAGCCGATACTTTTGAACAGTCACGCAAACTGAGCCAGCAGAGGGAGGGAGGAGAGGAGAGGGGAGAGGGGAGGGGAGGGGGGGGGGAGGAAAAGGAAATGAAAGGGTGGAAGAGAGAATGTAAGTCAGAGTTGTGAGAAAGAGTTAGACGGGGCACAGAATATTAGGAGTGCAATGAGATATAGAGAGTGAGGGGGAGAGAGAGATTTATAGAGGTGCAGAAGGAGACAGAGGACAGCAAGAGTGATGCGTAGAGAGAGGTTTTTTTTTTTAAGAGGATGGGAGGGATGGCGGCAGAGAGGGAGGAGAGGGCATGTATAGAGAGAGAAAGAGAGAGAGAGAGAGCTCAGAATAGATACGCTCTCAACAGCATGAAATATTGAACGAAGGAGGCCGAACACAAGGAGGGGCGAGGAAAATGGAGGGACTGATAAAGACAAATACAATCGTTTTGTGTGTGTGTGTGTGTGTGTGTGTGTGTGTGTGTGTGTGTGTGTGTGTGTGTGTGTGTGTGCGTGTGTGTGTTGTTTAGGAGACAGATGAAGATGAGAGAGAAGAAGAGTAGGTGACAGGAATATGAAGAATTGTTGCTCCTGGCTGGAGACCAACACACACACACACACACACACACACACTCGCGTTGCTTTGAGTTTAGATTACTCCCATGTGTGGAGGAGATGGAGCGGAATTTGGTGGTGTCGAAAATATCACACTGCAGAGTATGTTTCATCACCACTTGCACCATCCCAACACACACTCGCACACACTCGCACGCACACACACACCCTCCCCCCCCTCCTTTGATCTCACTTCTCACTGATCTTCTCTCCTTCCATGTCAAATATTTAGGCTGCATTTGGCAGGTTTGACGAAAATTACCATGGAGAAATGATTTTATTTATTTAACTTCCACATCAGAAGTCAGTGTCAGTAGCTGCGAGAGGATGATCCCAAATTTCAACAAGAGGAGAGCGGCACTGATCCCCAAAAAAAAGTGAATCTGCTGACTTTCCCATTTCAGACATTGTTTTTAATGCAGGAAAACCACCATTGAATGATTTCTGAGGAAAGCACATCAGCGATTTGTTTGAAAATGAAATGAAAAAAAGTACGAAAAGTTGAGTTGGTTTAAGAAGACACTTCACACACAGACACATTTACGGTGATGAGTCAACACTCTCGCCGCCTCCATCATTTGCTATCAAAGCGTCGAGATGATGTTTTATGGCTCTTTTTGGATAAATAAATGCATTTTTTAATTAATTTCAGCTGTGCAGCCCTACAGGGAATCATATCTCCAGCTAAACCTGACTAGCATCGCACACAGAGAATGACGCACAATTGCAAATCTCTCCTTTTTACGCCCCTCTCTCTGTCACTATCACACTCACACACAAAGACCTGCATTCACTTACTCTGCATTTTTTTAACCAACGATCTTGACATAAATCAGATGGAGCGCATCAGTGATGGGAGAGATGAGTTCACAGTGGCTGAAGAGGAAAGAAAATGAGGAAGAAGGAGGACTGCAGTACAAACTGGAGATGTATCGTGCAATAACGTTTCTAAACAAACTTGACTTACATTCTGAATGGTAAATATGAGATTACTCATTCTTCTTAGAACAATATAGATCTATTTTTAGCCCATCAATAAGAAATATGAAATATTGATGAGACAGCATTGTCTAAAAAAATGTTTACTGAGGAGATTACTCCCAAACTAAAAGTGACTTACATCATTTCATAGTTCATAGTTCGTACTTTTAATTTACCACAATACCAGTATTAATATTTCTCCCAGAATGAAACAGGGTCAGTGTTTTCACCGTGGAAGAGACGGGTGTTCGTCACAGGAGGAAGTCAATGAGATCATTTACTTTTACTATATTCATCCAAAATCCATGTCAATGCTCAGTATTTTACAGCATGAGATGTTAATTGGTTGATTATATTATGCAGTACACCTGTAAGCATGTTGCTATACTCATTTATTCATGTTTTTTAATTTGTGCAAATTACAGACCTGGCAAGAATGTAAGAGGTTTCGGCCACTTAAGAAGATAGTTAGTGTGTGTGTGTGTGTGTGTGTGTGTGTGTCCTACAAGGAAGTGTGTGCATGTGCACTGCTGCAAGCTTGTGTATAAGAGCGGTTGGGCTTTGGGGCTATTTAGACAAATGTTCCTGACGCCTCATATATCACAGGTCTCAGTACTGTATTAGCCCCCGCGAGTGTACTTCTGCAGACAGCACAGCAACACTGAAGACAGCAGATACGTACACACGGAGAGACACACACATACACAGGAACACACCCTCCCCGACGGGTACAGAGACAGACACACATGCGCACACATGGAAAAGGAACAGGTGCAGGTTGAAAAAGCCAGCTGCCACCCGTTCTTTGTAACATCTACATTTCATCAGCCACAGCAGCAGCGGCCCAGGTGACGGTGAGCCCAGTGGGCACCGAGATTAGAAGAGTGGGAAAAGGTTTAACTTTCACTGTCATCTAAGGTCAGATTTGCATTTTCCTTTTATTGTTAAAGGTTAGGTATTCCAGTGGCTAAGCTGATCTGAGATCAATGTCTAAAGGCACCCTTCCACCCTCGAGGACGGCTCCTTGACATCATATCTGGGAAAGAAGCCGAAGGAATTACGAGATTTTTGGCCGTTTTGGTTAAGATTTGTAGACGGTCGGTGTCCTCTTTGTCTGTATCTATGTTGATCTCTCTTCCTTCTTTCCCTCTCCCCATTTCTTTCTTTCTTGCCTGTGGCTTCCTCTTCGTCATTCTGTCTCAATCCCCTTATTTCTGTCTCCAATGCTATCTCTGTCGCCCTATTGCCCCTGCTTCCTCCTTCCTTGCTCTATCTCTTTTTGCCCGTTGCTCTCGGCATCCCTCTCTTCCTTCTGCCCGGCAGCTGCGAGGAAGCGCTGTCAGGTGAAACCCAGGTAGATTAACCTCTGACTCTCTGCAGGAGGTGGGACCGATTGGCTTGTAATTGCTATCAATGTGGCATGTGTGTGGGTGTTTCTTTTCTCTATTTGGGCTGCATGATGGCTATCTGGGCCAGCACAGGCATCCAGCATTTACGGGGTGAAATGCATTCTGGGTTGTGATGGTGCGTTCTAGTGGGTCTTTGGTGTCCATACCAAAGAGGATGAAAAAAACATGTATTTGCTGCTCTCAGCAAACTGGAGCTTACTGCTGTGTCCAGAGAATCAGCACATATACACAAACATGTTAACACACACACACACATGTAGAAAACATAATGATAACATAAATACAAATGTTTTGCTCTTGTCCCGACTTTGAACGACACCTGATTTGTGCCACAGTGAGTACATAGGGCCCTCCTCTGCAGCTTGTCTGATTGGCTTTGTGTGCATGGGTACCCATGTGTGCAGAATATTTACGACTGTGTATGCATGAGTGCGAGCGCATGTGTGTGTGTGTGTGTGTCCGTGCAGAGATGGGGTGCTGTGAAAAAAAGAGGCTCTGACTCCCAGCAGTCCTTTGTCACACTGACTGACTGCTGAAAGCCATTTCAGACTGTGGGGCTAAATGATGGCAGGTACTCCGATCCATCCACAGCTCGCTACAATAACACAATACAGACCAGTCATCAACAGCCCTGTCATCTCCATCTGCAAATGCACTTCACACAGCCCACTCCATCTCTCCTCCTCCTCTGACTGCCATTCACACACTTGTGTAACTGTCCCCTAAACCCAATTGGTCCTTATATAGCTGAAGTAGAGCCAGATTTAGTGAAATCATTTGTGTGGCTCCTTTTCCCCTGCTTCCTTGTTTTGTTCGCCTCGTGTCGTCCTCAATTTGTTTTAGAGTTACTGCTGAGTTTATCGGCTCGCTGTGTTGGTAGGGAGGGGAATGTCACTTGGCTTTAATGTATGACTAACATAGAGTAGCCGAGCATTCCTGTCGGTGGGGTCGCTGCTACTTCTTGAGCCTATTGATGAAATTAATGAACAGAATGACTAAATGGGCCGTCACGATACACGGCTCTGGAGACTCACAGGGGCGGGCGGGCTTTTACGCCAGCCAAGCACTAACATAGTCAGCTGCAAAGGGAGACAGAGCAGAGAGTTTTTTCAAGGTGAGGCGGGGAGAAAACAGACGGGAGAGAGACATCAGATGGTAAAGGAATGCATACAGTGAAAGGATGGAGAGAAGGGGGGGGGGTAAGGGAGGGAAGGAAGGAGAGATAGTGAGTAAGTAAAAGCAGGTCTGGTCCAGGTGGGGTTCAGACAGTCAGTATGTTATTTTAGGAGGGCAGAGGGAGGGAGGGCGAGAGAAAGGGATGGATGGAGGGAGGGGAAGATGAATGTAGTTAATTAAGATGAGCAGGCGGAGGAGACAGTGTGGAATTACACAAACACTAATTAGAGTCTTCGTTAGGGGGCACAAAATGAGAGCAGCACATCCATCATCGCAACCCTCCATCCCTCTTTTCTCCCTCCTTCCTTACCGCTGTTCTCCACTGCTCTCGCTTTTGCATGGCAACCATATTTCCTCTCACGATACTCCCCACATGTCCCCCCCTTCCACTGTCTCCAGTCCTCCTTTGCCACTTTTTCCCCACTCTGTCTTTTCCCTCTCCCTCCTCAATTTTCCCCATCGACCCCATCAGCAGTTAAATAAATAGGTGCAATTTAACATCTGGAATCATAATCGAAGCAACCTGTGCTCTCCCTGTCCTTCACTTTGAATACGATTCTTCATTATCCCATCACTCCTTCTGCTTTTATCACTGCTCCGGGAAGGATTTCATCCCCACTCTCCCTCTCTCTTCCTTGTATACTTGCTTATAAACACACACACACACACACACACACACACACACACACACACACACACACACACACACACACACACACACACACACACACACACACACACACACACACACACACACACACACACACTGTGCCATGTCAGCACTATTTTTCTTGTTTCGCCAAGCCAGTCAATGCCTCCTGTTGTCTTGCTGCTCCTGCTCCACTCTTCCTACATACAGTATACACAGCACTGTAAACGACCTCTTCTTATCTTGCTTTCTTTCTCCTTTTTTTTTCACAAACAGGCTCTGAGTATTTCTCTTGCCCTCTTTATCGGTTCACGGTCCTCCTCTGGCACATCCCTCATTGCCTGATCTTACCGAGGAGCAGATCAGCCTGTCACTGTCATCGTCTGCATCCCTCTCCTCTCATGAGACCACAGGGATGGAGGGAATAATGAAGGTTTGGATGAAGCTGAGGGCGGCCCATGCCAGTTCTTGTTTCTGGCATTAGTATACATAAAGTACATACACAGCATGAATCATAATAATAACCCCATATGCACTGTGTGGTTAACATATACAAGTGACTGCAATGAAAAGGAGTCAAGTGTTTACAGATTTGAAGTTAAACCCGTTATCTACGCATTTACTCACATCATGCTCACATTGATTTGCTACCTTCCAGGCAGCTGTGGCTTTCAATATTTACTTAATTATTTCAATGTGAAAAAAAAAATCAATTTATAGATTAAAATGTGACAAAAGTAATCTCACAGCAAGCATTTATTTACCTTATTTTTTTAATAAAGCATGGATGCAAGAGGATACTGTTGGATACAGGATGCAAAATGACAGACGGAAAGTTAAGCTATTGTTATCGCTTTTTTTTCTTTTTCATTTTGGGGGATATTATATCTCTGTTGGGGAGTTGACAATGGAGAGATGACAGAGATTGAAGGGGGAAGAGAGATATGAGATGGGGAACAAAATGCAAAGGTCCCTGGGCGAACTCAAACTGAGGGCGTTGCAGTTCATGGTCAACGCCCCAACCAGGGCGCACCAGCACAATGTATTCCTTTAAAGGAAGTTTCCAAATTTTGGGACGAAAATTATTGTTTATATTGTTAGGAGCATAAATAAAGATCATCTCCAGATATATTGTGCTTTGAATGTTATTTTGTGTTTTTTATGTTTTTTCCACAAAAATAAATTACTTCATCTAAAAATTCTTAAAAGTACATTTCATTCCTTCTCCTTCATTGAAAAATCCAAAGTCTCTAAAAGTGCAAGTATTTTTCATTTCGAAAAAATGGAAAAGAAGTCTCCTGCTTTCCTGAAAAGTTAATTCAAAGTGTCCTTAAGGCTTCACGTTTCCACATCACAAAGGCCTGCTCATACATAAAGACGTTAAACTGAGATTCAAGGTGAGCACAGAGACACTTTCAGATGATTGTTAATCAACCATCTAGTGTCAAACTCAGCACATACATCATTCTGCACAGTGAAGGTCTGACATCCAAGCGAAGTATATAGCAAAACCCATTTCAGAGTGGAGGGGGACTTTACACTTTGCAGCTATATGAGACAACACCTCTGGATCTTAAAATGTCACACACTGTAAGAGTATTGTTTAAGATCTGCAAAGTTTATTTCTATGTAAAAACAATGAATAGAAAACGTATTATTATTCTCATATTGCTACATTACAATACTTAATACGTTACAATACTACATTACAGAGGTAGCATCACAGTACAAGATACAGATTGTTTTAAGTGAGTGAGGCGCTATCTTTATCTGTTTAACCAATAGCAGCGGTGGGCTAAAGGCAGTCAACATATCATGACCAAATATAAATACTGTCCAATGTAATCTCATTTACATTTATTTCTTGCTCCCTGACCTTTGACCCAGGCTGAACTTTGTGTGAGCGTCTTGCTGCAGGGCCACAGACAGACTCAGGTCAAAGGCCACAGCGTGCTGGCTGTTGGAGCCTAATAACAAGCTACTGTCTACCTGCCCGTCATGTCTAGGTGGCTCCAGTACACCTACTGTATAGCATGGAAATGCACCAATTACACTTTCGTTCATAACATAAACAGAACAGAATCTACCAAAACACAGGATAAATGTAAGTGATGTCAGGCTGATTCAAAGGTTACACAGAGGATGCATTTCAGGAACAGTAATTTGAGCTACCCTTCCGAGATGTTAAAGCTTTTCCTATGTTATATTTTAGCAATGTTAGCAGGATAGCCCTAAAGGATGATAATGTCAGTCTGCAGGTCTATCAGTCTGTCTGTCGGTCTGCTATTTTGTCCAATCTGAAATATATCAAAGAATTGTGTATGATTGCCGTGCCATTTCAAACAGACATTCACTGTCCTCGGGGGAGGAATCCT
This sequence comes from Anarhichas minor, assembly GCF_050575085.1. Lineage (NCBI taxonomy): Eukaryota > Metazoa > Chordata > Actinopteri > Perciformes > Anarhichadidae > Anarhichas > Anarhichas minor. The sequence continues at coordinate 4,249,459 of NW_027466487.1, read as the reverse complement.
AAATGACTTTGTTGACCCCTGACATTTAATCCAGCGCCACCACGAGGTTGAGAATTGTGGTACAGGGTTAAATATCTTGTCAACTGTTGGATGGATTGCAATGCCATTTACAGTAGATTCAAGGTCCGAATAGGATACATTAAAATGACTATGACTAAATATCTGCAAGGACATTCCCATCAGCCTCAGCTGTACATTATCAGTGCTAATTAGCTCATGTTAGCATGCTAACAATCAAAACTAAGATGGTGAACATATTAATCATACCTGGTAAACATCAGCATGTTTAACGTTGTCATTGTGAATACTGTTATGAGCATTTAGCTCAGAGCAGAGCTGTGCTTAAGTACAGCCTTACAGAGCTTAGGGATGGCTTATAACATATATGGATCAGCGTAAACTAAATGTGTTTGAGTGACACTTGCATGAGGATGTTACCTCTGCAGGCCCCACTCTATATGTTTCATCAGCTAACAAAGCTTGCATTCCTCTGCAGTTTAAAATGCCCTTCACTGGTTAGTTTTGTAATATGTAATGCGCCCCCCCCATAGGACGTGAAGGTTTTCCCCAGTCTGCTGGGATTCTATTGCAACAGCAGATCACCCAGTAAAACCAGTACCATGAGCGTCTGCTGCCTTCCATCAGTAGCCATTGTGGCACACACCTCCTGGCCAGCACAACAGCAGCATGTTAATTCACTGTGAAACCAGTGTAGTGTGTCCCATCACTGCTCCTCCTGTAATTCCTGCAGGTGAGAAAGAGGGAAAGATGGATTGCTGAGTATCTGATTGAGCAGCAAACAAGATGAATAATTGATATGTAGGTTCTCCATCCCAATGAGTACACACTATACACACAGATGCACAAACACCAACTGTCTTACAGCCCATGCAGTCACCAGTCTCTCAGGCTCAACTAATCCTCCAGGAAATGTAATACGTGATTCAATTAGTAGCAGTGCCAGATAGCTCCTGTGTATGACATGGTAACGGTGTCAGTGTGTGTGTGTGTGTGTGTGTGTGTGTGTGTGTGTGTGTGTGTGTGCGTACGCGCGCTGGGAGGCACTCTAAGTACAGAGCTGAACTAAGTCCAAAACCACTTATTAATACACGGTCCTCTCCCACATCTCTTTCAGATCCTCGGGCATGAAGAGGCAAAAATGTGCATTCTGAAGAGAAAAGCCCAGAGATATCCACAGTAAATGTCAAATAAAAGGCTACCTGCGAATTAATATTCTGATGGCAAAAATACTGAATCAAAATAAGTGATTTTGGGATTTTAAAACACAACCTCAAACAATGATACAAAGGCAAACAATAGCCTAACCCGTAGTTTCTGGCTAATGCTCTCTCTGTTTGCGTTTCCATTATTCATCGTCTTGTTTTCATGCTCACAGCAGTAGGACGATGCCTTCGTCTTTCAAGGGTTAAAGGAGACAAACTGTCACAAGTTGTGTCTTGATCATTTGGTTTCTTTTTTTTGTATAACAGAACCTTGAATTACCTCTCAGCGGGGACATTCCTAAATTCTATTTTCATACATTATGAAGTCAAACACTTTCAAAACACAAAACACATGTCCTAAGAGGAAGCTTGTTAAAAATTACATAATTACTCTCAGACTTGGCAAATAATAATGGCTTTCTTTTTAAAATGCATGTAGTGAAATAGAGCCCATCTCATGGTCCAGTAGGGAAGCGATGAAGGAGAGAGAACAAGAGTGTTACTCTTTATTGCTCCATCTCTCTTTCACGCTCCCTGAATCTCTCTATTACCCTGAAAGTCTCCTGAATCTATAAAAAAAAGAAGAATACACACCCACATCCATGAACACGATGAAATATACAGCATGTGGATAGGAATAATGTGTGTGTGTGTGTGTGTGTGTGTGTGTGTGTCTGAGTTATGATTGATGTCTCTCTTCTCAAATTAGGCATTTAAAGATGAATGGGGTAAAGAGAGAGAGAGCACGGGATGAAGGAGGAAAAATAAAACAGCCACTTAAGAGGGCCTAAACCATTTAACCATTTAACCCTGTTGCCCTCTCAATGTCACGCTCAAACTGTGTCTCCTCTATAATGCCTAGTCTCTAATTCAAAGCTGCTCTATTGCCATGATCATGTTGCACAAGGTTTACAATGTACAGTTAGTATAATGAATTTTTGCGTCTCAAATTTGTGAAAGATGCCATTCAAAACGTCCCATTCGTATTCAATTTACAGTGATATGAAACACAGGAGAGCAAGGAATCCTAGAAGAACAACTTATGCATTGTTAAACATTGTTGCCAGTTTATTTTCTGCAGATAGACATCTTTCTGTCGCATAAAACCATCTTTCAATCTTAATTGAAAACAATTTAAGTTTAAAATGGAGAACATCTGCCAGTGAAATCCCTGTGATACCATCAAAAGTTCACAACAGTTAAATGTACCTTGTATCCAATTATCTATTTAATCTATAAATTGTTTTAGATCTACTATACACCGTATACAACTAGATTACTACATGGTATAATGAAACATGAACAATCATTTCGAGCAGACAATACAAAAATAATATAAGAATATATGTGATAGGATGAGATATACCTTTGTGATCTAACTGAATGTAACGGGAGTCAGAAAGTCTGAAGAAGGAGGCAGGTTTGTTTCTGCTGGTTGTCCTTCAGGATGTGAAGTGTCCGGACATATTTGACTTGTTCTTTGACAAAGTCAGCTCTTTCCCAACTAAATGTTGAATTTGGGTTTGGTTTGCGATTGTGATAAACTCTTTGTTTTATTTGACTAAAGAAGTGGTCTCTCTTGTCTTTATGCGTCCGCCTACCTTTATCTACCTTTTGTCGTTGGCAAAACTGAAACAATAAAGCCAAGTTCCAAGTCCATAATATGTACTAATTCTAAGCAGGTATATGTTCACACATGACAAGTGACAAAATTACATACCCGCAAAAAAGTAATTAAGCTGGAAAATGCCAGATTTTTGAATGTGCTCTTGATGTGCAAAGGAAGAAGAGCAAAACTTTTTAAAAAAATGACAGTTAGAGACAGCTTCAGAATCATCTTTTTAAAAAAGTAATCCATCTTTGTAAAAACACTTTGAGAAGTTAAACTTGTGTGATCCCAAAGTCACAGCTTGATTAACTTCCAGTTGTTATGAAACGGCAAGTTGATTTCAGACGAAATCAACTTGCCGTTGATTTTATTCTGGTAAAACAGAATAATGATTGATACATAGTCCATACTATATTCCATTAGTGCATGGATTTAAGACATAGCTTTCGTTTTCTCTGGGTTGCCAGGTCTGTCAGTGTCCACCGTCCAACATTGTCTTCCAGAGGTTAATGTAGCTGCTTTTAGTTTTCTTCGGCTATAACGTTCCTGCTCCAGATGGTGAGTGTGCTACGCTGAGCCTTCATATCCAGCTCCTCACTGATCATCTGTTCATCATCACGCTGCAGGGCCTGACATCCATCCATCCATCCATCCACCAACTTTTTTGTCTTCATCACTCCATTTTTCTTTAGTTGAAGTCATATTTGCCACAAACTGTGGAAAACATTGATAGTTGCCTTGAAAATCAGTTGCTCACTAACTGACTGATTTTCAGTGATGGTGAATTAACCCTGATTGGCCGGCCTGTCCGTCTGTAATCAAAGTGGATGAGGCGAGGGCAACGGACCGGCCGGATGAGACTCTCATTATTTTCCTCGCTTCTTCTCCTCTCATCCCCTACATCAATTTATAATACGGCTCTCTCATTGCGTCTCCTCTCCCTCTTTCCCAAGCCTTCTGCTCATCAAATCCCCCTTCTAGACTTATCCATTCCCTATTTTTCATTTCCATGTTCTCTCCCTTTCCTTTCCTGTCTCTCTCTCTCCTCTCTCTCTCACTCTCTCTCCCCTGGATATTTAGTTTGATTTATTGCCTCTTGTTGGAACGGTTGGCGTTTTAATAACTCAGCTCCTCCTCACCCGAACGAAGGGAGAGAGAATGTGCGAGGAGAAGAACTTTAGTAAGCACAAAATAAACGTGCGGACAGACAGCGAGGTTTTTCTAGTGCTTTTCTTTTATCTCCCCAGCACTCTCCTGCTCTTTCATGTCTTCCGGTTCCTCTCACCGTTCACTCCGGCTGAGGATATAAAAGCTAAACGTGCAGGCGAAATGGATGTCAATTTGAGCTCCCCCTGATCTGTGGAGAGAAGAAAATACACATACACGCACACACCAAACAGCTGTAATGGACTGGGGATGTGGAAACTGACAAGCACATAAAAGATGGACTATCTGGTTTGAGGTAGAGCATGGGACCAAAAAAAAATAAATACTTCAACCAGAATATCAACGATGAAAGAAGGACAGCACTCTGGCCATAAGATACACAGTGATAGTAAGAAAAAGTAGAGCGTGAAATCAACAGAGTGAGACAAAGCTGGAGAAGTATGTTCATCTGCTAATGGGCCAGAGAGGATGAGGAAGGATGGTGAAAGACAAACTGGGAGATTTTAAAGCACCAAACAGAGCCTTTATTTGGAAGGCAATTATTCACACCGGTCATTAGAGAAACCATATCACTTTCCCTCATTTACTGAAAGACAGCAAGGGAGAGGGAGCGAGGGGAGAATGAGAGGGCAATCATTAGAAGATATCACTTTCACCCATCTTCTGAGGAGGGGAGGAGACAGATACGGTCTGAGAGTCCACATCCTCCAGCAATAAGACAATAACTAGCAATTAATAATTCAAATCACAAACCAGCAGCCAACGGATCGACACGTGGGAGTTACAAAACCTGTTTACAGAAACGTAACACTCTCGTTCATTTTGTTTTCCGTTTCTGCATTGGAGGTAAATCTCAAGGTAATTAGGTAGTCTTCGCATATTGTTTGTTCTTTTATCGCATGTCTCCTCTTAGAGCAATTAAGGTAAAGTCAATGCAGAGTTAATTACAAAGCATGAAGTGGGATTATTGGAAAACATGTTCCCATTTAATTAAATGTTTGCAGGTTTTAGTTGCAAACCTGTCAAACATTGTGACGCAAGAACAGCAGAAGAGAAGCGTTTTCATGACACACACAGAGAAGTCTTCCTCTCTCTGTCAAACACACACACTCACACACACACACACACACACACACACACACACACACACACACACACACAGTGCTAGTGTCTGATTCCGCAGTAATAACTCACAGAAAGAAAATCGTTGATGGGGAAAAAAGTCATTGACAGGGAAAAAGAAAAAAAGAAAAATCTGCATTTTTATCTTCAGCCCATAATTCTAAGTGGTCCGGCCTGTTTGAATGTTTCCTCAGGGAACAATTAACTTGCTTTTAGTTCCTACCACATAAGCATGTCTGCCAAATCCCCATCAGATCGCTGCCCACAAAAACACACACCGACTAGAGATTACAGACACAAAGACACAAACTAGAAAGCACTTGTATGTGTGCACGTAATGAAGAAAGCTGCGAGTACTGCGAGAGCAAGAAATGAATGAATATACTGTACAGAGATTATAAAAAGACAAAACGTTAATGGAGTTTTGTTTCTACGACACTTTTATCTGTCAACTTTCGACTACAAGAGTGGATCCACTTAAATGTAGATGTGTACTATTATGACTTTACATCAAAAGGTGTCGCTGTTACCATTTTGGCTTTTCTATATTGGTATCTAAAGCAAACATTTCTAAAAACACACAGAGTGACAATTTTGAGGGCGTGTAGGTTGTTGGCCTCTCCTGTCAAAGCACACAGCTGCTAAAAAAAGATGGATATTCATGTATTCTCTTATCTCATTCAGAGCAATATGACTGGGCAGGTGAGGATTTCTCCTCAAAGGCACTTTGATGGGGTTCAAACCTCGATGTGTTGTAATGGGACAGTCACTTTAACCACTACACTGCCCTGCTGACTCCTTAAAATCTTGTTTTTGGCACCGAAGAGAATGGTTCATTTTTATACACGGGCGCATACGTGGGGAAAGTTGCAAGTCACATATAAGTGGAGTGTCTTGGCAGTAAATAGATCAAGACATAACCTTCACTGAATTTTTGGCAGAATATCAAACTGCATGCGCAAACAGCCATAGACTCGTTCATCTCAAAGTTAATTTTACTACAGAGGGTTCACTCATGTGCATGTGAGATGGAGAGGAGGAGCGGAGGGAGATGCAGTGCAGTGGGGGATGGAAAGGCAGAGGAGAGGATACATTGTGGAGGTGTTTGGGGGGGGGGGGGGGGGGGGGAGAATGACTGCTGGCATGCAGAGAGGACGGAGAGAAAGTGGACAGAGAGCAGAGAGAGACCGCAGCGAGATCCTGAGTGAATAACAGGAACAGAAGGACAGATGAATATGGAGAGCGGGCCGCGTGTCCTCCTCTTGCTTCCATCTGACTCTACTAATCATCCACAAATGATGTGAGAGGGGAGGGGGGAGGGGGGAGGACAGGAGAGACTGGGGAATTCTTTGATACTAGTGCTGAGACGATACTTTTTTTTTTTGATACCTCATATTGAGGAATATAAAAACTACAAAGTCCCAAACGCCCAAGTTAAAAAATCTTAAATGTCTCAACACATACACTGTATATATATATACATATCATATAAATGATATTAGCATAAAAGAGTCACTGTGCAAAAACATGAACATAATATAATTATACTTTAAGTAGACACAGGTGTATATACTCACATTAATGATGGCTGAACTGCATTCGACACTGAAGCAGAACTGAGCCATCGTTAACGTTATTGGTAACACCTGTTCTTTTCCTACTATGTGACGCTGCACACACTCTGTCCATCAGTAGAAATAGATAAACCACCTCTGTATATCAAGTCTAAGTAACTTATTACATCCAACAATCTATAATACGGTATTAACAGAACTGCAGCCCGGAGCAACATCATCAACGTCCAACGTATCTCCAAAATGTTGACTTTTTTATGAGGTCAGAAAAAGCAGGACTTTTTCAACTTTGCAACAATGCATTTTCCCACATAATCCAATGTATATTAAACAATTTTTCAGTTAAAATTTAACCTGTATTTGGGTGCTCTATGTTGAACAATAATGTTAGTTTTAGAAAATGAAAATAGTAGTTTAGCGTGCATGCCGGGGTTCAACAGCCACACACGTTTATAGCTTTATGTGTCTGACTAGTTGAACATCTATTTGTATTTTACTATTGTATCTGTATAGTATACCCTTCTGACAACCAGACTCACATTATGTTTATGTCTGACATCCTTGAGCAATAAAGTTGATTCTGAATGTTAATAGTTGATCAAAATTGGCAAAATTCTGATTCAAAGTGAGTGTGTATGTAGCTTTTGATGGAAGAAATAACACATTCTCTCTCTTACAAATTAAAAGTTCATAACAACTCAAGGGCACCCTAGCTCAGTTCAATACACCACCATGTTTTTCACTTGGTCTGGCATATGGTGGCTAATTCTAGCTAATATTAGCACACTGAGTCATTTCATCAACGTTTCGCCTCTTCTCTGCTAGCGCTACTGTTCCACTACTTTTCAGCATTGACCATTATCTCGTACTTGTCATCTGTGGCCCCGATGGCCCCTCTCCAGCAAAGGTTGCATGAGCCGTGTTTCCAGAAATATATTTGTGTGTGTATTTTGAAGTATCACATTGGAAACTTGCCTAATTCTCATTTCTTTTCTTGCGACATTTCAAAAGTTTGCTTAATTCACTTGGCGGTTGAATGGAAACACAATTGTCTCACGGTAACGGTCTGATTGAAGGAGAAGCTGAAGAGAGACATTTTGCAAGCATGTGTAGCTAGCTTTGCATATGTGCCAGTCTCAGTCGGTACCAAAAGAGAATTGAAGTTTGATTCCCACCTCCATCAAAGACAAAGAGGGGGGGGGGACATATGGAGATCAGACTCAGCAGCTTTGAAAGAAGGATGAACACACCGAAAAAGAGAAAAGCCAATAGAGTAAGACAGAAACGCAGATTGGACAGTGTGCCTGTGATAAGAAGAAAGACGAGACTCAATCGGATTGCTCGCATCTCAGGGTGCTCTATTCAGTGAGGGGCCATTTACACAGTCAATAGTAATGGATAGCACATGCCGTAGAAAAGACATGGCCTTCTTTATCTGCTTACATGTAGCACATGGCGACCACAAAAGCCCCAACTGTTGCATTGAAAATCCGTCCGACATACTCAATTCTCATCTTTTCTTTACAAATGGCAACTATTAGTCACCAACGAAGTTGAAGTGGCTCCACAGACAACAAAAGAGGGAGACGAAAGGAGGGAAAAGACACAGATGTTCATCAATACACCGGAGTGTGAGAAAGTTGTAAACACAGAGAAAGAAAGGCGGAGCTGAGGAGAGAAGAGAGGAGGAGAGTCGAAGGGGCTAAGGGGAAGGAAGAAAGTGTGGCGAAAAGCATTCAATAAACGCGTCTCTATAGTAACCAAGATGTAATTTGCTTGGTGAGAAAAAGAGAAAGATGGAGATTGAGGGGGAGTGATGGGGAGAGGGGAATAGAAAAGCATTTACCATCACCGCTTGAGTCCAGAGCTGTAATTACGGAACTGAGACGCAGCGAGAGAAGGGGAGGAAAAGAGCGAAGGTACACACAAGAAAAGAACCGCACACAATGTACTTTCACAAAAAGAAAAGGTGAGAATATAAAATACACACAACTACAGTGATGACCCCATCAAATTGGCACTGTTGCAAATAAGTGTAGTAGGCGTGCAGCGGAAAGGCAGAGGTGAAAAAAAACAGCTTCAGAAAGTACAAAAATGATGAAGATAAAAGGAAAAGAGAAAGTAGTGAAAAGGCTTCTTTTGTAAGGGATTGTGTCGGGGGAGTGAGTTCAAAAGATGGAATAGTCCTGGGTGATTATTAAGCCAAATAAAAGAAATGAACAACTCTCTGATTAACTGGAGTATTAACGCTGCAGGGACCACAGACAGAAATGCAGGGATGTAAAGAGAAGAAGAAGAGGATTTGGAGTAGAGCAAAAGTGAGGACGGGAAAGAGTGACAGGCGAGGACAAGATAACTTATGGGAAGCATAGTTCTCGTATGATGAGTGATAGACAGGCCAAGATGTGCATAAAACATGCAGGCATATGGCCGATCAAAATAGTAACAGACCAAAAATAGCGGGATTACAGAGGAGACGGAGAATGGGGCCAGTACCGCTCTGTGTGTGTGTGTGTGTGTGTGTGTGTGTGTGTGTGTGTGTGTGTGTATAGGGTAGTTGATTACAGCTCCGGCGAGTGGCCTGGTGTCAGCCTGTATATGTGGAGATAACAGGATTAAGAGGCTACTGACACTACTGTACAAAAGAGAGAGAGAGAGAGAGAGAAGAGGCAGTGATGGCGAGGAGAGCAACAGAGGAGGAACAGCTGGAGATGGAAAAGGGAAAAGGGACTTCAAGGAATATTACCCTTGAATTCTGAAAATGCCTTTGTCATATGACGTAAAACAATAAGTAATTATATCGTGGAAAATCAGTTACACAAATGGGTGATACACCTTGCTAAATGAGCTGCATGCTTCCAGAAAGGGAAAATATATGAATCATATGCTACGGCCTTTGCGGTCACCAGATCTCAACCCATTTGAAAACGCACATGTTGGACTGTGCTCTCCATCAACCAAACACTGATTGAGGAAATATCTTTTGGAAGAATAGTGTTTATTCCTCAAATCATTGAGGTTTGGGAGCCCAACACCTTACTAATACACTTTTTGTTTCGGGTCTTTTCTTTAGTTTGTCGCCTTCTGAATCTGTGTATGCACATGGGGGGGGAAAAAAAACCAGCTGAACATTGTTCAGATTTCATAACAACAAACAGCCCCGAAAATATGCAGAAAACTATAACAAGTTGACATATTCATGAATCATCTTTAGCTTGAAACGAGTGGGTTTTAAAAGGCCCTTAAAACATATTTTCTTAATCAGAGTCTCGAGGTATGTGGTCTTACGTAAACACCCAAAGAACGGTTAGCGGTTGTTTCACAAGAAAAAAGGTTCTGTGTTTGTGTTTTTGTCTGTGCGTTTCTCACAAGTCTGAAGTGGAAAGAGTTCAGATGGAAACATGTAATGTCGCATACTTGTTGACACTTCTCTGTTTTCTTATTTTGATAAGCTGTCAATCAAATCTGATCAAACACCCACACAGTTCGAATTAAACCTGTCAGAACTTAAATCATTGATGACCAATGCAATAGAGAAATAGTTATTATGTTCATGGGAATATTTTATGAACAAGTGATATAGGGGTTGAGGACAGAAAATGGTTGCTGAGATAAACTGTGCCAGGAGATGTGGGGGAAAACATATTTGACCAGTAATGAGAAGATCAATGAGAGGGAAGATTAGGATGATGGATAGAGATTGAAGAAAAAATATTTTGGAAAGAGTGCTGATAATGATGAATAGCAGACACACAGGAGTTGAAACAAATAGTAAAGAGGAGGAAGAGAGAGAGAGAGAGAGAGAGAGAGAGAGAGAGAGAGAGAGAGAGAGATGGCTTGAGGGTGAAGAGAAGCTGTAAAGTTGGTTCTAAGATTTCTTTTTCTGCTTGTTTAGTTAAAACGGCCATTAGCACGTGTGCAAAATCCATCAGCTTTGCAATCAACGCGGCTCTTAATTTAGTGCATCATATCTGTAGATTTCAATTGGCGCTCCCATGAGGTAGATGAGACCACTTTTCTCTCCAAATCCAATCTGAGTAAAGGGGGGAAACTGGTCAATTTATAGACGGAGACAGAAGAATTAGCTTCAGGGCCACTGAATACTTAAACTGTTATGTTCTGAAGACAATTCCAAATTGAAAGTTAGAAAGTTGTTCAGTGAGAAAGTGCGAGAATGAAATGAATTTTCACAAAGTACTATTAACCTCTGGCAAAATTGTAGGGTCTGTCTGGTCCTGTAGATCAATCAGAGAGAGAGAGAGAGAGAGAGAGAGAGAGAGAGAGAGAGAGAGAGAGAGAGAGAGAGACCCCTGTGGCGTAAGTTACTCCTCTGCGGTCCGCTCCACGTTTGCCGAGGGAGCGCTTGCTCACTAGGGACAAATTAGCCACACAGGAGCACTGAGGCATCATGGGAAATTAATGATCAGGACCTCCAGGAAGTGAGCTAATGAGTCCTAGTGCCAGACGCACATGTACACTATGAACCACACACACACACACACACACACAGGATAAAAGACAGAGAAAACACGAGAAGGAGGGGGCGTCCTGCAGAAGGGAAACAGCCAAACGTGCAGTTGCAGCAGCTATTAACACAAAGCTACCAATGTAACGTCGTCCGGATGAGTGATAGTGCTGGAACAATAGTAATCTCACACACACACACTTAAGATAATCAGATAATTAGAGAGGACCACCAGTGGCTTTCGCCCATGGAGGCGTAGTGTTTACTGTCACTACAACCTCCCCTGGGGCGTCTGACAACAACCAGGGAATTAATACTATCCCCACACACACACACACACACACACCTCATGCAACCAAGTGCAGTGGACCTAAATGTGGATATTGCAGAAGACAGTTACAGGGGCGATGTGGCTTCCCACTGTTTGATTATCTTGTGTGTTGGGTCCCTGAATGCACCATTTGACCATGTAACGTTGTCTTACTTGGAGATATAAAGTAGCCCAACTGGCCTACAAGCTAAATGAATGAAGAAGGAAGTGTGCTTGTTGAAATCTGTGAACCAGCTGCTCAAAGGCACCTCACTGCAGGAGCACCTATATGGGCAAACACCCTGCTACTGCTCAATCAATCTAAATTGTCTGTTGGAGCTTCTTGCGTGACATACGTTTAAATACGTTTTAGGAATTCGGCTCCAGGTGAGTCATGTCAAGGGGGAGCGGAGAGGACAGAGGGTCCCAGGCTTCCCTGAAAAACTGGAACAGTGACAGACTGTCTCCCCACACCAGTCGGCGCACCTCTCAAGGATTTAACCACTGCACTGCACACAGTACCACCACACCCTTGTCCACTGATTGGTCCGAAGTTTCCCCGGCGCCGCCCTCAGCTCAGCGGATCCGCCCTTTCGACGCTGCTCAGCCTGTTGCTGCCAAACCAGCTGGCATTGCCAATTGATATCCTGTCTCGTGACTATGTAATCGACACTCTAACCTTTACACTCAGGTTAGGTATATTTTATTACTTTTCAGAAAGAGATCAAGAGTTCATAACCACCATGCGGATCAACTCGGAGAAACTCTCAAGGAGACCTTTTCCCTGTGGAAGTTCACACCTCCCACTCTGCAGCCTGTGATTTAACCTGTTCTGGGGTTTTTTTGAGTGACTTTAATCAGTTTGCTTTAATGCATCATGCGAAACTGCAGCAGCGCATGACTTAGACGTTTGTTGATGAGTTGGTGAAGCTGCTGGGGAAAGTTTTTTTTTTTTTTTTTTTTTTTAACCGAGCTCCTCACCTGATTTGCACGCCACTCCCAGCCGGTGCAGAGCCTCTCCGCGGCCCCCGCGCGGCGCTCAGGATGGGGACACCGGGAGCGCTGCCTGCGTGGAAAGCCACGATTTTCTTCTTTAACTTAATCTCCGCTGCCGTGGCAAAAAGGCACGTCGTGTATTGGAATTCTACAAATGCAAGGTGAGGAAAACTGCGCTAAATGATGCTCACCTCCGGGACTTAAATGAGAAAAGTCTGTTGTTTTTAGCGGCTCTAATTAAGGATTCATGTGGAGAGCAAGAATGTGGTTCCTTTTTGCGTAGCTGGTTTGAACCTGCGCTGCCACGCTGTTGCACAACGGCCACAGTAATTCCTACTAAGTGAGTCAGACGTTTGTTGGTTTGCAGAGCCTCCGCTATGCGCCTTCACGTCCTCTGACTTGATGAAGAGTGCAGAGCTGGTATGATTACATGAAGCCTGCCCTCGCCCTAAAGCTATAGGCCTTGTCAGGTGTTTCACTGAGTGGCCTGATCTCACCTTTTTCCCGCAACTATCTTTATCATAATGACTACACTCTAACACCGGCTTTCACCTGTCCATTGGCTTTTGGAGTTGGTTATTATTCCACTTATAGAAAGCCAGAAGTAAGGGTATCTCATAAGTGTTTGTTCTAAATAGTGTGCTAGATAGCATTCTGAGGACACAGGTGTATATTAAAGTCTAAAGTGCTGCTGTGCATAAGCGAATATGTTGGATAATGGGAAGGTAGGTGTGTGTGTGTCAGTAAGAGAGTTGATTGGGGCCATTAGCGAGGCAGAGTTAGGCTCACCTGCTGCTCCAGGTGTTCCAGTCTGGCTAATTGAAGGGTTGGGGTGGGAGACCTGCACTGCCCAAAACAACACAGCCTCTCACTTGCTTATTTAGAGACTCTCGCTCTCTGCCGGGCCTGATTCCCTAAACACTGTTTTAGATGAATTACCTTTTTTAGTTAATAGCCGTTGGCCACCGAGACCACTCTTGTCAATGGCTGTTTTGTCTTGCATTTATGGATGCACAAACGTACAGAGATATGACTCCTGGGACGGATCATTTCCCCGAGGGCTCCTTTGTCAGATCTGCAGGACTCATCCTGGAGTCGGCCGAGGTTGCATCCGGTGTGTCCAAGCGGGTAAAACCCAGACCTGTAATTGGGATCCAACAGAAATGTGGTGGGGAGGAACGCCGAGGATTAGGAAGCACCTTCTTGTTCCCCTGGGATTCAGGGATGAATGGTCACAGTCTGTGGCAGGGCCACACAGTTGGCTGCAACACCACACAATCACAATGCCATCAGCATCATGGCGGAGGGTAACCCACTGTGGCAGACAATCACTCTCATCAGCAACACCACCCAATCACAAAGCTATCAGCGGAGCCGAGATGTTGCACCCGGTCCAGAATCCCCTGGGTTTACCACTAGGACTCTTTTTCATTCCTCTGCTCTCCTCTCTCCTCACTCTTCATTACCTCCCTTGTTACATCCAGCTCTCCTTTTCATTTACACCCCCCCCCCCCCCCCCCTTCCTCCTCCTTCACCCCCTTTATCTCTCACGACTCCCTCCTGCCCAGTGATGGATATTGGCGGTGTGATTAGTTGAGCCTCAGTCATTTTCCCATACCATATTTTCGATTAGCAGCCAGCCAGCCGGCCAGGTTGTCCTGAAGCCTGTAAATGTAGCCTGGCGAGGGGGGAAAAAAGCACAGGGACAGGAGAGCGATGCTTTTTTTGGCATGATGCCGCACTGCAGAGTCCGGGGTGCCAGTGATGCCCATGGCACTCTAGATCACAAAATCACCACATTTGGCTTTTTGTTTATTTGTCCACAATGTTGTCATGGTTTAAAGCTGCTCCAATCAGTATTCCCACATCAACAATAGACCAGAATACTATGTCTTATGTGAAAGTCTCTTGTAGTGACAAACCCAAAGTGAATTATTAGCTGACTCTGCAAGCATTTAGCATCTTTCAGCTCATTGTTTTGGTTTAAGAGCCAGCAACTTTACGGTTTAGATTCAGCCTCACCATTGTTCAAAGCGACATTGATCTCTCATAAAGCCACATGAGCAACCTGGTCGACAGCAAACGGCAGTTAGAGACTAGTAGAGCATTTAGCAGTTAAAGAGACGGATGTTTCCCTCAGAAGTCGGTGGAGAACAAAACAGCAAATATTGGTCATAGAAGAGAGTGAATTTTGAACAGGACTTGAGATGCTAATGTTGAACCGTGTCTGCTACGTCTGTAAATGGGCAACTGTTTGCTGCTAACACCATATACACGCTAATATGTCGATGTTGTGTTTTCCTAAATCGGTTAATGTAGGTTTATATATCATATTTTAAATTTATTGGAACACATTAGCGGACTGTTCTGTGTTCTCCGGTTGTTCAAACCTTCTTGGCAAATGTTGCAGATGTAGGAAACCCATTGTCTCTGACAAACGGAGAGAAGAGGAGCGAGCTTCCATCACAGCCATTACTCTAAAGGCTCAGCTCGTATATAACATAACCGGAGCTGGAGACCAAACCGGCACATCTTTAATACAGATGACAGAAGACATTCTCTGGCCATCACCTTTTCTTTCGACATCTAGATTTATGGTTTTAATGAAGCAGGGGCAGTCAAGTGGAGACTGAAGGGCCTTGTTGCTCTGCCCTTCGCTGGCTAATATGGCTGTAACAAAGGCTCACTGAAGCACTTTAACTGGCACACAATTATCACCCTCCAGATTGAAAAATGGAGCTTTGAAATGGGGAGCGAGAGAGTGACTGCAGGGTCAGCGTCGAACATCGTGGAATCAAGATGCTCTGGTCTGTTTCGTTGTGGGGCTCAAGAGGGTCGATTGCCCTTTTATGATTTTATGAACAGCGTTTACGATTGTTCTCGGTTTTATAACGGTGTTTCTCTCAGAGCGATAGTTCCTTATTAGAGGAGAAATTATTTTTTTTACTTCCTGGAGCAGTTATAACCGTGGCGCTCCAAGCTTGAGTGTGTGCTGACAGTATAGCTCAGCTCTCTCCTGAGTAGCAAGCTCAGACTAGTTTATTGGTATATTCAGCCCCCTCCTCTGAGCCGCGGTGTGCTTTAAAACCTGTTGGGCAAAATAAGTTGACCAGCCTTCTTGCTGATACAACAGTGTCTGCTTCTTGTGCCACATTCTTCCTCATACATTCACTCAAGATCTGTCAGCTAGTTTACACAGAGCAACACAACTTTAAGGGTTGAATTCCCTGTTTTTGTGCAAGAGATTGCTTGAAACAAGCTTTTATTATCAATATACGGGTTGCTTACACATCTGTAACAAGAATAAATGTCACCCGAACCTGAACTTTTAAAATCAGCTACTCCATTCCCCTGTCCTCAGACTTACCCTCGGTCTATGCTTGCACCTCTGCTATTGCCTTCCCTCTTCTCCGACATGGTAGGAGGCCAACTTGTTCCAACAGTTCCTCTGATCGCAGCTCCAAACTGTTGTTTCCAGACTCCTCTTTTCTTTGCAGAGTGGCGGATTATCTGGGTGTCAATTAGAGATACGTTTTTTTGGCCTTTTACAAAAAAAGAGATGCTGAACAATAAGGAATGTTGTAAACAATTTCTCTTACCCGTTTCCTTGTCTCTCGCTCACGTTGGAACTCGCTCACAAGTTTGGACACAGACCTTGAGAGCATTTACAGCGACACCAGAACCCTCTGAACTCTGTCTCTCTCTCTCCCCTCTACACAAGCTCAGGGCGAGCTCCAAGCCACTGAAGCATGTTTAAACGGTGCGTGAGGAGATGAATATTTGTATTGGTTTTCTGTGTCTTTATTGAAAGCGGCCCTCATAAGTCTTCCGTGTAATCTCTGCTCTGTTTATGCATCATTTCCCTTTGTGTGCACTCATGAATGATCTAGTTTAAATACCAAAGTAAATCACATTCTGCATGCCATACCTTCTCACACACACACACACACACACACACGCACAGTGTACAGTAAAGTGAAAGCAGACAGTGTTTGTAATCACGTCTTGTCAGAAGAGATGATTGCACTCCTAGACAGATTTATTTATTTTTCATTGTTTTTTGTATTATTTCGTCACCCGCCGATGTGTCCGCCTCTGTTGTGTGTGTGTGTGTGTGTGCATGCAAATGAATGTGTTCCTCATACTACCTGCTATCTCTCCTCACTGTGTCTGTCTCCGTACTAATCTCTGTCTTCCCCTGGTAAATGATTAACATGGAGAACCCGGCTGAACTATAATCAACAAACCCACAGTGAGGTAATTACCACTTTATTCCCCGTCCTGCTAACAAAGCAATCTCTCTCTCCCACCTCTCTGTTTCTCTCTCTCTCTCCTCATCTGTCATCTAACTGTATCGGTGTCTCCCTCCTTCTCTGCGTCAATGCCGATTGTCTCCCTCGCTGCTGTGCTGTGGTCTGTGTAGATCCAGAGATTGTGTACCTTATCTGTCTCCTGTAAATGTGCTTCGGCTTGTTTGTTTGTGGTGTTGAGTGTATTATCTGGAGGTAAACTGTGGATGTGTACACTCGAGCTTCTTCGTCTCTGTCGGAAAACAATGCGAGGCCGTGATTTTCAGTGATGTGTACGCCTGTGAATTGACATTGGACGACATTGTTGTCAGTTGAAGTTCATCTCAGTGGAACAATAGCTCTGTTAGAGGTGTGTGTGTGTGTGTGTGTGTGCGTGCGTGCGTGTTTGTGTGGGTTTGTGCACTGACCTGCTGGTTTGCATAAAAGGGCACTTTTAGTTTCCTCGAGAAGAGATGGAGTGTGATAACTTTCAGTTCTGGGGAAAACAAAACCCGGCAATGCACCAGGATGCCCAGCCCTATTAAAACACACGTGACGTTTTGTGATTCATGCTTTTATACAAGTTTTTTGAGATTTCTCTTCCGCTCACAGCAAGTAGTGCAAGTGGCTTTGACTGGAAAAACTCTAAATTCCGTCCGGCGGTGTGCGTCTGTGGGAACGTTTACCAACTGCTGTGCCGGCCTCTCGTCTAAATAGGTCATTGTTTAGTTTCCACTCGTTAGTCGATGTTGGGTGTGACTGAAATGTTACAGGGAAAAGGCGTGTTATTGCCTTTGGATGCTTGGGTTTTTTTTTTTTAAAGGTGGGGCATGCAGAATGAGTATTGTGCAACCATGTCTTATGCGCTAAAGTGTCACAAGGCCTCATTTTGTGAAGTATTACAGGTGTTACTTTACAGATATAGGTGACTGCTATCTGTGCGTATATCTGTGTGAAATCGGTAATCTTGCATTTGGCGGTTTAGTGTTATATTATACCCAAGAGTGAAACCAACATAAAAGTTTCACAACAAAAATAATCTCTGCAGCTGAATTGAAAGCAGAGACACACACACACACACACACACACACACACGTGCGCAGGAAGATTCAAGCACACTGTGTTGAAAATGAGGTTTCAGCAGAGGCCTAGCGGAGAGGATGTCTGTATTAAAATGGATCAGATAGTCACAGTGCAGCTTGGAGCCGTCGGAGCAGACATGGTGTACAAGCATGAAAGGACGGCCGCTCTCTCCTCCTGGTCGGGATATTTAGTCAATCGATACCAATTTAACACCCAGATATTATCGCCGGCTCCTCGCATTATCACCAGACTGCATATGGACCAATCTCTTTCCCAATTTCTCTCGCCCACACACTGCCCTGTTTCTCTGTGTACACACATACATCAATATTAGGTTGCATTAAGCTGTAATAAGTTGGATTGTACGAATGTGTCCAAGTGGCGTGGAAAACAGCTGTGGAATGAAATGAGGTTCAGTGTTGTCTGCCGCTCGATTGGCACAGCACAGCCTGGCTTTGGCACAAAATGGCTGCCGTGCGTGCGTGTGCGTGTGTGTGTGTGTGAAGAGGGTGGTTGTGGTGGTTAAGGGTTGTTGGTGAGCGCCAAGCGGGAGCGCATTCATTCATGGTGCACAAAGAGCTGGCATTGTTGTGGGTGTCGGGCCAACCCGGTATTTCTTTTTTTTTTTTTTTTTTTTAACATACAAAACAGCAATTAAATTGTAGCGTGTAAACTAAAAATGTGGGAAACACTATCGAGTCTGCTGGTTGTTTAGCCAATACATTCACACACACACTCATATGTGCACGCACAGACCGGCAAACACACGCTCTCAAGTACATATAACCTCACACAATGCTCTCCACTCAGCTCAGAAATTCTGCCAAGAGGCAACCTGGGAATTCCCAGAGACAGAAATTGAATTAGTATTGACCCAGGCAGAGCAAAAGGCTGTAGCAGGAGCCTGGATTATTGTACCATACAAGGTCCTCGCTGCCAGGAGGACATGAGACATGTTTGCCATCATACCTCAAGTCTTCAAAGCTGCTTAAGTCGCTCCCGAAAGCTTTTTACTGTGTTCACCAGTGCAATAGTTTTCCTTTATCTCAGTAGAACTTGTACCAAGTCCATGTTTTTGGATGTGAATATCTCTGTTACTCAACAAAAACCTGATGAAGCCTGCGAAGAAACACCATGTTCGCACAGTTGCACTTGTGATTTATATGAACGTATGAAGAATATTGATACGGCTCTCCCAGTGTGAGTCCTGTCGTTAGCAGCCAGGAAGGAAAGAACATCCATTTTCTCCAATTTCAAGAAAAACTCTCAAGGATATTGTCATGAATCTTTAAAAAAAAATCGGCTTTCCCGTCTTACACGCCACAGATTTGGAGACACAGTTCTAGGGTGTCCACGTGAGTGGCATACTTGTACAATTTTGGATTGTGTTTAAGACGCATATCTGTAAGCCTTAACGGATGCAGTATGTCACTGGGTTTAGCTAACAACTCAAGGAACCTGAACTCTTCTTTTTTCATAATTGTTCCAATGTAAGAAGAAGTAGCTTTAACTTTTTTTTTTTGTTATATGATGTATAATAATAATGTTTTTATTTTTTTATTAATCATACAAATTCTGTTACAGTCCTGTACTCACTGGAGGAAATGGAAGCATCCTTTGATAGGAAAAAGCAGAGAATACATATACACCCAATACAAAAATTCTCCTATTCTGCAAGTTTCATCCATTGATTAGTATTTAGCTCCTGTCATGTGAGCGAGCACACAAGTTGCCATGTGCTCGCGTCAGTACAGTGTGTCTGGACTGAGACGGTGTGCAGCCAGAAGCCACAGAGCAGAGATAAGAGCGGCTCTCTTCACACCAGAACAAACTTTATGGACTGATAAACCTGCTCGAAAGCACCGCTCATTTACACTTCATCGAGACATAACAAAGAGACACTTAAATAAAAATACTTGAAGGGGTGTGAACCTGTGTATGTGTGTATTTAGGGGGTGTATAACGTTTGTGTATCCCTATTTATGATTCTGCTCATCAGAATTACCTTCTCATAGAAAGAGCTTCAAGTAACACTTTTTGTCAGCTATATTCCCAGTTCCCTAAAAAACACCTTTCATCCTGCGCTTTGTGATTTCCAGAGGAGATGGATCACACGACATATGTGAAGATATTTTGCATCCGCTTTGTGATGGGAGACTTTTCCATGGTGGAACAGAAACTAATATTATTTTTGCCATTGCCTCCCAGAAGTATGGCACCACAGCCTACTTTCCAACCCCCAGTGATGTGAAACACACACACACACACATTCCTCTTCTCTTTCTTTTTGGGCTGGGATACACATACCACACACACACACACACACACACACCACATATGAATATACACGGTCCCTCTCCGATTCCTTTTTCTCGTTGGCCCCCAGAGATTATAGAAACATTAGACCTGCAGTGGAGGGAGCGAGGGATGGCGAATGCTTTAAGGAGAGGATGGTAGGGAAAGAGTCAACAGATTTCAACTCCCAAAACAGCTCGGGAAGGCCCCCAGGGATGGAGGGATGAGGTGAGAGGGAGAGAGGGAGAGAGAGGGAAGAAAGGATGTCAGCAGGAATTACTATCACTGTCGCAAGCAGGCATGAGGAGAAACCCCCCCCCCCCCCACACACACACACACACACACTCTGTGATGCAGGCTCGTATACAGGTGTGGTACAGAGACACGCACGCACTACCAATAGCACCATCGCCCTGCTGCACACACACTCGCACACGGCTGCATGGACTCTAGGGAGAGCCCGAGTAGGAATCGCACCCCATTTAGACCTGACACTGCTTTCTGGTGTGCTTGTGTGTGTGTGTGCGTGTTGACTAAGCATATTGTGTATGTTGTGAAATTACAGTAGAGTCTCTTTACCTGAGTAAGGACAAAAATATGAATGGAATGTGGTTTCATATGCTTATTCAAACATGCCTGTGCCCAGATTTTTTGAGGCTTGTTTTAAGATTGTGTGTGTGTGTGTGTGTGTGTGTGTGTGTGTGTGTGTGTGTGTGTGTGTGTGTGTGTGTGTGTGTGTGTGTGTGTGTGTGTGTGTGTGTGTGTGTGTGTGTGTGTGTGTGTGTGTGTGTGTGTGTGTGTGTGTGTGTGTGTGTGTGTGTGTGTGTGTGTGTGTGTGTGTGTGTGTGTGTGTGTGTGTGTGTGTGTGAGCATATTTGGATGTTATTTTTGTAGCAATAACCAGTACCACATGACTCCGGGTGTGCAGTAATGCGCAGCTTGATCTCCTGTCTCTTGATACTCTTGACAATTTTTTTCTCTCTGCTTCCTTGTTCTTTTTCTGCCCTTCCTCCTCTTTTTTTTATTTTTTTTATTTCCTTAACATTTTGTTCCAATCAAATCTTATATTTATAAGTTCAAGGAATGTGGACTTTTTTTTTTTTCTCCAGAATTAGTTCTTTGATCAACCTGCAGTTGTGCAGCTAGATGAGTGCAGTATGGTGCATATGTTATTGCTTTTGTGGGATACTAAGAGAGTGCAGTAGATGGTACGTGCTGACAGGCTGCTGACATGTTGGTATGCAGAGTCAGTACTGTACAAACACTACACCTACCTTTCTTTGGGACTAAATTGATTACATTTTGTCAGTTTATTTTTTACATATTTTTTTTAATGTAAACTCATTTTTTGATGAATTGCTGTCTGTCCCTGTCCAAAAGTATGCTTTATTGTATTCATCAGAAATGATCAGATGGCTGTAATTCACAGTCCGAGAGCATCCAGAGTAGTGGTGGTAATGTTGTGCTGAATGGAAGAGGGGAAATAGCCTTGTCCCAAATCTCCATAGCTGTGGCCTTGTAGCAGGGGAACTCATGAATCTCATTGCTCTCCTATTCAGCTGGAAATGGAGTTCTTGTACGCCGCGCGCTTCTCAAAACACTGGAGCAGAAGCTGCGTGTTTATGATTGTGGAATTAATCTGCATGTTCTCCCAAAATACACCCGGTGACAAATGCCTATAGTCATGAAAGTCAGAAAATCCCTTACTCACTACTTTTATTCATTTAAAGAGGTTTGCTGATGGATTTTCTTTCAGAACGGAAAATAGTTCGGAGCGGTTTTGTTCTTCATCAGGAGTAGATATATGAATATAAACAAGTGTGTTTTTTTTTTTGTGGCATTTGCTTACTTTGCAGTGGACTTTGTGTTCGTATGATGAAAAAACACTCGCCCACACACTCCTGCACTGTACACTACTGCCTGTCAATCAACTTCGGGTCATTGCGGTTCATTACCTAAAGTAGAGACCAGTCATTTTTAATCCCAAATTAATCAATTAATCCCACTCCAGCTTCAGGCTGTTGTTAGCACTATGTCAGACCGCCTCTCCTCTTGACCCTCACCACTTCTTTCCACTGTGCTCCTAAATCCAGCCCCCCCCCCCCCCCCCCCATCCAGTTATATCAGCCCAAATGCTAAAAGGATGAATTTAATTTCACACACTGCAAAGCAATGGATAAGCTAATGTACTGGAGCTAAATATGCTGTGTTGAGTTTATAAATACCACACATTCAGGAGCCTTAAAGCCAAATGGATGGATATTGTGAAAATGTCTCAATAGTTGTATTTCTAGTCACTTTTTTTCCCAGCTGATTGGTACTAGACATCAGTGTCCTATCTCTGGTGCGAATATGTGTTAATGTGTGTGAGGGCAGGGGGCAGGCAGGCGGGCGGGTGTGTGGCTGTGCGTGACTAGAACAGGACAAAGCTGGCTGCCTTGAGGGGGAGTAAGGGGGACCTTCCATTCCCCCGATGCATTGAGCGATATCAATCTTAACCGTTGTGACGGAGAAAGATGGAGAGGGAGAGAGGAGCATGGATCGGCTGCGAGGGGAGGGAGAGGGGGCCAGTTTAGGCTCCTGGGATTCCAAAGCAGTGACCGTGAAAGTGCTTAGATAAACAGAGAAAAAGACAGAGGAGGGAGGGTGGGCGAAGTGGGTGAAATGGTGGTGGAAGAAGCAACGGAGGGAAGACAGGACGTGAAAGGTGTAGGATTCGTTGACAGGGGGAGGAAATGAGACCTGCTGAAGATGGGGTGAGAGAAAGCACATGGGAGTGAGACCAAGTATAGAAGTTTTGAAATAAGTTCACCAGGAGTCAGAGGGACGGAAAGCGGCCAGCGTACTCTATTTACTCCTCTGCTCTAGTGCCTCTCCAATCTCTTTCTCTCCATCTTCTCCTTTCCTCTCCTTCCCTCTGTTTAAATAATTCAGGCCTGTTGGTTGTATTAGGGCAGCTTTCCTTGTGTGTCTTAACTGTGTGTGTGTGTGTGTGACTGACTGACTGAAAGGCAGCTCCAGCCCTCCAATTGGCCATTCCTTCACTAACAACCAGCAAAATAATCAGACAGAGGGAAAGCGAGGGAGAACGCACACCTGGGATGAATCGTATGTTGCCTATCCAGCACTGACCTTCACGTCATGGAGAGAGACAAACAGAGTGTGAGAATGGAGAGGAAAGAGTGTCTACGGCATCAGAAGTGTGACCCACTTAGTAAATGATGGATTCTCAAAGCCAAGTCTGATTTATTGGCTGTGTGTGTGTGTGTGTGTGTGTGTGTGTGTGTGTGTGTGTGTGTGTGTGTGTGTGTGTGTGTGTGTGTGTGTGTGTGTGTGTGTGTGTGTGTGTGTGTGTGTGTGTGTGTGTGTGTGTGTGTGTGTGTGTGTGTGTGTGTGTGTGTGTGTGTGTGTGTGTGTGTGTGTGTTAATGGGTGTTGCTCGCATGTCTTCCTTAACCCACTTACACAGGTGGGCCTTGCTGAGAGACCTGAGACGCAAGTGTAGTTAAGTATAGTTAATATAATAGATGAGGTTGTAGACAAGAGATAAGAACATGAAATAACTTTTTAAAAGAAGTGTATTAAAAACAGTTTATTATGTGTCGCATTGAAACGGCACTTTACTGATGTATCATGATTACAAACACTGCTACAAAGATTTCATCATATTTTACCCAACAAGAAAAAAGTGTGATTTGACGGGGAAACAAAAATTCAAGACAACATGCAGACGCAGACAAAGACAGACAAGCGGCACCGAACACAGGACCAAAAGCCAACTTAAGGTTGCAACTAATGATTCTTTTTATTAGCGATTAATCTGATTTAATTCTTTGGTGTGTAAAATGTCCCAGAGCTCAAGGTGACACGTTTTTACAATATTCATTTAACATGTATCATCTGAAATCCCAAATATTCTTTAATCTATGATGATGTAAAAAAAGAGAAAGGATTCAAATCTTCATATTTAAGAAGCTGTACGAGTTTCTCCGTCCATCGACCGCTTGAAACCTGCAGATACACTGTATGATTGACATCCACAGTCTAAAGCCGGTTGCCAAATAATTTTTTCTAATCGATGGGAAAAAGATTGTCCGGTTCCCCCTCAGCCGTACATCACCTGCCCCGTTGGCGTGAACCCAATGTGACCGACCTTTTGTGTTATTTACTTCAAAGTTAACATTAATTTGACAACACCCTTTATTTAGCTCGACTCATCTGCTCTGACACTACGGCGAAGTTGGCACACAAACCTGAGATAAATGATGTTGACGCGGTGGATCAGCCCAGCTGCCACTTTGTAGCAATACGCTTTTGATAGATTTCAGAAATAGTTTGAATCATGGCTTTTTGTGTCCACCCATCATCGCTGTCACTGTCTCCCTCGCCCCGTCCGTCAGTGTCTGAGCGGTGAGGTACTGTAGCTATATTCGGGTTCATGTATCCGAGCCTGGCACCTGTACAGATCAGCCCTGTATTTACGCTGCAGCTCCATTTAGACTGCAGAAACATGGAGAGCACTCATTACTCTGAGGTTTAGGCTGTCCGACAGAGGGATGCAGGAAAAAAGACGAATGGAGCGAAGGATGCATGGGTGGGGCCTTGGTTTGGCACCAATCCCGGCTCCGGATTGGTTGTTGTCCTGGCAACAGCACGTCTGACCTTATTTACCCCTTCGCCGTACGTATGCTGTGCGCTTTCCTCGTCGCTCTTCTCGGCTTGAGAGCGAAAACTCTTCTTCTTGTGCCCTTTTTTTCCCCCTTCACACTCTTACGAGAGTGGCCGCCTCCACGCAGAGCAGGTGAGAGAGTCAAGTCAGAACACTTACAGCTGCTGCCGTGCTGGTGGGCACGGGGAGGCAACAATTCCAGTGTTTTTTGGTCAAACGGCGAAAAAAAGAAAATCGAGCCGTAGACTGCGAGACTGCACTCTTGTCCATTTATATTGTGGACAGTAATTTCATACCTCCCCAGAAAAGTCGCTGGAAAGCTTATTTGAGGATCGGACTCGGACCACACATGGAGAGCGGTGCCTATGCATGACAGAGCTCCGCCACAAAGGGGGGGCGATGGTTTCCGTAGACCTGCAGCCGTATCAAAATGGTTCCGATGGATTGGTTTCCATACTGATGGGTCCTGTGGGCCCAAATCGTGCAATTTTCCTCAGCTCTGACGGCCGTAGCCATACATCCTGTTGTGCTGCTGAGTCCCACAAAATGGACACACATACACACACACACACACACACACACACACACACACACAGAGGAGGACCTATGCCCTAACAGGCAGAAAATAGGGTCTGTCTTTACCTGAGGCTGAGAATCCCTCAGGGCCTGAAGCAGCAGGTGTGCGTGTTTGTGGGGACGTGAGGCAGCCTGCTGATCCACACACTTTGAATGCCCGGTGCCTCCTGGTCATTTAATGGAGCCTGCATGGCAAGAAAGGTGCAATCACTTCATCCGGGCTACACACATACACCAACAGCCATAGTCGCCAACGCTTATGTGCCAAATTCGTATTGATATACGATGCTTTGCAATGCGTTTGTGCACTTGTGCTCTTATCCTTCTACCCTTATGAGGGCAGAGGCATTAAGTTTGTCTAATGGCACAGAGCTCCCCCTAGGGACGTGTTAAGCAGAAGCCAGCAAGATCTTAATGCACGTTATTACGACGCGTGTGCTCAGAACTTTCACGTAAAGAAAAAGCACACACTGAAGAGGATGGAGACGAAAGAGGGGAAAAAATAGGAAGGAAGTTCACATACCGTCCACATTTGGAGATTAGGAGTCATAGAAAATAAAGCAAATGGTCTGGTGTGGCAGGGATATGTACTTCCTGCTGACCTTGAAGGAAACACACTCACACACACTCACATAGGCATACTAAACAGGAAAGAGTGGAGAGCAACAGCTTGTTCCCCTTAAGTCCCTCTTTCCTCTCGGTGAGGAGCGGTTGATCGCCTTCTTTGGCCCCAGTTCGATGACACTGAGAGGCGGGGTCTGCAGAGCGTTGAGGTTGGAGGGGGGATTTTTCTGCCAGCTGGGATGGCGGGGGGGGGGGCCCCAGATGGTCAGAGGTGGGGGGTGAAGTCCTTGTTTGTGCGCGTTGAGGGGAGTAAGCACCAGGTTAGACACAACATTGGTGTTTAGGCTGCGGACACAGCATGGCTTTGTGTGGGTGTGGAGGGAGGGAGGGGGGGGGGGGGGGTGGGACGCACAGCTCATAGAGGGTAGGGGGGGGTTGTCCTGATTCTGCTCTGTTTTACATCCACACAGAGAAAGATCAAGCAAGAGAGAGGAAATGGGAAACAAAACATTCTTGGAAATGGTGCAGTAGCACGTAGATGAGCTCTCTCTCGTTGCCTGAATCGTGGCTGAAGCACTGCAGGTGTATGGTTCCTTTCCTTTCTTCCTCTGAAGAAAGGAAAGCCTGTGGAGCAGGAGGTCACTGAGGCTTTGGAGACATCAAGAGTGAATGTTCTCTCGTTAGTTCTGCCTTGTTACCTCTTTCCTCCTGTACTGTCTTTGGGCTCTTTTTGTCATAAACTTCTTTCATACTTTCCATCAATTACTCCCCAACAGTACAGCAATGTCTGGTTTTATTCATCCAGATGTGTTGGTGTTTAGGTGCGTACATGTTTCTACAGTCCCTCTCTAGTCAGACTTGTGTTGAGATATGTTTGCACACAATTCTTTGTGATTTAGTTACCGGATGCCACCAGAAAGTGGCACAGCAGCAATCGTTCGTAGGTCTCCACCAAACAACGATTCCCTTGGATTTTTGATGATTGCAGAAAGTAATCTCTGTGGCAAACACAAGTTCATGATACTAACACGTTTTGTTCAGCAAGAAAATCTTCACAAATTAACAAATTTTATCTTCACAAAAGAACTACACCACGGTCTGGTGAGCGTGAGTATACACAGTGAAGCTGTGAAGATGGATTTGTCGTCTCATTTAACCACTTGTTATTAACCGCCTTCTTTAAGGCACGTAAAAGCTTTAAAAGTGGTGTATCTACTGTTGTATTGTACTCATTAAAATACCACAGACCTTATGTTTGGCATCAAACCAAAAACCCATTAAAACCAATAAATTGACTTTCATTGTTGCTGTAGGACTCATTCCTGCAGCATTATCTATGAATACAGGTTGAAGTTGGTCAACTCAGCAGTGCAACATTTTGTGTCAAAATTCACCAGAATTAAACTGATTTACTTTGTCTCAGCAAAGCAAATCCACTGACCGCAGCAATTCCTTTTGAATTTATAGATTTTACAAAACACAACCGTGACACCCACAATCAGTATGTCCACGTTGTTTTATTCATTGCGATTAATGACTCGCCTGACGGCTACTCATCTGTCATCACCTCATAAATCCCACCCAAATCTGAAATAAACAAAAACACCATTTCCCAAAGTCATCCTCCCGCTTCACCACCAGAAGTGTAACTGCAGCCAGCATAGCGGCTAAAGCTGCGTCACGCTATGCCCAGCCGAGGCCCAGTGACCACAGCGTGCTGTGCCCAGTCAGCGTAGCAAGCAGAGTTGGCGATCGCCCTGCTGGGATCGACCACGGAAGAACTGAGGCTCCACCAAGCCTTTCGCTCTCCCGTCGTCACTACAGGGAACCAACACACTTTTACTGTGGGCTTGTTATCGTTCCATCACGAGCGTGAAAGTGTTTATTAAAGCTACAGTATCTACAGTATACATTCATTTGGAATGCATGGTGCAGTGTGAGCATGTCATTAGCATTTTTCATTGTCGTGGAATGTTAGTACCCACCATGTTCATGTGCAGTACATGCGTTAAGTGCCCAAGTGTGTTCAGTATGCATAGTACGCAGCTGCTCTGCGTGATGGAGTATCTGCTCTGTATTCCTGAAGCCGTGTTGTGGGATTGTTGCGCCTTTTAATTATTCTCTCATATTAAAGGATCAAAGGTCTCTGCCACAGTCAACCCCCTGCATTTCATTATAGCTGCACACACACACACACACACACACACACACACGTGTGTGCGCACACTCCTTAACATGGGCACACTTTGGGAGGACATTGGTTATGTGCAATTTTTGAACTTTAAATGCGAGTTCCTGCAATTATAAAAGAGTTAAATGTTCGCCTTTTCAAGTTCTCCATTGAAGCGCCCAGCATGTTGTGTTTGATTCGGCCGCTCGGTGAGAGTTTTCTTTATCAACCAAGAGCTTGCACCAGTCCTCAGAAGGGTGTCACCGATCACCCTCTGGCATGAGGGATGGAGCATGTTTTATTCTCCTAAAGTACTTTCATGTCTGTGTGCACATTCACGCCTACATGTGCTTAAATACACAAGTGTGTGAGTGCCACTCTGTGTCTTTGCCCTCTCCCCTTTTGCTCCAGCACTGGACCAAACCAATCCTCTCCTCCGCTTCCAGAGGATTCTCCTGCTGATAGGCTGCTCCAGCACTGCACCCACAGCCCTTTGGTGCTCCCATGATGCCCCTGTGCTGTCACCACTCTGCTGCGTGGTGGCTGGCAGGAGGGGAGGATGCTGGGTGTAATTAGGGCGTACCCAAGCCTACCAGGGCAAGAGAGAGAGAGAGAGGGAACGGGGAGGAAGGAAGGAAGGGAAGAGGATCGAAAGAGGGCTGACAGTTTGACATCAGTAGAGCACACCGTCTCTGTAATTGCTGGCGTGCATATGGCGCAGGCCAAGGTTGGAGGCTTGTGGGAGGAAGAGGGGGTAACGTTGGATAGAGAGGAGTCAGAAATAGGAGGGAGAGCAGGGTGAGATGCAGCCTCTGAAGCAATGGGGGAAGAGTGCACGACATCCAAAGTGGGGGAAGAGATCGAGGAGAGGAAGGGGGTGAGGAGGAATGCAGATCAGGTGGTGGGGGGGCAGTGCAGATGAAGTTTCAGGTGAATGACATGTATAACAGGGAATGCAGCATGTTGACATAGCACATGTCTATTATTACATACACATTGCCAATACGCGCACACACTGGCGCACTTCCACAGCTGGTGCACCGAAGTGAACATTTCTCTGCCTCGCTGAAGCCTCAGAAAGCACCACAGGTAGTACGAAGAGTAAGTGTGTGTGTGTGCGTGTGCGTGTGTGTGCACTTACGCCTACACTGGCTTATCTGCTTTTGTGTTCCCTTAACCAGACAATCAAGTCCCTTTGTTCGGCTGTAATTAGCACACACAGGTAATAGAGCTATCGGGACGAGGCCGCACACTCACACACACACAGAGGGGATATTGATCAGCGGAGAGTGTGTGTGTCCTGAGCGAGGGATCCAGATCGATGGTGTCCTGTCGTGTTGATAGATCGCCAATTCTGTGCGCTAGCTATTGAGCAGGAAGCAGCTTTTGGTGAGACCTGCCTCCAGGGTCTCACCTGCATCCCCACGATACACACACTTGTCTGCTCCATTATCTCACTCAGAAATATGCACCATGGCTCCCACATTCAGCTTCGAGGTTAACAGAAAAACTTGGATGTCTATTACATTTGTAGCCGTGCCATAACACCCCGTTTCTCTCTGATGGTCCCTCGTCATTTCTCCCCTCACTGCTCCATCCATCTTTCACACCCTCCGCTGACTTGCTGGACCATCTCAGTCTCCTGCTTCCTGTCATGTCTTATCTGTTTCATTTTACTGTTTTGTCATCTCTGTCTCCTCCTCCTTTCTGCATCCATTCCTCTTCTCATTTGTTCTTTGGGCCTCTTCTCTGTCCGCCTACTTAGCTTAAGACTACTCTGCAGTCCACCGCCTTCATCCCCTCCCCATTTTTTCTTTTCTTTTCTCCCATGTTCTCGTTCACTGACTCCCAGCACTCCCTTCCTCTCTCCTCCGCTCTGTCACCCCTCTAAAAAGACTCCCACTGATGGACCTGAACCTTCTGCCCAAGCCAAATTCTGCCCCTCATTCTTTCCTCCTGCACTCCATGCGAAGAGGAGCCCAATTAAAGTCCGTCTCTTCTCTTTCTTCCACTCCGTTGTTCTCCTCTCTGTGTGTCTCCACTCTCTGGGGTCGCTAATTAAAACGCTTCACTTTCTTTTCTCTTTACGCCACTTCTACGCCACACACTCTTTTTTTCACCTGTTCATCCAATTTTCCTCTTATTTTAGCTTTCTTCATTTTTGGTGTGTTCCGTCTCTCTGCCCTAACCTGTCTCAACAGCTCTGTTGTCGTCGGTCTCTCCATCTGTCTTCCTCTGGGTCTCATGTCACTTCATCACTCACATTCCTTCCCTTCATTTGTCACACATTTCTCTCCTCATTTAGTGTTTCTGCTTTGTCTTTTCATGCCGTTATGATTCATACAAAGTCTTGTGATTTCTTTCTTCCTGTTGAATTTGTCCTACATGGGTTTCCCTCAATCTTTCTCACGTCTTCTCTTGCCCCATATTAGCTCGTACACGGGTAGCTCTTTATACTGCAGCTGACAGGAAGTCAGAAACTACAGTCTAAAGGAGCATGCATTATGCAGCTCTTCTGTTCTAATGATGCTGTCTTGTCCAGAGTTGTTGTTATGCCTAAAGCCAGTCAACCTTGACAGAAGACGTGCATGCACATGCACAACCACATAGGTTTGTACACGCCTGTGTATATTTGTGCTGTGCAGTGGGAGAGTGAAGTTTATTTTACACTCAACTCCCCTCAGTGGTCTCAATTAGCATATGAAGGATTGTTTTTCTCGCTCAACACCGCTCCCTTGCTGGTCTGGAAGTAAAATGCACTCGTATCATTGATATACATCGAATTGTAAAACATTCTTTTTAAGACCTGCACAACTTTGCTTTATCACTCTGTGTAATCGTTATGTGTAATATTGATGAACTATCCATCTGCTGTAACTATCCACGTTCCTTCGGGCACAAAGGAGTTATGGAATACCTGTCATCTGTCTTCTTTCTCTCTCTCTCCCTGTTTAATCACCACCTCCCCTTCCCCTTCAGTCATGTATTACTCTGTACTCTATAATCGTTAAGTGAAATATTAATGTTGTTGTCGTTCTTCCTTCCAGGTTAACAGAAGGAGATCTGTCCATCCAGGTGAATCTGAATGACTACCTAGACATTATTTGCCCACACTACCCCGACAAGTGGACCCAGGGCCCCGGGCAGCCGGAGACGCTGGCCCTCTACCTGGTGGGAGAGGCCTCTTTCCAGGGCTGTGTGGAGACCAGAGGGGCCATCAAGAGGTGGGAGTGTAACACCCCCCATGCTGTGTTTGGACCAGTATGCTTTACTGAGAAGATCCAAAGATTCACCCCCTTCTCGCTGGGGTTTGAGTTCCTGCCAGGGCGCCACTACTACTACAGCTGTGAGTAGAGGATGTGTGTCCATACAAAAGCTGACACAAAATAAGTTTCTGGTTTAATCGGGACTCGTTTCGGTTGGTAAGGGCTGCAAAATAATTATGTGGACTATAAAAGGAATCTATTAATTATCTATGAAATATCAAAAATTGGAAAAAATGTTCATCACAATTTCCTAAAAACCAAAGATGACGTCTTCAAGAGTCTTGTTTTGTGCAACAGGAGAAATAAATAAGGCAAAGAAAAGTGTCTTATCCTTTCAACTAAGAAGCTGAAAAAATGACTTCAATCCCTTAAAAACTTGGATTAGGATCTTAAGTATTCCACATTAAAGGAACAGTGTGTAGCCTTTAGGGTGATCTATTGCCAGACATGGAATATAATAAAGAAGTATGTTTTCTTTAGTGTACAATCACCTGAAAACCGTGTTTTTGTTACCGTAGAATCATCCGTCTATCTACATATGGACCGGGTCCTCTTCACGGAACCGGCTGCCATGTTTCTACAGTAGCCCAGAACGGACAAACCAAACACTGGCTCGAGATAGCACCAATCACGATTTCACGTTTTCGTGTCGGCCACCGTAATTCTCCTTCACATTTTCTTCACACTAACTTTAAATGTTCATGACTCAACAAGCAAAAATCTACGTTCAAGCTTTGAAAACGGCGAGCATTTCATAACATCGCATCCTTTGGTAGCCCTAACTACAAGTTCAACACTAAAGACTCACATAATCTGCTTCATCAGGACTTCTTATTGCTAATAGTCACTAATTGATTCGTAGTTGCAAATTCATTTCCTGTCATATCTCAGACAGCGGTTCAATACATGGCTAAAGATTTGCCTTTTTAATATGCAAAGAGCGTTATCAGGTACTGTCTTGTGAAAAACGTTGATTCATTCTATTTCTATTCACAAAAAGAGATACGATTTTAACATTTCATTATTAGACTCTGACACCTGTGTTGGAGGAAGTGTGGCGGACAGGAAGCCCGAGATGTTGAAAGAATTCAAAGATTGAGTGTGTTTCACGAGGCTTTGAGCGTCTGCAAACTGCAGCTTATAGCATTAATGTTTTCCATAAATTCACGCTGCATGACAATAATTTGATGTTTTCTTAAACCTGTAGGCTGTTAAACAATTTTAGTGATGGTATCTTCTTTCCCCATTACACTCCCCTCACTCACTTATCTCAAACCACTGGAGGGAGAAAAGGGAGGGAAAGATGGGAGATTTTAAAAGGTGGCTGTAAAATCAGTTGACAAATTCTGGTGTCAGTCCAACCAAAAGGAGTAGGACATGAAACAAGGCAGAGAATGAAAGAGTCAAAGTGAACGCATGGTATGGAAGGGTGACAACAAAGAGACACAGGGGCCGCGCAGTGTAGGAGGAAGAAATGGAGATCAATACGGGACGACAGTGAGGAGGGGGGGGGGAAGGCAGGCAGACGGAGGTAGAGAAGCGTGGAGGAGTGACAGAGGGAGAGAGAGCAAAAGATGGACACAGTCTGACAGTGGCGGGGGGGGGGGGGACGAGAGGGTCCGGATGAGAGG
Source organism: Anarhichas minor (assembly GCF_050575085.1). Classification (NCBI taxonomy): domain Eukaryota; kingdom Metazoa; phylum Chordata; class Actinopteri; order Perciformes; family Anarhichadidae; genus Anarhichas; species Anarhichas minor. The sequence continues at coordinate 4,216,451 of NW_027466487.1, read as the reverse complement.
AATCCACATTGGAGAGAGAAAAGGGAGAGCAACAAAAGCGACGGAGAAAAGGGATGGATGAGACGAAGAGAAAGAAAGAAAGAATCTTTACATAAATTACTGTTGCGGTCCAAGGGACAATGGAGCATTGTGAGTGCATGAGAGAGTGCTTCCACCCACACACACACACACATGTGTATATATGTACACACACTGAGCTATTGTGGTTGTTCAGGCCCGTTCAGAGAAAAGCAACAATGGCTGTCCCCCCCCTCCCTGGTCGGGCCACATTGGGCTCACAGAGATTGTGTGTGTTTTGTCCACATCAAAGATAAGGCGTAAACTTGGTCCAAATGTCTGGCTCTGGGCTCTGTGTGCTGAATGGGCCCGCAGCACTGGAGACAGTATAATGGCATTAGCCTGGGAGAACAGTACAATAGTATTAGAAACACTAATGGCATTAGTTGGCTCAGTCTGAGCTGGGCTCAGCCCCTCTCTACAGCTCCCACAGACACTGTCAACCCACTGTCTCTGGGTCGCTGCCTGACCTGCTGACCTGCTGACCAACAACCGCTGGTTCTCTATTTCTGTTCCCTAGAAAACAGGAAACACCTCAACATCCTCTGACGGTCCGCAGCTCTGAGCATGGAACCATTCTAGGGGGATCGTTTCCAGGGGACGCCTAAAACTGAAGAATGCAGTAGTAATTAGCCAAAGGCACGAAATTATGCAATGACATTGTTGACACCAAAATAAATATTGGATTTTTGGAACCAGAAGTGAGACGAGAGGGTGGAGCTAAGTACAGCCGAGTGCTGAATGGATCAAAAAGGTAACGATTAACTTTAAAGAAGTGAAAACACACTTTGAAAGAGTTAACGTTGTATGACGAGCACCAAGACCAGACAACGCAGTGGAAACCTGTCAGTCACGAGGTAGCCACACCGTAACGCATACCCAGCTTTATGGTCTATCTTACTCTAAATGGGACCATCATTTACTAAATGAACACCATGTTTTATTGAAGAAGATTTGAAACTAGCGATTGAGACCATAAGCTCATGTTTACAACGTGTGCTGAGGTAACAAATCAAGTGAGAAGTAAGGTCATTTCTACGAGACAGTCGGACTTCTTCTTGCGACCAGAGGAGTCGCCCCCTGCTGGCTATTAGAAAGTTTAAGGCACTCCCGCATTGGCTTCACTTTTCAGACCCGGAGGGTTGCCACCTGTTGTGCACTGGAGGTTTCAAGTTCTCACATCACGCTTGTGTAAGTTGCATGCTAGACCGTGATTGGCTTTCAAACTAGTTGTGATGTCACGAAATCCGTACGTGTTAAACTGAGATTTTAGGTGAACTTTCAGCAGACAGCCTTCTAGTGTCAAACTGGGCAACTTGTGATGTGTTGCGTACGACTTGCGGAATTTCTATATTTGCTAGTACTTTCTGTTGTAGTTTGGTGAAAGTGCTTCTGTCTTTGCTTGCGTTTCATTATTTGCAGTATTTTGTTTTCTAAATTTGACGCATTTGCCGTCAAAATGGTGAAGCTGTTTAGTCTGTGAGCCTCCCAGCCGCAGTACATAGTGCCTTATAACAGCCTCACTGCCAGTCTGTGCTGTATCTTATACGTTGAAATTACTGATACAAAGTGGGACAGACTGTTAGCGATCATACACTCAGCTTGTGTGGTGGGTCCCTGTAGAGTTAGCAGCTGTTTGTGAATAATTCAAATGTAAAGCCATTTAGCTGCAGTTTCCAGACAGAATTGTTTTGTAAAAGCAATACCAAACTGACAGGTGATACAGCTGATGTTTGCCAATTTTCCCTTGAGAGCCGTGATCAGTATTGACATCGAAGCAGTTACATTTTTTTTTTTTTTTTTATGCTTGCACTCTCGGCAGTGTATGTTATTGTTCGTCGTGCAGATTGTGTCCCTGTGAGAGGAAGATGGTGTGATTCTTTTGTATTGAGGTATTGATTTGGTAGAAACAGGAAAACATACTCGCTGCTCTTTTAGCTTTTCTTGTCATAAGTATTCTTCAAAAGTACCAAGAGAGTTCTCAAAGAGTAGATTTGATGGGAAGATTTTTACCCAGCATATCTGAATTTCTCTTTTTATTTGACACGTTAGCATTTTGACTAACCGTTTGTCGGGTTTAATAGGTAAGCAGCATATTAAAATCTCCCTCCCTCCCTCGTCTAGCTCTACCCGCAGATGAAGGCCCTCCTCTGCCATGTATGAAGTTGCGTGTCACCGTGTGCTGCGAGCCCAGTGAGTACACTCCTCATTTCATCTGCTCTTCCTTTCATGCGCCCTCTTTGTAAACCAGGAGACTCCTCTCTCTCTGCCTCTCTCTTCTCTACTACCAGGGCATGATATTTAGACTGCTCCTCACCCCCACTACTATTCCTTCTCTCTCTCTCTCTCTCTCTCTGAAGAACTGCAATGCTCTCATCCTCCATTTTTATCGAGGAAACTAAATTCATCTTTACCCTTCAGAATCTTGTATTATCTTTAACATTGTAAAATTAGATTAAGCCCACTCTCCACTCCATGTTGGCTTTTAAAACTAATTGGATTGAGGGTTTTTTCTCTCTTCTCCCAGCCCTCCTCCTGGTCTCCCCCACTCTCCATCTCTCTGTCGCAGTGTGAAATTCCCAGAGTTGATCTAATCCAGAGCGTGCCTAGAGTAATGTTAGTCTTCCAGTCCAGTGAGCTGCCCATTCCGGTTGGGAATGTTGCCCAGTCGCTGTGGGAATCCCTGTACAGTTGGTGGTGTGTGTGAGCATTTCTGCGTGTATGACCATTTTTCTGTGTGTTTGTGCGTTCTTGCATGGGTCTATGAGCCTGTGTGTGTGTGTGTGTGTGTGCCCCCTCATATGCTGGTCTGAGACGTCTGTCCCAGTTCCCATCCCAGTGCTAGCTGCAGGGGGCTTGTCGTGCTGTCCCAGGCTGAACTAACACACACTTTTTCCAGGAGAGCTGGACGCAAGGTTGTGTGTGTCTGCGTGTGTGGGAGACCCATTCACTTAATTTCTACACGTCGTCTAACGAATACCTCCCAACCACACCGCCTTGATTAAATTCATGTCACTTTTGTGTAAAAGAGAAAAATATAAAAAAACAGTATAAAAAGAGCCCCATCCGTCTCGAATGAATTCTTAAATGCCATCTCTGTTCCGGCGCGAGACGGGGAGTAATTTGCTGCGTTATTACCAGAGTGAAGGCTGATGACTTTTTTTTGAAATGTTAATTATCCTGCTGTCATTAATTAGAAATACCACAGATAGTTGTTCAGTGAGAAAATGCTAATGTAGTCTTCTGACCTTCTGACGGTATTCCCAGATCAGCCTATCTGAGCCAGAAATAACCTAAATATTTGGAATCACCTGGACTACGCATGCGGGGAGACACATGCACACACACTTGACTTTACCGTTAAAGCCCATTACTTTACATTAGAAAGGCTTCCACCAAGAAAGATTCACATACTTCCATCTACTGTTTCCTTTTCTGATTTTTTTCTCTCTCCCTCTCATCCTGTTCCTTCACCAAAACTAATCCCGACTAAATGTCAGGATCTCCCTCTCGTTGTCTTCCACTCCTCCCGCTCTTTCTTTCTAGTCTTCTGTCATTCCTGAAGTGGCACTAATCCTCCCCTTCTCTCTGTCTCCTCAGCTCTCTCCTCCCTTCCTTGTTTTTTTATGATCTTTCGCTACTGGAGCAAAACTAATCTAGGCACCATCCATGGCAGTCTCTCACACTTCCTCCTCCTCCCTCCCCCTTTGACTCCGCCCCGCCCCCACCCAATTCCTCCTCCACCTTTCTCTGTGTCTTCTCTATCTCTTTGTTGTATCTCCATATCTACCACACAGTTATTCGCCGACTCCCCTGCCCTCGCTTCGCTCCATCTATGTCGTGTGCATGCTGTGCGGCGAGTGCGTTGGGATGAGAATACATGAGGCCGGAGAGAGAAGAGCAAGCGAGATGGATGAGAGTGGAGATTGAGGAGAGTTAGAGGGTCTCTCTCTCTCTCTCTCTCGCTTTCTCTTTGACTGTCCATTAGTGGCGGTTTACCACCGCTGTTGTTGTGTTGTTCCCTGTGGTAACACCTTACATACCCTCTGGTTGCTTCCTGCTCAGGTTCCCTTTTATCTGACAGGTAGCAGGGCGCACTGTGCGTGTGCGTGTGCGCGTGTGTGTGTGTGTGTGTGTGTGTGTGTGTGTGGCCCTCGGCGATGGCAGCCTCTCGTCCTTCAGCTACATCTTATCTCGTATCTAAACTTCAACCCGTGCACCTCCCTCCTTCCCTCCCCTCCTTGTCTCCCCAAACTTTTTTTCTTCTTCTAAAAAGCATGTGATTAAACGCTATTTCCACGTGGGTATGCCCTGTTGTGGGTGTTTGAATTAATTATCAGAGTACAGACACACACACACCTACACACCTGCCTCACACTGGTCTGAAGGACAGAGTGATGACAGTGAGAGGGTCCGTCAGGTACGCTGTCATTGCTCCAAGGTCAGCTACCACTCTCCTGTCCCTCGGTCTCCTCTCCAGTGTGTGAATGTGTGTGTTTATCTCCTTAATTTAACCCAAGAACACAACAAACCAGGCAGGACAGATTCAGTGGTGCAGGGAGCTCCTAATGACATCCTGTGTGTGTGTGTGTGTGTGTGTGTGTTTCATGTTTCCTCATCCTGGTTGTTCCTCGCGGCAGTATAGAGCATGACTTTGGCTTTGTAGGTGTTGGTTATGTTTTTTGCCGTAGCGATGTGTGCGATGATGTTTATTTGAACACAACGCTGTCACGAGTCATGCCAGAGAAAGTGCTTTGCCGAAAGGTGCTTGAGCCCGCGTTGCATCAGAAAAACAAGGCTCTGAATCGTCATCAGCAGACTGGTGTCTTGTAAAGTCTTTGCCGCCCTGCAGCCATCTATTGCATCTCTCACCGACTCGCTTCGCCTCTCACTCCATACTTACCTTTTCTTGCTGCAGCTTCTCCCTAAAACTCCTCCTGTTGTGTTTATCCCTCTTCTTCACCTTGTCGCTCTGCCTCTCTTCCTTTCTCTTTTCTCGCCGTCCTACTGTGAGAAACCATTATAGACCAACTTCCCTCTCTCTCTAATTGATTCCCGTTCTCTCTCCTCTCTTTTCTGTCGTCGTCCCGCTGTGAGCAGTCCATTGCATTCATTTCAATTTGCAGGGCTTCACCATTTTCCCCATTTTCTTTCTCTTTTTTTCTGCTAGTTTTTTTTTTTTTTCTTACATCGCTGTCCTCCTTTACCCCCTCCCCTCTCTCCCAAATACCTTTGTACCCTCTGAACTCGATACACACAAGGACACAATACGAACACTCGCTCCCGCGCACACGCACACACACACTCCGCTTGCCCAGCCGAGCTCTCTCGGACGCTAAACTCGACACTCAAAATTTTACTTTAGCCGCTTTCGTCAATTCGCATTTTTCGTTCGCGTATTTTTCCGCCTATCGCATATTTTCTTTTATTTTTAGTAAAGTGCTAACGGTCAGGGTTGGTTAGCATTAGCTCCTGCGTGTGTAAAATGGCGGCATAAGAGGAGAGGTGGGATGGTGGAACAGTGTCTGTCTCTGCAGGGGCGTTCTGCCTACTGGAGACATACACACACACACACACACACACACACTGCACTGGCATGCACACACACACACACACACTCACACACTTAGCCATGGTTGTGCATGTACAGTTACACATGCTGCATGTTTCTGACTGCAGTGCAGAGGCGGCACTGTTCTTGCAGTCATGCCACCATGGACGCCATTTTGTGGCGGCGCTCACCCAGACTGAAATCATGATGTTGACACAAAGTCGTGGTCCTCAGTGTTCGGTTTTTTTTGTGCAAATGATGTGATTATAGACCGATCAAAACACGCATATCACACACAGCCGGGTAAACACAAGGCATTTAACATTTTAGTTTCCAAATGCGGTGTGGCGCTACACACACACACACACACACATGCGTGCGCTAATTTATGCTTTTCAGTAAAGTGTTTTTCCTCTTTCCAAGTAAATTATAAGTTTGATTTCAAAACATATTTATTGTTTTCATAATGTAATCCTTTTTTTATTGCTTAATAAATAGATGTTTGCCGCATCCAAAATATCCACAATAAAAACTCACTAAAGTTAAGGAGTTGAGGTTATAAAACCAGGTTTTTCTTTTAAATTACATATTATTTTGTCAATTTATTTTAAAAACATTTATTTATTTTTTTTATTAAAATCATACATACACTGCAGATCAACGCAAAGGACAGCTAATTAATGAATATTCTTTAGTTGTTAAATTGCATTAAAACATGGGTTGATTGCAGAAATGCTACATTTTTCATAAAATAATTAACATAATGATGATTTTTATTATCTGATTTAGTATTCCAATGCTATTTAAAGCCTGAAATGTCTATTTCTCTTTTCTGTTTGCTTTGATTTTCTCCCTACAAACACTCACCGTTACATCCACACACACACACTCGGATGCACACACACACACCGGCTCAGTCAGAGGCCCGACCCAGCATGCTATTTAATGCTTCGTTAACCCCTAGACGGTCGTTAGTTGTACGGCACCTGGGAGTAATTTAGTGTCTCATGTCTGTCGGAGCGACATGTTGCTACAGAGACTTGTAGGGATGGGATGGCTATTCCAGACAAACACAATGTTTGGACACTAAGCCCTCATTAATAAACCCTTTCTCCCTCTGTGTGGCTGTAGAGCAGATGAGCTCAGAGTGTCCCATTTCCTCTCCCATAATCCGTCAGTCGCAGTGGGATGTGAATAGGTGGTAGTTTTCCTGGAGACATCAATACACACTTTGTCTTCACGTGTGTGTTTGAGTCTTTGAGGTTGCACTGTCATAGATGGGTTCAAGGCCGTATCGATTTAATAACTGCTGCAATTGTGCAGCCTCATCCCCGTTCCCTGACCTTTCTCTCGCACTACGTTACACGGCGGTTCCTTTTTCTGAGAGGTTTTAACCATATCGGCTTTTTATTCTCACCACCTGTATTTCTTTTCCTATTCCTCTTCTCTTCACCAGCTCTCCCACCCCTCCCTATCCCTTCATCCCACTCATCCTTCCCTCCATTATTTCCTTTTAGTCCGCCCCCTGCTGAGAAAGTGACGTCCAGACACAAACACCCTCCTATCCCGTCTCTTTCTCTCCCTCCCTTTTCTCTCTGTCTGACCTTGTTTCAATCTTTCCAGCCTTATTATTTTTTTTTTTTTTTCGCCATACTTTCTCACTCGGATCTCCTCTGCTCTCTCTTTCATCTTCTGTCCACTTCTTGGTTTCGCTCTGTCATTTTGAATTTTCGTGTGTTTTTTTTCCCCCCCTTTTTCATTTCCTGTATCCCCTCTGTATAATCTCCATCATTCTTACTCCTACTAATTTACATAACACTATCTTTTCCTGTTGCCATGCTTCTCAAGCGCTTTTTTTATCCGACCTTTAAGAGAATTTGCATAGGGGACATATTTAGGGTTGCGCAGCCAGTCGGTACACATTTTTCATGGCGTAAGGCTTTGAGTAATGGTAAATACCTTCCCTTGGTCATTTGTCTGTTTCTTGCTCCTTTTGTTCCAGAAAGCAGTGGCTTTATTGAGAAAGTTAAGCACACAAAAATGACTAATCAGCATCTTGTTTCTTTGGCTCAACTTTATCTAAATCTTCTCTCTGTGCTCTCTCTCTCCTACAGCATCAGAGGGTATAAAACAAACACAAGGTGAGATGCAACATTTCAAACCCAATCTATTCTTAAACGCAGGCGTCTCCATGATGTTTTCTCTGCCCATGTGGTTCACTTGCATGACTTGATTATAGCAAGAACACGGCACATCGTCTGTATGAAAACATGACAGTGAGAACCCACATACAAATCTACTTTAATTAAATCAGTCATGCAAGTTAGTCAAATGGAAAATGCTCCTCCTTCTCTCTTCCGGGAAGTTTTTCCACAAGATATTGGAACCTGGCTGCAGCGATTTGCACCCATTCAGCCACAAGAGCGTTGTTGATACAGAGCAATAAGACTCGCACTCTGTGCTCCAATTCATCCCAAAGTTGTTCTACGGCTACGCCAAACTTAGAAACCAAGGACCTTCTATAACTTGTTGTCACAAAGTTAGGAGGCATACCATTGTCTATAATATCTTTATATGTTGTAACCTTCTAATTTTCATAAGTTGCAATTAAAGCGGCTAGCCCAAGCTGTTGGAAAATGGTGCAGGCCAAACGTCGGATACACTGTTTCATTCATAAAGGTTCCTTCTCTCTTCCAGGAACTGTACGTAAAAGCAGCGGCTCCTCCCTGAGGACGGCTTCACCTCCACTCCTCCTCGTCCTCTTATTGCTGACTACCTGACTTCCTCATCCGTCCTCACCGCTGACCTCGCACCCGTTCTCCCCCAGATTGGGAGATTTTTTGTTACTCGCCCATCAAGTACACAATGCAATCTACACTCGGACAGTGAATGACGCAATGCAATCTATGCTAAGCTACTGCAAATGACTCGTATTACCTTGTGACTGTTTTACCTTTGAAATTCCAGAAAGAATCCGTTTCTTCTCCAGAATGTTACTCAGGGACCGACGCGCTGAATCACAGTGATTCATTTCTTGTTCTTTTTCTCGCACCATTTGCGTAAGCAGTAACACAGAATATTACACGCAGAGTCATAAGACTCAGAGCCCACTCTGAAGCCAGAAGACCAATGACTCTGCCGGGAAGCAAGTTTTCCCACTTTTTCATCTCCGCTTCTCATTTTTTACTTATTGTGTTGTATTTGCTTCTTTTTGAGAACCTGCGTCGTGTTAAAAAGTGGCCTCGTAAACAGAAGCTACTGTACTGAGCGGTTCAGGTCGGAGGTCAGTCTGCTTTATTTCTCTACATGTTGATATATAAATAACTGACACATTTGAACTGTTTCAGTTGCATCTCATTAAGATAGACGTGTTTAAAAACAGTTTTTAACTAATTAGATTTAGGAAATAAAGGTGTTTTAGGAGCAATTGGGCACTATTCTGGAATCAAGCAGGGCTGCTGCGCCCCCTACTGGGATCAAACTGGTTGAACTGGAGTTGGACTGGGATGGCCATGAACTGGACACATAAGTTAGACACTAGTGCTGTATCGTAATAATGGGACCTGGGACAGAGTTTGTCCTCTCTGATCGGACCCCCCCTGTTGTTCTGCCGCCCCACTCCTCTCTCTGCCTCAGAATAAAGCACAGAACAGAGGGGTTTATGGGTAAATGGAGAGCCTCGCCTCGCTCCACTGAACACACTGCGGACCACTGAGGAGGCTGATTGGTGAACAACCAGGTGTGCAGATATGCACACATGCTTTTTGTTCCTTTTGTTGTTTGTTTGTTTGTTTTTTACACAGGATCCTTGATTTTAGGTTTTACTGTATAGTTAATATATTCTACAAAATGAGATATATTAACTACATAATTCAACATTTTAGTCGGAACTGATCTCTCGAATTTAAGTGCAAAAAATGTGACATACACAATGACTTGTATTCTGGATATATATGCATTTACTGGTATTTTCACATTGCTCTGCTACAGTGTAGTTTCACAAATTAAATATGATTTTTGCCAAACATTTTTTTAACAAATCGCCCAAATTGACTGTCACAGATTAAGAAAATATCTATTAATCAATAAATTATTTTTTTTAATTGAAATTCGAGATAATGTAGTTTATATATTTATGGTTGCATAATAATTTCCCCACAATTTGAGTGACTTAAGCTCTGAAAATCTATAGTTTAAGTGTTTCATTTATTAAACAATTTATTCTATCTTAAAAAGAAAATACTCCATTGTTAGCACTTCTGTATGCTGTAACTCACACCAGTCATGCTATTTTTTTAAAGTCATCTTTTTCTTAGGTTTATTTCCTAAATGAGTGAAAAAAACAATGTTTGAAGATAAAGAATAATTTCAAAGACGTAGACTTTTACAATCGTGTACAACAAGGAATTTGTTTTTCATTTCTTTACGTGTGTGTAACGTGTTCTGCTTTCACATTCTAGTGAAGAATGTAGCTTCTTCTGTGAAGAGCCAACTGCAATCTGAGCCTTTTTTGTATGCGACAACAAAAATAAATATGATTGCATTTAAACACTTTGAGTCGATTTGTCAGTTAAACTTTTAGAAGTATTGATTGTTTTATGCAACCGCGCGTCTCTGTGAGAACACACACACACACACACACACACAAACACGACTTTATTTGCGGAACACACACGTCAAGTGTAATACATGTGTATTTTCGATAAGGAGACTTCAGGGACTTGAAATGACCTTGTGGTGCAAGAGGCCATTGTAATGTGAGTAACTTAGTGGAATATTGAGCTGAGTTTTTATCTCTGGGCAGCCAAAGCCTGATAAGACTCCTATAGACTCCCGGTATTAAGACCCTGAAGCATCGTTGCAATACATCAACCTTAAAATAGTAACTGTATTTATTGTCAGTGAGGGGGAATACAGGGCAAGAGGTGGTGTTTTTGTTTTGTAAATATAGAAGTGTACATCCAGATAAGCTGTAAATGTATTTCCATTTATGTAGGCTGTAATGTAGAGCCTCTTGTGAAGCCAGAGAGGCAATTTCCTGGATAATATGGCTAATGCTTCTATTTCATGGTTTATGATCTCTTCTGATGACATGTTTGTCACTGTTGAGGCATGTTATGAGCTGGCTTTGATTTTGACCTTCACGAAGACATTTCCAAAGCTTATGTTTTCCTTCTGCTTCCATTGTGAATGATGAAGTGAGCATACTGAAGTCAGCAGGGCGGTACTTTCAGACTGGCGTTAAAGGAAGCCCCCAGCAGTAAAGGGAGCCTGTGTCCACTTCCATTTTATGTGTGTAAAAACTGTACGGCTGTTTATTCCAGCAGAAGCATGCACAAACCAACACTTTAATGTAATTGTGTGATATTGAGTTTTTTTATGTTTTATCTTTGATTCCAGACAGGAAAAGCTTGAACAATGTCTGCTGTGCATCAATGTGCTAAAGCTGGAACTGAACTCGCTCTTTCCGAAATAAACGTCATAATTATGGACAGATGTTGCCATATTATCTAAATTTAGAAGATCATGAAAATCCCACGTCAAAGCTTCCTCAGAGGCTCTCTGGGGTGACTGGGATCATAAACAATTTCTGGGATGACAAATTTAGTTTTTAACTATCTGTCTGACTAAAAAAAATAAAAACAATCCTTGTTGCATATCCATATCGCAGCTCTCCTTTTCCACCAATGGCACTGTAATTACACTATCATATTTCTACACAGCAGGTTCTTTTCCCACAAGTTGGCCTATATTTAATTGGACATCGGCTGAACATTTAAGGCTCGGATTGCCTGTGTGGATTACATCTTCAGAGATACAAAACTCTCGCTATTAATAGAAGCAAACGATGCCTATATAGTTGTATTGTAATTACTTGAACAAAGACATTTTTATGGGCGCACTCACAGGTCAATATATTTTAAGGGTTACGATAAATTATTATTAAATACTTGAATGCATTTTACAGCAGAAAATGTACCTGCTGAAATACATTTGAAGATATATTTTTGCTGTATTTGTTACCTATCAACCTATCAATCCATCTATCTTGTATTGGTTTTAAATCCTTGCAGGGTAACATGTAGGAGTAGATGTCCTGGACACATGCGTCTAGAACCTTTCCTAGAATTTTGGAAGGATATTTTCACAGTTACGCGTTTCTCAGCGTGTAATCAACACCTTGATCGGCGGCGTTCATCATCCTCGTTGTGAATCCTGACCTGTGTGTATTTCACGTACTTCAGAATCAAGGTGAACTGAGGTGAGAGGGCAGCCCTGTTGCAGGAAGTGTCCTTCTGAAAACTTAATAAGATCACGTGGTCCTTAAGAAAATATGTGTTGGCTTTTTATTTTGATTCTATTGAAGTCACAGCATCCATAATCCTCTGGGAGGTGAAGTGATACAAGGCCAAACTGGCTTTGTCTGGACATTCTCTCCTTGGAGGCATTCCTCATGTATATTTGAACAAAAACATCCAAGGATTGTGAAGAATATTATGCAGTCAGTACTGAAAATGTACCTTAAATATGTTATTCTAGACGAGCTAAATCTTGTTAAGATCCTGTATTTATTTTTGATGGTATTTTTCTGACTACTTTTGCTGTTTCCTTTTCACAGAGATAGGGCGATACAATTTATTGACTAGCAGAGCCAGTTAGAGATTTCAAGGGTCTTTCCAGCTCACTATTCTAATGTTTACTTGTCATTCCTGCCAACTTCCAAAACCTTTTTGCATCAGGAAATGTGACTGAATCCCAGTTTGAAATCTCCTGATCCTCTCAAACAGCTCTGGACATAAAGCATCTTCTAGCATGAAGAAGCAGAAGCTGTGAGAACAGGAAAAAAAAGTCTTGTCCTGGTATTCTTCTGTTGGGTGCCATCGCTCCCCTATATCAATAAGCAGCATCGCTGTGTTGTCTTCTCCTCGAGGTATAACATCTGAGCTGTGTGTGCATTCCTGCAAAAGAGCTCCGAACACTTTCAAGATCGAGGACTTTGTTAAAGTCTCCACCAATCAGCCAAATGTCACTCAACATCTCTTGCAAATATTGCGTCAACTTTTTCAATACTTTATAATCAGAGACAGTATATATATATTTCCCCGGGTGAATATTTGACCCTTCATGCAGTGCAGAGTAAAAGACCGACTTAACACGCGACAGTAAATCTGTGAAGCAGACCCTCCATATAAACTCCTTTAGAGTCTTCAAAATCCAGTTTAAGAACAGCCCTTTTATTTATTCATGGCGGTTTCACTTCACTTGTTTTCCCAGTGACACATCTAGGAATAATTTCAATGGCCCTACTGATCATATACGATACTTTATATATATATATATATATATATATACTGTATATATATATATATACTATATACAGAAGTAAACCAGTAATAGTTGCTGTGCAACCACAATTGTAGAAAATATTGCCTTGATTCGAGAACTCAACTGTGTTTTTAGTCATGATATAGATGCAGAAACCCTAAAGCTTTAAAGCTGAAGTAAGCTAAATATTTATTATGACTTTACCAGTTTAAACGTTTGACTGTGATAATGACACTAGATGGCACAAAACTTTGTACAAAAAAAAGAAAATCACATATTTCAAATCATTTATCAACTTGGAGATTCAAAATGTCGCCTGAAATAATAATAAATGAGTCAATTGAAATAACACATTCACTCCTGAAAATGCCACATCACCACACATACAGCTTTGGACAAATCTGTTGTTTTTTACGCTACATTTCATTATATTTATACAAAGTGATTCACTGCATCATTTACAATAAGAGTTCTGTTGGAAGATTAAAAAAAAGACAACACATGTGCCCCACTCAGGTTCCATGTGTTGCTTGGTGTATTGTATGTGAGACGTTGGGCTGTGAAAGCCTCTGAGGATTATCATTGAATAATTTTGCAGCCTCGATGAATCGGTGTGCTATTTAATTTCCAGGTAATGAATAATAGTCAGGGCTTTTATTTCCTCTTTGGGCATAAGCAGAGTTTGTTTGTTCTAAATAAATTCTAAAGTAACCGCGTCTGCTTGGCCCACTCGTGTTCACATCTTTCACACGTGTCAGGCAGCCGATAACAGCATCATTATTTCTTCTGTGTGCTCACAAAGCAGGCACATCCAGTGTGTCACGCGAACTGTGATGAATGTGGATGGACCGGATCATAACGAAGGAAGGAAAAACACGTACGTGTGAACTGTTATGGTGCCGAGCTCCAGCAAGAGCACTTGTCAACAGATAAAACGACTAACACGTCTTTTGTGAATGTGCTCTTGTTCAGATCCATTGATTTCATATTTTGTACATAACCCAAGGACGCTCTGAAAAGCATTGCAACTTTTTAGGGATGACTAAGATATGATCTGTAGAACGTTTATTCCCATGCCTGATTTTGGATACTTACATTGATTCATACATTACATTGGCTTCAGAAAAAGTCTGACTTTATGGATGCAGTACTAATCTTTAATAACAAGAATCAGTGGACATTCGCCGGGCCTTTCTAGTGTTAAACATCTCTCATCTTTCTAGCACCATGTTTGAAATATGGCTGTTGAGTGCAAATGAGCTCCAGTTGAGTTGAGCTGAGCAGTTTTCAGCTTGCTGGTTGACGTTTCACAGACCCTGGCCCTTTACATTAAAGCAAGCTCGCTGCGCGTAAGGCATTTCTAAATGCATACCATGTGTGCGGTTGCAAGCAGGGGGTCTCGGTGCCGTGTACCGGACCGCGAGCTGTGACAAACTCAGGATTATGAGACTGGCTTTTATTTGAAGACACCAAAACCAGACACAGACGAGTTAAAGTCAGTCACACTTCACGTGGCAGCCGAGCAAAGCAGCCTCCTTCCTCTTTCTCCTTTCCTTCCTTCCTTTCTTTCTCTCCTACTTTCATCCACTTTTAATGTGTGACACTTTGATACTGAACATCCTATTTCCTGTGTTCTGGTCGGTTGGCTTTACATGCAGACGGATTGGTAATTTGCATAGACTCAAAGGTCTCCCTTCTCTCCTGATGCTTTCTGACAACGGCGTGTCTATTCATCCTCTGTGTTAAGCGTCCCTCCGAGGACATCGCCTCAATTGCTGTCTCATGCTGCTTCAAGTCTCGTTTTACACTGCAGGAACTGATGAGGAATTGGATTAAGGAGATATTCCTTTAGACGAAAGCATCGCAGTCACCAGGGCAGGCATCTGAAAGGTATGGTTCACTCCAATATCAAAGCTTGTTGCATGTTTTTGTACAAAGTCAGATACCAAGTCATGCTGAGATCATATCACACACAGTTAACTCTGGATTCTGTTTTACCGAAGAGTCCCACCTGGGAGATTTGAAGAAAATAACTGATCACCCCAGTTCTTCTTATCCTCACATCACCTTTAGTGGCATACTTCCACCAGCCGACCGGCAATCTCTCTTTGGAGAGCCAATTAAGTTTAAATATGCACAGGAGGAAAAAGAAATAGAGCTTTTCTTTTTTATTCCTGCTTGCTCCACTTCGTCTCAAATTACACAAAAGTTGCTGTATCGGAATTTCAGCAGTGTTTTGTTTGCGCTTTTGTAGAATTCAAACAGACCCTGTTTCAAAAGCACAGCAGTGTGAAATTAAAAAAATAAGATATTCATAAATATGCATTTGATGACCAAACACACAACAAAAGTATTTTAGTCCAGATACTTTTAGGCCCCTAGTCAATACCCATATCCTCCCACTTTGTCACCCCAAGACGTGTTTTTCTTCCTCTTCTGGGTCAAAATCAAAACATCATCTTGGAATTCATAAGAAGAACTGAACAAGAATCCAGAGGTCTAATGCACAAGAAAGGCAGAAAGGAAGGAAGTGGTGTGACGACTACAGTAGAGAGCGGCTGAATACAGTAGTGAAGCCCAAACAGACATGAAGGATGAAACAGGAAAGTGAGAGTGACGGAGTGTCAACTGAAAGAGGATGAAGATGGAACTGTGGAAGACAATGGAACAAAAGGACAAAGCAAATCAACTTTAGAGAGATATACAAATGTCAAAATGAATTTTGCTACTATGGTATCATGTAGTGATAGCAAATGCAGAGGTGGAAGTGAATTCAGATATGTTACTGCAGTATGTTGTAGCTGTTTGACATTAAACTTTGGACATTAAACAGTTTTTTTTTTTTTTTTTTTTTAAATTAAACCATATGAGCAGTTCAGTGGGGAGATCGCTCTTTGAGTAGAACTGCTAACTGAAATATGACGAGCGGTCACAAGCCAAAGGTTGGGAACCATAATGTGTTTATAATATATGTGTTTTATGAGATAATCATGTGTTTAGTTTTTTTAATGTGGAAAATCGTGGACATGTAGTGGACTAAAAAGTACATTTGCTCCCTCTTGAATATAGTCAAGTAGTCAACATACCACTGAGCAAGTGACATCATTTCATTGCCTATAGTATATGCTCCGCTCTTATATAGACCAGGATTTATTGGCTACTTAAAGCCCGGTTTTAGACCTTATTTTAAAGACATCATTAAATATTAAAAAATGCAGAAAATCCTCTAACTATATAACATAAGCACTGTTTACCCCCGCATTTACATATCACTTTATGTTTTGTCATATGCACAGATCCCACAGTACATTATGCACATTTAGTATATTCTAATGGGCTAAGTGGTTTATGCACATTCTATCTTAAACAAAATGTTTTATACTTACAATGTAAGGACATCATTTAGAAAGACTAGCAATTGTAAGGTTGAACAACTGTACCTTGCGCAAAGATGGTTTAAGAAGCTCGCAGAGAGACGCCCTGCGCACCTCCTGAAAGATGTGACCAGGCACCAGACAGAACTCAGAAGTTTGATTTGACAATCAGAACCGGGGGGGTGGGATTTCAGGACAAGTACCTCACATACCTCACATAACAACAACCTGATTCATTCTAGGCACAGGATATCCTCATCCTCATCCAACTCCTCCATGATTGTTTTCCCAGCCATAGAGTTATGTTGGGCCAAAACTTATATGGAACTGTTGAATCCCGCTTATCAAATAAATCAAAGACTGTTAGTGGGATTTCTGTCCACTCCACTAACAATACGTGTTCTTGTTAGTTGAAGCCCTGGACAATGGTGTATGTATGCTATGTTCTGTTGATTTGTGGAAAACACTTGTTTACTATCATTCAAGGTTGGATTTATTTTTTTTTTTTGCAGGTAACCTGAGTCATCATGACGACTTGATGGCAACAACCAAAGATCCAAGAAATGCTCAAAGTTGACAACGTCAATGGAATATATCTAATTTTATAATATTGGCATATGTTTTGAATCACTTTTATCACATACATTTTTAATACAAACAATTGTTTATATAATTACATTTGTATTATATATATATAACGCACATTAAAATAAAATACTTTAAAAAAATGTATTCATTAATTTACGAAATGTCTAAAAGACGTAGATTAAACGGCTAAAATGAACCCTGGTGAAGATAAGTTTAGTAGACTTCTAAATTCATATAATAGACGTTTATTGATCGTCTGATAAACTTCTTTGTGGTCATTGAAAAGACGATTAATTTATCCTCTACAGACAAGTAGACGTATAATATACATTTATCAAACTAGAAACGTCAGATTGTTTCTAAAGTAAAGTGTACAAGCAAAACTGAAGACCAACTTATGGTCAGTATTTCAGTAGGCCAAAATGGAATTGGATGCTTTCAAGAAGAAGCAATTTATTTATTATGAGAAGTTTATTGTGAGTAAAGTAACATATTGTAGGTGGTTATATCAATACAATTGAATTGCAGCACTATATACTAGAGAGAAACTAGACTATTTACTTACCTATAACCTGCAAGTAGAACAAAGTTTGGTCACATGGGGAACCCACCTCAGCCAGGAGTATCATTTTCTTCCACACAAATATTCCAGACGGTGTTGTTGTTGTTTTACCACAACACACACCATTACATATCCGCGATTATGAAGCCTCTGCTCATTGCCTCTTTTATTACCGTTATTATTAATAAATCAAGCAAGCCGTGAAGCCCGGACAGATAAATTAGGGGGGGGGGGGGCTGGAGGTGGTAATTGCTGGTGTAACAGTGTGTGCTACCCCGCGGTGGCCTCGTAAGCCACCCGCTTTATTAGATCGGCCGGTATCGATCCTCGCTGCGCTGACTAATCTCCAGGCCGGGGGGGGGGGAAGAGAGAGAGAGAGAGAGAGAGAGAGAGAGAGAGAGAGAGAGAGAGAGAGAGAGAGAGAGAGAGAGAGAGAGAGAGAGAGAGAGAGAGAGAGAGAGAGAGAGAGAGAGAGAGAGAGAGAGAGAGAGAGAGAGAGAGAGAGAGAGAGAGAGAGAGAGAGAGAGGATCGATGAGCCTGGATTCAATCATGTCTGGAAACAGAGAAGGTAATTCATTGTAATCTCGTGCGAAATGGTGGGAAAAAGTGAGAACAACGCGCCCTTGAGGTGCTCAAAGAGAACTGCAACACCGGGGTGGAGGTTTTCCGGTGAAGAGATGCTCAGTTAAATAAGCAGCAGTCTGCAAAATATGGATATTCAGTGAGACACAGATGAGTCAATACCAGCCTGTCGGTTGACCTTCAGTCGTCTGTCCACGCTGCTGCAGGCTGAGTCTCCGAAACCTGTTTGTCTCACCTTCACAGGAAACCGTTTCACATTATTCACCAGCATATTTTGATAGAGGTCCTTTGTTTTTACTGGATTAAGAAATAAGACAAATAGATTCATGTATAAGATAAATCAAGAGCAATATTTAAAGTCCTGCATGCTTCCATCTGTATGAGAGACTGAAAAAAATAGTAACATGACAATGGATGAGGATGACACGGATTGATGTTTTATTCAACAGCACAGAGAGCCATTACTTAAGCTGAAAGTCACATGTATAAACAAATAGCACACTCACTCACACAGACCTCCTTTACAATCTCATTCTGCAGATATACGGCAAATATTCGCATGACGACTTGATTTTTAAAAAACGGCCATGTTTTCATGTGTGCAAAGGGGTGGAAAACCAGGATGGATCAGTAACAGGTGACACGGTGAGAAGTGAGACCGCATCAGGCACGGGAGTTTCGCTCCTCCTCTTCGTTCTCCAGGAGGTAGGCCGCCTTGTACCGCGACACCCCCCTCCCATCCACCATCTGGAGGGAAGTGTTTCGACAGGTGTTGTCCATACTGCCAAGTGAGGTGTACCTGCAGGTTGACAAGAGACGTTTAAGACCAAGAATTCTGCACTGTGATGTTGTGAATAACGGATAAAGAAAGGGTTAAAACTTTGACTGTATTCTTACCCTTTATCATAGAGGATACAGTAGGGAACATATAACGTCCTCAAGAGCGACCAGATGTCATGATACGTCCAGTCCTGTAGAGTGTTGCAAGACATCACATGTGATTGGTTCGTGATCGATTCACAATCAGTTCAAATGAGGATCCCTTTGAGATGCACTAATGTGATGAAGGGCAACATAAATTACCGTGTAATGAGAACAACTGGTGAGCTTCTCCTACACGCATCGTTTGTACTATTGCTGCTGTCACAGCATGATCGTTAACAGCCAGTCCAAAAGTATTTGCCATTTCTAAATCCATTATTAAATCCAAAATAAACATCCATCGACATCTATTCTTCAGTTAACTGGAGCAGATGAAAGAGCGACAACATCAGACGTTGCTGCCTACATCAGATGGACTCGCACGGTGTCATACAAACCTGCAATAACTTCTGTTATGAGAAGCTTTTCGATGTTAAATATTTGGTGTTGACTTCCATCACCAATTTGTTTTGGGGTTATATTGGACAGCTTGATATTGAACAGGTGTACCGAGTGTTTGTGTGTAAGAGAGAGGGGTGCAAAAATATTCATATCATCTTTTATAGTCATTACTGCGGGGCTGTTGAATTGCATTAAACAGTGCAGGTGCTCTGATATTTTGTTCACACGCTGTAGATCTGCACTCTGAAACTTCAGTCAAGATGGTAAATAACATCATGTGTAACAAGGGGAGATTGCCTGGCTGGAGCAGTGAAAACTGATTTGTATCACCAGTCAAAAAGCAGTTTTTCCGCAACAAATGTGGGGACACTGAAGGACTGCTATTGGTTCTTATTTTTTTAAATGAATGTCTACAAGTGCTCTTAAGAATAAGGCTGCATGTCATTTTCACTCATGAGAATTGGTTGATTTTGTTTTGAAGTGAATTCTTACATGACACGACTTTGTGCTCTGTGACACCAGCGACAGGAACAATACAATAAGGGAGAAATACAAAGACTCAATGACTATGTAACTTGTGTGTGTCTCACCAGTAATGGGTTGACTCTCATGTAGTCTGGCCAGCCGGGGTCAGTGGGACACATGGCCGCGAGTGTGTGCGAGTAGGGGTCACTCCTCCTGGTTCCCATAAGGACAGCTTTCAGCTCCGGCCTCCTCTCCTGCACCTCGCTAAGCGCCTGCCGTATACTGCCCTCCACGGAGAATATCTCCAAGTCATATCTGCGGGAGAAACAACCCCATTTAATGAATTGTTTTTGACAAGATAGAATGAATGAATGAATTAAAATACACAAATACTGAAATGTGTTTATTGACAGTATGCAATATGGTGGACTGGTGGTTCACCTCTTTATCGTGTCCTGAAGGAATCTCTCCATTTCTGGGAATGGAGAGACGATACGGATATAGAGGGCTTTCACCTTGTCTTTACCATCTGGGTATCGTCTGAGATTGACATGAGGAGAGAAAAAAAAAAAAAGATAAGTGGGACACAGAATAAGATTAGATGTTTACCATTATCACTATCTCTCACTATCTGTCCATTACAGGTCAAGAAATGTCCAAACAGTAGTCCGTCTCAGTCTAGCTGCTGCTCGCTTTCTTCTTCTTTTACTTTCTACAGTGATGCCCCGCTGTTCAGTCATGGTATCATTATGTTTTTAATTTGACTCTCTTCCCACAGGTCATTTGTTTTTGTCCCGTTTAATTCAGCCCTTCCACTAATTGTCTCACTCTGCCCCCCCCCCCCCCTCCCGTTACCGTTTCAGCGCTGCATAGTAGAGATGGAGCAGCGCTGTGCAGTCTTTGCCTCCGTTGAAGCCGATGCAGACTTCCTCCGTCGAATACTGATCCAGTGCAGCCTCTATCGTTTTCAGCGCGGACATAACTTTCTCACCCAACGGTGTGCCTGCGGGGCATGAAAGCAACAGCAGGCGGATGTTTTACAGCGAGTGTGGACAGCTATAATATAAATAATCACTCATTCTTATGTCAAATTCAGAGAACAAATATCTTTTATGCCATTCTCTGATCAGTCTCATGCCAGTTATATTCTTCTTTCTTTTTACAACTCACTATGATTTTACGATAATTACTTTAATCATTTTGCTTCCTTTATTGGTCCCGATACCCGTGTAAAGATTAAGAGTTCTCTGCAATATCCACTTTATATTAAGTTGACTTTGTTTAACTTTCACTTCCCCCCCCTCTGCCCTCTTCCCCCCCCTCACCGCTGTTGGCCAGTCTGTACACCTCAGCAGTGGCGATGGACACCGAGTCCGTCACTAAGGGCACCACGCTTCCCTTAGGCAGCTCGTCCAGCAGCTGTGCCCGGGCTTTGTCCACCTCCTCCTGGCTATCCGAGTCCAGGACCAGCCGGACTCTGTGATAGTTGCTCAACCAAGCGGGGTAGGAGCCAAGAGCCACCTTCCGACCCCAAGCAGCCTGCAGTTTTGTCAGCACGGGGGCGATATCTGTTTCGTCTGCATCCACAAACACCTAAACGCAAAGATATCGGGGTCATAAAAACTCCGTATTCAAGTGGATTTGTAAATGATAGGTTTGGCCATGGTGTTACCTCACGGGTGTGAAAAGTGGTCCCTGAAGCAGCGAAGACGTGCTCCAGCCCACTGAAGGCCCTCTCCATCAGAGTCGGGATCCCAGGAAAGATATACACGTTACGCACGCTGACCTGAGAGAAGATCACACGTCAGATACCGAGAGAATGTATACTGACCCGCCCGTCTGTGTTTAGTGACGTTTGAATCTCAGCTAACCGGAACACGAATACTTGCAGCCGTGTATTCCTTACACTGCCAGTTTTCTGCAAATGTTCAATGTCATTTTGCCCACTTTTCACTCCTGCAGTCTCTGCTAAGCAGTTGATGTTGCAATCTGTCTTCCAAAATAACCCCCAGAACAGGATGCAACAGAGAGTGTGTGTGAGACTGTGAGTCCGGAAAGTTGTGTCAGCTAAACAAATGTTTGCCCCGAAAGCCTACTGCAAAGGAAATGGGACGTCAGCTTTAAAAAAGGATGCAGGCAGTCAGTAGGTGGAGGGTACTGATCATTTATATCTACTTTACTGTTTAATAACGATTGTAGCTCGATGAAGGAACTAATCCTCCTCCGTGCTGCCTTCACTCACCACCGGGTAGGGGAGCAGTTGTCCAGTCTGAGGGTCGGTTCCATAGTTGAGATGGGCCGAGCGAGGCACCATGGCCAGCTTCATGGCGGCACTGTCCTTATCGGCCACCCCGTAAAATTCCTCAACCAACCGGGCGAGCTCAGGGTGGGAGTGCAACTCCTCTTGGAATGCCATGGCGACACTCTCAAAGGTGATGTCGTCGTGGGTGGGGCCTATGCCCCCTGAGGTGATGAGGTGTGTATACTGAGGGGAGAGCAGGGCCACCTCTTTGGCGATGACCTCCCGCACGTCGGGTATGACCGTTATGCGCAGCACGGACACCCCGAGCTTTCTTAGCGCTCGTGTCAGAAAGGCACTGTTTGTGTCCAGTGTGTGACCCTGTGAGACGAAAGACGGGAAAGAAAAACGCTCAGTCACAGCGAGAGCATGTTTAGAGACATGACATTGGACAAAGGCTTCATGTTTAAATCATGATCGCGTCACGTCAAAAAGTAGCGGCGAACTTGTCGTTTGAAGACAGAGCACTGCTGCCACATCAAATAACCATCACAAGCTTTTCCTGGCGATATACAATGTGGATCCCGGACTGCGTAGCGGTGCAGACAGCTGAGGCATACTGATGAATTAGAGTGTCACGTTAGAATGTATAAGCACGCAGTCAAGCGCGCAGATTTAGCAGAAGAACAGTGAGGGGGTTTAGTTCGATTTTCTCAAGTCCACAGACGTTCAAGGATTCTCTGTGGGATGCTGTCAATCATACAAATACAGCGTAGTCGCACAACAAGTACAATCACCTTGAGTATCTCATCTCCGATGATGAGAATGGCTGCAGTGGGAGCATCCCCGTTGGCTGCAAAGGACGGACTGGAGCCCAGGTTGTTTGTGGACATGGTTGCTTTAGAGAGATGCACCGCCAGTTTCCTCACACGCACCACTGCTCGACTCAGTTTGGGAAAAACAAGGCTAGAAGACAAAGGAAAAAGTGCTCACTCTTCACTCAGCATTTTGCTCTTCATGCAGGTATGCTTTGTTCACTTTCTATAAGTGCGTTTTAAATATACACTTTTATTGCTTTTGTGATGACTCATACTATAAGTTCATTTTGAATCTTACGTCAACATGAAGCATCCATATGGAGTATGCTTAATTGTTTCAATACAGTTTAGGCCTTCTTCTCCTTCATAACTTGTCTCCTACCAGGGAGCATCTTGAAAGAGACATGAGAAAGAGCAAATTAGATACAGAAAGAAGTGGAAAGTGAGAAGAAACAATGAGCGATTTGTGGATTTCGGCAGCACAGACAGTACAACAACTAAAAATGTATTTCTATTAGTTGTCTTTTGACATATGTCAACAGATTAAAGTACTGATGAGTTGCATTTAAGATATATTATAATAAATGTATCGCTGTGAAAAGTATTCTAATTCTATTTAATAAGTCTGTTCACTGTACTTTCAATAGTGTATAGTTAGACCCAAATGGCCACATATGCATCAATGACACTGACGGTGATACATACGGGATATGTCTACAAGTAGTCTGAAGCAGGTGTGATTTACTAATTGGCTGGCATGGAAATGCAGTGAAGACTTGCCAAGATAATTAGCTAAGTGAGAAAGCTGGATCAAGGATCAAAAGGTGTAATGGACAGCTGAGTTCAGCAGTCAAAGGAGGTCACGTGAACATTCAATACCGGTAGTTGTATCAATCCCTCTTTGTATTCTATGTGAAGGATTTATAGGAGTTACAGGAGCATACTGTTATCTTCTCTTAACTGCACATTCTATCGCGTGACAAAGTAGTGAAGTTAGCCTCATACACATTCATAAGAAATAAAAAAACTACCATAAATGATGGTTTATTGTCAATAAAGCGTAAGGTAACAAAGCTACGTAAGTCTCCTTGCTACCGGTTTGCGTCACTAGCTTCAAGCAAACGTTAGCATTCAAGTACACGTTCATGGTAGATTATAATCCGTCTATACAGCCGATTTCTCGCCACTGCCACACACTGTGAAGGAACACAATATATTGTTTCTATAATTTTGGAAACCAAACTGAGGCAACTTACTCCTGAGTCGCATATGACCTCGTTGCTTATCCAACCGTTCGGTGGGTACGTGCATTGAGGGTACACGTCACTCAAACCCCTTTTCGTAAACCGTCCAATCACAGATAAGAACGGGATCCAGAGAGGTCCGACAGCCAATCAGGTTCACGGAATTCTGTCTCGACGGTCAGCCTTTATCTACGCGGAAGTAAATATCCCGATGGTCGCAGAATGAGCAGTATGTGTCCTTTGGACAAAGTAACAAATAATAGGCTGATCAGAACAGTACCGACAACTCCTATATGTGCAAGTTTTCGCTTTGCACCATCTTCACCATGGCTGGCGTATAGCAGTGTAATACATTCTACGAAGACCTTCCTTTCTTCTTCTCTGCTGCCCAAAACATAAGCAATGAACGTCACTGTGACTCGTCTGCCTCTGCTGGCTGGAGGAGACGAGATCCGACGAGTGAACCTCCTCCACCGTCCTAATGCCATGCTGTTAGTGTTTCTCGTCTAGAGGTGGCGCATGTTGGCATGTACATGAACAGCGAGTCTGCCTCCGCGGCTCTATTGAAACAAAGTGGAAGGTGAATTTATTGTATTCCACATTGCTTTATTTGCGTGAGATTACACATGTGGTATAAGTTACATTATATGTAAGCAATTTAAAAAAAGGAGCACATTGAACTTCTGTGGGTGGTATCAATCATGCAAAGCATACTGCACAAGCACTGCATTTATGCCCACTCACCCGGATACTACCAAACAGTCATTTCAAGCAACCATTTAATGTCATGGTAAGTCTGCAAAGAAAAAGTATATGGAAGCCCTTTTCTGCTAGGAAAAGAAAATAGAAAAAGAAAGACACAATTATATCATGAAACATACTCATGATAAGTCAAAATAATGAAATAATAAATCAGAATTAAGACAAAATTCTGATATAAGTGAAAATTATGAGATATGTCAATATATAGGCCTGTAATACATTTACATCTATTATGTACTTGTTTTAGAGAGGCTTATCTGACAGATAATGCATTTTGAAAATCAAACGCACAGGTGTGACTATTAGAGTTAACAATGGCTCTGTCTGTTCCAGTGGCCCAGTAAGCCGTAACAGTGTGACAGGGAGCCAACATGTAGACTAGGAATTCAGCCATCATTTATTTCATTATTTATACCTGCGCTGTCCTTACTGTGACATGTCAAATGTTTTCAGTGACAAAGGGCCTATTGTGCATACATACATATCTATCCTGGGTGCATGTGAGCTGGTCTGCATGAGCTAAGTCAAATGTTTAGCTCATGGACATGTTCACCTGTTGGTCATTTTACTGTGTACAGTATAGTTTAGACAGAGTAACTTTAAACATGTACTTATATGAAAATCAAAACAGTGCTCATGGCAATGAGGAGACTAAGGAACTAGTGACTGAAACAAGCTTTGTTTGAAACACAGAAGGGCAAAATTGTTCAACTATTAATTTGGTCCACCCCATTTAAAACAGTGAGGAAGGTTACAGAACCGTGTGATGCAACACCATCACAAACTACAACCCACAAACTTATCAGTTGAATCAACAACTCTCTAAAACAGTTTCAACTAAAACCGAACTATATAACCTTCATGAAGGGATGATTTACTGCAGAACTGTTATATCAGACTGAATTAGTTTCAGCTAGGTGTACCTAATAAACTGGCAACTGGGTGTGTATGCCTCATATTTTAATGCACATAGGACTACCACATGTGCAATATTAAATGAATACTTCAGGGCTGCTATTACAGATGAACAAATAAGGTTGATGATGACAATACAGTGTATTTCTATTTGATTTTGTATTATTACAGGCAATTGGAGTCTTGTAGTAACTTGCGGACCAAAACATATATGGCATTTTATATTTATTGAAGGAAACTTGCGTGTTAATGCTTTTGGCGCACGATCTGGGGGTTTCTACTTTTGCGCAATGTACACTGAATCATTCGGCCAGGTGCATAACAGACACACGCACACACACACACACACACACACACAAATACAAACACACACACACACACACTCGGTAGATCCGCGGTCAGATGACGTTGCCATTTGTTCGCGGAAGTGGCTTCTGTCGTGACCGTGGAGGGGGGAGGCAGGGGGAGGAGGAAGGGAAGGAAGGAAAGAAAGAGAGAGGAAAGAAGAAAGAAGAAGTTTAGACTAATCTCTTATGAAAGTTAATCAAAACTGTGAAGCGCGCGGCGGACAAAACCACCGACCTTTTGTCCCGGTAGATGAAATTAGGCCGAAGTTTGAGCAGCGACGGCTTGGTGGGCAGGAGGGGCAACTCGAGGGAAAGGGAGGAAGAGAGCTGGTAAGTTGCTCGTTAAAGTTGACCACACTTTTGTGTTGGGGCATGGTTTTCAGATCTGTCGCGTGCTGTGCGTCAGTGTACCGCAGTTATTGCGCATGTGAAAAGTTTGAGGAAATAGTTCGCTTACCTTTTTGGTGCCTGCAGGGAAGCACTGTTCTGTAATGGAGGTATTAAGACGCTACAGTGTAGCCTGACGGGTTACTGTAACAAAAAACAAACAAAAGAATTGTTGATCATAAATGTTTAACTTCGTCCTCGCGCTGTCAGACGAGTTTTCAGGTTTCGCCTTTTGAGCTTGAGGTCTGAGTAGCTGCCAGTAGAAACATCGCAGAAACACAGCAGCACAGTCACTGATAAATGACTGTAGTTAGTTTTAAAATAGGCAATGATGACCAGTCAACCGAGCGGCCACAAGCCGACCACTCTTTAGTAAATGAATAGAGAAAAGCTCACTAACGAGCCTTTTGGTTGTACACAGAAATATCCTCAAAATTGAGTCAGAGCTGAAATGATTCATTGATGATAGAAAGTTGATTGGCAATTCATTTGATAATCAACTGTTTGAAGCCAACACTTGCTGGTTCCTTCTTCTCCAATGTAAAGATGTCCTGCTTTTCTTTGTTTCATATAATAGCTAACTGAAGATGTTTGCATCTTGGACCGTTGATCAGACAAAACAAGTCTTTTGAATAAGTCACCTTTTGAAATATTCCGATTTTTCTCTATTCTCTCATTTTATACACACAAAATGATTGAGAAAGTAATTGGCAGATAACCGTTGCAACTTTAAAACAAACCCTATAAAAAAAGGGTCAGAGTCTAACTAAATCTCTCCAAGTTGCTGTAAATTGTCAGCGAGATAAGCTATAGGCCTAATAGCCTATCAGTGCACACACACACACGGAGATCTTTTCACAATTACACAGCAATCTTACACTTTTGCTCCTCTATTCCTTCTGTGTCGAGCATATCCATAGAGACTGATCATCACAACACACCTCCGATGTGTTGAAACGGGGTCGCTGTGACTTCAGGTTCACCATGAACGAGTGAAGGACAGGCAGACTATTATGGAAACGGACTCAAGGGTATGGGGGATGATTGAGGCGACTGAAAGCAGTGGGCTCAGTGCTCTTATCAGGGTCAGCCACACCGCTCAGACCGGCAGCCCCCTGACATGATATCATATGGTGGAAGTTATCTCCGCTGATGAAACGGAGGAGAAGAGAACGTCCAATCAACAGCTGATCCCTGAAAAATTGTAGATTCAGGCCAGACGCATGTCAGGAGCCAGACAAACAAGACACATGTGCACTTACACACACACACACACACACGAAAATAACACAAACGGGAAGGACGGTCCGAGACACAACCCGTCAGTCAAAGAGGAGCATCTCGGCCACTCTATCACAACATTGGCACAATCCAAAGCCACTTGATTAAAATTGGATCTGTCCAATTCTGCTCAAACCGTATCAGTCGGAGGTGAAAGCCTTCGCCCTGATTGACGGCACAGCGTGACACTTGTGATTGTTGCAGCTTCACTTTGACAGGTGTGTGTGTGTGCGTGTGCGCTAGGGCACATAGCCATACACTCACCCTCAGACACACACAAATAGTCATTTTTTTTTGTAAGAGGTGAATGTTAGCGCTGATATTTGCCTTGAATTAGTCTTGTGATACTTGGCTATTGATAAAAACACAGTGGCGAGGTATTAAGCTGCTTTAAACATGTCGAGGCTGTTGACAGGACGTGTGTGACAGGACGTGTGTGTGTGTGTGTGTGTGTGTGTGTGTGTGTGTGTGTGTGTGTGTGTGTGTGTGTGTGTGTGTGTGTGTGTGTGTGTTCTGGAAACAAGCTGTAGGAGTTTGTTTTTGAGGTCGTAGCATGTGGTTGTCCGTCTCTACCTCGACACAATGGGACTGAGCCTCAGCTGTGTTTCCTCCTGCACTGGTCGGTGGAGTGCACCATGCTCAGCGCTCTAACCGCAGTCAATCCTGTCCTGTGCAATGTTAAGATATGAGAAGTGAGTCTAGATTGGTTGTAAATCACCCACACACAAAAAAAGCAGTCCTTAAGTCACACTGTCATGACAGTTGAGTGTATTATTTTGGATTGACTGGCTTCGATTGGTTTATGATTAACTTTGATACACACAGTTTATAAGTAGTGTGATGTAGATCCAGATCAGGGCTCCTCCCCCTCTGTCTAGCCTTAGGTGATGCGTTGGGTGTGAGCCTGAAGTTGTACCTCTGCCAAGAAAGGTCACTTTAGGGTTAGGTCAATATCAGGTCTGGAGCCGACTGGATTCTGATTTCCTCGTCTGTCTGCGGTCGAGATGTAATCTCAGTTTTATGCTTTAGATTGTTCCCTATACTAATTTCAGAGAATAATACATCACCAGTAAGATTATGATCGCTGAATTATTTTTACTGCTCTGCAAATACTGAGAGCACTTTATTTAAATATTGTAGATACAATGTACTACAAGACAAAGCAGCGATTAAAACCAACTGTTGTTTGAGCAGCTGAAAAAACAGGGACTTGGAAACATGTTTTGCTAAAATAGCTGGAAAGCTGGGATACTGCAAGATGTATTTGAATTAGATAACACAATCTAAATGGTGTAAGCAGTGTGTACGATGGAAAAAATTACTTTCTTTATGTTTATGTTTGCAGACCAGGGACTTTTTTCTATCTTTAGTGTTGCATAGAAACAGAAACCGTTTCCCTTTAGCTTTGGTTTGTGATAACGTTCACCTGTTTAGTAGTTAATGTGGAAGTACCATGACACCGGGTCTGGTTGACGTGTTTCGATACCGTTGCCAACACAATATTGGCCAGGTGGAAGATGGAACCAAGTGTTGAAGCATCTCCTTCATCCACTGTGGCTTGTATTGCACCTCAGTTGTACTTCGCTCCGGACAAAAATGTCTGCCAAATGAATAAATGTGATGTAAAATATAAATATACTTGAATTTTTTTGTATCCATACTAAAAGTTTTTTTATATCTTGCTTTGGGCAACATTAATTCCAACCCTCATTTTTTTTTTCATTTACAAATCAAGCCAAACTTCCTAAACACAACACATTGTAATGTTTTAGCACAAGCAGCCACACAAAAAAAGAAACTTTAGGATACAATTGGCAACGTTATAACTAATCAGAGAATATGTCAACAAGACCCGGTGAAGCATTCCTTTCCAACGTTTGTTACTTTTCGGTTTCAGTACTCGATGCTATTGACACGTTTGGCACTCAGACAAGCGTTTGTGTTCGACTGGGAGCTTCCGTGGAGAAACAAAGCGGTTTATGACAAATAAACTGTGGCAAAAAGGGGAAGTTGTAAGTGGAGGGAGGCCGAGAGTGGCAGCAGGAAGGGAATGATGGAAGGAGATAGAGATGTGGGAGTGTGGTTAGAGGCGGTGGAGGAGGAGGAGGGGGGGTTGGCACGACCCAAAATAGCAAGCTCACATGTTTGCTGTGTGCGTAGTGAGCTATGAAACCAGCAGAAAGGCCTCCTGCTGAATGCCTGTCTAATCTAATGCTCACCCTCACCCCTAATTCTTCAAAATGTGATTTCTCTGTCTGTACGTACGTGTGTGTTTGCACGTCTTTTTTCCAATCAGAGAGACTCTCTCTTGTCAGTTACGCCCCCCCCCCCCCCCCCCCCCCCCCCCCCCCGTCTCTCCCTCTGTGCTCATCGTCATCATTATTGTCTTTCTTGTCTCCATAATGTGAACTGATGTTGGACAGCATCTCAGGCTGGCGGTAGTCCAGAAGGGAAAAGGTCAGTGACTACTAGGCCCGTTTCAAATTTGTTGGCCTAGTGTACCTAAGGGGGTGAGTGAGGCGGGTTAAATCAGATCACACACACACACACACACACACACACACACACACACACACACACAGTATAAGAGCAGACATGGCCCTGCAGCGTGAGCGTTGGATCCAGAGCTCTGTCTCGTCCGTCTCTGACTGTTTCGTCTACTGACTTGCTGCAGCTTCCACAGTTATTCCATCTACTAGAAACAAAACGCACACTCGCTGACTCGCGTTGGACAAGCCGAGACACAAACACCCTACACATGTGGTCCTTTCAGTTAATTCCTTTCATTCCACAGAGTGTGTTTCGACACGCACGCTGGATTATTGCCTCTCTTCTCTCCCTCTAGATACTTTCTCTGTCTTTGTCTCTGTCTCTGTCTTACGTCGACGTTGTGTCTCTGTGTGCTTAACCAACGGGGCCGTTTTATATCAAGGAGGTCCCGTGACCCTTCTCCACAGCTGATCCTGGGAGCAAAGCATGCTGGGAGTCAAGTATCTGCAAGGGCGGCGTTGGAGCGTGCCGTGATTGGCTCCTTCGGTTTTTTCGTGTGTACAGTATGCTGATGTGCAGTTTGGTGTTTTTAGGGTTACAGACCCACAGGCAGCCTGTGTTGGCCAATGGAATACATGGTAAGACATTCAAATGATACAACCTGGTAATCTACAGCACAGTGTGACACAGTGGCAAAGGGGTTGCGTCTTCTCCCCACTATATGTAATATCAAAAAGACGGGTCAAAACTCCCAATTTGGCCCAATTATGTTCAAGAGGGGTTAAATATGGGTGTTTGACTTAATGACATGTACATTTAGGGCTGCATGATTACAGCAGAAATGCTCCAAATTAGTTTTCTAGACATTTCAAACATGACTACAGTTTTTATAATGATTCATTTTCAATACATCATGAAATACAGTCGAGACTTGCCCTACATTTCTGTTTTCATTTTTTATTTTTTATTTGACATTATTCAATTGTGTAGTTTTGTGAAGAAGGGGAGCTCTGTGTGACCCGTTCAGATTGCTTTCTCAGCAACGGCGGAAAACAGTGTTCTTCAACAGTTTCAAACTGAAGTCACACACGGTGTATAATCGAGCAGCCGTGTGTGTGTGTAAATAAAAACACAGAAATGTATATCCTTCAGGAAGGTAGAATTGTTGCATTAGACTGCATCACTTTTAGTCGGATGTACCGAATAAACCATCAGCTGAGTGAGTATTTCAAAAACATATAAATTCAGGATAGCACTTTAATCCTTAACTTACCAAAATATATGAAATCCCTAAATAAAACATGATCTTTTTTTTTTTGTCAACCCTAAGCCACAGTGTGTCGTGTGCTTCACTGGTTACAGGCAGGGTGCAGGCTCTACGGGCTGAGGGGGTTGTCTTCACTATCCTACCTGTGTGCTGCAAGGTGGTGGACATTTACCTCGAATGACACTCTCTGCAGTTCTCTGATGTCTATCCTTAAACCACCCCTGAGTGCACCACTCGACTGCATGATGCCGGTGCAGTGGTCAGAACGTAGTACTGCAGCGGCTGTGTGCCGGGGCGTCATTTGAGGACTCTGCTGTGTTCCTGTGTCACTCTATGGGTGGTTTCCTCTTCTCTCCGTAACGCTGCCGTCGCATCAGATGCGCTTGAATTTCGGGACCTATCAGTGGGATCTCTGCTTTCTGTTTGCCAGTTCAGAGTCACTCGGTTGTTGTTGTCGTGCTCGCCTGGTAATAACCTGTCCTTTTCCCCTGGAGAGCTCTAGCCGTGTAGTAACAGCCAGTAGGGAATGTTTACACTTTCTTTTTTTAATTTGTCCACTTTCATCAAGGTTATATTGACCTCATGTCACTCTCTGCTCATAGGGTGAACCCTCGTCCTCTGTCTGTCTCCATCCTCCCTCTCTCTCTCCCTCTTTCACTCTGTTTCTCAGGTTACCAAATATGAATAAGGGAGGAGACTTGAATAGCCGACATTGACAACCCCCCCCCCTCCACACATATGCACACACAAACACCCCCTCCCTTCCTCCCTATCCCCATCTCCCCATGGAGTGTGTGCATTAATGTGCAGGAGTGTGCATACACATGTACACAATGAGCGAGGCTGCAGAGAGGTTTGGGGGAAGGGGAGGAAACAGGAAGGAGGTAGGATGGGAGAAAAAGGAGATGGGGAGGGCAATGGCAGCAGCGAGTGTGTGTGAGACAGAGAGAGAGAGAGACGGTAAGAGAGAAACTGTGAGGCAGCATCACCCACCCAGACTGGGAGGAGGGGAGGACAGACAGCGTGCCCGTCCCTCTGACAGACAGAGGTGAAAGTGGGAATGAGAGACAGACGTGAGGGGAGAAGAGGAGCACAATGAAGGAGTGCCATTGTCCAGCCTGGCAACACTGCCATTTCACCATCTGCTGAGAGAGGGAGAGAGAGAGAGAGGGGGAGAGAGAGAGAGAGAGGGAGGAGGGAAGTAAAGAGAAGAGGAGGCAGCCAAACGGAGGAGAGGATAGATGGAGAGGAGCTGCCGGCAGTGACTTTGTGAATTGATCGAGCGGATCAGAGGAGAAGCACGTTTTTCAGGGAGTGGACGGACGGAGAGACAGAGAGAGGAAGGAGAGGACGGAGGACCGGACAGTCTGAGGCTGTTTAAACATTAATGTGTTCTCATGTGAATATGGAGCCCAGCTTTAGATGACCCACCATGGATTATCAACTGTATGCTTTTTAATCCACAACAGGAACTATTTATGCTTTGCCATTCATAAAAAAGAAAAGTCTTGGGGAAATTGATTTAGACTCACTTTATACAGAACAATTTAAATAACTTTTTTTTGTTTTTTGTAAATATAGATTCTCTTTGGGACTTCTGATTTTGTATTCTTTATGTGCGTATTCTGCAGGATGGGAAACAATAATGATCTTTGTTAGCTGCTGCAGAGAATTTTCAGGGTTTTTCTGCAAGTTTTCTAAACATCAGTGTTGTCTTTTAGAAGTAAATGTAGTTGTTGTTGTTGTTGTTGTTGTTGTTTATACTGTTGTTAGAAAAGTGATTTATTGTACTTTTTGAAATAATATCAGACGTACAGTTTGACGTTCCCTAGCCGGAGTCAGTGCATGCAGCCGACGTGGGATGTCAACATTGATTGGGTTTTATTGCTGGCGCGACGCCGGTCAAACTTTGATCGTTGTCTGAAACCTAATTGATCTTTCTGCTCGTCTTTAGTTTTTCCTGCAGTTGTCTGATAAAAAAAAAAGTTGTCTAATGTGGAGCCTTTGATGCAGCAAACTAATTGCTGTCATGTGATTCGACAAAGCAGTTATCTCTTTGTCTGACGATTTCTGCAGTTGTCAGGACTTCTCAGTGTTTATCCTCCGCAGGCGTCTCTTTTTTAATGTCTGTTGCCATAGCGACGGGCAGCAGCTGCAGACAGAACAAGATGTAAAGTTCGGTTTTTTTCTTTGTCTTTTAAAGAAACGGTGCTGTTTCATTAGTTCACTGTATATATTTAGTAGATAAGAGGCGGTAGACTTGTTACATGATTGTGTGCAGTTTTTAGACTTTCTTCTGTAGACAGGGTTGTTCTCTAGACGGTCTTTGTCTACGCGGAGCTCGCCAGACTCCCAGAATCAGGATTGTTTCAGGTCACCTGTCTCCCCCTCCCCACCCTGTGTAGTCTTGTGCGAGTCGGCGCAGCCCCGCTTGTCCTGATCTCACCTTTTATCACCGGCAACCATCTTCATCAGTCAATGCTGATGGGGCCATTATCAGGACTGACTGGATGATCGCACTGGTTTCTCTTGTACCTATCGCTCTGTTCAGCTGCTCGGGGCCCCTTGGCCCCTAATCACCGATCATTAGGAGTGCTATGTTTGTGACACTCTGTTCCTTTTTTCTGTCTGTGTGTGGGTGACCTGAGGGTTTCTCCTCATGTAGAGGGTAATTTCCTCTGCAGTCACCTGACCTACACTGTGTTCTGTGCACTAACACACCTGGACAGTCCTCTCTAATGTCCATTTCTGTTGGATCTTTTGCCTTTAAAAAAAAAATGCTAATTCCTTCTCAAGTCTAGTTTCTGGTTTTATTCGGAGTGTGACGGACTGTTTTCTTTGTTCTGCATGCTCTTTGATTGTCCAACTACCGGGTGTCTCTTTGTGACTTTTCCAGCCATACTTCTTTCCAGCTTTTCTGGAGATCATCCCAGAGCCTGTCTGGCAGTGTGTGAGTATGACTGGATCCTCCATGGTGCTTTTTGGCCAAGACCAGACGGACGACTAGCTAGAATTGCTAGACAGTCCCTCTGCGGTGCTAGACTGGTGTAGGCGACTGTTCCTTTGCCATGCGTCCAGCGCCCACGACAAGCTGGTTTGCTGTACTTCAGACACAGTTAACTTCTGAAACGTTAGTGTGCGGAAAAATCAACCTCCTCGCTTGGCGTCGCTGAAACATCGGTGCAAAAAAAATTTACGGCGCTGTGTAAGTGGTCTAGGAAAAGTAAACGTGTGTAAACCTGGATCTCCTTTTGAGGAAGTAAAGGTCAAGAGGTTGTAAATCAGACGAGTGTGCCGGCCGGCCGGCTTGCTGCAGGACTGTAGGTGGAGCCTCGCCTCCTACTGAGGGCAAACTGTTTTGTTTGTGCTACTTTGGGACGCTGCGAGAGACTGTTACTGTACACGGACTGTTGTTTGCCTTCTAGGTTGGACTATGCAGAACATGAGATGGTGTGTGGCGTCTGTTCAGTAGTGTGTTCTAGAACTGAGAGCTAACCTGCTGCTTGATAAGCACTGCCTTAGATAAGGAAGGAAGCGGTTCCAAAGTATAACACTTGGCCTGTTCATATCAATATGGCGCTGTGTCAACGCTCTTCTCTCAGGTAACTGACTATAATCTGGGCTTGTTGTTTGAACCGGCGCAGTAATAAAGTAGCAGGGTGAGAAGAGAGGTGCGTAGAGAGATCAGCATAACAACAAAGTGCAGTTTTTAATAGAGCCTTTCCAGCTGGGTGAATGAGTTCACGTTCAACTCCGGCATCGTTCAGGGAACCCTGGGTTTGGAGTTCAAAACCGACAAATCAGGTCTCATTACCGTCACAAGCCCACCGGTAGTCGTCATCAGCCAATGACCTACATTCTCCGGTGTTACATCACCACCGTGCTACTGCAGTGTGTGTGTCACTGTGCCAGACAACATCTCAGACTCTACCTATCACTATCTAATGGTGCTCCAGAAATAAAAAAAAGTATAAAAAACATCTTAACCGAGGTGGCCAGTTTTAGGAAACACACTTGAACCAAGGCAGCCTCGCTTGTTTTAGCCATATCAGGAACTTCTGTCAGGAACGGGCCCAACACGGCCCAGTCTTAAGTCCCAACTTCTTTTCTTTCTGATTTCTACTGGTGTCTATATACCATGCCGAGCCTCTAGCCATCCCTTGACGTTAGCGAGGCAGGCAGACAGACAGGGTTCACCATTAATACATTCGATAAAGGGGAGTGTTAAACAGGACAGCCTGGAGAACGGGCGGGCATACGAGGGAGGGGGGGAGGGAGAGATCATCTGGAAGAGGAGAGAGGAAGTGGTGGCGCGGGAGAGGGCGGAGGCGCTGGAGAGACAGAGATCGGCAGAGTACATCGTGTGGAGGAAGAGAGAGGGCTTCCAGGAGAAGACAGGAGACAGAGACAAGGGAGGAAAGAGTGCAGAGAAAGTACCAGAAGTAATCTGGAAGAGGAGAGAAGACGAGGAAGAAGGAGACGCGGGGAGGGCCATTCAGAGAGGACATGAAACCATTTGGAGGAAGAGAGAGAGGGAGTAAAAGATTTGAGGAAATAGGTGTTAAGGAAAGCGTGCTGCGTTCGATACTAGCCATACATCAGTAAGCTCTCTCTCTTCTTTAGCAGTTCTGGGCTTCATTGAGCTCTGCAGGTGCTCGCTGTAGGATCGACCAATTAGAGCTGTGCATTGTTTGTGTGTGTGTGTGTGTGTGTGTGTTGCTGCCGTGTTCGTGCGTGCAGCCCCGTTGCGATCCCCTCGTTGGCTGCTAATAGGATTTTTATGGGCACACGTCAAGCAGGATAGAGCTGCCAAAGGGGAGCCGCTTCACACATGCACGCGTTTGCGCCTGCCAACACACACACACACACATACACACACACACACACACACACATACACACACATACACAGATAATCTAAGAAGCATTGTGGGCAGGGAAGGTTTAGACTTCCTCACACGCATGTAAAGACATCACGTACAAGAGCGCAGCCCTCAGTGCAGTGAGACACATGGCGGGGGAGGGAGGGAGGAGGGGGCGTTGAGAGACAATCACTTGTGTTGATTCTCCATGGTGCTGCCGACAGCTGGATAACTGGCCCTCGCTGTTAAGTTGGGACAAGAAAACTCACAGATATTGTTTTACACGATGGCAAAATGAACGGTTTGTGGCGCGCTAACACCATTTCATCATCATCAGTCCCTGGGAACACAATGAACACTGGTGCAGATTTAAAAAGTGAACGGAGGACAACATGATCTGCCCTGGTGCACTAAAAACAAAACTTTCTACCATTAACTGGGACACGCCACTTTTCGTCTGCGCTTTTTGTCATTCTGCTTTCACTGTGGATGAAGCCGTTTTTAAAGCAGTTTGGTTTCGGTCGCCTGGTAATGAGTGGAGGACAGACAACCAGACAGATGGATGCAGCTCTTACGCCGAGAGACACAGACAGATGGCTGTGTGTCCTTTTAGAGAGAAACTTTGAATACTGAGACAAAGAGACTTTGATTGAATCACTAGAGCCTGTTTCGGACTTCTGCGGATACAAAAACTGACACTGTAGATTCATTATGGAACTCGTCCCAAAAACCAAGTACACCCACTTTCGGAGTGAGTCGCTGAGCTCAACTGATGAAACAAACTCCAATCCATCATCGTTCCCTCCTTCCAGTCCTGCCACCCCGCTCACTCCCTCCCCTGGTTTACCTTCTTCTCTCTCCTCCTCGTCTCTCACTCCTATCTTGCCCCCGTCTTCTCCCCGCCCGGCTGAGAACAGCCCCACCACCCTCTGCTCCTTCTTCCCCAGGATGGGGTCCCTTCGCCTGGGTGTCTCTGCCACTCTCCTCCCAGGACTCAAGGCCTCAAGCAGGCTGCAGCAGCCTCGTGCTCCGGTCGAGTTCTACGGGGGCAGCCGGAGCAGCTTCAGCTCCTCCCCTCCGCTTCATCACCCAATTCCCCCTTTAACCGCTCCTTCTCCCCCTCCTCGACCTCCTCTGCAGGACATGAACCGGCTGGGAGGGGCGTCCAGGAAGGCCCGGGCGGAAGCGTCGGCCAGGAAGGCCCGCGTGGAAGGAGGGCAGCTGGGAGGAGATGAGTGGACGCGCCATGGCTCCTTTGTCAACAAGCCCACCCGCGGCTGGCTGCACTCCGACAGTGTGGTCAGCACCACCGGTGTTTCCTACAGTGTACGCGTAAGTGATTGGCACACTTCTTTCGTTCCAGACAGTTTCTTTGCTTATATACACCCTCCTCGAAATGCGTAAAGAACTGCCTTTGCTTTCTTCCTCTGTTGTGTTCCATCTGTCCAATGTGACGGTGATGCAGGAAATGTCTGGATGCTAATGTGTTGCCTTCCTGTTTCCTGTGCAGTACATGGGGTGCGTGGAGGTGCTACAGTCAATGCGGGCGCTGGACTTCAACACCAGAACTCAGGTCACCAGGTGAGATTGCACACAGCTCATGCGTTGCTGGCTTGCCATTTCTCTCATTTAATCTCGCGTTTGTGTTCATGTGGGGGGGGGCGAGACGGAGGACGTGTGCTCAGACTTAGAGGAACACCGCTCACCTCTCATATATTTATGTCTGCTTACCTTTTATTTCTGTCCCGCTGCTGCTCTCTTTTCCTTGCTTGCTTGTTTCTCCCTTGAGTTAGTGTCTAACTGTGTGTGTTCATACGTGCGTGTGTGTGTGTGTGTGTGTGTGTGTGTGTATACACGCCTGCAGCTCTCCCAGCACCTAAATTTGAATGTTCTGGAATCCTGGTGGTTTCCTTCTGGTTTCCGTAGTGATGTTTGTCTCCATGGCAAAGACGAGCACAGTCTAGGGACGACAAATTCAATCACCCGCCGCCAGATCCCATTTAATCCACATAAATTGTGATTCAGGGAAGGTGTGAGGGTTAATGATATATGCTATTACAACACTTGCATGTTGTCAATGTTTCAGGGAGGCAATCTCTGTGGTGTGCGAGGCCGTGCCCGGAGCCAAAGGAGCCCAGCGCAGGAGAAAGGTACACAGCATGTACACGAGCACACACCCTTACACGGCATTATTTATTTATATGGCTTAAGTGGGCAGCAGTGGGAAAGGTTCTCTGCATAAGAGCTAGATTTAGCTTGATTGTCCACTCTGTGGTCAGTTGGCTATTCAGTCACACACTCTCCCTCTTACACACACACACACACACACACACACACATATCTTGATTTAGGATGATTGTACACTTCTGCGGTTAGTGGGCTACTCGCAGGTAATTACCAATCACTCTCTGGTCTCCCTTTTCCCGCCCTCTTGTCACAAGGGAGGCTGGAGAGGTGGAGTAGTAGTTTGTGAGGAGCCACTGTCAAGCCAAAGAAGCATTGCAGACGAGCAGACACAGCCGACAGTCTGCGTGTGTTTAGACTGCGTGTGTCTGTGTACAGTATTCCTATAAAACTCCAAACATCCACCCAAACAGTCCATAAAACAGGTGGCTAAATCCAGCGGCCTGTTGCCGTAGTCTGATTTGAGCAAGGAATGTCTGGCGCACCATACAAAACACAGTTAAAGGATGTAAACTAGAATAGCTAAAAACCAGTCCGGTCCCTCTGGTTTGGCTGGGCTGAGGTCAGTGTGGCTGAGCACGGGCGTCCTGCCCTGATGCTGTTTTTCTCACAGCGTACGCCAAATATTCTGGAGCAGATATGGATGAAAGCCATGAGAACAGGAGGAGGTTCGGGATAAACGGGCTGGCACAATAGTGCTGGCGTGGTCTGCCTGATGCTCTTGGCCCAGCCTTCAGTATGTGAGCTGTCCTGTCTGCTCTCTATTGGTCACAGTTGGCCTCGGAGACAGGATCACGTTCACAATTGCAGCTGTTCTTCCACTTCCACACACACACACACACACACAGGCAGGCCTGTCCACACATACGCCCCCAGGCTCATGCACAGGCAGGGAGGACTCGATGGACTACTGCGCCTTGTTAAGTTAAAAGAAAAAAAGAAGGCCTGTTTTCTGTTTGTGCACCTTGTTTGTTTTTTACTCACGGACCGCATCCCTGTCCTTCGCAGCCCTCCTCTCGCTGTATGACATCCATCCTGGGGAAGAGTAATCTGCAGTTTGCCGGCATGACAATCAGCCTCACCATCTCGACCAGCAGCCTCAACCTGCTGGCCGCCGACTGCAAACAGGTAAGACTGAAACCAGCCCACTCTTGGAGCTGCTTTTGTGCGAATTCTTCCTCAAAAACTCCGTCGCTGACGTAGATTTGTCCCCGATCGCCAGAGATTTGACTGTGAGTCAAAGATGCATCTGATTGATGGAGCTCTGTTGTGGCCAGAGGTATGTTTGGTATCCAGAGTGCACTTAGCCTGTGCAGTTGACTGAAGCAGAGTAAAGCTGAGGATCTCTCTGCCTGAGGGACTTCATGTGGATTTAAGGATTATAC
This sequence comes from Anarhichas minor, assembly GCF_050575085.1. Classification (NCBI taxonomy): domain Eukaryota; kingdom Metazoa; phylum Chordata; class Actinopteri; order Perciformes; family Anarhichadidae; genus Anarhichas; species Anarhichas minor. The sequence goes on along the minus strand of NW_027466487.1, from coordinate 4,176,442 downwards.
AGACTTACTTTTTTAAAGGCCAGGTTCTCCACTTTGTTTGCCTCATTTATTCTGGACGCAGCGCAAATCACTCCTAACCATCGTCTCTACTCCTGCATCACCGCGGGGCAGGATGTGATCCTCCGTTTATGAGTTAATAACTGCTGAAAGATGTTTATTTCTTTTGGGAGATGGTGTACAGCAGTGCAGTGCGCCCTCATTAACACGTAGCACAAAGAAACGTATCTTGCAAATATGTCCATTCACAAATAAAGCCACGGATATTGACCGCACATTGTGCACGGCGCATTAGCTAGTGTTGATGTTGTTATTGATCCAACATGGGGCGGTTATTGCAGACTGTTAAAAAGGTGTTCCATCCGCGGTCCCACTCTCTGTTGCAGTTGATGCCTCTCAATGGAGGGGAAAAAGCACTTTTCTCAGTAATGATTCCACATTTGTCTCTCCGTCCACATGCTTTCATCTCACTTCCCACATACTTCATGTCACCCACATGCTCTCCTTCTGTCTCTCTCTCTCTCCACAGATAATCGCCAATCATCACATGCAGTCCATCTCCTTCGCCTCTGGAGGAGACCCAGTGAGTCACTCTCTCAGCTCAATCTCACTCTGGCCTTTTTCCATCTTTCTTCAGCCTGCATATCCTTCCTTCCTGTCTTCTGTCATTGTCTATTCCTATGAATGCCACTCACTCCATTACTGTCTCGCTGGTCTGCAGTCTCTCTCTCTCTTCGGAGCTTGATCTTGTTACTTCCTGTCTCTTCTCTTTCAGCTCAATGCTTTTTTAGCTTCTATTATGACTGTAGCTTTTGCTTTATCTCTTTCTTCTTGTTCTTTTCAACCTTTCTATCCTAAACCTGCCCTTCACTTCGTCTTCCAATCCATTTTCCCCCTTCCCCTCCTCCCCTGACTGTTTTACCCTGTCTCCCTCAGGATACAGCTGAGTACGTAGCATATGTGGCCAAAGACCCAGTCAACCAGAGAGGTGAGAAGAAACAGAAAAATATGACACCTTTCCTCAGGCAGCAACTGGCAAAATAGACACTTTAAAAATAACGTGTCGCTTCAGTACATGAGTTGCACATTTTCTCTCTTCACTCTGTCTCATTGGATAGCAATACAGATGTTGACATTGCACTTTCAGCAATTCCTGTAAATTATTTAATACAAACGAGTCATTTTATGACATCAATTGTAATGAATAAATGAATCCTATTAAATAGATGATATGGCTCTATTTATTTCTTACTCACCATTTGAATTTTGCACACAGCCCACTGGAGACATTACAGACTCAGTGAGCAGAGTGAAGGAAGATAACGGTACATTTACCAGCAAATGGGCATAGCAAGTACCAGGACTGTTTTTAATTGTTTGGCACAGTCTGCTTTATTATTGCTTATGTGCTAAATATATAATTGTCCATGCAATGATGGCAAATACAAAGGACAACAAACACTGTTCTCAGGAGCAACAAAACGATATATATTGAAAATAATTTGTTCATCTGCGTTACGGTTCTACCAACACACAACACCACTTTAAACATTCCTCATGTTTTCTATGTAATCCTGTCATTTTAGGGAAAACTGGTAGGTAAGGTGAATGGCATGGATTCTTTCTTAAAAGAAATGACTGCCAATGTGTCCTCTAGCCAGGCACATGTACATGAATGTACTGTTGCTGAAAATGCACAAGCGTGAACAATTTGATACTTTGCCTGCAGTTCGACAAACGGAGTACATATTTCATTCGAATACGTGTTGCTACAGCTTCCTTATTAGTCGTTTGTGCCTCCTCTCCTTCAGCGTGTCATATCCTGGAGTGTTCAGAGGGTTTAGCCCAGGAAGTCATCAGCACCATCGGTCAGGCCTTTGAACTGCGTTTCAAACAGTACCTAAAGAACCCCCCCAAACTGGTCACACCTCATGACAGGTAAATGTGAAAAATGTCCCTCAATGTGAGCTTATGTTTGTATTTCGTCGCCCATAATCTATATCTGCCCGTTTTCTCTCAGAATGGCTCCGTTTGACGGCTCTGCATGGGAGGAAGAAGAAGATGATGAGGCCGCTCCACCTCCTGACGTCCCTTACTATAATAATTTCCCTGGAAAACAGCCTCCCCCTGGTGGACTGATTGACATGAGGACCCGCCCAGGTGCCACGCTGGTGAGAAAACTGCACATACACACAACTCATACGCATGCTTCAACACATCTAAGCACCACTCCCACTGCAGTTAAGAGAAGATACACTTGAAAGGAATTTAATAACTGTACAGAAAGTGTCAGACTTGCCTAGCTCTGAGCCTAGGACACTAAAAGGCAATCGCAGTTGCGTGGTTTGTGATAGATAAATCATCATTTAACCTTTTGTAACCCTTTTAATAGGAATCTATTTGTGTATGGATACAATATGTATGCCCACATGTGGCTGTGACTCATTATTTGTTTATATGCCTCTGTGTTTGCAGCCTTACGGACAGCCAGGCCAGAATGACATTCACAAGCAGCCTCTGCCGCCTCTACCAGGTGAGTCTCTGTCTGTCCTGTCTGTCTGCATCTGTCTTTTTTGCTTTGTTTTAGCTTGTCGTGTCTTGTTAAAAGAACATGTAATGTGCCACGGTCACTGGTCTTTTTTCCCATTCTATTCTTTCTTCTTCTTCTAGTGGGTGCCAAAGAAGGCGGAAGGGAACTGTTTGATGACCCTTCATATGTCAATGTGGACAAACCCCGCCTCCCAGTTGCAGCTAATGGAAATGCTCACAGAGATGCTTTTGACATGAGTAAGTGCCTTTAGCCAGTCCACCCATGTTGTGTTGGGAGTATCATACCAGTCAAGTTGAAATGGACTGCTGTCTCAACACACTGAACAGTGGAGGTAGACAAAATCATTTTTTACAAGTGACAAGATGTGTGCATTGAAATCAAAATGACCAGAATTACTAGTAACACAAACATGCAGTTGTTTCACCATGTGGCGGGTGTAAGGGCTAATTGTTGACTCAGGAGAAGAGCAGAGTAGTGTGTACTGTACAGACGGGCTAATTGAAGAGTGGAGCTGCCCACAGATGTCAGTCTTGGAGGAAGATAAGGGAATTAGAATGCCTTTGTCCATTACAGGGCCATTTTATGTAACAAGATTGGTCGACTGCGCAAAGCTTTTCGCATTAAAGACGCAGTCCACTATCGGTGTTTAGCATGCGACTGTCAAATAATGTGGTTCGCTTGGACAAGGTCCAGTCATTTGGGTTCTAAATGGAAAGAAGAAGACAATGTTTGCTATATATACAGAGAAATGCAATATTACAAATGTATGTGTGTTTATTTTTTAAGAGCCATTTGACGATGCCCTGGGAGTCTCTGTGACGACGGCGCCCCCTCTGGTGCAGCAGCTGCTGTGCGAATCCTGGTTCCACGGTAGCTTAAGTCGCAGGGAAGCAGAGAGGCTGCTGACCCGCGACGGAGACTTTCTGGTCCGAGAGTCTGGGACAACGGCCGGACAGTACGTCCTCACGGGACAGCAGGGGGGTCAGCCCAAACACCTGCTACTAGTCGACCCAGAAGGAGTGGTGAGTCAGGGAGGGAGGAGGAGAAAATAAGGGCAGGAGGGATTACAAAGGGGAGGGAGAGGCAGGAATGGTCAGGGGCCATTTTGTAAGTAGTGTTTTCCTAACATGTAGCTGTATAGGTTTGTATGCAAATGTGCCTTTTAATGCTTTTTTTTCTTTTGTCTTTTAGGTCCGTACAAAAGACCATCGGTTTGAAAGTGTGAGTCACCTGATCAGTTACCACATGGACAACAGACTCCCCATCGTCTCAGCTGGGAGCGAAGTGTGTCTGCAACAGCCAGTAGAGCGCAGAGCCTGACAATACACACACACACACACACACCAATGAATTTACTCCACCAAATATACACACGCTCCTGCAGCAATTCATCACAAGACAAACACACCTTTGTATGCTATAACACACACTTCAACGCTACCCTTAACACACACATGCAGTAATACATATGCACACACCATTGCAAAGAAAGCCGAAAAAGAATCACCAGTTTCTTTGTAAAATCCCTCACTTGCTGCTGTTGCTTCATATTCCTGTCCTCTCTGAAAGCCAAACTGTGACCTGCAGTCTTCTACACCAAACAACTATCAGGCGCATCACTCCTCAACGGAGAAGCACTGCTGCAATTTCTCAACAGCCTACTGTGAACCAGGGAGGAGCCCTTTGCTAATTTCCGAAAGGGCAGAAAACAAATGCAATTTTTTTTTTTTTTTTTTAAAGGACAACAAAAATTCTTAACATGCGATAATGAAAAAAAAAAAAAAAAAGAACATTTTACTAATACATGGAATCTTGTACAAAAAAATTTGTAGAACTGAAACGTGAAGAAAGGAGCATAAATGGGACAACGAATGAGATTTTCAGTGCTTTTAAGCATTTGTTGTTTCATACGGGGAAATGATTTCCCTCCTCAGACGGTTGCTGGAGCGTGTTAGGCAAAACACAAACTGGATGGTAACGGTTCGTTGTTTCCGAGACAGACCCAGGCTCGAGCATGAACTCTCCCCTCAAGTGTCACTGGAGCACTTCAGCAGCAAACCTGACTTTGAAAAAAAAAACAAAAAAAAAAACATGGTGAATATGCATTAATGAGTTTGCTTCCAATCCAATCAGGAGGGCCACCCTACCCCCAACCACTCCCCTTCTAAGGACTTTGAACTTCAACCACCTCCAGTGATACCTGTATGCATAACTGGGGGACTGCTATACCAATGACCACGTTCTCTTTTTATTTCCATCTGTTATCTTGGGACTCATTCCTTGTTGGACATTCTGAGTTGAGGAGGATCTAAACAGCTCTATCTCCCTAATCCCTCCGTAAACACAGTTACACATACACCTTTAAGAACACACACGGTCTGCACCACCTGTCATGCCAAAGAACATGAACTCGGTCGCTAACAGCGGAGAAAGCCGTGACAATTATCAGTGTGCTTACAGCATTGGGAGCAAGTTTAGATTTTAGAAAGCAAATGAAAATAAGCCTGTTTTAGAGGGGAGAAGAATCGATGCGGTTATGCCTGAATACATCATTAAAATGGAGATTTTTAAAGTAAATTGTGCGATGATGTCACCCACAAGAACAGCTACATTACGAAGAGCATCACTTTGACCTGTTGCTTTTCATTGACACCTTAGTATGTGTTTTGCACTGACAATCAAGGGTTGTGTCTTTGCAGAGGATTCTGACTGAAAGCGAAGGAGAGTAGTTAAAGAGGGGCCCCTTTAAACGTTGGCTCATGAGAAACGTTGAACAGTCTCAGAAATGAATTTCCCTCTGCAAAAAAAATGATGCAAAATATGTCATTGTAACCGGTTAGGTAGTTTTGTGTATCGTGATGTTGCTTTCATTTGTAATCACTTGAGGGAATAATGACCTTTTTAAAGAAAAAAAAAAAGAAAAGAAAAAAAAAGTGGTTTGGGGGAGCATTGCTAATGTTAAGCCAAATGTTGTTGATGCTGTTTTCAAAAACTTGAGGATCGGGGGGGGGGGGGAGTTCACGCTATTGTTTCTCCTGTCCTCTTCTTCCCCCCTCAGTTCATGATGTTGTTGTTGTTTTTTAATATATTTTTAATTGTGCCTTGTTTCTTCAATGCAGTCTCGTCACTTCAATGCAGTCACCTTATGTACTTAATTCAAATGTAGTGGACTACAGGAGAATCTTACACAAGCCTCTCAGTTAAACAAAGACACTGCAAAAATGACGCTCCAATAAACACACAAACGGATCCAGTGATGGCAATCTCCTCTGATGCACATTCTTGCATACAGCTTATAGTCACAGATACTTGATGTCACCTTCAGGGTGGGGTTATTTCCTGACCATCTGTATATAACATTCACTTTTGACTGGTCAGCTTAGTATTGGATCCTTGTTCTCATAGTTGTATCTTTAACGGCGTAATTGATAAGTAGCACAGACACCAGAGTGCTGAGGTAGCTCTTCTTAAAGACAGTTGTCAAAGAGATCGAGGCCAAACTCTTGAAATATGAGAGGGAATCTTTTTACTGTCGACTAGTCCTCAGATTATATGTGAGCCCGGTTCAGGGTCTAACATGCACGCACACAAACACTCGTACGAGAGTGACATCTGGGTCAGTCAGGTACTCGCACTCAGCCTGTTCAGGTGTTTGTAGGTCTGAGATGGGAAAACCAGAGCTTTAAGATCTGCCATTACTGTGTGTGTGTGTGTGTGTGTGTGTGCTGAAACACACCCACCTGCCCCTCTGCATGATTAGTGACCCAGTCTTGTGCTGTCATCGCTCATCACAGATGCCTTTGTTGCATGAAAATCCTTTAAAAAAAAAAAAAGTGTTATTTGTTGTTGGTGGTGGTGATAGTGTTGTTGATGATGTTGTTGTACTTTTTAAGTTGTGAAAGCCAAAGTTTACTTTCAAATAGCGTGCACAGATATTCATTTTTACTTTATACGTTTCTGTTTTAATACTTTTTTTTTTTTTGTTTGTTTGTTTATAGGGAAACATTTCTGTTTACACCTGTATCTGAAAATATAGATTGCATATATAAATACGTATATCATTCATCTCTCTTTGTGAGTTTGGTCTTTTGATTTGAGTAACTGTTTATTACTTTGTTGAAAAGGCTTTGTAAAAAATCCTTTTAATTTTTCCCTCAAAGTACACCAAAAACGTTGATGGAAAATGAAGCAACAAAGCACGCACTGCTAGAAGGTGTGATAGCCTGTCGCATACTTACCTGAACAAAGAGAGAGATGCGACGGGAGTTGTATTGGTGCTACTGGAACTCTCTTGTTTGGGAACAGATGAGCGTGTAACAGTGGGGAGCTGATTCAGGGAATATTAGAGCCTGGGGAGAGTCTGTGTGTGGGGTACTATACAACAGAGAGGAACAGTGCACAGCATAGATAAACAAGGCCTTTAATCAATCAGCAGATGTTTGAAAGCGGGGAACAGTCGAGAAAAATCAGGATGTGAATGGAGGCAGCCAAATTTGGTTTAGGAGGTTATAAGTAGAGGAGCTAACTGTGCCAGGAATACGAAACAGACCTCAGCTGTCGCACTGGCCCAGTCTGATCCGATTTGTCAGACCTCAGCTTCTATTTCTTCTCATCGACTGCCCTCCTTGTTGCCTCTGCCTCTTTTTTTCCCCTCTTCGGAGCCATGCATCCCCAGCGTCCTCTTCCTCAGGCCATGCCCTCCTCCTCTCTGGGACAGAACCTAAGGGACATGGCCATGGGTCTGGGGAGAGGCAAGAACTTCCTTGGCGGAAACGTCGCCTATGGTTTCATCCAGTCGGTTAAGGAATGCCTCTACTTCCTCCTCTGCTGCTGGTGCATCAAAGAGATCCTGGACTGACAGACTGAAGGAGAGTAGATCGAGTGGTGAAACATTGATTTTCCCTTTTTCTCCGTTGGCTCCTATAGTGTAATTTCAACCAGCTTTTATTTCATTGGGAATGGAGTGTTTGATCAGCGGTGCTGGCAAAGCATTGGCAAGTATGAGTCTTGTCTCATATGACAACAAACCACTTGAGCACTTAGCGAACTCGGTCTAATTTATATAATGCAGTTAATGTTTTGAACTGTTCAAAGCGAGGTTCTCAAGTTTAGACAGCAGCAATTTCAATAAGGAATAGGTGTACTACATCATAGTATTCAATGTTAAAATATTCTTTATCTGTTTTTCAGTGTCTGTAGGATGCTCTTCTTGGGTCCCAGGAAACACACTTGCACATTTACAGAAGCTACAAATGTTCACCGTGAGAGTGGGTCAAAGTTTCTTGAGTTCAACCCTGCTCATCTGAGATCTTGAGGAATGGCAACCCTGATGTTCACTGTACAACACAAACTGGTGTGCAATGAATAAAGGAACGAATGACTAGAAATAATATTACCTTTATGTCTGCATTTTTGTTCATTTTTGTTTTGGTTAGTCTTATTGTAAACATATACTGTAAAGGAAAAAAATGCAATTAATTTGGTTTAGGTGTCGAACAAACTTTTATCTGACTTGTATAAGACTTTAAGGCTTGTTTTTATTTCATTTGACAAAGATAGCAAAGGAGCATGTCTTTATAGAGGTCCAATTTATGACTTAAATTAAACAAAAACAGGATACATTAACTATCTAATATGGGAAAGGAGGATATTGTTACCGGAATCAGCCCAAGACTACGGACTACCAGCATTAAATGCCAGAGGAGCGGTGGTGTTATCATATATATTATATATGATGTATGTTTGACATACTCACCATCTTCTGCGCGTGCCAATCAACTTGGAACGTTTACCAGTAAAGAACAATCATGCTGCATTGCCATTGGTCGGACTGGAGAGCGAGAGGTGGGACTAGAGAGCTAAACGCCGTCTGTGATTGGCGGAGAGGCGCGTTGATCACGCAAGTTTAGGAGGCACTTCACAAGTTTGCAAGTTGGATGGGAAGCCCCAGAAGTGTCTGCTGTATCTGTGACAGACGGTGAGGACTAAAGTAAAGCGACGAACCACGGTAACAACTAACCGAATGTGGATGTAACGTACATGTGTTTTTATTTCAGAGTAACGACGTCTCTTCTGTTGTCGTTAGTTCTTCCGTTCCGTCACGTCACCAACGTCGTTTCACGCACTTTTCCCTGGTTGCTTGTTTGACTGTTGAGGTGGTAAGTATCTGTATTTAATAGCTAATGTTAACAATTAGCATGGCTTCTTACGTGCTTAACTTTGCTCACATTGGCCTTTAACACGTTAAAAAAAGTGATATTTCTGAATTTAACTCTGCGTAAAGTTTTATATTTCTTTGATATTTCCTGTCTGAGGCTTCACACTCCTTCACTCAAAGCAGTCTGAATAACTAAGCTACATAACCGTGTGATAAACTGCTTTGTTGATGATGCTGTTGCTGTCCTACTGGCCTGTCTTGCAGTTTATTCTCGTGACCTTTTTTGGTAATTTTTCTTCCCTGCTGAGACCAAGATAATAAGATTAGGCCTACAGCTGTGATCATACATTGCTCAAGGGGGAAAAAAATAAAAGCGTGTCTGCTATTGCCTTGAAACTAGAAAAGTGTTTGTTTTAAAAAAAGTATTAATAAACTGAGCTCAAACCTAGAGCGTCACAGGCTGTATCAGATATCACTCTTAAAGATCAGAGAGTAAGAAGAACAGACTACAAGGCAGTGGAAATGATCCTCCACCGGCTCTGTGATGCAGCTGAAATAATCATGTTAATGCTGTCATTAGAATACATTTTCTGCCTCTGTTGTGTTCCCCATGGCCATCTTCTGCATGCTCCCCCGTTCTGTCTCTACTCAATCTCACGGTAGCTATATTTAGCCGGTATCTATTTAAGCCATTCCACTATACGCCCCACAATGCTCCTCGGGCCCTAGGCTAGATTCAGTCGGCTTCTCTTGGGAGCCACTCAATTAGGAGACCTAAATTGCGGCGCTGGGAGAGAATTGAATTTAGGGAGTGAAGTGTGTCATTACCCACATAATGTGGTGTTAATGTAAGTGGTTAGCTCTTTTCTGCATTCGCTGAAGAAAGAAAGCCAGACTACACGGGATAAATATGCATCTCTGTTGTGTCTGCTTCTGTTTGAGAGGAAAGGCTTCATGCAGCTGTAATACCTGACGCTTGTTTCTGACTAGCCGATAGAAATTGAAATGTCAGCCGGTTTCTCCTTGAGTGATTCAGGTAAGACTGCACCATATGTGCATCTTTCCTTCGTACTGTATGCATCGGAATAGGTATTTACAGTTGACATTTGGTGGTTTGGAGACGTATATTAACGGACCAGTAGCTTTGAAATGGACAGCCCATTCTGCTGTCTGTACCCCTAGAATGGTGCCGGCCTTGGTTACCCGCGTCCCGTGCCAAAACATTTCCCCAGTTAGTCAAAAGCCAGGGTGACAAAGGCCCGCAACGCCCGCAAACTACTAATGAAGAACTGAATTGTCCCGGGGACCTGGACTTCCTGCACACTGACGCTCATGTACTCGCACACAAAGAGAGCAATGTGTTACAGTAGCTCCTGTTATTGGCAGAATGGGTGAGGCCGAATAGCAAAGGCATGTATTCAAATCCTGCTCATGGGTAAACAGAGGATGTAAATTTCTTGAAGCTGCAGTACTCACACCGTCACCCTAACTGTGGTCCAGTGGCAGCCCTCTGAACAACACACCTGCTCACTCGCTTCAGTACAAAGTGCATTGTTAAAGTTAACAAACCTAAGTTCAGGTTTTCCCACTTGAAAGTTGCACAGCCAGCTTTGAGTCAGAGTGTATAAAGATCGCAATGTATTAATTTAGTTTGATTTCTTCTATTAATTAAATATGAATCATGTCATCTGTTTTTGTATGTTCCTGTTGTGTTGCAGGAGACGGGCACAGCCTCTAGGGGGCCATGTCTGGCGGCAGCAGTGCTAACAGCTGGACTATCCTCACTCCTGAGGTACCACCACTCTGAGAAAAGTCACTTTGATAGACCTCGTTGAAAATGCAAAGAACACTGCTTGTCCCAATTGATTTTCTTTTGGGTCACCTGGATATGAAGTAGGTTTCTGTAATAATACAGCCGTTGTTTCAGAAAGTGATGCTCCGTCACTACTGGTGCTCAGAAACGTACATGAACTGCATGTTCAGATTAGCCTGGATTGCTCCAGCAATAAATCCAAATGTTATCTGTGCGTAGTGTCCATTGACTGTCTGTTTATTGTCTGTTGGTTCCAGGAGACTGTCGCTGAAACCCTGAGGCCTTTGGCAGAGGGGACAGAGCATCATGGAGACAGCCTCACATCTGCAGCAGGTGTTTGTCACAATACATTTGAGGATTTTAAGATTATTTAGGCTCAGAAAAAACATAGTTCTAACAAACAAACCTATTGTAATTTCTAGTTTTTAATTTGTGACTTACCCATCTTACCCATTTGGCTTCTCTGATAATTAATCAAATGAAAATAGAAATATCCTCAAAAATGAGAAAATAAAAAATGTCAAAGATTCACAATGGAAATATGTTAAACTGTTGCTCTAAAGGTTTCCTTCTTTCCTCCTGTGTCTGTGTTTTATGATCCAGGTTCTGGGGAGAACCAGCCTGCAAACTGTGCAGAGTCTGCAGAGGGGCTTCCTGTGGAGGGCCACCTGGTAAGACAGCAGGACACGTCATTACAGTGTAATGTGTGTGTATAGCTACAATATGACCCTTCTTACTGAGTATAACTCATTTCAACCGTTACCTGGTTACAGCTTCTTGATTGATTTCTAAAATAATATTCAACATAGTTTCCATTTACCATAATAAAAGTTAACACTTATATGGTTTTTCTATTCTTTATTAAAGGCAGGTGCAGAAACATTTCATGAATAGTTCGACATCTTGAAAAATAAACTAATTGACTCAGACAGATATGAAAATGGTTTTGATCCAAGTCTATGAAGTATAAAGCTGCAGCCAGCAGATGGCTAGCTTCACACAGTAAACAGACTGGAAACCGCTAGCTTGGCTCAGTTGGACGGTAACGATATCCTCCTGGACTAAAGACTGCTGCAGGAATGAATCCTAAAACCCTGAAATGAATTCTGGATCCCCGTCTCAAAGTCAATTAGTTTAAAACGTCTGCTTTTCAATTAGGCTTGTTGCTTAACAATTCTAAAAGGTAGTTCTAACACCTTTCACTTTCAGTGCAATAATTAAGGGATTGTAATGCTCTGATTCTTTTGCCCAGGTATCAGAAGAAACAACTGCAGAGTTAAGTGCAGACACGAGCACAGAGCAACACGCCGTCACTGATGCTTCTGCTCCCGCCTCTTCGGAAGTCTCTGGCAGTGATGCACTCGTCCAGTCAGAGGGCCAACCCGAGGGCCCGGCACCGTCGGGCCCTGACCCCGACTCATTTGCCGACTCCTACGCCCACGTAAGCCCCTCCTCCCCTGACGAGCCCTCAGCCTCGCTGCTGAGCACAGAGACTCTCGGAGGGGCGGAGTTTACGCAGGAAGAAGAGAGTCTCACACAGGAAGGAACACTGCATCCGCTGAACGGGGCGGAGCTACAACAGGAAGGGGGGGGGTCAGACCTGTTTCCGAAAACAACTGACTTATGGAAACAGGCAGGTATGAACAAGAAGAGTTGAGTGTCAGTGAGTTCTTTACAGTGTCCTATTATTTTTCATGGCTCTTTTAAAAATACATTGTGATGCACATTGGAAACTTTGGTGCCAGAAGTTCCAAAGTGAAGCATTTGAATCACATTCCAGGTGATTTATTCAAGATTTTCAGCGTTTATTTATGCAGTTAAATGGGAAATAAGGAATGGCAATGGAGCAAATTAACCAGCGTGTCATGCAAAGCAAAGCCAATAAAGAAGTAAGTCTTATCTCCCATGAGGCGTACACTGTGGCATCAGACCTTTGGCGGCGTCGCAGCTGCTGTGCCATCTAACATCCACAAAGTAAATGCAAGAGCAAATGTAAGCCCAATAATGTGCAGCGGCTTGAAAATAATAAACCTGGCAGAAAATAAAATGGTGTAATGGATACCGACACATTTAATGATCAGCTTCTTTCAACAGTTATTCCTTGGGGGGGTACCCATAGAATGAATTCAAATATGTTAATTGCAAAGTAATAGTCAAAAATAGTAACATTCATACTCTTCCTCTCCACTGCTCCAGACTCCCTTGTGGGCGAGGGGACAACTGAGGAGACGGGAGAGGAGCCGGAGCTGAGGAGAAGGAGGTCTCTCCTAGCAGCTCTGGAGCGGATCGGAAGGACAGAGGAGGAAGAGGAAGGAGAGGAAGAGTTCCAGCTGCCACGACAGGAGGACGACAACAGCGGCTTCTCTGTGAACAAATGCATCCTGGGTGCTGTCATTCTGTTAGGCCTTGGCACCATCTTTTTCTCAGGTAGGCATCCACATATGACCTGTGGAGAAGGTAAACATCCCATTTGTTTTGCCCGGCACTGTATTAATGTTTTTTAAGACTTTAAAGTGACGTTAGTCAGAGAAAAATGCTGCGTTACTATAAGTAAACGAGGTGCTCTGAGACTGAGGTGTATTATGCCTGCAGGTGTCTTCATGGACCTGGATGAGGGTAGGTTCTGTGTGTACTTGTTTGTGAAGGAGTGCTTTCTTTTCTGCAGCATACGTTTGAATGTGCATGCAGAAAAAAAAAAGTGTTTTGCATCTGACACCTCTTTAAAAAGCGAATATTAAAAGCACTGCATGCAAAGGTGTGTGTGTGTGTGTGTGTGTGTGTGAGCAAAGGAAGAATGATTTAAGCACTTTTACAATGAGGCTTATTTTCTGTTGAATGAAAACCTTAATGTAAACCAATAATTATGAGCTTGATCGTCATATCTTTTCTAGCGAAATGCCTGATTTTGAGGATCTATAAATTTGAATTTTAACAAAAGTTTAAACTGAAAATTGGAGATGCATGGTTTTCAACCAGCAATAAATATAAAGTTCATAACCTTGTTTATATGCGCGTGAGGAGTACACATTCGGTGATAAAAGTCTTGCTTGTTGTTGGGTAGTTCTCCTTCATACGCAAAGCTTTTGCTTGTTTCCTTTGACGTGTTTTCATTCTCATGAAGGGTACGCTTTGCATAATACATTTGCAGAGAGCGACTATGGTACGATGGAGCTGAAAGATGCAGAGGCTCCAGGAAAACAGGTCAGTCTGACATCACATAGTCACTTCTTCTCTTCTGTCTGTTCTTTCTAACTGCTATTCATTATGAATACCATTTGTGTACCTAGTTTACAGTCCATTGAGTACCACCACATGAATGTTTAGTGTGATATGCTCAGCTGGAGACCACCCACAACACTGGCAACATCACTGCTATCGTCTACCAACTGTGCTATTCTGGACTTTTGTTCTTTCCTGTCCGACGCTCACTCTTCTCTCACTTCTCGACTACTCGGCCTGGCGACGCTTATTCTGAGAAGTCGTCTAAAATCTTGTCATTTTGTTGTACTGTGTTTGCAATTTGTTGACAGGAGTGGCTTAATCCCGAGGTTCCTCCACTCCCAGTAGATGCTGACAGTTCAGAGCTTCTAAATACGTTAGCCAAAGGGAACGAGCCGATTGCTGTGCTACAAGCCCAACTTCAGGTGTGACTCCATTGTGTGTGTGTGTGTGTGTGTGTGTGTGTGTGTGTGTGTGTGTGTGTGTGTGTGTGTGTGTGTGTGTGTGTGTGTGTGTGTGTGTGTGTGTGTGTGTGTGTGTGTGTGTGTGTGTGTGTGTGTGTGTGGTATATATACATCTATACATGAATGTGTGTCTGTGCATAAACGTGTCACTGAGTTTATCATATTCTCACAGGACCTTTTTTTCCTGTCTTTTTTTTCGCAAACAGGAACAGAAAGAAGAGCTAAAAGTAGCCCAGCTACAGGCAGAGGAGGGAGCAAAGGAGCAACTGCTGTGGGAGGAGATGGAGAAGGAAAACAGTAGGTTGAAGAAAGAGATGGCATCTCTCCCTGTCCTTCAGAAGGAGAACGAGAGGATGAAGAGAGAGCTGGAGGTTGTCCCGGCCCTACAGAAAGAAGTAGAAACCCTGCGATCCACTGTGACTGAAATAAAACTCCCCTCAGGTACAAAGGGAGGAGGGTAGAGGATGTAGAAGGATGAGAGTTGTTAGACAGCTAGGGAAAGAGCAGTATGTTTCCTCCTTTTGCTTACTTTTGTGTTATTCCCACTTCAACGATCACTTCTTTGTAATTGTAGTCCATTTGTGTGTTTCCTTTAGCAGCCAGTGAAGCAGCTCAAGCAGCTGTGAAGCCCGTCACATCGCCCTCCAGTGGCCAGCCAGAGAACAGCACGCAGGGCTCAGCTGGAACTACAGAGAGACAGCCCAAGAAGCCACGGGATGATCAGAGGGAGAAGAGGAAAGATGTAAAGAAAGATACAATTGACATGGCCGACAAGAAGGAGCGGAAAGAGAGAGATAAATCTGAATGGAAGGAAGGAGAGAAAAGGGAGCACAAAGATGGAGGGCAAACCGAATGGAAACAGGGAAAACATGAGCAAGGAAAGTTTGACAAGGAGGAAGTTAAGCAAAAGAGACACGGTGATGAGACAAAACAATGGAGGGAGAAAGAGGGGAAGAAAGAAAAGGCTAGCCGAGGTGACGAAGGAAAGCAATTGAAAGATAAGGAAGGGAAGAAAGAGTGGATAGAAAAGAGTGAGCGAAAAGGAAGGAAGGATGAGAAAGATTGGAAAAAGGCAAGTCATGAGAACGGGAAGGAGGGTAAACAATGGAGGGCTAAGGAGGAAAAGAAGGATTGGAAGGTAGGAAAAGACCGGGGAGGGAAGCACAAGGAGGAATGGAAGGGAGAGAAGGAATGGAAGAAGGGGAAAGATGGCTTTGAAGATAGTGGCAAAGAGAAGTTGGAGAAAAAAGATTGGAAAGAGCAAGGTGAGAAGAAAGAAGGTGACTGGAAGAGTAAAGACGGCAAAGATCGTAGTAAGGAAGGGAAAGGAAAGGGTGAAAGGAAGCAGTGGGAAGAGAACAAAAATCACGGTAAAGAGAGGAAGGGCAAGAATGAGAAGAAGAGTAAAAACAGTAAAGATGACGAGGAGTGGAGGATGAAAGATGAGAGGAAACAGCGGGAAAAGAAAGAAGAACCGTGGAAGAGCGGAGGAGAGAGGGACAAAAAACACAGCGGCGATTGGAAAAAGGACAAATCAAGCTCTCAGAATCACAAAGAAGAGCACAAATCAAAAGTTGGTCACGGCCACAAAGAAGAGCACCTGTGGGGAGACGGGAAGCTTCCTCACACTCACGGCCGACCCTCCCTGGAGCAGCCCGAGTACTGGGTCCAGCAGAGACGGCGCCTGCAGCACAACTCCAAACCACCACAGCAGTGTGACTCGCTGGAGACGTGCGCTCAGACCGAGGGGCTGCTCCCCGTCCCCTTCCCCGAGTTCGAGGCCATCCTCCTAACGTACCTCGCCAGGGCCGAGGAGGCGGGAGTGGACGATTCCAAAAGAGAAGAGCTCAAGAAGCTAGCCGCCGAGTTCTTCAGGGACGGAGTCTTTGTTCACGACCAGACGAGCTTTCAAGAGTTCGTCGAAGATTTGGGAGACATTCTGGAAGACATGGTGGAAGGAGATAATGATGATGAGGAGGAAGAGGATAGTGCCATAGAGGAAGAAATGGAGGAGTTTGAAAGAGAAGTCATGAAGAAGTTTTCAGTGCCAGGAGCTGTAGAGACGGAGGAGAGATCCAAAGCGGAGTGGAGCAAAGAGAGCGGACGAGGACGTGGCTGATGAAGTGATGGATCTAGAAGCAGCCTAAAGGAATACTTTACCTACAAAATGACCTTTTTTTTTAAAATGTCAATTACTCACCTCGTGTTGCCTTGACTTCTTGAAGGAGACGTTGTTCTTCTCCTCACACGGCTCCACGGTGAACGAAGAATCGAAAAAACTGAGTCATGATGAATGAAAAAAGAAAAACGGTGTTTTCGTCAAGCATTCAAGGGAACACGGTGTGAGTAATAGATAAACAAATGGCCATTTTGCGGGTGAAGTATAAGCCGCCATGACGGATGAGGGGTTATTCAAAGGGAACATTTTATATTGGACCACTAAGCGCTTACATTTATCATCCTGTCACCCTTTTCTCATTTTACCCCTTCCATCTGTCCGCGAAGTTCAACTTCAAATGTAATGTCACTGCTTTGGGTCGTTCTGTGTTTTACACACTAGAACTTAATAATGGAGAAAGTGCTTGCATCTAAATAGTGTTTTGGGATGGATTTAAGACAGAAGAAGATGAGAGGCTACAGGTACTAATGAAGAGTAATGCAAACATTAAATGGCCTTCAAGGGCTCGTTCTTGTAGTGTTCAACCCATAAAAATAATCCACATCTGTACAGTTTGTGACTGAGCAGCTGATGTTGAGCATCCATTGGGATGCAGGAAGAGATACTGTATAGTCTTATATACACACACACACACACACACACACACACTGATGAAGTCTACCTGTCCACTGAGTCTACACTGTACCTACAGTTTGCCATCTTTGTGTATTAATTGCTTTAGCGTGGCACGTAATGTCACATTATCTTTAAATCATAAGTTTATAGAGTCGTGTGAACTGCTGAAAAAAGTTTAGTGAATCTTTTATGTGACTTTAGAGAAGTCTGCATTGATTTTGTTTTGAATGTACATATTGCTTTAAATGTGTTTAAAACTATCCAGAAATATATAATTAACTTATTTTACAGAGGTTGGCATTAAATCTATACAAATCTAATTGGTTGGCACATAAGAGATCGACGTGTTGAGCATGTATGTTTCCTTTCAGGTACAGAACTCATGTGCACTAAACATTTGCTTGATTATTGTTTCATTATGAATGTTTTGTTTTAATTGATTTGGTTGGTCATGGCACTGAAGTCATGGCACGTAGTTTCCAAAAAAGCATGTTTTTCTTGCCGTCTGTTTACACGCTAACTTATTAACTCGAGGGCCTACAGCCGCATAGGAAGTATGTTTCAGAGGGGCAATGCAGAAACGTGTTGTGGCAGCATAGAGAGCTTTGTTGTTGTATTTAAGGATGTCCGTATTTGGCCCCGTTACTGTCACAAGAGCAGAATAATAAAGTTGGTGCATCCCTGTGATAAAATAACAGTCTTTTGTCTTTTATCGCTCGCTTCACCTGCAAACATCTGCTCATTATATTAGACACAGTGGCTCCAGGTCTTCCTCTGAATTTGCTCCTGTTGGTTCAGCACGGTCAGAAGTGAGGTGAGATCTTTGGTTTTGTTGATGATTAAAGTAGTTTGAACTGTTGTCGCATCAATGTCTGCTGAAAGTCGGTGGAATCTTTAAGAAGCTGTTACTTATTCGCTGGCAGATCAATCCGACATGAGTGATGTATTACTGTGTGTTCCATTGCAGGTGAATCAACGTCTTTCCCCTTGCATTGCCTTTGCCACACGGATGTTAACTTCTCTGGGAAACTTTTTTTTCTGCGGTTCCTTTTATGTTCCCTGAAGCTGGATGGGTGGAGCGGCGGCTTGGCTGGCGGTAGCGGAGGAAGAGAAGAAAGAAACGATGACTTCAGGCCGTTAAGTCAGTGAGTGCTCAGTCAATCATTGGGCCAGAAACCGGGGCAGTGACCTGGTTAAATGTTGAAGCTTTTTTCATGGCAAATATATTTTTATTGATCATTTGTGTGTTCAAGACCCAGGATCATGTTTTTTACACTTGTGCATTTAGCGTTAGTAGTTGTTAGGCAAAATAGGCATTGAGGTGATATTTAAATAAAATGGATTAAGAGGCAGAATAAGATGTATCTAAATATAGAAAAGGTAAAAGAAATAATATATATCTATGATCATATTAAAACTATTAATAAGTACCGAGTTGACCGGGAGCCCCCCCCCTCCCCATACTTACATACATACTCTCCAGATTTACATTCCCTGACCCACACTCCTCTGTAATGAATTATGAATCAACTACCTAATAAAGTCTGTGAAAGGAGACGCTGTCCATCAACCCAGTAGTGCTGCTATATACGTGTATGACTTTAAGGACCTCTTGAGTTTTTCCCACACTTTTTTTTTTCTTTTTCTTATTTGCATGAAACATTTAGAGCAGAAAACACATCTACTCACAAGGCCAACCGCCGAAAGAGCGAGTGCAGCAGGCCATCTAGAAATTCAAAAAGTATGGATTATGTTTTGAAATATAGACCAACAAATCCTTAGACACAAATGCATTAATCATAAGACAAGTAGCAGCATCGCCCCGAGGAAAACCCTGATGCTTTAATACCGCTACGTGATTTCTCGGTCCTCTGTAAGTCATTTATTTTGTGTCAGCAGCTGCACTCTCCTTCCTCAACGATGGCCGAGGGAATGTGAGGAGAAGAACAGAAGACTGCTGTTTCAGGTGTGTGTGTGTGTGTGTGTGTGTGTGTGTGTGTCATGCAGCTGAGACAAGAAAACTAGTTGAGGGGATATTTGGATGAAAAAGCCATTGTTCTTGTCGGCACTAATTGCCTCCCTAATATGCCAATTGTGCACATCGTGTCGGAGCGTTGGCTTAAATAATACGGCTTTTCTGAGGTGAAACCCAAGTGCCTCGTTCTCAAAAGTTTTTGCAACACAGACTGCGTAATTATATCTGATTTACTGCTTTCTTTTTGCTCTCTGCAGCTTTTTTTGCTCACAGTTTCACACTTGTACAAAGCAAAGGACAAATGGGAGACTATTGTCCGTGCAGTGGCACGAGCTGAGCAAAACATTAACCTGTTTGTAATATGTTTAACTCGTCCTAACTGTGATTGTTCGTCTGGGGTTTCCTGAATGAGGGGATTCATCCAGCAACCCATATCCTACCCGAGACTAGTTACACGCTTGGATTGATGCTGAAAATGCAATCACGTCATGGAAAAAGATCCGTGGTGTTTGGGCAAACGTGGTTTACATTTTTACTGGTTGCAATGTTGAGAAAACACAAGCTGTAAATAGTTAGAGAGAAATGAGTGAATGATTTGTCTTCTTTACCAGGAGAGGTCGGCTACAAAAAGACCAGCAGGACTCAACTTACTCGCACACATTCCTGAGTTGGTGAGTCTCTGATTTGTGTTGCCAGATTAAAATCTCGTTGTAAGATCCGCTGTTTACTTCTGTCTGAACTTGAACTTAATCTGTATCATAAAGTAACTGCATTTTGGAAATGTATTATGATCAACAGCATTTCTCATTTTTCCCCTTTTGGCCCGAAGATTAAACCCTCTTGACTGACAATGGAGTCTGCTATCGGTGTGCTGGTGTCCCAGTTCAAGGTGTATGCTGGCAGCGATGGTTCCTCTGACACACTGAGCAGAGATGAGTTCCACAGACTGGTCACATCAGGGCTCCCTAACTTTGTCAAGGTAAAGATTTATAGCTTTTAGTTGTTTTTTTTATTTGTCTGTTTTCTGGTCCAGAATGTGCCATAAGTCTGCTGGTTTATGCTGAGGGAATGTTACTCGTTACTCTTATTGAGTCACTTGTATGTATATTTATTTTACTATAATACGAGAGTTTATATTTTTCTCATCAAATCGATAGTAATGTTTCCTACATATTCAAAGCCAAATGCAGCTTATTCCTCTGTGTGGCACCAGTGTTTATTTTGAGTTGATCACACATACATCGTCCTGCTGCCACCAAATGTGTTGTAATCCGCTCCTGAAAATAGTCAACAAATTAAATATGTTAGGGGATCAATTGGCCTCTATTAAGAGTGTGATATGTATTTAGGGCTAAATATCTTTATCTTTTGAAGGAACAAATGGGTTTGTGTCTGAGAGTCACATTGGAAAATGCTTGCTGTTATTGTTTTTTTTTTTTTTCATGGGATTAGTTGACAATAACCAAAACACAGAAGATCACCAGCCTTGTAAATCTGTAGATTTCTGATAAAGTACCTCATTCAGCCACTTGTTTGAAAGACAAGAGCCACAGTTAAACTGATACAATCAGGAACATGTTATAAGTTTGCTCTGAACATTTTTGTTTACTGACAAAAGAGCCGCCTCATGAGGGCAGATTCATATTGAGATGGGTATCATCTGGATGCCACATTGGCCCTTTTTTCTGTGACCACATAATTAACTGTTAGTCATACTTGCGTTCAAAAGGCCACTTCTGTTCTTCTCCTCGGGCAGAGTGTTTAGTGCCTGTGGTCGTACAGTACTTCTGAGCCAAATAGCAGTACTTGTAAAGAATACTTTTCTCTTCCACTCCTTCCTGTGATCCAGAGCACAAAAACAATTGAATTTGTCATAAAGACCCTTCAGAGACTTCAAAGTTTCACTCTAGTGTAGTTGTGGTTGTGTTGTCATGTTAAACCAGAGCTCAGTGGCAGAAAGGAGAAGCTCCTGAGGCCCATCACTAAATACAAGAATGGAAAATTCCATGTTTCTCCTTGCATGAACAGTTGAAATAACCACGTTTGGCCACCAGGTGGCGACAACTCCATTGCACAATCAGCCTAACCAACTTTGCTGACGTTGCATTGGTGGTTTTTTAAACTGGTGTATGTGCCAGTGGTGTCAGCTTGCCTCAGTCTCGTGGCCCCACAAGCACAACCAAGTTTTTCCACACTGAGTATCACTACTGTGTTTTTTTAAACATCTGATGTCGTAAGTATCTTCCTGTTTTCCTGCAGAATGCTGCCGACCCCGTTGCCATTGACCAGCTTATGAGCTCATTGGACAAGAACAGCGATGGAGAGCTCAACTTCCTGGAGTTCTGGCAGCTGATTGGGCATCTTGCAAGCAAGCATGGGGGGTTCAGCCAATAGCGTGCTGTCCTCGGATACACTGAGTTCTGTCACAGTTTCATGTATGTAACTGACTTGTCTGTGTGCCATACAGTTTGAAAAAATTGGGAAACAGCCAAATGGAACACACCCTAAAATATTATCTTATTTAAATTGTTTTTTATTTTTAACCAGTTGTCTGTGACTCTTCTCACTCCGTCCTCTCACCAGCAACTGGCACAGACTCTGTCACAGAATACTATCTGACTGTTGTTTTTTTTAAAAAGCATTATCTATACTGGCTTTTCTAATTACTGTAAAACACATCTTGTGATCTTCATCATCTCCCTCCAGTGCACAAACAGAAGGTCTGTTGTTGGCAGAGCAGGATTTTCTGTTTAAAGCTGGAAACATAATAATAGAAATGTAAATCTTCCTGCTAATGCCTTCATTTGACAACTTTTTCGACTGAACACTATCCTTCCATTCTTTGCACAAGTGAGTACAGTTTCAGGGTGTGGCTTAAATACATCTGTCTGTTGGGAAAGCTTTGAAGACACTTAAACATGAGCGCGCTCTTGTTCCTACATGTTGAGAGAAAGCATGTCAGAAAAAACAATCAGATGAACGTGCAAGAATAAAACAGACCTATAAAAATCTATTAAACCCAAATGAGAAAGTCTTGCTCTATTTTCTTAAACAACGGAGACGTTTGTAATAAAATGTTGGTGAAAAAAAAAAAAAGTGCTGTGTTGCTTAAAGCTGCGCCTCTTTCCACATTCCTTCTCTCTCAAGCACACGCCCTATGACAATGAAGGGAAAAAAAGTTGGCTGGAGTGAGAAGTTAAATCACGGAAAAGATATGTGTTGCTGGTTTATCTAGCGCAGGACTGAAGAGGAGGGTCTGAGAAAGAAGGAGCACAGTTGCTGAAATTGTTTCTTGCCTTTTGTTTCCAAGTCCTAACGGTGAGTGGTGATTCTGATTACTAGTTTTGTGCCACGTCTCTCTGTAGTTTATTGTGCTGTTTTCTGGACGTAATTATCAATTTAGCTTATTTCCTCGGCTGCGTACATTTTGCATAATTAGCGAGCGTCTCTATTGTCATTATCAAGCTTGGTGGCCACAGGGATCAGGTTCTCCTTGGTAATCTAACACCCAATCACTTTACACTTCCAGAGAAACTGGAGTCTCGACTCACGTTTACTTATTTATTCGCTGTGTGTCAGTCCTGCTTCTGGCCGCTCTACAAATTGTCAGGATTACTTAGGGCGACATGTAAATGTGGGACGCGGGCAAGCCCTGACATCTCCTTTACGCACGGCGCTGACTAGTTTTGACATCTGCACCGTGGCCGTTTTCGCCCCGTTAAACAGTCGCACTGTGATTGTTGTACCGACGGTCCGATTTGGCCCTTATCAGTCTGAATTATTGACGCTATGATAAGACTCCGGTAGCCAGACTCGGATGGCTTCGTCCTGGTGTTAGTTAATGACGCTCCGGAAAAAATAGCGACCTGGGCGATGACAGGTAACGTGGAGGAGGCGAGTCCGTCACACTTGGCGCAAACCAGGGTGGAGCTGATCGCTGGGAGTTATCGATGCTCAGGAACTATCGGGTGGAAGCGCACAATAATGTCCTGTAGTCAGTCTGGTAAAACAACTTACACTGAGACACACACACACACACACACACTATGTGTCCGCCTGCTACAGTTAATGGGGGGTGGTGAGATGACTGGGTGGGTTGGGTGGCCCCACCTGACTAATGCGTAAACTGGTTTGTACTTGTCAAGCCTTAAGCCGGTTTGTAATGCTGACTAAAGTCTCACGTTCATCATGCTTTATTTGTTTTATAATCTGGGAGTTACTGTGTACACTATGACACATTGAGAGACACTAATGACACAATACACTATGGTATACTACACATATTTATTAAAATATGTGTGTCCTAACCAACATGACAAAATAAGGGAAACCGATAAAGTAAATAAAAAATCAGCTATGGAGACAACACAGAGGTAATTTAGTGGTCTTGGATTCAACCAGCAATATCCTAGTTGGAAATTCAGCTTCACAACCTTTAACCATATTTACATGAAACATTTAACCAAATTCAAAACCAGCTGGTGAGGCCTAGTTTACAATGTGTGGATAAGGATCACTAAAGCGCTGTCAAGATATGTCTGAGGGATTGTAAGAACCAGGATAGATAAAATACAAAAAAAACACATTTAGTTTTTCAGATGCTGTAATACTTCCTTTTTTATCTAGAATTACATAGTTTTCCAACTCTAGGCTTTGAAAACTATTTTAAAAGAAAGGGAAAATATCACTCTGTCTGGTTATAATCCTTATAGGAGAGGCTACATATTCAGGAAACGATGGGTCAGAGTGCTTATTTTAAAAATGTTTCAGGGCCAAAGTGTTGTGACTCACTGTGTGTGGTGCTTAATTCCGGTAAAATGCCGCGAAAGGGACCCGTGATGCAAATTGCACAATACGCTAAATCTCCCACAGGCATTCATTACACTTGAGTCATTATAATCTGCAGGCTCTGAATCTGAATGGAGTACATGTGCTGAGAGGCTGAAGGAGAGCTTCATTTGTACTCAGCACAGTCAGGCCACATCTTGCTCTTATCTAACTAAGCCCATGACATGTTCCTCTCTGCCATTTGTAATTCTGTGGCCCTGATGTCTCCGGTTCTGACCGAAGACGACTTGGTTTCATGTTCATCTCATTACACTCGGAAAGGACTCGAATGGATAGTGGCCTGTCAGGCATTTGGATATATGGTGCTGTACGGATACAAACACCCACAGACACTGGTTCGCATGCTCCCGTGCTGCTGTTCGTCTTGTAGCGGGTGTTAGGAAGGTGTTAGGACAATTATAGTAACACATTAAATAATTATGAACAGCATGCTGATGAGAGACACGCTCCATTGTATGTAGCGTTGTGTGTCCACCTCTGTGTGCGCGCATGTGTGTGTGTGTGTGTGTGTGTGTGCTGGCATGGCAGGGAGACATGAAACAGAATCCATGGGTGCCTGCACTCACTCACTCAGTAATTATGTTAATGCAACAGAAGTCCTAATTGGTGTTCTTAAGGCGAGCACGCGTGTGCGTCTATCTTTCTGTCCGTCCATCTATATGTCTCTGTGTGTCATCCAGTGCGGGTGCATAGTGTGAGCATTTAGGTGTGACATCTATGTCAGATGGGATATTTACCTTCTACAGTTACTACAACAACATCACCACAATCACCATCCATCATTACCTGTCCTACGGCCACCGCTGTCACCCCCTGATAGTTTCCGATACTCAGTGGAAACCCTGCAGCAAGGCCTTGCACCGCACTGCTGCGATGCTTATCAGCAACTCTACTCAAGTATCTGCAGCATTTATTCAGGCCTTTAATCTTCTGAGAGCAGTTGCATTGGAGAGGTTGTTTGTTGAGACAACGGAAAGATAAATGGGAGCAAAAACCTTGAGGGACCCCTCTGCTTGCTGATTTATGTCTGGATTAGGTTGCACTGGCCTTAACACTGTCTTATAGATATAATGTCCTCTCCCATTTCCATACGACAAAATAAATGGCACACAGTCATTTTCATTGCTGTTTTTGCAGTTAGACTAAATCAATGTCTGTCTTAATGTCATGCTACACACCAATGATGTACAGTATATATTAAATACTAATTATCATAGTCTACTGTTTTCCTAGTTTTCTTTACAAGAAAACAATTTAATTTTGTAACATATTAAACTAAATGCACACAGTATACAAACCATTATAAAGGAAACAGACAAATCATTGTCGTATGCTGTTTTTGCTGTTAGTAAGCAGAAAAGAAGCATTAGCACTAGTAGTTCCTCCATTTCCTTCGTGCGGTGCACTGTAGGAGAATATAGGGAACCTCAACAGGACACTCATTTGAGTTGTTTTGATTTTATTTCATTTTGTCACTTTTGCACTTCACAAGGAGAAAGCGGAACGCTCTAATACATTTTTTTTTTTTTACAATATTCTTGGAGCTCTTTCGTCACCACCCCCAATTCATATTCATATTTATTCCATTTATTGCAGCTGTGAGCAGCTCCTCTATTTCATTTGTGCAGTGCATTGTGAGATAACACAAGACATCACAGCAGACATTCTGGCTTTTCAAAGTGGGAAAAGCACAGGTGTTCCTATTAACATTAAGGAGTGCTCTGTTCTATTAAAGTGTTTCAGTGAACCAGCATGCACAACACCAAAACCCCGAAAGTGAAGCAGCTAAATGCAACTCGGCCATCATTACTTTTATCATTCACACCTGCGACATGTCAAAATGTCTTCTGTGAAAAGGCTTATAGTCTTCATCATCAACACACTAAAACAATGAGTATATCAGTGGTTTTAGTATGCAAACTGACGATTTGTAACGTTTGTGTACAACATAATCAAAGTGTGTAGAATTAGCTTGTAGTATGGAATTGTGATCCAATGAAAGCACGCCTTTCTATCTAGCTTCTCTCCTTCCTGCAAGGTCCAATAAGCAGTTAGTGCAAAGAACCCGAACTTAAAACTGCTTGTGTCAAATCTGTCAGCCCGAGGATTTAGCTTCGCATGACTCTGAGATCCTGTCAATAACAGGAGCCTTTTTCGCCTACTTTGATCTGTCGGAGCTATGTGATGTGTCTCTGTTCATACTTGAGCACAGTGTGCAGAGTATTCCTACAGTGTGAGGGAAGGTGTGTTGCAGCAGACGGGCAGCAGGCCGTAATCTGAACCTGGATCCTCCCGATGGCTTCTGGGGATCAGATGTCCACCGTCGGAGATCAGAGCTCCCATTGTGTTTACCTCAGAGACTCCCCTCCTCCCCCTCAACCTTCCATCGCTCCCTCTCTCTCGCTCTGTTAACCTCAGAGAGCCTCCGGGCTCTGTCCATTTCCTCCCCTGGGCTCCTCCTCTTCTACACTGACATCACCTTTCTCATATGTTTGTGTTCAGGAGACATATATCCAAACAGATAAAATGCAAATGCTATTTAATACAAATAAAGATGTGATCCGCCAAAGAATTACATTTGTCTCATCTTCACGTTTTTTTTGGCATAAATGGCAATTCAGACAAGTTTGCTTTGCAGATCACTGTTATGACTATTTATTTGCAGGACGATGTGGTTTTTAACATGCGTTTCATTTCAGTATGTTTTCAGTTATATCACACATACAAAACCTAAGTGAAATGCTGCATTATAACTTAACAGAGTTAATTATGAATCTTTATTCTCTAGCATTCAGTTGTTCCCAAGGATTCCAAGGTTATAATGTGTTCTCTTCTGCAATGATGCATTCAATAACTGAAATAAGCCTTTTATCCACCAAAGACCCAAAGTTAATATATTTTCATATTAATAAAATTCCTGGGTACTGTACCCAACGGCATGACGTCTGAGTGTCTAAGATATCGCCATATCTCTTCCTGCCACGTCCAACACTCAATTCTCCCATTTTTTTCCTTCTCTCTCTCTCTCTCTCTCTCTCTCTCTCTCTCTCTCTCTCTCTCTCTCTCTCTCGCTCTCTCTCTCTCTCTCTCTCTTTCTCTCTCTTTAGATATGGAGGGAGCCATTAAGACGGTGGTGACCACTTTTCTTACTTCTACCAGGGGGAAGGAGAACCTAGAAGGGGGTGCCTTCCAGAAACTGGTAAAGAAACAGTTTGGCAGCATGATGGAGGTAAGAAACCACGTAATGTTTTGCTGTCCTACATCACCCTTTGCTCATTGTATTAGAATGATTTTTTTTTTTCATACAGAACTAACATATTCTGTCTATCCCTCAGGATGCAACCTGCTCCTCTGCTGTTAAGGAGATGCAGCGGGGTTTGGATGCGGACAACGATGGAAAGGTCAGCTTCCAGGAATACCTCACTCTGATTGGCTACCTGGCCAACTCCGCCAGTGAGAGGAAGACTGGAGCTAATGCAAATGCTTCATAGATGCTTCTGTTTGGTGGATCAGAAAATGAACAGCCTTTTTGGCATTTAAAAAAAATATTTGTTCTCATTTAAGTCCATAATCATTTTACATACAATCAACCAGTTGTGAAATGCTCTTAACGTCTGTCCAGATCAGCCATTTCTTCAGTCACACCATATTGATCTCCATTGTCCATCTCAAGGACACATTGAAGGACTCTTTGCTGGGAGTGTCTTTTTATATTCCAGTTATACAAAAGATACTTACTGTATTTTCAAAATAAATGCTTTATATAATGCAACTATACTGTGTGTAGTTTTTAATTGGCGTTCCATCTTTATTAAGTTGCTTTTGCTTTGAAGTTTAGCTTCCAAATGAAATAAAATTCAGCTGGGAAGTACTGTATGTGTCCAGTGGTTTCTCTGATATGGTTTGACATTGTCCCACAGGCACTGCTGCAATGATACCTGCTTCTTCCATAGCTACCAGCAACACTTACTAAATATAGCTGTGACATCCCTGACTAGTCAAACTCAGCAGCATTTAGATGCATCAACTGTTGCAACCAGATCCTGACATACAGTATACGCTTCCTATTATGCACCCTCCTTCACTCTTCAACACTATACATACACACATATGGTGCATACAAGCATGCACACACTGTGCTGCCCCACTCACTGACACAATATACTGCAGCGACAACACACAAACAAGAAGATGGACGGCAGATCAAACTTACATTTCATGACATCTTGCAGGGCTTTAGTATGATCTTCAAGATCATTAATTCAAGTGTACATGATCATATGTGTTTCCGTCATTTATTTTTGCTCTTCATTTACTTTTCATGCACTTTGGCTCTCACTCTCTCCATTATAGCGCTTGCATGCGGCGTGTGTTGGAGCTTGAGGTGTGAAAGTGTCAGCCTGTGTTTTGCAAAGTCTTTGTCTGGGGATTTCTCTGCATGGCTGCCGGGTGTGATGGCTCCATTCATCGGTGCTACACTAATCCTTCGGATACTGTACCAGGCATGACCCCCCCCCCAAGACACACACACACACACACACACACAGTAAACATCCTACCTCGACACAACACTCCTTGCTGTTTAAAACCAGACTCATATCATGAGTATTCACATGATTCATCTTGTTCTTGGTACTGTATTTACCGTAGCACTCCCTCTAAACCTGTTCTTTGTTTTGAGAAGAAGTATAAAATGGTTGCGTAACAGGGTAACAGGATACTCATTGTGCTTAAGAAATGCTGATGGATATGCATGTAGTTACAGTTCCATTCATGATATCATTGTCGATATGTTGTCTCCGAAGAAGGGGGTCAGATGGATCTTTCATGTGTCCATTTAGAGAGGACAGCAGGTGTCTGATGCGTAAACAGAGATGGAGGAGGGGGTGGTGGGTTGGGGGTGGTGGGGAATGAGTGGACTGAGGGATGTATTTAAGACGGTGTCCCTCCCATCCTCCTCATCAGTCGCTCTTGCCTTCTCTCTCTGCACCTGACCAGCAGGCCATCACTCTTCCCTCAGGTAAGCGATGATGTAGAGGACAGACTTCAACTCTGAAAGCTGTTTCTCTATTTTTCTCTGAGGTTGTGTCTATTTGTCCCTTTTAAAAGTAGGATTTAGCGGTGCCGCTAATGCACAGTGCTGTCTGTAGGGGGGACGGCCTGTTGAAAATAATAGTGCAAATCAACAACAAAGACAGGAAAAGCTCTCTGTTTACTCAGTGATAACTTATAGAACCTTCATTTATCTTAAACAGAGCTTGCCAAAAATGTCTTTCCGAGATGTATTTTATATGCCGCTGACTCATGAGAATGTGGAGCACTGTGTCAACCGGGTCAGACTGATGTAAGATGTGATGGACAGTTCGGAAAAGTCTTCACAGTTCATAGTTGATGTGGGCCCAAGAAAGGCAAAGACTTACACCTGTCTCCGTTGTTTTCTGCCATCCGGTGGAGCTGAAGTAAAAGGCAGATCAGGTTGCCTCAGCGTGTCCTGGTTACATCTCCTCCGCTGGTTTGGCTGTTTTACCAGCTTAGAGTTTCACTCTTATCAGCTGGTTCACATATCCGGCTGCTGTCAATGTCCTGACTCCCAGAGGTCCTCTCGCTGGAGCAAAGCAACAAACAGATTGAGGATCTGTTTAATCTGTTGCAGAATCTTATCAGGACAACTAGCAGGGAGGAAAATCTCCTGATGAGGAAACAGCTCGAGCAAACTTGAGTTTCCGACTCTGCCGTCCCATATCCTGTCACTAGATAGAGAGACCTCATAGAAGATCATTTTGTAACGATCTCAGTGATGGTGATTCAACCTATGATTGTCCATGTGTCCAAGAGAAAGAAAGAGAGAAAGAGTGTGTGTGCATGCATTTGTGTGCGAGAGAGAGAGAGAGAGCAACCTAGAGAGACTTTAACATGTGTTGAGTTGCAGCAGGCTTGTCCTCCATCCTCCTTGCAGGCAAGAGTACTGACGTGGACTTTCTCCTCCTCTCACCCTTCCTCTTATTCTGTCCTCCTCCAGAATGTCTATGCCCAACTCAGAGAACGCCTCCACCCTGGAGAACGCCATGCAGCTCATGATCCAGACCTTCCACAAGTACTCTGGGAATGAGGGGGACAAATACACACTGAGCAGGGCTGAGCTCAAAGAGATGCTTACCACAGAGCTTGGCAGCTACCTGGGGGTAAGGAGATACTTAGGGATACAAATGCACAGTGTCATGCGTATAAAACCGAGCCAGCTTACATTTGTGTTATCTATCCACACACGTGCAGAATGCCCAGGATAAGGAGGCAGTGGATAAGGTGATGGGAGACCTGGATTCCAACAACGACGGGGAGGTAGATTTCACAGAGTTCATCATACTGGTCGGAGCGCTTACTGTGGCCTGTAACGACTTCTTCCTGGAGTACAACGACAAGCCAGAGAAGAAGTAGTGAACACGCCCTCTGCACAAAGACCGTCCACTCTGCAAACCCACACACTCCAGGGAGGAAACAGTTGAGACAGGAGAGAAGGTCATCATCTCATGGACTTCACATTCACAAATACACATACACACACACACACACTCACACATTTGTCTAATTGTCCCTTGAGCAGTAAATGTCCAATTATTCCATCGCTGTATGTATTGCAATGTGAACATCGGAAGAGTTTAAGTCGGTTTCAACACCTGTCATTGTTGAATGTATGAATATTCTCTCTCTTTCTTTTTGTCTTTTTGTGTATTTTATAACACATTCAAGCAAAGGAATTAATAAATGTGCCCTTTACTCGAACAATTCAATGTTGGTGGTACTTTGTTACATCAAAGAAGATGAGTGAGAACACATGGTGGGCACCAGATGGCAGCAAATAGCCCTCAATTGAATCTAACTTAAGAGCGTTGCATTACTTTCAATTTGCTTCGCACACGCTGGTACAGCACTTTATTTCAGAAGTAGATGGATGTAGATTAGAGATGTGAATCCCTAACAAAGAGATATTATATTAATTAAATATATATTACAAGAGGCTATAGTTAAGTCTTCAACAGTTATCTCTGTTCCGGTGTGACGTTCATCGTTTTGAGCAGGTAACGGCTGTACCCTGTTTTTACAGCAGAATAATGAGAACTTGCAGTGACCTTGGCTGGGCACTACACCCATGATTGTTTAAAAGTCCTGCTTCCTAGAAAAAAAAGCACTGCGGGAGTGTGAAGGTATGTGTGTGTGTGTGTGTGAGTACATAACAAAGGAAGTTACCAGCCTGAAAATTAGAAAGCCAGGAAACATTTCTTTCTTTCATTCTATCCTGTGGTGAAAGATTAATGGGAAGTTTGGGTAATACTGTAATTTACCGACTATAGGTTACCTGTGTGTGTGTGTGTGTGCATGCGTATACTTGTACAGCTATCTTTCAGACTTGGTTTTATATTCTTTAAGGTTCCTTAAGGTTTAGGTTAAGGTTAAGGTAAGAGTGGTCAGGCATTTAGTTGTGATGGTTACGTGTGTGTGTGTGGGCATACATCTGTTTACACGGTCACATTGTGGGGACTCGCCTTCCTTTTGGGGACAAAATGCCAGTCCCCATAATGACCATCATGAATAACCGTCACAATTAAGGTTAGGATTAGGGAAGTAGCGCTTATGGTTAGAGTACGTGGAATGCAAGTCAATGTAATGTTCTCTAAAGTGATGGAAACACGACTGTCTGTGTGTGAATATGAGGGTAAAAACATGCCACACAGACGCATACTTTGATTAATCTGAACCTACAACCTTTATTGGACTGGTTAGGTGTGCACAGGAGCAGATTTGAGAGTCAGGAAGGAGAAGGGTGAGAGATGGTGGAGCATGATGAGAGAGGAAGTGAAAAGAAAGGAAGTAAAGTGGAAAGGTCAGAGAGAGAGAAATGGAGTGGACAGCAGCACTTTGTCCGTGTGGCGCTGTGCAGGCTACAGTTTTCACAGGTCTCTGACAGGCTTTTCACACTTGTTCAGGATCGGTTGGGGATCTCCCCCCCTGGGTAATCCCATCCTCGAGACACAGAAAGAGAAAGACAGACAGCTCCCAGTCCAGAACTAATCCGAGCCGCAGACTGCAGCCCCATGACCGTAAAAAACCCACAGCGAGTGACAGTGACTGAGGATTAGACAGCAAAGTGACTTTCCTACGGCGTCTCTGCCTTTCCTGCTTTATTCCTCCTCACTCTCTGGATTGTGCTTGCTGTGGTCAGATGATCCTGTTTCTTTCTGTAGATCTGTAACTTATTGCCTGGTGCGTCTGCTTCAGCATTTTATTCACCCCCCACTCCCTGCATGATTAAAAAAGGCCTTTTGCTTCTCGCTGGGTTGTCAGGGAACCTGGAAAGATTGTGAAAAAAGACAAATCAGCCAGTCCATGATTAAAAGGAAAAGTGTCGTAATGAAAAGGTCTTCGGAGAATGTAGGTAATCGTTATTGTAATTAGACTAAATGTCAGAAATGTGTTTGTCTCTGGAAGACCAGATAAAGGAGAGAGAACTGGAGAGAGGTTGCCAGAGATTAACAGAAGGGAGGGGGAGACACACATACAGTATGCTCTTCTGAACATCGTATCTGACCGATTTGATAATGCATCCGGGTGTGGGGCACACACACACACACATACGCTCTGAAGATTACATACTGAAATATGAAATTACAGATTAATACACATAATAGCTTAATTTTCATGATAGAATTCCCTTCCTTCCATCAATACAATTTGTTTTACATGTTACTTTTTCTAATACTGATCTTTGCTCCATCCCAACTGAGCTCTTCAGTAGATACTCGGTCTGAGGGAAATCCTGTTCCACTGTCCATCATATAGGGGTTCCTATCCACCATCTTGTTTCTGGAGCTGAACTCATCTCACTGCAGCTGTGCACTCTGGCACAGCAGGCTGCTGCTGTCCTCTATTTAGTGAGCACAACTCTCTGAGCGTAACCCCGTCCATGCATATATTACTGTATCCTTTTTCATCGAATAATGCAACCGAAAGCAAATCGAATAATTCAAGTCTCCTCTATGTATTTCCCTTCACAATCTGTTGCTTGTACACATATTGTGTTGGTGTGCACATTACAGGCTGTGTAGTACAGTTTTGATCACATTCTTCTTTAATCTATACAATCATACAACACACCATAGCCTCTCTATCAGCAACAGACCCTTGCATGAGCTAACACATAGAGAAATCTTAATAATATATTCCTAATGCTATACTGTGGTAAGCCGCTATGCTATGATAAAATATACTGAATCAGCTCACTGACGTAGTGGATTTCTGAAAAAATTAAATAAATGTTTAAGAACCTTGGTATGAACCTCCCTTCCCTTTCTGATTAGCTCCCTCTGACGTCAGTCAATACCGAGGATGAGTAATGTCAGAGTTGAAGGCGGGCATGTCATGTGTCAATTAAGCAGTCGGCGTCGAGCAGAGAGTGTTGATAGGCTGGCGTAAGGTCCAACAAGGAGAAAATCAGAGCATCCCTCACTCCCTGACTGGCTGAAGAGGAGAGCAGGGAGGGACCTTTCCACCAGAAAGGGGAGGTCAGTCCATTAAACATCTGGACAAAAAACTTCAGGTAAAAGTATGATGGTGTTTTCCTTTTTCTTCATCCAAGAAAAAAAGTTTGTTCGTTGCAAAAACGTTACTATAAAGGTAATGGCCGTGATTACTGTTCAGTTCCAGTTCTTGTTTCCAGTTCAATAGACACAATAAAACCCAGAACTGCCCCCCCCCCCCCCCCCCCCCCCACCTCTGGCCCTTGTCCTGCTGTGCTGATTGGCCTGGGGAGCTGTCAGGTCAGCGTGTTCTCGTCCTGGGAATGGTCAGCCTGGCGAGCTGGTGATGGTCTTGACTGTGTAATTCTGGAAAAGTGGCTGCATGAACATGCCCAGGGTGCCGGACACGCACACAAACACAAAGATCCACAGGAAGAGGCGATCGATCACCATCGCAACGTACTTCCAGTCCTCGCTCACCTGTGTGTGGGGAGAGACAAAAGGGGATTCAGGACAGGTTGAAGAGTCAGATTAAGGTGAGCAGAATCACATCGCTCATCGTCGTTCCCTCTCTAACTACCCTCCTGCCTTTCCCTATGCAGCGGGTTAATGGAGGTGAGGGGTTAATGTGAGCGGAGACTCGTTCTGCCACACAGCTCTGATGAGGTCCGACACGGGTCGAGGAGGAGGGGGAGGACGTAAGAGATGAGAGACAGTGATGGAGGGCAGAGAAACAGAGGGGTGTGCTCACACTGTAACCCCTGCACTGGCGACCTGGGGGAGGGGGAGGGCATGCACTGGGCCAGGATTGTGGTCGGTATGGCAACGTGATGGTTACTATGTCTACGATGGACAGAATTACAGAGGATTGTTGATTCCCGTGTCGGTTTCTTTCATTCCAGGAGAGAAGGCTCTCCTAAGAGGAAAAGCGATAAAAAATGCCTCCCTCTCTCCGCCGTCTTGGTTCCCCTATTCCAGCACTTCTCCAGTTGTACTCCTTCTCTATGCACACGTCATGCCGCTGCTATAATTACTTGTCTTTGTTGAATATTCAGAGAGCTATGATTGCGTCACCAGATCTGTCTCCATATGCTCTGGTGTAGTCCCCCATGCGTTTTAAATGGCAGCGCTAAACGGGACTGCTGGCACTGAGAGGACAGACCTGGGCAGCTCATGATGCCTTTTATGGTTAGTAACATATGCACAGAATAAGACGATTTATGCTATGACAAGATAACTATTTATTTTAATATGGATGTATTGGTATTAAAGTGTGTGTTGGCAAGACATTGCAGAGCAGTAAACTGCAGCAATAAAGGAGTTATTTGCATCAGCATCACTTTGCCTTTTTGTGTTTAATTTAAAGAATCTATTTAGCAATATAATTTAATGTGTTAAGTTATTTAAGCTTATATTCACTGGGTGCAGAGCAAAAAGCTGTAAACAAAAGAATAGTATCACGTTATAAAGTTGATTTAGTGGACGTGTAGCTAACAGGTGCCTGTTTACGCAGTCATAGAATCTAAATATCTGGCTAGCGGCTACCTGACGATTTCTCTGCTGTGTTTTGGTTTCTACCTCACCAGAAATCTCTGTCTCTTTAGCTGCTGAGTGCTCCACTGTGTTCACCAGCTAGACACTAACTGTGTCTGTCAGTTGTCTGGTGCTGGGCAGGTAGCATGAATAGGTTAATCAGCATTTTTTAAGATATTCATTCGAGCAGCTTTAAGTGAACAAAACTTTGATAAAAAAGTACTGTAATATTTGCTTTTATCTGTCATCTCTAGTAAACTGGATCTGTAGTATCTATACTCATTATCACAAAATGTTTATTTGGAAAATGAATATCAGTCATTCCTAATATCACTGTCACTCTAAAAAGTCCAGTCAGGCTGTGATATGACTATAATGGTGTGAACATTCAGATAATATATATACTTACACTCTGATCATCATCCTCACTCTTCATGTGGTTGGCGATGAAGCGAACTCCTTCCACCGCCTCATCAAAGCCCGGACAGGCTTGAGCCAGCAGGGCCTGAGTCAAAGCAGGACCTCCTGCTGCTTGCTTCCCCCGTGGCAGGTTTCCAGAGCCCCCTTCCCGGCCCTCCCTCACCCTGTTCAGACCATCCGTGGACCCCCCACCCGCTCCTACCAGATCCCCTCCAAACTGTTTAACGGACGCCCGGTTCACATAGCAGGTACAAGGCTCATTGTCCTCCGTGCTGAACACCCCTGTGGACGTTCCCCCTCCATTCCCACCAGCGTTGCCCAGCCCGAGCCCCACCATCAAGGCCCCCGCCTCCCCGCTGCGCCCACCCTCCTTCTGCTCCTGGGCCCTCCTTCTCTGGCGCAGCCGCTGGCGCTCACAGCTGTTTCTGGGCTGGCGCATGCAGAGCAAGGCAGGAAGCTTGTTGAGGAACACCAGTTTAACCCAAGGGGGCATGGTGTGTGTGGTCGGCGAGCGGTGGTGTACGTTGAGCACACACACACTGGTGACGATGGAGAAAGTGACCAGGACCATAGTGAACATCAGGTACTTCCCCACGAGTGGGACGTCTAGTGACGTGGGGGGGACGATCTTTGAGATCAGCAGCAGGAACACAGTGAGAGCCAGCAGCACAGAGATGCAGAGCGTCATCTTCTCTCCACAGTCAGAGGGCAGGTAGAAGACCAGGATTGCCAGCGAGGTGATGAGCACACACGGGATGATGAGGTTGATGGTGTAAAAAAGGGGCTTCCTGCGAATGATGAAGTCGTACGTGATGTCCACGTAGGTGGGGTCGGCTGGGTTCTCGTTTCGTCTGCCTGGCAGGGCGATGATGTCCCACTCGCCGCTGGGCGTGAAGTCGTCCATGCTAGCCACGTCAGCACGGAGAACCAGATCGATCTCGTTGCGGTCATAGGTCCAGGAGCGGAAGCGCATCGTGCAGTTCTGCTGGTCAAAGGGGAAGTGCTTGACCTCGATCTTACAGGCCGACTTGTATATTGCCGGAGGCAACCAGAAGATACTGCCATCGTGGGAAACCACCGCGTTAGAGTAGAACGACACCTCGTACACCCCATCAGCACTGAGAGAGAGGAAGCGGGAGAGGAGAAAGATAAAAGAAATAAAGTGTCAGACACGAACAGAAACCTTTGTGTGATGATTTAATTAAAAATATATATTTTGTAAACAGAAAGTATAATGAGAGGCCATGTTTCCCTGAGTCTTATGAACAGTGGAACATGACGCATCTCTTTATGCAGTATGGGTTCATCAAAGAGCTCTAGGGCACACACACACACACACACACACACACACACACACACATGGGTGTGGAGGCTTTGAGGTGTCTCAGGGCAGCAGGTTCACACACCTGCTTCTTACAAACCCAAAGAACAGGATGAACCTGCAGTCTAGACAGAAAAAACAGCTCACAGGGCAGACTGGGTCGAGTTAAACAGCCTGAATTAGACACTTAAGTCAGAAGTCGGCTGACTACATTAAAGCTTTAGATTGAATTTCCATTTAACTCAAGCATTTGACAAGAGAACTAATTAATGACGGCTATTAATGTTGTGAGATGTGACATATGCAAAATAAAATGTCATCGTTTTTGACTGATTACACAATTGACCCACCTACCAAAGTGCACTCTCAGAAACAACGACTTTTCTGCTCTAATAGCGCTGTTCCCTCAGTTAATCCTGCTGTTTAGGTGCCTGACAGGAGTTCGGCGCAGTGAAGAGGACTGGGAGGATAGCGTGTCGACCTGGGGTTAGTGGGATTAGGAGGATCATTTCATCCAAAGTGCCTGGGATCTTTTAATCTTTAGTAAAGTAAGGACTGAGGCAGGGAAAGATGAGAAGGCCAGACAGATCACTGTTCTCTGATGAGCTGATTTACATACTGGAGGCTGACACTCAGTTTCCATAACATTAGACTAGTGGTCTGCACCCGTACCTCCCTCAGACATGCAAGCTAATTGGAGTTAAAGCCTAGCAAAGCCAGTTTCTGTTTTATATACGTGAAGAGTTTTGTGTTGTTTAATGCATGACAGTTAATTGCATTGAAGATGAAATTGAATAATTTTACATATATGTGATCTTGCATACATTTGCCATTTGGTTGATTTTGACCATGTCGCCCAGACCTACACTCGAGACTGGATTAACAGCAAAGCGTGCGATAGCCCATAGTCTTAAAACTTAATAAAAACTAGATGTTTGGTTTATATATTCCTAAGTAAATTGATGTTTAATTAAATCACCAAAACAAGTTGGTTTCTGTGTAACTGCACCTGATGGGAACTTGAAACTGGCCAGGTGCATTCACAATTTACTAAGGTACAGGTTAATCCAGGCCGAAGAATGACGAACTAAATTAAAATGCAAATACGGAGTTAGTTATCAAGCATCTCTGCATGCAACATCACACATTTTACAACAACATAAAAAGAAAGACGAATTTCCGGTTAACCGGTCGCATCTGCTGTACATGTACAGTCTCTAGTGTGCACATAGAGGACTCCATCTTTGAAGTGTCTCACGAGACTTGGAGATACTGTATAGTAATGTAGCATGAGCGATATGAGCAGATTACAGCGGACATATTCAGTCATATGTGGCGGAGCGTGCACGTGTTGCACAGTGAAACCTCTGCCATTTAATTGATGTTTTATCCAAAGTGACTTACAGGACAATGGTGGCAGCTGGCTCAAATCGCCGGGGAGTTCGCTTTAAAACATTAACAGTTCAATATGAGACTTGTATGTGCTCTTGTTGTGCATTTGTATGCCAGTGCATGCATCCATGAGCCTTGTGTGTCGTCAGAAGTGAGAGCAAGAGAGTGAGTGAGTGACTCACTTGTTGTAGAGCACCACGTCAGGCAGCCAGATGTGTTTTGAGGGCAGCCTGACCTTCAACATCCCATCAAACTCCTCAGGGACCCAAGTCAGACGATAGTCCTGCCACTCCTGAGGGGCCAATAAAAACAAAATGCTTAATCACTCGTGAGCCAAGCACACAGCGGCAAGAGAGGAGCAGTGAGGAGAAGGTCTGTCTGTCCGTCTTTGTGTCTGTCAGTCGGTGGTCAATATGACACATCACAAGCCTGGGGAACATCCTGTGCTGTGTCCCTCCATGCTTACATCACATGTTTATAAGCCACAGAGAGAGATTGAAGCGCTCATGTCAACCTAGACCAATCAGCAAGATTAAAATTGCTCAGGGGTGGAAGTATTATAAGTACGACCTCTAATCTAACAAAGTTGTTTTGTTACGTGTTGTATGTTTTGTGAATCGGTATTCTTACTTTTACTTTAGTTCTATTTATCACAAGTATTGCACTTCGCTACATTTCAAATCACATCCGTTACAGAGCAACAACAAAAGTTGCGTGAAAAAAGTCCTGATAAACTGAGAATGAAATTGAAGAAATAAGATAAACCGGCAGCTGCAACAGAGAAGAAGCTGCAGGTGTGTCTGCGGCCGCACGAGGGCAGAGCTCCGGGCCGTGGACACTACAAGCACAGTCCAATGTCAAAAAAGGGTAACTTATGGGGTGTCGTTAATTGGCATAATTGTACCTCGGGGTAGTAACAAAAACAATGTATCGACTGACCTTGCAAGCAGGCTTAGTGACACACCAACGATGTTCATCACCTGTATCCTAAGCTAACATGCTAAATGCTAACATGCTCATGGATCCTCCTCACTTCACTCCACTGAATAACTTTTACCTCCAGTAAGGTGTTTGAGGACTTTCTGCATTTTTTTTAAATTTTGTAGCCTAAATATGTTCTTTAATTTAACAGTAGTATCATGTATCATCACTCCGTCCCCCTTTTACGTAACCCAGTAACGCAGTAAGGCTGCTCCTATGAGTGTGCATGTGTGTGCATCAGCAAACCTCCTCACGTCCTCTGTGCAACCTTCTTTTAAAAGACTGCCTTGTCTTGTTCTGTACGCTGTGGGTCAGTCATTGACATTGCCGCATT
The DNA here is from genome assembly GCF_050575085.1 of Anarhichas minor. Lineage (NCBI taxonomy): Eukaryota > Metazoa > Chordata > Actinopteri > Perciformes > Anarhichadidae > Anarhichas > Anarhichas minor. The sequence continues at coordinate 4,137,131 of NW_027466487.1, read as the reverse complement.
GAAGCCTCTGTGACAGCAGTTCTGTCTGGCTCTTCTATGTTATGGCAATGTTGGAGCTGTAATGCTCATGTTAGGTCATCTGCAGTAACTGTGATGCACTGTGGTCATTACAGTTTGTCTTGGCTGAGGACAGCTGTCCTTGGCTCCCCTGCTTACCAGTTGCAAAGGATCCGTAGAGCACTGATGGTCATTCTACGCCTCGTTACATGTCGTAAATCTTGACTTGGTCAGGTGCAAGTGTGTGTTTGTGAATATAAAACACAAAAAAAAAAAACATGAAGCTATAAAACAATGTCATCAAAAATGCAGCATGCACTACAAAGTAGATCATATAGATCTAAATCAACCTCCAACTTGAACATACGTCTGTGTAATTTGTTCAAACACCTGCTCTTAAAAGCAAACACGTATGTTGATGATGTGTGTGAGTGACTGCATTTGTATACCTGATGTGTGTACATGTGTACACCTACATGTTCTACCATGTTAAAGGCCTCAGCTGTAAGCATACAAAGAACCAGCCATGTAGAAGCGTTTCACAGCTCAGTCAGAGTCACATTATTTACAGGGTGAGATTACGTTAGGTTTCATCCAAATCCACAAACTGCCAATTTCACCAGCTGACAAATAGGGGCTCAGCATTTGTGCAAAGGGATTTTGATATCACCAGTTATTTGTGATTTGGGTGTAAAAAAAAAAGAAGAAATCTCTGTCTGACACACCAGTCATGTCAGCTCTCAGGGCTGCTGCTCCACATGAGTAGAGGCAGGATCAGACTCTGCACATCAGCCATAACCAGTGAAACACACAGAACACAGGGATGCATCCGTCCCCTCCAGTAACTGGACCACTGCTCGTATATGGTCCACTGGTGGAATAACACTGTGGCCCATGATTATATAATGTTCATCAGCATGTTTATGTATTCTATTGTAGAGAGAGCATTACTTAGTGTCTGCATTTGTTACTACCATCCATGCCCCTTGTGGTGTGTGATAAACCTCCACTGACCTGGCAGTAACGTTTTGAAATCTCAGGTAAAACCATCCAAAATCAAATATTTTTCGCGACATTTTAATCTTTCTGTCGAAATGAATTCTTCTCTGTGTGGCAGAATGTTACGATGTTAGAACGGTCAGATGAGGAGAAGAGTGGGAAGACTCACCTGCGTTAGCCAGACATTGGTGGTCATCACCTGCTCTCTTTCATGCTGCAGAAATAGAAGACATGTATTGTAAATTACAAACTGTGATCAAACGGGTACCACAACACCTGTAACAAGCTAGGGGACGCGTGTGACAGATTTTTCAAAAGTGGCATTAAATGGATGCAGCAAAGTCAAAATATCCACATTTTAAGTCCCTATAGGCCGAGTTGCATCATGCAGCTTGGTTCTTGGTAAATACCCGTATTTCAAAATCTGAATCCCCAGTTTATATCGCTTTTTAGGAAAAAAAAGTCTTCAAACTCAAGCTGAAATAACCCTGATGACAACACGTATGTTAATTTCTCAGGTTTTAAAAAACTCCATAATCACAGAAGACTTCATACAACTGTTTGGCTGAGTGGCACTCAACATAATGAGGAAAACGATCTTCATGTGTAAAATCAGTGGAGTGGATCTTTAACTAACGTAAAGATGTACTGCAGTAATCATTTTCAGTGCAGCTTGTTTGCAGTGGTGGAAAGTACATTCACTCAAGTACTGTACTTACTGTAAGTACAATTCTGAAGTACTTTACTTCACTATAATTTTACTCTACTACATTTCAGAGGGTCACATTGTACTTTTTACTCCACTGCACTTATTTGACAGTTACTTATAATTACTTATAATTATAACAACCTAGTATTAATACAATTTATTGATGTAAAATACAGAATTTTTACTTAAGAAAATCTTTTTAAATTGCTGTATTGCTAAAGTACAAGATCTTAATACTCATCAGGCCTTGAGCCGAGGGCTAAATAAGACTGACATGAGATTTCCATAATTAGACAACTTCATTTTCTGCTGTAACCATGCTGACACATGAATACAAATCATGTTTTGCAGACTCAAGAAATCAGAAAGAACCGCATTAATCAGCATTACTGCAGTTTTTGCACCTCTCATATTCCTTCTATGTGTAAATAATCAGTTGGCATCTTTTTATATGAGTAACACAAAGGGGTGTCCTCATACTGTGAAAAGGTGCACTCAGAGTCAAACACACAAGCCCGGGCACATGCACACTCACCACGCTGATGAGCTGAGCCAACGACACCATCAGCTGCACGGTAACCAGCTCGGAGCCATTAGTCGCCGGACGGATCAGTTTGTTGTAGTGGGCGGGGTTTAAGAGATGCTCCACCAACCGCTCCTCTGTGTCTGCCCCGAGGCCGCCTGTAATGAGAACACATTATCATCATCCTCATCTGCCTCGATCATGAGACAAAAATGGTGCAGACATCTGTGTCTCTCTTGTCACATATTGGATGATGAGTCTAAATCATACAAGAGCAGGAAATCAGTGGTGCTGTTGAGTTTCTCTGTTTGGCCACTGCCCTCACTGCCAGCATTGAGAGTTGGCTATCCATGTGTATCAAGAATGCACAGCCTTTGAACCATGGCATTACTCATCACTGCCGGATGGAGCACGTCAGCACAGCTCGATACACATTTCTTTACAAGATCTGACATCACAAGAATGAGTCAACCAGTCTGAATGTCTCTATCGCTATCCTCTCTGTCTCTATCGCTCTCTCCGTGCCTCTTTTCTGTCTCCATCTATTCCCCTCTGCTGTGTTGCACTTCTTCCCAACTGCCAGTCTTTTGTAGCTTTGGGTTATTTTCACTCCGTCTCTCACTTCACTTCCCTGCCCCTGTCTTTCCCCACCTCCGTCCCTCCCCTCTGTCCACCATCCCTCCATCTGTAGGAGACCTTAGTCGTATCCGTGTGAGTGGTTGAGTTCGGGCTGTCACAACAGCACACACAGGAGGGGAGGTGTTTAACTGAGAGAAAAACAACTGTTCTGCACCTCGTCCTTCCTCCCTCTCCTCAGCTACTCACTCCCAGCCTCTCCGGCATCTCCTCGCTCCTGTGCTGCATCTTTTCACTCTCGCAATCCCCTCGCACGTTCCCCCTGAAGATAAACACAGGCTGCTTACTGTGACCTTGATACCTATAACATGTAAAAGCTGATGTGAGTAAATGATGTTACGTTTGAGATGATGAACCCTTTCATTTGTTAATGATGTTAACAAAACGAAGACTATAACAGAAAAATAACAGAACAATGAGAATAATCTAAATATTATAAAATAAAATACAAAGATTCAAACAAACCCCTGACTACTCATTCCACACCTTTTATTCTCTTCTTTGGGAATGCGTCATCTGCATTAAACTAACAAGAAAAGTCATTTTCTTTCTGTTTTATTTCAATGTCAATTGAATATATTTGGGGTTTGGACAAAGAAAGCAATTTAAAATTCTTTGTTTAGGACATTTTGATGAGCAATTTATAGACCAAATGGTTCATTGATTAATAAAAGAATCGCCCCATTAATCAACAATGAAAACAAAGGTTAGTTTCAGCTCTATCAATTCTACACACAACAAAGAGGAAAAAACTGATTATTTTTCATGGAGGGAAATACAATCAAACAGAAGAACAGGTACATCTGGGATGAAAAAAACAGCAACAGTGGGATTTGTTGCATTAGTGATGTAAAAATATGGAAATTTAAAATTGATATCAAAAAGCTTTAAACACACTAAACATACTCCACTTTTTTCACCATTTCCCACTGAAAATGCTTCTGAGCTCCTCTGACACTGTCCTCCCCCTCTACGTCCCCCCCTCCCTCTTGCCCTGTAGCACTGCTGTGTTCACTGAGCAGGAATGATAGCCTCTGTCTCTGGATCAATGAGGACTCTATTCCTTCCCCATAAACTAAACAGGCAATTCCTCGCTGCCACCTTATTTTTAATCTCCTGCTCCTCCCTGTGTCCCATCTTCTCCGTCTCATTTTCTTTTACACTTTCTCCGTCTTTCCATCATCCGAGCCGGCCCATATTTTCTCTTCACTCCCCTGACTGTCTGCCTCGCTCTCATCCTTCCATCCTTCCTGTTATCTCCATCTCTCTGTCGCTGACAGCCACTGTCCATTTATTGCCCCTTCTCTCGCTAATCCACCATCATCAATACACATCCTGTCAGCACATGTGTGTAGCACTCTGGTTGTTTATTGTGCACAGGCGCCGGTTTGCTGTTTATTTTTTCGTGTGCGTGTGTTTTTTTTGCGTGCACATATTCATGAGGGAAATAAACAATACTGTCTGTGCCTGAACCGTATGAGTAATGCATAATATTCCCAGAAGCCCAGGGCAATAACACTACCGGATGAGACAGGAAGCTAATACCGTTCACTTAAACAATGATGAAGCAGAAAAAGGCCTTCATTTCCATCCGTCATTCTCATAATGTAAAAGGTAGTTTCCTGCTCAAACTAACTAGATGACGTGTAAATTGTCAAAGTGATATTCAGTTATTTCTCTTTGTAAACACAGTTTATGAGAGGGGTTATATTTACTTTAAATCGTACCTTATATCAAGCATTTTGTAGCATCTGTGCACTTAAATCTATGGAAAAGAAAAATTGTATGCCGATTCCCCTCATCTGTGATATGATGAGTCGCTGCATGAGTAGTAATTATGAAAAGCTGCTCAGTCAAAGACCCCTGCAGATGACTAAAACAAAAACATAGTCCAAGGCCAAAATGATTCAGTTTATTGCAAGCAAAATATTGTGTTTCTTTCTCTGACGTTAGGATAATATTTAAAAAACTTGCCTAAAATGATTTCAGGTTTGATTTATGTTTTATATATAAACACAACTCTATTCTTTATTCCAGAATAAAACATCCCAAGCATTCGCATCCCATGCAAATCTGAATCAATATGCAAAAGGATTGTGCAGTCTTGTCTTACATATCCACTCTATGACTCTTCGTATTTTCTGCTTATTTTCACTAAAATATCTGCATGCATGCGCTCAGGATGAAAGTCTAGACTAATCATTTACGACACTGAGACAAATTATAGACCAAAACCGAGAGCTTTTCTGGTTTATTCTTATCTCAAGAACACGACTGATAAAAATATCTACACACTGCAGCCTGATCACTGCACAAACATGTTCATCCTCAGCACTTACTTATGCTTCTAAACAAAGACTGATCTCGCACCTTCATACGACACGCTGTCGTGCTAAAGGCCCCGCTGAGTGGTCGTAATGTTGACGGTAGCTCAGGTTGTATTCTGGTTGTTTTCCAGTTCAAATATTGCAAACTTAATGTGACACTATGAATATTTCAGCAGGGCTCCCCCATTAGACCCTGGAGCGAGGGAAGTTACACACCACGCACGCACACACACACACACACACACACACACACCTCTGTGACACAGCACAGGAACAGGCGGGATGGTGGCCATGTTCAGTGTTCGATTGCTTCCCATATACATCCGTTTCTCTTTCCTTGTTTTAAACAGCCACGGATCTCAGCATGCTGATCGACCTCACAAAGTGTGTAGGTCTTAGTCATGATTTTTGGAAAATCGCTGCGTGTACTAAAATCCATCCATCGTTAAACTGTACAGTGTTGTTTGCAGTTTACAAAGCCATTAGAGGCCACGCACGCTGTAAAGACAAATGTGGAGAAAATGAGGACGAAGAGAGAGCTCAGTTGAATTATCCTGCTCAGACTATTACAGTGATGATCTCTATTTACACAGCTCGCTCAAATGAGAAAAGGTTGGAGGGGAAGTAAGGTCGCTTTCTGCGCTGCGTTCTGCCAAAGAGGCTTTTTGGCTGCAGCGGGGATCTTTTATGCTGAAATATTCTTAAATCAATAATGGAGAGATCCATTGATCTACTAGCAACACCCAATTGGCACCGTAGTGCCCATAGGACTGAGATATTAATATTGATCCTCCATCCAACCGCAATATCGCAGCACTCCAAACACAAAGTCATCTCACTGTGGACTAACTGAGAGTGGAAGGAGCTTTACTGTCACCAAATCTGAGAAACTCCACAGTCAGGAAAAGTGTAGCCAGTGAAGTTAGTGCTGTCAAGTAAACATCTCAACGTTTACAGTGATGCTAAATATACAAAAGTGTTCTGTTTCATGTTACATCTTAGGTTTGAATATCAAATAGGTAGTCTAAGATTGGGGAAGGTGTTGAAGTGGTTTAGACTGCAGAAGAATATACAGCTGAAAAACTCAGAAGCTATGAAATCCTCATGGTTTTATTTGTATTACTTACAGCCCGAGGAGCTCAAGCTGTTTGACGACAGACGGTATGGTGTTGCATATTTCAGGGATTGCAATAAATACATCATTTGAACTGCATAATGCCTCTTATAACAAGCTATTATTTGAGCTATTATTTGGATACCGATAAATCCATATATGTTATCATCAGCAGGTCGAAGTCTGCTGCCTGTGAGTTATATATGCAAACATGCGGAGATAGGACAGCAATACATCCAGAACACATTTGGGCTTACGTCTTATCTTGCAGAAGTCTTGATCACAATCATAACAAACAAGCATTTCTTTTCCCGCTCTCTGCAGAAGTATTATTTATTATTGATAAGCATTCGTTTCTCTAGTTTTATTGCACTTTTAGATGTAAGATCACGTTTACAGTTTTACCTTTCATTCATGTTGTCACCGGATGAAGGTTTGCGTTATCTTGAATACACTTCTACACAATTCTACACACGCCTGCATCGGAGCAACCTAAGCACAACCTTGCCTCAATGTTAGTCAACCTTTTACTTTAAAAAAAATTAACTTAAATCAAAACTCTTAACTTTCCAAACGATTCTTATCTGCTTTTCTTCTCCACTGCTTAAATTTCTATTAAACCTCTGTGCTCTCCTTGTGCTTCCCCTCTAACCTCCAGGGCTGCACACTGCTGTGTGATGCTACTACTGCTGCACATTCATTCACACGAACACTCACACACTGAATCACACATGACAGCACACAGTCTTACACAGGGGATCACACACACACGTTCTCACAGTCACATGCAGGCCTCTGCTGAGTGACTTCTGTGCATTTCTTATCACAGATGCAGCCCCTGTATCCGCTGATCTGATCCTGTTGCTGCCGCGTGTTGAGAGTTGGTCCAAAGAGAGAAAATGAGGGAGAGCGAGATAAAGACAAAAAGTGACAGAAAGAGAGAGAGAGAGAGAGAGAGAGAGAGAGAGAGAATAGGATGGCTGCTGTAATGTGCAGGTCGAGATGCTGCAGAGATCAGTGGGCCGGAGCAGTGCAGCAGAAAAGTGATGACAGGCTAAACTGACTGTGCAGAACTTTCTCGACCGTAGCTGTGCCAAGGAAATGGTTATTTGATATTCACTGAGTGCATTCGTAAAGCAGAGGACAGAGATTATGGCGCATGCATAAACACACACGGTCGCACATGCAAAGAGGATGACTTGGCACCGTGTCAAACATCTGCTTTGAGATGCAGCTGATAAAAGTGTTGCTGCGAAATCAATCAAAGCACACACTACGTCCTTTAGTGATGAGACTGTCGCACACCGTGCTCCGTATCCAGTAACTCCTGCATCAGGTCAACTCAGCACCACAGAGCTGTTTATTATGCATGGCCTGCAGGGGAAATGACAAGAGACATCCTCCTCACACAAACAGGACGGCCACATCCTTGCGGCAGCGTCCGAGACAGGTGGTGAAATGTCCTTGAGCGCCCTTGAACAGCCACTGAATGCGAGACTCCTTTTGTGTGCAAGTCTGTGAATGTAAAACGTCTTATGTAAGAAAATAGTGTTGTGCGTATGGAGTTGTAAAGTTATGATTTTTGTCCCTTCTAATTCCATCACCACCAATATGAACAAATGGGAACTGTGTGTTGGTCTGAGTCTGTGCACATGTTGTCTTTTCTAAGTGCGTGTTTTACAATTACGTGTTTTTTTTCAGCCTCGTTGTAGGGAATCTCTAAAACGTGTGAGGGCCCAGGTGTGCGACTATGTGCTCATTCTTCAAACGCGTGTTTGCGTGTGGATTGTGTTTATAGTCTCTGAGGATGATGCAAATCAGGTTTTCTACCTTAAGGAGAGATTACTCATTAGTACTCCGCCACTTATGAAGCTCCTGAATGTGATATTTCATGTTGGTAGCATTTTCTAGTACACATACCTTTTGTTTGAAGTCAGGGAATGATCGACCGACAAAACCGAGTGCTCAGGGACACCGAATGTCATGCAGCAATTACAGAGCGGCTTCATAAACAAGATCAATCCTTGTCACAATCAATTAGTTAGCTATTAGTTAGTTCTATTTGTAGCTTTTATTTATTGTAATATTCTGTTTTTTTATATTTGCATTGTAATACAAAGAGACCCAATATTACTCCAGTACACTTTATATTTGTAATGTTTTGTATGTGCTATTGTGAGTACCCTATTTTTATCTGCTTTAATATTGTGCTGAACAGCGTTGCATAAAGCTCTCTTTAGGTGTGTGTGTGTATAGGTTTGTGTGTGTGTGTGTGTGTGTGTGTGTGTGTGACAAAAAGACTGCAAGTGTTTGTGTGCCAGAGAGAAAGCAGGAGCGTGTTGTCGCCATGGGTGATGATGATGATCAGTTAGTCAATGCAAGGCAGATGGCCAGGCATGTGTGAGTGGATGGAGGTGTGTGTGTGTGTGTGTGTGTGTGTGTGTGTGTGTGTGTGTGTGTGTGTGTGTGTGTGTGTGTGTGGTTATGTGTGCTGCTACACAGCCAGTGACAAACAGTCTTTTTGCTTGGAGGCACTAAGCTGGTCTCTGTCCTGTCACTACTATGGATTGGCTGAAAATATTACGGTGGCTGTAATTCAACCAATCAGCTGATGTGTTTTCCGCTGTGCTTCGGGCAAACCCTCACTGAGCAGGAATTAACACCAAATTAGAGCCAATTTCTGGAGGTAAAATATGTCCAAATACCCTAATGGCTTTACACTTAACACATACCTCATTTGCTCCTAATACACTGCAACAACAGTTTCGTAAATAAGACTCATCCACTCGGTGCATGTGCCCAATGAAGACAAAAACAGACCATTTATCTGTCCAAACACAGGCAGAAGGCTTTTCCTGCTGAATGACACATCATTTGTCCTTTGAAGACAGGATGTAGAAGTTGGTTTAGCTCAACGTGTCTCTCATTAACCTGCCCACTCAATGCAAGACCTCGGTGTTAATGAGAGAGAGAGGAGGGGGGTAAGTGGGTGATAACATAATTTCTTCCCCTCTCTCTCTCTCTGGTATATTTAGACTGAAAGAGATAACTGATGCAAAAAACAACATTGAAATGCTTTAAAACTTCTTCAGAATGTGCTGTATTCTATTTCATTTGTGTGGTATTTACCCCAACAATACATAGCAACTAATATTATTAAGACTAATAAGTCCATACAATAATATTATTGTGATACAATAATGAGCACATGGTGTTACTTTATAAAGTAAGGCCTCTAAACGCACTATATGTTGAGTACAACAGATTAAAGGATTTATTTTAGTTTGCAATCGGATAATGGTGTTAGCCATTGCATTTGTTTCTACATTGTGCGCATGTGATATAAGCAGTGGGCAATATTTATCCTCTTCATCATTCCGTCGCGCTCACTGCTATTATGAGAAAAATGGTGACACAGCAATGAAAGAGTCATTTTCTCCGCGTCTAACCTCTCCTCAGCCTCTCGCCACCCCTTTTGTTATCACACTCGCTCCCTCATTACTTTGAAGAAACCTGATCCTCCTGAATGCTCGAACTCGCGGTGGTTTTTGGCCCTATAAAGGTGACGATGCACACCAAAGCGCATCGATGGAGCCATTAGACGGACAAGTTACTCACCTCCCGCAATGGCGAGGACAGCAAGCAGCAGCAGCGGCAGCCAGCCGTCCATCATCATACGTGCGTCCGAGCGCGCTCCGAGCCCGAAAGGTGTTCACCGCGATGGAGAGGCCACCCGAAGCACACCCGCAGTGTTACTCCCCTCCTCCTCACGACCCAAAGCTCCCTTCACTCTCTACCTGGCATGGTGACGTCAGGGCTCTCCATCGGTCCGCACTTCTTCGCCCGAAAAAAAAAGGGAGAAAATGGAAATACCTCGGCGGGGCCAGGTACGCTCTGCGCTGGGTCGTGCGGTGCTGGCTGTCCGTGCTGAACACAGCTTCGCGATGCGTCGCGCTGGAGAGAGGCGGGGGCGGGGCGGGTTGCGCGCGGAGAGGAACGGGGGAGGCGGGAGGGGAGGAAGCGGCATACCTCAGAGGCCCCACAGCTCAGATAGCGATGCCAGTGTCTTCCCCGCACAAAGTCTCACATCACCATATAATATTCAGTGCTCTTAGGCACGTATAGTGTTTGTGGTGCCCGATAGTGACACTGTCAAACTTAATGACATCTCTCATCTGCATTATCTTTAATATAAGCCACAGGCCAAATTGTTGTGGCAGCAATATTTCATATCTTCTAGAATGTATCTTTCATCAATTAGGGAAATGTAGGCAACACATGATTGACATTTGCATGCAGGCCTTTACTCCATGCACTTTTCCTGAGAAAATAGATGAAACATATAATAAGAGTAAAACAAGCACGATTTGGACATGTAGTTGTAAATATGTATAAATAGATTTTGAGGTGTGAGTCTCCCTGCCCTAGTTTCTGTGTATATCTGATACACCTCGCATCTCTGCCCATTAAAATAACATCACACCACCTTTCTTTCTCCCTTAGCCTAATGTTATCAGTATTCTTTGAAAATGCTTCACCTTTTACATTCTGGAGGGGTATCTTGTCTTTTCTGTGTAACCTCTTCTTCTTTCTATTTTCCCCTTCCTGTCACTTATATTTGATTGAATGTCTCTTTTTGTTTTTTTCCATTCTAGGCAACTGAAGTGACCTCTAATCCACATTTACAAAGTCAAGCATGCAGGAGTTGGGTAGATGGGAAGGGAAGAAAGACCAGTAAGGAGTTAAGAAGGAGGGGTAGCCAGGTATAGACATGAGCTGTGACGATCATATAGAAGCTTGGGACTCGTTCTGGACTTTGTAACATACTTACGGGTCATCCTGAGAGTGCATGATGGTAACAAAAATATAACAATAGATTTGAATGATGAGGGGCGGAGGGAATGCAGCAAATGAAGCGGGGTACAGGAGGAGTTAAAAGAGCATGGGAGGCAGGGAGGGGTGTGGGGGGGAAGAGTAAACTAATAAACAGGAGTGCATAACAGGGAGGAGGTGGTTACCGTGGTGACTAAGAGAAACCAGAAAGCTCCAGGATGAAACAACCTGTTTCTCCTTAATTTTGTCTATTTTCATCACATACGCAGACAAAATACCTATGCGCAGCTGGCACACAACACACACACACACACATGCACTCATGCATAAATGCACACAATACACATGCACACAAATGTACATATGCATGCACAAACATGCAGCAAACTCCTCCACAGTAATGTCTTCCTCTTCTCATGCTATCTTTAAACACTCTTCCTCCCGCCCTCTCTGTACAGTCCTTTCCTTTCTCCCTCCCTACCTCTTCTTTGCAGTGAATGAGCTGACCTGACAGTGCTCCTCCTCTGCACTGAGTGCTGTGAGTCTCTCTGAATTATTTAAAAGCTGGGACCCCCACGAGTGCTTGTCTTCCCCTAACACCCCCTCACGCTCTCCCTCTCTCTCCTCTTCCCTCTGTCCCTTCCTATGTTGCTGTCATTCTGTCTTCTGCTGCTGCAATTACTTCCTGTGGTCCTGTCATGCGACACTTTGATTAACAACATAGAAATCTGATCTATGAATCACAGACTGATTAATGTAACACTACACAAAGTATAAGACATAATTACTTTCACATTGATTACATTTCCACTTTTTGCTTCACATTTCCTTGACAGCTGTGGTTACTTTTTTTTTTTTTTACAAAATCATGATGTACTGTTATAGATGAAGCAATCCAATGGGAGAACAAATTGTTAAAATTCCACCTCGATGTAACAGCAACAATTATCTATTAATGACAAAACAAAATAACAGACATTTTGCTGCATTACTTACTTCTGTATGTTTTTCTTATAATACTTCTGTAATTCCTTTTGAAGGCAACACTTTTATTTGTATTTTTATATTTTAGTTTTGCCACTATAACTAATACTTCATATATTTGTACCACTGATACTTTATAAGCTCATATTCAGAGTGCAGGGGACAGAAATAACTATCCGTTTTGCAATCAACACTTGAAATGATGAAGGCACTTGCAAATGACAGGCTAGTACAGAATGTAAAACATACTTTAGTGTAGGTGCAGGTGAGGCGATGAAAAATGGCCCAATGTGATGATGCAGTTTTCATACTGCAGATCCTGCAGTTTTTAAACGTTTTAGCAGGATCACTTTCTCAGCCAATAAAAGGAACACATAATCCTTCATGTAATAATTTAAAAAATCCCTAAAATATGAGACAGAGTTTCAAGCCTTTAACATTGTAGGCTAGATGGTTATAGAACCCAACATTCCCAAAAACAGAAGCTCTGCAAGAATCATGTGTCCAGCACCCCGGGCCTCTTGTTTGGTTTGACCTACTTTGTGATTTTAATTAAGAGAACATGGAGGACTAACCACAACAGATAACACGGATGGAAGGAAGGGTGATAGTTAGCGGTGTCTGCTGTTGTGTAACATTGCCGTTTGTGACACGCTGGGTACAGCAGGATGGCCAAGATTAGAGACGGCTCCTCAACCAGAGAGCCTCGGTGCAAGCTTATAGAAATCAGCATCTGCCCTCGAGCAAGGCATTTGTGCTGGAGTCGCCGCTGTGCTTGGAACCCTTGAGGAGGTGTCATATGATCAACAAAGTCAGTTTCATAAGACAGTAAGAGGAGTGTAGCCTATTACTACTTACTCAAGTATGGTACTGCTCTGACATTACATGTTGAGCTCTCCATTCACAAACCAAGCAGGCTATTCTGTGGGGGAGCTCATCGCTACTATGGCACTATGGCCACGGTTATTCATAGCTCTTTTTATATTGCAGCCTGTCTCTCCTCCCTCTTACTCTTCTTCTCTCCTCCCTCCCCTCGTTCCCTGTAGAGATGGCCCTACCTCACTCTAACTAATCACCATGGCAACCTGGTAATCCCTGAACAGAAAAATTCTGACTCTCTCTCACACACACACACACACTCACATAACAGGACTGCATGCACACATACATAAATGCACACATGGGTGTGCACACTGGCAGATTCACGCTTGCACGCGCGCGCGCACACACACACTCGAAGAGATACTCATGCATACCAATACACTGGTGTTTACTGGTTAGCCATATCTTACCGCAAACACATGCTTCCATGCATCATTGTGAGGATAAAGCTTCTCTCTGTTTTGTGAGAAGCTTCATGTGTGTGTTGGCGAGGATTTCCTGTAAATGCACCACCTTTCGGGGTTGTGTGAGTAAACTAGCTATCTGTGTGTGCACTATTCATGTATGCATTTTGTAGGTGTAGCAAACGTACGTGTGTTTGTCAGTGTTTATTGGCTACAAATAGGTGTGTGCGTGCAGGAGGTTGCATGTGTGTGTAACTGTAATTGATTTCACACTCAGGTCAGCGGTTTTACAGCTACAAGAGAAAAGCACACGGTGAATCTGTGTGCTCTGGTTAGCTTCTCATCTCTGTTTCAGTGCGTTTTTTTTTCTTGAACCCTGCTTTGACTTTGCTGCCGGCATGTCTATTAATAACACTGTTTGTCCACAGTTAATATGAATTTATTTTCCTTACTGAATAAAAGTCTTACAACAATAATTTACAACCCACATCATTGTGCGGTAGATGTAAAAAATTTGACAATATCCAACAATCACTTCATACACACATCATTTATGCAAACAGTAGATACATTTCAGGGTTACGTTTTCAGTTCATTCACAATAAAGTAAGATAGCTTTTTAATCACAGCCTCATTTAGATTACAGTGAAGGCACATGAATGGAAATTCACATATTTATTTTGCACACTTACACACACACTCAAACTATTTTGCTGACTACTGTAAAGTTATAAGACACCTCCCACTTCACTAGTTCTAAACGCCAAATCAATAAAGCTCTTTCTCTTGACAGACAGTGGTTGGCAAATGAGCCTGATTTTCAGGATAGATCTAATCAGATGTATTGACCTCACAGACGGAGCCTAACTGGTTTGGCATGGAGCTAATTCATCAGGCACCTCTGTCTAAGAGGAGATTACAAACCTCTCCACTTAAATCAGATATCCGCTTGGTTACAAGTGCAGGGCTTCATGTGCATTGTTTCAGGTATTATAGAAATCAACAATACTGCATGGCCAAAACAGCATCATGCCTGCAGGGCAGATGGACAAGAAAATGGGGCAAACAAAGACACCAGGCTGGGGAAGAAGGGATGGTTTTCCTGTAACTATGAATACATTCAGTAGGGTGTTTAGACTGGGAACAAATACTACTATAACAATGTCATCAATGGTTATTGTAATGTATGGCTTTGATCATTGCAGCGCATGTAAGAGATACAAACATATGAAATTAACAAGGTGGTACGCAGGACGATCCTAAGCAGCATATCTTTGGGTATGTGTGTGCACACATGTATTGACAAGTTAATGTGCGTGTCTGTGTGCATTTGTGCATACATGTGTAATACATGTATGCGCATGTGTATTTATGTCCCAGCGTGTTTGTTCGTCCTTTACGTATGTAATCAGTGCGGCCTGGCCACAGGATGCTGCAGGGTCATATGCTCTGCTCCAGTGAAGGGCAGTCTGTGCGTGCAGTAGTGGTGGACCAGCTCAGGGATGCTGGAGAAGACACAGCTACTCTGATCCAGTGTGAAGCCCAAACCCTTAACGCTCTTCGTCTGGGCCACAATGATGTGCACACAACTCTGACTGGTCCTAATGGAACAGGAGCAAAAATACACAAAATACAGATATATTGTCGACTGCAAGTAAAAGACACACAGCAAGAGTTACAGTTAAGAGTTATACGATGCTGATGAATGGAAACCTAATAATGTTGTATTTCTCTCTTATACTCTCTTATCTATCTCTCCCCAAATGAGGCTGTGCATTTTTACCAAGTTCAGTGGATGTGTAAATGGGGTTAATGATGTGGACTCGCAAATGAATGAGCAGCTTACAACAGATGTGCACTCAGGCGCATGCATACACGCGCGCACACACACACACACGTATGCACAATTGCACCACAGGATTTCAGCCTTTATCCAGAGAACCTGTTACTGGCACACTTATCAGTAGTGTCAGGTTTACAAATGACACATTCTCATGCATTAACGCCTCAGAGGTTTCCACCACAATGCCGGTTGCTGTTACACCTTAGTAATTCCTCAATCACTGTGGAGGCAAAGCCATTGGGCTCCGACCTAAATATATTGTGTACAGTATGAAACACACTGTAGAACACAAGATAAATGTTCCATGCCCATTTTTAAACAGAGCTCAAAGACGTGGCATTAGAAGAGGACATTTTAAAAATCAGAAAATCATATTTGATTTTCAAGCGCAAAGTCTCACTGTCACCTGAGATTATGATGCAGCAGTATAAAAGTTGACAAAAATGTATATGAATGAATATGTACATGTTGCACTATATAGCGTGCCATTACCGTGTTCAACAAACACGCTCAAATGAAATACACACATCCGTGAACTCACTTCAGAGCGATGGAGTACTTGCTGGTTCCTGATTCGCTGTCCCTCACCAGGAAGCTGGCTTCCCTGCAGCGCTGCAGCTGAGCTTCCGCCTGTTGCCGGCTCACACTGCCATGGTACCAGCTTGGAGAGACAACAGATCACTAACATATAGCGCAGCAACATATGGAGATAAGTCAGATGTCAAGAGAATGATAGGCGATGATGATGAGGTAGAGAAAAAAAGAGTAAGAGACTGACGGGAGGAACGAAATGACACCAACAGAGATTTACAGTCTCCATAAATCAGACCGACGTGTATATGGTGAGTTAACGGTATCTAGGGTCAACTTGAGAGGGCAAAGGGATACATAAAATGAACAAACTTAATTTACGTGGTTGTACAGAGTGTGGAGGGAGGCCTATTAGGACACAAGGTGGTGCTGACAGTGGCTACAGGCTAGAGCCATATATAACCAGACTGTATGTGGCCTTGATTCATGAAGGCAAAACACACTGGCATTCAGCCACAACATGAGAGGAACAACGGCTGGACACATGCTGGAACATGGTCTGAGCATGTCCCCCACATGACCCCACATCTGAAAAGAAAAGCCATACTTTCTGAGTTGAGGACAGAAGGTTTAGAGCTAAAATGAGTCTCTCTCTATTCCAGCCGTACCTCCCTCCAGCAGTTATGTTCAGCACCTTATCATGAGGGGAGAGCTCAAGGCCTGCTGCTGGCCAATGCTCCTACTGATAAAAAACAAATTTCACTTAAAAGTGTCTAATGTGCCAAGTGTAAAATATATGTGGTTTTGGCCAACACTATGGCAGCCTCTGTGGTATTTGACATTGTGAGTCACCAGATCGGGTGTGAAAGGAAATCTGCTACATTGCTTTACAACTTTTACGAAGGGAAATAGATTTTGAACCAAAACTGTGGAGGGTGCTGTTCTTTCAGAGTTTATCACAGCGATGGTTAAGATAAAGACAAAAAGAAAAGAAAGAAAAAAACGTGATGTCAGCATGGTGTCATAACGGTTTTACATACATTGATTTGTCTTGTTGCACATTGGGCTGGTGATGAACTAATAGGGCCGATATGTTGCCTGTTTCAGTCCAATAAAGTTTATGAGCTATAATTCAGCGTGCAAAAGCTTTCTTATTTTCCCTTACTAACATTTATAAAAGTCGTATCCACTCCTCCTTCCTCTGGATAAGTAAGTCTTCTCCCTCCTTACCTCTGCTTCTCCAGGGGCAGGCTGGGGTCCACTTTGACTGCCTCCCCATCCAATGGGGCACTGAGGGAGGTAGGAGACGGAGGGGAAAGTTTGTTGGGACTAGAAGAGGGTGAGAGGGGTGAGAGTTTTAGGGTGGGGAAAGAGGGAGATGGGGGCGAGAGAGGGGAGAGTTTGAGAATAGGAGAGGAGGGAAAGGAGGGAGAGGAAGAGGAGGATGGAGAAGATGGTACGAGTATTTTATGGTTCCAGTTCTTCTGCCTCAGGGTGTGCTGCTGCTGCTGCTGCTGCTGCTGGCGGGTGGAACTTGAACCGTTCTCTTTAGTGGGAGAACAATCCACTGCCTCGAACTGAGCTGAAGGAAGCAGGAGAGACAATATCAACCTTTCATAATATAGTTCTATTAAAGCATGCCAGAGCTACCAAAGTAAACACATCTCTGGAAACTGCTTCAGCAGGATTGTTTTGTTTCCTCTCTAAAGCAAACACAAAATTGTTGTGGCATTACTGAACAAATAAAACTCATGGCATCCTTCCTCCACACCCTAAACCCCCACCCTTCCCATCATCCCTCTCTCCCTTTCTCTACCTGACAGCGCTCTAACAATGTCCTCCTTTCTCCACTCCCAGGGCAGTTCATACTCTCCGGCGGGACGGACGTCAGACTCTGGCCGTGTGACAGGGATCCACACCCCCCCACTGTCGCCTTCCAGCCCGCCCTCATACGGTGTGTCGTAGATGTTTGGGGGCGTGGGTTTTCCCTCGTCCCCCTTCCCCTCCCTCTTGCCTCTGTCCAGCAGAACACACACTTTCAGGAGGTCTTTGGAGCCACGTCTACGGACCTCTGCAGCACAGGGATTCATGTGATTAGTAAATGGCATCAAGATGAATGAATATCACATACAGTACGTCATATTAGACAAACATTGTATCTCCCAAAGGACACTGTCATCTGCTCTTGTTAAGATGTATTCTTTCTCTCTTTTAGAATTCTTTTTTTAGCCCAAATTGGCTCCTCTGTGTTTTGATAGAATAACCACCAACCTGACAAAGAGCCTCTTTAGCCTCAAAACGTCATAAAGAAGACATTTTAATCAAAGCAGGTGACAGTGTGGCGAGTCCTTAGGGACGTAGAATTGACTGTTCTTTTGTTTTGGACTCAGCACTTAAACATGTGTGTGTGTGTTTTCTCACGGATTATAGACAAAGCAGTCATCAGCTCAATGTCCAATAACTATTTTTATTTTGTATTGTTTTATCCTCCTCTGTTTGAGTTGCCACACATCAACCAACCTCAAACAAATCTAAATTTATAATATGGCAAACGTACCTGCTTAATCTTTTCAAAACATATTCAGCTACATTCACACCATGATTCTGTAAAATAATCATGCATTGAGCTGGATCAACATGATAGTGAGCTCTTCCACAGTGTAACCTTTCATAACACACGCCTTGAAATGATGCACTCAGCTGCCGATTTATTAGATACACTTACCTTAAACTAATACAGTCTAATACAACGGTGCTGCAATATATCAAACATTCATGACGTTTGTTACGTTTAGTTTTTGTCGAAACTATTCAAGAGAGATGTTGATTCAACTTAATGATCATTTAGGAGGCTGTAGTTTGTGGTGCTGTTGGTCCTTGGTTATGCTGAGAGGTGTCTCTAATATTTTCTCTGCACTTATTGAAAAAAAAGTGGGGTGGACAAAATATTGAGAACATTATTTTAACCCTCATGAAAGCACAATTTATTGCTGAGAAGTTGTTGAATAACTACATTAGCTTTGGTAAGATGCACCTTATAAACTGACAACTGAGTATATTTTATAAAGAAAAACAAAAAAATCACCTAAATAAGTTTATAATCAGGCATGCACAGCATGCAAGCTTCCCAGTATTCATTTGCATGACGTTTCTGTCTCATATCCACAGAGATGAGTAACATTTGATGTAAATGTACGTGTATATCAGGTGGAGTAGAAAACTATACAACAGAAAAAGGAGAATGTCAAAACTGACACCTGTGCAAAAAATAAATAATACACTTTCTTAAGGCACATTTTTATTAATTGATAAAGTAGACTGGTTAGTTTGTCTATAAACTTAAACAGTGGTATGCTTATAAGAGAGTTGTATGTTTTTTTAGATTTTAGTATACGGTAAACAAAGTTTGTAGGCTAATACTTGTGTTTTTATGGGGCCAGCTGGATTCACCAAATCTGCCTGTCCAGTGTGATTTGATCTGTAAATTAAGTTTTGTTATGACATGTTGTTAAAGTTTAGGGGAATTTCACTTGTTGTGTTTCTTTACTGTCTGACAGGTAGCCTGAGTGTCTGCCCTATTGTGTGACCAAACAATGGAGCTACAGGAAGAAAAGGTCAACACAACTGCTGATTGGCTGGCTGACCAGGCCACTTCCTGGCTGCTGGGAAGTGATTGGGCGAGACCAGGGGGGGGGGGACCTGTAGGTTTTGCAGAGGGGTTGGGGGGTCTTTCGATTCTTTTCACACGTAAGGGATCATAAAGCATTTTGTGTATGTGTGTGGGGGGGGGGGGGGGGGGGCACTGGGGCCAACTTCCTATCAAGAGAATGGGGCAAAGGAAACAGAGGCAGGAGACAGGAAGCTGGAAGAGGAAGCTGCACCCATTGTCCCTGCAAAACACTGTTCCTATGACAACCACCAGCAGGGAGGGAAGTCAGCAAAGAGACTCGTCTAGTTTTACCCTACAAGTCCTTTTAAAACCCAGCTGTGTATTCCTTGGCTTTCGTGTCATATACATTACCAAAGATGATTATACCAAGAGTGTTGAGATATAAATACATGTATTTATGTTTTCTGCAGTCCAGATGATGCCACTTTGGCCCTTCCATAGTTGTTATTGCTGAGATGGATGATGATCCTAAACTCACCTGTGATGATGACCTGGGCGTCATAAGGCTCCATGTAGCCATCATTCACTCCTGCTCTCTCAGCCTCCCTCTGCTCCTTGGTTTTCTCTGCATCAAAAGGATCTGCGTAGTCCTCCAGGATAATCAGCTGCGAGAGGTAAAAGACTCGTCAGAAAGAACAATGCTGGGCTGCTTTCAGCATTCAGATGTTACAATTACTTGAAGACAACAGAGCTGGCAGGAGGAGAGGGATCTGATACTTTCATTGTGTGCGTGTGTGTGTGTGTGTGTGTGTGTGTGTGTGTGTGTGTGTGTTTGTGTGAGTGTGTTTAGTGTCCATGACTAAGTGACAAGGAGGGACAAGCAGAAAGAGTGCAAAGAGGTCAACACATTGTGTTTGGCTGTTTGATGTGACACAATGTAGTGAAACTGCATTGTGTTCTTTTGAGAGCATGGAAACTGAATACAGGGTTATGAACTGAGGTGGGGATGGGGAACACAAAGGCCAGCACTGACCTCAAGCCCACAGTGAAATCTTCATTTTTTTTGCACTGTACAGTATATTGACTTTTTATCTGCAAGCTGCTGCAACTGCTTCTGCCTGGTTTTGTTTGATTCTGAATAAATAGCAAAATAGCAAATAGCATGAAATATGAAGATGAATGGGGTTTGGATTAACTGTGTTTAATCTTATAAAGTTACTCACTGTTGTTTTGATGTCAGGCCTCCCTTTTTCGTTCTCGGGCTGCTTCTGTTCGCTTATCCCGTTGAGTTTGGGGGTCTTGTCTTGTTTATCCACCTTGATCATCCTGCTGATGTACGCTTGCGCCAAACTAGAGGTCCGAACATGACGGTTCTCATCTGACGTGCCAGTCTCGAGCTTGGAGTTTTTGCGACCTTTTCCAGGTGTGAGAGTATCCCAGACTGTCCCACCAGAACCAGCATTGTTACGACCCAATTCTGTAGCCGAATTTTTCCTATTTCTCCCTGCCAGTAAACCCCCTTTCAGGCTGTCACGAGAAAACGAGGGTTTGAGGCGAGTTTGTGGACCAGATTCAGAGGCCGAGCGGACCCGTTCATTTCCGTTCTTTAGGTTGGGGAAATCTCTGAACCATCTTGCCATGGCTGTCAAGGTATTAACACAGGCTTAAAAGTTAACAAACTGGTTGTCTTTTGTACGTACTTGCATTAGCTGCCCCACTGCAACTAACTTTGGACCGTGCGCGTCAGCTCCAACTTTACGCACAAATATTTTACGCACGCCTCGGTTGAAGTTAGGCTGAAATTACTGAAAAGTATTTCCTAATCGTAAAATTCAGTCAGCCTACTTCGTGGTGTTAAGCCGATTCCTTGCGTCTAAAACATTCCTTACAACGTCTGGTGCGTCTCGGAAGGCATTGGCCAGTGGCCCTGGTTGCTGGCACTCTGTACCTGCAGTGACAACTATCCCTGCAATTTGAAAAGTAGCCTCTGTAGAGCGTAAATGCGGAAGAACTCAAAGTTTTTCTTTGAACCCAGTAAAGTTCCCATTCCCGGAGCGTGAGATGATGTGTCCAGCCTGTCGAGGTGATGAGATGGAGAGGACAGTTGTGTGCACCGACTGTGGGATGTCACTGGAGACATGGGGAGGGGCTGTGTGTACGGGGCGGGGTAGGAGTTTTACTGTAAGCATTGCAATGGACAACTGAAAGCTCCAAACTTTAGTAGTAGTTGGCCCAACGACGGCAGATGCCTGGCAATAAGCAAAATGGGATCCAACATGTGAGTTTTGACACAATTTGAAAAAAAATGTTCCTTAAAGATTTCTTTTGTCTACAGTTGAGATTATATTGATTAGCCAAAATAGGTAGCAAAAACAATGGATTACAGACGACACTAAATATGCCACAAAATCTAAATTAAACCGAAATTCAATTATAAAATGATGACTCCAATTTCGGAGACATCATGAAAGATTGCACCATAAAAAACAAGCTAAACGGCCTCTTATAGCAACCCAACAACCACTTACATGAATGTAATATCTGTAAAGCAACAGTAGGACATTGCGTACTCCTTCAGCTGCAGTCCCACGTTATTGGAGGCCGTGCACTTGTAGCTAAGAGTTAGATATTTTTGTCAAGGGCCCTGGATGATGATGCTGAACCACCTACTGGTAGATAGTTGCGCCATCTACTGGTAAATTAGAGACAAACAAACACATGTAGGCACCACTCTGTATTTCGTCCATCATTAGTCCAGAAAAAAATGTTTGTTTGACTTTTATCTGGGTCATACCGGTAGCTTTTTGTTTTGTTTATTTTAATTGAAGTAATAATGCGGCCTTCCGTTTTACAGCGAAGAGTGGAAAAGCACAAGGAATGACTGACGTAAAGACTACACCAATAGCAAACATAGCCGATATCTATAGTCCCGCCTCTGTCAGCTCGCTGGTCCAATCACAGCCGTCCCTCCGGACAGACTGGGCGGGACTCTTACATCCCCGACAAAGGTAACAGGTTGCAGTCGCCGCATAATGAACTTGTTGCTGTGTTAATTTAGGTAGGAGTTGTTATTCCACCCACTTTTCTGCGTGGACTTTGATGGAAAACATTTGAATTATCACCGACATAAGGGAAGCGAAGTGCGTAAAAGCAGCAACGGATGAACGTAAACTCCAGAGAAAGAGGTAACTTTACGCTTGTTGTTGGATTTCACATACCGAGACAACTAAACCAGACACGACCTGTCAGTTATTACTTTGTGTGAGGTGTTGGTAGGAGCTTTGTGACGCCTATTTCCTTGTTGAAGTTAGCTTTGTACTGATGTCTTACAGCGTTGTGTCAGTGGCGGTAATTGATCAGCAGTTTAACGTTAGCTCGGTAGCTAACGTTACTTCAGGATTACTTTCCTCATATTATGTGAAATACACGTGAGAGATGTTTATGTGAAATGTGCACGTGCTCTCAGGGGGACTACACGTTTCTGCAATTAAAATGTGAGACCTTTAACGTTAAATATCGAATTCATATTTAAAAACAGGTAATTAACGCTAAAGCCCAACGTTACCTGCTACCAGGGAGATGTGTCTCCTCCTCCTCCTCCTCCTCCTCGTAACGTTAGTGTTTAGGACACAGGAGGGTACCTACAACCACATCCCCTTTAGGCCTGACATCTATATAATCTATATAACTTAATAATAAGATAGTCTTACATGTTGTTCTCTGCAACCTCTCAAGGAGGTTTTTGAAGAGCAGGTCTATGGTACAGAGCTGCTCTTCAATAGTAAGCTTCAGTCAGATGAAACTGATGACACAAGCAAGAAAGAAGTGCAGATTATAGTTTTTGAAGTGTGGGGAATGGCTCATGGATGGTGTCATAAGATTAAATAATCATAGCATTGCACATCGCCATTTTTAAATTCTGGACGAAGTGATGAAGGTTAGTTTAATATTACAGGTACAACTGTAGTGTGCAGATAGGTTCCCATAAATAAGTCTTTATCTCTCACACACACACACACACACACACTCTCGGCCTGTGTAAGTGAAAAGGACAGAGAAACAAGTGTCTGGAATGTGGGGTAAGGGAGGGGCGTATTTATGTGCTCCAAATATGGTGTCATTTGTGCACTATTTGGTAACACTGAAGTATCTCTTTGTTATGCCAATGAACCTCTTTGGATTTGAAAAGAGGAATAAATGGCTGTTTGTTTGAGAGTGTAAGGGGAGCGGGGGGCAAGTTTAGAAAGAGACTGACCGCTGGAGAGAGGAAGAGGAGCCTGGTTTGATGTGAAGAATGTAATGGAGAGGCAGGATTCCCTGAGGACTGAGTGGCTGCTTGTCCTTAGAGGACACTGAAGGCGTGAGCTACTATTTTGTCCATCGCTGTTACACCTTCGTGTTTCTATTTTCCATGTTATACCCGTAAACCTCAATGATTCACCTGGAAGAAAAGGGCCAAACTACTGTTTTACAGCTTGTCCGTGTTGACCTAATAGTATGTATGCAAGTGCTGAAACAGTTCATTGATCAAGTCAATCGACTACAATTTATTGACAACACATTTGTGTGATTCGTTATTTAAATTCAATTATCCAGCAAAAAAATAATAATTTACAAATGTGTGTATTTGCTGCTTTTCTCTCTATTATTTTATTGAAAGATGGAAGTTCATTATTGACCTCAAAAACAGTAGTTAGACACAGAAACCTTAACGCATGGTCCACTCATAGCTTCTACTGGCGCTCTCATCATCAGCAAATGAAATGATTTTCAGACATTTTAGAGACTAAATCCTTCATCAATTAATAAAAAAAAAAAACAATCAACGTGTTAATGATGGATAATAATCAAACAGTCAATTTCTAAATTGTTAACACATTCTACATCCTAAAAGCTGATGCACTGTGACATCCTGTCCACAAGACTCAAACAGCCTCCAGCCTCTGCTGCTGTCTCTGTATCTGTGTCAGTTCAGAGATGATCTGATCACATGAGCCCTGCTCACTCTGTTAGTCAGCAGAGGCACTTTCATGACTCCACACATTGCTGCTGTTCCATTTCTCTGCACAGCTGCTCTAATCTCCTAATTATATTTTCCGTTGCGTCTCGGATGTTGACGGGGAAGCGGCTCCGATCCAATTTACTGTGCAGGAATTCAATTAGAGGCCAGAGGCAGAGACCCCGTCAGCATACCAGCAGGGTAACATGACTGTTGTTAAAGCCGCATCATATCAATGATACGAGTCCTTTGCTTGAAAGCTTGCTAAAAGCTTGCTATGGGTGCAGCTATCCATCAAGCCACCCATTATTTACTTGATTATTTGCTTGATCAACATAACGAAAAATCTAAATTTCCTAAAGCCAATGATCTCTTTATCACCGGCTTTGTTCGACCAACGCCCAAAACCCAAAGATAATCCGTTAACTATGACATTAGATAAAAGCAACACATCCTCACAATTAAGAAGCAGGAACAACAGAATAATCACCATTTAACTGCTAATTGATTTGTTGTTTATTGTTTCAGCTCTAAAGGATACAGAGTCACACAATGTTTCTTTCAAAGAAAGAAAGCAATAACATAAGTTGTGACTGATATGTTAATTTGACAGCACAGACGCTGAGATGTAGAAAGACATTAGCTTTGGGGAGAAACCTAGAAAGGAAAGTGTATGCGGACAACTGTCAGTTTTAGAACAAACTTGTAATCAGATAAACAATGTAAGGAGGGGGGGGGATGAAAGACCATGGGCATTGTTTTGGCATTCTCAGAATTGCTGCCCTCATTTTCTGCCCCACATCAGCTGGACAATGGGATGGGGTCCCCCCTCACCCCTGTTCCTCTTGGAGCTGGGACCGCATTACCTCACTGACATACAAAAATGAAACGACATTTTAAGCGACAGTAAGAGAGGAACGTCTTGTTACTACCTATTCGTACGCAAGTTTTGCACACTTGTACTCTGCAGATCGTTCCGGTTCAGACTCCCAGAACTTCAGCGTTGCCCTCGTATGGCACGTTCTTCCGTGCACGACATGCTTGACCTTGCAGTGAAGACAGCGGGCTGCAGACCTCACGCTCGACTGCTCAAATGTGTTGTGACACGGTGCTTCCTCTGGGGTTCCCAAAGGGTGGGAGAAAAAAAAATCAGCTCGCCGTGCACGACCGATGAGCAGGTCTGTGTGTGCGGACGATGCTAACGCACAACAAGCACACAGATATCCTCAAAGGTCACTGATGTCGTGTTGCTTCGCTTACTGCCAGCTGGGACATTTTCCATCACCTATTTTTGCAAAGTTGTTTTATGTGTTAGTTTTCACACAGCGGGGACTTATAAGATTATCTGTCATGGCTCACTTTGCTGACTGTATCTTGTTCTTGGCCTGGGCTGGACTGCGTCATACAGCTTCCAAAACCTGCATGAAAATGTGTGTGTGTGTGGGGGGGGTTGTACACAGCTTGACTTTGACTTTGACTTTTATCACACAAGGCACTGATAATGGTGTTATTTTTTTTTATCATTTTCTCACCACACCCTCTCAGCCCACTTTCTGTCTCTCACCTTGCAAAGCTGTGGAGAGGAAATGGAAGGTGCGGAGGTCAGTGAGGAAGTGTTGCAACAGGTTTAATGTGAGTTGACTGAACCATACCAGTGTAATAGACATGAGGATGACACTAACACAAGGCGTGGTCAGTCAGTCAATGTAGTATCTGATCTGTTCAGTGCAGTACTCTACTTGCCAGGCAGAGACCAATAAGGCTGAAAGTGACGTATCACTAATTAATGACGTAGGTGTGACCCGTTGAAATAGTTTCAGAATTACTCATTCAGGGCGATCGGAGTACAGGAAACGGGAGGATTAGGGAGTCAGAAAAAACACCGAAGTGGAGAAATTACAAAGTAAAAGAATGAAATAGTCCTCGCTAGTTATTATGGTACCTGTCTCTATTCAAGCTGTCAACGTTTTGAAGAGGGAAATAGGTTCAGTATCTGGCTGGGAATCTTCCAAACATTGGGAAAAGCTTTGTTGGTCCTCACAAGGGGAAAGTGATATGTGGGTGTGTGCTTTCAGGTTAATGACTAATGGAACGCACGGAGGACAAAGTCCACACAAGTAGTCAAGAGCCACAAACTAAGTATTGGTGTTAGTGCCGATAAACCGGCGTCCCCGTTTGTGTTCAAAGCGTTGTCCAACAAGGTTTTGACATTTCAGGGTTGCTTGTTAATGAGTGTCTCGGTATTCTTTGTCGGATTTCCTAATTTGAGGGAGGCACTGTTTTATGTTAAGCTGGTTTTTCGTTGTATTGTAGCCGTCTCTGTTTTCTCCCCCTGCTGTGTCCCTGAACCTGCTACTGTGAGTATAGTCCAACCGATACTGGAGTTATGAGGCCGAAACTGATTTTAAAAAGAGTTTAAAAAATCTGATTAACATAAACAAACAATCTTGGTACAGATCCCCTCAAGTTAGATTTTTAATTAATTGTGACTATTATACTAAGCAGGATATTTTTCAGTTGAAAAAATAAACTTGCCAGTGCTAATCTGGTGAAATACCAAACCAATACCAAATCCTGAACAGGATTGTTTCGGGGGTGAATATGACACCTTCATAAAGTATTTTCTCAATTATACCCAATTTTCTTTTCATGTTTCATGTTTTGGGTATGAAAATACTAGACCAGAGCAAATATGTGATCTAACCACCTACTTGCTTCCTTCTTCTTCTCCTTGCCCTGCTCTCTGCCGTATTACCAGCATGAGCACATCACCCTCAGATCGGAAGACCCCGGTGGACTACGGTGTCCAGATCCGCTTCATCAATGACCTCAAGGACTCTGGCGGGGGGCAGCCAGGGCCCCAGCCCAGGACCAAGACCAAGACCCAGACCACCTCCAAGTACGGCGTGGCGGTCAGGGTGCAGGGTATTGCTGGCCAGCCATACGTGGTCCTGAAGGACGGAGAGAAAGGAGACTCTTACGGGGTCCAGCTCAGGACCCAGTACCCCTTTGGTTACAGTAGCCTTCCCCGCAGAAGAGATATGGCAGAGCCAGGAACACAGGGGCCAGATGTAGAAGGAGGAGCCGGGCAGGGTGGGGCACTACGCAGGGCCCAGTCCCATGGGTCACTGCTGGACAGGGATGGAGAGGGAGGAGCAGGCAACGAGGACTTTCAGCTGTCTAGGCCACCAGGGGACGGGAAGTCTGGAAGTTACGGGACTCTGGATGGAGGACTTGGAGTAAGGGGAGAGAGGGAGCAGGTTCAGCATGCCGGTAGTAGAGAGGGGGGCGTGGAGAGGAACATGTGGGATGGTTCAAACAAAGCAGGGCTCAACGGGTCGCTGGGGTCCGTTAGAAGCAGTCAGTCCAACCCTGCCCCTCCTCAACAAACGCATCAGAGACCAACTCCTGTCAACAGACTAATAAACAGGTTTGATGGTGGTAACACTGGAGGCCAACAAGATCCCAGAGCTACATCTCCTCTCCTCACCCCCAACCCTTACACCTCACCTCCGTCCTCCACTCACAGCAGCCTGGGACGCAGTCAGGCCGCCGTCAACAAATTCCCCGGACACTCAGTGGCCAATCAGCGGACATCCTCGGGGACATATGCCGCTGCGGAGACCCCGCATGCCACGCCGACTGAGCCACAAGTAAGAATTACAATATTTTATGTCTGGGCATGACGGCTGATTATTAGCGAGCTCCAAACACTACATAGCACGCAAGATTGCAAGAGTAGTTTTCTGATCTATGTCTTAAGGTGACTCCTGACCTTTTGCTGGACCAGGGTCAGAGTGCAGAGCTGACCAGTGAGGAGGAGCAGGTCATGCAGACTATATACAACATCCTGAGACAAGGGTATGGACCTGCGTGTTGTCCTGGCCGTAGCACATATCGGCTGTGTTCAGTAATAAATGTTTACACATGAATGCGTTTAATAATTGCCCATTTTCACCTTCTCTCAGGACCAATGAGAGTGATGTTATCATCAGGCACAAAGTCAAGGTCCTCTTTAAGAAGATTCAGAATCTGAAGGTTTGTAATTCTGTGAGGGGTTATTCCTGCACTGGTTCGTGTCGGGGAAAGAAAGCTGCTCACATTATTTGCCCGTATATCTTTTTCTACAACAGCCCAAAGAAAGAGCTCAGGAAGAGTGGATGAGAGAAAAGAGAGCGCTGGAAAGAAAGATGGCTGAACTACAAAACACCCTGCAACTGGAAAGACGGGTAAATAAAATAGAGCATTCCATAGACACTTTTTATATCCATAACTGTTCCAATACTTACGAGGTTATTAGCCGTGCTGTGAAACTGTAGTGTCGGTGCTTTGGATGACCCACCAAACCTTCCTGAATTCACAGGACTGATTGGAACTGGCTGCCACCAGAGCAAGTTAACATTCAGAGAGTAATCTGCCACTTTTAATCAGCTTTGATTACACAGTGCACATCCAATGCCACACACAAACACTCATCCAAGTCTTCCTGAAATGAGAGCGCTAGCTATCGAGTGAAGGGAATGGCTGTCGGTTGGTTGCGAGAAGGAAACTGTCCTCAGAGTTTTTATGTCTTTAACTAATCTCACCAGGAGGGCTGAGGGGGTGGGGGGGTTCCTTGGAGTGTGCTTCAGATTAATCCTCACATTAATCCTTAAAGCCCCCTGGCCTGGTCAAAGGTGCACACACACAATAATCTAACTTCAATAATGACTCTTTATGTTGGCTTCAGGAAGGTGGGCAGGTCTTAATCTCTAATAGCTCCTAAGGACTTAAGTCTTTATGCATATTGACCGGTGGGCAAAAGCAAGCCTGCTTTAACATTTCCTAAAAACTCTCTGTTCATGCCACCAGAGCCACCTGGTGTCTTGTGTTTCACTGCTCTCATTTATTCATCATGTCTGCTTGTGCGTAGGACTCCGTTAGCAATTCTGATCCTGCTCTGAAAGCTGAGCTGGAGTCCTGTCTGGATGAAAATCTGCTGCTCCAGGATATGCTGGACCGGAAGACGAAAGAATTAAATGAAACACAATCAGAGTGAGGACTCGACAGCACACACACACACACACACACACACACACACACACACACACACACACACACACACACACACACTCAAATGCACAGACAGAGGGAAGCAGGAAGGGGCATGGTACCATTGTCTGTTTTTGTGTTGGTGGTCAGGAGGTCGAGGGCTGCATGACTAACCCACTTTGTTATCAAGCACACACTCCTCACAGTTCATGAAACAAGCCGTTACTGTCACTTATTCACAAGACAAACTGTATGCCATCGCCAATTTCAAAGAATCATTCAGTAGTGTGTGTGTGTGTGTGTGTGTGTGTGTGTGTGTGTCCTCTTTTACTCGCAGGCTGACTCAGCTGCGTATGGACAGGGAGAACGCAGAGGCACGGGTCAGAGACATGGAGGACCAGCTGGCTGAGCTTCAGGATGAACTGAGGAGGGAGAATGGCAACAAGACGGTATTACAGAAACATGCTCACACAAATGTACCCGCGCAGATGCACAGAGAGAAACTCTCTCACCCCACTGAAGTCAGCAATTTTATCACATCGCATCACATTGACAGGATGATGATTTGTAAAGGCTTTTGCGATTAAAAGCAAGATTAGCGTTCTGTGTGGAAACAAATGAGCAATGCTGTACCGAACCGGAGGCCGAGAGGTCAAAAGCATCAAGTCGTGACTGTGTATTCCCCGTGTCTGCAGGACCTGATGTCTTGTCAGGCAGAGTTGATGGAGGTGTGCCAGCTGAAACAAAAGCAGGAGGACACGCTGAGGCAGAGAGAGAGGGAGCTCACGGCTCTCAAAGGAGCGCTGAAAGAAGAGGTGGCCACGCATGACAAAGAGATCGAGGTGCTCCGAGAGCAGTACAGCGTCGACATGGAGAAGCTCCGCAGCAGCATGGAGCAGGTGTCTCAGGTGTGTACGCGAAACACAGAAGCCCCTAGCCAGCTCATCACTAACGTACATTTGACTTGAAAATGTTTTGAAGTTGGACACAAAATGGGAAAAGCCGGTCCCTCCACAACAGACCAGCAAAGCAAAAAAGAGAAACCACTTCTACCTGCTGGAAGAGTTATTGTGTCAATATAGCATACATCACATATACATATACATGTATTATACCTTTTAATAGAGTTTTTAAACATACATACATACACACACGCATACATAAATACCCAAATACATACATTTATACATATGTGCAGTACTCGGAACTACCTTTCTGAGTACTGTGATGAAAGCCGAAACTCCCCTGTTGAAAGGGAAAGGATAAGAACACAGGAGTATCTGCATGCACAGGTGCAGTAAGCATGCTCAGCATAGGTGCAAGAAACAACTGAACTGAACTGAAATGTGATCTGTTTGGTCAAAACAATGCGGAGTGGTCTATCTATCTATTTATGTCTATGAAATGAAAAGGAATGTATAACAAGCGTGTCTTTCTTACTTTAGTCTCACGCAGGCATCGAGTCAGAGCGGTTGCGTGTGAATGCATCCGTTCGCTCCCTTCAGCAGCAGTTGGAAGACTGTCGAGACGAGAGCAGCCACTGGATGGAGCAGTTCCACACCACCAGAGACGAGCTTCGAACGACCAAACATGAGTGAGTTTATTCTAGTACTGGAGTCGGGCTTTCCAATGCTGACGTGGACGTGGATTTAGTCACCGTCTTTTCGGTTTGTCCTTACACCTGCTGTGCTACTAATGTGTGTCCATCTCTTCTCTTTCATTCTACCTGGTCTATGTTTCTCCCGCTCTCTGTCAGAGAGCCACCCAGCGGCCCTAAAACACCGTGAGAGTCACTATTTGAACTGCATTTGTGTCTAGATATGCAGACCTGTAGATGTGGCTAGCTGTGCTAACAACTGTCTGACTGTAGTTCCAAGGTCATCCACACTTACAGCCCTCATTCATGACTGACTAGATGGTCTACATTTAAATATGTACCAGGGACCCTGAAGTACCAATGGGTCCCAATGGGAATATGGACCATATATGTACAATGCTGCAGAACACCAGTCACAATCTGGACATCTGTAACACTACAAGGGGGGTGTTGATGATCTTAGATATCTGTGTTTAGTGAAAAATGTGTTGTAGACTTTCTTTCTGTGACTATATCTGTTGTGCTAACAAGGAATGCTGATTTGTTTCCTGTTGTTTGTAGATTATTAAAAGGCGTATTTGCTTGTTGAGTACATGAAAGAAAATTAAGCTCATTTCATGAATCACCTCTTCAATCCACCTGCTGCTGATCAGATAATCAAGCAGAACTTACAATGCTTTCATCTGCTACAATCTGTTTGGATCAACTGTGTTTGATCTACGATGTTTAGTCTCCTGCAAGCCCGACTGGAAAAAGAGGAGTTTGAGGAGGAACTAAAGGAGCTCCAGGAGAAAGTGAGCACCATGAAACGGCAGATACCGGACCCGGACCACACACAGACTCTCAACCAGGTGAACATACACTCGGCCTCATATGATACCTGACGCCTGATCTGTTTCACAAAATATGAAGCAGTTTAAAGCTACATTTGGTTATTATAATAAAGTTGTTGTTATATTTGCCCAACACATCCTGACAGTGGCACAGGAGACTGATAATCTGTATACAAAAAGTCAGGTTCCTCTGCCTTCTTCTCCCTTCCGCTGGACCACAATGGGAACTTAAATATATATAACTTAAAAAGATGTACCATAGTCAACGGCGAGAGACAAATTATTTGTAAATATATTATATTATACATATTATATGTTTGAGTTGTGCCATGAATTGCTCACATGCATTTTGTCAATTTAAAAGACGAAGATTCCACCACGCCCGAAAGAAAACCACCAGTCAGAGCCCCGGAGTGTCAGTCATTACTTTTGAAGCTCATGAACTCTGATCAAACTGTGAAACTAGGCAGCGCTCAGCAAATATTTATCACAATTCTGTGACTGCATTTCCTTTTTCTCTTTGTCTCAAATGTTTTCAGAAACATTTTTGAGTCTGCTGTCAAATGAGAAAATCTGCTCCAGCGGGTGGGCGGTGCTTGGTTTTGGCTCGGCTGTTTTCAACATGGCGGCCGGGTCATAAACGTTCTCATGAAAACATTTGAGGCAAGAAGTAGGAAATGCAGTAACAGAATCATGATTCATATTTGATCAGCGTTGCTCAGTTTGACAGTTTGATCAGCATTCATGAGCTTTACGAGCAGTGATGAACAGCTGCACCAGAGACGCCTCAGCTCTGATTGGTTGTTTTTCTTTCTCTAAATGACATCAGGAGCATTAAAAAGAGGAAGAGGACCCTGATTTTTCAGCTGTCTCGTGTCCTACTGTCGGGACATACTAATGGTTTGAGCAAATATGACAAACGTTATTTTTATTAAAGTTACCAACTGTAGTTTTAACCATCAAATTGCCCATATTTCTGTTCAGGAACTTCAGCGTTACAATACTGATCTTCAGAAGGCCAAGTCTGAGGTGGAGAAGCAGAGGATGGAGTTTGACAAGAAGGTCATGGAGGTCATCTCCATAAAAAAAGCTCACCAGAACCAGGAGGCAGAACTGAAGTATGAGATTGACCGGCTAAAGGACCAACTACAGAAGGCCAGAGAGGATTTTATCAAGGCACAGGACAAAAACAAACGGGTTAGTTTACTCAAGAGTGATGATGTGTATGTGGTAGTTTTGAGGATGATTCGATTTGTGTTAGAAATTCTCACCTTTTAACCGCCATCATCTCTCTTGTATTTTTTGTCAACATCATTCCCTTGACTTCTTGCCTGTAGCTCCCAGACCCAGCCATCATCTCAGAGCTGGAGCAGAAGCTTGGTGAGAACCGTAGTGAAGCTAGCCAGCTCAAAGAGAAACTCTCATTGGCCGAGGAGGAAGTGGTGGCCAGTAAAACACTTCTCAATAGAGCGCAGATGGACGTTAAAAACCTCCAAGATGCTCAGCAGGAACAGGAGGGGGCCAACACGCGTCTGAGAGAAAAACTCTTACGGTTGGAGGTAGGCACACATCCTCTCACACACCAGTGTCCGCGTGTTAGATACCCTGAAATCAGCAGACATGTTTAAGCACAACTCTGTGGTTCCCTCAGGCTCAGCTGCAGACCAACACAACGGAGAGCTCAGAGGCAGAGATCGCCCTCCACACTGAGGTGAGAGGGTTGAGATCGGAGCTAGACGAGGCCAAGAGAAAAGCTTCTAGACTGAGTCAGGAGCACCGTGAACTTCTCCTGCGTGTGGAGGACACGGAGAAAGAGAAGGAGACACTCAAACAGACCTTCAACCAGCTGGAAGAGACCAAACTACAGCAGGAAAGAGCTCTGGAGAAACTCAACAAAGAGGTAAGAAGGAGGGATCCGGTTTTATACCTTGATAAGCAAATTAAAGCGTCTGCAGCATTGAACATCCAACTGATCGTTAGAGGATTAAAAAGTTATCCTCTTGGTTTTTTCCCCCTCTGCCTGTCAGTGTGAGTCTCTCACCGTGTCCTCGAGGGAGGAGGTGCAGACTCTCAAGGTTCAGCTGGAGGAGCAGCGAGAGAGGGCACGCAAGGAAATGCAGGAGACACAACGGCACGGAAACGACTCTCGGAGTGAACTGGAAAGAAGTCATATAAATCTAAGGAGACTGGAGGAAGAGGTTTGTGTTTTGAGTGCATGCTCGCTCACTTGCTTGGCCTGGTTGTTGTTGTTTTTATTATGAATGTCTGGTCTGAATGTTTTCAGTAGTTCTGACACATCGTATTCATGGTGCATGCGTGACTGATTGTATTCATGTGCGTGTAAACATGCAAAACCGCACATATTTATTTCATGATGGAAATTCAGTGTGGCATTACTGTTTGTAAAATGATAAATCTAACCAGATGTCACGAGAGAAGAAGGAGCTTCTGCTTCTATGTGAGGAGAGAGACAACCACCAGCTGGATAAAGAGCTTCTGGCCAACAGGCTGCGCCACCTTGAGGGAGAGATGGAGGCCGTCAAAAACGGCCAGAATGAGAAAACCCGGGAGATTCGCATCCTGGAGGTAAGATATGTGCAGCTGCATCTCCGTGGTCTGGGAGAATAAAGCATAACTGCAGGGCGCTCTGCTGTTAATAGTTCTGCTCTGCATACAATGTGACTTCAGCAGTCTGTCTATATATCTAGACATCTTTCTGCACATCTATTACTTTCATCTGTAAATCAAACAAATATGGTTAAAAGATTAGCATGTAGACCTGTTTAATGCACATCAAATATATGTATTTATATGCTTACGTGTACAAACTCCAGCACCATCAAATGCCTTTTTTCGGCGAACCCACCGCACACCGTCTCCGTTCTGAGCAGCTAATAAAGTGGTCTCTTCTTGTCTGTGCCAGGACAAGCTGAAGCGTATGGAGTTGGAGCTGGAGGAGGAGAAGAGCAGCGTGGAGATGCTGACGGACCGAGTGGCCAGGAGCAGAGACCAGATCGATCAGCTCCGCTCTGACCTCATGCAGGAGAGATCCTCCAAACAGGACCTGGAGCTGGACAAGAACACCATGGAGAGACATGTACGTAACAGGAACATACCCACCCTGACTGAACCACTCGAGTGTATTTTTCGGGTTTTGTTGACCTGCTGTTTGTCTTTGTCTGTCCCTGCAGCTGAAGGAGCTGAGGGGTCGCGTGGCCGACATGGAGGGCCACTCTCGCTCCTCAGCTGGACTCTCCCAGCTGGAGAACAAGATCCAGGAGCTGGAAGAACGCCTACGGAATGAGGAAAGGTACAGTGCAACAAACGTTAGACATGCTGCATGTGTAGTTCTGGATCACATTTATTTTCACCCTTATTTGTTTGTTGAACTGAATATCTCAAATGTTTTTGAATAGATTCCCTTGAAAGTTGGTGGAGGGATACCGTTTGTCATTAGCTGAGCAATAGATGATTTTGGTGGTGATCCCAGGTTTTTACATGTAACTAATTACATTTACTCAAGTACAAGTGCATTTATTTATACAACATTAGTTATTAGTAATTTTGCAAATTCAGATGATTAATACAAAATATAAACCAACGAATACATTATGACGTAATATTATGGGTCATATAATTCTGCATAATGAGTACTTTTCCTTTTGCTGCCTTAAGTGTAATACTTGAAACGGAGTATGTTTTACACTGAAGTATTCCTACTTTTAATTCAGTTAAAAAGATCTGAGTACTTCTTCCACCGCTGTCTACATTAGACATGTACCTGTTCATTTTAATTATGAAAGAGAGTTAACTCCTTTTCTTAAGGGAACATGTTAGTAAAGTTATAGAAGCCATGTTTGGGCTGTAACATTAGGTGCATTAACTGTTCTTTTTCACTAATATTAAACCTCACATTAATTCAGTTATGCATACACACACACACACACACACACACAGTAAAACCAGACTTTAACACCTGACTACAGAGCATCTTCATGAGAGCAATGAGGTGGCAAATGTCTTGCTAAAGGGCGTTTTGGCAGTAGTCGAGATAGGGGTTGGCATTACTCATGAGCATGCTGACATTTCTTTTGCTCTGTTCTCCTCTTGTGTATGTAAAGGGAGAAGAACTTAGTGGTGGCGTCTCAACGACGTCTGGAGAGGAAACTAAAAGATCTCAACATGATGTTGGATGAGGAGAAACAAACACACACTGAGCAGAGGGACCAGGTAAACACATTCACCTCAAAATGCGTGTCATATTAGAACTTACTCTGGAGACGTTAACCTCATCCTG
Organism: Anarhichas minor; assembly: GCF_050575085.1. Lineage (NCBI taxonomy): Eukaryota > Metazoa > Chordata > Actinopteri > Perciformes > Anarhichadidae > Anarhichas > Anarhichas minor. The sequence continues at coordinate 4,100,982 of NW_027466487.1, read as the reverse complement.
TGTTGCAGCTCGCTCTGAGAGTGAAAGCTCTAAAGAGGCAGGTGGACGAAGGAGAGACGGAGCTGGAAAGGCTCGATGGACTGAGGAGAAAGGCCCAGAGAGACATGGAGGAACAGATGGAGCTCAAAGAGGCCTTGCAGGCCAGAGTCACAGCACTGGAAACTGAGCTCAAGTACGCATTTCCTTTTCCTTGTATCAAATTTTGTCTCTCATCCAATTTGCTACTCGCTGTGCGCTTATGCAAGACACTTCCTGGCAGCCACATTTTCACAGCAGTTTGAGAGAGTGAGTAAGAGAGAGTGATCTCATCCTATCTATGTCCCAGAATGAATAAAACTGCGCGTCAATGACGTTATTACCAGCAAACCCAGATTCCTTATCTGTTACACACAATTAACAGACACCTGGTAGAGATTCACAGAGCCCCCTGAGGTGCAGTATTTCACAATGTGATGTGTGTAAAACAAATCGGCAATCAGCCACGTCTGAAAAGGTATTTCATTAAACTAAAAAGGCTCGTCACTCATGTACCTCGGGGGAAATCATATTACAGACATGCTCCCACTAGCAACAAGGAAAGGCAGGTTGTTCCCTTGTGTTGCCAGCAGAGGGAGTACTTTGTCCACCTGGCAGTGCTAACATTTGTGGATAAAGCGACTGTTAAATACAGTGTGTTTGAACAGTTAATGATGACATTGATAATGACAATGATGATTATGTGTCACAGGAGAAAAGCCCAGGCAGCAATGCGCCCAGCTTTGGATTCATCAGTTCTCAGTTCAGATGACGACGACAGCCTGTACGATCCCTCCACCATCACCTCCATCCTCACTGAGGGCAACCTCCAGACCAGCTCCTGTTAAAAAAAATAAATAAACAGCACTTCAGGGACAGGGTGAGAGTGGGAAAACATAGCACTGTTAAGGAAAGAAATACAGGGGCGTGTAGGTTGCTTTTTAGACTGGGAGTTAAGCCAAAAGGCAGAATGGTATACACTACAGGCAATAAGGGAGGGACGCACTGATCTGGGATTTAAATCATCATTAGCAGGGGAATCATTTTCCACACCAGGGTGAATGGAAGGAAACAAAACATCCTCTGCACATCAGGGTATTTCCTTCAGTCTACAATGTACTTCGATGCAGTCCACGGTACAGCTGGAAGAACTCCAACATACAAAAACCGCTCTAAGACGGTAACTGGATTGCAAGGAGAGAAAAGAGGCTAGAAGCACAGAAAAGAAATTCCTCTTGCATTTTTTGATACAAATTCAGTATGTCAAACCATTTCAGGTTTGAGATTCTGCGTCGAGCACTTACGGTACCGAGTCTGGCTTTGACTGAAGAATCAAAAATACTCTCATCATCTCTCAGAGTTTACCTGTAACTTCAAATGACTGAGTTCACAAACTCTGTACCCCAGCATGCACAAATATTATGTAGAGCTACTGACAAACATGGACAAAACATTGTGTGCATTTTTGATTCTCACAAACTATAAGTAATATTACACGATGATTCTCATGCGAGTAAAATTTAAGTAATGCAAAGTATTCGTATTGAATGAAATCTGGAGTTTGTTAACGTAAAATCAAATATATTTTCACATGTTTTTTTGGAATATGTCACTTGTGTGTTTATTACACCGCCCAGACTTTGTCACGTGGTACACAGTCCATGAATTCAGAATTATAAAATATGACACTAATAGCACAATATTATTGCTATAAACGTGATAGAAACCTCATGTTGGTGTGAAGGTTTTGATTAGTTTTGTCTTTATTCACTGTACCTGAAACAGTTTCCTGGTGAAGGTGCAACAGACCTTTGTTTTGTGGGTTGTACTTTTGAGGACAGAAGTGTCCTTTGTTAGAATATCACATAACTTACAAAAGTGGTTTTCCACTTTTGAGTTAAAATCATGGCCAGAATATCATCCTGTCCAATAAAATCTTTACGTGTGTATTTGTAGAAGCTGCACAATTTCTACGCATTCCTTTATAGCAAGTCACTGAAATATATGCCTTAAAATAATTGTTAAAAAAGAATTTTGTCATTGTTATCTGAATGTTTTTTGTAAAATGTAACATTGTCTATTTAACATTATAGATTTCTTTGAGACTTGAGTGTTGTATACAGTTTGAACAATCAGCTAATAACTGTATTACATTTTGCTGTAATGTAATGTTTCTTCTTATCTTTTCAGTGAAACTGGAGATGGTACTTCATATGATTTGTTAGAATGAGTATAAAGCTGTTGAATTTGTGAACTATAATGTTGACTGGAAAAATTCACCCTGTGACTGTACTTCACAAAATAGATAATGTTTCTGTTGCACGTGAATTCAGCTACAATAAAAGATTTAAGTTACATTGATCCATGTTTTTGCACGTTTCACGATGTTCAGTTTCCTCACAGTTTTTGTTCTTTCTCTTTAGCAGAGAGTCAGATAAAACTGGCTTTCTGCACATAAAGTAGGACTACAGTGGATGTTGCTCATTCATGCAGTACATTTCTTGAGAAGGTCATGAGACTTCATTGGAAAAGATCACTGTTGGAGAAAGTCAACAAACCATTTAACCAGAAAAAAGGTTATTGTGCAATAATACACAATCCAATTCTACTTTGGTAAAACTTTGGGATTTTTCTGCCCCCAAAAAGAGGCCAAAAAAACCAGTTCTTGGAGGTTTAATCCTTAATACAGTATTCATAGCCATGGGGAAATACACTTACATACTAGCCCATAGCCGCTCTATTCTAAATAAAAGAGTAAAAAGGGATTTGTATGAACAATCTGTTTGAAAGACGAAACTACACACTAATTAGTTGAGAATTATAAGGATCTAAGCAGAATCACATTCGATGAATTCTCTATATGCTACCATTCCCATGTGTGAAGGAGTATTTATGACTTAAGATAATAGAGATGGATCATGTTGTTGCTGCAGGGCGGTGCTTGTTTGAGGTTTGCAATCTAAGCCTGAGTTTCAAAGAAGTGTGTTGCTGAATGAGTTCAATACCATCAGTTGGAGCTCGCTAAGCTTATAATAGTTATTATCACTGTGTTGTCAACATGGATGATAATGACTGTGTGTGTGTGTGTGTCATGTACCCTGCCTTCATTCACATCACCTGTGTGTGCACAGGGCAGACTGATTACAGTTTTGTCTCATTCTCCTCTTAAACACTGGTTTTCAACAGACAAATGACTGTGGCACCTGCAGACATTAATAACACATTTAACATGTCACATCAGGAAAAGCATAGTAACTTCTTCCATTAATTACAGCTTCCTCTTATGTGGGATTACCTTTCCCAAGGTCCTGATATTGTGCATGCTGCATTGGAGCACTTAAATGGATTTGAGCCACCATATATGCTATTATTCCTGCCTGTGCTTTCTATGATGTCAAAATGTTCTGCTGTGAAAAAAGGTATTTGGATTTAGATTTATCCCTTATTTTCTTAGATGTATAGATTTCAAACGTGTTGACGTGCCATTCACTGAACCTGCTGCAGCCACGCACGAGTGCCAGTGTTCTTGTTTTACCCTCTTATCTATTGTTGCAGAGTTATTTGTGTTCATCATAACTGAGATAAGCATCATGCAGGGCAGAAATACACTCGGCTCATGTGTTGATGCAGGAGGGCCACATTCCCGTTTATGGACACATTCACACGTTCATGTGATTATCATACAAACCTGGATAAATAGTTCAGGCCTCTACTTCACCTGCTACACTCTCCCTGTAGCACAGCGGTCCACTAACCAAACTAACAGGATCTACAATAGTACATACTGTACCCCACCATGCACAAAACCTAACTGCCAACAACAACTCTAACTAAATCTGACATTGAGTGTGTTGATGACAGCAACTTTGTTTTGTTTGAAAGAGAAGAGAACAAAATGTTTTCTGAGAGTTACATTTTCTCTACCTAGCGTGATGATTTACGTATGAAATCTGGATTTTGATTGAACTGTGATAAACATATATATACTGAGCTGGTGTGTTGATAGAAGAGGCCTGTGACTCCATTTGTGGACGCATTCACAGTTCTACAGCTGTGGCTCGGTAAGAAGGGCAACCTTTAACCACAGGGTTGGCGGTTCGATCCCCGGCTGCCACCGGCTGCCACCATCTGCACGTTGACGCGTCTTTGTGTGAGACGTTCAACCCCAAGTTGCTCCCTGTGTGCTCTACAGCAGCCCACTGCTCCTAATCCTGTTCGGGATTATGACGTGAGACGCAGGCAGTTTGTTGCTGCAAGCTGCACCGCAGGGTGAGACACGTTAGGAATGTGCAGGGTCAACTGAGATCTGTCTTTGGTGGAAGGAAGCTTCCACAGAAACACAAGATATGTATAAAGTCATATCTGATGCCAGAACACCTGCAACTACTAATCCAACTCATCTTTAATTCTCAGAAGAATCTCTGTACGGTAACAGGAATTAATCCACGCCTTTACGCGTCATGCCAAAACATTTTTTATGGCTTCAGGCATTTGTTTTTCCTACATTTAAGAAAGAGATGAAAGTCAGCACCCTGAAGGGAGACTTCACCTACTCCTGGGGTTATTTATGTGTTTACATCCTATTTGGCACACTGGCACACGTAACAAGATTGTGTTTGACTATTTTGAGACAACACAGTGTGTCTGCTCCTCAGAAGTGTTCTGGTCTGTTGCTGGTCTGTGACAGACATACTGTACCTCATGTGGTGCTATTGTGTGATTGATCTACAAAAGACCTGAAAAAAGCCCCTTTTCCTCTCCTGGTTGCCAGAAATTGAACACTAAAGTTATTTGAAACAAATATGTTGCCATGGAGTCACACATTCGATACTTCCTGTAGAACCAGATGCAGCCTCCACGATACTACAACTCCCATTCAGTGTGACCAAACCTGTACAGTGCCACCATGTTGTGTACTGTACCTGTTTAGCTAGAAACTATGAGAGAACATACTTTCCAGGGGTGGGATTGGGTTCCCATAATATAATTCTGGGTTTGCAGGCACAACCCCGAGAGCTGATTTGCCAAGAGCTGGGTGTGTTGTGTTTTGAATTGATGTGTTTGACACAAATGATTGCTCAGAAAGAATGCAGTCCTACCGTACAAATCTTTGCACATGCCACCTGCAGTAGTTCAGACAGAGTGGCAACATGTTATTTAATCTGCATTATATTTAAGGAGTGGTTAGTGCTAAATATATATACAGTATATCCTTGTGTTCAACAGTATATAGTCAGGGCCGTGTCCCAGGTTTTTGAAATACTGAGGTCATGAGAACAAAAACAAAGTCTTTAAAATGTTTAAATATTTGTGTTTATAATCTAATTTGATTAGCTGGCTATTAAATTATATTTTGTGTATGTTTCTACTACTCACTCCAGGAAACCTATAGGGAATTATAAGGAACATACGGACCTGTGAAACAAAGTGCCTGTTTTATTCACATATATTCATTTCTTAATTCTTTACCATGAATTTATTAAATAACCACATCCAGGTTGCTGAAACTCCCAAAGTCACAAAGTGGGGCTCTGATGATAATAATAAAGGAGTGGAAAGAACTAGTATGTGACTACAGTGTCATCCTTTGTTTCGGGAAAGCAGCACCATTGCTTCACCACTCACTGTATCTGTGTCACCATGGTGCACTTTTAACACGTTTTCCCACTCAACCAAAATATGAGCTATTTCTATCTCATACGCACTTTTGTTGAAATCATCTGATTTGATCTTTAACCTTTTAATGGTCCTACTCATACAAAAATGAATGGAAACATTATTTTTATTAATATTTCATTGATATAAAGTAATATTTTTTTGTGCACGAACAACAACAACAAATTAAACTGACCGAACTATTCCTTGATTCTGATCCTCTACTAAACAGTTGGGATTTCCATTTACAGTAAAACTGCACATTCGACAATCTTCTTATTTTTTCTCCATTGAGAGGTGAAATAAAAGACATTTGATGTCTATTTATTCTTCTTGTGTTGGACGGAGTGTGAACACTGGACTGGGACTCACGCTGTAGTCTCAGACTTGGATGTATGTAAACACACAGATCGCTCATAACTGTCTGATTTGTGGATCAGTCTGTCTGAATGTGGTCACCTGTGGGATGTAAACACACTGTTGTGACTCGTATTATGATTTAGTAACTGGGACACATGATGACATACTGTAGTAAGGTTTAGGTGTGTTTGTTATGACCTCATTCCACTTGATAAACCAACCATGAAACAACAACACCCTCTAAAGAGTGAACCACATTCTTGATTAGTATCTATTGCAGTCAAGAGTTACCATGAAACATCACTGCACTTTTGGGATATATCTTTTCATTGGTGTCTATTGAATATACTACAGCAACATTTCTTCACATGTGAAATGTTTCTATCTCCGCCTGTGTGTGAGTTGTTTCTTGCCCCTGTTTCAAATTCACTTAGTGTCATCCCTTGTTTGCCACCGCGAGCTGTTGTTTGCTTCTCAACAGCCATTAATGCCGTTAAGGTCTTTATCCAATTTGAGGTCTGTGTTGGCCCGGATAAGCCAGCAGAGAGACGCGTTCTGTTACTTGTGCTGTGTCAGCTTGTTCCAGGTCGACCTCAGTCAACTCTGGAAATATGCTGTTTGTCATGCGTCACATTAATGCTGTGTAAACACTTAGAATAAATAACCAAAACATTCATATCACTGATTGATTTAATGTGTTTTACTACATATTTTCATTGCTGTTGACAAGCACACAAAATCATTTTTTATTTTTCAACTGGTTTACATTGATTTTCCTTGGACTCTGCTTTATGGGTCACAGTGAGCCAGTCTGCATTTACTTTTTTGTTAAAGTTGCATTATCCTTTTTGTGGTTATATATTTACAAGTACAGACTGAACTGAAACGTTTCTGCTGCACAACCACACAACCATAAGGCAACATAATAAAACAAAACAGCAGCATGATGTTCACTGTGGATGACGCAATGTCTCTAATCTTATATGTGAAATTTAGTGAAAGAATTAAAAACATGCAAATTATACAAAGAAAAGAGTTATATTTGCAATGATTGTATATTAATTCTGTTGAAAAGAGCATTGAATCACACTTAATATAATGTTTTTACAAAACACCCTTGAAAGTGCTTTAAATCAGTGAATGTAATACCGTGTTTTCCATTGCTTTGTAAGCTAATAGGAGACACTTGAACAGGTTCAGTCAGGGGGTGAAACCTCATGAATAAATAATGTGCGCCTTTTGGTAAACTGAGCAGTGTTTGCGCAACATTAAGCAGGAGTTGACCATCTATAGTCCAACCAGGTCATTCTGCCTCACCCTTTAAAAGCATGTTATCCAGTCTAATAATACAACCATGATCCTGATGTATTGAACCAGAAGTACCGCAGGCAGCAGGTGAGTCCTCTCACCCTCCCCTCCCAGACATTCCGCGGACACCCAGTTCCCTGTTTGGCTGTTTCGGTCGGTTTGTGGGCGGGCTGGTTGCTGTGTCTCACTCCCACAGTGACGTGGGTGAGAAAAGTTAGTACAATGTGCTAACAGGGGAGGAGGCTCACACACACGAGCACACCGGTCTGAAGACTAATAACAGCAGCAAGCTACCGTGGACGCGCAGCAGAGAGACCAACGGAGGGAGCTTTATACAGTTCACTTTTATATATTTATTTATTCACTTGTTTGTTTGAGGAAGTTTTATTGATGTCAAAGATGAACGGGATGACGAGAAGCATGTGCACATTTGAGGACATCAGAAATCAAGAGCATGGGGTAAGTTACTCGATATTCACATGCTTCTTTTTCAATCAATTAGTGAATCATGCAGAAAACCAGAGGTGAAGACCTCGGTTCTTCTTTTTGTCCACTCTGGTTTGTGGAGCTGCTGGTTCCTTTTTTCAGATTCTAGATCTTTCACTTTTAGTTTCCTCTCTCATTTGTCTTGACGTGACTCTTCTGTTGCCTGTATTAGAGGCTCTGTGTGAATCTGTGCTTCTGTTCAGGCTTCATCTCCTCTAAGTGGTGTATTTACTATTAAGTCTCTGGCCTTGTTCTAATTAAAGTATTAGCCCCCAACCCCCCCCCCCCCCCAAAATCCCAACACAGATAAGAGTCCAGATAACATCTGTGCCTGTCACAGTTGCCTTCTGCCCTCATCACTTAAGGGCTTACAGTTGCAGTTGTGACAGACTGCTCAGGAGACAAACCTTTAAACACTTTTCTTGTGCAGCACCTGTGCACGATAGGTTTACTTAAGCAAGATTAAACATCACACTTTGCTAGATACTTGTTCTGTAAATGAGTGATCAGCGGCTGCCCGTGGCATGTACAGTAGATAAGCTGTCTCCTCCTCTGTCTACGAAAGCAGAGGTTTAATCATTTACCTTGCCTGAAAAAAGCAAACAGTTTTCCTGCTCTGTGGTTTATGGGTTTGCAGAGCAACATGACACTTTCACCTTATCAGCAGCCTCCTGCTGAGCTCAATACCTGTCAGCAGCGACAGATCCACTGAGCTCGTATCGGATGAAATTCTCTGCAGTGAACATTCCCCACCATGATTATTTTGGATTAAATAACTGAGTGCGATTAGAGCAGAATTTGAGAGCCAGATTTTGCGTCAATGGCCGACACTTAACTATCCAGTTACTGTTGTCTAACTGTACAAAAAGGTCAGAGTGTACAAAGGGCAGCGCCACTCGCACACCTAATAAACTGATTATTTCTCTGGAAGCGGTATGTGAAACTCCGCTTCTGTTTTATCTATAATGCGTCCTTAACATGCGACTGATAGCACATTTGCATGAGCTTCATACAGAAAACAAATTCATCTTTATCACAGTCAAATAGTCACCCACCTACAGTTATTTACATATCTGATAAGGTTATTCAGGTCGGACTAAATGAACCGGCAGACATATTTCACCTCTACATGTAACATTTCATAATGACTTATTAACAAGAAGAAGAAACCCTTCCTGTTCATCAGGCCGGGGGAGGTCAGTCCATACGGATACATGAGGAGAGGGAATGTGCATTGTGTAGCAGGGAAAGGCCTTCAGTGGGTGTTTTGTTGATAAGTTCCCTGGAACTGAGATGATATGATCTGAAATGAAACAGAAGGAACAGCCAGGCCTGGCTTTGACATAAATTGTTACTTAAAACTTTACAGTAGTGACCAAAGTCCAGCTATTATTTGGGAATAATTTGAAACTTGTGGTACAATTTTTTCCTCCCTAAAGCCCCAGTGTGTTGAGACGATGTTTTCTTCTGTGAGGGGCACTTTTTAAAACAATGCCACAATTATCCCTCCAGCCGTTTAGATTCCCTGTGACTTAACACATTCCTTCTGTCTTTGCTCATCCTAATGTGTCACGTTACTGGCTGGGAATGAGCCAAACATGACATATCCTAAATGCATCAATGTAGAGGAACAAATAGAATATGTCAGATCACATCTGGTTCGCACGCTACACAGAGCAGGAAAAACCACAACAACAAAATAATTGATAAGTGCGAGTCTGCCCTGATGACTTTATGACACATATCCTGGACTAACTGTTTACCATCAACGTTCACTGTTCAGGTTCTCACGTGATGTCAAACACACGCAAACCTCCCAAGGCTTCACTTCACACCTCAGTTAGTGTCTATCCTTTAACTTAACCCTTTAGACTGCTGACTGACTAAAGGGGCAAGCTTTGACAGTCAAAAATACCCCTCACCACACTGGCAACTACAGCTCAATACTACTACTAATTTAATCCAAAAAACAGGATAAACTAGCGCTGCAACTAACAATCATTTCCATTATTGAGTCATTTATTAAATCTTTTCTTGATTAATCATTGAGCCACTGAATTGTCAAAGAATGGGGGCGATCACAGTTTCCCAGAGACCAAAGTGACATTTCTGACTTGTTGCGTTATTAACAATCATTTGTAACTTATATAACTTCTTAAATTCTTCGTCTCATTTCTTATTCTTTAAACATTTCCTGAGCTCAGTCATAAATTTGACATTTTTTTCCTGCAGTTTCTGTTCAGCTGCTTATGTAAAGATGACTTTCAAACACAAATGTACTGAGGAGTTTGGCAAGTTGTGCTTGTGATAAAAAGGTATTGTAGAAAAACATGTTTGTATATCTTCTTCCTTGTAGAAGTCAGGTAAAAACAAACCTCAGGTTTTATGTGGGCACTGGTTTTGAAACATTACCTGCAGCTCAACTATTCAGCCCTATCGGCTCACATCTGTAGCTGGACAGAAGACAAACGTGGCATCTGTGCAGCAGGTGTAGGAAAGCAGTACTTGTAGAATGCAGGCACAAGATGTGTTGCTGTTTATGGCCATGATACCTGCTGCTGAACATCGGGTACTTTTCCTAAAGTGGTTCAGAGCTCTAAAAGACATTTCTGCCCCTAATTCTGCAGCTCTGTCTGTTCATCAGCAACATTACCAGGTTGGCAGTCACATCTCAGTTAATTCGACTGGCATGATTCACAGGCCTCCTGATGCCAAAGTCCAAAACAAAAAGCGTCTTCATATCGATAAATCCTTTCAGCCCGGCCGTACCCCGTGATCTATTGTGCTCTTTGTCAGTGCACCCAGCAGTGCGGACGCTGTGTGTGCGTGCTTGGTTTCAGGTTTCTGCCCTGTTATAAAGGTAGCGTGTACTTTGCACGTGTACTTTTATTGTTTGTTTATCGGTGCGTGAATTTTCCCGTGTGTGTGCGTGCGTACGTCACCTTCCATGAGCCCATCCAACTGGTCCCTTTGTCTGTGTTCCCAGGAAATCTAGTATTACAGGTTGTCTTTGAAGGTGGTATAGACAGCATTTTTGAGTGCGTGGATATAAAAGAGAGAATAGGCAGAGAGACTAGCGTGTAAATAGACAATGGCAGAGTAAGGATTAACGGGGTCTTTGTTTGGTTGTCTATGAAGAGCCAGAGAAGTTGTATAATGATGGATTCCTTCTTAACAACCCTCTCACTGTTCTCCCTTTTTCTCCCCCTCCCCTCTGTTCCCCCCATATAATGGCTGTGTTGGAGCTTTCAGGTACTTGTAATATGAGAGGAAAACATGGTGAACAAGTGGGGAATTTTTGGCTTTCAGTTTTGTTTGTCATAGTTGGACCCCCACCCCCAACTATTACGCTATTTCCTCTGCCTTTTTTATTGTTCGTTAAGATTTTCAGTCCCATCTGTCCTGCTCTGCTTTCTCTTCCTGAACAGATAACCAGCTTCTCATAAAGGCTCTCTGTATATACAACACATGGCCTTTCTTTTATAACCTCTCTCTGTTCTTTATCTCTGCATTACACAACACAGCCCAGTTCACTTCTCCTGTCTGGCTAATATCAAGGCTGGGACATTCTGCATATCAGACATGGTTTCCATGCAAAGCGAGAGATGCAGTACACACTTTGACTACCACTTTAAAGGTAAAACAATTGAGTTTAAAGTAGGACTGCCAGTAACAAATATGTTCATTATTGATTTGATCGTTTCGTCCATGAAATGTCAGAAGAAAACAAAATAATGGAAAAAATGTAATATTAGTTTCCTAAAGACTGATCAGAAGTCTTCCTTTGTCCAACCAACAGTCAAAAACCTGAAGATATTTAGGGTTGGCGTGGATCCCAGCTCCTCCTGTCCGCATGTTGAAGTGTCCTTGAATTAGACACTGAACCCCAAGTTGCTCCCCCGGTCAAATTTTATGAATGTTATACTATGTATGTGACAATTGCAAAAAAAAAAAAGTGTCTTTGGCAGTTTAAACAGGAAAGGCAATGTGACATACAGTAGCTGGTCCTTTTTGTACTGCAAATTATGTACTAAAAGCAATACTGTACAAAAGAGTCAAATATGGACAAACGAATGATCAATGCGCAAACACAAGCCTCAGTTCTCCTCTGCCAGACTCATTACTTATTAAGCTTAGGCCAGTATAATATATCATCAATTAATCTGTGTGTGTGTGTGTGTGTGTGTGTGTGTGTGTGTGTGTGTGTGTTCTTCTGTGGAATTGGTTTGCATGTGTCCGCTTGTTTATATTTAACCGCAAGAGAACATTGCAGCCATTTCTTCCTTGCCTGTTGTCTGTCTCAGAGCTGACATGATTTAGACTCCATGAGGACACAGTGAACACATTACGGAAAGATAAACGGAACAAGATTGTTTGGCTGGAATGAGTTACAGACTGTCCCTGACCTCCTCTCCCTCACATCCTCATACTTATACCTGCACACACACTCACTGGGTATCACATTTAAGGGGGTTCCCTGTGCTGGAGGACACACACCCAGTCACATCCCGCTCAAGACTTTTCCCGTCAACGCGACTCCCCTCCTGCGACTAAAGAAAACGTCTCGGAGGGTTTGTGTGTCTTGCTTTCTTGCAGCGTTTTTTGGCATTTGTTTTGCCTCGGACTTACTCCTCCCTCTCACATTGTTAGAGTGCCAGAGTTTATGGCTACTGTGAGGATTCTGTTTCCATGGAAATGTTCTGTCTTGCTTGACATTACATTATCTGCCCACTTTCCCAGAAATCCAGCCTCTGCTTCCAATTGGCTGTGAGCGCCTGGAGAGTTTCCGCCTAAAGTCCCTCTGACGTCCACAGCACACAATTTAATTCAAACAATCTGTCTCTGTGCAGCTGTGAAAAACTTTTTGCTTTTTCTGACGCTCGTACCCCCTCTCTCTTACTGGTTACTCTCGCCCTCCTCTTGTTTCTGTCAGTGAGTATGACTCAGTCTCTCCTCCTCTTCCCCTCACCACCTCAAAATAGTCCAATCAGTCTCTCCATCACATAACGGTCTCTTTGTGGATTCACTTCATCGTCTCATTTCTTCGTTGCCTTTTTTCAGGAGGGGTGCAGGCGACTGCGGCTCACACTGCACGACCAGAGGCAGGCAGCTCAGAGCACGGAGCAGCACAGGGACAAGGTAAGAACTTCCTGCGCCTGATAACTTGGGTTATAACCTGGACTGTAACACCAGTGCAGAGAGGGAATCACAACGGTAGGAGATAGAGGAGAGTAGCAATGGGAAGAGTAATAACAATCCTCACTGTTTTAGATACATGGTTTGGACAATTGAGGGTTTATTATATTATGCTTTATATATAAATTGACTTTTCATTTTTAATAGACGACACTTTTGTTGTCGGATTTGTTGTAAGACAAAGGCAGAATGATCTGTGATTTCTTTCGAGGAGAGAAACACCAGCAGCAACAGTAGCACTGCGTAGTTTTCTTTGGAGGTGAAGGTGCTATCTATCATTCAGGCCATATTTGGATCTGAATGTTCAGTCAGTTAAACTTCCCGATGATCCTCAGAGCTGCCGTTCCTCCACAGAAGTATCACGGCATATTCCTAAACACAAACTGCACAGAGACTCAAACAGCTCGGCGTTTTTTAATACCATGGTTTTAACACAAACTACTCAAAATGTCTCAAGACAACCATTTGTTTCCCAAAAACAGTGCCAAAGTTAGATTTAAAAAAACAAAACTATTTTGTGTGTCTCTGCTAATGGTTTAGTCTGAATACTAAATGTATGTATTCAGTTTTGCCCGTTGGTAGTTTAATAACATTGTTCATATGATTTTTAAATGGATGTATTCCTGACTGTTGCAATATTCATCAGCAACATGCTCCAACTCCCCTTCTCTTCCAGCGTTAGCAAAAACACAGTGACGATGTTTGGAAATGTACCACACCCATCCTGACGCAACACTGTGCATGCCGCACTGTTAACTCCTCTGCTCTCTAACCTCCAGCCAACTGGACGTGCTTATGCGCTGGTGCAGCTGGCCACTGACAGGACATCTCTGAACCCTGAACCGGTCAAATCTAAAGAGGAGCAGGTGGAAGTTATCAAGGTGGGTGTGGCACATCATTGGCTGTTGCTTTTGAAGAAATAAATGGTGTGCGTTTGTTTCATGGTCACGTCTGTGTTTAACATCTGTGTTTGTCTGTCCAGGTTTATCTAGAGGCCCGCAAACAAGAGCAGCATAAACACCAGCAGAGCCTGAAGATGCTGTCAGACGAGGTTTCCCAGATACAGGAGGTCAGTCTCTGGACAGTATCTTCTTTAGCTCTGACACTCATTTTAAACCCACGCACAGTCTCTCCACCCCGTCTCCTGGATCATGAAACAATTTGCATATTTGCAACATGTAAATTCCTCCTGGCTTCCATACATGTTTTGTCTTGTGTTCATCACTTCCTAGAGAACATACACATGTTAAAACATTATAAAAATTGTGTGACTCATTATATGTCTGTATTTCACACAGGTGAGGTATTGCCTGAAGACACTGAGGGAGCAGATGGCAGCCAAAAACAAGGTAGGTGTATTTCAAGCTGCTTTGTTGTGCCCTTTGCCATTGTTAACCTTACATCCTGTGTGCTTAATGGCATTTCCTCAACCTCTTTCGTCTCCATCTTTCACTCTTTCACTCTTTCCTGGCTGACTTCCTCCTTTTCTCTTTTTCAGCCACTCACAAACGGGTGGAAAGTTGGTCTTCCCTTCAGAAAGAGCCCCTCGTCGTCCCAAAACGGAGGACCCAAAGCTGACGCACAGGTGAACATTCAAAGTTAATAAATAATAATAATAATAATAATAATCTTGCATGCATTTCATAGCCGCAGTCCACCGTCTGTGTTTTTCATCTGGACAATGTGTGTTTCGTGCGATGCCTGTAAAGCGATCACCTGCCAGAGGCACACAGGTAGAAGGAGGTATAAAGTTAAACACAGAGTGTAAATATGCGATAGCACCCCAGGGTGTATTAAAATGTGTGAGAGAGCCGTTCCAGCACACACTGTTCCTCTCCCTACATGTGTTATTGTGTTGAGGCCCGCCTCATTGTTCCCAGCATTCCACAGATACCTCTCCTTTAATAGTTTTGTTGCTGTCTTTGAGACACACACTTTTAGCAACCACTAGTACTATCTGCGTGTCATTAATGTTGTGTACAAATACAAACAGAGCTGGCACCATTGTGTTTGGTTCAATAGTTTTTGTGCCAATTATAGCATTTAGCTGTGACTCACGCTATGGCTCACTCACAGAAGCGTTGCAGAAATTAGGAGGACAACGCTGGTCGTGATCCAACTGCTCCAGTGACGCACACAGACACACCTGTTTTCTTATGACGGCCAAATCCACTGAGCTCCAATGAAACAAAAACAAGATTTTACATTTATCATCCTGAAAGCATCTATGTGTCTATCGATCCATCTTGGATTGTTGTTTTTAGGCCATTCCTGTGTACAGTTTACGATATAAAGCTTTATTGTTTTACAACATTAAATAATAGTAGGTGTGGCTGTTTTTGAGACTGATTAACAGGAAATGCACTTTAGGTCAAGATGAAAACAGATCTTGACAAAGCGATCTAAATTACTACAAATATAAAATACAAAATACCTGTTTTGTATACGTATTCATCCCCTTCAAGTCAGAATTTATCTGGAAATTTTGCTCAAGGTGGCCCAGGAATTGTGAGGGAACAAGTTCAATCACAAATTCTCGACTGGATTAAGATCTGGACTCTGACGCTGCCACACACATTACAGTATCGCTCTGCTAATCTAACACTACATTCTGTCTCCTTTAGGAAGCAGATGAAGAAGCCGAGAGAGCCAAGCTGAGGGAGGTCAGTAAGCGCTTATATGCACAGCTACAGGAAGCAGAAAAGAAACACCAAGAGGACAAAGAAAGGCTGCAGGTAACACACAGAGCTTATGTTTTACATATGAATCATCACAAATAATGTACACTGCATTTTGGTTGCACTGAAACGGTACTACATTTTAAACTAAAGTAATAAAGTGTCCCGTCTTTTTTTTCTCCCTGCCTCTTCCAGGCTGAAAGCCGCAGGCTGAGAGAGTGTCTCAACGAAGAGGAGGAGAAGTTGAAGATAACAGAAGAAGCCAGCGAGAGGAAAGACATGCGCATAGACGAGCTCCAGAGGTTGCTGGGAGGGATGGAGCAGGAGAGCTCCACCCTGCGAGAGGCAATGCGCAGCCGCGAGGACGAAATGCGCGAACTGCGCAAGATCAGAGAGGAGGGCCAGAAAGGGGACCAGAGGTCAGTCAACACAAACACATTAACAGCATGAATGATTATCTACCAATCAGTGACAGATAGATCACGTGTCGCGCGTTCTAACTCTCTGCGTGTATTTTTAGGACTGAGCAGTTGGAGAGGGAGGTGGCTATTCTCAAAGAAAAGATCCACCATCTGGATGACATGCTGAAAAGCCAGCAAAGGAAAGTCAGACACATGATTGAACAGGTGAGGCGCACATGTGTGAGACTCTGTAAAGCAAACACATTGTCTCTGTTCATATTTGTGCAGGATTTACTGACTGTTTGACTGTGTGTGTGTTTTTCATCTTTAGCTCCAGAACTCTCGCATGGTGATCCAGGAGAGGGACCGCGTGATCAAAGAGCTAGAGGAGAAAGTGACTTTTTTGGAGGCTGAGGTGAGTTCTGCTTATTGTCTCCTCAAATAAAGAACATTTTATGGCTCATCAATAAAATTTAGAATAAAGAGTCGCGGTTAATGGAAGTGATGGACGGGAGAAAGGAAATAAAATATCTGCAGATAGTGAGGAGATATGAAAGGGAAGGAGATGCAACCACTGTCTGTTTTGTGGTCATATTAATATTTATTTTGGTGTTATGTGGACTGACCCCTGATCTCCTGTTTGTGCAGAACCAAGAGATGCATGACCAGATGGATTACTTCCTGGGAGGACAACGGTCAAATTCCTACCTTCCATCAGAGCGCAACCCCCAGATCGTCTACAGGTAACTTGCACTTCCTCTTAATATTCTTTACACCCGCAAACCTTGTAAATGTGCCAGTCCTACAGGGCCTATTCTTGCCCAAGCAGGATTTGCAACTTTATTTAAATTTAAATTTTGCGAATTTGGTGCAACAGGTCCCAAAATGCAGTACATGCAAACACACATGAAATATTCACCTATAGAGTGCCGCAGGGATGACGTATTTTTATAGGCCAACCTCGAAAGTTAGAGGTTGGTCCCCTTAACAAAAAGCCAATGGGATTTTTCCATTAGTTTTTGGATTATTGTAGAAAATAAGCAACACAAACAAACATGTATGATGCTTACACATTTTGTTCAGCGATATAATCTTCACAAATGAACGCCACTTTTATGATTTTTGATGCATGAATGCAATCGGCAAAAATGAAAGGTAATGTAATTTACAAACAAACCCCACCAGTTGCACAAATATACACCACAGACTGTGAAGGTAAACCAGTGGGTGTGATGACGTTTTGTAGTCTCATTTAGCCACTTGTCAGCAACTGCCTTTTTTAAGACACGAGACTCATTCCTGCCGCACTGTAATATGAGATGCATACTGATTACTAGTTTTTATACTGTTTCAAAATACAAAATACAAACGACTCATGTCTCTTCCTCTTGTCCCCTCAGTAAACAAATCAAGCCGTCCAACTCATCCAACAAACCACTCCCTTTCATCAGAGTCATCGAGATCAAGTCATGAAGCGGCTGCAGAGCAAAAAAAGACCACAATTGTTAAGAACCACCAAATCTTTGCAATGCAGACTAAAACTGAACAGCAGCTCTGCGACCACATCTGATCGCTTTAACATTTGTGGTGTCAGAGTTGAGCTTTCTGGACTGCAACTACAACACTACCACTTAAACCACAAACACTCTTGAAGGAAACTGTACGTGATGTTTGGCGGCACACGCGCACGGAAGCTTGCTGTGCGTCTGTGCATAGCTAATGAATGTGTGTGTGTGTGTGTGTGTCAGCTTTAATGTAGCGTAGCTGAAGCGTACTGATTCAGCTGATGTGCATTTTAAGTTTATAAATACTATTCATAAATACTGCGTACTTAATGCGAGTGTTATCTTGTGCTGCCCTGTTTTGAATTGCTTTTTAGACCTTTGGCGTTGTTGTATCAAAGCAGAACAGTTGAGCAAAGGGCAGGATGACGGACCTTTTGCCAAAGTGGGTTATGACATAATAAAGCTTAAATGCAGTAATGTAGAAAACCTAGCTAACAAAGCGAGAAGTTTCATGTAACAATCAATCGTTAACCAGATGATCTACTTCCTGTGTAATCATTAGTCACTCGTGACTCTGTTCACTTTGCTGAGTGAACAGGAAGATTTTTAACATGTAAATACTGACGATAGTTTGTATAAGGTCAACACCCTGTGATGTTTTTAAATGATAATATGGTTTTAAGCCCCAAACAACAATGTGGCACTTCATAAAACTGTGGAAGCAGAAGGAAGAAATATGATTTCAAAGCAGTCGCTATTCTACATGTTTCTTGTAAAGCATTTCAGTCCCCTCTCATTGGTTAACCAGACAGCTTGTTTTGTACACACTTTTAATTAATGTGATTTAATGTTTTAATTTCTACCTAACAACTTTCTCCTTTGTATTTATTTATATATGAAAAACACTTTTAGACACTGAGAGGATTTTTTTATGAAGTAAATTTGAATCTATTACTGTATTTGTTTGTGGTTCTCAGAATAAATTACTAAAAATGAATTTAATGTTTCTTTTGACTTGTTACTAAAATGAAGCAAGCTTTAAGAACTTTTAAGATTACTGTGAAGGAGCGCCCTCTGCTGGACACTATACACTGGAACTCATGTAAGAACATTGTGCACCATCATATGTCATTGTTTTATTTGAACAACCACAGAAAATAAAAGTATTCACCTTATAGGAACCCTGATTAGCAAAGAAACACATTTTAGATATCTGGAGGCCAGTCTACCTTTTACAAAAGACAAAAGTCAAAAGACTTCCCCCTGGTGCAACATTCATGATGCATTAATGTACTGGAATACTGTTAAATTGCATTGCACTGAGAGAACTGATTAACAATAAAAAAAGAGCACTAAATCAAGTATGGCTTCTGTAAAACAAACAAAGAAAAAAACCAGGCAGCAATTTCACTGCAGTAGTGACATACATAGATGTAAACATAAGTGACAAACAGTGTGTGTGTCTTTTAAACTAACACTTGGTTTCTCTACAAACATAATTAACTATAAGCATGTTTTAATCCAGTCATTTCAACAAGTCTGCATAGGCTTTTACATTGTGCAATAAATACTGATTGTCTTATGCCATTGCATTCCCCATAGCTCTGGTTTGGTCAAATCAACCCAACCTACTTATACTGCACATGCATTAATACAGGATCTATGCATAGGCTACACGGAGATAAAGAGCACCGAGTCTGATATGCATTCAACTGTAAACCAGGAAATACGTTTGGGTATACGAAGGCAGTGTTTTTATCATCACTCTCTAAACTATCTGGTGACCCGTCGTCGTCCGTAGGCACTTTAATCACCGACGGCTCGACCTCGTCTTTGACCTTTTCTTTTGGATACAATTTCAGAACGAACTGTCCAGAGTGTTGTAGTTGTCTTTGAAGTTCTTCAGCTCCAGGAAGTGTCTGGGCCGCTTGCTGCGCTGCTGCATTGAAGATGTGAGGTAGGTGGTTTGGGTGGGGGAGGAGGAGGAGCTCGCAGGCTCCGCGGTGCTGGTCAGGTCTTTGGCTGCGGACTGGTGGTACTGGCTCGGAGTGCTGGTACCGCTGTGAGACTTGACGCTGAAACAGCGAAGGGGAAAAACAGATTGTTCCCGCTGCAGAATTAACATTCCACGGTGGGATTAGCCTAAAAGGAGAGCTGTAAGGGAGCACTGTGAGGAAAGGGTGGTTTTACTCACACAGAGGCCAATTCAGTCAGAGCTTTGTGGTATTTCAAAAATTCAGCCTCACCAAAAGCCTTCAGACACAAACAAGAGCAGATGACAGGACATCAGACATTGGTCAGCTTTTCATGCAATCGCAATATACAGAAAACACCAGGATGGGCTACATGGTAAAAATGTATGTAAATATAAATGTGCAGCGATGTACAGTACACATGTGCGCCATATGTAAATGGTTGTTTATGGTATTGAACTACAAGGCACACATTTAAACAGCATTTTTCTTGTTATCGGTTTAGACTGCAGACCGTGGAACACAATATCGCTAGGATGTGTTTGATGGGAGCCGATCACACACAGAGACACTGACCTCCGCCCCGTGCCGTGCTTTGTTGTACCCATCCAGCACCGTGTCGATGAGTGAGCTCAGGCGGTCTCCGAACACGCAGTGGGAGTTTCGCAGCTGTAGAAGCCACGTCCGGAGTCTTTTACCCGTCACAGCGGTGGATGTGCCGCCGAGTTCACGGAAAGGGAGATCTAAAGTGCAGGTGGTATTGTAAACAGTCTGTCATGACAACAACACAAAACCGTGACTAAGATAAGTGACAGCAAAGCTTACCAGTGTCTCTGATGGCATCCAGTGCTCTCATCCTGTACAGGGAGCCTGCAACACAAACACAGATTGTTGTGCACACTTAACGGGTGTATGTGTGTGTATGTTTATGTGCTCCACTAACCACACAGTTCTCTTTGATTTAGCCGGTCATCATCTGGGTACAGCAGACGAGGCTCAAAGTGGATTTTCTGAACCTGGCACAGTTTGGCATCAATTTCTTGTCTCAGCTCCTACAGCACACACACACATAAGACACACACACACACACACACGACACACACAGCTATGATATAATAATTAATTAGCAACACATTGTACAGCATCTCACTTCTGGTTCATTGTAGTGTGTGTGGTACCTTAGGAGCATTGTGGCCAAGGGGAACATGTGGTCCTCTACGAGACTTCATGGCAAATCGCATAATTTGTCTTTTGACGAAGATGAATAGCAAAACAAACACCTAGAGGGAAGAGTCAATGGATGTTTTAACCCTTTTAAAGCTGAGTTTACAGGATGCCAGTGGAAGATAAACAGAACAAAATATGTAAATAATTTATTTAATTAATTAAAATACACAAAATATTGATATATTGAACTTACTACGTACATTTGCATGTTTTAATTGTTTTAATTCATTGTGTAGGCTTGTACTTATTTGAGTTTTTTTTTTTTATGCAAGTTTACTTTTACTCAAGTACTCTTCATCACAAGTTTTGTACTTGCTGCATGTGTGTCTGCGGCCGCAAGAGGGCAGAGCTGCACGTGCAGAGCATATAGTAGTAGATAGTAGAGAGGTGAAACTCCAAAAATGACACCTTACAAATGTTTGCTCACGGGCCACCGCTGGTTATAATTAGCATTATTGTACCTCGGGATAGTAACAACATGTTGCAAATATCTTCGACCGAGCTTACAGTAGGGGCTAACATGCTAAGTGTGGCTAACGTGCTCATGGATCCCCCAGCGTTGACGGCGGATTATTGTTTTATTTTACCTTCTGTGAGGTGTTTGAGGACTTTCTGCTGTTTGAAACTGCCAATCAGACCAGACCAGTGTAGGACTCTCCGGATGAGAAGGTCAACAACCTAGCGACTAGTACGCATGTGCGCAGAGTGTTAAAAACTATGTTCGGGTTTCTTTCCTGTGTTAAAACAGGCCTTGACTTTGTTACATTTGCTCTTATGGCTGTCATTTAGAAAAGAGTATTATCAGGTTATGAATAGAGTAGTGCTTTGATTTGTTCCGTGTAGATATGAAACCCATATCTTGTTTATTAGGAAGTGTAATGGACAATCAGAATATCATCGCTTCGTAATGTGCCAAATACGCAGAAGTGAGTTTATAAATGAGGAAGTGTAACTATATTATTTTTGAAAACTATCGTTTTATTTATTGGTCATACTGTAGAATTATAAAACCTAGATAATGTGGTTTAACCTTCCTCCTGTGTTGGCTTTCTGTTACCATCTCTTATGTTAACGGGTCGGTTTTGACCCGTGTCTTAAATCAGCTGTAAAATACACTAAAAACAATTATCTATCATCCAATTTGTTTCTCATCTCTTGGTTACCTTGTTAGGCTTCCTTATCCATGAACATATTGGTTTTAATATTTTTGGTGTGGGCCTCTGGGCCTTTTCTTTGTCAGTATACCCCTCGATTTCAATTAAAAGAATGTTAAAATGAACCTCAAGAGAATCATATAAATAAATAAAAGGTTGTTGTGTTACCTGACTATTACTGAGGGGTATTAGAACACATCTCTTAAATAAATTTGTTTTATTTATTTTTTCATTTTAATATTATTAACTATAGTAACATCTATGGTGTTAGGGTCAATTTCGACCCATATATATTTACTTCAAGAAAAAGGCTCAAAAGTATTTTTTTCAGCACCCATCTGTCCCAGACATCCCTAATGGGGGCAAGCTTGTCAGATATTGCTCTGGTATCTCTGTTGTCAAATCTGAGGACTCTTGATATCATTTGAAAGGTCTGAAGTGACATTGTTGCCCGGAAAATATTTCTGCCTGTCGATGCGTCCCAGAGACTATCAGTGGCCTCATTGCAGGATCTGTACACTCCAGCAATAAGAAGAACACCAATATAAGCATCCAGGTATTCCTCATCAATGTCTTTCCACATGTCGCCATGGACTTTTTTTCCTTCAAGGTTTGTCATAGCAATGATGACTCTTTTTAGTGACAATGGCATAAATAGCTCAAAACATGTCTTGATGTCACTGACTCTCATCACAGCAAACCTTGTGATTCCAGGGGTCATTTTGATGACATTTGCAGCAGCTGCCATGTACATCATGAGGTACTGAGCTCCAACACATCTTACCATTTTTGGACTTGTATCTTTCAGCGGGAGCAGCTTCACCACCGGTGACCTCCTCATCAGACTCATCAGATGTGTCTGTGTCTTCTGGATGCTACTCCACATTGTCTTCCTCCTCAGAAACCTGCTCATCCGTCTCGCTATGCTGCTCTATGTCCTCTCCCTCATTTTCACCAAAAATATGATCCAGAACTTGTCTCACTGAAAATCTTTTCATTTTTGCATGCTGCAAATTGGAGATGTGCACTCTGCAAGTCACCAACTCTATACTGAATTGACCTCACATGTCTGGACATCCGTCTTCGTTTGTTTTGTTTTTGTGCAGGTATACTGGATAACAAGGCAAAATGAGAATCCCCTAAAGCTCACATGATTGGGAGAGGAGCTGGCTGTCAGTGTGTTGGCTGACGGTGCACTTATGATTTCAGTTTTGGCTCTAATTATTGCTTTATAATATTATTTTTATAACTGGGTCGAAACCGACCCTAACAACACAAAGGTCATAATTTCAACCAGAGCATTTTATAATTTAGCGAAAAAAAATGTTTTTGTTTTATTTTGTTGAAATAGAGGTTCCTGACAAAGTCAAAAAGCCTTGATGCAATAAACACATTTTTTGTGGTTCCTTTAAGCATTTAAAACCTAAAACGGGTCGGTGCCGACCCTAACACAAGAGGAAGGTTAAGTCTGACTACACAGTAAATCCTACATTTAACGATTTAATTATACTTCAGCTGTGTTGTAGTGATGCTCACTTGGGTTCAGTAATGTTTGCAGACTCACGTTGCATTGGTGTGGTGATCTGGGAGTCTGGTAAACAGCACTGGTCTTCTATGAGGTGTGTGTGTGTTGTAATGACTCAGCATAGGAGTTAGTGTTGTGCACTTTACAATTAAATCAAAGCAGTTGTAAAACACTTCATTCCGATGTTAAGTTAAACTGGACTTGGATATTACATAAAGTGAAACAGACTCACCAGACTACCGTAGGTCATTACGAGCACCACGTTAACGCTCGAGAGAAGAGGAACAGTCGGCATGTTGAAACGGTGCGTTTAATTTAAACTAAGTAACGTTGGCTGACTTCATTTAAATGACGGAAAGTACGTCCAACATATGACATTTGAAAGGCACGCGGTTTCCATTTAAATGCTCGTTTTTAAAACGCGTTAACATCTAAAAACGTTAAACGAAAGACAGAACAGGGAAGTAAAATAAGTAAAGTGCTTTTCGTCGTTACATTTAGCTGTCCACCCGGTTTGTTGACTTCCGCGGTGGTCACGTGACTGGTGAAGGCAGTAGTGACGTAAGCTCTGACGTTTCTCTGGTCTCTTCTGCCACCTGCTGCTGAAAGCCACTTCACTAAGACCCAACCAACCAACAACAAACAAATCAACAAGCACCAAGGACAGAAAATAAAGGCCAGCATCCACAATCTCCAGCTCGGCCGTCAAGCAAAGTTGGAGACCATGAAATTGCTCCATTTTCACATTCTTGCTGTTTATTTCTCTGTTTCTTGACACTGAATGGACTGCAGACTATTTATATCCACTGTGAGCTCGTGATTAAATATAATAAACTGCCTTTTCTCACAAAACCCTCCGAGTCCTACACCCTAAAGAATGAATTTACAGAACCAGTGTGTCTCTGTGAGCAGGACAGTGATTTGCATCCATTATGCAGAGACACTGAGAGCCATTCTTCTGTCAGGAACAAGGGTGGGTGTCTGTGGAGTCGCACTGGAGCTATTTATCCCTACTCACAGACTTATCTCTGTCCTGAGAGAAGACCATGCGACCAAGACCATGCGACCTACCAACCCCTCTGTATGGCTAATCACTGATTGGATCATTCATGTCCTAAGACTTGGCCTAGCATTAATGTCTCTGACTCAGTTGCTTTTGGCTTTTGACAGGCTCAGAGAGACGTTAAGACGTCCCGTATTTAGCGTTGCAGCGCGCTGATGTAGTAACCACAGTTTCCTCTATCTCAAAGGAAGCAGGTGCATGCAAAAAAGCAGCAGTATGAACATGAGCCTCTACATGACAACCAAAACTGTAAGTGCTTATTAGATATTTAAAAATGTTAAATATCTGTCTGCTTTCTCCTTGAACGACTCAGAGGCTGTTTGTTCCCACTCTGCAGAATTCAGTTTTTGCAAAAACAATTCTTATTATTATTCTTCTTCTGTGTTTTCTTCTTCTTCTGTGTTTTCTTCTTCTTCTTCTTCTTCTGTGTGGATAAAATCTATCAATTTCAGGCATTTCACTCCTTCAGTCGGCATTATGGTCCCACAGATTCTCAGTGTGTCTCCAATAGAGTTTTGTTTTGTTAAACATATGTCATACGAGAGGTGTATATACCTTTTAACAATATTAATCCCTGCTGGTATTTTCTGGGTCCACATGAGCTCTTTGTGGTCTCTGGTCCCAATTAAAGGTGCTCTGTTATTATGTATTTTGATACCTGCTCAGCACAGATGATTAAACTTAGGTTTGCCTTTAGGTGGGGTGATATAATAAGCCTGTGTTGAGAAATGTCATTCTTCTTCCGTTTCACACAATGATCTCTCCCTTGAGCTATGAAATGCTGATGTGTGAGGGAGTTTGGAGTTTTGAAGTTTGCAGCGTCACAAGGGCGTCTATGACACACACACACACACTGTGTGTGCGTGCGCGCACTCCCTGTTTAGTTGGTTACATACTTAACTGAAGTCAGGAATGCTACCCTGTGAGAAGAGGAAAAGAGGGAGAAAACAACAATGGGAGGGGGAGGAGAGAGAGAGAGAGAGAGAGAGAGAGAGTGGACTAGAGGATAAACCAGTGTGGCAAGTTTGCGTCACTGTACTCCATCATGCAAAGCCGATGAAAAGAGACGAGAGAGGAGTCGCTGTAGGGGCTGATGTCATTACAGAGGGCTGCCTTCATTATGAACCCGTGTCAACACAGTGGCGACAGATAAAGAAGTCACTCCAAGAGAAGGTAAGGAACATGTATTTGTGAATGTTGTAATTATGTGAGAGAGTAATGTCGGATGTCGGGGTGCATTTCTATCTTTCTTGCTGTTCAATCGGAGTTTAAAGAACTGTGCCGTGTTGCCCGGGTTACCCAGATGGGAGTCTTTGTGACCTCGCTGAACAGGTGTTTCTGTAAATCGACACTCAGACTCACCTGCATTGGAAAGCACCATAGAGACTGTCGCCAAAAGGTACGCGCTGTAACCTATAAACGGCCTCATATAATCACACAGGCACTGCTTATCTGATTCTTTTGTCCTGTTGTGTTTGTACAGTAAATCAAAAGCTTGCACTGTTTGTGTTCAATTTCAAAAGAGACGATTGGATCCAAATTCTGACTTGATTAATGATCAAAGATGGTTTCACTGGCTTACAGACGGTGCCTGTTGTGTGTGGCTGAGAGCTCCCTGATGAGCCATTGTTCATCAGTAATGCTATCTATCTCTCAGCAGGCTGTACGTAAATCAAAGTGGCGCTGTCCTCACCTTTGTCCATCTTATCTGATAATTCCACCTGAATACACTGTAACACGGTTTCAGTCTGTTGTTGTCTTACTTTGGTTTTATGAGACCGATACGGGCTGCACAGAGACTGATAGTGGATTTTTAACACATTGTTTTAGCTGGGTGGATTGCTGTTAGGGGAGTTTTTCCAGTTTTGGGTTCAGGTTTAGCTGACGATGACAGGTAGTCATGAGTATGTTGCTTGTGTAAACAACAGTTATGATGTGTGTGTACAACAGAGTGCATTATCTGAGTCCCACTGTTCTTTGAATGGGCTCATTGAGTCACTGTGAGGCGAATGTCAGAGGGGCAGGGATGTGTTGCAAAATGACATAGCTGACAGGAGTGAGTATATTGTAGTGTTTTTGGCTCTCTGGCCCTCATGCTTTTCTGTTTCTATTATTTCTTCTTATCGTTTTCATATCTCATCCATTCACTCTCCACTTTATGCTTCCCTGTAACGTCTTGTGTTGACTGTCCTCAACCACTCTGTGCTTCTGTTTGACCATCTCGAGGAGCCAAAGCAACCACAATCCACATTTCATAACATTCCTGCCCAATTCGTTCTCAGAATGGAAATTTGTACATTTTTTATGCTTGGCAGGCAACGGGAGCTGTTCGCTAAAGACTGCAAGGGACAGAACAACAAGAGATCAAGAAGAGGAGCCCAGAGGAGACATCGAGGACACAAAACAGAGAATCATCAGAAGCGGCAGCTGCTGCATTCACACAAACTGCTTCCAGATTTCCGTCTAAAAGACAGTTACTTGCAATTGCATAAAGATCTCTTCCACTCTCTTTTTGTGATTTGGCACTTGACAGCAGATCATTAACTTTGTTTACTCTCAGACAATGGACTTGTCCACGCTGCTTACTCCAGTGAGTGAGTATGATAACCAGAGGACAGAAGCACGCTTCACTGTCCGCTCAGCTAACTCTCCCTCGTACAGTCTCACTCGCAGGGCAGCTGTTAGGAAACCCAAATGTTTTTCGGAGGAGGAGAGGAAGAGTGATGAAGAAGTTGGCGAGAGAGAGAGATTCAGGATGCACACTGGCACAGATGGTACAACCAAAGAAGGGGATCACACAGTCTCTGGTTATCAAGCCAGGACGGAGAGTCCCAGCAGTATCAAAGGTCAGAGTGAGAAAGAGGATACGTCAGGCTACACAACATCTACCGAGCTGAACCAGAATGGCACAGCAGACAAAACTATCACGGATTCTGGCACTGACAGAAGTAGAAAATGTAACCCTGCGTCTGAAAGTCGGGGCAGGACAGACTGGAGGAAATACAGCCTGCCGAGTAGAAGTAAGAGTCTAGATTGGAGAGCAGGGGCATCAAGCACTGATCGTGGCAAGATGGCTGACATGTTCGTGTTGCCAACTCAACGAGGCATGGACGAAGGAAGGACCGGAGTTGAAGGCATGAGTGGCAGGGTGATGTCTTCAATACATGCCTATAACTCCGCTGGTACAAGTAATGTTGTTCAGGAGAGGAGCCCAGTGAGTCACATGAGTGAGACTTTGGACAGGGCCAGTAAAGGTCATTCTCTTCCCACTAGTTTTAGGTCCCTGTCTGGATCTGGCGCTGGTTTCAGAGAGGCAGCTTCTTCATTTGGGCCCAAAGGAGGTCAGAGCATAATGGAGCGGATAAAGAAACTCTACGGGTCAGCTGGTTTCAGTAAAATGGAGGATTGCAGCATAATTAGGGACATCTCAACCTCAGCAACGTCCCATCACAGAGAAACAACAACACAACCCCTCATTTCTACACAGCAGAGGTCATATGAGTGGGCTTCGGGGGGAACCTCCCACAGGCGTTTCTCATCGGAAGAGAAAAGGATCCCCAGTCCAGTGCAAAGCAGGAAATCTTTCACCTGGACACAAAAAGACACTACAGGTTCTGAGACTTCATTTTTACCACGGACAAACAGGACAAGGGAGGGATTGTCAGGGGTACAGTGGCTAGGACAGATCCAGGGCCAGTACTCAGAGGTAGGGGGAGTTAACTTGAGCAGAGGGTTAGAGGAAATGGGCACAAGGTCTCTGGATAGAGCCAGGAGCAGGTACTCGAAAGCAGCTCGGATACGATCTGCAAGGGCTGCAGCAGGAATTACTTCACCCCCACATTCTAACAGTTTCTCAGAAGAAGATAGAACAGTTTCTTTGAGAGATTTGTCTGGTTTGAGGGAAGGAAGAGCAAGTGGGAATGGGAGTAAGGATCATGAAGGGATGAAGGGCAAGACTGATGGAATACAAGGGACATTGAGTGAAGGAACCGAGCGACTTGAAGAACAGGGGGAAAAAACAGATGAAGTAGCAAAAGAAAAAACTGAATTAATGAGTAGCTGCACTGATGATGTGTTTGATTCAAACCCACCGAAAGTGACAATGAAATCAATAGAGAGGAAGACATTCCCGGGGAGGTTGTCGGCCGCCTCTGCAGCCAGTGTGAGAAATAAGATCAATCAGTTCGAGGCTCTCACACAGAGTTTGGCTACAGGACAGGCCCTGATGCCCAGACGGGCCTTTTCTGTGCCAACACATCTCAGCTTGGCTCATGAAGGAGTGAAAAAGAGCGGGTCGGCAAAAGCGATAGGTGGATTGAGACACAAGTGGGAGGGATTGAAAGAGGGAGGGGAGGCAGGTGATGAAACTGAGGAGAAAGTGACGGGAGGAGGAAAGAAGGTTGGGTCAACTAGATCTTTATCACTGGATGAGAATGGACTAAGATCAGGGAGGAGAGAGAGCGAAAGGGATGATTTGGTTGAGAATGAAGGAGAAGAAATGGATAGCACCAACAATTGTGCTGATTTTGGTAAATATTCCAGTCTCAAGACAACCCTAGAAATCCCACTAAATGGAGGCGCTCAAAGAAAATGTAGAAACTTTTACGTAGACGAGACAGATTTTTACACAACCTCAAGCCCTGAGGAGGCACCATCCTCCTTGCAACTGTCCAACTCCGCTGGTGTGCAGAAAACAACACCCCCTAGGGTTACTTCACCTGTTAATGATGAAGACAAGACTCCAACAAACTCTCCGAACAACTCGCCCTTTCTTACACCTACCACACAACCGGAAAACGTCTTTCCCATTGCTCACAGCAAAAATGAAAGTACTTCCGTCCTCGCACAAGCAGCCAAAATCCCCAAAGAAGATTCACCGCTTCTCCCTCGTCCCCTTGCGACTTCCTCCCACAGCAACCTCTCTGATCTCATCTTACCAGATGTCAACACAGCCCATCCAAGTGGGAAGAAACAGCTGTTTCTGAATGCCTGGGTAGCTGGCTTGAAACCAAATATTATGGTCTGGGATGATGAAGAGGATTTTGAGGATGATGATGATGAAAGTACACAGAGGGACGAGGATTCAAACTATGATTCAGACTCCGGAGAGTCCTCGGTGACCATCACGAGTAACATGAGCCAGTCGGATCACAAGAGCTTCTGTGTCAGGTGGGTACTGTAATATGTCACATTTCTGGTTGTAATTATTCCTTTCAACAATTTATAAAAATGTTTAACTCATAACTCTCGTCTTTCCTCCCTGCAGTCTTTCAGACCTGTGTAACTTTGCTGGTGTTGAATATGAGTCGGAGAATGATATCGATGAGTGGCAATCTACCAGCTATCGGACTGCCTCGCTGAGCTCAGACATGTCGGCCCTGTCCTGTGTGTCTGTGATGCCCAGTGAGGAGCTCGACAGGCTGCTGGAGGACGTCAGGAGCGTGGGGGACAGCACTCTGCAGGTACGGTGTAACTTTTTGTGGTCAACAATTTTAACATTTTCATGACTAAGGTCACCTTTCCCATGCAAGTTGCACACCACAAAATCAATCATACATAGGACAAAAAGTACAACTTCCGTCTCATACTCACTGCCTTCACTTTTTGCAGGACTCTAACGATGTGCAGGTGGTGGTTCTCCATAAGGACATAGGTGTGGGACTGGGCTTCAGTTTGGCAGGAGGCGTGGACCAGAACAAGCCAGTCACTGTGAGGAAACACCCCTTCCTGCTTTCTCCTGAAAAATATTGAAAAGCATCATCCTCAGTCTCCATCATTTGTCCCTCGATTTCTTCCTCCCAGGTTCACAAGGTGTTTCACTCGGGTGTTGCAGCCAAGGAAGGCTCCATAATCGAAGGGGACCAGGTCCTGTCAATTAACGGCACAGCACTGTCCGGCTACGCCCACTGGGAGGCCTTGAGGGTCCTGAGGAGAGCAAAGACTCGGGAGATGGGGGTGGTGGTCCTGAGGAGGGGAGGGATGAGCAGTGTCTGTAACGGGGGAGCGCAGACGATTAATCAGGGACAAACGCAGACTCAGTGCACTGAGACAGGTGAGAAGTGGTACTTTACCAGAGTTGTGAAAAGACATTAGTCCTAAAGCTGCAGCAGTTTGAAGTGAGATACTTTATCTGTGTTTTTGTGCATTTGCTGCTCTCAGGTCAGCATGTGTGTGTGCGTCTGGAGAAGAACACCAGGGATCTGGGCTTCAGCCTGGAGGGAGGTGTAGACTCCAACCTTGGGAACCGACCACTCACTGTACAGAAGATCTTCCAGGGTGAGAACTTAAACGGCCGAGTATGTAAACATCCGATTGTAGTGGGCTATTCAGCCACAATAGCATTAGTGAGCTCAGGCACAGACTTTGGGTGATAAGGCCTTGTTAGCTAATTCATCCCAAAGATGTTGGATGGGGTTGAGGTTTGGGCTGCCTGCAGGCCATGCTAGCTCTTCCACTCCCAACTCAGAAAACCATGATTATGGACCTCACTCTGTGCACAGGATCACAGCCATGTTGAAAGAGAAAAGCGTATCATTTTCTTTAAATATCACAATTATGCTGCGGCATTAAGTTAGAGATGTCTCTCTATAGTCTCAAAAAAAAGTTAAATCTATAAAGAGTTTGATTTATGAAATCGCTAAGGTTACTCTACTGCCAAATAAAGTCGGGAAAGAAATACATGAGCAAAGAGGCATATTGTGACTATTGCCTTTTGAGTATATTTTATTTTTATTTTTTTGTTACTTGGATATGATGGTCCAAGTATTCTTTGTAAATATGCAGAAATAAGAAAGATATCAGATGTGTTGATACAGGTTAAAAAAAAACAGGTTAGGTGTCCATATTTAGATATTGTTATAAACATTCTACATTACCTTTTCATCATGACCGCTGCGAGTTTACCTCTCTAGGACACAACCTGTTTCAGCTTCTCCACTCTGGGAGGCGCTACAGGACAAAAGAAACAGGCCGTCACTCTGATGAACAGTTCAATAAGACGTACACTGTCATTATAGATTATCATTTTGCAGTTTTTAATGAACAATTTGTTCTGTTAATACGTACATAACATCTGTCACTGTCAATATAAATCCTACATGCTGTATCTACAGTAGATAAACGTCTTTACTTGTACATACTGTACATAATCATACGGTCAATTCAATCATTCAATATTTATTTCAAGTCACAGAGCATTTGACATACATACGTATAGATGTTTTATTTTCTATTTTATTCTTGGGCATTGGTGCTTTTTATACATATTTATATAATGTTTGTATTAACACTTATTTTCGCTACTTGTGTAGATAGCTGTCCTGCCTACTCTTAACCTTTATATGTCGAGCTAGTCCCTAGCTGTTATTTCTATTTCTATTCTGTGTTAGTACATTATGAGAGACGCAAAAAAGTCAAATTCCTTGAACGTGCACGGTCAATAAAGCTGATTTGGATTCTTTGTATACAGAAATGTTCATTAAATCCACCTTTTCCCTTCAGGAGGTCCTGTTGACGAGGTGCGTCCTGGTGATGAGGTGGAAGAGATTGAAGGAATGAGCGTGGTGGGGATGAGGCGCCTGGAGGTCTGGACTTTGATCAGAAGACTGCCCCCTGGGCCTGTGGACGTGGTGCTTCGTCGCCCTATTAAACATCTGGAAAAATGAGGATTGTGGAGGTGCTTTGCACACAGTAAAGGAACTAAAAGCCATGCACTAGTGGCTAAGAACCAGACATGATTTAAGTGAGATATCTGTGCCTAATGCCATTAAAATAATTCAACAATTTGTAGTCATTATAACAAATCCCTACAGGAAATATTATCTTAGAGACAAGGTCAAAAATGTGTAATTTTCTCACTTTATCTACAGGATTACGTCTACCTCAAGGCCTGTGATATTTCTTTACCAGCCCATGATTAAAATGCACTGATGGCTCATTCAAGTCAACCAACCTTTGCTACAGATACTTTGGTCAGCTAAAAGCTAGTAATGTGGTGCCTGTAAATAAATATGCATGTTGTAATATATTGTGAATAGAAGCTGGCTGCATAAAGAGTTTATCGAGCTTTTTAATAAATCCTAACTTAAAGTGATGTTTTTTTATTCTTATGTCATGCAGAGGGTGATAGTGAGATATGATGTTATCTTTCTATCAGTTCACAGAAAAAAAAAAGCACAGGACAAAACTCTCAAGCTGAGTAAGTCCTTTTACACATTACCAAACAGAGATACTCAACAGTAGATGTGATAAGATAAGATGTCAATAGCTGTTGATCTCTCCACACACCATGTCATGACAGATTCCCAACTCTAAATGTACCCTACCAGTCAGTTTTCATCAGTTTTCATTCAGAAATCAAAGCATTCTCACCAGTAAGGATGCAGGATCAACTTGTGTCAAATAGTTGACATGCCACAGTCATGTGCCTCTCTGAAAATGATCAGCAAAAACACGGTTCTTTACTCCTACACAGCAATTATTTGGGTTACATAATCCACAAAGGAGTCCAAAGTTCAGTGAAGGGGATTATGGTTACATCTTGTCAGATGATGAGAGGGGCTTCCCTATCAACCGCCTTACCCAACACCTTATTCAACACTCGCCAAGAAGGTTTCACCACACCAGTAGTAATATATTTTGTATTACATGTATTTATGGCTTGTTTTTAGACTGGAATTCCATGGAGCTCATTTACCAGTTTTGATACAATATACAGATACAAATATACAATACACAAGGAGAAAGAAGTTTTTATAAAAACTATTAAGGTATACCATTTTTTTTCATACAGAATAAAGACTAAAGAATAAAGAGTGTACAAACAACTCGTATTTGTCAAATATGCACCAATGATTTGACATTAATGATTCTCATAGTTTTGTAGGTGTTGTGACGAAGGGAGTCGTAATAATGTAAATAATTGTGCTGGTGGTTTTGAGTGCTAATAGATGTGGTGTATTCTCATTTATTCAGTATATTATTGTTACCTACCTGCTGTCTTGCACATGGATGCAGATTGATGTGTGTGTGTGTATGTATGTAGCTATACTGTATGTACATATTCTGTGTGTTATTGGCATCTGTCACTACTGTGAACACATAATCTGACTGTTTATGGCCTCTAACAGGTGAGACACATTACGCGCTTTGCTTCAGCCAATCTCGAAGTGTGACTACCCAATAAATGAGTCATAGTGTTTCACCAGCTGTGGAAAAAGACAAGGCAGGAAAGAGGAAGAAGTGGGATAAGGAGAGCAGGTCCTTAGATGCTCAGATGGAAATTGTGACAATAATTTTTTTTAGCATCAGCGCTGACACCTCCTCACATCAGCTCCTTGACAGACCGACAGACCAACAGCTGGCCCGTCTGTCAACAGAGACAGAGTTTAGTGTGAGATGATAAAACGGATTAAACTCCAGCAATGTTGAACCGACGTGTTGTGAGAGTGAGGAATGCCCTGGTGCGAGAGTGCCTGGCTGAGCTCTTAGGAACCTTCGTCTTGCTGGTAAGTGACAATCAGGTTTTTAAGTTGCCTTTCGTAAAGGAACAGTTTCTAAAATATATAGATTACCACCCCATAGCACTTTTAACTGGTGTACAACTATCAAGTCACAGTGGGAGAAAGAACTAGAGGTATATTTTACCTGAGACCAATGGGAAAAGATTTTGCGATGTACAAACTACTGCAAATTGTGTGAGCTACAAAGTTATCCAGTTAAAAATATTATTTAGGTCTTATATAAATCCACAAAGATTATTTATGTGCGGTTGTATTTGTTGTTTAGTTGTTTGTGTTTGTGTATTTATATATGTGTGTAAGTATGCATATTTGTAAAATGTAAATACAATTAAAAAAAATATAAAAATTAATTTTGATGATCAATTAGAATATTACAACGGTGTTGGTAAAGTGGTCATGTCATCGTTTCACCGGCACTTTTTTCATCCAACTGTTTCCAAAAACTTTAACTGCCTTGGCATTTAAACGACTTGTTATGATACCATAACTCACTTTTATGTGACCTTGGCCTGAATATATAATAGAACAACGTTAATTAGTGATTAATAAGTCATAAAGTTTTATAAGATGTTTACTGCAGGTGTGGTTTTTATGAGATGAACACATACAATACATGTGTGTGTTTACCTCTTTTCATCTGTGGCCATTTAGATAAGAAGTGGACAGTTTCATTGCAAAGTTTACGATAATGAGAGGACATACACAAGATTGTTTCTTGTTTTCCGGACGTTTAAAATATTTCTCTTGACGTTTCGTGCCTCATGGGTTTTCTTTCCATCTTCTGTGAAGCTCTTTGGCTGCTCTGCTGCAGCCCAGGTAAAGACAAGCAGAGACACTAAAGGCCAGTTCCTCTCAGTCAACATGGCCTTCTCTGTGGGTGTGATGTCAGCTATGTACCTCACCAAGGGCATCACAGGTAAATTAAATGGAACTCAATACTATCACACAACCAAACTGGCAGCCTTGAAAGACGAACATACAGTGAAATGCAGCAGTATTCCGTTTTATGCCTCACACGCTGAGTTAAGACTTACTGCAGCGATTCAATGATCCGAGCACTCTAGATTTATCACACTGATATCTGGCGCTCTCTGAAAAGAGGCCTCGTCAATCTTTTCAAGGTCCTCAGTCTGATATATACCAGTTAGTTGACACACTATACGACCACAAATAATCTCATATTTAATTACCTTCCAATCTCTCTAACTGTAATTCACTTCTGTCTTCCTCCTTCCTGTCTTTGCTCTATCTCCTATTTTTCTCTGTAGGTGCTCATCTGAACCCGGCGGTGACTCTGAGTTTCTGTGTGTTGGGCCAGGTGCCCTGGGGAAGGCTGGTGCCCTACTCCCTCTGCCAGGTGCTGGGGGCTTATCTGGCATCAGGCCTCGTCTACCTAGTCTACTATGGTTTGTCTTTCTGGCACTTCAAACACTTTATCATTGACATAAAGATGGGTGATTAATTAAAGCAAGACCTTAATAAATGTGTGCAGAAATATAACAAATGCAGAAGCTTTTTACACATTTTCAGTCTCTTTGTTTTCTTGTTTTCTACATTCCTCCTGTGTCTGTCTCAGATGCTATAATGGAGTTTAGTGGAGGAGTATTGACTGTTTATGGCCCAAATGAGACAGCGTCTATATTTGCCACATATCCTTCAGAGTACATGACTTTGGGCAGGAGTTTCCTTGACCAGGTCAGTTGGAGGATTTCTGTAAACTTTAATCAGGACTTTAACAGCTGGTTCTTTACTCAACTCATACTTTGCTGTCGTATACTTGTTCATTTTATTAGGTAGTGGGCACTGGCATGCTGATGTTGTGCATCCTGGGTTTGAATGAAAAGAGGAACACCCCGGCTCCCTCAAAGCTGATTCCTGCTATAGTGGCAGCGATCGTCCTGGGGATCTCCATGTCAATGTCAGCCAACTGTGGTGGTGCAATAAATCCTGCTCGGGACCTGGGACCACGCCTCTTTACACTGACTGCAGGCTGGGGCACTGAGGTCTTCACGTAAGTATCTTATCAAGGGCACATGCCCACCACCAAACACATACAACTTTCCAAGTTGATAACCTAAGATTGCATATTTCTTATCAATCATTTTAGGGCCTGACTGATGGAGCTACACAATTCATTCATAATGTTCAAAATGACACTCTAGTGAGGACATTGTTTGCCATTCTTACAGTTCTTTCAC
Organism: Anarhichas minor; assembly: GCF_050575085.1. Classification (NCBI taxonomy): domain Eukaryota; kingdom Metazoa; phylum Chordata; class Actinopteri; order Perciformes; family Anarhichadidae; genus Anarhichas; species Anarhichas minor. The sequence goes on along the minus strand of NW_027466487.1, from coordinate 4,064,717 downwards.
CTTGTGTTTCTCACAAAATCACATATGTCAGGGGTTATCAGCAGCAGGATCAAAGGAACAAGTGTCAGCTTGTTACAGAACATCTTATTACGACCGAGTGTTTGTTCCACGATGCAACCCGTTGCTCTACCTCATGATCCCATGTTTTTACTCTGCCTCTACAGCTGTTAAATACTCTTTGTGCTTAACTATTATTAATGCTGCAGTAGTTGATTCTGGCCCACTAGGTGGCAGAATATCTCCAAAAAAGTGCCGGACAAATGGGAAAAACACACATCTCTAATATATGAATGCTTGCGAAGCTGTTTTGAGTAAGGTCTTAGGAAATAATTGCATACTTACACATATACAGCAGACAGAGAGCAATGTTGTCATCCCATCGCGTTGTGTTTCTGGCCACCTGACAGGTGCAAGTCCAATATTCAGTGTTTTTGTTTTTAATAGCAAACTACCACCAACTGCAAAAAATAGCTGCTTGCTAATATTATTTGATATTAGCAAGTAGCTAATTCAATATTGTTTCTGTATTTAACACTAAGTCAGTAGTTTGTTTTGTAGCTTTGTTTGGTGCCGGGCAGGTAGTGCACACAGCTTGTTTGCTGAAAATAGCTGCTTCTCCCTCTGGAAATGTGAAACCTGAACCAAAACATTGAGCTGAATGAGGCAAAAAAGCTCTGTAGAGCTGGAAGGCTGGGTAGTGGTTCTCTGTGTGTTTTTTAGCAATCCCTTTTATATTACACATTCAGTGTTAATATAAAAAATATTGATAAACGCCAATTTAAATAAACAAACTCTCATCTGAACTCTTTGTCTGCTCTCCAGGTGTTACAACTACTGGTTCTGGGTGCCCTTGGTGGCCCCACTTATCGGAGGTGTTATAGGTACTTTCATGTATTTGATCTTCATCCACTGGCACCTGCCTGACCCAGATCCCCCTGAGAGCCTCTCCACTCTCCCCACCATCAGTGACACAATCAAGCAGCCCAGCATCACGTGGGACAACGGAGTGGAGTTAAAGGCTGCACATCTCTAAGTGTTACTGTCATGAAAATATGTCATCATGACCAATACTGACAGTTAAAGATGGTTCTCTGGTTGTGAATTAGGATGGAGACAGAAAATTCTGAGCTTCGCCACTGTTGGTATCTGTCTTCTTCTGTTGGAGAAAAAAGAGGAATGTCTTATTTATTTACTGCATGCGTGAGCTTCTTTGACACAGCCAGTAGACTGGGGACAACTAGAGATATTGATTGTATTATAATGCTGTTTACATTGATGTCTGTATTGTTTATAATATTGATTTTTAAATTATATTACTGAGTTGTATGTACTTTTACTGAATATCATTATGACTATTGAGCATGTGTTAAACTGATTCAATGAAACTTTACCCTAAAAAAACCCTCTTATTTACAATTATTTTCAACTTAGTGTCCGCGGTCAGTCCAATATCCTTTTACATTTATAGGTGTACAAAATCAATATATATATATATATATATATATATATATATATATATATATATATATATATATATATATATATATATATATATATATATATATATATATGCACTATGAAGTGTTGATTTATTTCTCTATTATTTCTATAGAAAAATTACATTTCATTGCTTCAACCTAGTTGGTAGTGCACATGTTTATTGTTAAAGGTCTCTTAGGATGTTTACTGTACGTAAGAAGAAGAGGGTCAATTCAGGGAGCCACTACAGAATACACAAGTCTCCATTGTGAATATGTGAGTCCTCTCATCATTGTTTTAGATTGGTTTTGTCTCTTGAGTCCATCTGGAATACACTCAACAGAAGATTGTGAAATAGATTCATTACAGAGTAATGATGTGTTTGAACCTTTGAGGCCTGTTCACAAAGGTCAAGGCTGTATTGAATGGGTGGTCTGTATCATTGACAATATCACAAACCATGTGATAACAATTCACAAGCAATAATGGAACAAGAGAGCAGAAAACGACAAGACGACATGTCAATGTCAATGGTGTTTGGTAGCCTACTTTTTTCTCAAAATCATTTTTTTTAACCTGGTTTTATGTGATCTTTTTTATGAGACCATCTCTCCATCTCCCCTTCTTCCACCAGTAAAGGATTGTCATGTATGAGCATATAACTTATACTTATTATTTGAATTCTGATAGGGATCTATGGGCTACACAAAATCCTTGATCTAATATATAAAAATGATTTTGTTTACAATTTAATTGTTGAATCTTCAATGTGGTGTAGGTATAAGAATGTTTCAGTGATTATTGCATTATGTTGGGCATAATACAGATGTTGCAGTGAACAGATGCTGGAGCAGATAATGCTGACAAAGCAGTAGAGGTCAGTATGACACAAAAGGACATAAAAACAAGGCTATTAATAAATGGCAAGTGTGTGTTAAAAGGTGTTAAAGCAGTACATATCTTTATGTGTAGATAAAAACAGAAACATACATCATATATTTGAATGCTAAAACTGTTTTCTTTGTTTTTTATTAAAGTTGTGTTTCCAAACAGTGGGCATACAATACTAAGAAAACACCACCAGTGATGGAGAGCAAATGTCAGATCCTTAGTGAATGTTCTTTAAGGTCCATAGATGCGGGAGGTTCAGATGGAGGTGGAGAAGGAGCCGGAGGTGCAGCCCCTCCTCCCTCTTCTCCCCTGGCCGAAGCCAAACCCTCCTCCCTCACCTCGACACGGTGTCTCTAGCGCATCCCGGTGTCTCTACTTCACCCTCCCACCTCAGTGACCGCGTCCCATCACGGGGCCAACGTCCAGCTCAAGCCCGAAACCTCACCATGACCCCGGCGAGAGAAGCAACGAGGATGTCTCCACCAGAAACCTATTTATAACGCCAACTTGAAAAGGTAGGTGTCTGTTTCCTGAACTGTTGTAGCGGTAGTTAGCCGCCTCCATCATGCATGGCCAGCCGGGTTTGCCATGCAGTCCAGTACTTAATCAGCTGAAAAAATATTGATGTTTCTCTCGGTTTTCAATGTGGAGAGTTCAGCTCATATTACTGCGCCAAAGCAATGCGATTTACATTAAAGCTGCCCAGTTCATACAGTAGATATACAGTTCTTAGTTTCTGGGGATTTTAAACCTCTCTGTAGCCTGATATTCGTCAGAACATTTCCCAAAGTCAAAGTGAAAGTTAGACATGTCGTTGTGTACTAACCCCATCATCACCGCATGTCCTGTTATGTCTAATGGAGCATTTGGACTAATTGGGGTATAATTCAATTACATGATGACTTAACTTTGTGAGAGGCATTAAAGTATTTCATTATCTTCTTCCTTAAGAAAGTAACTATAGGGACCAACAGTAAACTTATAGTTAATTTTAACAAGATGTCCTGCCGATATAGCAACACAAAACTCCATTTGTATATTTTGGTAGTATATCAAAAGAGATTAAAAACTCTCCTTAAGAAAAACACAACTCTTAGAGTGCATAATGATTTCACTTTGTTAGAGTCATCCTTGTCTGTTGTTGTTTTAATTTATTGGTTGGCTTTCTTATGATAGTAGCAAGTATATTCTTTGGGTTCATGTAAATAGGATTTCATGTAGATATCATTGAAAAATATTCGGTTTTTTTTAGACGCAGATATTAACAAACCTGTAAAGAATCCTGAGGTTACATAGACAAACGTAATATTATGAGGACAGACGCATAAATGTGTGTTTTTCTGCTCAAGAAGACTTACACTTGCAGGGAAATGATATAATGACCTAACCAACTGACGACAGGAATATTATATATACAGTACATATATGCTTGTTTTTTGTAATGTTTGAGATGTGAGGAAGTGAGTTTCGGTGTTGCAGTTTACACATTTCATCAAGGATGTTTGCTGCTCCAAATCCTCGAAAACATCAGCCAGACTCCAGTGAGATAGATGGAGGGAATTCTCCACAAAGGGCAAGAAAGGTGCTCAGATATTCATTGTGTCCCCGGTTTGCCAGCTTTATTTCATAAGGGCACTGCAGGACTATAGGGTTATACAAGACGGCAGCCACATATGGAGAGCGAGAGATGTAACACCTAAAAGACTGGAGAGAGGCAAGAGGTCATGGCAAACTCTCATTCCCCAGTCTCTATTCGATTCATAAAGAGGTAGTGTACAGTGTAGAAAGTGAGTAGAAAGCATGCACTTAAAGAGAAGAGTGTATGACCGGGCATGAGACGATGCTGGAAACTGTAGCTGAAAGCTGATCGGCCCAACTCACATGGAGAGAGGCTGAGCGCTCTTTCTCAGGAGTATTGATTGGAAGTTTCGCTGCCTCGAGCCCCTGTCTGCCATACTGTTTGTACCTGCTATAGCATGCACTACAAACCAGAGGCTGGGATGTATAACACCTCGCCTCTGCAACCTCATCTCGCCCACCCTCATCTTCTTCCATTACTTAGCCGAGATAAAACAGTGAGCGAAAGCATCGAGGTGTGTAGTGTTAACAGCTCAGCATAAATGTTGGGAAAGTGAGAAGAGAAGATAAAAGTGCTGGGAAGAATACCGCTCCGTTACTCTCATCCACTGTAGGAGGAGACTGACAGTGGATCTGGCCCGAGCCACCAGTCCCCTGACACTGTGTGAGCCACAGAGACAGATGCAGCTCTCTGCTGAATGTCATTTCCTCATTATGGCTCTAACAGACCAGAGATCGTCTGGTGTGTGTGTGTGTGTGTGTGTGTGTGTGTGTGTGTGTCCTGTGGTTGAAATGCCTGATTGAGTTACTTTCTCTCTTCTATGAGAATATTTTTCACACCCCGAAAACAAAAAAAAGACATGAAATAAATAGAGTGCATCACTTGAATACAGGCACGAGCCCTGTTTGGTTTTAAATAAGTGAGTCAGAAGAAAATATATGTTCTGTTTCTCACTTCAACTGTCCTCGTTCCTCAGCACTCTTCACATTTAGTGCTGCTTCTCTTTTGCGTTCTTCATTTCCTCTTGTTTCCCTCTGCAGACAATCCCATGGGCCATAGTAGAAGGACGGCAGCAGAGTGGAGATGTTCAGAAAGAGGCCTCCTCCGGGTCAGTACCAGACACTCAACACACTAATCGTTTGTGCATTCAGGTAAACTAGTTTGGTGAGCGTCAGTGGTCCTGAAGGTTTGATGATGGTGAAAGAGGTGGGAGTATCTGTTGGTAGGAAAGCTCACAAAGCCTCTCAGAGTTTTGACTTTTACCTGGTGTTAATACGTGTTGTTAGTGAATGGATTGTTGTCAGATAGCACTTAAATGCACACAGGATGTACGGAGGATAGATTCTAATTTGATTTAAGGGTGTTCAGCGATGCATTAAGAGCATGCTGAGCAGACTATGCTTATTATATAGGCTTGTATGCTGTACATTGGTAGATGTCCAGATAAACAGTGTCATCTCTGCTGATGGATGAAAACATTGAATGGAGTTGCAATTTATCCCTGCTGATACTGCTGTGACCACCTTCTCTTCAGTTTTAAAAAGAAAAAGACAAAGACAACAGCATAACTTCATGTTTCAAATGCCTCACATGCCTCGTGTGTCTTTAAAAATGTAAACACCAGGGAAATATGCACATGTTACTGAAGAGTAAAGTTGACATGACAAGCTCAAATCAGATGTCAGAGAAGACTACAGACATACTGCATGATAATGCCAGTTGTAAATTTAATCTTGCAAAATCCAGTCAGTTTGGGTACAAGATGCACATTATTGCCAAGTGCAAATGGGACCACAGTTAGATGGTGATGGTCCTTTACGTAAGGTGCCCACGCAGAGTTGAAGGACAGAGCCTCATTTTCACTACACTAATTGGTCTGTGATTACCTGGGGGAATTAAGGCTGATTGGGACATATAGTGGGACAGTATAACTAAATAGGATTTATTTTCTTGGGTGATAAGTGAAAATCAAATTATTATTTTTTGCCGAGCCCTAGTTGTGAAACCGGGTTAAACCACACTAACTGAAATTGCATGCGGGGCGGTGTGTTTTTTAGCTGTTTAGCTGTTTTTGCTAGCTGGACTAACTTTAGCCTTGACCTCTTAACCCATCCCTAACTAATTATCTATAATAATCTATTGCCGTTTAGAATGCCACCATTGAGACAAAGTTTTGGACTTCAGACATTTTTACCTAAATTAAATGTGTTAAATACATTTTGGGGGAAGAGAACTAAGAGGAGGAGGAGGTTGTGACAGCGAGCAAAGGCATGCATGTTGATAGGCTACTGGATGTATTTATAACTTTTAGTAATAAGGTTTAACAGAAATGAACATGGAGCCTAATTCATAATGATGGAGAGAAAAAGGAAAATGTGCATGTGAAATTACATCAAAGTTTAAATTTGTAAATTGCCCTATAAATAGCTTATATTAGCCTAAATCAATATAAGGTGTGTTTTAGCAATCTTGCAAAGGTCCTGTCCCAAACACCAAAATGTTACAAAGAAACGTTTTTTTAATTTTAAACAAAAGGGCATGCCAGACCTGATTGGAGTATCATATAACCTTATTTCTTCCTCAAATTGATATTTGAAATAGCCTATCATGTGTTTGTGTTCTTTTTAAAAATAAGTAATCACCCTTAATTCGCCCTATCCAATTACATATCTGACTCTTACAGGTAGGCTTCCTGTCAATACTTAACATGGTGAATATGTCAGCCATATGTGCACCTGTAGAGCTGAGAATGGAAGCTTTAGCTCTCTCACCTTTTGTTAGTTAAGTATACTTATGCGCGTGTGTGTGTGTGTGTGTTAAATAAGTATTCAGCATATGTCCACAAAGCACGATCAGGGAATGCATATGAGAAGTGTGCGTAAAAGCGTGTGGTTGTCAATCTATAATGTATCTGCACGAGGCTCACCGCGCAGCACGTGCGCAGGCACCTGTCTGGCCCTGCCCACTGCAGTGCACCGTCTCCGTTAAAGCATGCAGGAAACTGGGCAAGTGCACGAGCCACTTTGGCTCTAAACGCCACAGCTATGCTGCAATGTGCTCATGCCTAAAGATCCAAAATGGCGGCCAGTTTCCTCATTCGGCGACTCGTCTGTAGGGTCCCTGCAGAACGGTTGCCGTGGTAACTGCAAACCAGAGCCTCTGTGGTTACGTAATGCTTACAGCGGACAGTGTCTGTGTTGTGGAAGAGACTGAAAAGATGACGATGCAGACTTTGCACATGGTGCGTCAGTTGATTGATGAGGCTGCTGTGCAGCAGAATTGATGAAACGCATTTTTTTTGTGTGTGCGTCATCGAGACAAAAACTTTACAACCTTTAGCTTAAGGATATAAATAAGTCTACAACCTACATGTTTTATAATCATATAACTCTTAAGCAGTCTGAGCCTATAGCGACAAATTCGACTGTAAAGTTGCTGAAAAAAATGACCTCAGTGTTTCTGCGGCAGGAGAGAGAGAGACAAAACAGAACAAATGAGTGTGAGTGCGTGCGTGCGCGCATGTGTGTGTGTTTGGGGAGGCGAGAGAGGAAGCTACAGAGAGGCAGGGATGGGACGGTGCGCAGTTAATCCAACTTGACTGAAGTTGGGACCTGAGCTTCATCCCCGCATCCTTGCGGAGATGCGGCGGTCATTGAAAGAGCGCACATTTGAACAATAATCTAGACGGTCACTGTTGGAAAAGTCAAGATGACAATACCGAAAGACATCCCGGAGAAATGGTTTCCACTCGTCCTTTCCCTTAAAAGAAAGAAACAGAAAGGACTAAATGGAGCCAAATCGAAAAAGAGGTGGACAGGTACGAGTTTGTGTGACAGTTAAGGCTGCGTTTAATTGACATTGTTATTATTATTATTGTGCCACAGTCTTCACTGTCATCATCATCATCATCATCGTCATCATCATGATCATCAGGAGGTTGTTGATTGCACAAACTGCATCTCAAATAAACATAATTCATCATCCTCATCCCAACTGAGTCCAAGTTTCATTCCTGCTTCTTCATCTCGCTGGCCCCATCTTTTACTAAACAGTTTTTATGTGTTTGTGTGTATACACTGCTTACACCTCAACATATTACATGGGTGCGTATTACAGACCTAATTGGCTTATACTATATTATAGCTTGTACTTATACTACATTGAACTTTTTCACTGTGTTTATTAGACATCAGCATCCAACATTAGTCAATTAAATAACAGGGAAATAACAATAATTCTCATTCTTCATACTCATAGTTACTGTTAAGTCTTCACTGCCACTCAGTGTTTTGGATCATTTTCTTCTGTTATCAGTTGTATATCCATATATTAAAAGACAACCTGTATAATGTGCCTCAAAGTTTTCAGCTGTTTTCCTGATGTTTAGAGCTGGTTATAAATCTGTGCATGTGTAAACAAAACGTGAGTTTATCTGAATCTGAATTTTGCGTAAATAAGTAGGATGATGTCCTTGTTGTCTCTGCTGGCTGAGACACCGATCAATCTTCCAGGCGCCAGCCTCCGCTGTCATTGCACTGCCTCATCTGTATCCTTATTCCTTTGCTTAACTATCACAAATCCCACTGGATGTGCACCTTGATTTGACCTCCAGCCCACCAGTCTGTCACTGTGTCACCCGCATTGTTTTCCAACTAATTAGATCATTGTGTATGTGTATGTGTGTGTGTGTGTGTGCGCATGCACGCGCATGACTGCAGACAATTCTACCATCCCATCTTCATCGAATTAAATCAGGCACAGTGAGTGATGATCACGTCTGTGCAGAAACTGATCCTGCCTTAGGTTCAGTCATGGCAATGACAACAGCATTTCCCATAGCTCAGATATCTCTTTGCTCATTATTGTGAGGGCTTCAGTCTTTGTCCACTGTGTTGTGAGAGTGTGCTGCTGCTTATGGACACATAAGGAGGTTGTGTGCTGTTGCACGTGTCCTTACATGTCCAACCATAGGGGGAAGAGTGTTAAAGAGACAGGAATGAAAGAAAGTGACTCAGTTAGTCATTCTGGTATTAAGTATTTTACTTTGAATCAATATTGATGTACTGCTTTATGTCCCAGTTGTTTATGGAAACCTTACCCTCACAGCAGAGTAAGCCTGCAACTGAAAATTTCTCAGTAATGGAGCTTTATAGATTTATACAGACTTGCTGTGTAGCAGCTACTCTGCGTCAGGGCTTCTAGTGCCCTTGAAGCTGTCAGAGACATTAAACACTTAATGGGCAGTTTGCTAAAGATGCTCATGCATTCAGCTTGGGTTGGTCAGCTTGCGCAGCTGGGACAGATACCGCCTGGTCCTGACATCAGATGCTCGGAAGCCTCAGTGTCTCTGTGCTTACCTTGTACAAGCATTGTGGCCTCTTCATGGAGGGTTGCAGGTTTTTTCGCTGCCTGTCAGACAGATCTGTCTGGTGAACACTTCCCCCAAAAAGCAACCTAATGACCTTCAGGTAGCTGGAGAGGTGCCAGAGGGAAAAGGAAAGAGGAGGTTTCAACAGAATAGACGTGTACTCACAAGATCAGACAAATCTGATATTGTTATGCTAATCAGAGTAGCAAGCTAAGCTAAGTTATCTACGGCAACAGAAAACACACAGTGAATATACATAAATGCACTAGAGATATACTGTATAGCTATAGAATACACAACATCAAGAATATATTAGAATACACTATAAATATAAATATAAAGAAACTAAAACAGCTAGAATAAATAATACCAACATAGGATAACATACTATAATAGTTAAAAACAAGACTATTCTAACTTATTTCTAAGAGGCCGATTATTTATTGTTAGTTACATAAAAATAATAATAGCAATACGTTGAATTTGTTTTACATCAGTGTGAGGAAGTACCTTGATTTGTCATGTAATTCGCATGCTTGTTAAGTTACAAATGGACTATAATATATAAACTAAAAGTATATTCATAGCAATATATAATATACAGTATATGAAATACATTACGTGTCAATATTGCAATATAACAAACACTGTGATAGTGTCCACTTATTTGGTTATTCTTGTCGTAACTCTAGTTAGGTATTAGCGCTTGATAGCAACTTAGAATGTTAAACACAGAGAGAAATAATTTGTGTTTTCTAAGTTATCTAATCCACTGTGACAACAGCCCAGCTGGTCTCAAGTCGTCTGGAGTTGTGACCAAATCTGTCTTGATCATAACCTGTAACAACAAAGAGGAGCGCTACGGTATCTCTTTAAGAGGTTTGTTTGGTAGAGCACAGACAAAGACAAGACCAGGCTTCACAGTGCTGCAGAAACAGGAAACCACATGGTCTTTGTTTAGTTGTGTGCATGTGATTATAAGGCCTCTGTTGTGTGATGTCCCTTCCTGTGGAGCCTCATTGCCTCTCAGTCAAAAGTGTGTTGAGGACTTTGTGGTTTCAGAGCTACAGTACGTCTTTGCAAAAGAGTGTGTGTGTGTGTGTGTGTGTGTGTGTGTGTGTGTGTGTGTGTGTGTGTGTGTGTGCGTGCATATGAACTGTGTACAGTCCTGTGCAAAACAGGCCAGTCATTTCATTTAAAAAGCAGTCTCATCAATATTAGAGGAGCCAGGCCTGGTGAAGGAGGAGGGGAACTCCTAAAATACCTTGCTTCAGCATAAACAGAAACCTAAAAACAGCAAGAGGATAAAGAGCAGGGTCAGGAGGGCAGACATTTCGCTGTTTTACTTCTATTCTCTGTAGATTTAAGTTATTGTTATGTTATTCTTCATCTGTGAATACCTGTAAAGGGTCTCGGTACTCCTGTTGACTCATACAGATGCACATCTGTGGTTTTGTGTTGCGTTTCTGCAGATCATTAAGAGACAGAGGCAGCAGATAATTAAAGATCTGACATAATCTGACGTGTGTGTGTGTGCGTGTGTGTCAGAATGATTGTGTCTGACCCATTACTAATAAAACAACCTCCAGCAGACTACTCCAGCTTCATTGATTAATACATATCTGCACAAACATAGTGGACTGTCTGTCTCCTTCACTCTCTTTCTCTGCAGGTCTCCGGAGGATTTAACTGTTGTGGTTATTAAGGATTTACAATTGGTCCCTTTATCCACTTTGACACACAGAGATGCAGTGCTTTCTGTATATTTCAGTTGTGATATCATCCTCTAATGACTGATTTGGTGCCTTGTTCCTTCAGAGGAGGAGAGGAAGGTCAGAGCCAATGACAGAGAGTACAACGAAAAGTTTCAGTACGCGGTAAGAACATTCTCTTGTCCATGATATAAATTATGTTCATAAAAGATGAGAGAACATTTTAATCTTTGAAGCAATTCAACTGAGATATTGTGAGAGTCCATATGATTGTTTCCCTCCTCCTCATCCAGAGTAACTGCATTATGACATCCAAGTACAACATTGTCACCTTTCTGCCCGTCAACTTGTTTGAGCAGTTCCAGGAAGTAGCCAACACCTACTTCCTTTTCCTGCTCATACTGCAGGTGAGTAGAGGAGGTCAAGGAGGGATGTAAAGAGGGATGTAAGCATGGGAGGGAGGGAGAAAGAGAGAGAGACAGTGTGTGTGTGTGAGTGCAGCTGGAACTTCAAAGGCTGAAGAGCTACTGGTTTTACATCTCTTAAGGACAGAGATGTGTCAGAAAGTGATAGTTGGTTTGAAACACGGAAATTCAATGAATGGTTGTAGTCAGTTGTACAACCTTATTGCTTCTACGCGTTGAGCGGTCTGTGTAGCTTGGGTGAGATGTGGTTGTCTCTGACTGCTTTGATGTCCCTTTTCAAACTAATCTGCAAACCCACCTTCTCTGTCTCTGTCTAGCTAATACCTCAGATCTCCTCCCTCTCCTGGTTCACTACCATTGTGCCTTTAGCTCTCGTGCTGACCATCACCGCAGTAAAGGATGCCACAGATGACTATGTGAGCATGTTTTCTGATCACCATATACTCACTTAATTTTGTGAAATCACACAGGGGCACCAGATTATTTATAGCAGAAACTCTTGAATATGGTCAGCTCGACTCGGCTCCTGAAAAGCTCATATTGATATTTGTCACCTGCAGTTTCGTCACAAGAGCGACAACCAAGTGAACAACCGTCAGTCTCAGGTCCTCATCCGTGGCTCGTGAGTTCCCTGTCATGCAATGGCAACTTAGTAAAGTTTTTCTTTGCAAGGTTTCCTAAATCGCAACAATTTCTTAGCTTCTCTAAGTCACTGGTTTCTCTCTGTTTCTCTGTTTCAGGCTACAGAATGAAAAGTGGATGAACGTTCGAGTGGGCGATATCGTCAAACTGGAAAACAAACAGTTCGTGGCAGTAAGTGTCTGTCCAACACATCGATATTACATGCACAAACACACACACACACACAGTGATCAGTATTCTTGCAGGGCCCATTTTAATTCAGACTACTTAAACAGTACAGTACTGATACTGATACAGTACAGTCTGTGCCTTATTAGGGGACGCTACCTACTGTTGTTAATTACTAACTTGTTTGCAGATGCAAATACTCTGTCAGTTCTATCATTACTGTGCCATCTGGGCCGTACTAATTATGTTCCTGTGCCGTCAGTGCAGTGGATGCTCTGATATTGTATCTTCTTTCAGGCTGACCTGCTCCTGTTGTCCAGCAGCGAACCTCATGGACTCTGTTACATTGAGACAGCCGAGCTGGATGGGTCAGAAAACACACCATATTTTACCATCGACTCACAGTACCTCACAATCTGCAGAAGAAACGGGACACGACATCTAAATCGCTGTGTGCTGTATTATCTTGCAGAGAGACCAATATGAAGGTTCGTCAGTCTGTCTCAGTGACATCTGAACTTGGAAACCAGAACAACTTGGCTTCATTCGACGGTGAGTCTTGAGAAAACTCCTCCTCTTATTTCGATTTATGGTTTGGTTCATCTTCCGCTCTTGATAATATATAGGTCAAGCAGGTTTCAGTGTTTAACTCAAACCTTATCCACCTTCACATCCTCGCACATGAACACAAAAAACCGCACACAAAATGTACACGCACACACACTTTCTCACTGCCGTCCCCTGCCAGCATTAAGCAACAGCCTATCATCTCTCGCCCACTAGTCTCACACAACGAAAGACTTGTATGTGAGCACAGCACAGCACGCCCACACCCACACAGACACCTCACCTGCTGTGGAAAATGCATTACTGCAAATCAACCCACACTTTATCAACTTACGAAAGGTGTGTGTTTCAGTCTTTGGGTGTGTGTTTATGTGTGTGACAACGGCCTGATGTCACATGCATGATTAATTCAACACTATATCATACAGCTATAGGAAAACAAACCTAATAATGTAATTGGATTTGGTGGACATCTATGATATAGCTTATGATTTATATTTGTGTGTGTGTGAAGGTGAGGTGGTGTGTGAACCCCCCAACAACAAGCTGGATCGTTTCTGTGGGACTCTGTACTGGAGAGACAAGAAATACACCCTGACGAACCAGAACATGCTGCTACGAGGATGCGTCCTCCGCAACACGGAGGCCTGCTACGGCCTGGTCATCTTCGCAGGTCGTGTGTGTCCGTGAATATTTGTGTGTGAAAGTATGTATATGATGTGAATAACAGGTCTAACTTTCCCCCGTTTTTTGTCTCAGGCCCAGATACCAAGCTAATGCAGAACAGCGGTCGCACCAAGTTTAAGCGTACGAGCATTGATCGCCTGATGAACACTCTGGTCCTCTGGGTAGGACACCCCAAACCTCTCACTTTCATGGCTCACACCGTCACTATTTCAGGATATGAGCTCAGTGGCTTGAATCTCGTTTCCTATATCTCCTCAGTCATTCTATCCTGATTTGGGTTCAACTGACTAAGAGATCCAAATGTAAGGTATGATTGTACTCCTGCTTACTCTGACTGTAACGTTTCTCCATCTGCATGTTTCTGTCAGATCTTTGGCTTCCTGGTGTGTATGGGTGTGATCCTGGCTGTGGGTAACGCAGTGTGGGAGAGAGAGGTTGGCTCCCTGTTTCAGAGCTATCTGCCCTGGGACCCCCCTGTGGACAACTTCCTGTTCTCGGCCTTCCTCTCCTTCTGGTCTTACGTCATCATTCTCAACACCGTGGTGCCTATCTCTCTGTATGTCAGGTGAGGAGAAGCCCAAGACATACTGTGCAAAAACAGCATTGTGTAGAAGAGCGATGAAAGACAAATATGAGTAATAGAAAACAGAACAGAAGCGGTATTAATGCTGATGTCTTAGCAGACTGTTGTTTCGACCAAATATTGTGTTTATTACACTGTTTCCTGTATTACATTACTGCTTATATTACACATTATTAAGCTTTATTTGACATTGTTTGTATATGTTGTCTACAGTGATTCCCTCTCAGGTAAGAGAGCTGCAGATGAAGCCCTAACAATTGTTTCCTATGCTCCCCCAGTTCCAAACCACTGCTGTGGTCCCTGCACCCCTGATCTAGTAGACTTAAAAGTTTTTGCACTCACTGCTTCCTGACTAGCGCATGGGTGTGTGACTAATTGCTCTGCGTGAGAATTTTTTTTTTGTCCTCTCTCTCTGTTGTCAAGGTGTACTTTACTGTTGTAATCATGTCCCTTTGTCACCTGTCTGTGTATCAGTGTGGAGGTAATAAGGCTGGGTCACAGCTACTTCATTAACTGGGACCAGGACATGTTCTGCTCACTGTGTAACACAGCAGCTGAGGCCAGGACCACCACTCTGAACGAGGAGCTGGGCCAGGTGGGCATCCACACTGACAATACTGCAGTCTGTGTGTGTGATATTGATATTTCACGCATGTTTATTGATCGTGTGCTCTGCCCATCCATCCCACAGTCATACTAGCACAAATGAAATGCACCTGCAGACTAAAAAGGATATAAATTCAGAGACGAGAACATATAATGGACTGAACGATGTTTCACTCTCCTGGGCTTATAGTTCATAATAAGTAGACAAAAAATCCCCGCCCTAAATCCATTTCATGCATCTCAATAAAGAATATATTTTTACCCTGATTACAAGTAAAAAAGATCTTTTTTTTTTATTTCAGAATATGAAAATGGTTTTAAAACATAGCTTTAATCTTATTTCTAGATTTACAATATATTATATTTTATTTTGTCTGTGTAATTTAAGATTCAGTGTAACAATTTAATGTTTCCTTTAGGTTGAATACATCTTCAGTGACAAGACTGGAACTCTCACTCAGAACATTATGAGCTTCAATAAGTGCTCCATCAATGGACAGACTTACGGTTAGTGCATCCACACACACACACACACACACACACACACACACACATATATACACTTGGTGGTCACTTTATTAGGTACACTTATATAGTCTATTGTAATTCAATACAACTGTTGTGCCATAAATTATACTTTATAATGTTCATTTTTAGATGAATTCAAGAAAAGAGTGCTGTTATGGACTACGTCCTTAATATTTACATACATTAGGGCTCCGAATATTAGAAACACCTCTGAATATACTGCAGTCCAGTACAACACCATCACTAACTATGACCTGAACGCTCTCGATGACACCTCTATGACAGCGTAAAAAAAACATTGGTCTCATAAGATCTGACTCTATGGACTTTTTGGCAGTGCAGTTGAATTGGATTGCATTCGATTGTACAGGTGTACCGTATAAAGTGGCCAATGTGTATAATCACCATACACACACCGACACAAAAAGTACACAACAAAGTCTTACACTTCTGTGTGTTGCTGTCAGGGGAAGGAACGGACCCGTTGGCACCTCAGCCAAAGGTAAGTAGCCATTACTTTTTTGTTTAACTGAAACACTCTTTCACACTCATTCATACACATGCATATGTGTGTACTGCTAGTTTATGGCATATTATCAGAGTCCCTGACTCGCTATTTATCTTCAGAGATTGGACTTCACCCTCTTCAACCCCCTGGCGGACCTGGACTTCTGTTTCTATGACGACACCCTGCTGGAATCAGTGAAAGTGGGAGACGCACACACTCACAAGTTTTTCCGCCTGCTATCCCTCTGCCACACCGTTATGAGTGAGGAGAAGAGCGAGGGTGAGCAAGGGAAGGGGAATGTGGGAGGTCAAATGGCGGCAAACATTGAAGCCAATCTGTATTTTCTCTCCCTTATTTATCATCATGTTATCGGTCTGCCTAGGAGAGCTGGTTTACAAGGCTCAATCGCCAGATGAGGGGGCTCTAGTGACAGCAGCTCGAAACTTCGGCTTTGTGTTTCGCTCCCGAACACCTGGGACGATAACTACGACAGAGATGGGACGACCTGTCACCTACACTCTGCTTGCCATACTGGACTTCAACAACATACGCAAGAGGATGTCTGTTATAGGTGTGCAGGGATCATCATGTTCAGTTTACAAAAAATATGTTTATTTTAAGTCAAGAAAAAGTGGGTAAGAAATATGATAAAATATAATAGATCTCATATTAATCTGGATGAAATAAGGTTTGAAGAATACTATCTGCAATTTAACCACTCTGTAGTTAAAGCATTTTCCACACACTATTTAGAGGGACTCTGGTGCGTAAAGTGTGTATTCTCCCTATTTTTCTCTTAAAAATGATTTTGCCTGAAGACTTTTCGTAAAACAACCTTACTCACGATAGGTTACAATGATGAGCACCTTGTTGCAGCAGAGAACACAATGTTGGGTGTACAGGGACTTAAATATTATGTGAAAATCACTTTAAATCTGGGGTCTTGGACGATTTGCACAATTCTTTCATACTTTGGCTGCCACTAACACAACGAGAACTGGCCTTTATTGCAGCGGACACATCTGATGAGTTGAGCTTTTTTTGTTCAAATCAAAAATATGTATTTAAACAGACAGGATATAGGCTATTAGTCATGTTGACATTTTATCCCTCAGTAAGGTTTCACTGTGTGTTCCTAAGATTGGTCTTGGCTGGAAAACTACCCAGAAATCACTGGTCATATATCACCCTGGCCTTAAACACCTTTGGTCTTGCCACAGTGCAGCGGGACCGTGAGGCACTGAGCTCACGTTTAAACCTCAACAGTCGGCTGATGTCATGACGTTTACTGAAGATGAAAAAGAGGAGGGTCTGAAGAATCTGATTATTTGAAGGTGATGGAAGAGTTGTGTGGATTTCTTGAAGTTTCTTGTCTTCATTGTACTCAGTGCGTAACCCAGAGGGTCGAATCCGTCTGTACTGTAAAGGAGCTGACACTGTGCTGCTGGAGAGACTCCACCCCTGTAACCAGGAACTGACCAATGTCACCTCTGACCACCTCAATGTGAGTAAACAAACAGGGATGGATGCATGGATGGAATTGTACTGCCATCTAGTGTCTCCAAACTTGGAAACAGCTCAAACAAGTATTTAATCATTTACTCAGATAAAGTATATCAACTTGACACGTGGCACACGCTGATATTTTTGACCTGTATTTGGACCTTGATAGTGAAATAGAGTGCCATCGACCTTTAAGACTTCATTGTTTCTCCCAATGTGTATCGTCGTGTCAGAATGTGTGTATGTGTTTATGTTTGCACATGCCTGTGTGTATACTGTGTATTTGGGTCTAGGAGTATGCAGCCGATGGATTGCGGACGCTGGCGCTGGCCTACAGGGACCTGTCAGAGGACGAGTGGGAGGCATGGTCAGAGAGCCACCGCTACGCTGACAAGGCCGTCAGCTGCAGAGAGGAACGACTGGCAGACGCTTATGAGCAGATAGAACAAGACATGATGGTTAGTGACTTGGCCTGAGAGAGTGTGCATCCATCCAACCAAGCTTCCTTCCGCAAACGGAATAAAAATAGCACTTTAAAAACAGAAACTTCAGGTTTCGTTGGATGTATCGTCTAAACTGGTGAGGGGAAATTCCTCTTTTTTACTGTAGCTAAACAACACATTTTCTCAGTGCAGGATGTTAATTCGCTGATTGTCGATTTAATGAGTTGAATTGATGGTAAGCCATTTCAAGTTGTTAGACAGAAATTGCATTTATGCACTACTTAAATTTCCGGCTGGTATGATAACTGGAATTAATGTGTGTGTGCCCGTGTGTCTAGCTCCTGGGTGCCACAGCTATAGAGGACAAGCTGCAGGAAGGCGTCCCAGAGACCATCGCTGTCCTCTCTCTGGCTAACATTAAGATCTGGGTTCTCACTGGAGACAAACAGGGTGAGACACGTACACTTTTCCACACACTTTCAGAGCTTACTTTGCACACTATTGTTTCAAAAACACCATTTGCAAAGCTCCACACAAACAAAGGGTAACTCAGCAGACCTGAAAAACACACAAAGCATGCAGGCAGTGAAATTAGATCACTTTTCTCACATTAAATGAAAATATTAGCATGTTCAGCTCAACCTTTGATCCATCTGAGCTATCAGTCTGTCTTTATCATGAATCTTCAACATGTTCAGCTAAAACGATGAACTGCACTTCAGTAACCCACTCCCTTTCTCTCACAGAGACAGCTGTCAACATAGGCTATTCCTGCAAGATGCTTACAGATGACATGACCGAGGTGTTCATCATCTGTGGACACACTGTCCAGAGCGTACGGCAGGAGCTCGGGTCAGTCTGTCTGTCTGTCTGTCTGTTTGTCTTTCTGTCTGTCTGTCTGGTGCCTCTCTACACTCTAGGATTAACACAGAACAAAAATAAGAAAAGGCAGGTGTTGACCAGAAAATAACTAAGAAGTACTGTATATGCATGATTGGAGTGAGTAGGTGAGGTAGCAGTTTCCCCAACTACTTTACATGACTTACTGAACAATATCCAGTGGTTAACCCAAGCTTTCATTCAGCCTCTGCAGTTAAATCAACACATTAAAACCACCAAGCTGGTTAGAAGTCTCTAAATGCACAGCCCTGCAAATGTACTGCCTCCTCCAAAATGTGTTGAGTCATAAAATAGTTAGTAGTTTAAATATGTAGATGTTCCTTTCACCAAGAAATAAATCTACCATCTTTAGTGTAAAACCAGCATATGTCAAAGATTTTCTCTTGTCAATGACGATGTCATTCAATGATGCTAGTGCTAGCGACAGACAGTACAACACATAACAAAGCATAATGACAAAATGTTCCTTAAAGTGCCAAATGTTTACCATTTAAGAGTCAAATAGCCTGAACATATATAGCAAAGAAACACATGACGCCATCTTTTTTTGTGAATGTGGCGGGCGGTGATACATAGCTGTAGGCCAGAGGCCTAAACATCACCAATAACTTCAGGGTCCTTATTTCTTCAACTAATGTTAGATTTGTTTTCTCAGCTGTGTCTGTTTTGCCAATCTCTCCTGTTTTCTCTTCAAACACAGGTTGTGTTTTGGTTCTGTCTTTTTGTCAAAGACAAGCCATGTTGATGTTGAGTTTGTTTGTCTTCCTCTCCAGGAGGGCGAGGGAAAGGATGATCGAGCTGTCAAGAACCCGAGATGGAGGGAAGGAGGAGGGGATGGAGGGATGTTTCATGGGTAACGGGTTCAGAGAAGGACAAGAAGGAGATGGTACGGGAGGAAGAGAAGGAGGGAAACAGCTGCAGTGCCCTCCTCCTTCCTCCAACCTCATGGACAACATCTCTGGAGAGTTTGCCCTCGTAATCAACGGACACAGTCTGGTATTAATAACACGCCCCCACACTCACATTTACACAAGTTAAACCGCCAACTCTCGTCAATGTCTAACTTGCGTCAACAAACCATATTCTTCTTAAATAACTTTTCTTCCACAGCTCCAACTCTGACCCGTTACCATTTACCCGTAAAACGTCTCGACTCTTTCTTGCTCTGTGATAGGCCCACGCACTAGAAGCAGACATGGAGACGGAGTTTGTGTCGACAGCGTGCGCGTGCAAAGCAGTGATCTGCTGCCGAGTCACCCCGCTGCAAAAAGCTCAGGTGGTGGAGCTCATCAAGAAACACAAGAAGGCCGTCACTCTGGCTATAGGAGACGGAGCTAATGACGTTAGCATGATCAAAAGTGAGTTGTGCAATCATGGAGGATAAGACTGAGAGGAAAGAGAGAAGTAGGGTTTGACCACGTCGATGTCAGTGTCTACCTTTAGGCAATGGAAAGTCTCAGCAGAAGTGTGGTAGAAGTTGTTTATCTACATGGTGTTACTAGTAGTGACGACGGTGGTGTGGAAATGTGTCTTACTTTCGGTGTGATGTCCTCATTAATTGAGGAACTAATTTCTTAGTGTCTTCAATGTGATTAGTGTCCTTTTAAACTTTTTACTGACCTGCAGGTTTACTCATTACGCTGTGCAGAAAAAAACATTTGTTCAAACCCACAAAACTTTGTTTTTACTTCTATTAGAAATCCTAAACATACCAAATATGTCAGACGGAACTTCGGGGAAATATGTTTAAAATTATAAACAAGACATCTTGAATATTTCCATTTGATGAAATTGTGCCGCCATACATTTATTTTTTTACTATTTCACTCAGTGCAAAGAGCAAATAGCTTCATTAACAGTTGCAACAAGGGGGCACAGAATGATACTAAGATGTTTTTGTAACAATAAAGCTGCTTAAAAGGGAAACAAACAGAGAGGTTTGGTTAAGCCATTGTTCTGTTTCTCTAAGTGTGTTTGAAATAGTCTGTGTTTTGTAATCGTTGCATCACCTTGTGTGTTTTTCCCCTTATGGATGTACGTCATGTGAACATGTATAAGTACATGTTTCTTCAAATTAATTTATGCACGTAAAAAGCAGAAATACAGCCAATTCAGCAGCGATGGGTGGGGTTGATTCACATCCTGTCATTTTAGCTTTTCATATCTGAAAAATAGCATTTGTTTTATTTGTCACTTTAGCTTTCTTTACGAAGGCATAATAATTGATTATTTATTAATTCTTTATAGATGATTTATTAGCTATTTTTATTTTTTAAATACACAACAAGCAACATGCACATTACATATACAAAGGGTTATTTTTTCCCCGCAGTAGGCCCTATTTTATCCACGTAAGTTCAAATGCTTTCTTTGTTTCTTATAGTTATTTGTCTTTCACTATTCACTATCAAAAACCCTACAAGAAAGCCAAAACAAAAGTCCAGTTTTTCCTAATTTATGTGGCTTACTTTTTAAAATCTCTTTCTCTCTCCACTCCTCCAGGTGCTCATATCGGAGTTGGTATCTCAGGTCAGGAGGGGATCCAGGCTGTGCTGGCCAGTGACTACTCCTTCTCCCAGTTCCGCTTCCTACAGCGCCTGCTGTTGGTGCACGGCCGCTGGTCCTACCTGCGCATGTGCCGCTTCCTCTGCTACTTCTTCTACAAGAACTTTGCCTTCACCATGGTGCACTTCTGGTTTGGCTTCTTCTGTGGCTTCTCTGCACAGGTCAGAGAGTAGAGCTCATGAGGACATCTTAATGTCAACAATCGGGTTCGGAAATTGTAATTATGATTTTCTCTTTGTCTGTGTTTTTGTGTCCATCTCCTCTCTCTTGTAGACCGTGTATGATCAGTACTTCATCACTCTCTACAACATTGTCTACACCTCCCTCCCTGTGCTGGCCATGGGGATATTTGACCAGGTCTGTTCAATCATAATGTGCATGTTGTATTCTTTCCATTAAATTGAAGAACACGCATGTAAGTGAATTCTCTGTTGCTGTATAAATTGTAATCAGCCACGACAACAGGACAATAATGATTGGTGAAGCTACATTTTTGCTTCACTAGAGTGAGATAACAGTGTTGGTCTGTTGGTTGGTCATTCCACCACTTGGGACCACACTGAAATATCTCAACAAGTTATTGGATGAACTGCCATAAAAGTTTGTACAATTCATGGTCCCCAGAGGATGAAGCTTACTGACTTAAAAAAATCTCCAGACTGCCCCTGTAGTGCCACAACAACTTAACTTTTCACCCAGTGCCATCATCAGGTTGAACTTTTAACTTTCATGAACAAATACCTCCAAACTAATGGTATTTCCATCAGTATCAGCTGTATTTTGTGTTAAGTGCTGCTAACATGCATGCCAAACCAAGATGGGGAACATGGTTCATGGTAAACATTATACCTTCTTGGCATTGGCATGTTAGCGTTGTTATTGTGAATATATTGGCATATATGTTGGTAAACTGTACATTCCAGGTACTTTTATAATTACGACCACAACCAGATAGAGGAAGTCCTCAAGGAGGCTGATGTTTACCTCAACCGTGTTAAGCACTAAACACTAAAATGGTGTTATTTAGTAAATGCAGCGCCTTACACATCTTCTCTTATTTTAGGATGTTCCTGACCAGAGAAGTCTGGAGTATCCTAAACTGTATGAGCCGGGGCAGCTCAACCTCCTCTTCAACAAGAGAGAGTTCTTCATCTGCATCGCCCAGGGCATCTACACGTCAGTGGTGCTGTTTTTTGTCCCCTGTGCAGTTCTGTCCGACGCCACTCAGAGCACCGGAGTGCCCCTCGCTGACTACCAGACCTTTGCAGTCACCACAGCAACAGCCCTGGTCATCGTGGTCAGCGTACAGGTGAGAGAGGCCTGTGCGGCTTTCGTCACAGCTTGCAACCTCAATGTTTAACTACTGTCTGTACCAGCATTGTGTATTAACTGTGTTGTTTTTTTGCATGTGTGTCTGTGTCTATGTAGATCGCTCTTGACACAGGCTTCTGGACTGTTATTAACCATGTGTTTGTGTGGGGCTCTCTGGGCCTCTTCTTCTCCATCATGCTCGCTCTGCACAGTCAGACCCTCTTCATGATCTTTCCCAATCAGTTCCACTTTGTAGGTCGGTCCCCTCTTCTTGTTGTTTGTCACACACGCAAACACTCACACACGGACAGACAGACTGACCAATACTTAATTGTTGTAGCCAATATAAAATATTTCGGAATATAAAATGCTTAAAAAAATGTATTTTCTAAGGATGCTTCACATTTGTCAAGTGAATTGTAATAGATTACACTGAGGGAGGATCATTTAGAAATGTCAATAAACCAGTATTACCAAATATATTTGTGTATTGCCTCTATAAAATATAATACTTTAATAATCTTTGCTGTAGTCACCTGCTGAAATCATTTCACGCCACCATATAGATCATCATGTAACGATGTTTAATATCTGTGTGTTCTTAGTATTTGTGAAATGCTGTAAACTCCTAAAACATATTTTCTAATGTTTGTTTGTTTGTGTGCGTTTGTGAGTACAGGTAGTGCCCAGAACACATTGTTGCAGCCAGTCGTGTGGTTAACTATTGCGCTGGCGACAGCAATATGCATAGTTCCAGTTTTGGCATTCCGCTTCCTTAAGGTGGACCTCAAACCTCAGCTCTCAGACACGGTGAGAAAACACACACAAACACAACGTTGTCTGACCCTGATGTGCCCATCTTCTTCTTTGCAACATGTGTCAATGTCTCGTCTTCGCAACAGGTCAGTTTGAAACTGGTCTCAGCTAATGATTAACTGCACGCGTACAAACAGTTCATCTGTGTGTGATGAAGAGTTCATGCTTACCGTCACTGGCCTCATGCACTGAAAGTACTCTGCAAATATTGACTTAATCAGTGTACCCTAATGACTCAAGTTACTTTATAGTATACGAGCTCAGTGTGTGGCCTCGTCAGTCAGTGTCTCAAGCCAGTGGGGCCTCCAACCAAACCTGCTGTGGTCGACATTATGTAGCAGTCAAAGACTGGTTCGGGACCCATCGGTGGGTTGCAGCTGATTTTATTGGGGTCCCCAAATTCATTTGCAGAATCTCTTCCATAGTCTTTTATTAAACATTTATATCTGCAATTCTTATAATTGTAGTACTTATAACATTGAATGTATTGTGAAAGGCCTGCGTACATTTGTTTGTTTTACTGAAGGTAGGAAATAAGAAGAATAATGTCGCTTGTTAACTGAATGTATTTATTTGGTCTAATTTATGAAGTGTTTACATGTGTATATGTTTAAAATAACAAATTCATAAAACAAAGTTGTGATTTATCAAACGTATATCTCTTTGAAATGGCTGGTTTACCTATTCTAGATAATAGGTAATAATAAAGGTGATGCCGAAATGGCAGTAACGTTCATTTAAGCACGAATCTGCTCTTCTCACGATTTATAGATGAGACCCAGGAAACACTGATATAACATAGGACTGAAAAATGTGCAGGAAACGAAATATAAGGCACATTGGTGGCAAAAGAGCAAAAACAGAAAAATAGAAGAATTTAGCAACTTTCAAGACATAACTTCCCTTTATGAGAAGTTCATTAGCTTAGCTTGGCTCAAAGAAGGAAAACAGTGCCAAACCACCGAAACTCAAACCTCTTGTCCATGATTCTTCTCCAGGTGCGCTACACTCAGCTGGTGCGGCAGAAGAAGCGAAAACCGGTAGATCGTAGCGAGGGAGGTGCCTGTCGTGGGTTGGGCAGTGTGTCAGAGGGCCGTCTGGGTGCTCGTGGCGGTTCTAGGAGGTCAGGCTACGCCTTTGCCCACCAGGAAGGATTTGGAGAGCTGATCACTTCAGGAAAGAACATGAGGCTCTCGTCTCTGGCCCTGGCCAACTTTGCCTCCAGACACAGCTCCGGCTGGATCGACACGCTCCGCAGGAAGAAACCTACGCACGCTCACACAACTCCCAGCGCCTCCGGGGAGAGCAGCCCAGCACCCAGTTGTGTGTCTGGGTCAGTTCCGGCGCTCTCAAACTCCTCCTCTGTTCTGGGCGGCTCACAAGATACACCCATCGAGGAGGAGACAGGTGCAGCACCAGCCCAAAATACACAGACTCTTCCCGCTTTATCCACACAAACCCCACCAGCTTCAGAAGACGCCACACCTCAGGGTTCAACCCAGGCCGTGGATGCTGGCATCCTTACCCCCGCAGCAGTGAGGTCCCGTGGGGGAGACTCACCTGGAGGCTGGACGATCACTCTGGGCTCCATGCAGGTGAGCTGCTGTTTTTTTTTTTTTAATTCATGCATCAATAACAGCACATCTAAAATCATACACATTGACACAACCGTTATTCTCTCCAACAGGAAGCTCTGTTTGGTTGGAAGGCTCGGGCCACTGCATCCAACAGCCCCCGCCCTCCCTCTGTTCCCATGGAAAGCAGCCAGATTGAATGAAACATTCAGAACGAATGGAGGAATACCTTGTTCACTACTGTCCATCACATGTTTGCACACACATATAGGATGTGTTGCGTGCTTTCCTGGAGAGATACTGAGACATAGAGAGCAGACTGTTGTAAAAAGCTGCCCAGTCAGTTTCCCAACTGAAGCTTCGTTAATAAGTCAAATAAATCTAAATCATAGGCAGAAGTGGCATGGACCTTGTCAAACTATAAATTGGGATTCAATGGTGATATACATGTTCCCACGCCATATGATTACTGTTCATGAATGACTAGAATATCATGAGATTTACAGTATTTCAATAAAGGAAATCAGCGGGTGCGGAAACAGGTAACTTCCTATTAATGATGTAAAAGATTGTTTCCACTTATAATTTCAAGTTAAGCCTCGCTCACAACCAAGCTCCCCTCAAAATCAACAATGGGTTGTATGAATGAGCTGAATAACAAGACTTTTAACCAGTGAAGTGCAGGCATTTTTTGTAAAGGTGTTTTTGTTCACGATAGTTCTCAGTGAGAACGGTGCTTTATGTTACAGGACACTGCAAAACTGGTGCAGGACTTGTGTCCTTTATCTCCCATTGATTTTGTCTTCCTTGTTATACCTTTACTTCAAATGTTTTCCTTTTCTTTTTGCATCATATTGATGTGTTTTATAATGGTCTAGTTGAGTTGCACTTTAAGCAAGCTGTCAGTGCTTTTTCTCCTCTTTGCAGGTTTTTTGTTTCGTTTTGGTCTGACAAAGGGCCAAATCATGTTGACAAACTGCCACAAGCTTACTTTAGGTTAGACCTTGGGCAAAGTGCAAAAGAAAAGGCAGTAACAGACTTGTCAAAACCGTCATTTCAATGAAGTGCTTTAAATTTGTCCATGCATAAAGGGAAGGTGTTTGTGGATGATTATGCCTTAACAATGCCTCCATTTTGGTCCTCTAAAGCTCTTCTGGTTCCTGATCTATCAATCAAGTACAACATCCCGTCTGTGTTGCAAATGCTACTGTGAATTACGGACCCTTACCCAAGTTGGAGTGAGATAATAAGTAGGTAGGGTAACCAGAGGAACAATATAAACGTGCTCCAGGATCAGTCCCTTCTATTGCAGTCTTCAACAAAGTAGCTTTTAGACTGAAAACACCACATTATGCTAATATGAGCTGCAGAGACAAGGACAGAAATGAATGTACTGTTGAACTGGTGGTCAATAAACTTGTCATCTTTCTTTCAAATGAGAGAATCAAACTGTGTCCATGCAAATGTTATTTCAAGTAGCAACCATAGTGTAAGGTAGAGATGACCACGCTGCTGTGGGCCATGAAATGAGGTGAAAAATAGCCGGCAGCTTTAAAAATGTTTGTACAATGCAACAACAAAAAAATTGACCTGTGGTACCTTGTGTGGCAAAATCACTCTTTAGTCGTCTAGTTTATCACGATGCACCATCATTTGTTATTGGCAAATATGAAAATATGTGTGGAAAGAGATATTTTGAGTACTTGTCAAGACTTGTCAATAAATGCAACTTGTTTACAACTCAATACTACAGAAAATCCATATACATTCCTACACTTACAGTATGTCATTAAAACCAAAGTGCACCATGTGTGACACAAAAAAATGAAGGATATCAAGAAGGGAACTTGAGTGTGACAGACTTCCTGAGTATGACCAGTTTTAGATATTAAAATTAAAATAGCAGGCCTATTTTCAGCTTTCACAGGGGTTTTATTTTGACGCTGGGTAGGATTTCCTCTTTAAAGTACTGAACAACGGGAAGAGAGCTGGGATTTCACAATAACGGGTCTTACTGACAGCAGACTGCTGCAACCAGAGGAAACCGGTAACTGTGCTTTAACAACCCCGTCTGTGCAGGAGGACCTTCAGTTGTTGTTGCTCGTGTGAAGAGATTGATGAGAACCACAATAATCTCCAACTGGTGCTGTTTGCACGTAAGTGATGGTGTGAGGACCCGGTGAGGGGAGACTCATGCGCAAACATGCGGGGTTTTCTCCCTTTGCTGTGCGTTCTGTGCGCCGCACAGGTCCAAGGCATTTTCGACGGAAAATGTCCGAGAAAAGGTAATAATCTTTGTGATTGATCCATCCTGCCATGTCAGTAAAAACAAGCCATGTTCTGACTTACTTTTAATTTATTACTTCAAAAGCAGATGTAAGGTGTTTTGTTCGCTTATGGGGTCATTATTGTCACCCACAAGAGTTATTCAGACTGTTGTCAATCACAGTAAATGGATCAAACCGTGCTCTGTAGCAGCCTGCTTTGTTTGCAGTGTAAGCACAGTGCTACATTGTTTCGCAAAAGTTGTTTATTTTTCGTATTTGACATATTTATAATATAGATCATTAAGAAATTATCTTTATTGTCATTCTGTGTTGTTTAACATCTAAATTGTTGTTTTGTAAAGCTTTTGTGGAAACTCAGATAAATGTTATTCATATTATTTGCTTAAAGTATTTACTCAGTTGTTATTTTCTCCAGATGTTCAGTTATTTTTTCTTAAAGGGAATAAAGTTCCTTTTACTTTGGTGTCAAAATATCTAATTATCCAGATTATTAATGCAGGTCAGACAAATGATGTATATACTATGTCAGGCAAATTCATATGTTAGAATATGTGTAAATGTATTAAACCTAAATCCTGTCCACACACAGTAGCAGATGTGTGGTTTTGCCTTCTCTCAGCTGCAGAGCCTCTAGTTATATCCATATCTTTAGGCTAGATAGACAGAGAACTGGGAAACTGGGAGTAAGGGAGAGAAAGTATGTTTGCAAGGCCAATGGACAGGAGGGTGTAAATACTTCTCAAGTCATAATTAATTGAGTTTTGAGTGCAATCCGAAAATCTGTGTAATGTCAGAAATGTAAATAAGTGAGAGGGCATGATATAAAAAGAAACAGTAAAGAAAAGATGACTCTTAAAACAGGAAGTTAAAAAAGAGTTGGTAGTTTTGGTTATGTAATGTTCTATCTGTGCCGTGCGGAGTCGACAGCAACCGATGCTCAAGAACTTGTCATTTTGTGCAAAATACTGTCTGAATGTACAGTAAAAAAAGTCTTTCCCACACATAGGTCAGAACAACCAGCACACCTGTTGATTTATAAACTCTATAAATTATGTTTGTTTTTCTGTCCAGACCCTCCCCCTGGTTTGTTGGTTGTATCTCCGGGCAGTAAGTTGGTTTTGACCTGCAGTGGTGGTGTGGAGGTGAACGGAGTGAAGGTCAGCATTCACACAAACAACAGAAGAGGGAGTTCTTTTAATGCAACCCCAACCACTGTAAACATTATAAGCAAAACTGGAGTTTTGATGAAAAGCAAAACACATACTGTGAAAACTCCTGTAAGTGAGGGATACCAGTCTAACTCAGAATCGTCAGGGGAAAGCAGAAGCCCTGGACGTACAGAGACAGGATATACAGCTTCTACCACCACTCACACAGTCCGGCCAACCAATGCGAGCAGACTGCTGAAGGTTGAATCCGACCGGGAGGCTGAGGAGATGGACGGCGTCGGCGATTATGAGGAAGAGGAGGGAGCGGAGGAAGGGAGCAGAGTAACAAGAGGCATAAAGTCAAGGCTACAGTGGAAGCGGAACGGTAGGACAGTGGGAAAAGGAGACGGAGACTGGGGTGAAATCACATTTGAGAGGAGTGGGGCTTCACTGTCTCTGTCCTCGGTAAGACTGACGGACTCTGGGAGGTACACCTGCCATCACAGAGGCAGAGAGAGGTTCTCCTTAAAGGTAAACGTTGCAGGTGAGTCAGAACAGCAGGCAATTGGATATTTATCCTTCGCTCTTTCATTTGTCCTAACATATCATGTTTTTCAAAACAAAAACCTTAGCATTAGCGTTAGGTTTTCTGTATAAAATACAGTTTTAGTAAGACGTTGCAAAGTGCATTATGCTACATATTCAGAATGTAAGTGTAAATGAAAGATGTAATGCATCAGTGTGACAATAAACTGAGTAATGATGTAGGGGTAGAACAATGAGATGCTACTTCACATTTAATGCTTTAATGCATACATGCTTATGGTATGGTGCCCTGCTTTTCTCTGTTTTACATTATTATTGATTCAATATTTTTGTGATTTGGATTGTTGGTTGGACAAAACAAATATTTAAAATTGACTTATTGGACTCTGAACAAGCATTATTGCCATTTTTTTATTGTTTTTAAAACCACTCATTAAATTGTAGTTGTAGTTGTCACTTTCGGTGATTGGTTGGTGGTTGATGTCGATATATTTAGTAAAGACAACAAATAACTAAGAGATGAATATACAGTACCACTGCATGTCTTCTTTATGTGTTAGATCCTCCAGAGAATCCCAGCCTGTCCTGCTACAAAAGGTCACCCAGCAGTAAGATTCGCTGTGAATGGGTGCCTCAGAAGCCCGTCACTGTATGGCCTAACTGTTACCTCTTACTCAATAAAAGGTAAGGACAGACACTAATACCACAACTACCCAATGAATAACTTGTACTTGTGTGTGGAGATAGTAAATACTACTTTACAAACAAACCTTTAACAACATTATAATCTATGATTGAGATGCAGTTTCTTTTCAGTCTCTGGGTCAACTGACCTGTCAATCACATCAGGTCTGTTAGCAGGTCTCAATTTCACATATACATAGATGTACAATAAATAATTTGAATTATTCTCCTTTGACACCTCGTCATGGTTTATCCCTCCTATACCATGCCATACATTTCAAACTAGAGCATTTGATGCTGCGTTGAATGATTTAGACTCCAAATTCAAAAGTTAACCAGAAATGATGACGTTTTGGGAAGAAAACTGCTAAAGTTTTGCAGTTGAGACATCTGAAATAGCTGAATGGAAGTGCCCGGAGAAGTTGATGTTTCAGAGAAAGCATTGAATGAAGTATTGGTTGAAATAAAAAAAAAATTGCGCTTTTATTAGACATGTGACAGTAGAGAAATGACAGGAAATGAGGGGAGAGGGAGCGAGAGAGTACTCAGCTGGACTACTAGACCACCTTGGCACCCCAGAAAAATACTACATATGGGGGGTGAACAAGGTTAAAACTACAACAGCAATACAAATCATGTTCTTTTTTTATCTCACCCATCTTCCTGTGAGTGAAACAGTTATTTCCTTGTTGTTCCTTCTCTCAGCCCGACAGATGCATTTCTTCGATCGCAGTGCTCATACTCATCTCGGCGCTCCCGCTGTTGGTGTGCTCTGGAGCACAATGAGGACGAGCAGAGAACCCTTCACACGGCCTACCTGTGTGTTACGAGCATCACGGGAAACGCCACCAGCGCCCTGGTGCACTTCCTACCTCTGGGCATTTGTAAGTTTGTGTGTCGAGCCGGGTGTGTGTCCGTGTCACGTGTGCGTTTGGTCTGATGGATAACGCTTACTATATTCCTTCCCGCTCCCTCAGTAAAGCCAGACCCTCCATCGTATGTGACAGTTCGACAGGAGGAGGGACAGGAGATGAGGATGACCGTCACCTGGGGTTTGCCGAACTCCTGGAAGCCCCAAGACAACTATTATGAACTAATCTACGAGATCAAATACCGACCTAATATATCCTCGTTATATCATGGGCAGGTGCGTGCTGGTGGACAAATGCTTTCTGAGCATGCACTGTCGGTGTGAGTGTGTTTACTTTTCACAGTTCAGTCGTAGTGTTCTGGCCTGAACAATAAGGTTTTCCTGGTTGCCTCTCTGTATGTGTCCATGTAGATACAGACGATAAAGAAGCGCTCCTACACTATCACTGATGCAATGCCTGGTGTTGAGTACTTGATACAGCTCAGAACCAAGGAAGAGTATGATGGTCAGTGGAGTGACTGGAGTAAACCTGTCTATGCCAGCAGTTGGTTATTCACGACAGGTAGGCACACATGCACACACTCATACATGTAGAAAGAAACGTGAACAAAATCAAGCCATTTCAAAATTGTGTCGTGCGTTTAGTTGAAGCTGTTGTTAGTGGAAACTTCAAATTAGCACTTTTTCTTGCTCAGGGGCCAGCAGGCAGAAAAAGTGTGTTATTGGTTTTAGAGACGTGGAAGTGATGTGGATTAGGGGAACCTGTAAATCATTGAGCTTTGCCACCTTCGTAATACATGACCCAGCCTGGACGCAGACAAAGGTAGCCATGACGACCTGAGCAGGAGGGCCTCCTGTTTCCTTCCCGTATGATTGGGTTTTCCAAAGAAGCTCATCATAATCACCCTCTCATACGTACCTACTTTTACTCCTTCCAACTGTGCTTAATATGCAGCTATATCACAGAAGCAATCATCAACAGAATATCTTTTCTCTTTAAAGAACTTTTCACTCTCAAAAACGTCTGTAGATCAAAACATTCGATGCTTAAATAAGTCTTGAATCCAAAGGTAATGATTTTTTAAAAACGAAACATGACTATATAAAAGAATTATACAATAACAGAACTCCGTCTAGATCAGTGGCTCCCAACCTTTTTTTCATGTGATGAGATGAAAGACTTTATTTTGTGTAGCAGAAATTGTTTATTTCTGGTTCCTGTCTTGCTGGTCTTTCTTGTGACCGCTTCCCAACCTCCAGATGTGAAACACTGGTCTAAACAAAGCATTATATACAATACAGTATGTTTTTACTGTTCATGAATGTTATATTGTCTAGATGAAGGGGCTGCCTTTCTGTTAAAATTGTTGATAACATGTCATCTGCATGGGTTTCTTTCTCCTCAGCTAAAGGGTCGTTCGGGAAGGATGATCTCTCTGCCACAATGGTGAGAGTCAAAGAGGCATTAGTGCTATACTGTAATATATATATGTAATACTGTACTATAATGCTGTACTCATTGTTGTCCTGCCTCCAGTATCTCACCACGTCTCTTGTGTTACTTTCTCTAACTTGCAGTTCCCAGTATACACAGACAACGAAGGCAGCTCCGATACAGATGATGATGTGTTTGATGGTAAGACAGCTAGCAGACAGTGAAACATGTTGGTTAATTTGTTCATGTGTGTGTGTGTGTGTGTGTGTGTGTGTGTGTGTGTGTGTGTGTGTGTGTGTGTGTGTGTGTGTGTGTGTGTGTGAGAGACGAGGGGGGAAAAGACGAGAGAGAGGGAACTCTTAAGTGTTGAGTGCTGAAAACCCCCTCTGCCCCACTGGGTTTCAACAGGAAGCCATGTCATCATAATAACTGAGGCTTAACAACGAAACAAGCCACAGGAAACATGGCTCAACACAAATCTCACACACACACACACACACACACACACACACACATTCAGTTACACCCATACACGTTGCATGGATGTTATTCAGCTCTATTAGGATTTCCCACTGTCTTCTCCTGTCTTTACTGCAGTTCCTGAACCAGTCGAAAGTGGTGCAGAGGTGTTACGTCATGTCATGTGGATATCTGGTTCACTTTCTCTCTTGTCGGTCATTTTGGCTGCCTACATATTCAGGTAAATTATATCTATTTCTATCTATATCGAAAATATAGTATTTCCTGCTGTACAACAAACATGGATACATTAATAACCAGTCGATGGATGTCCCAGTCTTCAAATCTCAGCAAATTATTTCAGTCAAATTTTCTTCTTTTCATTTCAGACACAAGGACAGATTTATGCCTAAACTCCAGAGACTGAGTGTCGTCATACAGTGTGATGACTCTCCGCGGCCTCAGCCTTCTGCACCAAGACCTCCAGAAGGACAGTCTCTGGTGACCTTTGCCCCTCCTCGTTACAAAAAAAACCCACAGAAGGAAGTGGAAGAAGGGGAAGACGAAAATAAAGAAGAACAGCGGCTGAAGGAGAGGGTAGAAGCCATGCACTTCAACAACACAAGTTATTTCTTTCTCCATAGGGACTCATGAGCAGGCAGGAAAGGGAATAAGACTAGCCAGTGTCACAGATGACTAAGGATAATGGACTTAAAATTGTTATCATTCTCCAATGAGCTTCTGTTGGAAACAAAAATTCTACTATTCTTTAACTAATACCTAAAATACCTCTCATAGACTTTTTGTTGCCTTTGTCTCAAAACCAGCCTTTTACCTGCTCTTTCTCAAGTCTGTGCCAAGTGTGTTGATGAACTGTAGACTAGATGTAGGCCTCATTATAGGCCTGCGTCAAGCATACCGCCTCATCTTCTGTTTGTATATAATTTCTATTAAGGTTTATCAAATATGTCACTTGCCTCCTGCTCTTTCTGTTTAAACATATTCTTTACAAGGTTTGACAAGAATTGCCAAAAGTTGCTGACAAAAGCACTGGTTGTTCATCAGCTGTCCTCCCTTTTAGACTGATTAGGCCAGGCTCATTGTCTTGTTTAAGGTTCTGTGTTGGCCCCTGAACTCCAGGTTGTAGGACTATTTACAGTACCTTGTAAAAATAACATCAACTGATAAGACACAGGCCTTAAGTTGGGTCCTGCTTTATTATCTGATCTTGAGCCTCTGTCTTGAAGGGAACCTCTGTGACAAAATATAGTTTTAAGACCTCCATTACCTTAGTTTTGTGTTTATGTGTCATATTGCAAAATTTATTTAATAAAATCAAATTACCACTCAGCAAATCGGGTGCTATGTTGCCTAGTATTCTAAACTGCACACATTGCACAGCGAAGGAGGAACATGGAGTTAATACAAACCCGAGCAGCATGTTGAGGTGGGATACAAAATGTCAAAAATCGAATTGGAATTTTAAACAGTTTTCAGTGTCTGTACAGCTAAATCTAAACAGGATTTAGCTGTACAGGAAGTAATTCATCAGCCAAAACCTCATCAAATATGATCGTTGTGGTCATATGTGGAATGTGATGGGGTATAATTAGAGAAGTTAATGAAATGAGTTAGTGATGAAACTTCACTTCAGCCACCGTGGTGGTTTACCGCTCTTGCAATACTACAGAAAAAAAATCAAAAAGTTGAAGGATTCTTGAGTTTTTTTAAGAGGCTCTAAGTAGACAAAACAGTGCTGTTTATACCTGCCATGCGATTCTCAAATGATTCCTGCTTCAAGACGTGGATTCAGTTCAATTACGACACAATAATATACTGGGAGCTATTGTCCTGTCACATGCTGCCACCTCGCGGACGCAGCCATTATTGATGGAGGTCGTTTCCATAGCAGCACTTCTGCCCAAACCGTATCAAACGTTTGCCGGTCAGCGGACACAGTACGGTAAAGAATTAGACGAACACAGATGATGGCTGGAAATGGAGCTTTAGCGAAACTGGACGTCGGAGTATTAAGTGCTGAGCAGCAAGAGAAGCTGCGACGCTTCAAGGTAACACCGCTAACGAGAGAGCCGCAGCTTGATCTGCATGCTGTTGATCAGCGATCCTTAAAATGCATTTTCTCATGATTGTCAGATCAGAACGAGAGTCGACAACGAGACGTATTTGAGATCGCACCCAGAAGTAGAGGTATTGATAGGGGGCTTTCTAAGGTAACGTCAGCTAGATCAACTTCTTTTGCTTTTAGACAATAAAAAGGCTCGTGGTGTGCGTGTTGGTGAACTTTACTATTGCTAGTTGTGTTGGAGACTGAGATCCTGATGTCACACAGACGTAAGCTTGCTCTCATGGACAGATAACACTTAACCAAACCAAGGCCAGCCTTTATAAGCACATGTAAATGAGCCTAATCTTGTTTCTCCTCCTAATGAGCGTGGTGGCATCCTTAATTAGTTGTATTTAATAGTATTGTCTGATAAAAGACACCAGCAAGTAAACAATATAGGCAACCTAAAGAGAATTACAGATAGTTACAGTATTACTATATTTAGGCTACATTTGTGATAAAGAGGATTTCCCCTTTGGAAAGTTATATTACAAAGATCTCAGGTACAAAATATAACAAGACTAGAACAATTACATGATTAAACAAAATATGAATTAAAGCCTAAATATTTCAAATAAAGGTTTGTGTCTGAAAAGATGTAAACTGAGCTTGACATGCACATATCGTCAGGCAAACGATTCCATGTAGTTCTAACTTATCTCCGCTTGCTTTTGGAATACATTTAGCTCTGAGTTTTCCTGGTGAACATGAGCTTGTCTTTTTCTTTTATTTGTTTGTATTTTCAAGGATGATAAAAGGTCTGAGTTTGTCTGTATGTGCAGCCAGTTGTTTCTAGAAAAAATGCCATACTTTAAAAAGCCTATTCCAAGCTGCTCATACTTTAGTTGTACAGTTACTATTTGTATTTTCTGTCCTCCTCCTCATAGAGATGTAATTCTTAAAAGGCCCGCTGATATCCGTGAGTTTGCTGCAGGTAAGTTGCACACACACACACACACACACACACACACACACACACACACACATAATGTTTCGTATGTCACATGTTTGGGTATGATATCATTTTATTGTGCTGTCCCATGAAAAGACAACAATCCTTTGATCGTTTAGTTTGTTTTTTTCCACACAGAAATAAGTTCCTCAAGCTTTGGCTATACAGAAAATACTAAAGTGAACAACTGTTTTAGCATTATTTTTCTGAGCTTTTTTATTAATTCAAATGTTGGGCATTTTTAAAGCTTTACTCAAATTGAATAGGCATGAATGGGAGTGTGGTTGAGTGCCACTGACATCAGAAAGTACGAGAGATCGACAAAGTCATTGTTCGATTTTGTTTATTCGTGGGATTTGTTGACAAGAAGAAACATAAAACAATACCATAAAAATACTGTTAACACACAAGCTTGATATCACCCACTAACCAGTGTCAATGGGCTTTTTCAGATCACTTCTCCAACCCAAATCTTCATGTGGTTATTGGCTCCAAAGTGGAAGGAAACATGGAGTGAAACAAACCCAACAGTCACGCTGCTTCTCCTTTGTGTCTTTGTCTGTACAGAGCAACACACGGATGGACTCTATTTTAGAAACGACAAAGACACTCATACATTTGCTTCAGTCCACTAATTGCTCAGTTGACAACATTATTGTCAGATTTCCAATCACGCATCATACACAAATCAAAAATGTGTACATGGAAAATATAGGCAAACTTGTAAATGTGTACATAGATATTGGCTGTAAGTGTTTTGATTTAAAAGCTGGAAATAAAAATGTATTTAAAAAAAACAACTCCTTAAGTATTTCTTTCTTTTGTGACATGCAGTATTATATTTTCCTGCCAGTTCTACTGTAGTGCTGTCTTTTTTCTCTCTCTCACTCACTCACTCACACACACACACACACACACACACACACACACACACACACACAGACATAATTAAATAAGATGCACCTACTTCAGGAGAACAGGTTACCACCCAGCCTACTCACATTAGATGTGAGAGAGGCAGAGGAACAACACGCACATCTTTACTTTTCTGTTTTTAAATTGCATTGTTTTAAGATTCTACCTGGTAGCGGACGCAGATTATGTAAGTAAAAAGTAATTTGTACATAAATCAATACGTTCTTTGTTTCCCTTTTCAGTCTGTGTGATGCGTTGATAGTTTCCGGTATGTAATTATGTTGAAGCCATTACTTTGCTTAAACGTACAGGTATAAATGTGTTTTTGTGTTTTATTTAATTTTTTTAAATTCTTGATATATGTGATTATATAGCCAGCACATAA
Organism: Anarhichas minor; assembly: GCF_050575085.1. NCBI lineage: Eukaryota > Metazoa > Chordata > Actinopteri > Perciformes > Anarhichadidae > Anarhichas > Anarhichas minor. The sequence continues at coordinate 4,028,054 of NW_027466487.1, read as the reverse complement.
AACATTGGGCACTAAAACCTTATCAATTTTTATTTTTACTCTACCATTTTTGGTAATCGCGTATTTTTAAATGAGAAGTCAAATCAATGGAGAGCAAACAAATTGAAAGCAAAGAAGCAACATGCAAATGTTTGAGAGGGAGCTCCAATATGTGAGAGACCATGTTGAATTCAAAGTTTGTGTTTATGCAAAAGTGATGGCGGAAGAGACCAGAAGCAGGCAAGCACATCATGTACTTTTCCAAACATGTTTTTCACAGCATGTTATCCTCCAAAGTCCATGGAGCCTCCTGTAAGATGGGTAACAAGGGTGGTAACTAGATCACAAATCCTCAGAGGAGGAAGCTTGTCATAAAACTGGAGGTGGTTTGCATGGAGACAGGTTCCATAACAACTAGAGACTGAATAACAAAACTGAATAAGTTTCTGTTATGGAAAGAAATACATCGTTACATAATGCAAAGAATACAAAAGTCAAAATGACTGGTAATATGTGTTGACATGAATAACTTCTTTGAATTCTGTCCTCATGTTCAACAGACAGGCAGGCAGGTCTTTTCACCATGGCCCCGAAAGGAGGAACATTTTTCCTTCTCCTCATTGTGGCCTGTGCAGCCTTGGGTAAGCAACACCATTACATTGATGGTCTTAAGAAATGCAAGCCCAAATGTATGCATGTTGTTAATGTGTGTCTTTTCATAATTATTCATTAAGCTATACCACCAGATGGGATGCCTAAAAATAAACGTGACTTCAGAGACATGGCCAAAAAACTGGTATGTCATTTCTTGAAATACTTGTTAGCTTTGAAGGGGATTCTTATTTTCAAGTAAAGCTTTCATTGTCAAAGAGAAGAGATTTTATGCGCACACACACACACACACACATTCTAGTTTTACAACTGTATGGCCTACTTGTTGCATATCAGAACCTTCATCATCACCAGGCTTTTCAGGTCCATGAACACTTTGTGCCTTTCATCTTAATTGTTTTTTAAAGATCACAGCTTCTTGTCAGCATCTACCATCAGTCTATGAAACTTTTTTTTGTTCATATACTGTATATAAAGTATATAGAAAACCCCAAAAGTACTGTAATTAAGTCTTGTTCACATGTTTTTTCAGTTCAATAAGTTTTTCTAACCATTAACAGAGAGTAAGTTAAAGAATTACATATCATACCTTAACGATGACCCTGATGTCTGTCTTTTTTTCATCAGATGAGGAAGTGCCAGACTAAGGGTGAGGGAACTTTCTCTCTCTCTCTCTCTCTCTCTGTCTCTCTCTTCCTCTGAGAGAGAGAGATTCATAACGCAAGACACAATAATACATGGCAAATAATCAGACCAGTCCTGATGTTGTTTAACTGTGCAACATATAAATATGGAGGGTTTCTCTGTTACAGGATACCCCGCGCCTGAGATAATGCAGCTGAAAACTGTCTTCAATAACAAGTAATTCTGTGTCTGTGTGCGGGTCCCTGTTCTGTCTGGTTGATTTCCCGAAGAGGCAGAAAATGTCAGATGTTCAAATGTTTAGGTGCCTTTTTATGAATATACATGTATTGGCTCCTGACCAAAGTGTAGGAAGCAGAGGGCTGCTAAGAAAAGTGAAAATGGATGATTAAAGGCTAAAATTAATCAGAAAATTAAAACGCAACACTTAATATTTAAAACCATTTCTACTGACCAAACAACTGTTTCCACTTTCAATCCTCTTTCAGTGACTTGCCTATGACAGACATAAACTCTGAGCAATCTGACACCCTCCTACCTACTTTTCTCAATGTCCTGCATTCTGTTTCTACCGACGAAGAAATGGTGCGAATACACACACACACACACACACACACTCAAGCACTTAAACCACTGTCAGTAATTATTGATTATTGGTTATTTTCGGAGCATTCCAATTGTTATCTTACTGGTTTATGGGTCATTATATTTATTATTTGTTTAACTGCACCTCTTAGCCAGAAGACATTAGTTGTCTATTTTTTCTCTATCTCGTTTAGACAACCAAGATGTGGAATTTCAAGAATCTTCCAACCATGCTCAAGCTGATGAGGAACTCCTCTGTCAGTACTCCAGACCACACTAATGCCAAGATCTTGAGAAAATAAAACCTAATCCATTAGCTAATGCAGCTTTCTGGCCCTCTATTGATTCCTGCAATCTCTCTCACTCACCCAGGTGGCATCTGCATGTTACATGCAAGCATTTGTGGCTCCTCTGTGCTGGGCGACTTTGACCTCACGGAGTGAAAACAACATGACTTCAGACGAGTATGACACACTGCTCTCGGCTGCCAAACCTGCGCTGCGGAATATGCCTTTTAACCTTCCCACTGACGTAGGAAGACGCCAAAACCTGAAAAAAATGTGAGTGTGCCATTATGTAATTACTTCCTCTGCTGTCTCTCAGCAGCTTTTCCTAAAATTGTAAAATTGGTCGTTGGTTCCAGGATGAAGGTGCTGATGGAGGTGCATGATCCCATGTCTAAAGACCAAAGGACTCGGGTGGTAAGATGGGTGAAAGAGCAGATCACACAGCAGTACTTCAACTGTACAATGAGGCCACCATCTGACCCAAGATCAAGTAAGAAATTAGTTAAGACCATCAGAAACCATTCTCTACGATAAAGTCAAGTCAAACATTCTGATATATTTATCATTAACTATTCATGAGAAAATCTGATTAATTCATACTCCTATGTGAAACAGATAAAAGATGAAAAATAACAGAGACTGGAAAAGCGGGAGGTAGACGAGCCTCTCGTATGTAGATCCTACAAAGCAAGTGGACAATTGTGTCATTAAAAAACCTTTTTTTTAAATTAAGCAGGAGAAAATCTGTGATAAGAGCAAGGACAAAGGACAATGGGGGATTGTTTGTGTCACAGAAACGCTGCATCTTTTGTGTGCGTTTCTTAGACACAGTAAGTATGCTTGCAAATGTATTTGTTTAGATGGGACTTAGATGTAGGGAATCATGCAAATCAAAGATAATATCAAGTGCTACAGGAAGGGGACAGTCTCCAGCACTGGTGACAATAAACACTCATCAGTACAGCAAACAGCCAAATCTTACCCGGCCATAAATCCTGAATGGGTTGGTGTGACGCCTTGTTTCCTGCCTCTTTCCTGTTGTCACTTTTCTGTTAAGTATGAATGTGACTTGTAACAGCCTCATTTACTCTGTAGTGCTGATGAAGAGCTGCAAACCTTTACTGGAATGGCTGAACTTGGAAGCGTTGACCATGATGGGACCTTACGTCTCCCGTTTAGCAACAAAAGACGTTGATTCTTCTCCCAGAGAACAGGTTAGATGGTGTGCAGAGAAGGATGAAGAGCCAATGCAACCAGCAGCAAAGGACACGATTTTAATTTGTAGCTCTGTTGCTTTGTTTCCTTCATTTTCTCCTCTAGCTGTGTGAATTTTTCCGCTCAGCCCAGTTCACATCCGCTATGAATATGACCTCTAAGATCAATCCAAGCCTGGGCAAGAAGTTTCTCCAAAGATTTCAAGAGTGCTTCCGTGGAAAGAAGGAGTTTGCTGAGAATGTGGACAAGTATTTATGCATGAATGTGCTTTACAGTTAAAAACTAATGACAAACTTAAAACATAAAGACTCTGTATCCGAATCTAGATCTATACTTACATAACTTGTTTTCTAGGTTCAGGTTTTTCTGTCTTTCCCATGTCATGTCATTTCTTGGTAAAACTGAAGAGGACAGATGAAACCTTCCACTCACTGTTTACCCTGAATGTGGGAGCTTTAGGGTTTTTTTTTAAGGAAGAAAGGTCTTAACAGCTAAGAGAGAAATCATGATACATACATACAGTCACTCATTATATGACAGAGAATGGGACATTAGTATTATGATAATTCTGTATATAAGTGAATGTACTCAACATTATAGAGAGCTGATTCAATTTCAAGGTTTAAATAATTACTACTTATCCACTTCCTCGTCAGGCTCGGCATACTGGCCTGTCATTTTTCCGCTGCTCCAGACTTGACTCCTGACATCAGCAGGAAACTCCTCTCTGAGCTTAACAACTGCGATGACTTCAGCAACCCCAAGATCAAACAGGTAGCAATTACTTGCTTAAACTTACCCAAACTTCAACCCATGGCCCCCTCGGCCAGAACAGAAGTAACATTTTCTTTTTCTTTTGTCTTCTTACCCTCTGCTGACTAAAGCTGAAGACGACTCTTGTCAAGTCTGTGATGTCAAATACAAACAGCACTGAAGCACTTGGCAAGCTGGGCATAAGTGTTGCCTTGCTGTCTCCCAAACAGCTGTCTGAGATTCCTGACAAACCACTCAAAGAATTACTCAAAAATGTGGGATCCACCGTCCAATGGACACGGGGCCAGCAGCACACCCTGTCCAAGAAATTGCTTTGCAATAACGGGAGCTTGCATGACTGCTGGAAGTCTGGCGCTCTTATGCGCTCACTTCCTCGCTATCTTCAGTCAGTTGCAGGTGGTTTGCCAAGCAGTGTGCTCAAGAACGTCAAGAACATACTGCCTGATAAAGAGGGCCTGAGCAACATGTGCATGCAGATGACAAAGGGGCAGCTGATGGCTATGCTGCAGGGGGTGAGTAAGGAGAGAGCAGCAGGAATTACTTTATTTATTACCACCAGCTATGACTCTGATGCCTACAGATTTATATGAAAATCCAACTCTCATTCTCAAATAAACAGTGATTTTGTTCATATATGTGATTTAATTTAGAAACACTGTGACTCAGAGATGGTGCGGAAGTTGTCCGGCCGTTTGCTTCACAGGCTTTCTCTAAACAAACTGGACAAAGCAAACATCTCTTTGGACCAAGTGGTGGATACAAATTGGTCTCAGCCACAGGTAATGTCCCTGAATACCTCCTCTGTCAACAGCAACGACCTATTAACACATTTCATTACACATTTTCAACATATTTTGAATTATCTGTCTTATTATTGTTGTTCTTAAAACATTCACTATAAACCAATGTGGATTACAGTTACTTTCCTAATGTATCTGTTAATTGTTAGTTAAGTAATGAGTTGTATGTACTAAAAATTGGTGCAATCTTTCCGACTTATAGGCAGCTCTCTTTGCAAAAAACATGATGCACGATGGAAAGAAGTTTCATTGGTAAGATACAGCAGTGAACAAAAAGCAGAACTTCCAATCAATACAATGCAATACAAAAGCCTTACAATAATACGGCTAAATTGTTTCTGTTGTGACTGGCAAGAGGTGTTAATTCAAATTCGTGGTCATTTTCAAGATCATCAAAGCAAACGATGATCTCTAGTATGTCTCTATAACATTGAACATTGGTCATCAACTGAGCAAGTAACATTGTCAATCCTCTAAAACATCTTTGATTATCATATATGAAATTATTATATATAAGATTAACACTGAAAAAAACAGTGTCTCCATGTTGAGAAAACAATGACACTTGACTTAAATCATCACTTCTGACATGTAGTAGAAAAAAGCTCGTTAGCTTTACCAAATTCCCGTTTAATGCAGGCATATGTATTGTTTCAGTTATTTGCATGCTCTTGTTAGTTTGTACATTTTTGCCATTTGCCTAACATGCTTACATACTAAACATTATTGGCCGAGACAGGAAGCTACATTCAGTCTTTCAGGGAGTAACCGCTGAGATGATAGACGACGTAGCGGACAATGATATGCAAGACATGGCTCAGGCCATAACAGAGACTCCGCACTGGCTCTCCAAAGCGCAGGTATGTATTTACTCACACATAAAGTATGTACACAGATATGTAGATTAATTATTTTTAGAGTATACCAATTGACAACAAATATACCTTTTCAGGCAGGATGGGCAGCCAGAAAGCTTTTTGCAACTAAGGAGAAAGAGAGAGTTGACTATTTCAAAAACGTCACTGTGGAGGAGATGAACAACATTCCCACATACTTACTTCTTCACCTGCCGTAAAGAAAGTAGTTTCTCTAACACACTTTATCTTAAAATCCATACCAAAATGTAACAGCTCTCTATGTCATTTACACTGTCCCAGGCCTAGGAAGGTGGGGGATTTGCCTGACTCTGTGTGTCCCGTCTTACTTGAGAAGATAGAAGAGGCCAACCTGAGTTCATTGCCTCATCGTTCCCCTTCTCGCCCCGCACTCACCCAGAGAGCTCTGCTTTGCCTGGCCGAAGTACACGCAAGGATACAGACGGGTGATAAGTTAAAGGAAAAAGCTAACAACAACTATCTCATCAAGGTGCTGAATCATCTAGAGCTATTAGAGCGGCAAAAATGCTCCTTGGCGTAGATGGTCCAAGTTTCCTGAACTCTGCCAAAATATATTTCCTCATTTGGTGTTTTAATGTCCAACACATTGGTCCAAAATGTTTCATAGGTGTTCAATTTGGAATTATTTATTATTCACTTTTTCCTTTAAATTGTCAACTGCTCCACACCTATTATTGTAACATTTTGAGTCTATCGCGTGAACATCAGCCTAAGATATTCACTATGTATTTGCAGGGGCCAGACCTATCTGGACTGACAAATGAGACTGTGTCCAAGCTTGGACCGCTTTTATGTGAGCTTCAGCCTTTCCAACTGCTCCAAATGGCCCCAGATGTCCTCAAGTTCAGCCTCCAGGAAATGGCTTCCTGCCAGCACATTCCTCAGCGCCACAGGGCAGATATAATTCAGCTGGTCGCGCAGACTTTTGGGTAGGACAGTTTCCCTGTGGACGCCTGAGTAGCTGCAGAGAAAGCAAGAGTCATGCATTTTTTTTAAATCTTTTGCAGGGATCCATCTAATTGGACAGCTGAGACTATGGAAACACTGGGTCCTCTCCTCCTTTTGGATGACAATGCCACATCTGCTCTGCCCTATAAGGTGTGTATCTTTTGTCTTAACCATCACATGTCATCTGACCACTGATGCAGCTCATAATGTTCCACATTTTTATCAATACATCACTCAAAACCAAGAGGGAGTTCAGCACCGCACTCTTCTTGTCGCAATAATTTGTGCATGTATTTCTTATAATACCGTTTTCTTTATTGTTTCCCTCTCTGTCTGTGTCAGCCCTGGATGAAGGACGTTCTCTATTTCCTGAAGTCGGGCATGCGCCCCTCAAAAGCCCTGGGGAAAAAAATCTTCGATCTCACCACCACATCAAATGCAGCATGTAAAAAGAGACTTAGTGATACCGCGCAAAAAAATGGTGCACTGTACTTTTCTATTTCTCACCTGCTATGCGTTTCTCTCTTGTCTCTCTCAGCCACCAGTAATGATGATGAAGAAGTCACTGTGGTGTTGATTGAAGAACTTGGAATGAACAACGTCTACTGGAAACCTGCACAGCTGGCTCAGATGTCAGACACAACCTTCCTCGCTACTTTAGAAACACTTGGGGCTGTGTCCGACTACGGGGCAGACCAACTGGCCGTGCTCAGTAAAAAAGCAACTGAGGTACAATAGAGGCACTGATCCTGGTTCTGTTCATTCAGTGAACAGAGGACTCCTCTGGTGCATTGATATAGGGAGAAAGTCAATTTATAATTTTTTCTTGTTCTAACATTTCATGGGGTTTTCATTCTTTTGGTTTGATTGTGGAGGTTGGCAGTGAGGTCACCACAATGAGGGACTGTAGGAACACTATTTTGGAGGGCAGCTGAACCTTAACTTTTTAACAAAATTTTGAAAAAAATCTCTCCCACACCCTCCCTCCTAATATCTAAAAAAGAATGTGTTTAATCATCGAAACTGAAAGTGCATGAAGAATATAATGAATATAAATTCAAGTTCAAAACGTATTCAAAATGTGAATCAAGAACTTTTTTTATGCTGTCATTGCATGTTTTGATATAGACACCCAGCATTTTGTGTTCATCACAATCATTTTCTGATTAAAAGCTTGATTCACTTGATTGTTTCTGTGTGTTTCTGCAGGTATTGGGCCCAGTGTCACAGATGACTGAGAGTGTGGTGATACAGATGGGATGCATAACTCGGGGCTTCTCCAATGCAGACCTGGAGAAGCTCCCCTTCTCACTCGACACTCTGGAGGAAATTGCCAAATGTGGCTGGAAGGAACCACAGGTGAAGAATAAAACCAGCTTCATATGTTCATGACTGCTACTCGTGAATGTATGAAGAAAACAGGAAACAGCGTTGGATCCAGGATCTCTCAGCGATTTTCAGCCTTCTTCCACATCTATGGGCCCCGTAGAGCATGCACACTAGCGTTTCCTTTAAGTCCGGCTCCCAGCTCCCGTCAACCTTGTTCACAGGCTCAGTCACATAAACCGAGGGAGAAAAATAATTCTGGATTTGCCTTCATAGTTAGTTTGCCTTCATAGTTAGTTATACAACTTTTAGGACCTTATGATTCAAATAAGGGCTATTCAAGTGTTCGTACTGGAAAGTTGAAAGTTGAAAATATCCGTTGATTTACATCCATCTCTTTCCAAATATATAAGTCTATTGGAAAAAGTATTTTTGGGACCCAGAAGTTGTAATTCCACCAGTTTGCCACTATGTACAAATTTGCTTCCAACCCTGGTGCTCTTCCTGGGGGCTTGCTACGACTCGTATACTGATTACCATGATGTTCACTAATCAAGATAACCTGTCTCAATAGATGGAGGCGGTGTGGAAGGGTGTTGCTTTATATAACAACCTGACAGTGCAGCAGCTGGATGCTGCAGACATGGTAGCACTGAGCCAGTTCATCTGTGGCCTAAACTCCAGCGAGTTCGGACAGCTCAGCGTCACCGCCTTCAAGTTTGTGCACCATACAGAACTCACTACTAGTAACTTTAGATCAGTCAAGAGAGAGATACAAAAATATTATATTATACAAACTCTGTATTTCTCTCATGCACCTCCACCATATGTTTTAATCTCTGGTCTTAACGTCCAATTTGTAGACTATTAACCAAAAGAATTCTGGAAGCTTAAATAGTTTTGAACCAAATATGGTTTCACAATCAAAGGTGAAATTTCTTTCAAGCTTTTTGTTAAGTTCACAAAGTATGCATTCTTTAGAGAAGAATCAAATATTTGTACTATGTCATGATGTGTCTGTGTGTGTCACAGGGACGCTGTGGGCTCAATGGATGGTGTTCAATGCTCCTACAAGGCTGCACAACAGTTGAAAAATCTTGCTGTGTCTGCATTTGGAGAACCCAACACCTGGACTGAAGCACAAGTGTCTGAGCTGGGCAACATCGTTGGTTAGGCAATCACCTCTACTCTGTGTTCTTTGCACACAAAACCCAAGTGTATTATTCTCCGGAAGTACTGTAAATTGTTGGCTGGTGCAGAAACTCGTTTTCGTTCTCGTTCTGTGTCGAGCAGCTTTTAACAAATATACTGACAAGCTGTTTCCGTCTCCCTCAGGTGGGTTGGATTCAGCTGAGTTGGCTTCTTTAGACCCGGCTGTCTTCTCATTTATCAGCAGGTCCTGCATCCGGCACATACGACACTGGGCTGTAAGTAACTTTCTCAAACTTTTGTTCTTGATTTCTATCGTCTTTCAGCTTGGAGCCAAATCTAGTTAAGTACATTTTATCAAGTACTATACTTAAGTCGAGATATTTGGACTTAACAATAGTCTTTTTAATTTTTTATTTATGACTATGATTTATATATACTATCCTCTGACTTTTTCTTGACAAACTATACAATTGCTTTTTCCTAGATTCATTACTATGACTTTTTCATGACTTTTTTGACATACTATACTGTATTCTTTTTTCAACATACTGTACAAAATATACTATGACTTGTTCATGACTTTTTCCAACATACTATACTATGACTTTTTTCTGACTTACTATACCATTACTTTTTTGTATGACTTTTTGTATGACTTTTTTTGTCATATTACACTATGACACTACTTTTTTCGACATACATTTTTTATGACTTTCATTAAATATACTTTACTATGAATTAAACTATAGGCCTACAATGACTGATTTTTTTTCCGACATAAATATACTATTTTTTTACATGCTATGACATTTTATGACTCTAAAGACATAATATAGTCTGCCCTTTTACTACAACTTTAAAAATAAATCTGTATATAATTTTTAATACAAAATATTCAACTTTAAAAAACGGGATGTGTTGTTTAGTAAAGAAAAAGAAATCTTGCTCGTATCCAGTAATCTTAATAGGATTGTATTTCTATGCTATTAAAGTGATTTTGGTTCTGTTTCCCCCCTCAGGCTCTCTCAGTTACTCAGTTGAAAGCTCTTGGACCCGACAACGCTGCAATGGTAACCAGTGAACAGCGAGCTTCCCTGAGTGATGAGCAGCTGGCCGCACTTGAAAGTGCTTTGACCGGGTCACCTGACCAAACACGGCAATCTGGCATCTCAGGTAACAACATACATGTCCGCTGCTGTAAATTCATTCAGTGGTAGAAAATAGTGCGTTTATGTAAGACCCCATCCTTCATAGTAAGAAAATAGGTTTTCATGGACTTTCAAGGCTCAGTGAGAAATTCTTTGCATTCAGTCTTCATATCGCTCTCGTGCAGGTACTCCATCGCTGAATGTTGAGGGGATCTCAGCTCTCATCAAGCCCTTTCTGTTACTCTTCATGGGGTTCCTGCTGCTGTGAGAACAGAAAGCCACCACATCCAACTGCAAAACCTAGCGGGGCTTTAAGCTAACCACACACCCGGCCTTATTAACATTAGGTGCTCTTGTGACATTTAACTCTTCAAGTTTGTTATTTGTGATGAAGACATGTTTTTCATAGATAAGCTAAGTCTGAGATAACTTGTGTGAGCATAGGAGTGTGCCTATTCTAAACATGAAGTGCATAATCATATGATCTGTTAATCTGTGTAAGGAATCTCTATTATTGCTTTTAAGTACTCTGTCACTAGAATGAAGAGGAATATTTGTGTCTTTATTTGACACTGCACTGACAAATGAAAAGTGATTCAACTCAATAAAGAATATTGATATATACGTACTCAGTTACTGTTTAAATGGTATTTGACGACAAAAACAAGTTAAAATAAGACAATGTGCCAGTTTTTTTTTTTTATTTGTTTTTTTTTTAAACCTTTGGATATAAATCATCTTTTCAATGCAAGAACAGAAAAGTTAAATAGAACAACGAGTGTTCAAGCATTGGATAATCTCCTGAGAAAGTGAGCAGAAACAGGTCACTGATGACAACAGATCATAAAAACTAAAACTCAGACGGGGATGCATAGGCTCAGTCAATTGATCCTGTGGACATGAAAAAAAGTGCCACTGAATCAAAACACATCCTCTATTAACATATCCTCTCAGATCTCTTTGTATCAAGCAACTATTTAGTTTAACAGTTCTGAAATTAAACAGATTTCTTTCTGTGTTGATATGGAAGCTAAGTTTACACATCAAGAACAACCTGCTGACAGTCACTGAGCTATGCTGCAACATCAGATTTTCAACAGTGCAAAGCATGAAAACTAATTTAAAGTACAGAGTTCAACATGTTCTTCAAAACATCAGAAAAGCACAAGGAACAGACATCATCGCATACGTACTGATCTTTTGTCTCATAAAACAACATTTAGAAAACGCATCACAGAGAAGGAATAACTCACTTAATCCAATGTTCATTAACATTCATTCAGTTTTCTCCATTAACAACAAATTGTTTACACTTCAGGTTTTTGCTGACCATTGCCCAAAGCAAAGTTGAAAATTAAATTGAAAGTTATTGGTCACTGTAATACTGGCAGTGAAGACATTCCTTCACAATATGATGAACTATGGGGGTAAATCCAGGGATCATTCTGTGAAGAAATATATTCAGAAATTTAGTTTCAGCAATCTGAGTTAGACAAATGAAGTGGGTCCAAAATTTGTCTTTTTAGGACCAAATTTCACATTTGTATAGAAGCCAATGACTGCTTTTGGAGGTGGCAATCAATATACATTGTTATTGTACGTTTCTGAAAATGGCAATAAAAAAAGTATACATATTTAAAGGTAACCGAGTTAACATTCTAAACCGCTGCAATGCTCATTTAAGAATATGTAATAAAAAATAATAAAAAGGACTTTGCAGAAAAATACCTGGGTTGCCGTTCATACGTCTCCTCAGTAAGATGAAAATATAGAAATCAAAACAGACACATTCCATCACTGACTATCAACATTTAATGAAACATCCGTCATCATCACAGTAGGCTCACAGCGACTAGTCAGACTAGCTGTTCACCGACAAAGAAGCAGCTCTAATCCTGTTAGTCATCACTACTGACCACAGAAATGCAGCATCAGATCCTGAGTGTCAAGTAAAAGGTTAATCTCATCCTCACCAGTAAAAATCACATCTGATTGTTTTACAATCTATTCACATGGGAACTCTGTTATATCACCTCTCTTTGGTTTAATTCTTGCAAAAGACTGCTAACCCACTCTTTGATAACAAGTCGACAGTATATAAGGCACGTGTAAATATTCTGTCATCACCAACCGACAGTGCTCTTAGCCATGTATTTAGGGATTTTTGCCGGCGTTCCTTGCATTGATAAAAGCCATACCGTGAGTTCTGAAGTGCGTAGTCAGATCTGTTGCCTTTTCGAATTGTTTGTCACACACCCTGCAGGCCAGTGTGCCCTCCTCTTCCCTCCCCTGAGCTATGGAGGATTGAGAGGCGGGTGATGCTGGTGCCGAACCGTCCAGGGAACTCTTATACTCGTGGTTCCTGTTGGTACCAGGGGAAGGTGCTGGGTGCATGCTGATGGATTGCTGGTTATCAGTGGATGCGTCTCTCACTTTGTGGGTGATGAAGCGATGGCGTGACAGGGCAGAGGTGGATGTGAAGCAGGCGCCACACTGTAGACACTGCTGACCGCCGTTGCCGCCCTCTGTCCCTCCTCGTCGGTGCTGGCCGATATGCTCCAGGAACAATGCCTGGTCCTCTGTGGTGAAGCCACAGGGGGAGCAGCGGAACCCAGACTCGAAGGGGGCAGAGGAGTAGGTCCGCAACTTCTTCACTGGACTCACTCCATCAGTGGACTCGTCTTCCTGCTCCATCCTCACAGCAACTTTCCGTCTCCGGCAAGACCCCAAACTACCGTCCTGTTCTGAGGAACTGTCGGCCTCATCTCTGCCTCCCTGCGACCAGAGGAAATCAAGCTGCAGTTAACAACATCTTAGTTCAAATAGTTTCCTGTTTGACTTCTGGAAAAGAGAAGAGTGGCTTACTATCGGTGTGTTCTTGCTCCCTGGGTCCATGCTGTGTCTTTGCTGAACATGTTTCTCCAACATTGCTCTGCTGCTGAATGTTTTCTTACCCTCGCTGCAGAACCTACACACACACGATTTATTAACTTGATGTAGTCATCATTTTTGGACCATCGCCTATTTCAGGAATCCCAGTTAAAGTAAGGCTGACATTTTTATTTATTATTATATAAGCATTACCCCTAAAATCACAAATAGCCCATGGAATAAGGAATAATTAAAAAATAGTTTAGTCCGTCATAAAAAAGGCATAAAATGTCGTAGTATAGTAGGTCATATATAAATATATAAATGCTATAAACAAATCATAGTACATTATGCCAAAACAAGTCAGAAACAAAACAGAGTATTCCATAAAATTTCATATAAATAACATTTAAAAAGTCATAGTTTAGTATGCAAAAATATGTAATAAAGAGTAGAGTATTCCATGAACTTTCATAGTATAGTATGCTATAACAATGCCATTAAGAAATCATAGTGTATTATGCCAAAAAAACAAACAAGTCATAGAGTATTCCATAAAATGTCATAGCATGTCGTATAAAAAAGTCTGAGTATAGTATGCCAAAAGAAAAGGTAAGTATGACGCTCTTATAGAGGAGGTTCTCTTTCACTCTCTCCCCCCTTCTCTATGTGTGTCTTTGTAAGCGCATATACACTATGCATGCAGGCCCCACTGGAGTCTAAGCTGAAGGACTTTCTGGTGAACCCACATGGTTTCATCTGATTTTGCACGAAATCCGGTGGCACCAATGACCAGCATTAAGAATAGCTACATATAAACAGCCCGATGGTCTTGTTTACTTATGTAGGTCATATAGAGTCATCAGTATTAAATTACGACTGTTCCATAACCCGTGTTGTGAATCTAGGGTTGGCTTTAACCCGCTGACGAGCCCCGTACACCTTGTTAAACCAGGGAGGAAGGGCCAACTTTAAAAAGTGGTGTTTACAAAAAGCAACTGACAAATCCTACTCATACTCACGACCTGAAATCAGTGAGGTCACCACCTGGGTGTTATAAACAGAAATGCTCTTGATAATAGTTTCAACTTTTGGACAAAGTGCCAGCAAATTCAACTGCGTCACAATCAGGATAAGGAATGCAGAATTTGAGATACTCACTCGCAGCGGAAGCGGTTCATGACTTTGTGTTTGTCTCTGATGTGACGTCTCATACTGGAGGTGGTGGTGAAGGAGCTCTCACACTTGTTGCAAGGAAACTTCTTCAGATTCTACATAACAAACACAAAAACATCTATTCATTTATAGCTGTATCTAAAAACTAAATCTATTCAGTCAAATGAGACATCTTTGACAGCAGGGGGTATGGCGGACTTCCAGACCTTGCTATGTTGCTCAGCCATGTGGGTAATGTAGTCTTCCCGGTCTGTGTAGCGTGCATGGCAAGGTGCACACTTCCATCCGGAGGGGGTCTTCATCCTCTCCGTCTTCACCTTCTCTTCATCCAGCCACTCCTCTCCATCTGAGCTCTCCAACTTCACTGAAGGCCGTGAATGAGAGGAAGCAGCTGGAGGTGACGGCAACTCTTGTTTCAACGAGGGAGTCTTATGTGTCTGAGGAACAGAAGAAGAAAAAAAAAAGAGTGGCATTATAAGGCTGTCTTAACACTAACTGAATCAAATTAGACACAATGTAAGCATACAGGTACCTTGAAATGATCCAAAAGGGAATTCCTCTGAGAAAACAACTTGGTGCACTCAGGGCATTTAAACACATGCACCTTTTGATTGGTTAGATGAGTGTCAAAGTGGACGTGCAGCAGAGACTTGTTTGTAAAAACTGTGTCGCACATGACACATTTATATATTGACCTGTAAAAAGGATAAAGAACGGTGTTAATTAATTGAGAGGAAACATTTATTTTCATGAGTTAAAGCACATCTGTGTGTGTGTGTGTGTGTGTGTATTGTAATATATACATGGTCTGTCCTTCAGTGAGCGTTGGATGTTGGGCACTGATGTGGTTCTGTATGCTGGGAGCAGATTTAAAAGCCATAGGACAGTTAGGGCACTTGTGGAACATATCACAATGAGCCTGTTGAATGTGAGCCTTCACCGAGTTAAGCCCCCCAAAGACTACCAGGCAACTGGAACATCTGCAGAGAGAGAAAGAGTTGTTAAATGGCAAGAGGAAAGAGGGGGAAACACGGGCATGTAAACAGAACTCCTGTGGCTACAACAACGACATCACACCTGTATCCAATGCGTCGTGCAAAGTGTAAGCAGGTCTCGTTAAGGTGCGTTTGAAATAGCGGCTGCTTGGCCGTGCCCCCACACTCTGGGCAGACGTGTGGAGGACAGCCTTGGTGGATGCGTTGATGAGCTGCTGCACTGCAGCTGTTGGGCAGAAGCATGGGAGGAGAACACTCTGTGCATGACTAGAGAACAACAGAAAAAACAAAGGAATTAAGTTAATTCTCCTATTGTTGGAAAACAAATTTAAAAACAAATGTCCTCACACTGAAAGGGACTCACAGAGGTTTGTGCTGGTTGGATTTCTTGGAAATGCGCGGCCACTTCTTCTTTGCTATGGAACTGAGCCTGACACTCAGAACATGTATTACTGATGTGCTGCACTGTGTCGGCTTTCTTCTTGGACACTGCTTGATGTGGCATCGGTGCTGGGGTGGCCGATGATGGTCCTGAACAGGGTGACAAAAGAGAAGGAGAGAGGAATCAATGAGGAGTATACAAAGAGAGACATAACCACACATACGAATAACATCCCAAAAAAGGAACAGTTAAGCAACAGTGCTGAGACAGATGTTAACCAACCAGTTGCCTTGGGTTCCTGGTGGCCAATCATCTGCTCCATCGGAACAGGTTTCATGATCAGGTGTGAACACTGCATGATCAGGCCTCTCTCCTTGTGTTCTCTGGCGTGTAACAGCAGGCTGCACTTGTTGTAGAAGGCTAACCGCTTGGCGCAGTGATTACAGGTCACCTCGATCCTCAGCGAGCGGCGATCGTAGTGCCGCGCCAAGCTCTGCTTCAACGCAAAAGCGTCGCCGCACTCCAAACAGCGGTAGCCCTGCACGGGATCAGACGTTCATCTTCTTAGATATTGACATTATTATTAAATAGAGCTACGTGAAACACTGCTGTGAGCTCGTCATGTCAAATTAAGACCAATGAAGCCTCGTTCTGTTGGAGGAACGCTGCCTGCAAGGATCATTATGTTACAATGAAAACAATTTACCTGTGACACTGTTCATAATGCAATATCAGATACTGCACACATTCTCTTCCCTTTTATTGCTTTTTTTATTTAAATAAATGAAAACCAACAGTCCAAAATCCCCAAAAATTCAGTTAACGAACATATATTCTAATAAATAGTTGTTTCAGCACTGTTCACAATGACAGCTTACCTGTGCAGGTAGAGGAAGGCCCCACTCTGCAGGAAGAGGTGAGCTCAGGTCTGGTTTATAACTGGGCAGGAGGTTCTTGTTGTTGAGGATCTTATTGAAAGCTTCCACCAGGTTGGTCTGAGTCTTGGATATGATCGCCCCGGTGCTGTTAACTATGGAGGCTGGTCTGCTGCTACCATGAGGCGTAAGCAAAGGTGAAGGAAGTGTCATCCCACTGTTCAGAGCTTTATGACCCAGGCTGCGAGGGTTGATCCCACCCGGGCTGACTCTCGGAGTGGAGACGGAGATGGTGGGCAGTGCTGCAGTTTTGGTGATGCTAACAGCTGTCGGGGAAACTTTAGACTTGGTGTCCACTGCGGTTTTGTCTTTGACCGTACTGGCACCTTCCAGCGTTGCGGCACAGGCATCCTGGAGTATCGCCATTGCAGGCAACTGAGATTGCTGTGATAACTCCCTCTTGGATCTTGTGTTGTGACGTTCTGGTGAAGGTTTTGAACTATTCGCCCCCTTGGGAATGGCTCTTTTTTTAGGGGCAACACCCGTCACAGTCCTTGTGACGCTACCTGTAGGCATTTTGATTTTAACTTTGAGGGGACGCAATTGAGATGAAAATGTGTCTGCAGCGCTAGCAGACCCAGGATCGTCAGTGCCAGCACCACAGCTCTCCTCGTTTGAATTTTCCCCATCTCCGGCCACCTTTTCACTCAGCTCCTCAGGGTCACCTGGCCTGTCCTCTTCTTTGGGCTCACCTTCCATGAGCTCCTCTTCGTGACCTAAGTCCTTGTGGTTTGCCGTTGCTTGGGCCGTATCAGGGCTTCTGCATCTCTTGGGGATTACAAAACCTGTCTCACTGGGCGGTGGGCTCTCAGGTGAGTCCCTTTCATCAATCACATGCTCTGGGTATTTCTCCTCTTGGACTGATGCAGAGCCCGCGCTGAGAGAGGGGAGGCAGTCCTGGAGGCTCTGTGGTTGAGGAGCTGTGGAGGCACAACTGAGGGTGGTAGGTTGCCCTTGCTCCTCAAGTTTGGGTTTAGGTTTTGCAGGTGCCAGAGAAGGCAGAGGACGATGAGAGACAAGACAGGGATGGGATTCAGGAGACGCAAGAAGTTCAGACTGTATTTTTGCTCTGTATTTAAATTTGGGAGGGGAGGACATTACAGATTCTGGACTCTCCTGGATCACAAGCGGACTTCCTAAGTCAGGCTCCGAGTCATCGTCATCTGAGTGCATAACATGTTTAATTACAGCCTTAATACTCCCATTTTGTGGTGAAGGGGAGGACGATGGATTACTGAAGAGACAAGTTTCCTCCTTCTCAGGTGAGTGACGAGTAAGGTGAGGACTGACTGAGTGTAGGGAAGGGGGAGTTGAGGAGTTAGGACCAGCCCTAGTCGAAGACTGGAGGTAGGGGAGGGGCTTCGGACTGGTTATGGCATCAGTCGCATGTTGGACTAATCTAACCTCAGCTCCTTTAACGCTTTTACTCTCAGTAGCATTCAGTGTGGACCTCAATGGTGAACAAGGGTGCCATGGCTCTGTGTTGGACTGTCCCTGGTCCCTGGGGACAGATCCCTCAAAGCCATTGGCAATCTGTGGCTCCACGGGGGCATCAGCAGCCATTTGTGGACCAAGTTGTGAGGTGAGGTCACCCACTGTGACTGTGACATCACTGTGAGACTTCTCCTCCTCTTCCAAAGACTCAGATCGTACTGTGTTCTTCACAATAACACTGACCACGGGGAGGTCACTGTGTGAGGCAGGAGGGCAGGGAAAGCATGAAGGAGACCCACTCTCTCCATCATCTGAATTAGTCCCCACCTCATCCCGTTCCTCCTCTGGACTTGATTGAATGGCCTCTTTGGCATCAATGTCAGGAATGTCAAAAGCTGCCAGCAAATCATCAAAATCAGGGGTCTTCATGTCCCCCATTGCCAGCACAAGGCTCGAGACCTATCGGGGCAACACACGAGTCAGAACAACGTTACATATTAACGGTAGCTTAATCGTGACACGTTGACACAGTTGGACTGCGACAGCTATACTTGTATCTAATTGAAACAAAATATGTGACAGATGTTATCACAAAAGGGTCGCGATTGTCTGGTTAAATAAAAAGAATAGTTGGTTATTCTGCTCCAGACTACAGATAAACAGGTCTAAAGAAACAAGAAAGTCGCCGTTTCGCCTGTCAAACTTAACTGTGGTGTTGCAACAAGTGGGTCCTTCTGCTAACAGCTAACGTTAGCTAAACGTTAGCATTTAACTAGCTGGCCGTGCTAACGACAAATAGCCAACTTTCCTCACGTAACGTTCGTCAAAAACTACAATTAGCTAGAACAGTGCAACACTCAGCTAATGCGGTCCCAATATATAATACTTCATGCGTGTTGTATTTGCTCTAGCTGAAGCTAACATTAGCTTCTATTTAATTTGAATTACCTGCTAACGTTAGTTTGCAAAGTTGGTTCCTGACTTTCTTCTCGGACGCATAAATCCCTCGTCAACACATTGTGCGACAGTGACTTCCCAGGTGCCTCAAAAAGGTTGTCCACAACATTAAAGCGCTGTCATTCAAAAACATTCGTAAAAATTAACAATTTAAACACTATTTCATGAAGAACTTTTCCAATACGAACTGAACATTCTGCACTTTTCTCTACAATCCGTGACTTTTGGAGAGTGGTGGTAGAAGCTCTCCTATATTACGTACAATTACAAAAGCAATGGCATCAAAACATATTTAAACTACCAGAAGTAAAAGTACTCATTTGGTAGAATTTACCTTTTTTTTACTGTTTTGTGATTATTGGTGTATTAATGGGCACGTCACTACAGGCTCAATTTATTTATTATTGATATATTTATTTGACTATTACCGGACATGGGGTGACAGAGCCTTCTCCATATCTGCCCCCTCCCTCTGGAACTCTCTCCCCAAACACATCCGAGACTGCACTGAACTTTCCATATTCAAATCTCAAATGAAAACCCACCTGTTCAAAACTGCTTTTAATGTGACCACTATTGTGTATTTTATGTTTTTAGTGTATTGCTTTTATATATGATGATTTTAATGTAAAGTGTCTTTGAGTTTTATGAAAAGCGCTATATAAATAAAATGTATTATTATTATTATTATTATATCTTTTAATCTGAATCTGGAGAGTGACTGGTACTTTTGGTTATCAAAGAAATTTAGTTGAGTAAAAAGTACAATATCTGCCTCTGATGCAGTGATTACAAGTATAAAGTAACAGAAAATGGAAATTACAGGTACCTACAAATTGCATTTAAATACAGAATTTATGTAAATGTTCTTATTTCTACTGGTTTTGGTATTATGAATCGATAAATCTAGAAAGATGTATGTACATTTTAGTACTTGCTGACACGCTGTTATTATAACATTTGATTTGTGGTCTCACATACTATAGTAACACGACTGCAGATTATTATTAAATAATTCTGCAAGAAAAACACATTAATAAAACTGTATTCATCTGCTTTTTAAGTTACATACTAAATATAAGTTATACACTGATGATACTTCTCATTCGAAGTACCTGTGATGTTTGTAAACATTAATGCACATCCATTGAAATTAAATTAAATTGATAAGTAGGTGTACAAATTAAACTGTAAATAAATTTCAAGTACCACCTTGTATTATGTCAATTTATTGAGGACATCTGCCTTCTTACTGAGTAGTTATATTACAAAAGATTCAAAAGAAAGCATTTCTGCTTGACACAAAAAATGAAATCAGAATAGGCCTTTAACCTTAAGTTGAAAAAAAGCAAACATTGTTTCCAGTTTACACAGCCTGTACACAGCCACATAAACAAAATGGTACCTGTACGGAGGAGGGTAATAATGTAACTGTGAATAACACATGCGGTGCAATTCTCTGGTCTTTTTTTATTCATATCATATATTAAGTTCTTCTTTAGGTGTTCATTTCTTTTTCTCCTCGTCCTTCTTGTTGTCGGGTTTAGAGCCCGTCTGGGAAGCCAGGGAGCCCATGGCGCTACGGATGGCCTCGTTGTTTGGGTCGACTCCGGGAAGGTTTTCCAGGACGCTCTGAAGAAACTCTGGATCCTGCATAACATCATAGTCCTCTTCATCCTGGACAAAGAAAATGACATATTGTAAAGATTACCACGCACATTTCAATCTGGTGAAAAAGACAAATGAGAACTAATAAAGGCTTGTGCGTACCTTAGCCTTGCTGGTGTCAGCTCCTGTGTCCATGTCCTCTGCAAGAAAAATGGAACAGAAATGTTGTTCGATTAGGAAAAATGGGGTTTATGGACAACTGTGGTCATTTTTAACCTGGATTGATGATGTGCAAAATAATTATTGCCAAAGGTATTGCATCCGTGTGTCTTATCTTAAGTAACGAGAGCAATACCATGCTTGTACTCTCATGCTGCATTTAGTTTGAATAGAGAACTTTGTAAATATGGACCTTAAACTGTAACAAACTGCTCTTGCCAACTGTTGCCAAAAGTCATTAATCACAAGTAAGATATGTGGGAATGTTTTCCAATACAATTTATCATGCCAGGTGTAGTAGAGTAATGAATTGTATTCGAGTGCCAGTACAAACAAGCCAATAACCCTTACAGTAGCATCTCCAGGTAATCATTAACCAAATTGGCAGTTAGATATATACACTTCTACAATCAATCATACCTTTTGTAATAAAAGGTTGACATTCCATGGCTTATTTCAGATTCTGAGATACAAATAGTACAAGTAAAACACATAAAGGACACCCACCAACTACAAAACAAAACGTTCTGCTTCCTCTAACATGCCGTGAACATGATTTTATATTGTTGATGTGATGCATACTGAATCTCAGCTTGTATTAGAAGTTATCAATTCTCCTAGTAAGGGAAATTCAGAAAAGTCAAAATCCGTGTTTAACCTGCTCCTTCTCCCTGCATGGACATCTGCAAAGCATAGGCAATCTGTTCATCCTCAGTCATGCGGCTGAAGTCTGGTAGAGCAGGTGTGGCTGACTCTGTTTGGGGAACGGACATCTTCAACAGGGCATCATCAGACTCTGCAACAGAAAGAGAGAAAACACACTATGTGAACTCACTCAAAGTGGGAGCAATATATCCTCTACTGAAAGAAGATGGGCAGAAATTGGCATCTATGATGGCAAATCAAGTTGTTGGACATTTTTCTCACCATCTGCAGCAGGAGAGGCAATACCAGCTTCAGTAGATGTGACAGCGGCTCTGCGAGATTCATCCTCCTGTCGTTGTCTCTGCTCCTCCATAGACACTCTCAGAGCCTAGAGAGAAGAGAGGAAGAAATCAGCAGGTAGCATAATGCCACACACATACACTGAAGACGACAGATTAAAAATGTGGTGTAGAAGGTAGTGGGGGAAAAAAACAGCAGTTTGGACGAATAATCCAGAAGATTTTAGAGTCAAAAGACAAGAGAAGTTGTAAGTTCAATAAACTACACAAACAGTGACCCATTTTTACCCACTTTCCCCTCGCTTACCAAGGCAAGCTCTGGGTCTGCACTGGGATCCACTCCAAACTCAAAGTCACCAGCACCCAGGCCCAACACTGCACCTCCCTCTCCAGCCAGGATGGGTGAGGACAGCAGGGCATCAGCCAGACTGGGGCCTGGAGGAACAGTGACCAGGTGGGAGCCTGCTCCCTCTTTGCCATTCAGTGTGTTGATGAAGACCGTCAGCTTCTCTGTGTTCATCTCCTGCAGGGGTGAGAAAGAACGAGGGTCAGCACGTGGACCAGACAACAGCGTAAGAAATACATTAAGAACATTAGATATTCAAGATGAGTGGGAAAATACCTCCTCTCCAAAGTTAATGATATCCACATTGACCTTTTCCTTCTTTAGACGCTTTGCCATTTTGACGAGCTACAAGAAAACAAAAGTACTTCAGTGACACATACATATTTTATCAGAAGGCTGTAATGAAAAAAAAAATACTAACTCAGCTAGAACACCACACATTTAACTACACAGCTGCCCATTTCAATAATAATGTAGTTTACATTAATGACTTAGTCAGTCATTTCTTTAGATAAGCCAAGTGTGAATAATTATGTGTTCATATCAATTTGGTGCATACAGGTAGCCGTGTTTAAAGTTCACTCCGTAAGAGTCCGATGAGCAGCTTTTCCAAGATGTCGACCATCCCGTCCAAAGACAATCTCAATTGTCTGATATTGTTGAAAGTATCCTCCCTGGTTATAAATAACAAAATCCCAAATACATAAACACACGTTGACTTATTTCAGAACGTAGCTCACTTCTTTTTCGTTGTCCTCCACTGGGCTGCCAACAAACGCAATAATGCGCATCTTGTGGTTTTTGCCCTGTCTGTGCTTCAGTGCCAACTACAGAGAGAAACACAGCAAATTGGAAAAAATAAACTTTATGAACTGAAAAAAAAAAGGTTTTCTGTGACGAATAGGATGATGGATCTTTTCACCACAGACATTCTGGCATGTAAAGTACAGGTGTAATTAATAACATTTAGATGAGGCAGTTCTTTCACTGACACAATAAGTCCCATTGTTCCATAATTTGACTTTCCATATCTCTCCCAGCTCCGCTATTGGTTTTCCTGCAGGAGGAGCGGGAGAAGACTCACTTTGTAATGAAAGTCACAAACTCACGTGTGCAACCCTGATGCCGGTGCAGAAGCAGATATTTCCAATAGGCTGCACAGCATGCAGCTTGGACAGTATCCTGCCCGTGTCTGGAGTCAGTGTGGTCAGCACCTCACAGTTGCTGCACAGGGAGACACAACACGTGTGTTATTTTATCTAAATATTTTAGATGTCAGCACTCTCAGTCAAACACATTGCCTCTTACTTTGCCATGGTGATGAGGCCCACGTTGTTTTCGGGGTTGGTGCGGGTCTTGGAGTGACAGACCATATTAACTGCGTCCTGCTGAGCCTGCAGCCGGGTGGGCAGAAAGTCTCCATTGCGCATGTACTCACTATTGTCCACACTAAGAATGAAAAATAGTGTCAAGAATGTAAACAATGTAGAGTACACTGATTGGACTAATATTGGTTATAACCAACGTACATCTCTAATAGGTACTCTGTATAACATGTGAAGGGGTGGACACTGAAACAATCAGTTCATTAATCAATTCAATGATGGAAATGACTGCAAACAGTTTTCATAAGTGATTCCAGCTTCTCAAAAGTGAGGATTTGCTGCTTTACGTTGTATATTTTAGAGAAACACGTTGCTTTGGGAAAATGTCATAAGCATTTTAAACTTCTTTCTGACATTTAATAGACAAAATGATTAAACTGTCAACATATTTCACATGACGATCATTGTTGTAGCCCCAGTAAACACAATAACCTGATCTCATACAATGTAACTTTGAGTCCTGCAGTACTGCTACCTGTGAAAAAACATATTGTTTAACAAAACAGGTTTCTTAATATGTGTTCTCTCCCTGAATGTACCCAGAACTGAGAGACAGTGTCTATTTGTGATAGCTGACTATTGTTTGCTAGCTAATGCTAACGCGTTAAACAAGAGACATTTCATCAACTTGAGGCTCAATCTGAACTTAACAGCTAAATTCTCTTAAACGTAAAAGAGCAACTTCACACAGGCTAGCGTTAGTAATCATATAACTTGTTAAAGTGCATAACGTGACTAAACAGCCCTTTGTTAGCTGTGTGGAGGAAGCTCCTCCCGGCTAACTTTAGCTAGGTGATGGAGTGACTCAGGGAATAGCTTGAGCATCTTAACACAGACAAAACTAAATAAACGTACGAATGTTTCAGCCAAACGACGTAAAAAAGACGAATATTTATTTTTATCAAACAACAGCTCATTTTGAATAAAGTTACGCTTCTCCATTTATAACTTTAACCATATTTCTTATTCCTTACCAGACCATAGTACTTTCAAGCACCATCTTGATGTCCGTGGTTTACAACGTCATCGTGAGGGTTTATGGGTAATGGTGTTTTCTTTGTTTTTCTAAAAGAAAAAAAGAAAAACACCGTGTATTTCATACAATGTTAAATGTTAGGATGATCAACTATTTAAAAAAAGTTGGATACAATAAGCTCTAAAAGTTTGCTCTAATGCTCAAATATAATGACTAGCCTATAATGACATTATCCTCTATTTCTCTTGCTCTGTGAACCAGTGGTATGCTCACTCTCAAATGCCAAGGACACAAATGTAAAAGGGCCACCTACTGGACTGTGCATGCAACAACAGATATCAATGAGAATAATAAATAACAAAAGACACATGTGCATATGTGTACACAGTGCTATCACAGGTGTGTGCATGGAAGCAATAATGTAGGTGCCCTATGATAGAAAAAACTGCTTCCTTTGTAGGTAAAAAAAATAATCATGCAAGTGTCACATTAAGAAATAGTTCCACCCTTGATTTATTCTCCACTTGGGAAATAGTACACAGTCTTCCATGATGAAGCAGATCAAACATCCTTAAACTGGGGCATCCAGGACAAGATGCTGACACGGATAAGTCACAAGGTAACGGATAATCGAAACATCTTAGACCTAATAGTTCCACCGTCTTCAAAACAAGGGATTGATGCTTTACTTTTTTTTTCTTCAAACCTAAAATTTTTCTCATTCATTTTCAAGCATGTGATCCTTTATGTTTTTTGTTGATTTGTTTGAATTCACTGTTATAATACAAATAACCAATTTAATGAAGTGACATTTACTGAAAACACTGTCTAAATTCACTTCCCTTTGTAAAAACTAAAACAAAGAAAAACATATAGTACTTGAAACATGCAGATGCTGCGAATGCTGCAAAAACTGTTAACTATTCTAACTAATAGGCCAACTAAAATATTGACATTTTGAAATCTCAGATGGAGAAACTCTTACTTTTGATGGTGATGTTTGCAACATGTTGAGCACCCCGAGGTATGTCAACCTTTCGTCAAAGAACAAAGCTTTGTGCAGAAGTTTGTGTTCACACAGTAGCAGTTAAATCACATCTCTTCAATACTTATGTTTGTCTCAATCACAGAACATTTTAGTTCATGTAGTCAGTATTCTTGCTCACTCTCCACCGCTGAAATAATTTCTTGGTTAGCTTTTCAACCTTTGCAGATTTATCAATCAAAGTCTTTGTCTTCCCCAAGCAGACCGATATAGATCATATGAATCTCAAACCAAATTCAGCTCTGTGACCCGCTGTCTCTGGTGACTGGTTTTGTCATAAGAAAGCGTCTATATTCATTTTAATGTTTGAAGAACTGTTTGCCCCAGATCTCACCAGGAGCAACGGGCTCTTCTCTTTGTCTACTCCCACGCACAGCAATGACTTTGTGCTCTATAAGATCAACTCAGAGAATGTCATAAGAATGCATGTCTGCAAGGGGTACAGACGTCCTGATGCTGCTATTTGCTCCAAACACCTGGCACTCTTTGTGCACCACCTGGCGCTCTGACAATATGTTGGCTCAGCTGTGAGTGGACCATCAAGAGATTCATCCAATCTGGGCCCATTACTGGAGCACCCATCACCATCCTGGGCCAAGAGCAGGAGTCCGTGTGGCGGGGGTTTGGATGAGAATCAATCATTCATCGATACGATTACTAAGGTCCACATGTAGGACTACGTCATCCCCACCGCTGATATCAAACGCTATATCGATGGCATGTACTTCACTCCAGGCAATGTGTTCAAATGATGAGCTCTGGAGTATGAAACAAGGCAGGTTTTGGTGGATGGGGAGTCTGATCTTATGTAACAGAGCGTAAGACATTGAATTAATGAGACAAAACGCAAATCAAACGCATTATACTCTCT
This sequence comes from Anarhichas minor, assembly GCF_050575085.1. Lineage (NCBI taxonomy): Eukaryota > Metazoa > Chordata > Actinopteri > Perciformes > Anarhichadidae > Anarhichas > Anarhichas minor. The sequence continues at coordinate 4,001,546 of NW_027466487.1, read as the reverse complement.
CAAGATGATTAGTCTCTTCAGATACTTAAAAGATGGTAGTCCATTTAGTAAACATGCACTATTATTCACAAACCCGTAGCTGGATAACACATTCAAAAATGGACCAAAACAAAGATTTAGAAAATATGTTTAATCCTTTAAAATCAAACATGAAAACATCACCACCACATAACTGAAACATGGCAGGAGGGACAGGCAGCACATATTGCATGAGAAGGCATTTCCGTGACTCCTATGTACATATACACATTTTATACACAGTAAAAATATAGTAATTGAAGCATTATAGGACAACCAGCAATGTTGGCTCGTAAGCCTTGAGAAACATTCATGTAGAAAAAGTTTGGGAGATTAAGAACCCAGAATCATGGTGGAGCGAATATATCCATATTACAATCTGAACCTTCAAATATAAAAAGTGAAATTGTCAATAGTCTCCCTTCGTAGGCAATACACGCTATAAAGTTTCAGACATTCTGTCAGTATACAGTAAAGTTACAATCATCTAAAAGGTACATAATACAACTTTTATCATTCCAGCCTGCAGCAATCATATTAATAAATATACTTCTTAGAACTGAACTGTGGCAGAGTTTGTGGTTTGTATATATATTGCATTACTTCAAATATCTTGTAGTGTCCGCACTGAGTGCACCGCCCTCAAAGCACCGTAGGATGTTTCTATTGTGCCATGGTGAAGTACACAACAACTGCGACAGAACTGGTCTGCATCCGGCAATTACTTAGTACCACCCATCAAACAAAAGAAAACTACATAAAACCTCAAAAACAAGGGGACACAAAACATAATCTGGATTTTTCTAATGACAACGAATTTCCTGGAGTTTTTTCTTTGGTGGCCGTTTGACTCTCAACCAACTAAATACAACTTTAAATTGACCTGTTTGAAATAATCAACATATTACACTTCAGCATATTATCAGAAACAACACATTTCAAGTACATGATCCTACTTACACAAAGGGAAACCACAACTGTAGTCAATTTAAACTGAATTTCACAGGAATGTGGAGTTAAATCTTGAAACGTCTCAGGCCAAAAAGTAAACGGATTCTTCGATAAAGAAACAATAAATTGATGTCAGATACAGCTTATCAGACGAGAAATGATGTAGCAAAAACAGACATCCAGTTTAAAAATAAATCCTTAAAAACACAGGTCAACCCAGTGTTATTACCATGTACAACGTATCAGTCCAAGCAGGTATCAAGGAGTGTCTGATTTCATTTTCATGTCAACTGCACTGGATCCTGAACAATCGCAGGAACTCCCCACTCTCTTCTTTGGTGCCACGACTGGCTTATGATACAAAAGACTCAGTCCTAAATCATCAGCTTAACACGAGTAGTTTTTCCTTTCTTCTATATTCACAACTCACATTTCCCCTTCTCCCTCTCTGCTGCATAGACCAAATGTGCCTCCAACACATAAATAGTAATACCTTAAATGAGATGTCTAAGATCTAGAGTGTTGCTACAGTCACTTTGTAGTGATTTGAATTTCTGTATTAGAAATACCTTGTGGGGTAAAAAGCTTTCTGCAGCTTGTTTAGTGCCTTAAATAACCACATCATAAACACAAAAAACATTTTGTGAAAACAAAGCACAATTGTTATGAACAGCCAAGTAAAAGCTGAGATAGACTACATACAAAAAAAAAAGTACAAATATTAGTTATACACATGGTTATTAATTGGTCCAAGAGCAGATGTGGGCGGGAGTCACTTCTGTAACCAGCAGAAATGACTAATAAAGAGATAAGACATCCTTACTGTCCGACATCCGGAGAGTTAACAGGATTATCTGAGCTGATGAAACACAGCGACTGAGCACTCGGCATACACATAACCAAAATGTGTTGTATTCAAATCTGAAATTCTTTTTAAGCCCCGACTGTTGGTCCAGACATACAAATGGCAGTTTGACCACTTCAGCTGTAGTGATAAGGCAGGTTTCTCTGTGTGACCACAACACTAACCTATACAAAATGTCAGTTATACGTCACATGTTAGGGAAGGGACATAAATGTAAAAGGCACGGACATGACAGACGAATGACAGCAGCTGGAAAGTATTAATATTCTACGAGCTTAATACCATGACTTCATTTAACAGCATCTACTGGCCGGCAATGCTGCCGGCAGCTCTTCTCTCTGTATACATTTATAGCACATATGGTCACATCAGAGGGGGAGATTTTCCAGGTTGTACAAATGTGGTCTGCTATGTTAATAAGACACATTCTATATAAGAAAAACATTGTAGTGTACATTCAGCAGTGGCAAGATCCAGCTGGACCTTTTGCAGCACCACTGAGGCTTCCAGCAGAATAACTTAGAACATGAAACAAAATGGCCGTATAGGTCTGGTTGAACCCATTCCTCCGCTGTTTTCAAAATCCAATTCCAAACAAATACTGTTCATCCACAATCAGTAAGAAGAAATGCATACACGATTGCAGAGTCAACAGCAGCAAGTGTTGATTTGAACGAGGACCGCTCAGAGCGCTTCTGCTCATGAGTGACGAGGGGGGAAATGGAAGTGCGGTGACGGGAACACTTCAGCGTGAACCCAATTAGACTCCGCATGAACACAGAGGCAAATATTCACTCCTACAAATGCAGGCAATCCCCTTTATGTGCTCTTAAGTGGGTGCGTTCCCGCTGAAACGCCGTCCGTGTCGTCTCCCAATCGCTTCATGCAGCGAAACACAATGACGTCTCTTTGTGGATAACTTGACTGCCTTCACCATCCACTGGGGAATGGGGCTTGGGCTTTTAACAATATACAACTAATTATTTTGTGTATTATGTCATTGAAGCATCCTTCATTTTGTGAACGTGAAGTAAAATGTTTTTTTGAGATTAGAGAAGAGCTGCAAATTCAGGGCCATTAGTCTTTTCTTTCCGTCCAGGTGTATATAACGACAGTTGGGCTTCGGGATGTCGATGGCTGGGAAAGCAAAAGCCTTCCGCATATCATCTTCTTCTTGATCTTCCCCTCGACTATTTAGCAATGACTCTTTAGCCTGACTTCCGCCCACCTCGGCTCGTCCAGAAACGTCTCGTCTTCAAATATCTATTTTCTACTGTGAAGATGAAACGAACGTCAATACCAGGAAATGTACAACTAATACTTCCCGATTTAAAATAAGGTCAGAAATAATCGGCATTATCCTATGTAAGATTTAAACGTTTAGACTTACAAAACTGATGTTGGTCTCAGGGATGATGTCAGAGAGTGAAATTGCATCTTCGTTTCCAGACAGGTTGCCCGAATTATCGACCGCCCCTTCTGCCTCCAGACTGGAACAGAGAAAAGGGAATTCATGCAAAAATAACACAAGCAAGAAAAGAATATATATATTTTTCAGTCTGTAATTTTATGACCCATCATTGCCTTCTGTACCTTTGATGGTCAACCTCTGTGTTTGCCGATTTGTGCACCTCCACCCCTACAGACCTGCGGGAAAATAGTCAGAGCAAAGACACTTCAAACAGAGCGTGAAAGTAAGGTGGAAGAAAACAGTCACGCATTATTAACTTGGTGATGCTTTACCATAGGGGAGGAGAGGTGGAGGCGACTCCTGTGCTGCCTAGTGACGAGGTGGACAGGTTGGCCTCATAGTCAGAAGGGTTTTCTCCCAGCGGAGGGGTCCTCGGAACAAGATCTGGTCTGCCCAACTGCACACCTAAGAACAAAGTACCATTCAGAAACCAAATGTCAACACCAGTATCTCCAATCTGAGCACAAATGTGACGACAATAGATCTACTTGATGTTCTCACCACTGTCTGCCTCTGAATCTGTGCTTTTAAAGTGGCTGTGGTAGACTAGTCTGCCGTCAACAGCTGACTGTCCTGTTGAGTGGGAGAGCGAGGTGGGAGCTCCCAGGGTGGGGGCCCTCCTAAGACCTCCCTGACCTCCGCCACGACTCTTCTTAGATGGAGATGGTTTTACTGCGGAAGATGGAGGACAATGATCAATACGGGCACCTAGAGTTTTCACCCCTGGGATTTCTATCCAGGCAATTAACTTCGGTGCGTTTGAAAATACACACATATGCATACTTACGTGGAATTTTCTTGAACGCCGTGTTGCACATGAATTGCTGGAAACGATCTGCATAGAAGCCAGGTCTGTGAACTGAAACTGTGTCCTAAAATGGTAAAACAGAAACGGAGCCATGAGATCGTCAAGTCTAAATGCACTCAAAAGCAAACAGCAGTATCTACTACTTCATTTTATGTTTGTTAACAATTACCGATAAGTCTGATAAGAAAAAGGCCTTTTATCAGTCACTTAGCAAAATGATTTTTCTGTCAATCGACTAATCAATTAATTGACTAACCGTTCCAGTTCTGCATTATTTACTGCAATTATAGCCATGAGTGATATATATATATAGTACTCTTTGTCATTCTGCTCAGTTTCTCTGCTTAACAACACTTTGTTTAGCTTTACAGAACATTTAGTGTGTAGGCGCTTACCCCATCATGGACTAAGGCCTTCCAGGAGTGCTCCAACTTCTTAATAAACCTAAATAATAAGACATCATTAAACTAATTACTGGGAGTTACATAAATGGGTGATGTAGGTGGGAAGCTTGTCAGGGAATTAAGAACAAATGTTGAAACAGGGAACTGATTCGGCTGCTGTGAACAAACCTGTAGGACTGGAGAATGTCAATGATGCCGATGTAGATCAGCAGCCTCTCTCCTTTAGTATTACGGGATGGAATACCGCCCATGCTGAAAGGAGAAGGCCAGAGAAAAACCAGCGGATCATTTAATTGTCATGTCCCAGTCACAAATGACAACACACGACAGATAAACACGGGTTGAAAGACTCACTGATCTTCCGAATCCAAAGCTCCCTTCCCTCGAGCCTCCCCCTGAATGGACTCCATGGCTGTACAGTACAGACTTTTCTGAATTTGTGGCCGGCGCTGATCTGGGGTCACTGCTCCCTCCGACCCCCCACTGTCACCCGAGTTTCCGCCGCTACGTTCTCGCTCTCGACTGGCCTGGTCCATGTTGTGGATGCTCATCAACAGACTGTAATCCATGATCTTGAAACTCTGCAAGAGCTACATAAGACATAGAAATGCAATAAATGCACTTGCACAGTTGTAGAGACACAATGGAAATAAAAACTACACAGAGCGGACATGGTAATTGAGATACCAGAGAAGATAATAAATGTGTGGTGAGAAGTCCATTTATACCACAGTAGCGTAAATTGAAGTGGGTTGGAAAAGCATAGTAACAGTGACCACAAAGACAGATTAGCCTCTAATGGAAAGTGATATTTAAAAATTCGAAGCAGCCTCTGTTACATAAGTTGTTTGGCGTGTGAAGGCACAATGATAATGTATTCTGCTGGTGTACAATCTGAGCTTGTTTAGGATTTTTACACTTGCGCGTATTGTAACGATGCATGTCCTGTAATCCCCTGTGGGCTGAGAGGCTTGAATAACAATCACGTCAACGAGAAACAAGTGTCTCTGTGACTCACCAAACAGTCCCTCTGAATCGTCTTGCACAGGGCATTGTAGTTGTCTGCTTCCAGCAGCAGACCGTCAGGCAAGTCCTGGATAAAGTCCAGGTCTTTGTGAATGGGAACAGCCTTTTCCCTCTCCTTAAGGGAAGCTCGTCTCTTATAGGTGGAGCCCTTCAGGTCGTATTTGAGGTGCATGGGGATGTTCCGAGGCAGAAGATTGTTCATCACTACGATGCGGATATTCTTGCCTCCTGCCTGAACGCAATAGAGTCCGTAGAACTTGGGCAGCAGGGTGCGCTTGTTTTGGTTTATGTTCTGGAAGGGAGTAGGAATATGGAAACAGATATATGACACACTTCAATTTAAAATAAATGATTAGTAGTCTCACTCTCATAATAACTACAGTTGATGCAATAAAATTCACTCATATTGAACATGCATGATGATTACACTCGCACACTCAAGGCTCACCATGAAGTATCCCGGCAGGAGTTTCTGGAGGAACTCTGCCTCTTTGTGTTGAACAGTCTTGATGATGAACTCGTCATCACTGGAGACATAGAAGAGGGACCCGCTGGCTCCGGGGTTAGACAACTCGATCAGTGGCTCGTTACACAGAGAATACTTCAAGAAGAAGCGGAGTCTGCATTAGTATCCAATTGAAACAAAGCAAATATGTTGGCATATCCAGAGCTCTAATTTAACTAAACCAGTGGTTCTTAACGGGAAGTTGAGTATTTTTTTAATTGACTGTTTAAAATACTTTTAATGGTACTACCTATAGGCCACTTCATATTAACAACGACAGACTTCTGACAGCGACTCGATTGCTTAAGTTACTTTGTTGGCATAGTTAGACCACGGAGAAATGTAGTGATTTGTAATCAGTGGGAGTGTGAAATTCTGATATTACAAAACAGCCAGCTTTGAAAGAATCAAAAGAAAAAACCCAAAAGCAGGAAATATGACAAAAAAGTATTTTGATTAAGGCTGTACTCAGACCTGTGATGGCAGGGATCCATCACCGTGTCAACAATTTGTGGTCATGTGTTGCCGCTGATTTGTAAACAAGACACAAATGATCGCAGATAGGGGCGTGAAGATTAACTGATACAGCTTTGGAAAATCGACACAAGAGTCTTAGGTACGGCTAAATGGATACAAAACCCTGAATCCTTGAGAGGGAAAGATGTACACGCCTAATTGCAGGCATTACTAGATTGGCAAAACTGGGAGCCTCACAATTTAGGTGACAGTGTTCATCCTCAGAAGGGGGCACAGGTTTAAACCTCTGAACTAAACCATTCTACAAAAGAAAGACTAAAACAGTGATTAAAGGCATCACATAGTTAACATGGCAGTGTGTGTTTGGTGTAAGTACTGACCAGGTAGTCATCTGGCCGAATGCCAAAGAGCTCTCTGAAGTAACGAAAGGCAATAGGAGCGTAGGTCTTAAAGCGAAAGTCACTGTAGTGGTGAGCAGGAGTCAGGTTACTGCCTTCACTGAAAACACACGAGAAAGAGACCCAAAGGCAATAAAACTACATGAAATCAAAAAACACAAATTCATAATGTTTTTTCGACTACAACTTCAGTTCCCAACCTGGGGAAGAAGATGCTTTCGACCACCACGAAGTCCTGCATGAGAACGTCCCTCTCCGCCTTTTGGCTTAAGCTGCCAACTGTGTGAGTGATGCCCAACTGGATGGCACCTTTTAGGGCCGATGACGTGGTCTAGAGGGGTCAGAGAGGAAAAGACAGTAAGCGCTGGAACACACTCGATTTTACCTTGCTGTTTCTTTCACTATCTAGTGAGAGGAATCCCCCAAACTAATTTTAGACTATGCACACCAAACCTTTACACTGTTCATCAATGCTGCTTAGTGCTGTGGGTGTCAAAAAAGCACTGGTGTCACCACAACCCCCACCCTGTTCTAACCTTTTTATAGGTGGTCTCTCCTGTGGTGGTCTCAACCCCCCGGTGTCCGATGGTCTTCTTCATACTCTGAGTTGTGCCTGAAGAACCCGGCAGCTGAGGAGACGGACGGAGAAAAAAAATGTAAATATGGCGTCTGGCGTGTGTGTTTGTGAACACAGAAGACAAAGAGCAAGCTGTATGTAAACACCTTCACATGACAACCATATCCTGAGACGTTGCTGAACTCTCAACTTGTGTGGAGGAAGTAGGGAGCGAAACCAATGTCAGTTGGCCTGGCTCCATTTATGTGTGACTGATACCATTGTGTCTACTGCAATTAAATAAGTACCAAAGAAATTGACGTTAATTTGTAATCTTTCATTGACAACATTTCTGACTTCCTTACCTCTGAAGGGGCCATTCTTCGGATGCCACTGGTCCCTTAAGACAGAAAAACAAGTTAAAGTGGGATTCACAATGTGAGAAAGACACTGAATCTCGAGAACCGAAAAAGGAAAAACACGAAAGCCTTAAGGAACGGCTAGTTCTCTTGTTCAGACTTAACTTCATGAGGCCTGAATGTCAACCCATGCAGTCAGTGTAAATTTGATGCTTGCAATTATTTGAAAATACATTACGTTCACAGCTATTGAAATGGAAGAATTTGTTAATGACTGTTTAAGAAACCCTGTGCTGGTTAATTAGCAGGGCTATTTCCAGTACTGGCTGATGACTCTGAGCCAAGACCTAAATATGGCCACAGTAACTTGCCCGACTGCTGCCCTCGATACACCAGCTCTACGTGAACTGGAACTACTTCTCCCCTGAGCTGGCTGCTCCAGATTCATCTGGTCCCTGAAGATGTGTGTCTTCACTCACAACCTCCTTCTGCAAAACTACAACGTATAGCTCTGTTTGTAGCATCTCACAATAACTTTGCATTCTTTGCAATGCATCATCCTGGGCAGGCATGATAACAACCACAGCACACAGTAGTTTTGTAAGAAAGGCACACACTCAACATGATTCCCCTTATATAAACTTGCTGTTTAAACTCGCCCACTCTGCAAGCACCTCTAGCCTGTAACCAATGGCAACATGTACTTCAATGCTGCAGTGTCATAGGTCAATATACACAAAAAAAAAGGATGTTGGGAAGATTACACACCTGCAATAACAATCCCGTGTGTGGAAATGAAGCTACGCCCAGCAAATTAATTTCCAGAATGAGTGGACACTTCCCAAGAAAGGTGGGCGTGTTAATAATAAGACAGACTCACTGAATGCCATGCATGTCTTCTCAGTTAACACACGGCAATCCTCAAACAATGAGCATCATTCTGTCCACGTTCCCTCTCTCATTATGTAAAACATCACACTATATCATTACTACTCATGCAGTTTCTGCTTACTCGCAAAAGAACACTCGCACAGACCCATGCGAGTACCTCGCTGAAACGCTCTCCTCCAGAACTGAGTCCTAATATCTGTGGAGTAGGAAACGGTCAGCCTCAACGGCTTAATCTAGTAAACAAGCAACACTGAACACGTTTACTGACGGTGTACGGGTACGAGAAAATGTGTTTCATGTAGAGCTGAAAAGATCCATCAATTCAAGGAAAATTATACAAATAATTTTTGTAATTTTTAGTCTGCTCAAGCTTCATAAATATGAGAATTCATATCTTTGGGTTTTGGACTGATGGTCCAAAAACAAAACGATGCCTTTGGCTATCTTTTACTATTTTCTGCCATCTTATTAAAGACAAAACAGTTAATTGATTGATAAAGGAAATAATTAGCGGATTAACCGATAATGAGAATAATCATCAGCCGCATTACTCATTTCATCACATTGACTTTTTTTTTCAAGAGCCAAAGTTGAACTAGATAACACACACACACACACACACACACACACACACACACACACACACACACACACACACACACACACACACACACACACACACACACACACACACACACACACACACACACACACACACACACACTGCAGCAGATTCTGGGTAGGAATTACCCAACTCAACCCAATTACGTTAAGAATGACTTTAGCTCATCAGCCTTACAACAATAGGCAAACCATCTGTTCCTCTCTGTATATTAAACAACTCCCTGCCAGCCCCATTCACTTGTAGCCTGCAGCCTACACAAGGCAATAATATGGGACACGCGCACTCTCCTAACATCATTCACTGCCTATGAAGACTCCAGAAATATACTGGTTCTTGCCCCGATGAGAAAACAAGGCCAATACGGGCTAGTATTCCAGATACCACATTATGTTACTGTCACTCAACTCTGTGTGTGTGTGTGTGTGTGTGTGTGTGTGTGTATTTGACAGATCGCTGTATCTTGTATTTGTACACTCTGGCTCTCAGCCATGTGAGAGACACTATTTTTAATTCACTGATTCAGACTGGGTGGTTACCAAAGGCAGAGCAACTCCTCTATACACAGAGAAGCTCATAAGTGGCACACAACTTAATGGATTAGCAGGATGCAACCTCCCCATTAGCTGTCCTGTCTACAATATAAGACACATCAACTCACATCACCACCACCCATCTGTGTGGGCACTGAAAACTGAGACAGACCAGTTCATGAGGGACTCACCATACAGAGATCTGACATTAGAGATCCTAGATCAGCTGAATAAGGATAGCAGAATGGTTTAAGCCTGTTTATTAACTAGATAATGATGACAAGCATGTGTAATTGGTTTTAAGAATGTAGGAAATCAATAAGATCAATATTTGCTTTGATATCAAATCACCTCGACTGTGAAACTTTGGAAAGTAAACTAACTGACATGGTGCTTGTGCTGGAGGTACAAAATGGAAAATGGATTTGTCTGCTGGCTTTACCACAAACCTGGACAGACAGAGGAAGAGGAGGGGTATAAGGACGACTAGGGGATAACAGCTAGTTTCCATAGATGTAAAGACCCATTTCAAACAGCAGCCACTTAGCGCGCCCCATATTTAGGAAACAACGGACCGTTATCTATTTGAGCTCATATCCTCCTCCTCCGGCTAACTCATTAGCATAGAAACTACAACAAAATTGCCGGCTTGCCAACGTGGTCCGGGGAATTATTTCTTTACTAAGTTATTCATCCCAATATATAATTTGATGTAAATACTGGCGGCTAGCTAACTAACGTGATTAATACCAACACCAACTAAGGTTCATCAACAAGGCAGCTAAACAAGCTAAACCAGCTAGCCATCGCCTGATTCATTTGTTAGGTTTGAAAGCCTCGATGCTAATTAGCTAACTGGCTAACCGGGGGACATGAGAAAGCCAGTCACCGAGTCAAGACGTTATCATCGCGACAAAATGCCACATAGTTATGTTTGTACGTTCGTTGTAAGACAACAAAGGAGGAAGATTTATCATTTAGATACCTGTCGGGGCTGTTGATCCACAGTCTGCTGTTTCAGCAGTCGCCATTACGATTTGACTGTTCTCATCCCAGACAGTTGAGTTCTGATGCTCGTGCCGCAGCCGCACGACAGCGCCCCCAGTGGACGCACGTGTAACAGTTTCAGTTTCAGCTTTACTGTAATACTACAAATAATCATTTATTTACACCAAACTTTTTAAGTATAGAATAACAGGCGATCTTATTCCAGTAGTTTTGAATATTTAATTTACAATGTGATATGTTTTAACTATTTAATTAATAATCTTACCAAAGAAGCTGGACTATATTTTCAAATGTGTTTATTCGGTGTTATGCTTCAGTTTTATCCATAATACCTTGTTTGAGTTACATTATGTATAGTTTATATCTTTATATTTTTAGTCTGTCTTTACATGTCATTGTCCTAAGCTTGATTGAATCTGTGTTACCTGTATGTTGTTTATGTGAAATATCATCAAACCAAATCATTTATAGTTTTATAGTTTTCATCTAATGTCACTATGCAGACGTTAAAAATCATGAGTTGCAATGTTAAACGGCAACATCTTTCAAATGTCCACCTAATAGACGCCCTTTCATTACATATTTCATTGACTTATTTGTGTTCAACCCATTAACATTTGCTTCCCAAAAACTCGTCATCAACTTTTTAACATGTCAACTCATTGTAGCCTCCCAGGCACACCAGTGCACACTTAAACGAACAACACAAGCCTTGCATGTAAGATGAAAGTAAACCACACGGCAGGTACATTTAAAAACATTTTTATTAGAACTTTTGTAGATATGACCACCACAAAACCATACGAAGAAGAGAACTGATCTTGCAGCTTCAACTGAATCAATAAAATGCATTCATACTCAAATATATAATGAGCAGCCTATAACAAATAATGGTAAAGTGACACAGACAACAGTCTGTTTTCCAAACTAAGCATTTATCAATATTTTTGTTTCACTATAAATCTATTCTTGTGATAACAATGCTTCTAATGTGATCTCAGATGTAAAAAAAAAAAAGAAGCCAATAACATTGGCAGTCAGAAGCCTATAAAGCTAGAATTTTGACCACATTTTCTTACAGACTTCTAATTGTTCCTGTTCAGTGATCTGAGGTCAACTATGCTGCTAGCTTGCCATTGCCCTGAAATGCCCAGTGCCAGTAGGGTCAGCAGCAAAAGGTCATAAGTGTTTAGGAGAGAGGGCACCTCTTCTTCTTCTTCTTTTGGGGTGAGACGGTGGTTGCTTTGGAGATGGCATCCATGATCATTTTGGAGAAACACTGTGCAGACTCTTGTGAAGATCTGCGGCAACAGCGATGGATAGCTAAAAGAGAAGCCTTCCTTGAGTAACACACCCGTGCTATTTCCTCAAGCTGATTTCATGGAGAAAGAACAAGATGACAAACAAATGAGTAATAGCATTAGAAAATCTGAATATTGGGTTAAAAGCAATAGCTCCTAAACTTTCATTTTCAAATATTCCATTTGAAATTTTCCCAGCCCAAACTTTGTCTTCTGATTTGTCCACCTAGATTTTTGTACAGACTCACTTCCTTTTTAACTCACCTCCTGCTCAAAACAAGCAGTCTTGGATTCTTCAGAGAGGGGGCAGCATTGGTTCACAAAGCGCTTGAGAGGAAAATCAACAGGGAACCTAAAGCACATTGACGTCGTTACTGTTTCTAACTTGACATTGTGCACAGATTGTGACCATGTGTTAAGATCCATGACAACACTCATAACACAGAGAACGTTGTGAATAAGTGGCGACAGCACATTTCATAAGAGATATTCAATTGTTTTCTTTGACAGAAAAAAAGAAGGAAAAGAGAAAAGAGAAACTGTACCAAACAAAAAAAGAACATGAAAGAGGAAGAGAATGAAGGAAAAACACAGACAGATGTCGGAAGTTGGGTCTTACTTCTTCTTGACAATCTTGTGAGTGTCACAGATGTTGTGAAGTGAGAGCTCTTCAGTGGCAGAGGTCATGTTATAATGTGGGTCAGGAGAAGCATCTTGGAAACAGTTGTAACGATCAATTGACAAATCGCCGAAACAACAGAAGAAATCCACCTGTCCACCGTTCTTGTCAACACAATACTTGTTCAGCTCTTCACGCCACTAAAATACAAAAGGACAAAGGACATGGGAAGACAACAACAATGACTAAATTAAGCAAAATATGTAAGTATGTAGGTTTTTTTCCTTACCTTCTGATCAGCACAGTTGAGCACACCCTGCTTCTTTTTGCAGCACTGTTTGAATCCCTTTTCTATACGATTAATGGTCTTTGCCTGACGAGCCAGCCATTCGTACCCGACACCTGTCAGGCAATTTATTTTATAGAGGGGGCGCTGTTTCCGGTCACGACACAGTGTCTCAATTGTGTCAGCGGTGGGTCGTCCAGGAGGAAAGCTCATGTTAACTTTCTGGGGAGCAGATGGTTTCTTCTCTATCTTTCTTCTGTTTCCTCTGACCCCCAGCGAAGTCATCACTGTCCTGTAAAGTATGAGGCATAAGGTCAGAGCCAAACCTGACCTGCTTCAGCCTCTAGGATGCATTTACTGTAGCACAAAGGAATTGTGTTTTGCAATGTGATGTGCTCTATGCTTTGATTCATTAAAGGATAGGTTGGCCTTACATTTGCCTTATTGTCATCAAATCCCATGAAAAGACCCAAACCAATGTCTTAGGTTGCATTCATCTGAATAGGACCACTACACTGATGCAGCTGGCTCAATGCAGACGGTTCCAGCAAAAACAAAATTATACATATTTTGTGTTGTGGTGTCTGATAAGCCTTCAAACTTATGGATCAGTCAACTGGACCTCCTGGGTCACATTTCATTGTCTCGCTGGTAACTGAAGAACCACAATATTTTCTGATTTCCCAACCCTATCTCTTTCAGACCCGTTTCCAACTGAAGATGTAACTCACAAAAATATATATTGTTAAAAGAAGGCATGGTAATAGAAGCTGGGCACAGCAGGTTTTAGCAAATGTTATTCAAAGAAGGGTATATTGTGCATTTGTTTGGTACTATTTTCAGCAGTGGATTTATACACATTTGGTGCTCTAGTGATTATTTACAGCTCCAGGACAATGTATGTGGAATTGACTCAAAATAAACTAATGTCAATGGTCATTGTAAGGAAGGAAAATATCGGCCAGTAAAATAGTGTGGCCCATTAACACTTTTAATAGTTTCCTGAAAAAAAAAGTGTCAAAATGTTTGTCTTTGTATGGGATTTATTGACCATAAGAAAAGTATACAATTTTGCAGGTCATATTCTTCAAGACATTAGCAGGTGTTAAAGCAACTTATTAAAAGCTGGAACTAATTTTGTCCTCTGAATAAGAGCATACATGTTAAGTTCCATTTGGCAACTGTTAGGTGGAAATGTAGAAATATCATAGAAACTTTGTGATGCTACTTAACCAAGACTAGATTGTCAATATCAACATTTTTATTGGTGCTCATTTGACATCTTTCCATGCATAAACTACCTCTGGCAAGTGTTAGGGTCAAAGCTGAAGTTCTCCTTAGCGGGAAGCGGTGGCACCGGTAGCTCCTCTGTTGCCTCGTAGTTTGGGTTTGGCGCGTCGTTTTGGAAACAGTTCAGCACGTCGTTGCCCCTCAGTTTGCAGCAGTGATAAATACGATGCTTTATTGATACGTCTTCTTCACAGAAGGATTGGACTGACAGCTCCCACTGAAGTTGGCACAAAACAATAACACAGATACAGGGTGTATGCATTAAATCATTTGATACTGATATGAAGTCTGCATGCCTGAGGCTGCATGTTGAGTGATTTGCCACCTGCAATTATGTAGATTATTTTAAGACACACTGAACCAAATCTGGAAAACAAACAGTGTAAGAGGGACGTAAGACAATGCTTAAAATCTGAAGAATTTGAGACATGTTGTTTGGTTGCCTTCAGTCAGCTCCACTGGTGCTCATGCCAAGGCCTGTCTGATATGTCACGCTGGGCTGCATATAATGAACTTATCAACTGGGAGTGCCAAAGGCCTTTTAACAATGTTTAAAAAATGCAAGTACCATCATCTCAGCAATGCGAAGAATGTTTCATGCCCCTTTCATGCTTGGGGTAAGACAAAACATGCACAAAAAATACAGTGCTTGACTTGAGTATATGACACAAGGTCTGCTACATTACAGCGTGAGGAATTAAGTTATTATGAATGTAAAGTTACAAAGGTTTGCAATAATATAACATCTATGATAGCCTTCCTCCACATGAGGTGGATAACATTAAATGTATCTTGATATTTACCATTAAATCATTTTGGTTTGGGATCAAATTGTATCTCCACAGTGCATACTCTCACTGTGTCTCTCATCATGCTTCTTTAGAAAGTAATTATGTTGAGACTAATGAGAAGAGGCTGCAAAAACATAATCAACAAAGTGGAATGAACCAAGAAGAGCAGAAATAGAGGCAGAAGATACACAATGTCATATCATCATTTTATATTTATACAGAGTAAGAAAGTGCTGAATCGGCTATAGGAGCTGTTGTGAAAACTTACTGCCTGTGTGGCGCAACACAGCGTCACTTCCCTCTCCCACGTCTGGTTCCCTTTGCAGCATGTGCGAAACCAGGACTCGGCCATATTGACAGCACTGGCCCTCTCCTTCTCATAGCCAAAGCCAGAAACAGGAAAGTAAGACGTTGGGTAGGTGGGACGATGTTCTCCATTGAGACAGATGGCTTGGAGATTGTCGGAGGTCGGTCGCCCGAGAGGGAACTGAACTGGGTAGTTCAAAATGGGAGGACCACCAAAGGAACGAGGCACAAAACTCGGACGACCTTAGACGAAAAGACAGGAATCATACTGTTATTTGGTACTTTTACAACAGTAGCACAGATGAAGTTAATGAAAACTCTAAAGAAAGAGAGGAACATAGATATGAACGTCCTCTAGGTGTCAAGACTCCCGGTCTATAGATTATATTACTAAACAGTACTTTTCAAGTGTTTTCTTTATATAATTGCTGCTTTATTTTACAGGATTCAGGGGAGTAAAACAGCTCCATCGTTTTGTCAAAACAAGAAGAAGAAAATAAGTAAGAACATTAATAGTACCCTTTGGATCAGGAATGTATGCCACCGGTTTCTGCAACATGTAGGAATCTGGGTGTTCCATCTCTGAAAGACAGGTTTTCAAAACAATGATTTACAAAAAAAGTTATTCAAAGAAGGGTATATTGTGCATTTGTTTACTATTTTCAGCAGGGGATTTATACACATTTGGTGCTCTAGTGATTATTTACAGCTCCAGGACAATGTATGTGGAATTGACTCAAAATAAACTAATGTCAATGGTCATTGTAAGGAAGGAAAATATCGGCCAGTAAAATAGTGTGGCCAATTAACACTTTTAATAGTTTCCGGATAAAAAGATGTGTCAAAATGTTTGTCTTTCGATGGGATTTATTGACCATAAGAAAAGTATATAATTTTGCAGGGCATATTCTTCAAGGCATTAGCAGGTGTTAAAGCAACTTATTAAAAGCTGAAACTGATTTTGTCCTCTGAATAAGAGCATAAATGTTAAGTTCCATTTGGCAACTGTTGGAAATGTAGATGTGTTTTCTTTATATAATTGCTCCTTTATTTTACAGAATTTAGGGGAGTAAGACAGAAAAGAGGAAGCAGATAGATAGATAGATAGATAGATGGATGTATAGATGAATAGATAGATAGATGGATGGATGGATGGATGGATGGATGGATGGATGGATGGATGTATAGATGTGTAGATAGATAGATAGATAGATGCTTACCTCTGTCATTCGTGCTTTCAAACTGTTCTGGTGGGGACATCATTACCAGCTCTCGGAAGGCTATGAAAAAAGAGAAAACAATATGTGACAAATGTTTCATGTGGACATGCAGCTCCGTCGTTTTGTCAAAACAAGAAGAAGAAAATAAGTAAGAACATTAATAGTACCCTTTGGATCAGGAAAGTATGCCACCTCTTTCTGCAACATGGAGGAATCTGGGTGTTCCATCTCTGAAAGACACAGGTTTTTAAAACAATGATTTACAAAAAAAGTTATTCAAAGAAGGGTATATTGTGCATTTGTTTGGTACTATTTTCAGCAGTGGATTTATACACATTTGGTGCTATAGTGATTATTTACAGCTCCAGGACAATGTATGTGGAATTGACTCAAAATAAACTAATGTCAATGGTCATTGTAAGGAAGGAAAATATCGGCCAGTAAAATAGTGTGGCCAATTAACACTTTTAATAGTTTCCGGACAAAAAGATGTGTCAAAATGTTTGTCTTTCGATGGGATTTATTGACCATAAGAAAAATATATAATTTTGCAGGGCATATTCTTCAAGGCATTAGCAGGTGTTAAAGCAACTTATTAAAAGCTGAAACTGATTTTGTCCTCTGAATAAGAGCATAAATGTTAAGTTCCATTTGGCAACTGTTGGAAATGTAGATGTGTTTTCTTTATATAATTGCTCCTTTATTTTACAGAATTTAGGGGAGTAAGACAGAAAAGAGGAAGCAGATAGATAGATAGATAGATAGATAGATAGATAGATAGATAGATAGATAGATAGATAGATGGATGTATAGATGAATAGATGAAAAGATGTATAGATAGATGGATGGATGGATGGATGGATGGATGGATGTATAGATGTGTAGATAGATAGATAGATAGATGCTTACCTCTGTCATTCGTGCTTTCAAACTGTTCTGGTGGGGACATCATTACCAGCTCTGGGAAGGCTATGAAAAAAGAGAAAACAATATGTGACAAATGTTTCATGTGGACATGCAGCTCCGTCGTTTTGTCAAAACAAGAAGAAGAAAATAAGTAAGAACATTAATACCAGAGACAGAAATACTTGCGTTGTATTGAACCTGACCTCAGGTACATCAACCATAGTCATGCATAACCTACAATCTTATCCTAACCTTAAGGGAATCTCTAGTGATTTAGTATGTCACTCAAGCGCCACAGAAGACATTAAACAGTTATTTAAAAAAACGAAGTATTCCTTGTGACAAGCAATCTGAACTTCATGCGTAAAATGAGTAGAGAGCTCCTTAAACCTCAATCTCAAACTGAAGTCCTAACCCTTAAAATAGCGTCTTGAAGTAGAGAGAAGGGTCAAATGCCACTCTGAACACTCTAAAATTCTAATTGGTCCTTGCAGAGATACTGCACTAGCATGTGAACACACGCACCTTGCATTTTGTCAAAGGTGACCTCACGCTGCTCCCAGTCGTGGTCATCTGGAAAATTGTACACACAAAGAGAGAAAGGCAGAAAGCCAGACAAAGTTATACAAGTCTTAAAGCACTAATTCGATTGAGAGACAGCCAGTGGTGAAATAAGTATTCCTTTACTTAAGTAACAGCAGCAATATTACAGAGTATAAACACACTCCATTATAAGTAAAAGTCCTACATTTAAAATATTGTAAAATTTGGAAGTATTATCAGAAAAATGTACTCACAGTATTAAAAGTCAGTAAGTACTCATTATACTGCCAGTGTTGCATCATTGAATATTACACCCTATATTTGTTTCACAATATTACTTTTAATGATATTAATGTTGCTGGTTGGGGTGGAGCTAATTTGTAAGACATCATATTCTATTACCTCATATGCAAAATCATAATCTGCAAAGTAGATGTAACTATGAAATAAACGGAGCAATAAGTAAGCCTATTTGCTTTTGAAATGTAGTGAAGTAGAAATAACATAACATACAAATATTCAAGTTAAGCATTAGTAGGCTACCTGAAAGTTGTACTTCGGTAATCAATTAGTTAGATTTCATCACTGGAGACATAAGAACAGTCATGCTCGGTAAAGGTATATAAAAGTCCTTTAAAGTCAGTTTGCTATGGGATTAATGTCAGGAGGGTCCACAGGCGAAATAAACGCACTTAGTCTGACGAGAACAAAAATGGAGTCAGCCAAGAAGCAAACACAACAATTTCTGACAACAACAAAAATAAGTGTGGAAATAACAGAATAACAGTACGAACCATTGGATGCTGAGCTCAGTAAAATGAAGACAAACGCGGTGGAGCAGACTAGAGCCCCAGACGACCCCATTATAAACGTGGTAGTGTCGGTCCTGAGCTGTTCGTCCCGCTATTGCTTCTGACTGTCCTGGCACAGTGAACAGAGGCCGCCCAGGAAAACACGCTCGGCGGGGCTGCGCTCAGACGGGCCCGGTAATTGGTCCAACGGAGGCTGCTGTGCTGTCCGTCTGTGAATGCGAAACCCCGCATAAACAGATTTTATGGTTGTTGTGGGGTTTCAGGGGGGATGAGGCGGAGAGAGGAAAAGAGGGAGTGGAGGAAGTTTTTTCAACATGACTCATAGGTGATCTGTTAAAATGCTGGGAAAGATAAATTCATCTGTAGTGAAAGGTCATCGAGCCTGAGCGCATGTGTGAACACGAATCTCATTTCAATCTTTTTTTATTCAGACATTTAAGCAATTGTCTCTTCACTCATTGCTCTGCCATTAAGCCCAATTAGCATCGATTGGAAAAGTAATCATTTGACTAATTGCACGATTATGTCACGTGGGATTGAAAGTGAGTTATTGTCATTATTATTAGTAGTAGTAATAGTATTATAAATATTTCTTATAAGATAGTTTACAGTCCTCAACAGTTTGTATTAAGTAAGTGAGCAATATCCAAGCTAGAAAATAAACAGATATACATGTCTATTAACAATCTAATTGTATTCCAAATGTTGGAATTCCCCTTTAACAAAGATATGCTATTTTATTCTGCCCTATACTCACCAAGGTTGTAAATGCATTTTTAAAGGATCAAACAAAGGAAACTGTTACTATTTACCATGAATCATATGTTTACTTGGCCTTAAAACCATGACATATGGATGTGGACATGCATGTGGATAAAGGTTCCTATATGTCAAAATAACTGATTGATTACAGTTTTACCAAACTCTTTCACAGTTTGAGATCTGAAAGGGAATACTTCAGCGATTTTGTATTGCAATCCCATGGACTGTGAATATTTAAAAAATAATTATTTTGAATTATTTTAATCAAAGCAGCAGAGCCTGATAAACCCTGTCAAGTATAGGTCAATAAAAGACAGGATTCAACATTTGTCATATTGCAACACAGTATTGCATTTGACCCTCCCTTCCTGGTAAATGCTCATGTCTTTCAAACTGCACACATGTTTGTGACACAGGATTTTTGCCAAAGAAATTGTAGTCCTCCCATCTGAACAGGTTTTGTTTTTTCAGACTTAAGACTTTAAACTGGATGTGTAAAATTAGAGGAGTGCTCTTTTAAATAGTAGAACCTTTTTTGATAACTAGGATTTAGTAAAACATTGAAAAATGTATCAATATAAAGATAATGCTGTTTTGTTACCTCGATCTGAATTTTGTCCGTGTTGGTGAGTAAATGTTTGCTTGTCAAGAGAGAGAGATATGAAAGTCCTTAAATTCCTTGTTATCTCACACTGGGTTTGACCCAGGGTTATTGTGACCTCACAGATTCCAGTCTAAACAGTAACCTCTTCACTATCCCTCCCACCGTGTTCTCGTGAAAAAAAAGAAGACACAAAAGCCAAATCAGAACAGAGAAGAACTCCCTGTGTAGCTGTGAACTGTAATGTAGAGTTTCCACAGTTTTTTTCTCTATAGGCCACAGTTTAAACTGGAAAGAGTATCCTGCCTTTGCTGCTCTCCCCACAGCTCTTTCATTTCCCATCATAAACAGTAGATTAGGATCAAAGTTTGCAGTTGGTGGTGGTGAGTCCGGAAACCGTACAGAAGTGTTTGTCCCGGGTAAAAATTCCCCCGAGAGGTCGGAGAGCAAACAAAACACAGTGCTGTAGTTTTCCAACATGAGAGAGAGAGAACATCACAACAAGCAGTGTTTACCTGATCTGATGTCTTTCCAAACCAAACTGAAATATGAAAACAAAAACTACTGAATGTAGAAAGTTGCTTTCAGCAAACTTTCTCACACAGGAGATAAAAACACAACTAGCTTTCTAGTGTAAGTACATTTGACATAAAGTCTTTGTGGCTTTTCATAGGAAAATGTCATATTTACCACATCCAATTGAGTCTTTTAATTTGCTTCCTCTTAACTTGGTTAGCAACAGTTTTTTGTCTATGACAACCTGACAACTTTCCACTGCCAGAGTCTGCTGAAGGGTCACCCACAATGACTAACATTTCCTTTGTTTTGAATGCATCAGCAACAACTCTACAGTACGGTGCAGGGACTATGCTAGGATCTTCTTATATGCTACTGAGAATGATAAATCATGCTTATCACTTGTGAGCTATGTCTGCTACAATTAAACTGTGTTTTGTTGAGTTAAGGACATTTCTTATCGTACCATAACAGGATCTCTTTCTTTCAATCTTGCATGTCTCAGTCTTACACAACTGTTTATATTATACAATCAAATAAAGTTACCACATCTGCTTGGTATCGCAGCCTCAGCAGTTTATTAGCAGATTTACATTGAGTTATGTTCATTATAATCTCAGCCATTCCAGCAACAGAGAGGACTACATCCGGATATACAGTACTTAATGCTGAAACATCTCATTGTTTCCAATTTACTCATGGCTTTATTCAGAGATATGTTAAGAAAGCAAAACATATGCAAGTTAATCTGGAAAAAAAGGGAAAGTTTGCACACAGAGGAAGAGACTTCTACTGCGTCTCTCACATTTTTTATAAAATTTCTACTATTAATGCAACATATTTTCAAAGCTCAAAAGATATAAAAAGCCTGTGAGGATATATTCAAACACAGAGGATAACATTTAAGAGGTACTGCTGCTTTGTCTGATTTATTCGTCAATCTGACAACATCAACCTGAGGAGAGACATTTCTCTAGACATACAGATGCAAAGAGGCAGGTTGTCTACTATGGATGTGTTTAATTGATACACACCAATATTTCATGTTTTGTCGGGAATACTTGTTATGCAATATATTAAAGACACACTTAAATGTGTTTTTGAGCTGTAAACTAAATAATGTGACTGTACTGTGAAGAAGCACATCAATGCTGGATTTAATTGGGTGTGCACATATGTTTATTATTCTGATTGCTTAATGTTGCTATTTTGCTCCTGGAATGTGATGTTTACTTCTCAAGGGGAGACGTGTGGTAATAACCTTCTTGCTTTTTCGGCTCTGCCAAAAGAATTTTGTGTGGCTTTTTATATCTTACTTTTCTATCTAGCTTCGTCCAGGACCATCTGCAAAGTCACCTTTTAACTCTACAGGAGGTCCGCATTTTAAACTCCAAAGAAAGATTTTGGATGGACTTACATTTTAAGTTTCAATTGACAACGATCGGTACCCTGCGTCTTTGAATTTCTATGTCCAAACGCACTGCGACACACATTTACTGTGACTCACAATAGCACGTATCCAGAGAAAATGAATGCTGTGCCTCACTGACAAGGAGCTGTCAAACAACAACAACAAAATGCATGTTTCCCTGGAATAATAAAAATAGGTTTAAGCTATCAAAATATTAAAATTCATGTTTGACACAATCTACCAAAAAGCTCTTTTGTCATTTATTTGAATTATTAGAAAAATAGATTCTGTCAGGATATAATGAAGAGACTTAAAATAACATGTGTGTATGACTTTGCGTATACTGGTTAATCATCATTGAGTGGTCCCCGGCAGCAGCTCTGCCTCAGAGGCGAACAGCTCCTTGTAGAGTGGAGGGAACAGCGAGTGAGCAGTGAGCGGATAACGCTGACTGAACCAGTGCAGCTTCTCCATATGCAGACTGCATAGTGAACGCAACACTGACATCCTCTGGTACAGCTGCAGGGAGAACACAAACAAAGTTAGAAATATGCTGTCTGCAGTGAGGAACATGCAGGTAAAAGCATAATGTGTTTGGATAGAGTAAATAAAGAGAAAGTATCTGCTCTGTACTGAGACATGTACCTTGGGCATTAGACTTTCTTGGTTGTCTCGGTGTAGAATGTGTGTGAGTCCAAACTCCACGCTTCTTTGCACTCGCTGAACTCTGCCTCTGTCCTCCAGACACGGACGATCTGCACAGAAAGACAAAAAAATAAGCTAATTTGTTTTAAAACCTTACCATACACTCAAATCATTCAACAATCATGTGAATAGTCCTGGCTCACTGTGTGGCCTGTTATATTACCTTGTCTGCCACTGGGGGGGCAGAGAGGCTAATTGTGTGGGAATGAATGAATGAATAAAATATGATGGAACATTTTATAGTTTTGATTCAAATGGAAAGCTGAGAAGCTTCTTCAAAAAGCAGTATTTTCAAAAATGTTAACGTTTTGGTCTTAAAGATGATCATGACACTGACACAGACTAGATAAAGCTATAAATAACCATCAAAGTAAATCTGACACGTGGACCAGGGTAAATCCCGCAGAACAAGGAAAGAAAAATCTGCTTCGTAAAGTTAAACAAAATTAAGTGGATGTTGCCTGATTGAGATTGCAAAGCATGTTGCTTGTCCTGCTGGTAATCAACTCCTGCTATAGTGTCTTCCCACTATTTTATGTAAATGAATAACATGCAACATAATGGAGGCACAGGTGAGTTGATCTTACCTGTGTTGATCAGCACGAGAGCACTGAAGAGAGCAATCTGCTGCTCCGTAAGCTTTAGATCACACATACCGTGAGCAAAGTCAAACACCGCTGTGATTAAATCACCACAGGCTGCAAGACAACAAACCACAGAGCATTGATAAAGCACCATATTTATGTATTCTGCTCACTGCACGAATGGTTTCAGAACTGCCTTTGCGTGTAGAGAAATCCTCACCCAAAGACTTGAAGACTTCAGCTCCAGCAAATTTCCCATCAAAGAAGATGGTGTTGTTCTCAGTGTTGAAAAAGCGACTCATCCTGACCAGAACTACCTCCATCGAGCCTGAGGGAGGAGGGGGGGGGGGGGGAGAATGCGTTAAAAGAAGGTAAAACAGAGAATAAAAGCATGTTAGATTATGATTGACGGTGACTTTTTGTAAGTGACAGGTAAACTCACCAGTCTTCAGGAGAGCGATCTGGTCGTTCTGGTTGAGCAAACGGAAACCTGGGATGTGTTTTGCAAACTCCACCACATACTGCACGGCATCAGTCAGTCGGATAGCGCAGTGCTGCCACATCTCATCCACCGACTGGGAGAGAAAATATATTGAAGGGTGAGTGTATTTGAACATAACATTTAAATCAACCCAAATAGAGACTCAATTATTTTACTCATCACACATAAAGTCATCCTCACTGTCCAGTCTACTGATCTTTGCTTGGAGGTAGCACAGCATGTTTCTGTATTGTATCTATTTGTCAAATGCAATTAAATATTATAACATATGTGCTGCTGAGAAGCATTAGCTTCATATGTGATCAAAGAGGAAGAAGAAGAGGAGAGGGAAAATGACAGTTTCTCTGTTTAATGAATCAAATGTAGCCTCAAGATCATTTGAAATGACGTGTTTTCTTTTAAGGGCACACAAATGTGAGAGGGAGTCTGAGAACCAGAAAACAGTGGTCAGGTTATACTTTGCTCTGGTAGGCTTGGATCTCCTCTCTGCTGAGCAGCTTCCATCTGAGAGCCTGCAGCTCCTCCACTCTGTACTTGCTGGTCTCTCTGTGGGAACGCACAATGCTGGCACACAGCTCATCTGAAAATAAAAAAGAAACACTTGTAAATATTTATATTCAACACACCATTTTTCACGTTAGCCCACCGTGCTGTTTGCTCACCTATATTCCTCAGAGAGTGAGGATAGAGGCTGTAAGAATCCTCCACGGGGTTGTAGGGATGAATCCCCACAAGATCATGAGATGGCTGTCTGGAGTCAAACCCTGACATGAGGAATAAAGAAGAGAAATGAGAAATAAGCAGAAAAGGACAACGTACACAAGTGTGATGTGTGTACACACATGAGAGCCGTACCTCTTATGTCAAGGTGTCCGCTGTTGTCCCCCCTCGCCTGGGATCTCGATGTGGGAGACACACCGGAGCCTCGGTAGATCATACCCGACACCTGCGACTCGTTCGGGGAGCAGACCAGGTAAGGGTGAACATCAGCGGTGTAGGACAGCAGCTCGGCCTCCCCGGTGAAAGAGTAGGTTGAGGCCATGGGCTGAAGGAGCTGTGGGGAGCGGTCTTGACGGGCCTTGGTGGAGAAGGACAAGAGAGACTGGGCCTCTCCCTGAAGCTGCTGCTGCTGCTGCTGCTGCTGCTGCTGCTGTCGATGTCTCTCCACTTCAGCAATCAGAGAGTCACGCTGACGTTTGGACATCCGTCCGAACTTCACAGCTGAGGAGGACAAAAACATGAACACAAGAAAATAAACAAATGCTGTGAGTGGAGTATATATTTTGTCTGTCGGTCTGCATGTCGGTGTGTTTGTGTCTCACCATCTCTGCTCATGCCCTTTGCTAAGCACTTCTGCAGGCGGCAGTGTTGGCAGCGGTTGCGGCTGGCTCTGTCGATCTGACAGTTGTTCTGCCTGGAGCAGGAGTAGGATACGGTAGGCAGCTGGCTGCGCCGGAAGAATCCCTGAGGGTTAGGGTTAGTATGGCATGATTAACAAAGCCCAACAGAAACTGGATTTTTAAGGCAAATACCAAATACTGACATTTACGACTTACGAACACGTGATAATCGACAGGGTTGTATTATTTAAGATCGGTCTTGGTCTCAAGACTTTTCGACCGCATGTTTACTCTCGGTCTCCGTCTCAGACAAAGAGGACTCAAGATTTTATATCAAGACCGGTCAAGACCACAACTGTGGGGATATCTCTAAATTGCCTGTGCATTGTCTAATTTATTTGGTGACATCATTACTGTGATTGCTCAAAAGAAAACAAAAGAAAATCCCCACACGTAAAATTCACCTCTGCAATGCCTTCTGATTATTTTATCAAGATATTTCTCATGGTACACTTATACACTGAGTGAAGACCAAGACTGGACCAGTGTGAGTCCCACACTGCATGACACACTTACAATAAAATGTGGAACATGCAAAGCATAAGCACTCCTCAAATTTACATGCAATATATATATATGACAATATACAGTAAGAGGTGAATGAAAACAAATCTTTATTTGTTTTCTGTGGGTGTTTTTATGGGAATGTGGATCATTCACAGCTTGAGGAGTGACGATGGGCTTGTGGGACTCACACTAGTCTGGTCCTGGTCTTGACTTGGTCTCAACCCATTCAAAGTCTTGGTCTAGTTTCTAGTCGAGCAAAATTATGAAATGCTCCTTTAATACCGATAAGTCTTGTGTGTGTGTGTTTGTACAGTGTGTGTTGGATGCGGTCATCTCACCTTGCAGCCCTCACAAGTGATGACTCCATAATGCACTCCAGAGGACTTATCCCCGCAGATCTTACATGGAATAACCTCAATCTGGGCTAAACAAACACAGGAGTAAAAGCAGTGTTAACATTTTCAAGTGCATTCCACATCTACTTTCCTCCACGCGGGTACCACTTCACACTCACTCAGATAGCACACCAGGAGGGACGAAGCTACTGAGCCAACTCGATCTTCAGTATCATTCATGCAGTAGCTGAACAGCATATGAAAAGCTAAAATTTCTCAATGAAATTAAACAGTGCAATAGTTCATGTTCTTGGAATAACATTGAAGAATTCCACATGCTGTCTGTTTCATAAAATCATTTTAATATCCATGAAAACATCAGCGCACAGCTTCTCACAGTTGAAGTAACATAAGCCAACACGCATCAGAATGACACATTATATTTTTACCAAAAGAAGTCATCTGAGCAATTCCCACTGTGAGAACTTCTGCTGTACTTCCCCCTTAAACATCTATCAATTGCTGTGTGACCAGAGTGAACCAAAGGTATTTTCCTCTCAAACACCTCCTGCCTTAATAATAATGAAGAAAATAACATCAAATACGGCAAGGAGAGGAGTCTTCTGAGGACGTGGAATATTTGCAAATGGAGAAAGGCGAAGAATATGAAGGTGTCAACCTCAGAGTCCTTTCAAGTGGTTGACTGGCTTCTCTTCCACTCTGACTGTCCCTCTTTCATGTCAATTCTTTCTTTGTGAATCCATCTCTGTCTCGCTCATAAAGGACACAGCTGCCAGTAATGCACTCTCTCTAGCTTCATCACTGCCAGTAACGGCCCACCCCCCTCTCACCTCCCCCCCTTCGTGCCCCTGATCTCTGGGAGCTCTCACGCCCCTCAATCTTTTGCTTAGTGGCGATTTTTGTCAGAATCAGATGTTATTTGATGCATTAAAGTACCAGAGAAGTCTAAAAGTCTGTGTTGGTGACAGGTGTGAACAGTTTTATAGTATGTCCTGACAAACATATCTCCAATAAAATGATAGAGTACTGTGTATAATTACTTGATATAATGAATTTATAGTAATATAGAATGACACACAACCAGAAAGAACAGCTTATAGCATTGCCATTCTTTACTAGATAATCTCCTTTTATCTATTCCTGTCATCTTCTCTCTTCCTTCCACAAATGCACATACGGCGTGTGATTCTTTTCGGCGAGACAAGCTCTTACGTCTGATACACAAGTATTTGCATTTCCGTGCATAACTGTGTCAGATTTTCTCACGAGTGTGTGTTAGTGTGTCAGTGTGTGCCCTCTTTATCTAGTGCCACAGGGATTACCTGAAGGCTCCCGAGGAGGACAGCCGGTCTGAGGTAAAATACACTTTTTTAAATGCACACGTAGAGTACAATGTGTAACGAAGCACAAACACTCATGAGAGTTTGCTGCTTCTACCAATAGCTGATTGATTGACCTCAAGATTCCCCATGATAAAGATTCGAGTATTTCACAAATACAAGAAGTTACGGACACTCCAATATGACTGGATGATTTGGTTCAAATAAACACAGCAGAAGCATTTCCTGCAAGCTAAACATCATATACGGTATATGATAAAATATCATTTAAAGTTACTGAGCTGTGACTATGATTGTATTTTTTTCTGTCGCGCAAGATAGGCGGAGGGAACATGAGTGGTCTCTGGTTTTTTTTCTCACTATTTCACTTCTGATTATTAACCTCAAACAACAGGAAGTCCACCGTGACCCACAACCTTTCACTAATCACACACGTACTTACACACACACACACACACACAGACAGACAGACACACACACACACACACATTCATCACATATACCGCTCGTCCATAGCTCTGATAATTCTTAATATATCAACCTAACTACAGAGCGCGGTATCTAAAGCAGTATCAAGTTAAATCATGAATTATTTTTGGGCCTTTTTATACTTGCAAAAAAAAAAAAAACACCTGCAAAAGAGGGAATCTACATCACGACACCAGTATATGTAAGTGGAAATTAACTTAAGAGCGGACAATACTGAAGCTCTTGTGAGCTTTTTTTTTATGTCTTACATTGTTATCTACAGCCACAGGCTTAGATCAATCACACCCAGCATCTCCTGGTGTGTGAGACAGATGGAGAGATAAAATACTGAACTAAACCACCTTTATTTCTTCCATTAGTGTCTCTGTCAGTGACAGAGAAGAGTTATTGTGTCTAGCAGCCAATACAGACAAAAAAAAGACTTGGAGTGCAGGGAGCACTCCTGAGGACCTTCTTTGACTCTGTGGTGGCATCAGCCATTTTTTATGACTTAACAAACTTATCAAGAAGGCCAGCAGTGTGCTGGGGTGTCCACTGGATACGGTGGAAGTGGTGGGAGACAGGAGGATGAGGGCTAAGCTATCATCCCCGATGGACAACACCTCCCACCCCATGCAGGACGCCCTAGCAGGTCTGTGCAGCTCCTTCAGCTACAGGTTGATTCACCCCCCGCTGTGTGAGGGAGAGGTACCGCAGGTCCTTCCTTCCTGCCGCTGTCAAACAATACTTGTTTTGATCTTGTTTTTACTATGTCTCTTGTTTGCACTATCCACTATGCTGCTGTAATCCTGTAAATGTCCCCACTGCAGGACTAATGAAGGATTATCTTATCTTATCTTATCTTACATGTAAAGATTAATCTAAATTAGCTTCTTCTTTTTTTTACTGGCAAATGCCTAAAGCAGATATTGGTTTACCCTCATGTGGCATCTCTGCTCAGCTGCTCAGGTTATGAGCCAATTAATAATGTTAAACATATATCTTTACTATAGATCTTGTGTGCTCATGTGCTCAATCATTAATGAAGAAATATTTTAGCTTTTCAGTGTGCTTTATCCAAGCAACGCTATTTACTTTTGTTGCATCATGACTTACAGTATGTCTTGACTAACATTCAACATTTTATATTTCCACTACGTTCTAGTAACAACGTACAGTATGAAACCAACCATAAATGCACCACATAAAGCTATATTTCCATATTCATACTGAAGTGAGATCATTTAAACAAAACAACCACTCCAATCAATCCTAAAATTGATTTTGTGTGAGATGATGTTATCAAGTGAAGATGTTTGAGTACAGTAGATGAGCAGTGGTGGAAATGTTCTGGTTTGTCTGTCAAAATAAAAGAGCGCCACCTCCCACGCTTCCGCATACGAGACGCCGTGGACTGATTTATGTCTTTTGATCAGGATTTAGAGTTATCAATGGCTTAAAAAGTACATTTATCATTGTCGTCATATACAACGGAAGCTTCCGTGTATAAAAGCAAATAGACATTGCGAAACATTCACAGGTTTCTTGTGAGTTTAATGACTTCCTGCTGAATGCTGGACAATAACTTTGGTTCTCAATTTTTGTGATTCTTAAGCTTGTTGACAAGACAAAGTAAAGTGAGCTACCTCCTAATATGATAAATCACACTGAACAAGCCTGAAAAGGCAAAAAAGAGTCATTAATATATGTATGACCTTAAATATACTGAAAAAAGCCGGAGAAAGAAAAACATAAAGAAAGTTTTGATCTCTGGATTTCAACCTAGAAAGAGTGTATTTCAGTACGCTCACCACTTTCGTGTCAAACGGTGTGCGTGTTTGTGCGTGTGGGTGGTGGGGTGGCTGAGGTCATGTGTGGACGATCTCTTGCCTAAAATCACTCCGTCAGCAGTCTGTTCTTAGACTGTAAACGGACAAAAAATCTAAAAAACTTTCCTCTGACGGAAGCTTCGGTACATGCGTAAGCAAGAGTGCAAACAAAGTTTGTATGCAGCTCACACCCTCACACTCACACACACACACACACACACACATACGCTACTTACACACAGTGATGAAAATATCAACTACTAGAGCTTTGGCATCTGAATGCAGATGCCAAAGTTTTCAAACAACACGTTATTAAACCCGGGTTAGGAGGAATGTCATTTAACTGATCTACAACATCCCTGCAAGTTAAATGTTTTAATAATGTGTGTACCATGATTGAAAATAGTTTAGATATTTATTTTACTTATTATTATTAATAATAAAGACAACTTTTTTTAAGTTAGTGTCGCAAGTAATTCATATAAATTATACTTTAAAGATTTGAATTTAAAAACTTGCTGAGGCAAGACGTTTAAAATATTCATCATTACTTGCGTAACAACCACAATCTATTTTATATTGTTAAAAAATATATATGGGGGGTAAAGTAGAATATGTCATCTTTGTAGTTAACAAAATAAAATAGCATCATATCTAAAATGCATGCTTTTCTCAATCAAAAATAATCATTCAAAATCCAACTTTAGATTCATTGGTCCTGCCGTGCAAAGCAGAAAAAGATCTCTCTGACTTACTGACACAAAATTAAAATAAGCAATAATTCATTTATTTTAAAAGCCATGATTTCTAACTGTATTTAATGATCTTTAACAAAACCTTACAAAAAGAGAAAGAAACACATTAGTGCAAATCATGACAAACTAGGGTATTTTAATAAGAACTATTTCTTACCACTCGTCTGTATTGAATACTTTGTTACTTGACATTTCTGGTTACATTTATTGCAACGCTGACTGCAGATTTAAAGGTGTTAAATACCTTTACGCTTCAAACTGTGTTGGTTGTCACATTTATGTGAGAACTACTGAGTTTCATTCATTATTTGACACCAACAAAGTGAGAGCAACTAACCACAATACCTTATCTGAGAAAATGTGAACTAACAAAGCTAATCTGAACATCAATTAGCACCAGATTAACCATATTTTACTTTGAAGTGCAGGCTGAATTTGGGGGTGTTTGAAAGAAGTAATGTTTTGACAGTTGCAAAGTGTATGAATCAGCCCAAGTGTTCTTTTACCATATTTTGGGGCGAATGTGTCACCTGCGATTTTCATGTTAGCTTTGATCTAAAGCCAACCGCTTTTGCCGCTTTGGAAGTGCTGCACAGAGGCACAAGGAAATCCTTTCTGATAAAGAAACTGTATAACAATTTACGTAGGAATCCCCCCGAACAGAACAACAAAGCCATATGACATTTGTGTGTGCGTCAATTCTGACGGCATCAAGCCCACTGTAAGATTGAAACCAATGAATTAGATGAATATATGTTCATTGATGAAGTGAAGACACAAAAAGTTCTGTTTTCGGCAATGGGAGCCTTCTCTCTCTTTCATGCACACATCATCCACACACAGCTGCAGGGCTGAGATATGCTATATCTAGGCGCCATCTAAAAAGCAGCTGCGGATCTGTGTGTGCTTGTGCATCTACACGTGTGTGTGTGTGTGTGTTTGCAGGTTGCAAGAGAGAACAAGTGTGTAAGCAACTTGCATGGAGAAGATTATTCATTTCTTATTGTTTCTTCCCTTCTGCGTGTTGTGTGTTTTTATTCTATTCATTTTAAATTAATTCGTATAACAAATGTGATTTTCTTTTATCATTTTCACGATCACATTTTCACAATAATATCAGCATTTCCTCTGCAACCTGTCTATTGTATGTGTGTGAAGTTAGTCCATTCAAACTGATGCACTGCGGTTGTGAAGCATCCTGTTTTCCTGTCTCTTTCGTTTTTACTTTGATTACAATTCGGTGAAAGTGTTTGCAAACAAGTTTGTAACATTTCAAATGTAATTTTAGAACCTGGTCCCTTGGGCCTTAATAAGTTTCATGTGTTAATTATATTACTTATCACGAAAATATGATGAGTCTAAACAAAACATGTTTTGCAGCAAACTCAAAATGTATGGAATTTGTTTAAAAACAATATACATTTTAACTTATTGCACTCTGGTTCTCAACATCTTACATCAGCTCAGCGTTCTGAGGTGTACGTGGGAGGGAGAGAGTGAAGAAATATCTGAGACATGATTCAAATCTTAAATGCATCAAAGGAAGCTCAAAATTGAGTCATGTAACCAAAATCCTAAAACTGAAACACATATATTGATGTGAACATACACAACAGTCAGCCAATCAAGAACTCTGGAGAGACCCAATTACGTTTCAAAACAAATAAGAACATCTGCCTTCATTAAGGGTACTTTAAACAAGTTGAAACATCAAATTAAACATTCAAATTAGTTTGACGTCAGTGCAAAATTGTCACACTTTGAACTTTTTGTTTCACTGTTCAACCTAGTGTTACATCAAAAATGAAAAATAGAAACCTGAACTGAAAAACTGCCTTAAACCTAAAAGTGACAATATTGGTCCGGATAACAATACGATGCATCAGAAGCATCACTTCACAGTCATACAATCACTTTCAATAAATTCTACAATCAGGGTTGATGAAGAGAAACTTTGAACACTAACATACAATTGATCTAATTGATAAAATATCTTTGATTAGACTGCCCACACACGTATACACACACTTACATGCGCACACACACAGACACGCCAAAAAAAACTTCATCCCTACCTCGCATCATCC
The DNA here is from genome assembly GCF_050575085.1 of Anarhichas minor. Classification (NCBI taxonomy): domain Eukaryota; kingdom Metazoa; phylum Chordata; class Actinopteri; order Perciformes; family Anarhichadidae; genus Anarhichas; species Anarhichas minor. The sequence continues at coordinate 3,968,757 of NW_027466487.1, read as the reverse complement.
TCACTCCTCCACTTGTCTCAGACGTTTGTCCCACTTTCACAAACTCACTTGTCCTCTCACTTTGTCTAACAATACTTTCTTTTGACACACTTTTTCGCACCGTCTATCCTTTCAGTCTGTCTTCTGTCTTTTTTCGTTCTTCCTTCAGCGAGCCGTGTCTGGTGCTCACTGCAGCTCTAAGCACACTTATTCAGACTTTTGAGTAACAGTCACCGCCTCACCTTCCTTGTTAGCGTGTGTGTGTGTGTGTGTGTGTGTGTGTGTGTGTGTGTGTGTGAGACGGAGAGAGAGAGAGGAGGCAGAGAGAGAGGAGACAGAGAAAGAAAGGGGGGGGGGGGGGGGGGGCTGTCCCCTGCCCTGGCTTCTTTCTCAAGGTACTTTTTCCTTATTCCTTTGTTGTTATCGTTCACCCCCTCACTCTTCACCACACGTTAAAAAAATCTGCTTTATAGTGTCTGGCACCTTTAGGACTCTCTCTGAGAATTTTAACTAAACTATTTTCAACAGGAATAAGCTAAGTAAGTTACAAAAATATTTCAGTAAAGTAAGATTTATATACTGTTACTCACACATGAGTGTAATTGAAGTTGTCTTGTTGATGTTTATGATGCACATGGTTGTTTATTTACACTGGCAGAAATAAGATAAAAGTATTGAGATAAGCAGAAAAAACATTCTTTTACAGTACTCTCCTATAACTGAATTATCTAAATTGTACTTATCTAAATGTGCAAATGTTTTGCCGGCAAAATGTACTTAAAGTGTACTTAAAGTAAAGGAATGGCCCCCATCACAGCACGTTATCACATTAATGGATTATTATTAATGCTGCATTAAGATGTGAGCAGCATTTTGATGTTGCAGCTGGTCACGGTGGATTTTAACTACTTTGAATACTGTTGTGTCGTTTAATCTATAACAATGCATCATAGTTTGTTTGGTGATCATATGTTTGCATGTAAACTCTTCAAAGTCAGATTAATGTAGAAAAATATTTCCATGTTGAATGTAGTCGAGTAGAAAAAGAAAGTATCAGCAAATGGAAATACTCGGGTACAGTACAAGAGCCTCAAAACGTATAGTTAAGTGCAGAGTATGTACAGTATACATAACACCTGACTGATGCACCGAACAACACAAGACTACCATGGCTATCTTCAATACGTACATGTGCTCTCACTCACAAGCAACAATCACAAGAATCATCATTGTTTATGATCAATATGTTTATCGTCACACCGCTCAACACAAAGGTTGGCGTGTGTTACACAGCTTCTCGACGCTTGATAACACACCCAGGTGTGCTAAAGTTGTGGCAGAAAGTGTTAAACCAAAGAAGTTAAAAAAAGATGAGACGTTATCTCTGTCATCTGCATTCAGATGCCAAAGCCCTGGTAGTTGATATTTTCGTCACTGTGTGTGTGTGTGTGTGTGTGTGTATGTGTGTGTGTGTGTGTGTGTGTGTGTGTGTGTGTGTGTGTGTGTGTGTGTGTGTGAGGGGTGCAGCACAGGTGCAACACACAGCACACACACTGTGTTGCTAATGCAGCGACACTACACAGTGTTTGTGTGTGTGTGTGTGTGTGTTTGGTGTCTTGCTTGTCTTGTACAGGTGCAATGTTGTATGTTCACTAACTATGAAGTCAACCGCAATGCATGCACAAATATCTAGCACAAACACAAGCAATGTCATTACCACATTCAGACACACATACATGCCAACACAACATATTTCGTAAAGCACTTACTCAAATGAGTCTTCTTGGACACAACTCCTCCTGAGGGAGAAGAAATGTTGTTAGTGATTCAAAACTACACAACACTTACTGTGAACCTAGGTTTCACTACAAGCTGCACTAAATATGTGCATCTGGGTGAATATTTTAGAAACAGAAACACAACATGCAGTGTATTCATGAGCTTTACAGACTACATTTAAACTCAGGCAAAACCCCAAATTCAACCCAGGACTAAACAGCACACTGGTACTTTTTAAAAAGGGTTTTTTAATCCTGCCAGTGGTAGAAAAAAGTTAAGTATATTTACTAAAGTACAGTACTCAATTACAGTTTTTACATGCAAATGTACCAAACAACTACAACACCACCAACTACAACACAAACGTACTGCTTACATGCTGATGCACCAATAATAATAGTTTGCTAATATATATAAACACTGCCGGTGGGGGTTCTGCATAATGAGTACTTTTATTTTTGAAGTACATTTTGTTGTCAATACTTCTGCTACTTCAGTAACATTTTAAATACAGGACTTTTGCTTATCCTAAAGTTTGTGTTTCTAAATGATCTGAATACTTCTTCCACCACTGAAACCTGCATTGTAGCAGGGTTAGCTTGGCAGTGACAGATCAAGTTTACAATTTTGTAAAATCATTGTGATGCTGTAACAAATGTAACAAAACATATTAAATATGCAAATTAGAATATAACTATGTAAAATCCTGAATATTATATACACAGGGTTCACTTTTAATCAGGGGAGTAAATACAATTTGCATGAAATGTGACAGAAACTAACCCGGGCTTCAAGTTACAGATTCAGCTGTGATAAACTCTTCGTTGTCAAATCCTTAGTGGCAGTTTGATACAGGGTTTTCAGAATGCACTACTTTTTTTTCAGTATTTTTTCCAATGTACAAAGGCCTGTGGTCAGATAAGAAGCCTTACTGATAGGTTAAATTAGAGGATTCCTATTTACAATGCTGCGTGTCTATGTTATGTTCGTGTGACTCTTCGGCACCCATGCCCACACACACACACACACACACACACACACACACACACACACACAGACAGACACACACACTCACACACACACATATGCACACACTCACAGGAGATAAAGGCAGAGAAGGTGGGTGTCTGTGAAGCAATAGGTCCTCTTTTTTTCTGCCTGTTTGACCGCAATTGTGAGAAAGTCTGAATTGCAGTGAGTGTGAGTAAACGGGCGGAGGGACGATTCTGAAACAAGGGGTTTATTTCTGGAGTTGTATGTGTGTGTGTGTGTGTGACAGAGAGGTTTGAAAGCAGCCGAGATAAGTATCAATGGAAGACGTAGAGCCAGCCGGTCTTTGTCTGACACCATCAGTCCCTCTGTGGTTTCCACTGTTTTCCTCCCCTCATCAAATCAGTTTTGCTTCATAAGCAGAAAGCATGGAATGAAAGCAGAGCATTGCACACACAGGCGGAAAATGTGAAGACATTTTAACACTAACTGTGCAAATGGTTGAAGGGGACTGCTAAATAAAATGTATAAGATTCATCTTCAATGAAATCATGCTTTAAAAGGAACTTTTAAGGTAAATATAAGCATAATTTCCAAATCAAAAGCAATACATTTTCTTTTATTCTTTGATGGGATTTAAATGTTTCCAAAGTTAAAATGTTAAATACATAAGCATTGTGTTAATATGGTTTCAACGGAGCGTAAGGACTGATTGTCCTTCTTTTCATTAGACAGTTATAGAAATGCACAAATCTAAATTATCATCTGATTACCAAATTATAAAGCAGGTTTTATGGATATATTTATTTCTGTATTGTTATTTGCATATATATATTATTCTTGTTTAAAAGTTTCTACTTGTGTATATAGATTATTTTGTTTCTTCCATATGTATTTATCTGTGTAATGTGTTTTTTATTACTGTTTTATAAATATTTCCTCTTATCTAATATCTAATTACTTGCTTACTTATAATTAATGTTATGTTTGTTAAGATTGTTTTGGGGGGATTGGAGGGATGTTGTTTGTGGATGTTGGTTCTGTTTAATTGAAAATGAAAACCAATGAACAATATGTCAGAAAAAAAGCTGTTGCTTGATGGTTGTTTAAAGTCATGAACTTGTCAACAGAAATGAGCCAGGGTAAGTGATTTAAAGTAACCTGCAAAATACAGAATTCCAGGCTAAATTCATGTCATTTTTTAAATTTGGTAAAAAATAATAATCTAACGTGATCACCAACATCGGTCTCTGTACAAACTAAATGTGACACAGCATGTACAAATTTAACAACTTGTCATCCAGGCCAAAAACCCACCACCATGTCCACACACGGACACACATACACACGGACACAAACAAACTATACAAGACTACATGATTACAGAGGCACAAATTGAAACAGCACTCATCAGTCAAAACCTTACTAACGTCCCTACACTGACATCTAAGCTGACTGCTGAAGTGACAGTTGCTGCGTTACATAACAGCACTGAAGACCACTGAACCCAGAGAGTAGGTCGACTCCTTCGCCTGAATACAAAACCATGAGACATAATACAAAATGTACATATATTAAAGTCAGATTAGCTACTCCATTACCTTCTTAATAATCTTCAACCTTATGTCAATGTAAAATAATGTAGAAGAAGTGAAAAAGGCAGATAGTGTTTAAGTCTATGACAATCTGTATAATTAACATAAGTAAATCCGAAAGAATTTGACTTATTTACAATATAATGAAATTAGTCAATATATGATACCATACTGAATAATTTAAACCGAAACACACATGTGTAAACTCAATTAAAGCCGGCCTGATGAAGCTGGTTTGGATGTTTGTCCAGTTTAGACTAGGTTGTTGACTAAAATGAACAGTAGAGTGCTGCATGGTGCATGGCTGAGTGTTTTTGAAGGCCAAACCCAGAAGTTAGCATTGCACTGGCTCCCAAGACAAAAACCAAATGGGATTGTTTCTTTGGATTTTGGATTACCAGGAGAGGTTGGAAGGAGACGTAGGATGGAAGGATATACAAAAATGTGATAAAATAAAAGCAGGATTCACAGTTTTGAGGTGAATTAAAAGGATATTTTGGAGTTTTTTTTAAAAGAAAGCAATTCATTTCTGTATGATGTAAGCATGTTGGCCTATAAGTGACTGACTGAATGTTTAAAAATGACTTTGAGGAGTTTCAAAATACATTTGTAGAAAGGCCAAATATGGTTGTGATTTTTGTAACCGAAAGTATTTTTGGTCCATAAGTTAAGATTTATTGCAAGAAATGATCATGCTTGATATCACTTTGGTTTAGAGAAAGATTCTACTGGCTGACACTATTGTGTCAATAAACACCAATACATTCACAAATGACTGCAGAATAACATAGAGAGTATGTAGAGAAAATAATCGGACCCACAACAGATCCCTGAGGGACACCACAGACAGCAATTGAACCAATAATGAACAGTAGCAGAGTTTTAACCTGGCAGGAGGAAATGCAATGTGGAGCAGTACCAAAGACTCAAACCCAGCGCTAAAGAATAGTGAGAAGACACCCACAACCGCCACTAAAACCAAGACATTTGTCACCTTAAGAAGGGCTATATCAGCAGTATGAAAAACTGTACGACCACACTGAAACTCTCTTAAACCAGATTGAAACGCCATTACAGCAGTTCCAGTATCTGAAGTTAGCTGATGCTGCTCTTTTAAGAAAAAATGTAACCACTAAATCTTTATCCTCTGTATCGTTATTGTTATCGTTAAGGTTGTTGAAATGGTCTTTTTTTCACTCCGTCTGACAATATTGTGCATTGTGTTCCAGCTCCAGCTGTTTTGAGCATCATTTAGACAAGATTCCTAAAAATTGATTTCAGTCATATCTGGTATATTCCAAATATAAAAACTCACTTTCTTTTCTTCACTCTGCACTCTATACCCATTGGTGAAGGGTTAGGATGTAAACTCTAGCAAAAGGTGTCGAATGAGAGTAAGGTGTGCAGTGTGTTTCTGTGGCAGAACGACAAGGTGTCTTATCTCAAGTGACAGTCAACAGTTTGATTTTAGCCTGGAAGAGGCTTTGAATAGTAAAGCATTGACCAAAAACGGAAGCAAAAATAAGAACTAATCCTTAAGGATTACTCCGGCTTACTGCCATTCTTACCCACTCACAGCACCTTAACCACACTCCATGAAAGGGATGAGGGGGGTTAATGGGGATGGATGAGAGGGGAGGGAAAGAAGATAATAGTGAACACTTGTCAAAGGGAAGACAGATACTCAGTGAAGGAAAGGTGAGCAGTACATGAGATAAAGAGTGTGAGGGAGGAGATAGATGTGGGTGGGAGTGGGCAAAGCATGGCATGCTGAGAGACAATTGGCTTAATTTGTGTTACTGAGAGAACGACATAAAGACAAAAAATAACACAATAGAATGTAAATATGAGACTAAAAATAAACTATAAGTAGCTCAAGCAAGTTGCATAATACTTGTAGAGGCACAACAGTTCAAACAAGCTGCAGAATAAAAGCTCAGTGATGGATCCTCTTACCTCTTTTGAGGGGGCTGTCAGCGGGGGACACGTCGGGCTCCTCATATTCCATTACTCTCCTGTCAAAACACTGGGTGGCCCTACACACACAGACACACAGACACACAGACACACAGTCAAACGACAGTCGGTTTTGAACTCCACCTGTCGCCATAAGACTTAGACGTTAACGTGACAAAACTCGAGCTCATACCTGTTGGTTGTTCTAGCGCCCGGGCCGGCGCAGGCATTTGACAACATGCACTGCCATCTCGCCTAATTCCTGTCCTTACAGCGGGTCCCAAAACTCAGTCGCCATCCCCTCTCTGTCTGCCTCCCTTTGTTAACACAGCACACCTCCTCTTGTGGGGTTGTTTTGAAATAATTGAATTCCCCCCGAGGCAGCAGCAGAGAGGAGAGAGTGCAGCTGGACCGGCCGGCCGTTCACAAGCCGTGCGCCTCGGTCTTTCCCCCAACCCTCCCTCCCTCCCTCCCTGCGCTCTCTGTGCGCCCTGGCCGTCCCAGGCTGGAGAGAGTTATGTCACCGGCCGTTACGTAATAGCAGCGGATCGGGTTTTGCTTTGTAGTGCTCAGTTGACAAATGTAATCCCATGTTGCTGTCACAAATTTCCGCCACACTAATCGAGAATATCCAATGCATAGAGGAAACATTAAACTCCAATGCAGGTTTGGCCTTTCACTTCATATTGAACAAACCTACTTCCACAAAATCTCTCTTCATATGCTGGTATAACTCTTGCGGTTTGTTATGACCACCTGCAGGACTCTGTACATGCAATTGGAGGGGGATTGTTCTAATAATGGTATGCAATACTTCATTTTATCAGCGGTAGGAAATCAACTACAGACACAAAGAAAACGATGAATAATCGATGTCTTCTCGGTTTACAACATTGTGCTAAATGCTCCTTTAAGACAATACACTGGGTCCAGACACACATGCTGAATAGTCATTGGTTGCATTTACTCAAGTGTTGTGGGCTTACTAAAGTACAACGTTGAGGTATTCTTATTTTACTTTATATTTCTACCTCACCACATTTCTGGAGGAAATATTGTACTTTATACAGCTAGAGTTACTAGTTACTAAGATAAAACCCCTTAAAATATGATGAATTCAAAGTAGTTCAAATCTGTTCCACCTCAACATTAAAATGGTTAAATTTGTATGCATTAATAATGTTACTGTGTGCAATGTATGAGTTACTGCTACATACTTTCAGTTAAGTAAGATTTTGAATATAGGACTTTTAATTGTATGTATTTTTCCCGTGTCGTAATGCTAGTTTAAGTAAAGGATCTAACACTTATACCTCTTCAAGCACTGCAACACGCTAAGAGTCAATCAAGTAATCCACAGCTACTCTGTCCAATGAAGAGCATGCCTGTTTAATTAAAGCTGTTGGTGACCATAGAGGCGGTGGAGAGGGCCCACAAAAATCCAGTATGATAGGTCATGCAATAAATACTTCAAAAAACATGACCATTACCAGAGCCCAGTCATTTCTCTAAGCTGCTCATGAGTCACCAAATCCTCACAAGAGAGCGGTGAAGTGGAAATGTTTAGTATTTTTTACTTGATTGACATTCACAGTTGCCTCTGATTAATTTTCTGTAAAATGACTAATTGATAACTGTTTCGACACAATATAGTCTGTTGTTAAAGAAATGGACCCATAGTAATATTTATTCCTGGATGCCAATGCTCCGATGCCAAAGGTGACAATCAAAAAGATAACTGCCTCACTATTCTGTCAGGTGATTCCACTTTTAGCAGGAATTTAGATCAAAGGTCAAAAAAAGCTTTCCAAGCATTATCTAAAGTAAAATCACTTCTGGAAGTGCTACAGTAGACAGAGCTTGCTGCAGGTGGTTTTAACTGAAAGTTGAAAACAACTGCCCCCACGCACTTCCTCAAACCCAACTTGACCACATGAGCCTTCAGGGGAGAAGAAGAAACTGCTGGTGTTCATTTGTCCTGCATCCGCCGCCACCACACACACATTACTAAGGTACACAAACTAGCATTTCCATCTGCACTTTTACTGAGGTTAAAGATGTGAGGGGCCCTCAGAAGACCACCAGGCCTGTACTGTGATGAGCCCATACACTCAGAAACCACACATCAGACAAAACAGTGTGAGAACTGAAGTTATTGCGTGCAGGGTTCACTATACTCATAACCAATGATTTACTGAAAACAAACACTTTCAGCAGCATTGGCTAACAAGCAACACTTTTATGTATATTAAATGGATGTAATAGGAATAGGAATTTGTAAGTGTCACATTAATTTAAGGATTATTCAGAGCGTATTAGCCATTTACTTAAACATCACATAAAAGAGTAATATTAACAAATGCCAGAGACTATTATAAGCTGCATTTCAAAAACGTCAGTGGATTTTAACAGTTAATAATTTACCGATATAACAAGTAGTGACTGAACAGAACAGCAAACATTAATATAACTGATACATTTCAAGCTCCTTTTTACTAGAATCCAGCGTAATTAATTGACATGCTTGATGAACACCAACATCAGATGCTACTGTCTCTGGAGTTGCAACTCTGTCATCTGATAGTTTGTAAATAATCAAGAGGAGGGGGGCTTTGCTCCGAGTTGTGAGTAGTTGCTGGCTGTTTGTTTAGGTGACAACAAAATGCAGTTAAAAATGGTCGGATAAGTAAAAACACATTGGGATGTTAAATTTGCAGAATGAAACAACTCCCTCTTACAGAAAATATAAACTAAACTATTTTCTCTTTTTGTAATTTGTTTTTGTTCCACGATGTAGAGATATTAACATAACATTCACATTTAGATGTTTCATAGTCCAATATAAAAATCAAAGAATGTAGTGTCTTCAACATATAGGCAGTGCAGTATATGTTTAACCCAAAATAGTGCTCACTTATTCACTTTTTCAGCATCGTGGTCCGCAGTAGCTGCCTGAGCAGCACACATCTCTGTGATGTGGACAGGGTTACTTTTTACGGCATATCGCGGAGACGCCTCAGTCATTTTTGATTGTGGAAAATGTTCAAAGTGTCACGAGTTGCGTGAGACAAACCAGCGTGTGAACAAAATGACAACTGCTATGATTTTGGGTTTGGAACCCCTTGTGTCTCCATTTGAAGTCATGATATTCTCATGACATGTAAATTCCCACCCCGTATTCAAATACAACCACATCCACCACATGGTGGGGTAACAGTTAACAACCCACACCTGAACATCTAAATTAAGACTAGTTAGAAGCCTGAAAGTCTGGTTAGCTGACATGTAGAAAAGTAGATCTCCTTGATTGCACCAATGTATCAAAGTGACAGCTAATTTCTTTATTTATTCATCCTCTATGTGCACAACTTAAAGAGAGACAAAAAACAGCACATGACATTCTGCATTCATCTGTTTGTTTCTACAAAATCCTGACCCAAATATAGCAATATCAGTGTCAAGCAAACCTTACTACTGTATGATGTTGGTTATATTAGCGGTCAAACCCTGATCAGGGGATTAATTATAAACAAAACATTTACAATAATATGTTTGATATAAAAAAAAACGTATCACACCAAGAGAAACTTTAAATGTTATTTTAATTGTAAGTGCAACACATCCAACTCAAGTCTTTTTCTAATGTTCAGAAGCAAATTTCTAATGTTCTAATGTTATTAATCAAAATTAAAAAAACAATGCAATTTTTATTCCCTGCTGCAAACAATTCAACTTGTTGACAAACAAATAAGCACATGCTTTGCTTAAATCATATAATACCAATAGGTAAGGCTTTATTGTAGGAAATCAAATATTCACTTCAGTACACTTTGAGCAATACTCTCACGTCCTAAGGCACCAGTGTTACTTAAAACCACAAATATTGTATAAGTTACAATAAATAAAACCTAACATTTACTTTGCTGAATAATGCTTAGATATGTACCGTCTATGTGTTAGTAACACGAAGCAGAGGTAGTTACGTAAAGGAATTTCATTACTAATAACATATTAAAGTGTAGAGAGCGTATAAGTATTAGGATATGAATGTATCTGATATCACCTTGCAAATAAGCGCACACACACTCCCCAAAAAACACTCCAAACCAATAACGCGCGCGCACACACACACTGTGGCCTCAGGTTGCCGACAGTGTTTGGGGAGATGGCAGTCTGGTGTGTTTGTGTCACGATCCCAGTAGTAGGTTGCTGAAACTGATTGACACGAACAGCGCTGCATATGAGGCATGAAAGAAAAGAGGACAATGACAATACAGAAGGTTGACGAGCAGAGACGTGACCAACCACAATCTTTCACACCGACATGGCTCATCAGACATGTTATGCGTGTAAAAATGTACCTGTTGTTTCTGTGTGCAGTTTGGAGCCATCGCTGCTGGTCACTTTGGATGTAATAAATATTTTTTTGCCTTCTTTCTTATCCAGAGAGGATTCAAGCAACAAGGTGCTTCCCAGTGGGATAGGCCTGGGAACAAGACAAGTGTTTGTCAGTGTAAACTGGACATAAATGATAATAGTCATACAGTACAACATACAACATATGCCCATAAGGCCGAACAGACACGCAGACCCTGACTGCTCATCCTAAATATACATTAAAACTGAAGTAAGACAATTAGGGTATAATCCTAAATACAGAGTGTTATAGACGCAAAGGTCTTCAAAATGTACAAAAAACTATTGTCATTACACTAACCAATGAAAAGGTGGCATATTCAGTATATTTAAACAAAGCTACAAACATTAATTCTGCTGGACCATATATGTCATAAAACTGAATCTACAAACACAACTTAATTAAAGTCTAAAAATATGTTCTTTCTGTACTTGCGGTAGTTGATGTTGAGGTTGGCAGTCACAACAGGTCCAGACAGTATGAGAGCGAGAGCCCCCATCACAGTGTCGATCATGGTGGCTATTGCCCCCCCGTGGACATGTCTGGAAATACACATAAGTTCTATTAGACACCAAATACAAAGTCTAAAAGGTGCAGTTTTGTAAGTTCTGAAGATTTAAAGATAGCCTTTTTCTTTTTTTATTATTATTTGGAGGCATTTTGCCTTTATTGGAAAGCTGATAATAAAGAGACAGACAGGAAATGTGGGGAGAGATTGAGAGGTATGACATGCAACAAAGGCTTTGAATCTTTTAAAACAATAAAATGTAAAAATACCTTCAAGGTAATATTATTGTGTTGTATGGAGTACATTTAAGTATGAACAGTATGTAAAAATACAACAAACACATCCATTTAAAACACAACCAACATGAACAGTTATCTCACCCTGGCGGCCCCTCCAGTAGGTGTCCAGCCTGGAAAATACCCACACACTTCTGCTCCTCTCGATTGAAAAATAAAACATACTCAAATGCTACCCCCGGGTCTCCGGTGTTCCGGGTAAAAATACGAGCTTTTGACTGGATTATCTTATTAAGATAAACTCCACCTGATGGGAAAACACACAAGTGAACTGTCAGCAGCTTATCATCATCATAAGGGGGGAAAAAACATCAGAAGTACCGGTGCATTTACAGATTTCTATGTGTTCATATCAGCACATACCTAGTTCCAATCTTTATTCTGGTTTAAAATATACTATGTAATATAATTCTACGATACCTTGACAAACATGGAAGTCATATTGCTTCACTGGTCATATATAGCTGGCTGATACAGTAGAATCTGTGTACGGCTTTAAGTTACATGATAGTTATGCCTTCAATTGCACCATTGTGGTGTTTTGCTCAAACCTGCAATAACTATTTTTTTTTGCCAATTGGGAGCAGCAGAAACAACATGTGACATTTCATCACCTTTAAAGTTAATATGGCTAACATGTTAAAACAGTCGCTTATTTAGAGATCCAGCAGTTGCAGACTTTTATTCATTAGTCATTTATTTGGAGTCATGTTTTTGGCCACATGCATGTCCAATATTCACTCAAGCTTCTTTTCACTGAAAACTGCTGCAGCCAAAAACGACGCCATGAGAGTGAAGAGAGTGGACCAAATGAACAATTTGATACATCGGTATTATAAAATCATTGAGCATAGCCTTTGAAAAGTTGTTAAAGTACAAAAAAAAAACGTTTAAATCGAGTATGGGATAATATCAGGTGATAAGTCATGTTCAATTTAAACAATAAAATACAACAGTCAAATAATGCAGTTTACCCTCTTGTCCCATCATTTTGCTTATATTCTATTTCATGGCCAAAACAAACAAGCAGAAAGACAGACAGTGAGACAAACGTCACAGTCTGCACGTTTACCTGGAGCATACTTGAGGACGCGATTGTAGCTCGGCAGTCTCCGCCACGGCCCTTCCTGTTTCTCTCCTCCTTCCATCTCGACCTCACACTGGCTGTTATAATGTTTATACAGCCGCATCATTTCTGAACCCCAGGAAGAGTTCGGCAAGCTGAAGTCCCGGGACTTGGAGAAACAGGACGATGGCAGCCCCTGATGAACAAGGAAATCCTTTACAACAACACTGTGAAACTGGGTCTGGGTCTAGCAAGCTCTGGGCAAAGTTAGTGGTGGGACTGTGTGGGTCATACGATGCATGTCATACACTGGAGGTGTGGTTTGAAACCATTATCTTGTCAAGCACCACTCTCTGAAATATAGCTTAAAATCCTTGTAGTTCTGCTCGTAGAATTAAGTTTACTTACTTGTTTTTGAACGTTAAATGTATTTTTTTCAATGTACAAAAATAGGAGTTTATAGAAAGATTTGTCTACATTTGCTTGATCTACATATTAATATGATGCAAAAATGTGTCTTAATTTATCAGTAGTTGTAGATCGAGTAGGGTATTTTTATCAGTGTACAATTTATGGCTGAATTGTTTCTGAACTGTGTTTTGCATTGCATGAGGTGTTTCCCAAAAAAAAAGAATCAAAACAGATCGTTGCTACCTACCAACATGGTCCTGACTGAACCGCTGGTGGACGGGTGAATGAGTTGAGACTGGACAGACGAGAGTGAGCCGAGGCGTTGAACGCCCTTGCATATTCGACCGAGGCTCCATGCCATTTGTACACTTTAAAGTGACGAGGATGGAGGACAACGTGCCTGTACTCTGAGGTAACGTTGGCTAACGAAAGTCAAACGCTTTTGCGAGCTAACGTTTGCTAGCACCGTATCAAAGTATTATCGCTTTAATAAACACTGATAAACCGTATACGCATATGCTATATAGTCTACCTTAAGCATGTTCAACACATGTTACTGTTTCGCTACCTCGAACAAATAGGAATGCAACGAGCGATACACTGTGATGTTTTACCGGTGACTTTCAAGTGTCGGAAGACAAGCAGCTGCTAACAGAATGACAACTTCCGGGCACAAGAGTAGGTCACGTGGTGTGCACCTTGCACTCTGATTGGTATCAACCTGTTCTTCAGGGCAAATACCTTCTTCACAAATGAAAGATTTGTGAAGGTGAAACCCGGCATTACATCCATTTGTAACTATATGGATTCTTACATCAAGATTGTTCATCACAAAACACTAAAGCGCTGAGGACTTGTGATCTACCTCAGCAATATAGTGTTTTAAGTTGAGATGCGTTATTTTATTTTATAATTTTACTGTATGTATTTTCCCATATTCACCCCTGCTAGTGTTGTATTCATTTTATTTGACTATATATGTCTATATATCACTCCCTGGCAGTGTTATGTGTATATTTTCCATGTCTCTAACCCAGGCAATGTTGAACTTTCTATTGTAATGTACTGTATGTTTACTGTGCTCCTTATTGTTAATCAATAAAGCACTGAACAAAATAATGGTGGTGGAGGAGAGCTGGGTTCACATGGCAACAATAAGTTTCTTTATTACAGTTTTTTTTACATGCATTTCTCAAAACGGAGCTCACACAGGCATCACAACTGCAGTCATTGTGGACTTCACTGTGGATAACATCTCAATGCTTTGACACAAAATGCATTTCATGACAAAATATTTCATGAGGAACAATTTCACTCAACACCAGCTAAATTAAATATGACTGTGGAAGACACGGTTATTGTTCATCAAAAGTGTCACCTACTACTTAACCCACTTACAGTATGCTATTTCCCAGAAAGGTGTCTAGCACTCTGAAGGCCTAGAGTGCTCAGACTTAGACCGGCTGCACCAAGACTGAATATATTTATAGATTGAGCTGAAGCGGTAGGACAGGAAGTGGGAGCGAAACTATGCACAGAGGTTGATCTTAATCATGACTGAAAATTGCAAAAAGCCTGTCAGTATCTTTAGTTCTGCACTAGGGGGAGGTAGAGGAACATGGCATTTAAATGCTATCATTTACTATATTTTGATTTCTGATGAATACAAGAACATAACGTGTCATGAATTTGGGCTCATTACATTCATTTTCAAATTGTCCATCCCCAGACGGACAAGAGTGAGCTTTTTAATTAACTGACAGTTTTCACACTCCAACATGTGATTTGAGGGTTTTTACAGAAAGGATAAGCAATTCAAGGGGTTATATTTGGTGAACAAATTCTTCCACAGACACAAGGCCTTGGAAATTAAACAGATGCCCATTTACTTTTGGGGTTGCTGGTAGTCACTAATGTTTCATCAGGAGGCAGGTCAACAAAAAAAATACCATATGCCTCAGACTGGCTAGCTCAGGTGCTACACAATGTAGCTTTACCAAGTCAGGGGAAGCTGAAGATACACGAAAAAGTCAATTTATTTGTGAAGGACTGTAATCCCAAATAACTGACAGTGTTTTACAGAGAAAATAATGCATCATAGATCTAACCGATACACAATCACATTACAAAATGATATAAAACTATACACCATATTTCCTCATTCCCTATTTCTGTGCCATTTGTCCAATGAATGAATGTATAAACAGTGTGTTTTTTCTCTAAATCAACATAGGACTTTCTCATAAGGAATGAACAGAGCCATACTCACATCTGTGATAGTACAAAATCTATCCTAATTTGCATGGCATGCTTCTTTTATTAAAAGTTCACATTCAATGTTGAGGGTTTCTGAGTTAACTTTATTTTGGAGCTTCAGGGATTCCACACAGCTTCCTGCGAAATGGAGAAAAGGAAAAAAAGAATGTTACTTTGTTGTCCAGAGTCCTAATAAGATAAGGTTTCCTTACATCTTTAGTTTTACAGCCATACTATGTGGTTCTGCTCTGTAATGATATTGGTTTTGACTGTTGAAACTCTGATGTTCTGGACCACATATCTCAAGATGCAAGTCGGCATTTCTGATCTTACCTTGCTTCCTCCTTAGTTGTATCTGCAAAGACACAAATAGCTTTGTCTCTATCCAAAATCTGTTTTTTCAAATTCTGAATGTCCCCTTCAGCCTTGGTTTTAGCCACTTGGTGATCCGCTGAGGAAATGTATAACAGAGAGAAACAATGTTAAAAAATGTCTGTATTCAATAAACAATAAAAGAGTAAAAGTGGGAGTTGCTTTTGCTAAGCTCAGTGAATAAAACGAATGAACCGTGTGGAGCCCTGTAGGTTAGTGCTGGCACAACTAGTTCTACTGGTTTCTAATTGTCAGTACACAAGATTGACAGATCTCAGCAGCTCCAAACGAACCTCTGTCTTTTAAAAGGCCAATAGAAAGCCTGACTAACTTGTGTAGAGACACATTATAGTTTGTCACATTCTCTTATCTGGCTCAACTTAGAATTGACCAATATTAGTGTACATAAGCTCACTTTAACGACATGCCCAGAGCTGATACCAGACCAGAGGTGAAACACAAAGCTGCCTTACCTTTGACTTTAACAATGGCTTCTCCCGTGCTTGCCTTCTTCTTCTGAGCATTTTCCTGATAAAGGCACAGGTGAAAGTATTTGTCAGCAGTTACAGAAGGTACAATGGCAACATAAATCAAATATTTAGATTTAACAGAATACTGAGCGGATCCTGACACGCCAACCCCACACAGTCAAATAGTATCATGTGCATCAGGAAGAGTGATACTTTCCTGTCAGTAATGGTATAATTGTAGTGAATGTTAAATAACTCCAATTGTGAGTAAAACCACGGATGCGTGTCTGTGTGTCCCTTACCGCGTCCGTGCTACAAGTCTGCAGAGCTTTAGTCAGGTCCTGTGCTGATTTTACACTTTCTTCCTTCCTTTTCCTCAGCTCATCTACCTTGGTGTTGACGGACACCAACTCCGTCTTCATGGCCTTGTCCTTGGTTTTCAATTCGTTAATGGACTCCTCTTTCATCCTGACCTCTGCATAAGATTCCACGATGCGGGTTTTCAAATCATGAAGTTTGAACTCCTGGTCCACGGCCAGGTAAATCATTCCAACCATCACAGTCACACTGAGGCTGACCAAAACAATCACGAGCTTCATCCTGATCGAGACGAGGAATAGATTGGATCAACGTGGGAACAAGTGGTGGTCAGTCGTTGTTCATTCCAGGTATCTTTCAAACCGTGTGCCCTCCAGGCTCCTTCGCTCAGTGAGACACTAGTGTCTGCTGTACCTGCTCCACCTGCTCAACAGGATGGGCGGGGCGACACACGTATTTTCTCCCTGCGCTCTTTCGGGAATAGATTTAAGCCACGATCACTTTGCTTCCTGATATCTTATAATGCCACATACTGCTTAGTTTTAAGAACAAGTTAATGATTTACAAATAAGCAACAATAAACGATGTGATAGCCTACCATTTGTAAAATATCAAAACATTTGTTTTCGTAGACTGTGTATATTGACTCAATCTCCTCCTTAAATAATTACGATTGATATGTGCTCGTTTTATGTTTTATTATGACACCTTTTTGGTTTGTTGAACTGTGACTCTAATCATACCTGAAGCACATTTACTCTATTGTACTTGAGTACAAGTTTGAGATATGTGCTTAACCGTTTTTTGCCATTTTTTAAGTACTTTTAATTTCGATATTTAATTACCAATACTTCAATACTTTTACTTAAGTAAAGATTCGATTTTCCCCCTTGTAACTGAGTTTATAAGTCAAAGTCGTACACTTTATTTATTTTGGGTTTGTGGTGTTGTATTCACTGTTAAAATGAGGTAGCCTATTACACAAATTATTTGTCATATCAGCTTCAGCTTATCAACAGACGCATAGTAATAAAACACAAGCTTGCCTGCTTACATACACAGGACTATTTGTGAGGACATTACAAGCACCGGGTGAAAGCAGAGCGTATACCTGTTCTCGCTGCCGTAAAAGAAGAGGGCGTGTTTCCAATGACACAATAGAGCAGCTCATACCCAACTCATGTGAACGTCCAATCGGACAGCGCAGGTGAGTCGGGCACCTTGGTTGATTTTAATTTGGCAAACGTAGAGAAGTGTAACCAGGGAGACACGGATAGCAGCCTTGTGTTCAGATTTAGCACTTGCCGAAGTTTTTCCATCATCAAGTATAAACAGCTCACACAGCTATGAGGGTCCAATGTGTGCTACCTGTGACATTAGTCATCTCCGTCGCTCTGGTGGGGATCATGAAAATACGGAAATTGCAGCACGACAAAGACGAAAGAGAGAACAAGTTTCAGGATATCAAGCTGCGGGTGACCAACGATGTGCTGCAAGGCTATGAGAGTATGGCGGTGGAGACGGAAAGCCTCATGCGGAAGACCCAAACTGAGCAGAAAGCGCTGGAGGAAGAAACGGTCAAGCTCGAGGCCGAAGCAATTGCGGCAAAGGGTAGATCGGACATCTGCGAGTCGGGCCAGGTGAGGAGAAACTGAGAGACACAAGCAAAGAGAGTGTATGAATAGTTTTGCGATTCCTTGCGAAAGTTATGTGGGATTTAGTTTACACAGAGAGCCATGTAGTAGGCTGTGTCATCTTAACAATGAATTCAAAGCTCACGGTTGAAAGAGGAATATGAACTTGAGGGGTTACATAAACTATAAAAAAAAGCTAAATTCAAATCTTTATATATGATTAGACTTGTTCTGCCAGTGAAACCCAAAGAACACACATAACCGGTTAGGAAGGAATTCATTATCACCACCCAGGCTTGTCTTGTAGCTATTATCAGAGCAGGGACTGACTATAGACCTATAGACACAAGTAAACTTCAGCAATAGTGTACTTTTTTCCTGCATTACTGTATAATTTGTAAACTATTTATTGTTGAAATTATTAAAACTAATCTACTATCCCTGCCTGTATATGCAGGCCTTCGCCTTCAGGATTCCATAGGCCATTTTCCTTATTTTACTACATACTTATTTTTGCTATAATACTACAGATATAACAGTGTTTTTTTATTTTAGAACAAAACAATTATTTTATGAATTGGAAATAGGACTTGTCTATGCCCCTGTCACCCCGTACTGAAATTTGGGTCCTGTGCATAGATGGGTTTTTTATTCATATTTCTAAAAACTAAACTTCTTAAAAGGGCAATACATGCATGAATATGTGTATCACATAAAATAAATGTTCCTCTGCTCGGTTGTCTCACATAGCCAGTAGTATCTCTGGAGGAAGACGAAGTAGTTCTTTGAATCAGAAATCAGAAATCAGAATTTGCATTTACATACGTTTTCCATAATTTCCACTTATTTACTGCCCTTTATGAACCATCTCTGCAGATCTAATGGCCTCACAGTGGATCAAGGTGATTCCTCAGTGTTGCTCAGAGCATCTAAGTAAAACATCATCATAAAAAAGATTTTTTTAGGGCACAGAAAATGGTGTAATGTGTAAGGAACCGATAACATGTTGGGAGAAATAAGCTTGAGACGTGACTTCACAAGACTTCATTAAAACATAAAGTATATCCTTATAGGCTACTTGATCACGTAATACTGAGGAATAATGATAAGACTGTGTTGTGTGCAGATCCGGTATATGTTATGAAAGAAGCATTCAAATATTTACTTAAGAAGTCAAAAGGATGTGGCTGCATCAAAGTCGAAGATGTGCAGATGCAGGATTTTAGTCTGTGTAGAGAAGATTTCTCCAACAAACTGAAGTTTGCGTCGCTGACATTCTCGTTTCTACTTGCAGAAATCTGTGACAGATGAGCTGACATCACTAGAGACGGAATTAAAAAAACTCCAAGGTAGGCGCCGATTTATGTGCCTCAATGCCAAAAAGTGGTCATGTATTCAATATCTGAGAGAGGACACAAAGAAACCTTTCCCTCTTTTTCTGAGCACCGGTGCTGATTCAAATGCATTCAAATTGATTTCTCTTCCAGTTGAAAAAAAGGAACTTCAAGAAATGCTCCTAATTCCTTTTAATTTGTAACACTTAAAATTCCACTTGTCATATGATAATACCTACAGATGAATTTGAGAAGGAGAAGACCAACTTGAAAACAGAATCGGATACACTGAACCAGCAACTAGCAGCAAAGAGCGCAGTGTGTGGCTTTTTGAAAGCAGGATCAACCCCAGCAAGGTATTATTAATACTTTACTCGACTTATTATAACGTAAAAACTTTACAAAACAATATATATATATTGATAATGATAACCACTGTATGCATTCACTGCATTTTCTATTGTTTAACTTTTTTTTTTAAAGCCAGCTGTGTGGCATCGTAGAGGCCCCGAAACCAGAGGAACCAAAGGCAGAGGCCCCCAAACCAGAGGAGCCAAAGGCAGAGGCCCCCAAACCAGAGGAGCCAAAGGCAGAGGCCCCCAAACCAGAGGAACCAAAGGCAGAGGCCCCCAAACCAGAGGAACCAAAGGCAGAGGCCCCCAAACCAGAGGAACCAAAGGCAGAGGCCCCCAAACCAGAGGAACCAAAGGCAGAGGCCCCCAAACCAGAGGAACCAAAGGCAGAGGCCCCAAAACCAGAGGAACCAAAGGCAGAGGCCCCAAAACCAGAGGAACCAAAGGCAGAGGCCCCCAAACCAGAGGAACCAAAGGCAGAGGCCCCAAAACCAGAAGAATCAAAGGCAGAGGTCCCCAAACCATGAAAACCAAAGGGTTAGGCCCCCAAACCAGAAGAACCAAAGGCTTAGGCCCCTAAACAGAAAGCACCTAAGAAGAGATGAGATGTTTCAACCTGTGTTTTCACAGCACATTGCTTCACTGGGCCAGTATGAGCATCAAGTAGGACTTGGTTCATGACTGGGATGTTAATGAATATTCCATCTTTTTTTGTTTTTATGCAACAAAATGAGGATTTAAGTAACATTTTGATGTGGACATATGTTTTTGTGTTGGTGCACTATTTTTTGTTATAAACAGATTGTGTACTAATGTAAATATTTTTGCACTGGCCAGATTCAAGAGTTCTCTCACATTTGTTGGAAATTAAAGGCAATTAGAGGATTGATTTATACAAAGCTTTCTTTGCGTCATGTTGTCTGTCGCTTGGTTTTCTTTCTCAGCAGCAACAGTGTTTGTCTGCCATAATTCAGTTATAAATGCACAGCTGTAAGCCAATGTTGTTTTAAAAAATTGGGGTGATATGGATACAGTAACTTGTCATTAATGTACACACTTTGAGTTTAACTTAAATAAAAACATTTTCATTGACGACTATTAAAAATACGCAGCTTCTCTTGATTAACTGTGGTATTCATAGTGGCAGTGGTGGAAAACATATTAAAATCTTCTACTTAGGTAAAAGTAGAAATGCCAAGATTTAAAAATTCCTTCATTGCAAAAGCACAGAAGTATTATCTGCAAAATGGACTTCTGAAAAGTTAATGTACTCATTATGTAGGGCAACCCTTTCCAAGCAATATGTTCTTGTATTACATTAATGTACAAACAGCATTAAAATGTTTTTTACTATTTTATATTCTTTTGTGTAATTATATCTTATATGTATACATCTATTTTTTGAAATCCATTATATTCTTTAAGATGATTATATCAATTGTATTGTAAATGTGAAAAGGGAACTTGTTTGTTCTTTGAAGGTTGCCTTAAAATGTAACCAAACAGGAATTATTCTGGAGCATTCTGGTAAGATTGTAAGATCTACACTGCCACTGCACATGCATCATGTCGTTTCTGGATCACTTTGTCAGAATGCTCCTCTCAGTCATAAACACACTGTACTGGCTTTTGAGCTTAATGAACGTGAGCTTGTCAAATACTTGCCCACAAACATGTGTCTTGGTTGCACAAGTCATGATTAGTGTGTGCAAATTCTGTCTATGTGTGTGTGTGTGTGTGAGAGAGAGAGAGAGAGATAATAAAGCTAAATCTATCATATGATGGTCAAGTATCTTTATCACCAATAAACCCCGAAGATCTTTATGCAGAGTTATTTGACTGAATGTAAATAGGGGATGCTGGGAAATACAAATAAGTCTGAACCAGGAAGAGAAAAAGCAAGGGACAAAATTCACCTCTGTCTGTTTAACTTGCACTCCAGCTGTACCTGTTATTCATCTTTTGTTGCTGTACATTATGCTTTTCTGGCCTTTACTTTTAAGCTTTTTTTCCCCCTCTGTTAGATAATTCCTCCAACGCTGAAAACACAGAAATAGGTATTGAATAATCGTTGTTAACCTTGTCTGCCTCTCTCTTTCTTAGTGACCCTGCCTCAGGGTACGTGTGTGTGCGCGTGCGTGTGTGTGTGTGTGTGTGTGTGTGAGAAAGAGAGAGAGAGAGAGAGACCAGAGCACTGACCAATCAGAGAACACAAAGCCTTTGTCTGTCTGTCCCTATAAACTTCACTCTGTTATCCCGGTGAAGCTCTGGCTGTGCAGATTGTATTCTGGCTGATCCTAAAGCTTCATCATGTATTTAGAGCTTTCAATAAAATGTTGTGCCTGAGTAGTTATTTTGTGAATTATATTTGAAACCTAACAAAACAGAACAATCTTGATCATAGAAAAAATACTGAAAATGCACTTTTGTTTAGTTGTGCATTTTTAGTTTATGGATTAATTCCAGAACAGCAGCTTTGAAAAGTGTTCCTGGTGGATAATTAGCATATGTTTATCGTTCTGGAACATTTTCAACACAAATTCAACAATACAGGGTTCATAACATTAAAGCTACTAGGAACTTTCATTTTGTGATGATTATGACGGTTCCTGTGGACCAAAGTGGTAGTGTTTCGGCCCTGGTTCTCCCGTGACTTCCTTTCCTACAGCTGGTCCAGCAATATGGCCTGGGCTTCCAGCAGCGTGGTGGCGGTGTTAGCTGCAGGTCGAAGGCGGCAGCGAAGCCAGATCTGGGCGTCCACGGCAGGCTGGTTGCTGCCAGAGGCAACACTGAAGTCTGAGCCAAAGGAGCTACATGATATCATCTTATTTTGGGTGGAATCCGACCCGGTGGCATCGATGACAAGCATTGAGAATAACTAGAAATAACCAATCTTCTCGCTGATGGTCTAGTTTACTTACTTTAGTTTAAATGTAGGTGATATAGAGACATCAGTAATAATTTGAGACTGTTTCATAACCAGTTAAAAGTTCCTCAGAGTAACTTTAAGTTAGTTTGTACTGCAGGGCAGTTGTATTCATTATAGGTTGAACAGGTGTTTATTTTATTTTGACCACCTGAATGGTGCCAGATTAATTATATTTGATTTATTTAAGCAGCATAATATTGGATTAATATATAGTGGCCATGACGGTATTCTAATGTCCTGCATGATCTGATTTATATTGTCATTTATGTTCAATGTTTTAAATTATTCCAGTGAAGGGTCTTTTTGTATTTGTGGTCAAATTCGTTGTGTGATCTAATTGTGTAATGATGTAATTCCCTGTTGTTATCAGATTGTTTCTATCAAGAGCAAAACTTTTGTCATACTTAAATATTCAAATTCTGAAATTCAACCTTTTCCAATTTCAAATGAGATATTATTGTTTTTTTAAGTTGATGTTTTAATGCTGTATCCTGACACACAATTGGATGTCAAAATATATTCATAAACTGATTAATACATCATGCTCCAACAACTTTATATGTTCAAACTGAAACTAGCTTATAGACTTATTTGAAGATTTTGATCTTTGGACCTTTAACAGCAGAAACGATGATAACTTCGACGCTTGGACTGAATCAGAGGGAAGTTATTTTGCTGTGTGTATTTTAGAAGGAGTGACTCGGACTGTTGAAAGACTTACAACATTAGACAAAATATAAATGGTTAATTATTTTCAATCCACATTTAGTTTCTTTTTTAATCCTTTTGCCCTGTCATCTCTCACTTTGCCTCACACTTGCCTTCCATCTGTTGGAGATTAAAATACTCGCCCCAGGCTCACAATTAGGCAATCAGAGGGCTATCATTCCGCCCCAATAGGCTCACAAGGTCAGCTCATACCAGGAGAGGATACAGAGACGGCAGAGGAGGGACTGATGTCATAAACGAGGGCTGCTGTTCATGAAATGTACAGTCTAATCTTACAACATAGCATACAATAGACCGTTGTGTTAAAAATAGTCTGACGCTGACATTGTTTGATGTTTGCAAACAAAGGAATTACATGATGGTTATATATAACTCATATAACTCATATAATTCAAATACACAATCAATGCCCATTCTCACAATGTACTTCTTATCAGCTCCACCTCTGCTTCTTTTTATTTTAAAGTGCTGTAGTCTTCAAAAACCACCATATATTGCAGATGATGTGAAGTCAGCATATTAATAATTGTGTCCATCCTGTCGGAGATACCAATGTAACCTCACACACACAAAACAGCAGGTTTGACAATAACTCACACACTTTTATACCAAATATCAATGATGGAAGAAGTATTGCAACAATTTATTTAAGTAAAAGTACAGAAATATTAGCAGCAACATACACTTTAAGTGCACAACAATAAAAATAGCTGATGCTGAAACAGGATGGCATTCACATTTACACATTTCATTTCTGTTTTTGTTACGCTTCTCTCTGCTACGCAACACTCTTTTTTTATTTTCCTTTTCATCCAATAAAAAGATTCAATAAACATCATTGTAAAGAATTATTATAAAAAACACTGTAACTACATTTGATACATGCGTGCATCCCTTTATAAAGGTCGTCTTTTGAGATATCAGCCATATGATAGTAACAAGATACAACTATTGACAATGAAGTGACCGCCATGTCCTCCCTACAGGCAATAACTGAAAGTTATTTGACTTTGCATCTGCGGTCATGTGTGTGTGTGTGTGTGTTTGTGCATTCGTGGGAGCTCACAGTAGGATGGACATCACATCTATTGATCAGGCTAATGTGGGGAGGAAAGGCTGCAGGCCATAGTAGCTGATCAATATACCTCTAATTACATGGGACACCGAGTGTGTGTGTCTCACAGCATTGTATATAAACGCTGCCCCACTGAGGAATAACTCATACACACAGATCATAGCTCACATTCACAGTTAGTTATGAATCACTTTTTTAATCACTTTTTTAAAGGCACACACACTTAAAGTAAACACGTTTTTTACTTGTTTTACCAAGATTTTTCACTGACAGTACACAGGGACGCTGTGTGTGCATATAGGGAATTGGTAAGTATCCTCATATTTGTATTTGTGTGTGAAGTTGGAGTTTACCTCTACTCTGTTTTCCCTCAACCCCATCATCCCTGAAGCCAATAGTCACCGATAAGTGATCTCAAATGCCAACAGAATCTCTTATTCCTGTTGTGTGTGACTCCCTCCCTCAACACCTTTCCTTTGTCAAATCCCTCTTATGTTGGACTGGTTCTTCAGGTCTTTGTCCATTATATTGTACTCATTGCACACTTTCTATGGAATAGTTTGTGAACTACATTCAGTCTGAAACAAACTAACTGACTGTGTGATGTTTCCTGTATTTATCTGTTCCCTCATTCATTCTCGCTGCATTGTCTCTCTTATCTACAGGCTTTTCCAGCCTGCTGAGGCTCCGACTGGCTGGAAGCTGTGTGATATGTTTGATATTCGGTTGTTCTTGTGCTTCATTGTGTCAACTAAATATCAGACATATTCCAACAGAGTCTGGCATTGACTTCTGACCTGTGTTGTACCTCTGAAAAAAAGACCCATGAAGTAAAGATGTTCAGGTAAATGGTTTTGGATGGTAAACTTTACCCAATAGGTGTATTATCTTCTATTGCTACATATTGTAGAATATCATTGTTATGTTTACTTGTATTCCTTCAGTTTAATAGCAGTTTCTTTAATTAAAATCTGTGAAGAAAGTTTGAAAATACATTACTAGTGTTGTGGTGCTTTAGCTAAATGTAAAAAATAAAACATTAACAATGATTTATTGTATATTAAAATTATTGTTATGTTGTCAATAAAAGAGTTTTGTTTTTAAAAGTCCTTCAACATCAACTTCAATGTTTGCACATTCTTTCATTCGCTCTTTCAAACACACCCATATACACATTGATGACAGATGAGGGTAAGTACATCCTGCTATGTGAGCAAACAGGTGTGTTTACTGGCACAATGCAGGTTTGTGACATCAGAAAGACAACTGACAGCAGCCTTTGTTATTTCAGTCCTGCTTTATTCTGTCTACTGACTAAAGTCTTTTATCGATAACGCTTACATTTGTATTACCTCACTGCTCTCCATGAGACTTTTTTGCTTCTTTTTCAGTAAGAATGTACAAGGAATGTTTTTTATGTCACCATCTGTGATGAGGATATACAGTAAATAAAGCCTGATTGAATATTAATATTGACTTTCTCCACATCTCGGATTCACACCCTATTGCATCAGGCGTAGCGAGCGAAATGCTTCAGATACTATTTTTATACTTAAATTAACTGAGGGAATGTGCTTTTGGACTTTTGGCTAATGAAATGTCCTCCCTCCCAGTCAATGAATTCTCCAAAGGGCATTTTATTATGTAATAATCCGATTTTCTAAGGAAGCGTAATAAGCTACATCCTATTGTGCACAAGCCTGTGAGAGCACTGGCTGGAAAAATCAGTGGCACTGATGTGAGAGATAAAATGCTTTTTAATCAAATCAGTTACTGTATAAGAGTACACTTTGTGAAAACGCAGCCAACAGGCGGGTACCACATATGCACAGAGCTACATTGTAATGTAAATCCCAGGCCATTGAAGGATTGTCACGGGACAACAATTGTGAAACAGGATAGACAGGTCGGGGTGCACTGAAACCATCTGAGACAAAACACATCAATACATCAGAACAGCACAGGGAGGGAAGATGTCAGGAAGATGTGTTTGTTGCAGCCCTAAGACGTCTAGTTTGAGTGCATGACCACGTGTGCGTGTCAATGTCACTCATCTGAGTCACATTTGAGGATAAAGTTCAGGTTTGATTTTAAACCCGTGGTTCCTGTTTTGGATGATTGTCAAAAGTGTATCCTTGGTTGGGTGTCACTGCAGATAGGTTGAGGTTACAAAAATCCCCTAATAAAATCTCCTAAAAGTGACAAACAAATCTGTGGGTGTGTGGGTGCGCGTGTGCGTGAGTGTGCATGTGAGAGAGCGCGTGGTTATGTCCACATGAGCGCATGTTATCCGAGAACTCAGAGTGGTTTGTTCAAACAACTAAAAGCACAAAGACACTGAAACCCATCCTCCAACACAAAATAACCTCCAACTTAACCAAGAAATTCTTAAATATCATGCCCGCTCTCCTGCTCCTGACAAAAACTCAAAAACATACTAAAAGAGACCTGTAACAGGAACATTTTATTTAATTTCAGTAAATCCAGTAAAGCAACATTTGCTTGATGATTCATTAACAACATGATATGAAATTGAATTAAGCAACTGATGCGCATCAATGAATTTGATCATTAGTCGGCTGTAAGAGAAAGACAATTATTAAGGACTACAATAGAAGCAATAAAAGATTTTAACAATGAAAACAATAACTGGGCCTTTTTCAAATGAGCTTTTCAGTCATTTTTTTTGGATGTCACAATAAAATATGTTTACATGTGGCTGGATGTTGAGCATGGGTCAAGGGGTCACACTGTGTGTAGGACAATAGGCCACTGGCTAGCTGTCCTATGGATGGTGTCACCAGTGAGATCTCCTGATAAGGTCAAATGGCACCCCATGAGACAAATGTTATCTGAAAGGGTGCACACTGTATACTCTAGGGCAATGTCTGTGAAGCAGCACAAGAGGGAATGACGAACATTGTTTTAATAATGCTTGTATGAGTGGGTGTTTGTGTGTCTGTACACTGTATGTGTGCGTGCAGATAGAAGGTAATTAATGAGTGTGGGGGGGGGGGGGGGGGGGGGGGGTTGACAAATAGCAATGAAGAAAGTAGAGATAAAGACATGCTGGTTCAGTATAAATATTTGAGCCCACAGGGAGAGAGAGCATCAGTTCAAGAGTGGCACTGAAGAGGAGAAGGAGAGAGCCGAAAGGGGAAACGAGGAAATAAAAAAACAACAAGAGGGTGAATGAAAGCTTGAGGAACAGAAAGAGAAGAAAGTGAAGGTTTTTATTTTACATTGTTGAAACTTTGAAATTGGTAAGACTAACAATCTGACATTTTTCTCAATGGGTTATTGTGTTTTTTGGTGTATTTTCTACCTTGTGCGGTGCTTCTTTTTAGAAATGGCAGACAGAGCAAGAGGAGTACTTTTGGCTTTGCTGTTGTTCCTGAGTGCCAGTGTGCCGTGTTTCTCTGTGTATAACAGCGGCGAGTGCTTCTTCAACACTAAAGGTGCAGTAAGTGTGTGTGTGTGGACATATTGATTCCTATAGGCTTGTATGTGTACATGTGGCCAGGTAAGAAGTAATTCATTCATATTTTTGAGGTACCCATACTTTACTTTTATGCTACTTTATACTTCTCCACTATATTTCAGAGGCCATAATTGTACTTTTTATAATTATCTTGTTGTCTATGAAATACAATGCCTATTTAGATCATTAACAACCCAACAATTAAGTGGTCAACATTAGTTCGACCCAGATCTGCTGCAGCATTTAAATGATACTTAACGCATCATTAATAATAAAACTATAATATAACATGAATAATTATTTTACAGTATTCCTCGTACCACTGCTTGTACATATGTATATACTTCCACTTAAACTTTAATGTAGGACTTTTACTTTTGCGCAAGTAAATCCACTGCTGCATATGTCACAATAACTGATATTTTAAATTGTCAGGGAGCTGTGTACACATGGGGAAGTTGTACGGGATAGGAGAGAGCTGGATAACCAGTGACTGTTACCAGTGTGTCTGCATGGAGCCTTTTGGAGTAGGATGCTGTGACCAGTGAGTTTGTTTTAAATTCACAATCACCCCCAAAACTCATTTGGATGAGTTTACATATAACTTTGTTATACTACACCACATTCTACATTTACAAATTACATATAACTCTGATCTTTCTTTACAGTGGATCTGACCCTGTGGACTACCCAGACTGGTGCGAGGTCATCCGCAAACCTGACTCTTGCACGAGTGTTGTAGTGATGAGAGTCAATCACAAACTACCATGCCTCAGACCAGCTGCAGGTCAACCTTGGAAATCTGACAATGATCCTTTATTTTGAGTTCAGCAATTAATGAAAAATAGCAATATAGCAATGTGTGACGTTAATTTTGGATTTAATAAATGAAGATCAGGCGTTTTATTTTATCTCAGGGTTTGTCAGGGACTAAACTATGTTGAATTTTGTTAAAAAATCTTTAAATAACTATAGGAATTATCTGTTAACTCTCTTGATGTATAATTCACATTTTAAAATTGTGTCGTGTATGTTTGTTGTTGATGACTCTGTCTGAATTGTTTCTGGTTCATGTTTTAAAATTTAATTAAAATGTACTGTATATCTAATTTAAGCTATGTATAATTTCTGGTTTTGTTAAATGTGATATATGTTATTTACCAATTTACTACAACTGTCATTTGTTTTATTACTTCCTTGTTGAGCAACAATTGAGCAATGTCATACAGATAGGGAATTCACCCCAAAACAGAATATATATTGTGATGTTCCAAACATATTTTGCAGTTCAATAAATATCTGCAAACATATAGAAGACTTCATGTCACTTTAGGTGGAATTCAGAGCATCAAGACTGGAAGAGACGATTAGGTGACATTTTTAGCTCATTGACACAGAAATTACTCTTAATCAAATCACTGAGGCTCGGTGATTTGTAGCAATTACATCAAAATAATTACAAATTTTTAATTGTTATTCCATTATCCACAGGTCATGATTTATATACAGATAGCATCACCAGGACATACTTATCGGTCTGCTGTTCAACTCAAATAGTTTTGTTCAAAACAAAACAGAGCAATACAATTTCAGAATAATGTACATTGTAATGAAATTATTAGTTTATGAATGCCACCCAAGGGGGATTAAGTCTTATCTTAACCAAAAATAGTACATTATAATTTATTTGTTGATTGCATTTTGTATTGTCTGAATCTGCAAAGTAACTAAAGTTATCAGTTAAATGTAAAAAGTACAATATTTGCTTTTGAATTGTAGTGGAGAAAATGTATAAAGAAGCATGAACTGCTAATACTCAAGTAAAGTACAAGTACCTCAAATTGTACTTTGGGAGTGTACAGTACTTGAGTAAATGTTCTTTTCACCACTTTTCCTCTTTGATTTATTTTCTCTTGTAGAGCACAAGTGAGTGTTAGTTACAATATGACCAAGCCTATTACCTTTCATTTCTGCAGAAATGTACAATATTACTTTAATTACAAAGATTAATTCTAATCTGCAATAGATTCACGAACCCCTGATGAATGAGGGTTTATACTTTTATTTTGAAAAGAGAGCGGTGGCGCAGAGTTTACACGTCACACTTAATAAGCGCGCTGAGTGTGTCCACCTTGTTGATAAGTTGTAAATGGACTGCCTGACTTTAAATGTTGCTTTACCTCTGACTTACTAGTGGTTTGCATACATTAAAAAGCAACAAGAAACAATACAATGTGGATACTGACACCCCTGGAGCCTGGAGGTAACTGGTTCTCTCGTGGTTGATATTTTTGACGCTAGCTTAACAAATAACGTTAGCTCGCGGGTGAAGTTAGCTGTGTTATTGAGTGCGTGATCAAAACCACTAGCAGCTAATACTAAAGGCAGAACATGAACTGATCTTAACTGATCGAAATGTAAGTGAATACGGGATTTGGTACAAGGGTCTGATGAACTTTTGGTTTGCCAAGTGATTATACTGCAGTTATAAGTTAGTACATGTTTTCATTATATGGCAAACACAACGGTACACGTGCAGTTTAATGTTGCCTAAACATGCCACTGGGGGATGGATTGTTCAAAATTGAACTTAAATTGATTGATTTGTTTACCTGAGTGTCCTACACCAAATGGCGCCCAGGGCGTACACAGATACTGGACAGCAACAGCATCCAGCGGGGCCACGTGACCAGACATAACACACACGCACACACACATACTACAATTGGTTTTCTACAATTGTAAACTGAATGTCTTTGCTTTTTGGACTGACTTAAGATTGGACTCTTAAATACTTTTATTTGGCAGATTAATTGATGTTGTAACTAACATAATTGAGCTTTTTCCATTGCATTTTGCTTCTTGGTTTAAGTAATGCAGTTTTGGAAATTGACGACACTGATCTAGTGTTTGAGCTCATTCACATACAAACAGCCACTGCTGCAGAATGGCCATGCATGCGGACAATCAAGAGCAAATTGGACTTCAGTGTCTGGATTTTAACAACCAGCGTTAGCCGCCCCGATCTACCAGCTCACATTATTGATATATATATATATAACTCAATATTGTGGTATTTATTTTGTCATTATTGGCCTGCTCTGGCACATAGTGAAACAGATTCATGCAATGAGGATTAACATCCATGACAAAAAGTCACACATGTAGTATTCTTTTCCACCACAGTTGGGTTGTCTGTTTGTGATCTCTACATTAGAAGGTCCATATCATGCCTCCTGTCACTCACAGGTGAGACCCACTATCTCCTCTCCAGTAAAGAGTATGTGGTGGGGCGCAAGAACTGTGACATAATCCTACCCAACGACCAGTCCATCAGCAGGGCTCACGCTCATCTCACTGCTACTGATCAGGTAAGAGGAAGAACTGTTGTACAGTATTTATGTCTTTACTTTCCTCTGTAGTTTGACAACCCTCCAGACAGGTTAGAAGTTAAAATGATCTTTTGAGAATCAAACGCTCACCTCCCCTCGGCTCTAAAGTTGAATGTTATGATCGTACAATTATTAACAGAGGAAGTGTCCAGCCGGAGTACAATGTATTACCGAAAAGAAGAAGTAAAAGCTCCATAGAAATTGCTCAAAGCAATGCATCAACATAATCCAGAAGTGGATTATGTTGATGCATTGCTTTGAGCAATTTTGTTGATCCATCCACTCAGTATGTAATACTGTATTACCATGCAGGTCTGTGCAATAACGATGCATACAGTTTGTATACTAGCCTCATATTAGTGTGAATATTTTGCAGGATTATCAAGTTATTCATTTGACTACATCAACAAACCCAGTATTGTCCCAAAGAGATGAGATTTAATTTGGTGTGGGGGCACGTCTGCTCAGAAGGTGGTGCTATGGCTTCATTCCAGCAGGACTGAAACAAAACACTCGATAGTTCACCCGGCTCCGACTAATAGTTGCTTCTGCACTGCCACAGTTTGTAGCTCATTAACCTTGTTGTTATTGCATATTAAAGCCAACCCCTCTAACATAGATTTTCTTTTCATCCATATTTATCAGCATCCTCTGGGTTTTCTGTCCTGTTTACTTTGTGCACTTTGATTCTTCAGTTCATAATCTTACTGGACCATAAGAGGATCTAAAAGTAATTATCTATCTGTCAATACTCAGAAGAATCAAGATTTCTTCTTATTTTTAGTTCTGGATGTCACATGTTTAGCATGTCGACGCGGCTTTATTCCTCGCCACATTTTCTTACACTTAAGATTAAATAGATTTTCCAGGCCTCGGATACATTTCCATTTTAGGCTTATTTGAAAGGATGGATTTCTTGTTGAGACGTGAATAACTGAACAGAAAGATGTAGGACGGTTCGTTTGACTGATGGACACTTTCACGAGTTGCTCTTATGAATTATATTCCTAGACGCTGACTTTAAGAGACACCTCCAAGTACGGCTCATCTGTCAACAGCCAGTGCTTGACAGAGAACACGCCAGTGGACCTAAAGTCAGGAGACAATGTTATATTTGGGGTTTTTCAGAGCAAATTCAGGTAAGTTACTGAAACAAAACCTGGTTAGTTATGTTTTACATCACATAGTCTCTAAGTCTGGCATCATTTTTTACTTTTAATTGCACTCGCATGTCACACCTAGTTGTATTTCTCCTTAAACTTAGAGAATGCTCAATGTAATGTCTTGCATATGAATTTCACGTTGCATCATGAATCTCGTTACTTCTTTATCTCAGTGTGGACCACCAGAAGCCAGTGGTGTGTTCATCATGTTTGGACGTTGATGGCAAGGCGTCGCTCTCTCAGGCCCTGTTGGCTTTGGGTGGGAAGCTGGTCAACACCTGGACTCATGACTGCACCCACCTGGCCATGCCCTCTGCTAAAGTCACCATCAAGGTCACAAAACAGACTTTTGTATTCTCATTAGGTGGTTGAATGGGATGTGTTCATCTCTGAATATGTCTTTGATGTGCTTCCTCTTTTCTTAATTAGACTATTTCTGCTCTGCTGTGCTGTCGTCTCATCGTGAAGCCGGAGTTCTTCACTGAGTTCAGCAAAGCCGTTGAGCAGAAACTACCGCCTCCTAAAGCTGAGAGGTACAAAACAATTCATCCTTATTTCTACACATTCATACTTCGAATGAGCCGAACACCAGAGGCCACACTCAAGCAAACATTATCTTGCTAAGTGCTGCACATTGTTTTTAAGGTTCCTCCCTGAGATCGATGAGCCCAGCTTGAGTAAAGAGGATGTTAACCTTGCAGCGATTCCAGTTCGCAAACAGCTCTTCAGTGGAAAGACCTTCGTATTTCTCAATGCCAAACAAGTATGTCTACTTCTTTCTTTGTGATGACCTAATATTGTTGTCATACTCTTCAAGCCACTAGGCCACAGAAGAGCAGGGTTTCAGGTGATCCGTTTATATAATAAGGCTGGTGTGTTTCTTAAGCACCACAGCACCACAGAGAGGATGTACGTGTATTATTATTATAATAGTTATTATTATTGTTATCTCTAGCAGAGCAATCTCTGCTCGCTGTAAATTGTTTGCATTCCTGCTATAAAAAGCCAGCTGAAATGTAAATTGTAGTCGACAATTATCACATTATGAGTGAATGTTTCTACATTTTCCAAGCTTGAAGTTGCAAGTGTACATGAGTACAACTGCATTATAGAATATCCTCTGGAACAAATGCTTTTACAA
This sequence comes from Anarhichas minor, assembly GCF_050575085.1. Taxonomy (NCBI): domain Eukaryota; kingdom Metazoa; phylum Chordata; class Actinopteri; order Perciformes; family Anarhichadidae; genus Anarhichas; species Anarhichas minor. Next base: position 3,935,113 of record NW_027466487.1, on the reverse strand, counting down.
TAACTAAAATATTTATGGACCGCTCAAAGGCTTTAGCCTTCAATCAGACTGACATGAGGGGAAATATCAAGTAATGTTATTGTCAGTAGACACACAGTCCCTCCTGTGTCCTTGATCTGCTATTCTGATAAACAATCAATAATGTATGTATGTATGTATGTATGTATGTATGTATGTATGTAATCAATCCCTGCTCTTTATGTTGTTTGCAGCTCAAGCGCCTGAGTACAGCAGTACATTTTGGAGGTGGCAAGAGCCAGCTGCTTGAGGAAGGCTCTTTGCCCCGGGACCTGCTGGAGTCTCCACAGAGCTGTGTGGTCAATGTTATGACAGGCAACTCCCAAACTCTGCTTCCTTCCTCTACCACAGAGTGGGCAAACTCTGTGAAGAACATTGTTCTAAGGTTTGCACAAACTCCTGTAGAAAAGCACTTACGAGTGTGTTTTGCCGATTTTATTTGTCAAAGCGATGATTTGTGAACACTGTAAAACTCTCTCTGGCATTTGTCCTTTTTCCGCTGACACAGAAACGGCCTCAGAGTCATCCCGGAGTCAGAAATTGGTTTGGCTGCCATCTATGCTTCCTGTGATAGGTACTGCAATCCATCCAGTCCAACACCAGACGCAGGTGGGTGACCAGACAGAAAAGCACTGAATGCTGTCGTTTTTAAATACATTTTATGCTATTTTATTTGTTTATCTTTCTCTTTGATTTGTTTCTGTGTTTGTTTCTGTTTTAGAGTCGGCACCAAGAGTGGCACCCAGAATCCCGAGTGCTTCGCTGTCGCAGAGCGTGGCGGTGGAAGAGACTGTGCTGCCTGCAGCATCTCAGAACATCACAGCGTATGCCGTTAACACAGAGCCGTCACACGGGTACTGACGAGCACACACCAGACACGCGTCTTTTCTGTGTTAAAGTTGTCCAAACTCTTCATTTTTGAAAAGGCTTTCTGATGTGTGTAATTGTACTTGTTTATCAGGACAGAGCTGTGTGAAGGTACAGGGGTGATGGCGGTCGGGGAGACTCCTGAGAGGCAGCTAAACCAGACCAGCAGCCGGCTCCGTGGATCCAGACCTGATGCTAAGAAGACGACCACTCAGTGCGTCGTGCCTGATACAATGAGCTTATCATTCAACACGGTAGAGAACACGGACTCGCAGACGATGAAGTCCAAACCGACAGGTGGATGCACCGATCTGTCTTTTTTTTTATCTCTTGATACCTGAAGTCTTAAATTGAAACTGATTGGATTTTGATCTGTAACATAACATGAAGGTTTACTGTGTTCTACACATAATTTTGTTTAAATTAGGTCAATTAAACAACAGACACAGTTTAGAGTTCCTCCCTCTTTTTCAACACTATACTTAGGCTCTAACAGATTTTAAATACATTGTTTGTTGCTATTACAAATAATATAACGGCCTTGATTAGGAAAAAGTGTGCAATTTGGATCAATCACACCCATCCCGTACATATCCATTAGCCTAGTACAGAGTGTTTGTGTTGATACCGATCTGATGTGTTGAACTGGTGTATCCCCACAATGTGTTTGGCTCTATATGTCAGATATTGTGTGAAATATACTGAATAGCTATTCAGTAACTTATTACATAGTTATTTAGTGAGCCTAAGAAGTGCTGGTAGGTGGATTGTGTTACATTTGGACAGAGCCAGGTTAGCTGTTTCCAGTCATTATGCTAAGCAAAGCTAGTGCAATGCAGGCGCTGGTGACAGATATGAGAGTAGTTTCAATCTTCTTATCTGCCTCTCAGCAAGTAAGCAATTCACTCGTGATCGGAGCATCAGCTTCATGCTTGTAATGCTTTAACCAATCAATCAATACGTTTGCAGGTTCAGGTGCAGGCAGCAGTGGCATCAGGTCCCAGCCAGCCCTTCCCAGGACCAACGATGGCACGAAGACATTTCTACACAAGCAATCTCCTCAGAAACAGAAAGTCTCTGCACAAGCTTCCCCACAGAAACAATCAACTCTGACCACATTCTTCCAAACTGTCAACAAGAAAAGGTAAACATCTGCTCTTTAAAATAGGTAGAGGCATAGCATGTTGGTACGAATGTAGTGCATTAACTGTACAACTGATTTACCCCAATGCCAATAAACATGCTTTGAGTGGCAACAATATAAGATTGAAGTCTTATCTTATCCTTCTCTTTGTCTTCCTGTCATCAAGGCCTTTGGAGGAAGAGCTCTCCTCTGTCGTGTCGGAGCCAAAACGGCCTTCACTGGAATCATCCTCGCGTTCGGACAGAGCCCCTGTGGCAACATCCCAGACTCCACTGGGGTCCGCAGCTGATCTTTTTGTAGGACGGTCAGAGGCTCAGTCAGACAGGGTCTCCCACGCTGTCCAGGAGGAGCCACGTCGTAGAAAGAGAAAGGAGATGGAAGCAGAGATACAAATGGATGAACTAGAGTCTATTATGTCTGAGGATATGGACTTCTTCGATGAGCAACCGTCAGGGACTCAAGGCCAGCCAGCACAGCTTATAACGCTCAGTTCAACCGAACAGAAACAAAGTTTAAATACTGTGGAGGCTTCGTCTTCAAGCAAGAGGCAACGGGTGCACCTAGAAGACGATGTAAAGAACCAGAGGCCACAGGCGGGCCTGGAAAAAGACAAGAAGCAAAAATCTGACCAGCATATCGTCGCCATCAAGACGGAGCCGGTTCATCTCTTAGATTACAAGACGACTAATAATGAGTCCAGCACACGTCCAGAGGTGTCGTCTGCCAGTACAAGTAAAGACATACAGCCTTTTGACGATGATGAGGCGTCTTTCATTGAGGTGAGGATTCGCTGTGTGTTATTTTATTCATCCAGTAAACTGACTCGGCACACATGATTGCTTCACTGCTCAGTTTTCACTGTTACCAGACATTTTCACCCTTTTATTCCTACAGGACTTAGAATTACTCAAAGTAGATATCTGCCAGCCTAAAGAAGAGACTAAGACTCCTCTGAAACCAGTTTCAATAAAACAGGAGGTCCAGGTAAGTTCTGTTATAAAGCTCTTACTGTTAAAGTTTGCTCTTTCTCAATATGCTATATTTTCTAGCTGTAACTAGATGCTTTATTCACTACATACATATATTCATTTGTGAAAGTTGGCCTTCCCGTGTTCAGTGGTTCTAAAGCTTGGGACAGATGGGAACCATTTGACACATCAAAGTCAGTAGATGCACTATTTCCCGTGGTTGCAAGCCAACAGTATTAGATGTAACCTCAAACATTTTGATGTGGCTCCAGCTTCAATCTCAGAGCATCAACTCAATATTCAGTGTTTATAAGAGTGGCTCAACGATGTATTTATTGGGCTTTGTTGACACTTAAAATCTCCCATATGCAATGTAATCTGTAACCAAATAATAACCAAATTCAAAAGATCCTTGTTGTTGTAAATGTTTATTTATGTTATGCATTTATGTCTTAAAACTGGCATTATGTTATGCTATTCTTTATCTCTTAAATGATGGTATTGGCCTCAAGGATCCAGTGTTTGTCAGCTACCACTCAGGATTCACAGGAGATTGTGTATGAACTGCCTGAACACCAGGTTGTTTTTGTAAAATCTGCAATCCCTTTAGTTGTCTTGAGTTGTTTCTCATTAATTAAAACAAGGAATATTAGCTGTCCATCAGACAAAAGTGACTTATTAATGTGCTGTTTTGCAGGAGTCAAAGATTGATGAAGATCTTCCTAAAAAGCTGGTGTTAGTGGAGTTTAGATCTCTGACTGTGACCGCCCCTCCCAAAACCAAACCACAGAGGATGCAGAACAACAGCTACGCAAAGAACTTCAAATGCTTCCGGAAGGTCAGATTGAATACGATGCAATTTACACGACAGATACAGCACAGGGAGCCGTGTGTAGGATTTTGTGGCATCTAGCAGTGAGGTTTGAGAAGTGAATACCCCAAAATCAATACCCGTGGATGGCGGCTCTCTTTTCCTTTTTTTTTTTTTTTTTAAATGATCCCTTTTTTTGTCTCCAATGACGGGATACAATACAGTATGCTCAAAATCGGAAAAAAATTTCCAATAAAGTTTGCCTAATGTACAGAATAATATTCTTTCTTCGTATAAACACGCTTGTGTGCTTGTGACAGATCTGCGTGCCGGGTGTAGAGGCCTCACCCCACGTCATCGGAGGACCTGATCTACTGGTTCACAGCAGGGGCAAAAACACTGATCTGGATGAATGGCTGAAAGATGCAGTTCAGGTACTATTGTCTCTCTGACTCGCTTATCTGTCTGTGATCCGTCTGAGGCTTGCTTACATAAGTTGAGCCTTTTGTTTGTTTCAGGATGAGCGTCAGAGCAGACGGGACGAGAGTGTGGGAGATGACCTCTTTAGGTGAGAAACTGAATCCCATGTTCTGTAAGATGTGTAGGGACTGTGTTACCCCCTTAACTTAAACCCCCTATGAATCTAGTACAATAAGAAAAGCCAAACCATTTCATCTTACCTCTGTTTTGTTGTCAGGCCAACTTTTACAAGTAAAACAGTGGCTCATTCTTTTATGTATCATGCTGATTTTATTGATCATTAGTGATGATTTGGGACCATCCTGCAGCTTTAGTTACTTTTATTTGTTACCGCTGTCTTGAAAAAGAGACAACCCTCGGCATGACTTACTTTATGTAGTATAGGGGAGGTCAAAAATATTAAACGCCATCCAAAATGTTGACCGAGAATAAACACCAGCACGGCAGCAGCATTCATTTGCTGTCAATTAACAAGCAGCAATATCATGATGATGTCAAAAGAAAGGTTGTAAATAGAAAGTAATGAGAAAAATAATGAATTTATATACTTTAAAAAATAATTGAAAGACAGAATATAATCCATAACCAATTTAACCCAAATAGTGATAAATATCAAAGTATCGACAGTTTATGTTGTCGCGCTACGTTAGTATAATGTCATCTTCTTTGTGTTTATTGTTTGGCCAGAAGGGTGCAGGTTCTTGTCTCTTTGCCGATAGCATCCTCTCTGATTTAGACCTCATGGGAGGTTAGGAAAGAACCACAATATGTGTACTAAGTGGTTTGTTTCTCTTGGACATTAAAATAAAACCTTTTTAAAAACCTTTTAAACTGAGTCTCTTGTCGTAGACGTGTCTGGTTCCAGTAAATATGCTGAAGCCTCAGTCATTTACAATCAGGTGGAGACGTTCTATAATTAACTGAGAGTTATGTATGTGAGGTCGCTGTAGCTTCCGTTCAACCAATCACAACGTAGAGTTTATTTCCTGTCACAGCGGTTGCCAGGGTAACAGAGGTGACGTAAGCTGTCGCTGCCGTGTTTTCGTTGACTAAGCAGAAAAGAGACAGTCCAAACTGTTTGATCACTGATTCATGCTCAGTCAGTCAGTCATCCAGGGAACAGACTCTGCTGCTAAGAAAACAATCTGCTATTTATTAATTTTTTTTTGGGTCTAAACAAAGTTTGCAGACGTGGTTTACAGGAGGCCTGTTTGCTTTAAGCTGTTCAAACACCATCCTCGTTTTACAGCGCTTAATTTGCAATGTTTTATGGTTTGTTCAAAATGCCTCTAAGGACATTGAGGAATGATCCACGAGGAATGTTAACAGCCCATCCTGACATGGACGGACCTGTAAGATAACATCTTTTGTGTGTCTTTAGGTACAACCCCACCAAACAAAGCAGGAGAAGATGAAACGCCGTCATCTTAACGTCCTATGGAGGGAATTCATTTCAACAGGCACAGGAAGTTTGTCAAGCTCCATCATCAAAGTATAAAAAGGACTCCAGATTTAATTCGATAGAGGACGCCTGATATCTGCACTTCAACTATAACTGCTTTATAACTGCTAAGATGATCAGACATATCTTCCAGTGTTGTGTCTTGCTGTTCTTCCTGTTCTTTCTATATATAATGTACGTAATGAAGCCACTGACAGCCAACAATGTAACAAAACAGTCTCATGTTCAGAGATTTTTGTCAAAGTTTTATTCGTCAATAATAATAATAAAAAATGCGCCATACAAAACATTAAAAACTCTTCAGTTGTACAAGAGAGCGTTCAAATTCTACATGCTGAAAGCAGCTATTCCTCAAGACCAAATGTGTCCCCTGCTTTTAGCTGAACTAGGAACTGAAGAGAGATTCCGGTTGCTGCTTCTCGAACAATCTCCGATGAGCCTACAGGCACTTCTACAGATCTGAAACTGTTCAGATGAGTCGTCGTCATGCCAGAACATTTATGGGCCGTTCTGTGCGGATAGTTGAAGCCCACCCGTCTATTCATATTCAAGGCAAGTGCCGCGTATGAGTTGAGAGTGTTGACTAAGCAGTTGACATGAATTGTGCTGTAAATAAACGGGCAGCAGAGTGTCAAAAGGAAGGAGGCTGGCCTTTAAACAATTCTTCTCTCTAAATTGCCATGCGTTTATTTAGCGTATTACTTAATGAGTAAAACCAAATGTTCTACTCGGTACTCGCAAGTTGCTTTCTAAAATCCATACAAATCTGTACTAAAATGTGACGTATGCGAATGGACACACAATAAACCTGTTGGTGCTTCATTAAGCGAGCAGGTTGCTCTTGGAGTTGAAAGTGGTGGACAGAAGTGTCCGACTGTGATCATATTTTTAATTTTCCTTTTTAGTAAATTCAAAACGGTAATAATTGGTTATCTTAAATAGTTATCTCCTCTTCTGAGTCACCCAGTCTCTGCAGTCCTTACATGTACTTTTACATCCGAAGTCTCTCCGAGCACTTTTCTGTCCTTTGCTTACAGCAGCTGCTGCGAGGCAATATTTCATGCCTGCATGCATATACTTAATATTCATATCAAAACAATATTCAGAAGTCAGTGAAAAAAGCATCAAAGAATAATTCAGCTGAAATGTAATAATTAACACGAGAAACATTTTCACTAGTCAACCGTTATGATTACCAAAAAATTCAGTAATGTGTTAAACTTCTAACTTTGTTAGTGTAAAAAGTAATATAACTACAGTAACGTGTTATTTACGTAATACATTACCCCCCCCTACCCCCACCACACTCACACACATTAATTCAGAGTACCATATTGCATTGAAGAAAAAAATGAAAATCTCATGTTACAATAAACAAACCATGAGTTGTGCAAAGAGCAGCACACAAACAGATTATGCGTACTGCATAGGAAGGAAGGAAGGAAGGAAGGAGAATAGAGAGGAAAGGGAGAATGTATTGCTACTGTTTCTGCTCACAACCTGTCTAAACCGTTATTTGACACTTCACAAAACAATACTGGCTGTTTGTTGTGAAGCTGTACTAAAGAAAATGGAAGAAGAATTTTATATACACACATGTAGAGTTGGGCATTATGAAAAAACAAAATATCTCATTTTGATCATGTGATTTGGGAAATCAACTGCGTTGGTGTATCACAAATGGTTTTGGGAGAAGTTTGACTGTAATTTCTATGTAGTGTTAAGTTAACAAAGTTGTGTGCCATGTTTTCTCAATATTAAGATAAACATGATATTACTACAGTGATGGACAATAACTAACTGACATATTGCCCAGTCATGCACACAGGTAGATTGAATAGTTGTAAGATGGAGTTTAGCTGTTTGCCTTCAAGGAGAAAGCTACAACATGCTAAAAAACAAATTGCACAATGTAATTCTAACAATACAAAGAGGATGCTAAGATTTGGTTTGCTAAGATTTGGTTTGCTAAAATTATAAAAAAGTAAATAATTTAGTTGGTATGAAGTGTGTCTTTCTGTTTTGTCTTTTTAAAAAGCCTGTTCTCTTCATGTGCATCTATATTGGTTTAGATTCAGATGAGCTGCCACTAACTGGCCAAAATCAAGATGACAAGAAAATGTGCAGCAGATTGTGAAGGCAAGAATTGTATAACTTTGTTTTAGTCATAATGTAATTGTTAATTTAAAGGACCACACTGGTGTTTCCTGTTTTATACCATTTTTCTAATATTTCTTTTACCGCTAAAGAACCCTCTCATTGAACACCATGCCCATCTATATTCTGTCTAAACGTATCTTTGTGGGGTAACACAATTAAAAGCATGGTTTCATTTGATGAGAGGTTTCCATGTCTCAGAAGTCAAAGTCGGCTGCCAAATGAAAAAACATTCTCAATCTTTCTGGAAAAAAGAAAAAGCAAGCATTATCATCGGTGAAAAAGACGATGTGCATTTAGTTTTCTCTTGTGCCACAAAGTTAGCTTTTGTTATGAATATAAATCTAGTACCATCTGACGATGTTCATATTGTATGGAAATAAATTAAAGAAGAAAAATGTAAAACACCAGAGTGATCCTTTAATGATCATATATTTTTGCCAGGATACTTGAATCCAAACAGTAGAATTGGGTTTCCAAGAATACATTCAGATCTGCAGGTGAAATTGTTTGCATAGAAAGCTTTTCAGTAGCACTATAACCAAACCAACTTTTTCTAACTTTTTTAGGTATATGGCTTCAACTACCAACAATGGCAGCTAAACAAAGAATCCTCTGAAGTTAAAGAAAAATGTTAGGCTCAGAATAATCAGGAACATTAAGATTGCTTAGCCATGAACTTGTTGGGTCACACGTTCTGAGATAAAGCTTGTGTGCGTCCAATATGGCAATTACTCACCATTCCAGTTTGGAGTTCGGATGATCGTAACTTTGAAAGCGGGACCACAGATTGCTCTGCGAGTGTCAGTCACTTCCACAGCTATAGCTGTAAGTTGCATGGAGAATGAGCGCAATGGCCTCTACTTTTAACTGCTGTTAGTAAATGGATTGAAAGACACATGGTGAACGAATAAATAGCCCTGATGAAAATAAGGTCCCATTCAGTTGTGAGGTTACAGATTTACTAGAAAACATTGGGACATGGTAGCTTGGACTTCTGGGTACTTCTTATGAAGTCAGACAAGACTCTTGAAAGCTGTCTTTTGTTTCTTTAGAAACTAATTAGCGTACATCCACTGTCTTTTTGGTCTCAGAGAGTTGTAAGCCTTAGCTTTGATGAGAGAAAACAACTGCCTAAATGATTAAAACATTAAAACTCTTGTTTTCCCCTTCAACTTTTATATCAGTTGGTGAGAGAGCTGGAAATCTGTTTCCTACGACCTTCGTGTATTGCTCTTTTCTCCAACATGTTTTCAAATGAAGTTATTCCCTCCATTGCTGATGAGCGTCCCTTTCTTCTTGAGTCTCTTCAGCAGACACGAGGCGATGCCTAAAGCGCCACCCTTCAAAAAGCGAACAAAGTTGTCTCCCACCAACGGGCCCATGGCAAACAGACCTGGCTCCTTGGTACACTCAAAAGTGTAGGGATGGATGTCAATGGGGTTCTGCGTGCAGGAGATGGGTTTTGTTGGATCCTGACCCAGGTACTGGCCCTGGCCCTTCAAGAAAAACAAGTTTGGGTTTGTCCCGATCAGCACTAGAGCCATGGAGATCTTGAATGCCTTGAGGGAGTTGTTCCCCTGCAGCAAACACTTCATGTCAGACTGGAAGGACACCAAGCAGTGTTCAGGGAAACTGGTGTAGTCAGGAAACAGGCTGACGCTGCCATTACCAGCCATGTTACCTGCGGCAAGTTGGGGCTTTGGGCACATCTTGGCACACACTGAAGAGGCAATACTTACTGCCTGGGGTCTATTTAAAGCAGAGGAGGGAGCCACGTTTGTGTAGGTCTGAGAACACATCATGTGGTAGACTTTGTGGTACTCCGGGTACAGGGTCTTGGGCAGCTGTTTGAAGATGAGGTCTGAGTCGTCTACGCTCTTACGAAAGACATGCAGCACTCTGATGTGGCTGTTACAAGCGCACAGAACTGCATCGGCAGTACTTAAACCGGCACCTACAATTAAAACCGGATCAGAGTTCATATCCAGTTTTCTCTGGCTTACGGCCAAACCCAGGTCTGAGATGCTGTGGAATACAAATGGTAGGTCCTCCCCCTCTGCGCCTAATCGAACTGGCGAATCGGACGCACCAGTGGCCAGTACTACATTCTCAGCAAACAGAGAGAAGGGCACATGAGTGTTGTTCTGCACCTGCTGGTATCCCCTTACTTCCCAGAGAGCCCCCCCTCCTCCATTATTTAGACACTCAACTCCATTTCCCTCAAACCCTTCTCCCACCCCTCCATCTCCTTGATCACTGTGCCTATTTTCCAGACCTTCCGCCTCGTGCCCCCGGCAGAGTTTCTGGACAGAGGTCACGTAGGTGTTGTCAACAAAATTATTTTGAAGGCCCTTTAGCTTCACATAGTTACGGTAATAGGATGAGATCTCCTCTGGGGTGGCTCTGTCACTGGTTACATCCCTAGAGAGAAGAGATAGATGGTGAGGAAAGTGGTAGCAGAGAACTGAGACTTTAGCCATGTCTTTGCTGTCAACCTCTCTCAATACCTGTGTTTCCCGTTGGTCAAGTCCCTGTAGTTAACCCCGGGAAGCTCCATCCAGATGCCAAGACTAATAGTGAGCATTGAGCCCTCCATTGCCTGAGGGGGGAAAAAGAAGGGTAGGGGAGAATGCAAAGTCAGAGAACAAAACGATTGATAGAGAAATATGGATAGGTACAAGAGTACAGCAGACTAAACCATGTATCTTACATGCCAAGCACCTCCAGGCGTTGCCCTCCCCAGCACCAGATGTGGGATGTGTTGCTTCTTGTCCCTCCTCCACTGAAGGACAGGGGGGAACTCGTAGCCAAAGTCAGCATTGGGGTGCAGAAGTGTGTCAAAAAGCACAGCTACAGGGTTCCTTGACCTCCCCTCGAGACCTTCACTTAAATATTCCAGATCCTGCAAAAAACAAGTTATTATCATGACACACCTGAGTGACTGTGATCCTATGTGCAAGGAATTAATGGGTGTTTTTACCTGTTCAGTGATGGATAGGTGCTTGGTCTCCTGCAGTTTCCTGTAAAGTATTGGGTTTGGGTGCACAGCTGCTGTATCTAGGTAGGGCTTGTGTCCACTCAGCAGGTAGGACAAACAAATGCCTGATGGGCCGTTACCTGAAAACAGATCCAGGTTTGGGTGGATTAGCATCACAAAGGATCTCCATTAAGTTAGATAAAGAAAATTGCTTTTAATGTTTTATGTCTGCAGGATTTGGGCTAAATTGGAGTAACAACATGAAACCCTTAAAGGTCAAGAGGTTAAGAGCAAAATATTTACCGATGATAACCACAGGGAAAGTGGGTGGGTGCTCTTGTGGCAGAGTGGTCTCTTCCAGAAGAGGCATGGCTGCAGCCTGGGCCAGAGCCGGCACTGAAGAGGAATGATAGAAATGAGAAGAAAGTTACAGACATTTCTGTAGCTATCTATTTGATACTCTACTAAAAGCAAAGGCTCATTTGTGCTTTGAACACGTTCAAACCGGCTTGCTATCTTTGTGTCTGCCAATGGTGTTGTTGTTATTTCATGTTAGCTTAGATCCTGTCTCCATCCACCATCATCAGCTGACTCACACACCGAACGCGAGGAAAAAACGTTATTCATCCTGTTATTGTGCTTCCACACACAGCCATGACCCTCACGCCACAACACAACGTGCCCCCTGCTTTTCTCTTTGCTGTCCCGCCAACGTCCACACCCCCCCTGTCCTATCAAACATGGCCTGCGGCGAGGCTAGTCTCTGTAAACCCTGGTGCCGCTTCCCCAACAAAAGGGAATTCTAATCAGATTTATATAGGCTTGGGTCTGTTTGTAAAACGTTGCCATTGAGCATGTGTAGTGTGTGTTTGTGTGTTACGCGACAGTGCCATTGTGTGCCCGCCGGGCAGCAAATCCCCCCTGATCACTCCTCCGAGTGGGCTCTAATCCCACTGGGCCTGTTTATGTCTTTACCGCCCCTTTCACCAGCAGCAGGGTGAGAATGTGGTCCTGGCATATTGACAGAGCTCCTCCTCCTCTCATACCCATCCGCCACTACCACACACACACACACACACACACACACACACACACACACACACACTCATAGACAATCCCGCCAAAACTTTACCCACCTGCCACAGCAAACAGTGCCCACTTGCCCCAGATTCATAGTTCATACTATCCAAAACACTGCCCACACCGCCTTTGTCTTACATCCGAAAACTCTGGCTCACTTCCCTTAAAACCCCCATGTCTCCCTGCTACTAATAAAGTCTGTCTCATTTCACAAGCACCCCTCCCTCCCTCACTCCCTGTCTGACCTGTGTCTGTAAACTATTGTCTTTGGTCGTTGGCGTGTTTACCCTTTTCATTGAAAGCACTGGGATTCAACACATTGACTGCCCTGTATGGAGAATGTCGTGCCCCCCAGTTGGCAGGCTGATACTGGTATTTCCATTCCACTGGTCAATTTGACAAACCCCACAGTGTTTACAGTCACAACTGTTTTTTTGCTTGAATTTTAAATCATTTTAACTGCACACTTTTAAATCAGTATGTACCAAAATAAAACTCTCTTACTGTAAGTGGATTTCAGGAGATCCCATCTAATCCACATGCTACTGTTTACTGTTAATACTGTTGTAGCACCATGTTGTTTCACAATAAGATTTGATATTTTTTGAGATAATGGTGACAAATGCAGAATGAATTAATTAGCATACGTTTCTGTACTTTGTGTGCTTTTTGTCATTTGATTAAGCTGTTTTTAATACCAAAGTAATACACAGTTAAAACGCATATCATCCGAGCTACGTGGGAGGAAAACACTACATCCATAGCTAAAATATGAGACTAATAGAAATGTTGACTTCACTGTCGTTGCTAGTATTTTGGTTTGTTGGCTTCCTGCACTTGCATGCGCCTACATGTGCGCGTTGTGCCGCATGTGTGGAGAGGACAGACTATACTTTTCTAGAACATAGAGTCCGGAGTATGTGGAAGTATATGGCAAACAGATTAAACTAAATGACACACATTTGACGTTTAGAGTTGTCCATGGAATGCTTGAAAATTGCAATGCCTTTCAATCAGGTTTGCTCTTTTTTTTCTGATTTAGTACAGGGTCTGTTTGAAAGGTGCGTTTGATTTCCGCAGTCCTACAGCTACACTCTCATCTTTGCAACTTGTGCTAATTTGCATGGAGCAGCCTGCAGGTCAGTTACAAAACTTCAAACCAGCTCGATATTGTATATATTATATATATTTGACCTGTGTGTGGTTGTTGCTGCAGTAGTAGCTACTGGAGAAACTGGATGATGTAGCAGTCTGATTCAGCGCCATACACATCATCCTTATGGGTTAAAACCTCCCATCATATACTCTTGACTCCGAGCAGCGGTCCTTGCAGCCTGCATCCAATAAGACACAAGGAGCACATGCGGCAAGCGGCTATGTCACCATTATTGCATAATTTAGGTCAAACGCACACTCACGGGCATCCGCAATACTTGTCCAAGAACACGATCTCTTACCTCGTTGTGATGTATCTCTGTATGTCCCAGTTGCGTCCTGTTATCACGACCCACGGCTGCGTTTGTATAAATAGACGGACACCGGTGGGAGGAACTGTCCGGGCTCTTTCATGAGATAATAAGCCAACCTCTTTCTCTCTCTCGTCATCTCTCTCACACACACACACACACACACACACACACACACACACACACGCGCGCGCGCGCGCGCACACAGAGACAGACACACACTTACCTCAGTGCAGTTAAATCCAAACAGATGTGGTTTATTCAGGTCGGACCAGCCTGTAAATGATAGACCCAGAGGTAGATCTTATCTGTGTCTTGATGGCAGAGCGTGAGTGAGAGAGAAAACGGGTGTTTTTTGTCTTCTCCTGCGCATCTCTGCACCGGCAGGCGTGCGCGCGTTCACGGAGAAAGACGGAAGATCAGAGCATCTCCCAGCATCCTCACAGCATCCTCACAGCATCCTCACAGCGCCGTCGACACTCTGCTGTTCAATGAGTGGGCTTGACGTGGAGAGCTTCATTGTTAAGAAATACATTGCCCAAATCTCAGTAATGCTCAGGACAATATTGTTTCGGCCCATAAAATAAAACCCTGCTAGCTGATACGGAAAAATAAAGATCCTGTAAGTCATCATAATGAGAAACCTTCTCAAAATAGTGACTTATTATCTCATAATTATAGTATCTCAAAATTATGACTGAGATGCTAAGTCATGATATGGAAATGGACTTCCATAGATATGCTTTCTCACAATATTAAAGTGTTGGACACAATTAACAACACATTAGTGCTGTTGCTGTTCTCAGAAGACTGGTAGTGAGGCTAAAGCTGAAATATGTCCAACGGTTGAAAATGGTTCATCCTCTGAAGAGCATAAATGTGCTCAATAAACTTCATAGAAGTCCTTCGTACAAGTGATGATTTGACCTTATGGTGGTGCTACTTTTTTTGATGACAGGTCAGGGGATCATCCTTTGTGGACGATGAATATCAACAACAAAATCTGTGTCTCACTCTGGATGTGTTAGAATAACAACTGATGCATGTTGCAATCCTCAGGTTCCACTGTTTCTGGAGCAAAAACTACAAGAAGTATAGTGTGTGTTAAAAATGTAGCTTTTATTCTTTGTCAATGAGAATGTTGCGTATTTTATCTTACACCAAGTTAATTACTTAAGTTCGAACTGACATAGTGGGGGGACTAAATGACAGGAATATCTTACAATGTAATGCAATCCAATGTATTAGTGTCAGTGACGTTTCTTGTGATTGGCAGAGACTTTAAAAGGCAATGGTCATAGAGTACATTTGTAAATGACCCCACCTACTTCATCAGCCAGGTAATAAGGCAAAAAATTGACTGAAGGGATTCAGAGGTGAGTTTCTACTCATGGAAATCTGTCAAACCTGTGTCACTCATCCTAAAATAGTTATAGTAGCTGCAATGTTATTGATGATGATGCAGTTGCTGGTCTAACTTGAACTAAATTACCTACTTAAAATGTTTTCATATCCAAGTGCTTTGAATGTTTTCATCATAAAATGCCCCTTAGGGAAACTTACAAGTTTATGTTTGTGTAAGTAAGTAAGTAAGTCATGTTGTTTGTTGAGGCTATGCCCCAATGTGCGTTACATATTTTGAAGCTTTTACCACAGACTGCTGAATACGTACTCTGTTGTATACTCTTCCCTTGCAAGCAAATAAATGGATAAAAGACAACTTTGAATCTTTTATTTATTTATTCTTTCATAGTTATTGATTTGTGAACAAAACTCTCTTCTCCCGATTAATTTAGAAATCTTCCATCACAGTAAACAAAACAACCTACCTTTAGTTAATGTAGATATTTCCCAACTTAAAGCACTTTTATTTGTTGGGTAGCTGATTCTGACAGAGCAGCTGATAAACACAACTTGTAGCCATATATTTAAAATATTAGGTAAAGGAAAGGTGCTGTTAATCTAGGTATTCTGTATTTGCAGGAGCTACATCCTCACGTTTTGGTGTAACTCTTTGTTTATATGCAAAAAAGGACCAAGGTCCCAGCTGCTGTCACACACCCCTGCGGAGTCCCGCCTCCTTTACCTCATGATCCAATGAACAGAGAGGAATCCAACGCTTCCGGTCCTTCACACAAACACATGTCGACTAGCCGTTAGCTCGGTCAACAACACAAACAAGTGGCAATAAACGCCGCTGAAGATGGTCCAGTTAAGTAGAATCTGCTTCCGGAAAGTAAGTATTGAGGCAGACGTCATTTTAATCTCATGAAGACAATTCAACACTGTCTGTCTATAGTGTTATAGTCTGTTCACTGCTACAACCGTAGCAGTGACATTGGCTGACAAGCTAGCTGATAGCTGGTCAACACATCAACACTGTCTCACTTGGTGTGTGTGTGTGTGTGTGTGTGTGTGTGTGTGTGTGATGATCTCTAGCTCGTATACTCTTGATATGATCCAACCCATCTGTGACTGAACAGTATAAGGATGAACTAGCATTACTGTTGGCTGACTGACATGTTAGTTTGATGTAAAATGCATTAACAACAAGGAATTTAAAATGTACACGTTTGTGTCATCCCTGACATTTGGTTGAGTAATCATTTTTTTTAAATATAAGTTATGAATAATAAATGTTTGACAAAACCATCCCAGTTCAAGGTCCACTTACTAGCTTTTCCCCCCCCTGAGCTTTCAACCGTCATAGATGGATTTGTTGATGGATTTGTTTCTCACCCGTGTTGGTTTAAGATTTAAGAATGAAGCATTTTTGAGCTTTGAAATAAAAGTCTTTCAAAACAATCCCATAATACAATTGAAGCACCAGAAAGTGCAAAACAAAACAAAACAAAAAGTGGACCTTGATTTGGGATTGTTTTTTTTTTTCTTTATCAGATTTTTAGAGATGGACAGCATGGAATCATTCATTTTTTAGGTAACAATAGCTTTTACTTCAAAACAATTAAGTTATAAGAATGTCATACTCAATATTAGTACGATAATCTAACATATCCAAGTGTCATTTATATGTAAAGTTTTGTCTTTTATCTGAACCCTGAGTCTGTAATAAAGTTTGATTTGATTCACAGAGGGATGGGGAGATGAAAAGAAAAAAAACGTTATCAAATGTAGTCATATCTCTTCCTCCCAGTCTTCTGTCTCTATCACTAATCACTCTTTTCTGCCTCCTGCAGTATGGTAACTTTGTGGATAACCTCCGTCTGTACGTCCGTGGAGGCGGTGGGGGTATGGGTCTACCCCGTCTTGGGGGAATTGGAGGGAACGGGGGAGATGTTTGGGTGGTGGCTACAAAGAACATGGCTTTAAAGAGGATCAAGGACAAGTACCCCCACAAACGATTTGTAGGTGGACCCGGAGCCAACAGCAGGTTTGCTTTTACAAATACAAGTCAGAATATCTCTTATTAATGGTTATTATTATTATTGGCTAGCATTGAGATGTTTTGTGTGTAAGTGTGTGTGCATTTTATTTATCCACAGTGTCCGAGCACTGAAAGGAGAGAGGGGGACGGACAAGGAGGTCTTGGCTCCTGTTGGTATCACAGTCACCACAGATGATGGCAAAATAGTTGGTATGCCAGACTTCTTTTTAATACCTCCCCCCGTTGTGTACAACGCATGGTCAGAGTATAGTCGGCGCTACAATGTTACACTTTATTTTCTTATTGAAGCCTTTAAGGTTGTATGTTTATGGGGTAAAGTACATCATTTGGGCCTAAAACGTGGAGTATCTATAATCAAATGGGAGTAGCATAGCCAGCTGATGTTGCAGTAGAAACTCAAATCTTTTCAACCCCTCTCCCTCCAAGGGGACCTGAATAATGAGGGGGATCGTCTGAAGGTGGCGAAAGGAGGACCAGGAGGCTCCTTCCGCTCTGCTTTTGAGCCCAGTAAGGGCCAGACCAAACACATAAGGCTGGACCTCAAACTTATCGCTGACCTGGGCCTTGTCGGGTGAGAGCAGGAATACACATAAACATGATGGTATGTTTCAGTGGAGACTCGAATGTTTTTCTTAAATATCCGATATCTTGGTGCTGATTCACCATCAGGTTCCCAAATGCAGGAAAGTCTTCTCTTCTGACTGCCATGTCTAATGCCACGCCTCAGATTGCCGACTACGCTTGTGAGTACATAATACAACACACATGTGCAAACTGTGCTTTTGTGATCTTATTTCTACGTGTATTGCTGTCTGAATTGTTTTTTATTGAGTGGCATTTCTAAAATCTTAATTCCACAGTCACAACTTTGAAGCCGGAGATCGGCAAACTGATGTATGAAGATTACAAACAGGTATTTCAATGCATTTTAGTGTATTTTCCTTTCACTGTCCATTTAATTGATTTCTTGTGGGTGGTTTCCCCTCATTGAGTGTGTTCTAATTTTGACTTTTTGTAGATTTCTGTTGCTGATCTCCCAGGCCTGATCGAAGGAGCTCACATAAACAAAGGCATGGGTCACAAGTTCCTAAAACATGTTGAGAGGACCAAGCAGCTTCTGTTTGTGGTACGTAGTAACAGAAAGTACACAAGCTGACACCTACGATATATGTTTGATTACAGTCAGAATCACGAGCTGATGATGTTGATGATGGAGTTTGATTTGGTTGTGCTTTGTCTGGCTGCAGGTAGATGTTTGCGGTTTCCAGCTGGCAAGTAAAACAGAGTTTAGGACGCCCTTTGAAGCTGTTCAACTTCTCACCAAGGTGAGAGTGATATTGCGAAAGACTCAAAGTGTATCCTGTGATTTTCACAATAAAGTTCTAATTTGTAGCTGTTCTTCTTACCATTCTTTTTTTTTTTTTTACGACTTGACTCCGGATCCTTCCGCCTCATGCAAACCATTTATTTACCTTCTACATCATCTCCTTCTCTTCTCTCGCCGTGGCCTCAAGGAGTTGGAGTTGTACAAAGAGGAGCTCGTATCGAAGCCTGCTCTGCTGGTGGTGAACAAAATGGACCTGCCCGACGCTGAGGACAACCTAGCAGAGCTGAAGGAGCAACTACAAAACCCAGATGGTAAATCTGATGGATTCTTCACTATTTTATTAATTACCTTAAATTAAATTATGTATTTAAAGATGGACTCTTTTGCACTAGACCATGTCTAGACCCAATGGATCCACCTCCATTTAAGCAAAAGCTTTCTCAATTTGTATACACACACACATACATTTGGCTCTGGGTTGACACATCAGTAACACGGTTAAAATGCACAACATGGTTTTGCGTCTTGTTTGACATTTTTAATTTAATTGCCAAATCATACTTAAGGTTCTCCCTGCTCCCTCTCATTCAGTCAGTTGCTTTTTTTCAGAATAAGTTCATAATCCAAGCCCAGAGAAACCGAAGCTTGTAACAGGGCAGTAATACATACGGGACTGTTGGTTTCCTTCCTGCAGAGTTCTCTCATCTGCTGCCTGATAACATGATACCGAAGAGCTGCATAACCTTCAGACACATAGTTCCTGTCTCGGCCTCCACTGGGTTTGGTGTCGACCGTTTGAAAAGGTGCATCCGGGAATCGCTTGATGAAGATGCAGCAATGGCAACTAAAGACATCCATCAAGACAGACTGCAGGCTCTGAGGCACCACTCACATGTGCATTTGTGATGTACACGGGCGACATGTAACTCAACATGTAGGTCTTCGGGACCTACAGTGTACGATGATGGATGACACATTATTAAAACTAGAACTTTAATGGCTGGTAAAAAGCATCCACTGAGAAACACCTGTGAAACTGTGCAGCAAACTGTCCATAGAAGTGACGGAGGATGACTTTGTCACTGACCTTCAATGTTATGAGGCGCAACAAGTTCCGCATGAGTTGATCTTTGCTGCAAATGGTCCCTTGTTTGGTAAGAATGTCAGTTTTCCAGTATTGTGTTTCTTTTCCTCTGTAAGTTAAAGTAAAATCTGAAGTTATTAGAAATGTCAGCAGACGATTTGATAAAAGTTGTATTTTGTAATAAATATATAACAATACTGAATGATTTAAGAAGAAAATCTATGGGGATTGGTTTTGCATCATTAGTATGTACAGCATACAGGTAAAAGATAAAGAAAGTAATTGCAGTATTTAGATCTGAACTTGTACATGTGGGTTTTTTTCAAAGTTCCTGCAGCAGAGTGCTGATGGGACCACATGGAGGAGACTGGGTTGGGTTGTACATGAGTACATTCTCTATACTATGACTTTATTTTGGCGTTTTGATGACATCGCTCTGATGTTTATTTTACACACGATACTATGAGTTTTTTCAACATGATATACCATAATTTCTTTTGACTTTTTTCGACGTTCTATATTATTATTTTTCACTATACTGACTTTTTTATGACTTTTTTTCTTTAAACTATACTTAAAGACTTTTTTTCAAATGTGTTACTGCAAGTTAATAAACACGTTTGCTGACATTTGTTTTGCTGCTGTTAATATTAACTGTCTTGATTGATTTCCTCTGCCTTAGGATATATATATATAGATATATGTATGTATATATAGATATATGTATATATCTATAGATATATGTATATGTATATATATATAACTGCGACTCTCTTGACTTGCAAAATTATGTTTTGTATTTACAAACATCCTATGTGTAATTCATGGCACTATTCAAACGGGATGAAAACATATTTATCTTTCAGCTTTGACTATCACACATATTTATTCCAAAATAAGGCCAGTGGAGGACATCGCACACGGAGGGACTTCGTAATGCAAAACAATTAAAGTCAGTTTTCCAATAAACCTGTTTCTTTTCCTGAAAAGTCAGATCTGAAGTTATTACAAATGTCAGCATAGACAGATGTGTTGATGAAAGTTTTATTTTATATTAAATATATTACAATACTGAATGATTAAAAGAAAAAAATATGGGGATTGATTTTTGCATTATCAGTCTGTACAGCATTCAGGCAAAATTAAAAAATAAAGATAAAAAAAGACAGCAACTGCAGTATTTAGATTTGAACTAGTACATGTGGGTTTTTTCAAAGTTCCTGCAGCAGAGTGCTGATGTGTCTGGCAGAATGGGACCACATGGTTGAGACTGGGTGGTACATGAATACATTCGAGTCTCTGGCCAGATGGAGACAGACGGCTTATCTGAGGGGATGTTTTGCCAGAGTGGTCCTGTTGTGATCCGTCAGTCCGACCGTGCGCAGGCAGACGCAGCAGATATGTTCGGAGGATTGACTGCAGTCCAGGTGGTCCCATCCTGAGCGGAGAGTCCTCATAGTGCAATGTACATAACACCAGGAGAAATGTTTCGCTGTTGCACAGTATTATGATGTTAAAATTATTACTCAAAGCTCTGAGATAATGCTCTCCGCAAGCCTTGGTGTAGCCCAGGAAGATGACTGGGCCACTCGACACTGACAAACACTTTAAGACCAAAGCAAAGAAGAAAGCTCTGGTAGAAGGCAAATCATGAGCCCATATAGATCTCATTCACAACATTACGTGTGTCCAAACCTTATATGATACAGATTAGCACATGCCAAAGGAACGACTGCTTCTATTGGCCCTCAGGACAAATGTGTTTAAAAAAATGGTCTCCATTCAAACTCATCAACACACATAATTACAATAATGCACTTAATTACTGTTTGAATCGTTGCTGTACATAACGCTGAGAAAGAAGTGAACATTACAAAAGTACTTAATAAAAAAAGATAATAGTAGCAACATTAGTCCAATACTGTGAAGATCGTATTAACTATACAGTCCTAACGCATACATGAATTACAAATGAATACGTGCCCACACCGGAACAACAACTAAACAACAGTAAAATGACTTAACAGGAGGCCTTAAGACAACAATTTCTACACAAGGTAGAACAATGAGTTGTAACTGTACAAAGGACTTGCTTTTGGGGAGTGAGATGGGAGCAGTTTCCAAGAAAATCAACCTTAAATAGCTACACTGGCTTCACATCAGCACTAAAAGTCCATTCTCAATCATTTTTAAACATCCTGCCATAAATTGCCCCGACTTTGCTGACAAGCAGTGTAGTCTGTGGAACACGAACCCATTTAGACGACAGCAAAGAGGCAATGGGGGGGAAAAGTCTTTCAGTGACATGCTTGTTTCCCGTTATGGTCTCACAAATAGCCTACCAGAGAAATAAAATCATTTGATTATAGAACTGTCATGCTGTTGGTCTTCACAAGCTTAAACAGCAAGCACTGTACAGCATAGTTAATCATTTACAAGGCTAAATATCTCAATCATTACGGCTAAATCCAAAATGCACATTTCCATCAGTTTCCAGGTTCCTCGCACAAGTAAGGTAATTAACTGCACTCAAGTTATTCTTGTTCTCACATTCATCTGAGCGACTTCATGTGCTGCCACAGTGACAATGGGAGCACACTGGTCCCCAACACCCGAATGTAGAATCAAGGGGGAACTAACATCTTAATATTATCAATTTGAAATTTCCAAAAACCACCATGGGTGAAAAGTGGCAACTACAACTATCTACAACTACACCAAACACATAAAACTATTTAAATTTTCCTAAATAATACTCATCAACAACCGCTTCCAGCAGCATCTTTAATGTGCCATGATCAACATTTGTATCAATACTTCCCTCAGTCATTACTGGATGTCTGTGTATTTCCCCCAGAGATGGATGGAAACTAGTGTTAAGATAATATAAAAACACGTTTACATTCTGCTGTGGATGGAAAAAGCTATAGAGTTCACAGTCACACAGGAAAAAGCCAGAGGGATAGAAACAGACAGAAGAACGAGTGCGGGGTCTCCTACGCTGATCTACAGAGATCCGCTTCTGCCTACGACACAATGCGGCAGGAAGAGAATTCTCAATCTTTTCCTCTTTCAAAGTAAAAGCAAAAACATACTCTGTGTGTGTTTTTACTGTACATATTTACACACGCACAAACATACTGAAGGGAGGAAGGGCAGGACGGGGTCAGGTTGGGTCCATGTCATGGGTTATGGGCATTAACTGGTGATACAATATGGGTTACCTATAGTGGTGAGAAAGCATTTAAGCCTACAGAAGGTATTAAAATCACTGCCCCCTCGCATGCTTTCTTCTCAGATTGGACCACTGTTCTTCTTGTCTTTTCAGTAGGAGGAGGTTGCTGATAAACAGGGTTGACTCATGCATACAGTGTTGGAGTTTCTACAGTGATTCACGTGCGTCAAAATGATCCAACAAATCCAGAGATGCAGTGTGATACGATGACCTGCTCCTGGTTTCTTCTTGCTAGAAACAACTAGCAGGGGGGGGGGGGGTATGAAGAGAGGATGTAAAGGTGGTGCAGATGTTTGAGGACAGGTAAAGGGGTTGGAGTAGAGGGGGTTTCCAGTCCTATAGTTGAGGCCTGAGCAGACAGGAACAGCTCAGTCTGAGCTCCAGCTGTTCTGGAGTGGATGTGGAGATGGTTTCTCCGCCGGCACTCTGCATTGTCTTGTAGAGATCTGCTGAATGAAGCCGTCTGGCAAGACAGCCTCGGAGATGCTTGTACACACTCACTCACACACACCTTTGCCTATTTCCACTCCAGTGGGGGGCTCTCTCTCTCTCTTTCTCTTAAATCGCTTAGAGTCAATTTTGTTTCATTTTTATGTTTTTCATTCATAGAAAAGGAGAGACGAGTGTAGTTCCTTGAGGACTGGGTGGGTAAGAAGGCTGTTATATTGAAGTCTCCCACAGCTGAGGAGATGAAGAAGAATGGAAAAGCACAGAAAAGAGAAAGGGGTGGGGAGGAGAAAATGGAAGAAAAGACTTTAGTCACTTCACTTTCTATTTACATAGATTTGGTTCTTTAAATCATGATCTTCATTAGCAGTATTCAGTAACCTTCAGTGTTCATAGTTTAGACTTTATAAAGCCATGAACACACTGCACTAGTTCTCATGTAGTGTGTCATAGTAAAAGACAACTGATGCAGCTGACTATCTAATCTATAATCGAATTGATACTTGCCCTGGCGCTCTGCCTGTTGGCTTTCCTCTGGTCATCGGGGAGAGGGGGCATGGGGTACGGGTATCTCCTGCTGGATGCAATAGATCCAGTAGAGGAAGTGGGAGACTTGGCGGGGGATAGCGTCCTGAGGAAAAAGACGAGGTGACATTATTAAAATATTGCCTCTTATGTTGGTTTGGGATTCAGTTGGCCAAAGACACAGATGGATAAATGAGGCGAAATTCAGGAGCTCTGTGACTTTGGGCAACATCCTCCTTGAGCTGCTCAAATGATTCATCTTCCTACAGAGAGAGGTTGATCTTAAAAGCTCATTCTGCTGTTCACCAAAAGCACAGAGACGGACAGATCATGTAATCTGTTAAAAAACATGAACGAGTGTTCAGCTCTTAGGGGCAACCTCTGCACACAACATGTAGCTCTGCACACAGCAGTACACGATTCCCAGCAGCGGTGTGGGCATCGTCACAGTTTCCTGACACTCACATGCTATATCCTGCCACAGCATTACTTCGTCTTCATCAACGGGCACTGGCACACAAACAGACGATAGTTTGCTGAAAATCACCTTCAGCCACTATTAAAACACATGCTGTTAAAGGTAACTTCTGTGTGTGATGTTCTCAGTGTGTGCATGTTTAAATGAGGAATGCTGGGAGCAGTGAGTGTGATGGGGTGACTGGGACGGCAGACCAGACCGGAGCCGGGTGAGAACGACAGACTGAGAGAATCAGAGGGAGAGCTCTTGTCAAGTGAAAGCACAGAGAGCCTGCCCCATATACAGTAGCTTGTTTACACCGCTGCTGTGTAGTGATCGGAAATATCTGGATCGGTCAAAGTAGTGGAGGGAGCAGGTGGACCACTGGGTCCACAAGCATTTTATTCTCACAATGAATTCCCACATTCAAAATTGTTTACAATATTATGACTTTCACGAGTGATTCCCTGAAATGCTTTGGCTATCATTTTCTAAGTATTAAGGCTTTTTTTAGGCTCGATGGATAGCAGTCCACCACTTTGGTCCAGGCCAAAATATATAAGAATTCAGATGAAATCTTATACAGACATTCATGTCCTACGGACTTTGGTTATCCCCTGACTTTTCCTCTTGAGGTTTACATTTGTGGTTTGAGTGAGAGGATTATTGGATTGATTGCCGGTACAAACATTCATGTCCAACTCAGGATTATTGTAACCACTTTAGTTAACACTTAACTCATCAGGTCAAAATTACAAAGTGTCCAATTGGTTTATGACCAAAAGCCTTTAAAACAATTGAATCAGACTCAGCTGTATTTTGTATGTAGTGCTGATTAGTAAATTGTGCATGCTAACATGCTAAACTAAGATGGTTAACCTGGTAAACATTATAATTGGTAAACAGCACTCTGGGCACGATCAGAGTGGTGGCTTACATTTCGCCACAGCAGCACAGTGAGGATGTCAGCGCAGCACTCAAAATGTTTGGCCCTGCAGTGACATCACAGTGATGCGAACGCACATGAGGTCACTGGGAGCGAGGCAGGGCCGACACACAGACACTTACTGACAGAACAACACGCAACATGCAGAGGCAACATGAGGCCGAGGGGGAGAAGCAAAGAAGGGCAGAAGGAGAAATTAGGAATAACACGAGTGTACTATAATTGTCACAATAGCACAGACAGTAAGAGTCATTCTCTTGTTCAGAATAATTTGCTAGAAATAAAAATCTGCAAAGTAACGTGCAGTTGATCAGAAATGAATGAATGTCTTCACTAAAACTAAAAGGAAGAATGACATAAAATATAATAAATTATAATGTAAATCAGAAAAACTTTAAAAAATACTCAGCAGCAACCCCTTTTTCAAGTCACAACATGCCAGCTGCTGATAACTTTTCTTCTGAGATTTTACTTTTAAAATGTCCAGATTTGAGCTTGTAACCTTCCTTGACTAAGCCACAAATCAAACCAAAAGTGAGGGGGTCTCTAGACAAGCGTGTAGGGGTACAGGTCTGAGGTAATACCTAAGGTAAGGTCCTTGAGTGTTTCTATTCACATCTTCTACCCATTTAGTTACATCATATAATTCTTTGAAGCGAGGGGTTAAATACCTGTGGGAAGGGGAAGGGGGTGATGGACACAATACAAGGAGGGGGAGAAGAGAGAAAAGGAAGGAAGGAAAAGAAATTGAAAAGGACAGAAAATCTCCAGAAATATGCAAGTGTAGGGGGGGGGGGGAAGAGAAGATATTTTAGGAAAGCAGAGCAGAGCAAAGATATCTTGAACAAACTGAGAAAATGGTGAGAGGATGACGGACAGACCTGTGTGTGGTTTCAGATGGAAATCACAAACAGCTGTGTTGTGTGTTTGAGGCTCAGTTGCTTATTGATTACATGTAACATCATTCCAGGCAGTTAGCAGTCAGTCTCATGCTTGCAATGAGAACAGGTGCACTGCAGACAATATCAACACAAGGACGTTCAAACCCACAAACAAACCAACCAACACGCCAGGCTGGGAGACCACTGTTCATTCACAGTACACAGGTATATACAGTATGCAAATACTTGTTCACACGTGAGGGATGAGTAAAGTTTAAAAGATGCATAGGTGCGGTGCAGTCTCACAAGCCAGACAAGAGCAACGAGTTCCCACTGCAGGAGACAACGTGATCTCACTGTCTTGCGACTCACTTGCAAGGCTCAGTGCAACATACTCTTTATACCTCTCTCTATCGCTGATAAAACATTTGAGAGAAGTATTTCCTCCATAGTTGATAAGTTTTTTTTTTGTTTTTTTTACAGCTAAACCACACCTTTAACGGATAAGGACAGTATCATTCTTTAGTTTCTTATTGTCAACAAGTGAAATATAAAAAAACATGAAATAAATTCATCCTGCTGCTGTAATGGTACAGTTTCTCACTAGAATTAATAAAGTTAATAAAGTCTCTATCTCTTTCTTTCTGCTGTAAACACTCTTGAGCGTACCAAACCTGTATTAATCCACAGGTGAAAATAGTTGCCAACAAATACATTACTTGCTCGTGAGTATATTTAGCCTTTTTTAATGATAGATGATTTACACATTCAGTAGGAACAAGTGGGCTTGTCGCTGAGTACCAGAGACAAGGTAGTCAGTAAGTGCTCAGAGCCTGACTTAACATTTCTTGTTTTGATCTTTTCATGGTATTTGTTCACACCGGCTTCATCCATTAAAAAAACAGTTAAGTCTTTTTCCCACTAGAGCTTCTCCTTATCTGCACATCCCATTACAATGTGTTTTGACCTCACGACATGACCACCTTGCCAGAACTTACTCTGTGGAGTTGGAGCGAGCACGGAACTTCTTTCCTTTCAGTTTCTTACGATTACCGCTCAGATTTCCTAGACAGAAACAGAACATAAACACACACTTTAAATAAAAGCATAAACAATGTAGAATATTAACTGGGTGTGATGTTTAATGGAAGAGAGTACACGTAGGAGTAGGGCAACAATGTGTATCTTCCCCCAAAACAAATGGAAGCAGGCAGCCCTCCTGTGGTTAATTTGTGCGTTACCTTGCCATGAGTTGCTCCTCGGTCGCCCATTTTCACAGATGTCAGAGATGTGTTTGGCATCTGGGATTCTGTCGCTCCACGAGTGGGATAGTCCATTAGATCTACACACACACACACACACATATGCACAACGGACAGAATATCATCAGTTCATCGTCTTTATAAGCTGCTACAATGCTGTTCTGTTCCTGTTGCATTAGCAGAGCAGTGGGAAACATTGAATACGAAGATACTATCGCAGCAGATTGGTAACATAAAGAGCTATTAAACAATTTCATGGCAGCCGAATGAGACACGATATGAGAAATGGAGTAGTGAGGGATTTTCTGCTCAATTATCCATTAGCAAAACATTTTGATTTAACTTCAAAATGTTCACAGAAAGCGACATATAATGAAAGCCATGATAGTAACAAAGCATGACATGAACACGCCAATGATTAAGAGTACCCAACACACACACACACACACACACACAATTGCCAGTTGATGAATGAGTGATGATGAGATGGCACACCTGAAGCCAAACAGTGAGATGTTCTGAGAAATGGATGGGAAGGAGGGGGTGAAGGACAGGGCGCAAATCTGCAGATGCGACAGGCAGGCTGACCTCTTCTTGGAGCTGCAGCCAGAGTTTGTACTGACACCTGGAGGCATGTCACTGTAAAAGGAGTCGGCATCCCCAGGCTTTGTTACATAGTCACCTGGGGCCAATTGCCTGGAAATACAGAAGAATGCTTTTAGATACGAAATCACAGTGCAAATGGAAAAAGATTCCCTACAGTTACTAGTTACCTTTCAGTTTAAGATTGTGTGTACAAAACATACAGTAGTATCGGCCTGTAAAATATCATGGTAAAGAATAAACTGCCCCAAAACATATTACATTAGCTCCTCTCAACCAAATGCAATAATAAAATGCTTGCGACACACTGATGCATCTGTAACAATACTCTAATAACGTAATATACATAATGGCACAACACTGTGGGTGGGGCTGTTTTGCATAATGCACATGTTCACATTTGATACTTTACGTACATTTTGATGATAGTACTTTTACTTTAGTAAAATTGTACCAGAGTAAATAATACTCCTATTGATACTTTTACTTAAGTGACGGATGCGAGTACTTCTTCCATCACTGGTCTTTTTCAGGTCAGCATAATATTTTCCTCCTACAGCTGATTTGTAATGTAGATGCACTGGGTTTAGGATCATTTAAGAGAAAGAGGACTGTTGCAATCAAATATATATATATATATCATCAGACTTAGTTGTATGCAAAAATAAAAACATCATTTACAGAACACTAACTCTCAAAATATGTCATGTAAAATCTACATAAATGGAGCACAATGAATTTAGAGTTTGAAGTGAGCAAACCGGCAGAATCTTCGGTGAACTTCAGACTCAACATAGCATCTCTGCTTGTAGCTCCTGTGAAGAGAAGTACGAGTATCCTCAGTCCAACAGTAATATCACTTTTGTTAAATGTATTTCATAATAAAAAGCAACCTTGTTGACTTGTGACCCCTCAAAATAAAGCAATATCTACTCGCTACCCTTGTCAATTATTGTGTAATTCACAGGAAAAAGAAGATACAACTGGCTGGCTGCAGGAACACTCACTTGTAACACCAGGCTGTCGTAGCCAGTATGAGGGCGAGGACGAGGATGGAACCTGTGATGGCCCCGATGATGATGTTGGTACTGCTGATACCTGAGACAGAGGGAGAGAAGAGAGTGGGGAGGCAAAATTGTGTTAATTGAATGTGTGTCTCTTGTTTCCCCGAAATCGTGTGGACACAAGGGGATACACAAACCACAAAACACTGCAGCAGAACACAAAAACACAGTACACTTAGCAGGAAAAGTGTAGACGGGGAACAAGGGGGACAGGACTGAGAACAACCAAACTGCTGTCAGCCCTCAGCACGACTCTGAGGGGAACTTACATGTGCAGTAGGTTCCCATTCAGGATAACATTACAGACTGCTTGATTTTTAACTGAATAATGGTCAGAATTAGCCGACTGAGGTGCAGCTGAAGTTGAGGTGAGAGAGGAAATGGACCAGGAAATGACATCAAAGACAGAACAGATACAATGAAAAGGAACTCAAATCTGACCTCAAGTCACTCCGTCAAAGACATCAGCCTGTCGACAAAGAATGAGTGTGAAAATAATGACAAACAAAAAGAATGACATGCATGGTTCAGTGAATACAAATGCAGCTGGTTTTAATGAGCAGGCATGAAACCTGACACGCTAAAACGAAACAAAAAAGAAAAGCTTCAAAATAAAAATGTGTGAATGGGATCGGTGAAGGGGAGGGAGCTCAACAGAAGAAATGAAAGCGATGAAGTGGGGTGGAAAGAGTTGAGAGCTATGGGAAGCACAGAAGAACGGATGGAGAGGAAGGAAAAAAGGTCCAAACATGTGAGATGAAGAGAGGAATGGATAGAGGCAACAAACAATTATGTTAACGTCTCCTACCTGAGACTGAAGCAGTGGGTCCGGCCACAAGAGAACTGAGAGGAGATGTCGAGTTACAGTCCTCTCCTTCCCATCCCAGGTAACACACACACTTCAGCTCACTACTGCACACCTTGAGCAAACAAAAGAGAAAAGTTCAAAACTAATTTGCTTTGAACAGTGTTAACCATTCAGAGCTTCTTAATACTCTGGATGATAAAGTACTAAAGTATACCCAACTTAAATTCACGCAACAACACAATAGCTAAAATGGTTGCACACTTGTTCTGTATGTTAATGTGTGTTTGTTTGAGTCTGTGTTCACTCTGTGTGTACCCCGTGTCCCGAGCAGACGATCTTGTCAGTGGTCCCGGGACAGGTGCTGAAGTTTAACTGTTGGATGGGGAGACATTTGTGATTAAAACAGATGCTGTCTGTCCCGCAGGCGGTCCCATCCTCGACGTATCCCAGGTCAGTGTCTCCATCGATCAGCACGTGAGCCCCGCTGAACAACAAAACACACCTGAGTCACTCACACAGCACTTAACATGAGAGACACTTTTATTCTAGTTGAACAGTAAATGTTGCCTTTGCTGCGCTCAGTGTCTTTAACAGCTGGAAATACAGAACTAGGGAACAAAACTAGTCCCAAAATAAAAGATCTTTTTTAGGCTGATTTGCACTGTGAGCATTGAAAGATGTGTTCTTCCTCAATGATGTGTACCTGCACTCAAGAGAAGCACTGTGCCGGGCGACTGAGAAAGAGGTCATCCCTCCCTGCAGCTCTCCCAGTCGCGGGGCAGGTGAGATGTTGGAGCACAGCAGGTACCCGCAGTGAACATCCCTGAAGCACAAAGATGTAACCAAACATTACGGAGCGTAAAATAAGATGATGATAATAAAATTGCACAGGATTCAGTCGCAGAAAGGATTCACTCACTGTTTGTTACACTGGATCCAGGTGTCCTTGTCCTTCCCACAGTTGCCTTTCTCTGTCCCTTCAATGTTTAACTTCTCGTAACAGAACTTGTCAGCCGCTGTTGCCTCTGGGGAGACACAACACGAAGATCATTAATATCTACAGCTTAAGACGTTTATCTCTAGTAAAGGTCTTGTAATAGAAATGCATGTGGTCTTTTGCAGATTTGACAAAATATAATTCAATTTGCACATAGGAATATTCCACTTACTCTCGCCCCAAATGTACTTGCACTGTCTGTCTTTGGTTTTGCACCTTCCATTGAAGCAGCGACCCTGCAGGGAGAAATATAGAGTCAGAAAAGTCAACTCTGCAGAGTCACAGAGTTTTTAAATGTAAAGTATCTCAATATCTCACCTGGTCCTTTTCACATGTGTAGCCATCCATCTTGTGCACATTTGGTGGACACTGCAAATAACAAAGAAACCCTTAGAGATTCTGTGATGCACTGAATAACTTTATAGTTCCGGTTGCAGAAAACTGAGGGAAGTCAATGCTCACCTGGCTGGAATTGCCTGTGCAGTTTTCTGGGATGTCGCAGCCGTTCACTGAATCTCTGCACACAACTCCCATGAACTCCATCTGTAAGAGCACACAATCAAAGAAGTGAGTGTTTGTAATTAGGTTTTTGTGTCAGAGGAACAGGGCCTTAATCAAGAATTGTCAAGCCTCTGCACAGTTGGTGGTCTCTCTCTCTGTTGTATTGACCTCCCAAACTACTATTAGTCCATCTATGACGAGTCTGTGTACCCATCCACAACTAGACTACATTCATTTAATCATTCAATCATTTTGAGATATTTGAAAGCCTTTGAAGGCTGTCATAACCATCTCAATTGT
Source organism: Anarhichas minor (assembly GCF_050575085.1). Taxonomy (NCBI): domain Eukaryota; kingdom Metazoa; phylum Chordata; class Actinopteri; order Perciformes; family Anarhichadidae; genus Anarhichas; species Anarhichas minor. The sequence continues at coordinate 3,903,837 of NW_027466487.1, read as the reverse complement.
GGTCAATTGTAAAGGAAAGATTGAAGAGGATATTTTTGGTTTATTGTCCAAAAAACAAGCTGAAACTTATTGTCACTTCTTCCAGGTGGCCTCAGATTTTAAAGTAGCATCCGTTTTCCTTGTTTGCTGTTTCACAAACCAGAGTATACAATGAAAGTAAATTCAAGTGGAGATTGCCACGTGAGGACCAAAAAAGGCATAGTCTTTAGGGGCTCCTCCTTCAGCTTGGTGCCATGAGTAGTTAGTACATCTGTTTTACCCAAAACGACACCCCAGCGGAGGATGAAAGGTGTAGTTGGGCCCTGTTTTGTACCTGGCATTTGTTGCAGCAGAGTCCATTGCTACACTTGGAGCCTTGGGTCAGAGTGCACTTGTTGCAGCAGGCCTCCCCCTCGCTGGCACACTCCTAAACAGACAGACAGACAGACAGACAGAAACTGCTCTCAGTTGTCTTCCTTTAATTTCATGTTAAGTTGTTCTATGTAAGACATTATCTCATCTAACATTATAATCTATTCAAACAGAAGTCTCTCTGGACAAACTCTATAATTGTGCAATCATCAGTGTGCATGCAGCGCCTTGATTTCTCCAATGACATTACTTCATTACTTTAAATTACTTCTTATTAGTCTGACACAGAAGGTGGTCTTGTTGTTGGGTAATTAGCCCACCACTTGGACCTTGGATTAACCCTAAATTAACCCTTTAGGGCAGTACATCTCAGCATCCAGTCATCTACAGTACTGCAGTTTACCGCTGGGCTGCCACAGTCACACTCCTCTCCTGGCTCCATGAAGCCATTTCCACACACCGGAGGGTCCAAAAGCTGAGGGGAAGAAGGTCAGAATTCATTTTCAAACTACTAAGAGGACACATGTATGTATATGAGCATAGACGGATTACTGAACGGGCCTACTGGGCAGAGGCTCGGGGGCCCAATAGGTTAGGAGGCCCCACAGTCTCTGTTTGAAGTTACTGCTCACATTTCTTGTTGGGAAGTCACAAATACACACAAAATGATCTCAAAGAGATGCAATACTACCAAAGAGAGGTACAAAATGACCAAAACAAGATACAAAACAACAAAAAAGATCACAAAAAAAGATCACAAAGAGACACGACTACCAAAAGATGCAAAACGACTACCAGGAGATGCAAAAGGACTATTACGGGATGCAAAACCTCAACAAAGAAATGCAATACAACCAAAGAGACACGAAACAACTACAAGGGGAAGCAAGAGTGAGGGGCCTTTACATGTCTGTGCCCAGGGGCCCATGGATCCGTCCATGTATATGACTGCATTTGTGTGAGTGTGACGTACCTTCAGAGGTTTGTTGAACAAACAGGCTCCTCCACCGCTGTTTAGAAAGGTATGGTACTCCTCCACGTTGCAGTCAGAGAACCTCTTGGGCAGGTAGAAACTGTTCAACACAACCACAGCATATTATGCTGTTACCGTGGATACAGTACAGAGAGCATTTTCAGATAATACTGGGACAAACACAAAGTACAGGACAAACTGGAAAAAATATAGTTTTTGACATTTCTGCCCACAAAAATTGATATTTCATACCTCACATTTAATTTCAGTGCAGCATACAATGCCATGTCAGGTTTGTCATTTCTAATAAAGTTTGTATTTCTTACACTGTACCATGAATATTTCAGATTTTACCACAGGTTTACCATACTCACAGTTCAGAGGAGATCCTTACTACAACATGGAGGTAGATATAGAGTAGAGCTAAGACTGTGAGGATCACAGGGAGATATGTGGAAGATGTGGAATGGATTCTAAAATGCATTTATGAATTTGGCATAGAAATGAACTATTGTGGATGACTCACAAAAACATTTATTATTGCATTATCATGTGATACTAAAATGATCACATCAATATTCAACAAATTCTCACGAAATACACAGAACAGAAATCAAACGCATCAACTCTTGCTCAGTGTGATTGCTTCGATTCACTTACAGTAACAATATAAATAATCCAGCTATATGATACATTCACCAGAAGCCCAAACTACTTCTGAGGTACTTGAGCAAATTTGTCACAATCAAATGTCCTGTTTCCATTCCGATGCTTTTGATGACATCGACCTAAACCTAAGCAGTGTTTAAACATCATCTTACTGCTGCGCCATCAGTCACTGATGTTTAGCTCGTATGCCTCTGGTAGTGTGGCTCATCAGGAGACAATGCAATAATAGACATATTCTGTGAGAGGTTGTCATTGTTTGATATGAAATGTGGATAAATGAAGCCACGTACAGGGATAATAGTTGTATAAGGAGCCAGTAATGACGCTTTGATGATGGGTGAAGCACACTACAATATTTCAGGTAGATTTAATCAAGTTTAAAGTTGTCCCAACTCTCACAGAGATTTGCATCTTTGAATTAAAAATTTGCACCAGTGCTTACTCTTATCAAAATCTTGTAGTGTTTATCCCCATTTAAACAGTAATAAGGGGTAAAACGAAGATGAAACGTGCTTAAATGATTCACTGATCACCAGGAGAAGTACAATCTTTGCCATGGGGAATAATAGTATTAATCAGCCCACAATTAATAATATCTTTAACTGTGCAATACTGATTTAACAGATGTTTTGTGCAATAATTCAACTGTGCAATACAATTTACTCTGGCATTAATACAGTTTTTTATCTATATTATACATCTAAACTAATACTCTTATATATTTGTACTATTCCTGCATTTTTACAAGTTTTTACACACCATAATACATCACATTTTACAGCATTATTATTATTTATGCTGTTGTGGTATACATATTATAATGTGTATCTCTTACTTCTAGTTTACCATATTTATTGCTGTTATATTGTAGAATAATGCACATATTTTTTATATATAATTACATGAATTCCAAAAGATTAAAACACAGATACTAATGTATTATTTGCCTATGGTTTGTAGATTTCTTTCATAAAGTACATGAAGCACCTTGTGTTTCCAGAAAAAGATTCACAATCATTTCTTTCTTTCTTCTTTCATTCACAGTCAGTCTATCACCTCCGAGTGGCTTTTAGGAGGCAAGGCAGTGTCTGAATCACACTGAACCACAATCATTCACCTCACTGTATGTCTTTATTACAGACTATTTGAGTTAATTAAATCAGAAAATAAATCTATTTTTTTCAATATAGCACTCTCTATAATCATATTTTGTCCAAGTTTGTTCATGGCAAAAATCTATTGTTTCATGAGAATATAACAGAAAGGAAATACAAGTAAAAATAAATATATATAGAACAATTATAAATCCTAACTCGACCGCAATGCATGTTCAAACAATATGTGCATACAAACATATGAAAAGACACACACGCACGCACGCACGCACGCACGCACGCACGCACGCACGCACACACGCACACACGCACACACGCACACACGCACACACGCACACACGCACACACGCACACACACACACACACGCACACACACACACACACACACACACACACACACACACACACACACACACACACACACACACAGCAGCTAAACCTTGTGAGAAATACAGTTAGTAGTAGTAGTCAGGTTAGGTCGATCAGACATGCAAGTGCTGAGGAATAAAAAGAAACGTCCGTCAATGGACATGACTGAGGGTTGCTCATTGAATACAAGTGTCTGAAATACCATTGAGTTGATTTTAGTGAATACAGATCTGGGCCAGGTCCATTCACAGGTGACGGTCTCATAAGAGCGCAGAGTCACCTGTCCTCTGTCATGTGACCACATGACATTAGAGCAGCATTATTACGATAACCAATAGAGCAGCACCTGGACGAGGAGTGTTAGGGGAGTGCACTGCCGTTACAGTGAGATGAGGTAGTTAAATATTGGCCTAGGATGAGAATGACATTGCAGACTGTTTCAATCGGTTAGAGATGGACAAAAAAAACTGATGAAAAGTCCTGACTTTCAAAGCGCAGGAGGGAGAAGGAGCCTGTCAATAAATTAGAATAATTAAATCAATAAAATGTTCTTGGCTGATCAGACAGTGACATCCAAAAACTGAAGAATACACATGAAGTACATGTGAAATTGGACAAAATGATTATAAAAAATACAGTCAGTGTATAATAAAAGGACATCAAACTGTATTTTTTCATATCATTTGAATCAAAAAGAGAAGCTGGGGCCACAGCAGCTGTCGTGCTGTTGGATGAGATCGGAAAGGTTGTGATGACTGACAACCCCTCCGAGGCAGCCGGTTGGTTCAAAACAGCACAGGCAACGTTCTAGCCAAGCTTCAGCTCACCTGCTGTCCCATTCGGGATAGAGGGGGAACGCGAGAAGTATTTAAGAAGAGGGGTATATATATTCACACATACACACAGGTCGCAGAGACACAACACACAGTCACATCCGTATGCTCGCAGAAATCCTCCGCAGTACAAACACTGCTGATGTACACTAAGACAAACACTGTCGTGAAACACAAGACATACACAGACTGATTTATCACCTGTTTTCTAATCTTAGCAAGCAACAGATTATATAATACATTACTGCGGAGAGAGGCCCAATGAAGTTATATAAACAACCATATGAAACATTCACATAGGCTGACACCTGGTGGTGAATTATCAAACTACATGACACTCCAGTGGATGGAAATATTGATATCAGCATATTTTTAAAAAATGTCATATTTACAAATTTTTAATGAACACATTAAATAGTTGATACAATTATCTAGACCTACATCATTTGTAACACATACACTTGTTACTAACATGGTTTGTGTGTGTGATGTGATCTTGATGTGATCGTCACTGTGCGTATATGTTTTAACTGTGACGTCGAAAAAAGGACTGTAGATGAAGATGAGCTGTAAGCTAACTCTGGTACAATACATGAAATGGTAACATTTGTGTTTAATATTGTAAATGGTCCTTTACAAATAAAATAAACCTGCTACAAACAAACTTCCAAAAGATAATAAAATATGATTATGCTTTGAGATACATAGTAGAATATTTTCTAGTTAAAATGAATAATGTCCACAATCCAAATTCAACGACTTTTACAACAGATTTCATTTAACTCTTTGGTGACAATACCCATCCACTCAAAATAGAAAATGAATTCTTGAGCAAACAAATATGCAATATTCTTTGGGAAAAGTGTGATGTTAGCATTATAGCCAATGTACAACATGGTATCCAACTCTAATTTTGTGATTAAAATATACTGGAAAAACTCTGTGTAACAACTGCTCACTGACACGATGTTTTAATCCCAGTCAGATTTTCGTCAGACAATTAGTTGGGAAAACTCTCGTCTGTTTTCTGTAGTGGCTTTAAGGTTATGAATTGATTAGGGAATGTTCTGTAAAAGTCACTTACCCAACATCATCCATGATACAGCCCGACCAATGGTCATCACACTTGCACTCGCCTGGAAATGAAAAAAAACAACACACATCAACATCTTGCCATTGCATAGAAACGAGCCTTAAAAATGAGCTGGAAAAGTAAGAAATAAAGGAGTCATTAAAGTTTAACTGTGTACCATTGAGGATCCTCTTCTTGTCAGAGAAGATGCCAACGTTCTGTCCAAGAGACTGAGCGAGGGTTATGGCCATCTCATCTGTTTTCCCGTACTGATGAAGAGGCAGAAAGGCGAGAGAGAGAGAGAGAGAGAGAGAGAGAGAGAGAGAGAGAGAAACAGCAGGAACCAGAAAATAAACAGAATATCAGATAAGTCTGAAAAAATAAAGTGTTATAAAGGATCTTACAAAGGCATCCCACTCAAAGCTAACAAAAAACTTTGGATTAATTAATCAAATGGAATAACAGACACTAAATGCCTATAAACTGAAACTGAGGAATATAACAGAAATAAATGCACAGTATTGACAAGAAAAAGAAATTCTCATTTAATAACATAAATAAGAGAACATGCTAATGTTGTTCTATGAGGAGAAAATAACTCATGATCGTACTCCACATTGCCTACACCCTCTATCTAATGGCCAGTAAACTGACTGTAATTTTGGAGGTTTTGAAAATCTATAATTTGTAGTTTGAGGCTCACCTCATTGACTCCCCCTCCTTTAGTCAGAGCGCAAACGCCTCCCATATAGGAAGCTCCACCCCAACTGCTATGGAAACGATTCCCTCTGTTAAGAAAATAAAGTTATGCGTTTAATAAAAAAAGATTCCGAGCACACATAGAACATCATTTTAAGTATTCAAACTTACGAGAAGAGGTGAACAGAGTCGCATTTCTCCTTGATGAAGTCTTTTCGATACTTCATGAACTCCTTCAGCGTCACCATGGGGTCGTCGTCAATGTTGAACTTACTGTCGGCTGACCATGTTTCCATCGCAACCAGCACAATCCGGGTATTAAGCTGTTCCTTGAAAATCTGGAGAATTAATAGTAGATTTAATATAGCTAAGTTATACTGACATGGCGTGATTGATATTAAAAGTGACGAGCACGCTTCATATTCATCAACATCTTCAGCTGTCTGCTGCAAAAGCAGCATTCAAACAGTCAGTGTGATCAGTGTCCCGCCACCAGACAGCAGCACATTACAGGCAGCCAGACGAAGTCAATAAGGGTAACAGTCTGAAGGACATACTGTAGAGGGAGCAAACTGGCAAATAATAATGTTTGCTTTCATAAAATGGAAATCTATTGGGGTACTGAGCCAGACAAACACTGGAGAAGAGGCCAAGAGCAAAGCTTTATTTGTTTAAGCCGAATGCCAGTAGTATCAAAACAAAGCTGTTCCCAATCCAGCCGTTAAAACCTCAACCTATAACTCCATTCAGCCAGAACTTGAGAGGCGGGTTTCATTTTTTTAAGTTATTATTATTGTGCAGAGGATGTAATATTTTTCATCAAGATGGAAATACCTTGAAAGCAGGAGTAAGTGTTGTTAACAACTTTCTGAGTTCCAAATATCACTGGGGATTTATTTTTCAGAAAATCGGATGTTTGGTTTTAAAAATCACAGAATGAGCATTAAAGATAAATAACAGGAGCCATCACTTTTCCCCCAAACTAAATGTATTTGTTGATCATGAACTCAGGGTCGGGTCCATGTCATGAGATGACAACTGAGCAAATTAGATCTGTGAGATGTGGTTAAAAAAACCTAGAAAGTGGATTTCAAGTTAAAAGATTTGTATTGTTTTTTCTTATACCCTTATATGCACATGTCCATCAAATGGAAGGGAATGTACCATTTACTTTACAGTAAAGGCTAGTTGGTTTGGGAATGATCACTGTGTCAATCAGCATTCATGGTGACAGATGCTTCTGCATGTGACACTCTGTAGTGGGTGGACATTGGTTTAGGAAAGGGGCCGTAACTGTGACAATTCCTTTTACTGATATGGACACGTTTTACTGACTACAAACTATCTCAAGTTATCTCATGACACTTTTCCTTTAGAGCAGGTGCAAACTGTACTCTTTAATTTGAAGAAACCCAATATTCCCCCATGAGCAATCAGTGTGGCTGCGGCAAGAACAAACTCTCCTTTAACGGGAAGAAACCTCAAGCAGAACCAGGCTCTGGGCGGCCACCTGCCTCGACCGGTTAATTCTGTATATGTATACCCACAGTAACTTATAGGTAATTGCTATAATATTTATCATGCTGCCACTGTGAATGTGGCCTCAGTGCTGCGGTGTTTTGTATATGTATACCCATTGTAACTTATTTGTGATTGCTATAATAGTCATCATATCTGATGACAATGTGAATGTGGCCTCAGTGCTGTGGCAGGATGGCATACACTTGGGGAAAAAAGGCAACTATACTCTCGCATGGAAATCAATGTGTACGTCCCAAACAGAGTCTGCTTCATATGATCTTCTTCAAGGACGTGACAAAAAAGCATGACCTTTCCCCAGCCTATCAGCTTACAGGCATGACTCTGTGGCAGGTCAGATTTCAGTAGCACAGCAAACAAATGTGTCAAATAATGAAACACTGAAATATCTGCCTCCGTACTGTTGGGATACCACTGCTGTTTCAGTCCTCTGAAAACTCATGACTGGCTGGTTAATGGCTGCACGCAGCACATTATGGGCCAGGAGAGGTTTTAAATGTAAAGAGTGAGGTTGGTTAAATGAGAAATCAGTTCAATGTATACCCGGAAGTGCTTGTGGCAAGCTTTCCAAGAAGTGGATCAATACAATTCTTACCATGTCAGCCATATTGACGACTGACTTCGCATAGTTATTCGTGTGTCCAACGGAAAGCCGATGCTTCTTGTACTGAAGAGAGAGACAGAGAGAGGGACAGACAGGAAACAATTCATTTTCGGTAATTTAAATGTGTAAAAGGAGCCAGTGTCTGCGCATTTGATCGCTCCAAATATCACCTTTTTTGTGTATAAAACATTTCCGTCCCTGGGGATTTTAGTCGGGGCCATTTGGATCAAAACTGTCTGGTTTATGCACAATGAAGGTAGTATTTGGAGTTATAGAATTAACAATTTTACGGTATACAGTCTATCATAATTGTACAACCATACCAGATCTACTTACCATTAAATGGTCATTGATCACCATCAACTCAATGTATTTGATCTCATCGTCTACATTGCGTGACTCATGTGGAGACTGAGAAGAAACAACACAGTTTGCCAGTTTCAAAATAAAAACAGACAGACAGACACCGTTTTCTCAGTTTTCTTCAACCAAGACATTTTTACATCATTGACAATTTCAGAACAGCACACACAGCAAACCCAAAGATCAACTCTTGTCTCATGCGTCACCAAGAAAAGAAACGACAGATCAATAAGGAGGATCTTTGCAAAGCTAAATCAGGTTTGTCTTTATTCCAAATAAAGATGAGAGCAGCTGAGGGCTGAGGGACCGACAGCTGCAGACATCTGACTGTGTCTGAGAAGAGACGAGGAAGCAGCATACTCACAAGGTAAATATTTCATGAAAAAAAAAAGAAAAAGAGAGAAGGGTGGGGAGCTGTTGTGTGGGAGGAGAGTGAGGAAACAGCGCTCTCTCTTTATCCTTATGAATTTACATAAAACATACGGGCAGGGAAACAGCAGGAGAATCAGGTTTGGACAAACAGCATCCAGAGCATAATTATCTCTCTATCTTACACTCAAGTCAACATGAGTCCATCAGCTGCCATCTGCTAATGATGATCTCACAAATAGGCCTGCAGAGGAGTCATACCTGTCTCTTTTTTCTCCTGTGAACAACTCTTGACCCGGGAAATGGAGGACTGGGAAAAGGCGGCTCTGGAAAATCACCTAGAAAACAGAAACATCAATAAATGAAAATGTATTACACTACTTTTTATAAATATTAATCACATTAAATTCCTTCTTATGACTTGAGTCATCATCTTACCACTGAGGAGATCATTAAATCCCTCATGCCCTGCAGATTTATAGATCATGTGAATGCGGACATCTCCCTAAAAGACACAAAAAGCAGAATCAGTGACACAGATCACAGCCAAAAGTGTGTTATGGGGGTCAAGCAGCTATATGTTCCAGTTCACCTGAAGTGAAATGATACTATATGTCCATGCTGCCTGTTTGATTCTGTCTAATCTGTACTGATCTGCACCCTATGTTGATTTGGTTGATTTTCATTTTTGTATATTGCACCCTGTAAACATGCCCGAGTGGCCATGGAGGCAAATGAAGAGTTCAGGAGGCCACATAGACATTTACTACAGTCAAGTCTAATCACTTTGTCACTGACTGCAGTTGTCTGTTTGTTGGCAGGGAGAACAACAGGACCAGCTTTGTGTCCTAGCTGTACACATGGCTCCCAGCATCCACAGTCCCACAATAAATACATACAATAAACATGTGTGTTCCTTGACTCTATCACACCCTATCTTGCACACTATCCGTGGTCTAAGTAACGGCGGTGCGTCGTTACACACCCACGCACAAAAAGTTCAGGGGAGACAAATAATTGGACAAAAACACATACTATCATATGGTTGGTATAGAAACAAACATCAAAAAGGATTTGGACAGAATATTGGTCGACCTCTGTTGCCTCACAAAATACTTTGCATCTACTGAACCAGAATGTCAGCAGCAGACCAACTTATATGTTTTGCATCGTAGGCTACGGTTTAGGGATTTATATATTTATTTAATTTATTTGTACCTATTTCTGGACAATTGTACATTATTATTTATCCTCTTGTATTGTATTTGCTCACTCGATTATTGTAACTACTTTTATCTTTCAATTTGTATGTCAAATTTGATCGACCCTGTGATTTTAATGCTCTGCACGCATGCGTAAACCACCTGTGAGACAACACTGAGGGCTGCAGTATACCAGATTGTACTTCAGGAAAAGGGTCTGGTTTGGTTTGGATCAGGTTTGGACCGAGTGTGTGAAGAATACCGGGCTGAAATGACACTGCCTTCGACCTAAACACGACCTAACAGCTGGAAATATAAGGTATGTGTCAATGTTTAATGTAGTTGTCGTGTTTGAGCTTCACAATGAGGGATTCCGGGACGCAACAGGTTGTTGTAATGCTAAGTTATTAGCTACCAGCTAGCTAGTTGGCTAATTTAACGTTAGCGTGAAATGCTCAGTCAGCAGCCTATTCGTAAACATTCCGTGGTTATCATTTCATATGTTGACGGTAGATTTTAGTGAACTAAACTGTTGATATATGCAGCCATTAATCCGTTCATAACGGTACGTGTCTCCAGTTAGCGATGAGCCAACGGGCTAAAAGAGCTAACGCTAAAGTTAGCTAACCTAACGTTATTATAAGTTAGCTAACCTAATGTTATAATAAGTTAGCTAAGCTAGTTGATGAAAACCACCCAGACAGACGTCGTCTGGCAAGCCGTTGCGTGTCATAATAACTTCATAAATGCCTGTTTTTGTTCGGTTATCGTGTAATGTTGATCACAAAATTGGATTTCAGTATAATACCAGGTGTTAGTATAATTATGATGTCATGGTATTAGTCAGTGTATTATACACAGTTATATTGGGATAATGCAGTCATCGGTGACCTCTGTAGTTAAGTTACCATGATGACTGCATAACAAATAACAGTACTTTACATGTGTAAACAAGATGAAAACACAAGGCAACTAAAAATAGAAACCAGTGAACCTTAAATACTCCATTACTGACTGGAAGCCAGTGAAGAGAAGCCAGAGCAGTGGTGATATGATCTGTCTCTTGCTGCTGCGTTTTATATCATCTGAAGATATGAGATATTGCAAATATCTAGACGTGATTGTATTAACGACACATAGGAGTTTTCACACAGCCATGGTCAGTCACTGTTGTCACACAAAGAGACCTTAAACATCTAATTCAACTGCTCATTGTTTAGCTGCATAGTGTATGTAATGCACTGCCGTATAGACACTCTTGCAACTGCAACCTCAGCTTCCAAGTCATTCCCACTCTGTTTGCTAATGAAATGAGAGCATTGTTTCTCGGGGACGGCAGATATTGGGTCAACTACGCTGTGGTGCATAGAAATACAGGGGGGTTGCCCATTGCTAGGTCAGTCTGTGGCACAGTTAGCTTACTTCAGTAGTAATGGGGCCATTAGGAGAAGCTTGTTCAACAATAACTTTTTCCTTTAATCAGGAGTTCTGTGTAAAGAACTGCAGTCACATAATGGCCCCACTGCATTGACCGGTCACTTCTTTCTGTCTGACTTCCTGTCATTATCTGTTCAAACAGGAACTCTCCTCGTGGCCTCGGTTCCTGTCAGCACCACCATGTCGTGCCGGGACATCCACGCCACCAACGCTTTTGCCTTCCTCGTTGCCTTTGTGTCTGTGGGAGGGATTGCTGTGGCAGCATTGATCCCACAGTGGCGCATAACGAGACTCGTCACTTTCAATCGTAATGCCAAGAATATCAGCGTGTATGATGGGCTGTGGGCTAAATGTGTAAAACAGGACGGCTATTCCGGATGTTACTACTACGATTCAGAGGTATTACTTTGATACATTTGCTCTCCTCTGCTCATGCTTTTTCTGTCCTAAATGATCCTAACAGAAACCATGTCTTCTCATGTTTCCAGTGGTACTCTAAAGTGGACCAGCTGGATCTGCGGCTTCTGCAGTTCTGTCTGCCTACAGGCCTGCTGTTCGGCTCTCTAGCCTTGCTGCTGTGCATGGCAGGAATGTGTAAGACCTGCTGCTGCTCAGACAAGCCTGAACCGGACATTAAGACCATCAGATTCCTGGTCAACAATGCAGGCTGTCACCTGGTGGCAGGGACGTTCTTGTTCCTAGGCGGAGCTATCGCCATCGCACCCTCAGTGTGGTTCCTGTTCCGCACCAAGGAAATGAACATCAGATATGATAACATTTTCTCTGATGGCTTTGCTGTGTATGTATCTATAGGCTGCTCTGGAGGACTTATGCTGGCCGCCCTGCTGATGTTCATGTGGTACTGCATGTGTAAGAAGTTGCCTTCACCTTTCTGGTTGCCACTACCCTCCATGCCTACCTCTCTGTCCACTCAGCCTCTCACTGCCAACGGATATCCTCCTTCCCCAGTTTATGGTCCTCAGCCCTTCCCACCACAGCCCTTCCCTCCCACAGTTATCGACGCCCAGCCGTATGTGACCTCTCAGGGCTATGCGCAAAGTGTGATCGCCCCTGCACCAACACAGATGTACATGACTCAGATTTCTGCTCCAGATGGGTATGGTTCAGAGGTGGGAGGGACCCAGGCCTACAGCTACGCTCCCTCACAGAGTTATGCTCCTTCGCAGGGCTACGCTCCATCTCAGGGCTACGCTCCATCTCAGGGCTACGCATCCACCTACGCAGGCCACCGCTACTCCTCCCGCTCACGGATGTCTGCCATAGAGATCGACATCCCCGTGCTGACACAGGGACAGTAAGAGAAAAGCTGCTGATAACGTCAGCACATTAAAAGCTTCTGTCCATGAGTGTCCATGAAGATCACCACTGATGAAACTAGTAGAGTATAATAGATGAAAGTTAATAATATGAGAGCTAGTTACAGCTAGAGTCAGTCAGTAAATTGCTGATTGTAGAAGATGAAACCCAGTTAAAAGAATCCTGGGATTATGAAGGATGAGCTTTTCTTAAAAACGAAGATATCACTGGTGTAAACACTGTATTCAGCTTAGTATTGTATAAAGGAAAGAATGGATTGCCTGCCAATACCTGAAAGACATTTCAACCAACTAGCCTTTTTCACTGTTTTACCAGCAGAGAATGACCACAAACGATGGCGCCTAACTTGCTGATGTGGCCAATGGACCAATGTACTAGATGCAAGCAAATTGTTACTAGCATTTAGTATGTGGCTGAATATAAATTACCACTCTTGCTTTTAGATTAAAGAAGCCCTGATGCTGGCTGCCAAAAGGCTACTGACAGCTTGTCAGTTATTCTGTTACCTTTGTTTATGTTGGACACGTATTTATACTCAAATGATTTGTCACTTTTGTCTGTGTAAAGCCTTCAGTATAGAAGTCTAATGTTATCACTACTGTACATTACTTAGAATTCTGTGGTTCTGAATGAACAACTAACTGACTCACCTGTTAATATCTTTTGTGTTTGTTCTGTAACATGAATTGTTTATGTCACTCCTGGGAGGAGCGGCTGTTGAAGTTTTTAATGCACTAATTGTGTGAATACTGTGCCAGTTTACATTGCCTTTGTTCACTGACTTTGTTTTAGCCTTGAGTATTTTCTAACATATTACTTAATCATTTATTGCAACATACTTTTCCGAAGTGTTAACGTCTAAATAACTATGGCACTAAGACATGTATCACTACATTTTAATTATGAACAGTAATCTTAAAACAACACTAACAGGAATGAGAGTGCTGTTCATCAACATGTCTGCTGATAATTAAAACTTTTGCCAACTTAGCTGGAAGTGTATTGCTGGTCAGTGGTGGGACAGTTTTACTTTACAGTTTGAACCTTTTGCATAACGAGCACTGATCGACAATTCTTTGAAGTCTAATGCATTCATCTTATTCAACAATGTTGAGGTCAAATGTTTTTCTACACTGTCATCTTTTGTTTTTATTAAAACATAAATCCAAGTATATATGTGTGTGTGCCTGTTTATGTGCCGGGGTAACAACAATAAATAAATAGACGCACAATAGATCTCCTTGTACTGGAATAATTAATGTGAGTATGTTGTCCGTCCTCACTCATCTGGCAAAAGACTAAGAGGAGAAACAGCAACATTTCAGTCAGACTGGATTACAAACTGGAAAAGAGAGCCAGCTCATATCTGCTCAGGTGATGGTTCCAGCAAGTTGTCTCCACAGTAACAGTTCAATTGATCAGTTGTTTTGACTAAATCAATGGCTGGTGAGGTTCTGGTTTCCCAGAAATGTATTTCCATAAAATGTTATACTTCCTTCTGTAATCTCTTCGTGATGACTTGATTCGCTGAGGGATATTAAAGTTATCCAGATGTCGGTCTGCAGTGATGCCGAGGCTACGTTTACAGCTTACACCTACAACCTCCACATCAGCTAAAGTCACACAATCATCATATTTTCTCACTAAGGAAGGCCAAGTTACCAAATGTAGAGCACAAATCCACAATTTCGCAGACAAATATACAACATAGACCTACATGCAACTAATTACTTTTATCATCAATTCCTCCAGAAATGATACAGCTTCGCCTTTGTTTGGAGCAAGATTTTAGTTGAAATGTGCACTTTACTCTGAGACTAGAACCTCTTTGGCAGTTGCCCTGAACTTTGATCTGCTCTGTGCGTAAATATTTAGGTTATCACATCAGACTCCAGAACAAAACTATAGCCAATTATAAACGGTGAGCACTCTATTAAAATGAATCTTTTAGCACTGCAGTGTTTTGTCTTTATCTTTGATGTAGTCCTAGCGGACTGAGCATCTGAGTTAACAGCCACCAGTCTAAACTGCAGCAGCCATAATTGGAGCTAACTCCTGCTTTGATGTCACACGTTCATGTTGACTGAGAATTTAGTGGCTGATGATTAATAAGACCATATGACATAGATGCCTTTGTATTATTTGTAGCATATACACAGTGCATCAATCTTGAATTAACTGTTGTAATAAAGCATTTTCTGGACCAGAGTCTTCTTTGTTCCCAAGATCCTCACTCCCATCTTACAAATCACAGCATATAGACTCTGCAGGGAGTGTGCAGTGATGGAGATTTAGGGTCTAAACACAGATGGCTTTCATATGTCGTGCTACAAAGAGACGGGGTGGAGCCTAGGTTGCCAGGGGAGATGGTACATCAGACACAGACTACTGGCTCATGAATATAAAGCAGGGAGGGGTAGCGTGATTTTCATTATTGCTCTCGGTCTGCATGTGTGAATGAACTGGTCCAGGTTTAGCAACATGAGTTTGGCTTGAGGCCACAGGGAGACCCCCTTTTTTAAAATCCCAATCTAACTCACTCTGAGCTTCATTCCCAGCTTGAGCTAGGATCAAAAAAATCCTCCTCTTGGCACCTAATACGAACAACCCCCCCCCACCCACACACACACACACACACACACACACACACACACACCCTGCAACCTGTCACCACCCCCACCAACACACCCCTTACTTCATCCTTCACTCCCTCATCCTCGGTTATCCTCCCAGATTTGGGAATATTTGATATATATATATGATAAAAAATAATTTAAGAAACTGAGAAAACCAGGAGAATAGTTTCCATCAACACCACTGACGATTATTTAGTATTAGTGTGCACGCTATCTGGTGGGATTATACTTCATTTGAACACACTACATGCAAAAATCCTGCTTAGAATTAGTATGTAGTATAGATTTGGGACAAGCTGCTAATTTTGTTGTTTGATAAACGACTTAAGCCATTAATCGATTCTCAAAATACTGCTTTGTCTTTGTTTTCTGAACTCACAGTCACTGCAATATCAACAAAACGCAGCACTATGCTTTTCTCAGTCCCCACTGAAAGTGAATAGTCAGATCTGTTGGGATGTAGCCGCAGGGGCCCTGAGGTGCAGGTGGGGTTGGGAAGGTGTCCAAAAAAAACAAGAGGGCTAAACATATGGTGTTTTCTGCAAATGCAAGTCAGCATCGCACATACTCAAGTTGTCTGCATGTTCACGCTCACACAAACAGTTGCACACTAAAGATTGTAACATTTACATGTATCAGCCTCATAGCCCCCGGGTATGTCACGTTCTTATGTCAACTTTAATTTTCGCGCTCTGCATTGCTCACAACTGTAGTCTACTTGTTCAGAACCCCATTTACACAAGACAATAATACTTTAAAACCAGTTCCGCTGCATAAGGTGACATGAGCAGCTGGTTCAGGACAGACTTAGCCAATGTCCTGCATTACTTTTTCTGCCTTGGCAGAAGAAGATCAGATGGATTCACCATATGGTCGAGACAGGGTGTGTGTGTGTGTGTGTGTGTGTGTGTGTGTGTTGGTACACAGGGTACATGAGGAGCACTTAGGTTTGTGCAGCAAACATCTGTGTGACAAAAATAAGAGCGGGCGGCTTGCAGACCAAGCAGACTGTCAAAAGAGACAAAGAGATATTTAGAGGGTGAAATAGAGAAAGAGATCAACCGAGAGGAGCCCAGAGATGCAGAGAGGGAGAGACAGTCACAGTGGACCATCGCCCGCAGGGAGCAGACATCCAGAGCTCGGCGCTGACAAACTGACAGCCATTGCTGGGCTCGGGGGAAGCTCTGTCCCCGGCAATGTCATGCAGACAGGATTCCCTCACCTAAAATGCCAAAACCATCGCTAGCAACGGAGCTATGTGCCAAATATTTTTCATAAACCACCTCAGTACTTATACCACGGTACAGACAATTATGTTTTATATAATTTACAGTATTTGAGAAGCCAGTTGAGTTCTGGTATTTTACAACTAAATGCTGAAACTGAATGTTATCACACTTGGAGAGGAAGAGCAAATGTGTCCAATGTGTAGAGGTGGAACAAGTATTTCAATCCTTCACTGGAGCAAAAGTTGTAATACCACAATAATAAATGATGCATTAATATCTAAGTAGCATTTTAGCACTGTAGCTGACCAAGGTGTTGGGTGGTTTAACTTATAATAATCGCATTTGATGATAAGATCATATGTTTTGTTTGTAAAATCTGCAACTGCAAAGTAACTAAAGCTGTCAGATAAACGTGAACGATGAAGGAGAAAGTAGCAACATTTAGGCTTGTAGCATTAAAGTTCTTCTTCTAATTAGAGCAATCAATTTATAATGGTGTACATTAACATACCGGATGTCACCTGAATTTATGTCTTTCCTTTGGCTTTGTATATGTGCTCCACAATATGTCTTCCTTTATTTTCTATATTTGATATGTGGCAGTGTTTTGGCCTAATGTTTGGCATGACACACACAGAAAAACTAAACTAGTGGAGAATCTCTTCCAATCTTTATGTGCATTTTACGTCACTGGGCCTGTGTGAATGACCAAAGAAAGGCTTCCAAGATACTGTATCTCTGAAGGCGAGTGCTGCAGCAATATTCTGAGTTAAGATCTCTCTCTCTCTCTCTCTCTCTCTCTCTCTCTCTCTCTCTCTCTCTCTCTCTCTCTCTCTCTCTCTCTCTCTCTCTCTCTCTCTCTCTCTCTCTCTCTCTCTCTCTCTCTCTCTCTCTCTCTCTCTCTCTCTCTCTCTCTCTCCGCTTGAATAATTCAGTCTCTCCAGAAAACGCTGGAGAGGAATGATGAAGGCAGAGACGAAGAAGAGGCCAGATGAGGAGGGAGTCAAAGAAGAAGCGGAGGAGAGGAGAAAGCCGTGACATATGTGAAGTAAACCTGGTGGGCTGAACCATCGTTGTTTGTCATTCTTTCTCTTGCTTTATCTTTTTTTTATCAATCTTTCACATTCTGAATATTCTGTTGCTTTAACTTACATTTTCTTTCCATATTGTATAACTGTGATATAGCAACTGACATTACAAACCAATTAGTTCCTCTTGTTTTGAAGTTTTTCTGCAGGAGATACAATGACAATCAAATTGCCTATAATTTACCAACAATTTGGTGTTTTTTGCTAAGCTCATCCTCCCTCTCTGTACCTGCATCATTCTCATCCCTTTTTTCTCAGTTAGCAATCCTATTTTCAGCCTTCTATTTTCCCTTTACATCCGTCCATCCTCTTCATTTCCTCTCCTATCCATTCTTTCAATGCCGTTGGCACTAAAACTGTCATATGGGAATGAATCTTAAGTAGCTGTGTGCCAGCTACCAACTACCAACACCCAAAGGTGCACATACACACATACACAAACCCCTGACCTCTCTTATCTTGTCTCTTTTCGTCCCTTACTGATTAACACTAGAAACAGTGGACGTTTTAATTAGAGCAGAAAAGACACGCACACAGTATCAGCGGCTTGTTCTTTCACTCTCATGCTCAAGGCGTCTTTAGACAATCTCAGATCTGTCCTTTTGCTGCGAGCATAAGGCCTGTAATTGTTATTTTCGAATTGGCTGTAGACTTTTCTGCTGTCTGTTGGCTTTGTTAGCCAGCAAATCTCTCTGTCCTGAGACCTGCGGGCCACACTCACGGCTCATTAGAAAAAGTAGCGACAACTGGTGTGTGATCTGTAACTGACTCTGATTTATTCCAAAGCTCCTCTCAGGACTATAAATGACCTGCGTGAATCCTGTAATATCAGGTGAACTATTCTCACCATTTATGTGCGGCACACACAGTCCTGTAGCACAGTGATTTCCAGTCAGGTACAAAAAATGAAAGATTTCGGAGCAGCTCAGCTAGTTTGAAAAAGTAGAAATCATGATTTGAATAAATTTGTGTTTAGAAGGAAAACAAATACACAAAATAGTCGTAGTATGCATGCAAATTTAACTAAACCTACTGACAAACCAGCCTAACGAAGCCTAAACATTGCAGATTAAAGGATAACTATAATATAAGACTTCCTTTTTTTTTTTTTTTTTTCACCTTTATTATAAAAGCCTTCAGGACGTTACTCAATTTTGAATGAAATAATGGTGCAACAACATCTGTAATAATCAACAGGGCTGAGAGGCAGCTGGACATGACAAGATGAAACGATGAACGAAGAGAAAACTGATAAAACCGTCAAGAGGATTCATCACCAGCTCCTATAGAGTACATATACGTTCCCGTGAAGAGTACTTACATTGCTGTTGCCCTGTCCTCCAGGTTCAATCATGTAGGTGTGATTGCCATCGAAAAACATCCCACTGAAAAACAAAGGGAGAGGAAAGCACATATCAACACCAGTTGTTGTTGTTTTATTCATCACTATATAGAATAATGCATCTGAATTCAACTCCTCCTCAGCCACCAGTGTGATAGACAAGCCATTTCAATGCTTGCCCAGGGGCTTTTATTGTATTATTATCATTTGTCAGAATAATAATAACTGTAGTGCACTCCTACAAGGTGCAGTTTTGGACAGAATCCTCTGCTGTCCTGCTCTATTTGGCCCATGTACAGCTTAGGAGGGGTGGAGGGTAATACTAAACAAAAGGCCATCCAATCATCTCAGAGATTCTCCCCACCCAGCAAAACTTAAAGGTCACCTACGGACTTTATCTCTGGAACAATAACTACGAGTTTAAACTGGTTGACCAATGACTAAGAAACCTGTGAAATGAGTGCAGTTTAGCACAAAATAGGTGCAAATCATGATGGTTCTTTCCAACATTTATTGGAAAATGTAATGATTTCATATGCAATTCAAATCTCTAAATGCATTCATCACATAAAGGTATGGGAGAAAGAGGCCACAACACACACACACACACACACACACACACACACACACACACACACACACACACACACACACACACACACACACACACACACACACACACACACACACACACACACACACATCATTTTGATCATGCAATCATTTTAAAAAGTCAGAGATCAATTTCTTATTTAGCAGCCGGGACAAGGTCTTCTCGTCTCTGTGCACCTGCGTGTGCGCATGTCCACAGTAATGGACGTCATCCATTAATTAACTTTATCTGAAGCTTTTAAGAGATTGGTCGGGTCAAACTGTAAAGTCATGAAGGTAAACACTGCAGGAACACGCAATCTGTCTCATTCTTCCCACTGCCTTTTTTCTACCTCTTTCTGGCCTTCAACACACAGAAATCACCTTCAGCACACTCTCTTTGTCCAGGTCCAACATTGCACTTAAAGCAGATTACACACACAGAAAAAGAACACAACACAGATACAAATGTGTATTACTTTTTAAACTTTTTGGTCTGTTTGTGGTCTACTTAGTGTTTTATTTTCCCTGTATTGTTTTGTATGTCCTTTCAATATATTTTGAAATTGTGAAATTTAATACTATAAATATTATATTTTACAAAAAGAAAGTTTAGCAGCATGTAAAATGTAACACTTATTGAAGTTCACAAAATAAAGTTGTGGTGCTGATTTTAGCTGCCTTTTTTATATATTTCTTTTTGCAATTAGTGATGAGATCCAACATGAGAACAATTTTTATGCCAAACAGTTTGGTTATTTCATGAGAAATTTGTATGTTTGTGTTTTAAGTCTGCGCCCCTCTTATTGGTTTGAAATGGGCGGGACTCCGTTGGAAAAAATATTGTGCATAACGCAATATTGTATCAAATAACGTGAAAGGGATCGCTCATAGTATTGAACCTACAGAGAATTATCACCTGAATCTGCAGCTTCCCTCGCATTTAGTCCGTTTTCGCGTTTTGGTTCACTCTTAAGCTTTTAAGTAACACTTTATCATTTTGCACTAGTGGCAACATCCAAAGTGTCCCACATGAAGCCAGTTGTTGTTCTAAAAGCAGATTTTAACTGGCTCAACATTTGAACTTTTCTGGGATATGATGTAATGTTCAGGCTGATCATTTCCTAATCAGTATGAGGTTTTGCGTTTCAGTCACAAATGTAAAACATGGAGGATGCTCTAAACAGGAACCTGAGTCAATGGTTAACTGTCTGCTGAGAGCACTATCCATACTGTTAATACCCTATTGTATTGCAGAGTAAAGTTTCTCTGTTTGCGCGTGTGTGTGTGTGCGTGTGCGTGTGTGTGTGTGTGTGTGTGTGTGTGTAAGAGAAAGGGAGAGGGAGAGAGAAAGAGGAGAGAGCAGGATGTATATTACAGTAAACACCTGACTCAGCATAAGGGAAATACTCTGCCTCTAATGTCTAACCCCTCGATACCACTGTACACTCCCTGAACTCCCTTGCTCTTACCGTCTCTCATCCACCTACACATGTACACACACAAACACACAACTTAGTTTGCATTGGTTTGCAAAAAGAAGTCTGATTGTACAGAAGTCAATGAGAAAATGACCCTACTTCTCACAGTGAACATTTTAAGCATAAGTTTATGATCTCACTTGCTAGTTTCACATTTAGTTTCATACAACATGATGTTCATTTGGTAGATTATAGTCCCATTTAGAGTAAAATAGATGATAAAGCTGGGCATGCTTTTGGGCGTGGCTATCTTATGATTGACAGGACAGGACTTCTCCGGTCTGGGGGTTGTCCATATCTTTGTCCAACAACTTTAACACTTTCAAAGTGCGTTTTCAGTTTATGAAAGTAAATTGTAACAACTGAAATTTTGTCCCTAAAAATGTCTTATTTAGCGTTCAGTTGTACTTAGCTCCACCCTCTTGTGTTACTTCTGGTTCCAAAAAGCTAATATGGCGACGGCCAAAAACCAAAATGCCAAACTCAAGGCTTCAAAACCAATGGGTGACTTTACTTTGACTACGTCCACTTCCTATTTACAGTCTACTTTCACATTATATCCTAATCTGTCCTATATATGACAATGTACTGCATGTGCAACACATTCACCTTGTTTGGGTTTGATTAATTCATGCCCTACTTTTCATTATTTAGTGTGCGGCACGACATAATTTGCTGTGCTGACACATTTCCCAACATGATCCC
This sequence comes from Anarhichas minor, assembly GCF_050575085.1. Classification (NCBI taxonomy): domain Eukaryota; kingdom Metazoa; phylum Chordata; class Actinopteri; order Perciformes; family Anarhichadidae; genus Anarhichas; species Anarhichas minor. Next base: position 3,881,832 of record NW_027466487.1, on the reverse strand, counting down.
ACAATCACATGAAATATGCAAACGTTATTAAAAGCCCAAGCTTATTTTAGCTTATTCAGCAAGTATCAATCTCATTTCACCCACTTGCCTTAATTAGATGAATTTATTTCTCTGCACTGATTATTTTGTTTTGGACGTTACGTTAAAATAGAATTTACTGGACTGAATCAAGCTCTGATGAGGCGTAATTGATCGAGAATGAAAGGGATAAAGTGATGAAATAGTGTTTACTGTAAACAATGTGACGATGTGAATGAATACAAGGCTTCCTGTTAATAAATGAGCAATAGATTAAACTGACAAGAAGCTTCTTCCAGGACTGTACTTTTCTCTTCACTTGTTTACAGCAATAATGTTATAAATTCTTTCTTTCCTTTTTTGTGCAATTACTTTTTAAGAAACCTAAATAATTAACGTAAAAACAAAAACAAACAGCGAGAGCAAAATATACCATACTATGTGTTAAATGTCTGAGGTTTGGCTGTGGGTTTTTTAATCTTACAGTATGTTCACAGTTTTGGGAAAATACTGTTTCCTTTCAGCAAATGTGTGGACGCAACTGTGAAAAAACGTATTTTATGTGCATGATTATTCATAGGTGCCAATTTATGCAAGTTTTGTATTAATCGCATACAATGACATTCAGTAACACAGGATATATTTTTGCCTCTCTTCTCTTCACACACACACACACACACACACACACACACACACACACACACACACACACACACACACACACACACACACACACACACACACACACACACACACACACACACACACACACACACACACACACACACACACACACACACACACACACACACACAGCGCACAAGCATTCCTCCCAGCAGGCCTGGTTTCTGACCCATCCCTCTGCTTTAGAGCACAAACTCTAAAAATACCAGCGCTGAGAAGAGAAGAAGCCTGAGCAGCACCTGTCAGCACGAATGATAACCTGTGCAACGAAAAATGCAGAGAGACAGAGAAGGGCTGTCTCAAACTAATTACATTGACCTAATGAATAAACGGGAGCATTGGCCGATTACCTGGACACACAGAGGCAGCAATGTTGGCTGAGAAACACGCACACATGTAAATTCACATAATATTTGTACTTACTACAATCCGTGACAGGTTGAGACAGCCACAAAGGAGTGAGGAATGTCTCTGACCTTCCCCTGATAGTAGCAGTGCTCTCCTCCCTGTGAGCAAAACACAAACACTCACAGATTAAGATCATACACATGGCTGCCTCCTAAAATGTCCCATGCACTCAGACAGAGACCGAAACATCTCACTTGCTGCTTTCATTACCACGTTCCATCAGAGTGATCAATCACACAGAATTAATTTGCTGACAAGTGCAAGTATGATTTGGTGTAGACGTGCGCGTGTACTGTATGTTTATTTGTGGGGTACATACACACACTTTGAGATTAACCAATTCACATCCTACCATCTGTGTGTTAACCCCTTCTGTGCCTTCTTTGTCCTCCATCCCAACTTATACCCACAATAGGAAGCCACATCAACAGTCTCTAGTTTTTCCATCTTGTCATAACTCTGTCTTTGCTCTCTATCTCCGTCTGTCTTTTTGTGTGTGTGTGTTTCTTCCCTTATCTGCCAGCGTAAACACAGATTTATTTTCTATAGACGTGTATGATGTCTAAGTGTCTAAGTGCTCTGCAGGCCATCTCTTCCTGGTCCATTTCTCGCTGCCTAACAGCCATTAGGCAGGAAGCCGGTCTCCCTGAGGAGACGCAGCTTTTATCAGAGGATCAATTTCTGCCCTACAGTTTGATGCTATGCACAGCAACGCACTGCTTCGTCCACCTCTACCTCCAGCTCTCTCTGTGGATTTTAAAACCCATGCCCGGCTCATGTGTTTGTGCGAGGAGGCATGTATGTGTTTGTTGCGGTTGGTAAACTACATGACCAAAAGTAAGTGAAAACCAGAACTACAGGCGTAACGGTAATGACTTTCAACCAGATTCGGAACAGGAATTTGCTCCCATTCAGCCATGAGAGCAGTAGTGATGTGATGCTGCTACAAGGCCTGGTTTGCAGTCGGCGTTCCAACTCATCCCGAAGCTGTTGGATGGGTTTGAAATTTGGGCTTTGTGCAGGCTAGCCAAATTCTTCGATTCTAAACACGGGAAAAAACATTCTTCATGAACTGGCTTTATCATGGAGATATTTTCATGCTGAAACAGGAAAGGGTGTACCCCTGTACAATTAAGTTAAGATTTCCCTTACAGGAACTTTTAGAAATACACTTTCTTGCCGAGAGTTAGAGGAGACAATGGATGCAACTCATGTTTGTGTGTAAAGCAGCTGGTTAGCTTAGCTTAGCATAGCATAGCGACTGGAAACAGTTTGCCTGCTCTGTCCAAAGGAAACCAGATTTGCCTACCAGACCCCAGAATGCTCACTAATAATATATTACATCTTATTTGGAGTCTTGTCATCACCAAGAGGTTTTTAGGCAACCAGTGGAAACTCCAGAAAATGTATCTGTAGTCTTAATGCTAAGCTGAGCTAACCATCTCCGTGGCTTTATATTTACCATACAGACAACTCTCAGCAGGAGATTATATTTGTGTATTTCACAAAATGCCAAACTATTCCTTTAAGGTCCTTTAAGGAGAGTGAGAGAGAGAGAGAGAGAGAGAGAGAGAGAGGCTGGGTAAAGAAACGTAGAGCGAGTGTGCGATAAAGAGACAGTGAAGGCTATTTATAAGTGATGCTGTGCTCTACTATCCCAGCGTCTCTCCTCCCCCTGTCGCCCTGAACCTTCTGCTCCACTTCTCATCTAAGCAAGAAACACCCAAAACCCAGCCAGTGACGTGGGTACATCCTAAGAGTGTGTGTGTGTGTGTGTGTGTTGCTAAATTGGTCTGATCTGTGATCTCCTTAGACTCATATAAGAGTATCTAATCATCTAATCTGGACAACAGAATGGACAATGAAAAGGTGATGGTCAGAAAGTTGGTAAACAAATAGGACACTTTGCCCTCTGAAAGTTTGGTAATTAGATAAAGCAGAGGAATAAAGAAATTACACAAATATGTATCATATTTTACTATTCATGAGACAGAAAGTGTGTACATACATAAGTGGACATGGAGTTTATTTGTGCATGTCATACTATTTATAGAGGTACTCGCGTACTCCATCAATACTTTGTTATCCTCTCTGGGTGGATCATTGTGAGCAGGGCTGAAGATTAATGAGCAGGACTGCTGATTGCAGTTTCCATATTAAGCTCAATAGACCCACTCTATGAACAAACACTCAAAGTACTCAATAACAAAAGCAAGTATTATTACATCATCATATCGTTCAGAGATGTAATCTATCCAGTGTGTGGAGTTTTAAATGGTATATATGGTGTTTATAGGTTGATTATAACTTCTTTATACTGTTTGATACTTACATGGTTATATTGTTCATTTAAAATGTTGAAGACAAAGGGTTGTGATAAATGTCATTATATTTATGTTATATAAATTGCAGCTTTACTATGTACGTATAATGCTATGCTACACTGATGATGATGATTAATTTGCATTGTACCCTGCACACAAAAAACAAATTACAAAATAAAAGTCCTGCCCTGCATTCATTGCAGTAAACTAACTGTGGACAGAAAGCAAGAACTGCAACCACATTTAGCAGTACAGCATGTGATACCTGTATCACCTAAGAACAACATGAACAGAGAGGATTCTGAGGTGGCCCTTTACGAACAGCTGCTGTGTTACAATGGCTTTTGACCTCTACTGTGTGTAACAAACAGCAGCTTGTCTCATATTAACCTCCCTGAACAGCAGCCATTAATAAAGTGGCAAAGTGCCTCTTGTTCTTTCCACTACCTAAAACAGAAAGCATTACAACATCATTTTCAGACAGAGTTCATTCTGGATCTTCATCTACAAGGTGAATTAATTCCATAATTACAAGTGACTAGATCACACTATATGTGGTGTAATGATTTGGATCCCTCTCTGTAAAGTATCTAATATCACACTAATCTGCTTCTTAGCTTATAAAATCCTGACCATTATAATCCCCTCACTTAAGTGATATAACATGACGCCTCAGTGGTTGTCCTGTAACTGAAGTCCAGATTTCAGAGGATTATCTCAGCAATCTTAATTTCATGTCAGTGGAAGGTTTAGGCCACTTTGACCCCCTGAACAAAGACTGGATGGGCTGTGATTGTTCCGTGTGATTCAGCCACTGTGCTGTGTCGACTATCGTCAAACGTACCCCATCGCGGCATCGTCTGTCTCTAACGTCTCTAAACTGAACCCTGCTACTTTATACACCTGGTACTAACATGTGATGTGTGTATGGATATGTTATCTTGATAGATCTAACACTTCTCAACATACATGGCACATCCCACGTCAATGGAAACAATGCTGCTGTAAGGGGTTGTCTGTAGCTTTCTGTCTCCTAAGTGGGCATGTTTGATTTTTTTGTCCATGTTTTGTCCAGTCACCCATTTACACATCCAGCAGAAAAGGAGCAACATCAGCAATCACTGGGAGTTGTGTTTCTGTCCACTTAAACAAATGTCATTCTAATACTCTCTCTCCTTTTAGCTCGGCAATACGGCTTTTAGCTGCCAAATGCTCCACTGGGTTTGTTCACCAGCTAGTTGCTAACTTTGTCTGTCTGCTTTGCTGTTTTGTGGGTTAGGGTTTTCAATGTCACGATCACGGCACCATTAAAACACCGTAGCTTTCCTTCTGACTGCAAATAGTTCAATAATGAAAGAGTGAGTGAGCAAGAGGAGAGATGATTTGCAGAATCTTACACTGGTGACGACAGTCTTCCCTTTCTCTGACAAATGCCTCTCCACGTACCCTGATGACAGCAGATCACTGGGAACAGAGAGGAAATTAAAAAAAAAAAGAGAATTAAAGTTAGAAAATTTGTGATTTTCATTCAAGTGTCACTCAGATATGCAGACGTGCTTGTATTTTAAAGGATGATTGTATTCAGTCTTGGCAGCACAAAGCTTCAGAGCACCAGCCCGGCTAATTATGACCAGCGTACAGGGACAGGGCTATTTCCAGCACATAAACTCACACAAACACAATTATACATATCCAGCCTTCTAGCAAATGGCTGTTGTGTGTGTGTGTGTGTGTGTGTGTGTGTGTGTGCGTCTGTGTGTCTATCCGAGGAATGAAGGACAAATGAAGATCAGTAAGTAGTAAAACAAGTGACACAGGCAGAATAGAAAAGAGGCAGGAAATAAATTGAGAGAGCAAGGAAGAGAAAGAGTGGCATAAATAAGAGGAAATCAGTCTGTGTGTGCTTTCTCAGCAGAGCTGGACCCAAGAATCCCAACGGAAATACACACTGCAGGCCCAATCTGAGACAGAGATGTATGAGCTATGGTGCACACAAAGCGCATGCACCCACACACACACAGGAATGCGGCATATGAATGGGGATTTGCCCCTTCTTCAGACTATTTTAAGTTCTCAATTATGTGGCCTGAACATGGACACACATACTCGCATACATAAACAAAAAGCAGTGTAGGAGTGGGTTTTTATTACTTTATATTTACATTCAGTGAGCGGTGCCAGAGCCAACGGTAATCTGAGGCTCGTAGACACACAAACACACACTCACTCACTCACACACATAATGCATATGCTAAGAACCAGTAAAGCCAACATTGTACCAAAGAAAGCCGTATAGAAATCAAACAGTAGGCTACAATCAGCATAACAAAACAACCAGAGAGCCATCAATCAACTCCAATTTCCTGTCAACATCGACAAGTAGATGGGATGAATTTTCACCTTGTTAACCAACCAAACACACCAGCCTCATTCTCAGTGTCAATTTATCAGTGTCAAATAAACAGTCTGGAAAGTTCGACGTCACTGCATTAATTAAGCTGTATGAAATAAATAAAATTGGAGAAACAGATAAAAACCTATAGTTTAAGCTAGGAGATGACATCTTTAATTGTATTTCTGTTGATAGGATCCACTGAAGAAAAGAAAAAAAGAAATCAAGAGACTCATTTAACACTGCTTAATCAATTAGTTGATCAACAGAAAATTGATCAGCAAGTATTTTAATAGTGGTTTAATTGTTTAAGCATGTATGAAAAACATTTCATGATTCCATGCTCTTATTGATGAGAGTGTGCTGCTTGCTGTACATTATTGTAAACATTTTTTTTGGTGTTCTGAATTGTTGCTGGACAAAACATAAAACGATTTTGTCACCTTCGGACAGAGCCAGGCCATATGCTAACCTGAGCTAAGCTAACCAGCTTATCTATTGTATCTTTGACAAAAGGACAGACTGTTGAAAGCAAAGACAAATCGCTGTAATGGATCATAATAAGACCGATGGTCGGAAATTGTTTCGCGTTTGAAAGCAGACACGTTTTTCAAATGATATCTGAGCATTTTTTTTCAGGAAGGTTTTCCAAAGATGACATACCAGATATTATTAAAGTGAAACCCCTGACATCAACTTGCACACACACACACACACACACACAAACAAAGGAGGCTGCTTTCTAAGATGACTAATGGGCAGTTTTCTGCAGCAATAAAAAAAAAAATGCAGGGAAAGAGGAGAGAGAGTGAGGTAAAATGGAAAGAGGGAGAGAATCGCTGTCGAGGAGGGAATAATGAGACAGGCGAAAGGAAAGAGCCGGTGAAAGTTAAAAGAGGATGTGAATACAGAGATCAGGGCCCTAACAGAAATCCCATCATGCAATACCATGACGCTCCCTCCTGAAAAGAACCCTGTATGTGTAAAACAGGCAACCCCCATTGTACACACTCCACACCATCCAACCTCAGATCACACTTCACCGCTGACTTTCAACAACATCCTGCAAATTAAACACGCCACAAACTCCCGAAAACGCAAGTTACAGTTTATCAACATTTTTGCTTCAAAAACAAATCGCTGTCAAAATATTCACACGCTCCTGTGATGAAGACGTTCTGTGAGTGCATGAGAGTCCCTGGGTCACAGGCGCGCGCTGTTAGCCTTTGTTCTGCTGGGATGTGTGTTTAAGATTCAGAGCTTGTGATCTTTATCCGGCCCCACGCTGAGCCCAGACAGGGGAAGCAAGCGAGGAGCATACTGAGGCAGCAAGGCAGCCACACGGGCCTCTAATGGAGGACGCTGATAACAGATTTCAGCTTTAATTGTTATGGGATTTAAATAATTTATTTGACAGACAATGGCGTGAAACCCAGCCTCGACCCCCTCCCCCACGCTGACACACACATAAAAAAAGAGAGACTACCCCTCGTCTTTCTGTTAACATGCGTACACGCTATGTATGAATGCATAACTGAGAGAGACCTCTTGGACTCTAGCTTCACAACAAAATGACAGAAATTCAAACAGACTTACTCTCATGCGCAGTTTGTATGTGCTCGATCTGTCTGTGGACATAAATGCTGCAAACCTTCAACATAAATGATGATCAGAGGGAGGCGGTTTGTAAAACGAAGCTGAGGACTTCATTAATAAGAATAAACAGAAAAAAAGCAATGAGGGAAAACAGAAATATAAGCAGTTCATAAATGTAATAAATTATCACATCATTACAAGAGCTTGAAGTAACAGATTTCTGGCCTATGGCATCTGGCACCTAAAGGTGTCAGACCAGATGTGTGGCTGAAACGGAGCCGAAGGGAACAGCACACACATCTCCTGTTCATTTTGTCTGTTACTCTCATTATCTCAGCTCATTGCTTCTCTAAATTGTCTGCTCATCCTCCACTGTACTGGAGGAGAGTTTTCATGGCTCCGTCGCCGCGGCAACATCTGTTTGAGAGCTGGCGTCCAGCTGTCAATCAGGCCTGGAGGAGATTTCAGAGATGGATCTGCAGACGCTCCACTTTCAGCTTACAACATTTCATAGCCAACCTAGCACGGCCATTTACATAGTAATCACATCCCTCTTATGCTTTTTTTACACTTCAGTCAGCGCGCGCGCACACACACACACAAAATCACAATCACAATCTCTCTCTCTCACACACACACACACACACACACACACACACACACACACACACACACACACACACACACACACACACACACACACACACACACACACACACACACACACACACACACACACACACACACACACACACACACACACACACACACGCACACACGCACACAGTCCGTCTGGTTGTCAGTCACATCCTCCTTCCTTTTAAAGCATTTTGTGAGTTGCTCTGGGTGAAGAATCTGCTGTGGCAACCCAGTTTGATCTCCTGAAGGGAATCATGCACACAAACCAAGTTTCCGTGTGGCCTAAAATTCCTCTCACGATCTGTGTCGCCAGGCACCGCCATGACACTGGGATGAAAAACAGCACAAAAAGGACAGATTGGCAGGACTAATGTTTAAGTGAGTGAGTGCGAGAGAATTGGCACAAGTTTTGGGGCAGCATGCTTTTCATTGCTTTCAGGCTGGCCAATCTAGTGCCTTTCAAAGACTCTTCTACACCCAAAGCACACAAATATAAGCAGATATAATTTAGTCAGATTCGTCCACACACGCAAACACTGTAGTCATCAAATGGACTTCTGCTCCATATATGGATTTATTGTCATTTAACCGAGTAGTAAAAGGGCACCGGCACACAAAAGACTGAACATGTGCTGTGTCAGGCGTCCGTAATGAGGATGGGGGAGTGCTGAGGAAATAGACGGGAGAAGTGCGTAAGAGAATATATGGAGGGGGTGGGGGGGGGGGGGGGTGTTAAGATGGAAAGGTGGATAAGTGAAATAAGGAGAAGGAAGGAGACAAAAGAGTGTGTGTGTGTGTGTGTGTGTGTGTGTGTGTGTGTGTGTGTGGGGGGGGGGGGGGGTGTTTCTCTTTGGGGAAAGCTGCAGCTGCTTTCACCTGCCCACCACCCCATTCTCCAGCCTCATCCTCTCTCCCACTGAGGCCTCATTAAAGGTCTCCAGGCTATAATTCATTCACTGTCCAATCACTTATCAGTCATGCAATTCCACCAGCACACTGACTGGGATCCTACCTCTTATTGCACAGGGAATACTAACGCTCACAAAAAAATAAAAATATTGAGGGGAAAAAAAGAGAGGGAAGAATCAAGCAGGACGCTTATATTCCCATTCTCTGCTATCTTGGTTCCATTCTGCAGTTGGGTTCATAGCACGCACCGTACAAGCCCAATAGAGTTGACTCCTGAATTATGCAGTGGCCGGGGATGTTGTAGGCACGAGGGAGAACATGCACATCTATATCAACATGTGGATTGTTAGTGAACTCCACGCCACGTAAACAGGGTCAACAGTGACAGACTTTTGGAGCCCTGTACACTTGGGTCCAAGTAGTTATGACTTGTTTACTTTTTATGTTCAGCTGATAAGATAGCCCTAACATGATTCTGTGTCTGTGGGTAAATTTGCTCTCCATCTATCCACTGACTCCATCAGACTTTGTGCAGTGGTAAAATAGTTAATCTCTTGACGGTAAACCATCATTTCGATTGATTTTTATTCAGTATGACACAGGAAAAGGAGTAATCTATAAGAGACAATAGTCTTTAGAGAGGCATTAGTATCTTTGCCTGCTGAGAGAACAACAGTCTTTCCTTCTGTCCCTGTCTTCAGCAAGAATCGGCTGCTGGATCTCTCTTTGTCTCCACTAATCCTGCAAACTGCATCGAGACGGCTCGACCGAGGGGGGGGAGGAAATAAATGAATATAAGGAGATAGGGAGGAAGAATGATGGAGCATAAAAGAGGAGGCTGGTAATTCAACGCTTGACATCCTGCAAAGACTACAAACACAAACCCTTCACATTTTTAAGGATGGAGATGTCCACCACTTTTGTTCAAACTGAAATATCTCTATTACTGGATGGATTGCAATGACATTTTGTACAGACATTCATTTTGCCTAGATGATGAATCCTAATGACTTTGGTGATTCCCTGACTTTTCCTCTAACACCACAATGAGGTTGGCAATTGTGGTTTTACTGCATCAACTATATGTTGCGGCACTCCGCACACCCGGGACTGGATCCCGGTATGGGTGACAGACTGCTGCACGGCGTGTTCCCACTGTAGGACACTGGGTGCTGCGTCACCTTTCGTTGGACTGACGAGGCTACTAGTGACACATTATGCACTCACAAGGTTCATTCCCATCCAGTCAAGACATTAAAAGAGAGCCATTTGATTTGTTTATCTCAGACTGCTTCCGCCTCATATAAACTGGGTATATGAGTTTTGTATTACGGCTTGATTTGAAAAATGTGACCCTGAATTCAACACTGTTTATCTGTCCTCAAAAATGCCTAAATATCTCCTGCAGACCAGGGCTTCTGAAGTGTGACATGTCTTTACTAAACATATTCACACACTGTTACTACAAACATCCATGCTGCTATTTGTTCTTCTAAATTGACCCTGCTCGCCTCCATATAATTAATCTGTATCCACCTTCCTGACACACACCACAAACTCAGACAAACATGCACTCACTCCCTTATATTACCGGGACATACTGTATACTCACAGTCCTGGTTGTGACACTGAGCCACTTAGCAAACACAATCTGTAATATACGGTTTGTGAGCATTGCATTTTCTTACAGACACACTCACAAACATAATTCCCAATGTGATAGCTAAAGCTATGTGCTAAAGTGTGTGCATGTGTGTGTGTGTGTGTGTGTGTGTGTGTGTGTGTGCGTGTGTGTGTGTGATCAGCCAACACATAGATCAGAGAGAGAAGCACAGCCTGAGGCGATAGAAAAGAACAGAAGAAAGTAGGAGATAGGGATGAGGAGAGGAGAGAGGAGAAGGAGAGGTAGCCGGGACTATTTTCTTTTCAGGGTACTCCTTTCAAGTACCTACCTCCCTCGAGCCTGCACACCCACTGACACACACACACATCCATACACACTATATCACTCCCTATCTCCTGCACTTACTTAACCCACCCACCAAGACGCAAGGGTGCATGAAGGACATCCACACGTCTCTCTCTGTCCTCTTCTTTCTCTTCATCCTTAACTATTTCTCTCTCTCTCTCACACACACTCCCCTCTGTTTTTCTCATTAAGTCCACAGTAAATCAGATCACGCCTCTCTGCAATAAATTACAGAACTGGGAACTGAGGTAAAACACAGATGGAGGTGGAAATGGAGGAGAAGAGTGGAGTTGGGTTGTATCAATGTCAGGATGCAGGGAGCGAGACATGGGTGGATGATAAATTTTCTTGGAATGGGACATGAGAAAGACTTAAATCACATACGGAGATGTAAGGCTGCATGCACATGTACGTACAAGCGACAAATGCATAAATACACATGCACAGATAACACCACAACATCAGCACCTTTCACGGTCCAAGGCAGCCTATATGCCTACACACTTTATAGGCATCTAATGGCCAAAGTCCACTCAAATTAGGACAAAGTCGTGAAGTCAACATGGACATGACATCAGTTGTATGTCATTTTGATGGGCTTATTTTTATTGTTGGGTAAAAAATATTTTTTGAACCAGCGACTCCTCCCACTATGCAGCTCAAAAACAAGTAGGAGGAGATATTTTGTTCGTCATAGTTCGTGAAATAAAAATCTTGATCATTTTGTGCAAAGACAGTTAGATGACTTTAGAGCACTTTGATGGGCAAGAAACTCCCACAGTTCAATCATCGATGCAAAAAATGAGCAAGATGTTGGAAATATCTGGTTCTTTGATAATAGAAATATAAACAATATTAATTAATATTAATAATAACGTCAAGCTAATGTACTGATACAACACAGAGTAAGCTAGTTGAACTTGCTGTAAGCAGACATTTTAATTCAATATCTGCGGCTTGTGTGCTGGTGTTGGGTCATGTCACCGCATACAAAATGTGATTATGTTTTCCCAGCTTTGAGAAGTTGTTTGTAGACGGCGTGAACTGGTCAGGACCGGCACCTTTGACTTGAGTTTTCTACAGCGGCAATATCCACCAGAAGTTAAAAGACAAACAAACTTTAAAAATGTTGCTTAAGGTCAATACCAGGTTGTTAAACCTGCAAAAAGAGAAACAATAATGTCTTTCTTTTCTTATTCAAGGTACCCTGTGGAGGTTTTGACCACTAGTGGCACTATGTAGTTGATTTAGTTTTTATGAGTGAGTCCCCTTTTTGTTTGTATTATGGACTTGCACAGAGACACACACATGCGAGTAAGCAACTGACGCAATTCATAGTCCTGACGCAGTTTTCACGCTGTTGCTGATCTGATCTGATAGTAGCACGCAAAGAAAGATGAATGTGCCGTCAAAGGAAAGGAAGAAGGCGACTAGCTAGCAAACATTGATGAAACAATCCTTGTTTTAAAATTTAAAAATAAAAAGCAGCTTTGCAAAAAAGCATTTTGGTGAAAAACAGTGCACATAACTTTGTTTGAAAGTAAGTTTGACATCAAGAGGGATTCTGACAGATTACCCGTGTGGTCACACTACCACTGTGTCATTGAGGATTCACTCACACTGATCAAGGCAGCAGGTGAAATGAAAGTAAGGATGCAACGAATTAATGCAAAAAGGTGCTAGATAGAGCACTTTAAAGGTGATCCAAAACTTATTAAATTAATTTAAAATTTAAAAACAGAGTGAGCGAAATTAAAGAAATTTGCCTTTCTTTGTTTGCCCAATTCTCTTTGTTTTCCTCCTCTCTAGTATTGATCCCCTCTTTTTCCATCTGAGCCTCATTTCTTTCACTCCAGTCTTGTTATCTCTAATTAAAACAACACTTAACGTTCCTCTTCTGCACCTGAGCCCCAACAAGACGACACTCACAAAGACTCTGCAGCAGCTTTTCACATCATATTGACAACTGCAATGGTAATAACAACCCTCTTCACACACACACACACACACACACACACACACACACACACACACACACACACACACACACACACACACACACACACACACACACACACACACACACACACACACACACACACACACACACACACACACACACACACACACACACACACACACACACACACACACACATCAAACCATTGAACCATGGGATGTTTGGTTAGTTTCTTGCCTAACAGGCAGTTAGAGGGACCACGTGGTTATATCAGTGCTGTATCCCCTCCAACCCCCACGAACACCATCATGGAGCACGAACACAGCCTTCCTTCACAAAAATGAACAACGCATTTAGCATTTGTGTGCATGCAGGGAAAGCTGACACAACAAAGTGGTATAAATAATAATACACTGAGTGTCAACATGGCACATGAGGAGAGGGAGAAGCCCTCTTCTCTTAATGCTGCTGCAGCGGATTATTTCAACACTGAAGAGGTGATGAAACTCTTTAGTCCCAGTTGGACCCGTCCATCTGGTTTTCTCTGCACTGCATTGTCACACATACATAAACTACATACTGGCAGAACTTAGAAAGACAGAAACTATGCAGTTTATTGAACATGTGCTTTGAATAAGATAGAATAGGCTTTCCGATGAATGGGGTGAATATATATGATCAATAGTAGCTGATAGGAACGAGCCTGGTCAATGTTTTGTTCAACAACACAATGACTTCTGGCAGGGCAAAAATTCAATATTATCATTTAATTAACTTTCAATAGATTTGTATCATCACATTGTGATCAAATCATGTTAATCTGTTGCAAAAACAAGCAAGCTCTAATTGTGATTTAAAACGTAGAGATGTTTACTATCATTTTGGGGGACATTACAAATTTGATAATAAACGTATCTATATATATTTTACAGATCTGGCGATCAAATCAACTAATCAATTAGTCGACAAAATTGTATGAGTGTTAGTTGATTGATAATTTCTCTGGTTGAGGACAGCCCTAGTGTCACCTGAATATTTCCCTTTCAATTCACAGAAACCACACACGAACACACATACACTCTCTCACACACACACACACACACACACACACACACACACACACACACACACACACACACACACACACACACACACACACACACACACACACACACACACACACACACACACACACACACACACACACACACACACACACACACCTCTTTAATCTTAAAGCAACATCTATTATTCAGCAAGAGCAGGTGGGACGGGCGGGGCAAAGGGGTAGTAGGGGCATGGCTGAACGGAGAGTGAGTGTGGAGGGTGGGGCAATCAAGGGTGGAGACGTGTGTGTGTGTGTGTAGGTGTGTGTGTGTATTGGGGTTGTGGGAGATTTTAAAAAAGAGGCAACCCCCATCCTGTGCACATTTTCAGCTAACTCAAGCCCATGAATGGTAAATTGTAGCAGGCCGCTGGAAGACAAAGACAGAGGGGGAGGAAAGACCCCATGACCCACCAACCCCCTCCTGACTTCCTCTCTATAGACTGTCACACTTCAGATGGGTGACTAATGTCAACATTTTGCTCCTGAAAGAACTAACGACTGAACATTACCATACTTGATTATTCTCACCATACAGAACATTTTGTCCAATTGTTTCCCAAAATCCCCTAATTTTTTTGTCTCCTCTCAAGGGTTTACCCTGCCTCTTGTGCAGTGAATGCTTGGATAGGCAGCCTGCATGACCCTGAAGAGAAAATTCATCGAAGGACGGATGGATAGATGCTTAAAAATGAAATGTCTGTTATCATGTGATAATATATTTTTTGAAAAACAATTACTGTCATAATTACTGTCATATAATAGGTCAGCCCATCTAAGTTGCGCCAAGGCCGAAGTTGTCGCTAACCCACTTAACGTTGATCAGCAGGTCGCAAGCAAGACACAGGAAGTTAGCTTGGGTCTTGAGGAATTGTAACATTTCTTTAAACTAATTAAGTGTACACATATGGCACTGCTACGTTCACAGCTTTAATGTTACTGCTAATTTCAACAATTAAAACGCAAAAAAATGCACAGCAGCAGAGTCAGTCATTGACCAAAATGAGAGAACTCAGTTTTGATACTGGAGGCCAAAAGAAAACTGTTGGCCCATTCAGCTAAAAAGCCTCCTACTCCTGCACCCACGCACACACATCAACTGGGTTTAATCTGTCTGGCATGAAAGCTATCTGTAAACAAAATCAGTGTGGCTGTCAAGCGGGGGATCAGTTCACAGAGGAGTGTGGTAGAGGATGATGATGATGAGAGAGGAGGGCAGCAAGAAGAGGAATCTGGGGTGGAGTCATTGAGACACAGAGGGAAACTGGAGCTCTGCCTTACTGAGAAGCCAAAAAAACAAAACATGCCCACAACTTAAACAATACCAATCACGATATACACAGGGCTCCAAGTAAGGACTATTTTCATTATTGATTTATCTGTTGATTTTCTTTTTCTTTTTTTTCTTTTCACAATTTCTTGTTCCATCCAAAAACTCAAAGATATTCAATTTGCAATGATGTAAAAAAAGAGAAGCAGCGGATATTCACAATTGAAAAGCTGAATCCACAAAATCTTGCATGATTAATCATTTAATTGATTCTCAAAATAGATTCAGAATAATTTCCTGTCAATTGACTGATCAATTAATCGACTAATTCTTTAATTTCTTAATATCACAGTTTCCTATAGCATCAGTTTGCTTGTTTTACCAACATTACGAAATCTAAAGCTATTCATTTTATGATCAAATAAAACAAAGAAAAGCAGCAAATCCTCACACATGAGAAGCTGGAACTAGGAAATGTTTGATATTGTTGTTTGTTAGTTTTTCTTTGTACTGGTTTATTGTTTCAGCCCTACCAAATAAAAACAGATGAATGTCACGCAGTACAATGCTCTGTTGCACTGATCTCAGTCTCTCATTCTTATTCAGAACCACACGTGTCAAACTGTTGCCCGGAGCTGTCTGGATGGAGGCTACTTCACTCTGTGGAAAAGCTAAAAACCGGATTTCATTTAAGAGTTTCCTTTCCATCTACATTCTGATGGACCTTCAGCATCACATCCAGTGAAGAAATGATGGAAAACGGTTGCTGTAAGCACACAATGTCACACGCACGAATAATGACTCAATGTCAAAAACTCGGCATCAAACCAAGCGCTGATGAAAGTGTACGTACATGTGCGACAGCTTCTGCATACATGTATGCGTTTGTGTGTGTGTGTGTGTGTGTGTGTGAGTGTGTGTGCGTGCGGACGACACGTTTCTATTCATGACTGGTTGATGTGTCACGCAGTGAGCTGCAGGCTTCACACAAACATATCCTCTAAATGTGGGAATTCCTGTGATGTAACGTTTCTCTCAGTAGGGGAGTGACTTCCGCTGTGAAGAGCAGGCAGCATCACTGTATGTGTGTTTACAGGCTTTTTTTGTTGTTTTGTTTAGGGGCTAAATGAGACAAACAAGCCACGGTCTCAAAGAGGGAAACAGAAACAAAACAAACACAGAGAGGTTTAGAGAGAAGGATGGCAAAAAGGGTGATTTTTAAAAAGTGTTGGGAGAGAGAGACAGAGGGCGAGTGGAAAAAAAGGAGAGAAAGTTGCTTGTTTCCATCAGCAGTGCTGTGATCAATATCTATGTCTGACAGGGCAGTGCTCCAGCCTTTACCGTAAATCACTTCCTATTATGATGGAGCCTCTAAATCATACACACACACACAATAACTGACCTGCTGCGAGCGAACACACACACACACACACACACACACACACACACACACACACACACACACACACACACACACACACACACACACACACACACACACACACACACACACACACACACACACACACACACACACACACACACACACACACACACACTTATATTCGTTCAAACAAATGCCCTCTTCAGCACACACTAGTACTAGATATTTATGACCTAAGAGTACATTATCAAAAACAGGCAACACACAGCAATACGAGAGCAGGAACATATTGACTCTGTCCAGCAGAACCAAACTTGCCCAACTTAAGCTCGATTAACATAATGTGTGCTTGGGGAAGTGTTGCTCAGGCCCAAGAGAATGACGTATGACTCCTGCTGGGATCATTTCAACAAGCATGTGAATGTTTATGGACATTTAGGGAATAAAAGGGAATCCATCTTCATTTAATCAAAAATCATTTTGTGATTGTCAACTAAGCCACAGCATTTTTTATTTTTTTTTATTAAGCAAGTGGCAAATTAAAGGTACCTACACATCTGCAATGAAGACGTCAACCAGACAGTTATAACAAGAGATTGGTGGATAGTCAGCAAGCCACATAGACAGATTTAAGAATCCAATACTCACTGGTTCAGTTCCACATCCAAGAGGAATTTTCTGCCAAAAGCGTCGACTTGAAAGCTTGCTTGGGCCACATGGTTCACCTAAAAAAGGCAGAGACGACAGGTTATCTTCTATAACTAACGACACTTATTATCATATTCATGGATCAATTCATCATGATATGCAAGGATCAATTCTCCTCTACATTGATGGATGGCTGCATTGTCTTTTTCAGCACCAATCACCAGTGAGGATAAGGGTGTTTTAATTAAGCCATCAAGGTCTCTCTTCTTCATCTGAATTTCTGCAAAGGATCTCACGCAACACTTGAGCCACAAATATGAAATACAATTACACACACTTATGTAAACACGCATATATTATTTTTATCCTGCTGACCATTCATTTCTGTTTACCAGACTGGGTTTGTAACAGTTCCACTGAAGCATATTTTTTACTGGCAGCATTGATATGTATACACAGAAACATACAAAGGCACAGTCTTTTCTGACTGCATGTGCTGCGTGTGATTGATTTGGCTGGAGGAGGGTCTGATTCATTCCCAGCTCTGGACACATGTGGTACAGGCTTCATTACACACCCTTGGTCAATGAGAACTCCTCACAATCATTCCTGTGCAGGTCCAGAGGTGTCCCAGAGGTGTCCCAGCCAAAACACAGCACACCCTCCCCCAGACTCGGCCCGAGGGCTACCTTCATTACAAACCAGACACTGCATGACAACGAGAGGAGGTGGGGGGGGTGGGGCTGTTTTTTTTATTTTCATTTGAGGAGGTGCCTGTGTGCTCACCCAAGGACGACCTGAGCCTCTGAGGTCCCCACTGACCACAGACTATTGTTTGTAGGCGTGTGTCTGTGCGTGGTCAATGCATATATGTGCGGGTAAGAGGGTGTGTGTGTGTGAGCACGGCACAAAGGGCAATCCCTTTCCATGGCACACTTGTGATGAAATCCAATCTGGCAGATTGGATCCATGATGGGAGGAGGTACCAGTAATTGTGTTTAATGAAAGTGCATCCCAGCTTGACTGAGCTGGGCCAATATTCTGAAGCCAGCACTGACTCTTCTTACATTGATTTCTGAGTTATAGCAGGCCGGACTTTCCACTCACGACTGTCAAAGTATGAGTGTAAGTGCTATCAATGCACTGCACGCAGACTGAGAGGCGGGAAGGCAAACAGACAAACCAACACACACAGATTCCACTTAAAGTTTGTTTTGCCACCACTTTGCTGAACTCCACATTGCTCAATCAGCGGTGAAACTGAAAATAGGCAACGCAACAGAAGTCTATAAATAACCTGCTGTGTGTCACACATTGTCAGAACTATTTGACAGATTTGTTTTTAGGCTGTTGATCTAAAAACAGCCAAATAACTGATCCAACTTCGTGCACGGATGTTTGCGGACCAGATTCAACTCTCTCTGGAGAATAAGAGACTCAGAACATCAGAACTCAAATCAAAGCACCCGTCTCCTCCTCCTCCTCCTCCTGCCCTGGATCTAATCCTGACTTTAAATGTTTATTTTATAGCTTAATCAGAACTTTGAGGCTGTTACTGATTGCCCGTTATTTTTAATAATCATGAGCTGACTCAATACATTTTTTGGAGTAATATAAACATCTCCTGAGCTGTAAGCTCAGGAATAACACGCTTATCATCACCGGCTTCAGCGAAGGAAATTGACTTAAAATATGAAAATATGAGGTTTCAGGCATGATTTGGCATGCCTGGCATGCAAATGTTTTTAAGAATCTGTGTAGGAATTAAAAAAGTTCTGTAGCTCTGCAGAAGTCAGTTTTTCTCCTCGCTTTAAATTTGTTCCGCGACAAACCTGTGATTGAGGTTAGTATCGGCTTCAAAAGGAAAATATCAAAATGATATCTAATGGCAGATGGTTCCTGCTTGTTAACCCATTGGGCTGCAGCTCCGTCGGAGGTGTGAGAGAGACAAAGGGTTAACACCTCCCTGCCTGCTGCCATCTGTAGCCCTCTCCACTCTCTGAGCCCTGAATAGGCTGGCCTACACAAACCTGAGCCGCACAAATTAAAAACGCACGACAGGCTTGCCCAATGCTAATTGACTCATCTCTTGAAGCAAACCCAGCAGAAATGCTGCTCCACAGAACTGAGTCAGTGAACACAGTTACAGCTGATTATGATTATTGCTGCAACGTATCATTATAACTATGTGGACGTCTTTCATTGTTAAACAATGTTGTGTTGCTGATTGGGTTTAGATAATCACAAACAGCTTTCTGCATACTTTGTTACATGGTGACTTTAGTGGGAGGCCATGTCCAAACTAATTTTAACCCATTCATTGCACGCTTTACCTACAAGCCAACAGTGTTCTCCTTGTTCCAAACACTGGCTACATTGCAAAATAATGGGAAATAACCGTGAACATATGTATATTCTTATTTGAATGAATGAATTATCTTGGAAATCAATCCCTCTTTGGAAAAACACATTTCCTGCAGATTATCACAGTCATCCTCAGATATTCAGCTAGTACAGCAAAAAAGATAATGAATTGAGGCAATATTGATATTTCACAGTTAAAAGAAACTGATAATATATCAGTGAAAAGTTGAACATTAACACATTAAAGAAAACAACATTTTTGACAAGGAAATTTGGCTATTACAGATTTGCGAACAGATGTACCAAGGTGGGACAACACCTAAATAAACTTTAAAGTCACTGCCCTTTGGTGGACAGGCTATGCAACGGCGACACGGTTTCTAAATTAACTTAAAATAGTGTAACTTTAACATTTCTCTAACTTCTTGGTTCATATCGGCTCTCCTATACACAGATAATGCTTTTTATCTGCGAGAAGCTGAATTCTGCTGATAAAATCGTGCACCACGATGTATCAATCGAGCTCCAACAGTTCATCTCTGGCGAGTTTCATTGATGACTAAAGTGAAAAATGCTGCTTAATGGGTGTCGGTGAGGCAGCTGCTGGGACAGCAACCCAGCTGGACACATAGGATGCAAGTTATCACTAAATAATGAATCCTCATTGTTGGCCAGATGACTACAGCTGATTCACTTCAGTAAATGTGCAGTGTTGACAGAGTAACAATTGAGGACCAATCAATGTGCTGAAAATGTAATAGCAGTTCAAAGATCGAGTGATCCGTTTCGGTTTTTTTTGCATATGAAGGCAGTGATGACCCATGTAGCACCCGCAGACAGTCTAATTAGAGTGCCCTGTTCCTGCCTAAATGTTTCAAGCTTATTTTGTTTTGCTTGTAATTAATTCTCTGAGGAGAAGGGCAGAGGAGGAGACGAACCAATGCAACATATAAACACGCAGGAAACAGAGAGCAGCGCATATACACACACAGCCTCCAAGCGGACACGCTAGAAAACACGGTGTGGGCTACCTGTGTGGAGCCGGAGCTGGCTTTAACCCGGGTGCTGAGCTCATCCTCGGTGATCTGGCTGTGGTTGTGCCTGCTGTAGAGCAGGCGGAGAGGCACCGTGTCCTCCTTCCCGACAAACCTGCCTGCATCACGAAGAGCCTTCAAGCTCGACAAGGCGTCTCCTGCACAGAGAGGAAAACACCGATTTCATCACCCGTCTGTCCCTCCGTGCGGGAAACAGTTACACATTCAATCACAAATAGCGCCATCTGAAATGTCGATTGGTCCCATTTCCTTTGATAAACACGAAACAGCTACAGGCTACATATTCGAGATGGAGACCATGAAGTAGCCGAAGCTATAACACACAAAACAAACAAACACGGGCCCATTAATGGTGATGTAACGCTTTGTTTACGGGATCATAATTAATGTAATATCTAAAATAGCATCAGTTACCATTTTGGGCATTAGGGCTGCTCTGCTGACCGACGTGCATCAATCCACAGACGCACAAAAGGGAAATCCACCATCGCGGGCGCATCATCAGCATTCTCTCTCTCTCTCTCTTGTTGGAAATTACAAAACAATGCGGTATTCCAGGAGCAGGCTCTCGGGGTCCTGCCTTCGCTAGGGGAGCTTGAAGCCTGGGCTGGTCGTCTGGTTAGCGCAGTCCCTCTGGTTAGGGGCCATCGGGTTCCTTACGAGTCTGAACGCCGAGCGCGTCTGAGCGCACCGACACCCCGCGGATCAGCAGTACGGAGGAGGCGTGGAGGAGAGAGACAGGGAGGGGGAGGGATGTATGGGAGGAGAGGACTGGGGACACCTCCTTAAAACACATCAATATCCAGCGGCTCACTGCAGAAACGCCTAATGCATAAATATGAGCGCGCTGTGGAGACGGGATGGTGAAAAGCTGCGGGCCCGGTCCTCCGCCGACTGGGTTGATATCATCGCTCGCCTCTTCCACCTTCGTCCATGTTTAATTCGTTCAGGAGCGCCATTCCTGTCCAAAATCAGCCTTTTTATTATCGTCATGAGTCACTCCATCACTTGTTGTCAAAACGGGAAAATTAATAAATCCCTAGTGTCTGGTGATATTGTTTTCGTGGATGTTTTATAAATGTTGTCCCTATATGGCACAATTGATCGCTTAATTCCTGTCATATTTTCCAGTTCTGCCAAAACAACAACCAGGAACATGTTTAGAAAGACCTACACAGATGACTAAACCTGGTGTGGACTTGCTCCTGAAGCTGATCACATGCTAATGTGGCTCTGGGAAAGAGTTCAACAGAAGATATTAATGCCATTTCATGTTTATAATGGATCGAAAACAACCAACGAACATGATGTGAAAACTTAATTTCCCCCATTGTTTTCATTTGTTCAATGCACCTTATAATAAACAAACTCCTGTACACTGCAGTTCAAAAGTTTGGATTCGGCGTATGCATGCCGTTCATGTTTTAAAGAAAAACGGATTTCCAAAACATGCAGAGCCCAGTTGCAACGTGTTGTGGTTCGATAATGGTAGAGGGTCACTTGTGCTTTTTGTGTACTGGAAAACAAATTCAAAATCCAAGTTCCAACATAATTCTCCCCCGTCATGCAACACTATGGGGACATCAAATAAACAAGGTTTAATTATGTAATTCTTCCGTTTAAAATGAAAATAATACACCTTAACAGAGGATTCTAAACCTTTGAACGGTATAATGACAAACTTATCCAGAAGGTCTGTGGTGTGTTCGGTTTGCATGTTGTCCCCGTGTCTGTGTGGTTTCTTCTTCCCACCAGTTTAAAGACATGTAAGCGGATTGAAGGCTCTAAATTTGCAGTAACGGTGCAAACATTTGAGTGTGAATAGTTGTCTGTGCGAGTCAGTAGGTGTATAGACTCAGGCCCCGGCCGCCCTGATCAAAGATAAGCGTGTATAGATAATGGATGGAGAAGGAAAAAATGATGCGCATTCAGTTTCACCTTTGCCAGTTTATTTGTGCTGTGCTTGTACCTCGGAACACGTTGTTGCTCAAGTCTTTTTCTGAAAGCCAGTGGCACAGAGACTCCCATTTGATCCAGAGCACCACTTAGAGAGCAGTGTGGGAGAACAAGGCCACTATGCTAATGCACCAGATGCAGGGAGAAGTGCACTTAGGAAGAATCCTAAAATGTCATATATAATATCAAGTACCACACATACAATACATATGCAACCATATGTAAACAATCAGTTCTCAATGTCTGGAAGATTCAAACCACCTTTCTCCAGACTACTGTGTAAAATATTATTAATAAAGCTGCCTTTTTTTTAATAAGATGCTACCTTTCCCGCCCGCAACAGTATTCAGTGGAAACGACCGCATAGAAACTAAACGTACAAATATATTCACACAGTGGAATTTCATAGATTTTCATTTGGCAATAAAAAGGTTTCAAAATTTGTCAAAGTAAAATGCATGTCTAGAAGGCGGCCTCTTTAATACTTTTTTTTTTGGGGTGTTTTTTCTGCAGGTGGCCTTGTATTGTTCATGGCGTCTAGAAATGTTCTCTATAAAACTACGTTTTAGAGTTGAAGTTAGAGGCTGAACTTGATTTCTGTCTAAAACTGAAGAATGTTATGGAATCATTTCAGGACTAAAGCGACTTAGACCGGTTGTGGGCAAATACTGAATAATTCAGTCCACAATAAATTTGCAAAATATGATGAAAACCTATTTTTTCTTCACAAAATAGATTGCTTTTACCTGGATTCAATTCTGTAAAAGGTAATTATGCTGGTTTACCTCTTTCAGGTTTTATATCTTATACAATGCTAAATACCAAATCCACACATCATAGCTGCCCTTCATCTGACTCACTCTGCTGTCTTCGAACTGCAGAAGAATCTAGTGGCTTGTAGAGTCCACGGCACAGACTGTGGCATGTTTCAATAATAATCCAGTTCATGTCTCCCTCACTAGTCCTCAAACCCCAGAAATTCCACATCCATGTCATCAGTTGACTGAAACAGGTCCCAGAGCTTCAGCATGAAGTTGTCTGGAATGTCTCTCTGCTTTACGCTTTCAACGCGTGTGTCCACTTTCCGTCTCTTGCGTTTATAAACTCTCACCCTCCTCTGTATTTTCCGCAGCGGAGAGAAGCTGTGTGAAGGAAGACTTTCTTCTTCTTCTCTTTCTGAGAGGTCGTTTCCAGTCATTTTGTCAACCGATATGTTTCCGTCGTGAACAGCCTCACACACTGAGGAACCCTGCTTCCCATCAGACTCCTCTTGTTGATTTGTTATGACATTAAGACATTTTAAGGAAGCTTCATTCTGGACAATCACATTATGGGAGCAGGAGGTTGAGCTGTTCACGTCTGGAGTTGTTGTTGTTTGGTCCACCTTGTTGACCGGAGTAACTCTGGAGGGAATAG
Organism: Anarhichas minor; assembly: GCF_050575085.1. Classification (NCBI taxonomy): domain Eukaryota; kingdom Metazoa; phylum Chordata; class Actinopteri; order Perciformes; family Anarhichadidae; genus Anarhichas; species Anarhichas minor. The sequence continues at coordinate 3,857,735 of NW_027466487.1, read as the reverse complement.
AGGCAACACATTCACCTCTAGAGGGGGCTGTTTCCAGCCTGGGCTCGGGAATTTGAGCCTGCTCAGCTTTTTGAGAGCAAGAAGTCAAAGAATTCTTTCTGCACGGCTGTTTACGTGCAAGAGATTTGTGCTTGGATCTGTCTGGGTGAGTGTAATGGCTCCTCCTCTCTCTCGGACTCAGAGGAGTGGAACCAGTGACTGATCCTATTTGTAAAGTGTGTGCCGAGTGAGATCCCTCATCGACAGTCCGATGCTGCTCTTCTTCTTTAATAATCTCCGTGTTATCGAGATCTCCCTCGTGTCTTTGCACAGTCGTCCCAAACGGTCCCGGAGCCATCAGAACAGAGGAAACACTGCATTTAGGTCTAAACAGGAATCAAAGAAAAGGTTTTGTGAGTAGAGTGGAATAGAAAGATAAAAAGGTCAAAAACACATTTATCTACATGTGAACATTTAATGTTGATGAACGTTTTAGAAGGAATGTGGACAAGTTACCCTTTAGCTTTTGTTTGGATGAGGAAGTTGCAGTGCAGAGTTGAAACCAGTTTGTCCACCACCGAGTATTTGTCACTCTTGGAGAAAGCCTTGTGACGCTCACTCTTTAGATGCTGAACAAAAATACAACAAATCACAGTAGCATTAGAATTGTAACACATTTATGCACAAGGACTAGATGCACTGTTGTAACGCTAATTTACTAACCCTGTATGAATATATCGTAATAAACAGCTTTGTACAAGACTACATATAATCTGGAATTCTTTTGATTTAATAGGATGCCATACATACAGTATATCACTCTAGTCTGTGTTAAAAACTGAATTACTAGCATCAGCAGTTATAAACGAGAACTTAACACTGTGTGCAAGACCTGGTCATTGCACATGACCAAATACCGCCAAAATAATGTCTAAACACATCTTTGATGATTAGGTATTCAAAGAAAATTGTGGTTAATTCAAACAAATAAGGTGAAATATAATCACATTTAATAAGAATAGCTCCATATAGTCATTCAAAATAAAGACATAAAAGGTAGGTCTGCTCATGAATCTTCATATTGGCCCTTCAGTATAAGTTATTGTTTGGTATTGCATTGACAGTTCTCACTTTTACATGCGGTAACTCACCGTTGTGACGTTCTCATATTTGATCATACAGCACTCGCAGTAGCCGCCTCGCTTCTTGTCTTTGTTCTTCTTTCGGCCGTTTGCGAGCTCTTCACTGGCCGAGGCTTTTGCACCTCTGATCCCAGAGGTTGCACAAATAAAACCAAACTAAGGTGAAAACAGTCTGGATTGTAGACATTTTGATGAATTTCATTCAGTCTTGATGGGTGGCTCTAAGAGTACCAACTTCAAATTGTGCGGACAAGCACTTTTCAAACCCACAGACCCTTAAATTCTACTCAAGATCCCAAAGTTTCAAAAGATACAAAATGTGTCAGACTGATTTACACATAAATGTGTAGAAATGTATGCTGGAATAAAGTTTTGATTGATTGATTGATTGATTGATTTGCAAACAGTGTAGACATTTGTAAAAAACAACATTGTAAACAGTGTGGAAAAATGTAAGTAGTTACTTTATTTTCCACAATGTTGAGTTAGTTTCTTTCTTCACCACACCGTATTAATTAAAAACAGAGCAACACTATTAACCGAGAACAGACGTCATTAACAGAACTTCAATAAACAACATAACTGTAAAAGATATAGATTACTGAAAAATACAAAGAGAGCTGGGTGCAAAAGTTAGTTAGTAAAACTAACTTTGCCCCTGAGAGTAATCTTAGGTGGGATTTGGTGGTTAAAATGTATTTTTAAAAAATTCAAAATACACCGTTTTTGTGAACTTGTGACATACTGACCACATTAAATTAGCTGAAAGCACAGCAGAGAAGAATCAACATACCTGCGTCCCGGCTGTTTGTTTCCAGGAAGAAGCTTGTCGTCGACACAGAAGGGAGTACAGGGAGGAAGCGTCTTCAGGTTGAACTCGGGCATGTTCGGCATGGTGAGGTAGATTGGTCGGTAATGTCTGTGGAAGGGGAAAGAACCAGAACAGAGTCAATAGATGTCGTAAACAACTCAAAGACAGTGCAGCTTCGTTTAGTCTTCTGTCTCTTACCTGCTTGAATCCTCCACCTTGACGAAAGGTTTAGTGATTCGCCCTCCTGGAACAAACATCATTCATAGTCCATTTAAAGTTGAGCATATTTACAAAGCATCAAAAACAATGGAACACATTTCTACCGAAAAGAAATAAAAGACTGGTTAAAAACAATATTACATTTACCTCTGCATTTCTGAAAGCCTTGCTTTACTGACGACTCAGCTTTGACCTATAAAGAATAAGCATTTAAAAACACAATTTTACAACGTTAAACCAATCATTTTTAGGATAACAATCCCATAATGTGATTCAATCTTTACAAAAACTCATTTAAGAATTTGAACCCGTAAACCTACACTTGTTTTGACGGCAGTGGTAGCAGCACACCGGCTGCTGACAATCTTTTTTTTCTTCTTAACATATGCGATTATATCTGAAAGTGACATAAAAGATCATTATTTTCATTTATACATTAAAATGAATAAAACGGTTTTATCAGCTTGTTACGTTATCAACAGCATACCATCTATGTAGAGGATTTTCACCCCCCACTCCAGAGCATTTGACAGGATCTTGTTCATTTTCACCCTCTCCTAAAAGCAAACAAATGTGTATAAGCACAGAGAAGACACACGGCAGTTAAAGTTCCTCACTAAACTCAGTCTTCATCTAACAAACCTGCTCTTTCACCACTTTCTCCACCAAAGACTTCCCTCGACTTGGAACAAACTGAAAGACAAAAAAAGAAAATCTATGATATTAATACTTAGTGAAAATGATCAAGAAGGGAATTGCACAGGCTAGATGTGAAATAGACCTAATAGACCTAAAAACATGTCAGCACTACAGCTGATGAATGAAAGTGAACTCACGGTGTCTGTTTGGCCCTGAGACTTGCTTCTGATGGTGTCCCGGTTTGATCGGGGGGGAGGTGAACTTGGGCCAGAGTTCGGGCTGGGAACAGGAGAGTCCTGTCTGATGCAGTGCACATATCTAGCCTCCCTCTTGTTGGACACCAGATATTTGATTTCCTTACTGAAGAACTTTTCAACAGTCTGAGTGACAAACGAGAGAAAACAGGATCGTCTTTTTAGAGAAAGCTTTAAGACTTTTAGAACAGTTCATTCCAGAATAACAACTGCAAACACAGAGGGAACCAATCTAAATACATGTTTAGTACTAATCGAAATGTGTCCATGACAGAGTTTTGAAAACTGTCGAGCACAGAAGCTGGCATTGAATATCCTCCGAGTCTGATTTGTAATCTAATTTACTCAGATATTTTCTCTGCCACTAATATTTCAAAATGTCAACCAATACCCAGCACTTCTATCGTATTGCAATCATCATAAATAGTATCATAACGAAGAAAAAATAAACCTTGGTAAGTCTGGTAAGTGCAGCGACACAAGAAGAACGTTTAAAAAAAATAAAAATATATACAGAGTTCAAAATAGTTTTAAAAAAAAGGAAACTATGCAAGAGCAACTAAAGACAAGATGTTAAACCATTATTGTCCTGTAACAATGCTACCAAACAGAGGAGAAAGCTGGGTGAATCCTGGAGGAAATATAACATTACTTGTTGTGAATAACTCTGTAACTTCATGGATATGTCGAGCTGGTACAGGAGAAATGACAAAGATTCGAACCTTTTCTGAAAGCCACAAAAATAGGAAAAATGTGTGTTTTTTTCTCACCCCTCCCAGGTCTTTGATGTCACTCTCCAATGTCTCTGCTATCCTGTTTGAAGGCAGATCCAGGAAAAACACTTTCCCAGCAAAAGGTTTGACTTGAGCAGCAGAGGACACACATGTTGGCTTAGCTTGGCTCAGCATTGGTTTGTCACCAGTGCTGACTCCTTTCCCTGCAAAGTACAGTCACAGGATGCGGGAGGGAGATTGACGAGCCCCCTAAATATCAGCTGAAGAGCTTGAATAAGTGGTCACTACTCAATATAGTGATGAATCACTTTAAACCATTCATTATATTACTGATCAATGATCTAATCATTAAGTTGGCGTAACCCTTACGTTTCAAACGTAGCTAGCGTTAACTCGAAAACACGGAAACAGACTTTGGTTTTAAAAATAAAAGTTTAGTGTAACATGGTGGCGTTAACGTTAGTAAATAATAACATTAACGTACCTTGCCATTTGGGTCCTGTTTGTCTCTGGGTGCGTTTCGGCTTCATTTTATTCTCTTTCATTGAGATAATATGTTTGTATTGTCTTGAGTCAACATGGAAGTCCTTGTTTGTCCGCTGTGTGTAAACAAAGAAAGGGTTATTTACAAAGAGGGGCCTGAAAACGAATACATGAGCAGTGTAACGTACGTCTATAACTGTTAGTGCGCACTGCTCCCGTTACTAACATTTAACTGTAACTTACCGTCTTAACGTTAACATTAGTTATCGTTTCTCCGGCGGACAGCTTTGTCGGTTAACGTTAGCTGCTTTGCGCAACGTACGCTACATTATTTCGTGAGCTGAAATTTATAATAACAATAATGATGAAACGTTTGCTACAGCAAAGTATGCATTGGCAGGGTATTTTACAACTGTTAAGACACGCGCTAGTCAGTTTACAATTCACAAACACGTATCTTTCCCGCTTTAAATCCAATGGTGGAGGAGGTATGTGTTGCCATGTTTGACACTTTCTGGTCACGTAACCACTGTCACGTTTAAATGCATTAAGATCCCAGTTCATACTCACATCAGTTTTGTAAAAACATATAGTTCAGATTGTTTTTCTTAAAAAATAACTTTCCGTCTTTGGTGAACGCTTTCTGTCGTCCCTTCTGGTTTTACGGAAACTCTTCAACCCTGGCAACCTCAGAAATAAGTAAATGCTCTCTTTGAGTTTGAATGTGATGTTTCCACATTACTGTAAAAAAAAAAAAATAGATAACGTTACGTTAAAAATCTATAGCTAAAATAGTTTTTTTTACAACAACATTGTATACATTGTATGTGCAAATATTTAGTATGACCGTTATTGTATTTAATGCATCATACAATTAAGAAATTTCCAAGAATGTGCTCTGCTGAAACTAATACTGGAATGTACACCGAAATGTCATCATGTTACTAATATTGTATGGTCCGTTTGCTGAGTAAACTAAGCAGCGAGCTAAGGTTACAACCCCGAAGCATACACGTGTTTCCGATTGAACCTGTTTCAGGAAACTTTAAACCCTGAGAGTGATGTGCTTCTTAATGGGAGACTTCGTAGATGCTGGGGCGGTTTAGCGGTAAGTAGTTAGCTACCTTGGGTTGACCAGAGAGCTCTCTTCTCCCTGTAGGTTAATGTTACAACACCTGGGATGTTATAATAACGTTTTAACGTGTCAGTGACCGCTAATTGGCACCTTTGGCAAATACGGTTCTTGTTTACATGATGACTGTCATGCATATTATAAACACCGTGTCTTTGTTTTCTTTAAGAATACAGTATGAGTGGTCACAGTCCTGCTCCTCCAGCCTTGAATGGCATTACTCCACTTCAACAGATGGTGGCGTCCTGCTCCGGAGCCATCCTCACATCTGTGCTGGGTGAGATACTAGAGACTATTCATCTGTCGTGTGTAATGACAGTATTTCCCCTTTAGACTTGTGTTTTTCAAGCATTGGTGTATTACAAGTACAGAAGATTTACATTTTGTATTAAAAGACATCACATTTTCCAAAATTTGTAGTGTACCAAATTTTATACATGGAGGTTCATGTTACGTTTTCCTTTTTTCAGTTACACCTTTGGATGTCGTGAAGATCAGACTGCAATCACAGAAAAATCCCTTTCCCAAAGGTATTATGATCAAGTATGTCAAGTATTGTGTTTAATACAGTAAATATTAAATGACCACATACATTTCTGTCAATATCTTTCAGGGAAATGCTTTGTCTACTGCAATGGACTTATGGACCACATATGTGTCTGTGAAAACGGCAACTCCAAGGCCTGGTACAAAGCCCCCAGTCACTTCAATGGCACACTGGTAACCATTTCAGCTACCCATTCCACCAGTAACTCTTTACCAAATCAAATATAAAAGCTAGTCAGACAAGCACGTCTTCCCACACTGACTTCACACTCTGCGTCTCTGCAGGACGCCTTCGTCAAGATAGTACGCCATGATGGAATAAAGGCGTTATGGAGCGGTCTACCTCCGACCCTGTGAGTGAGAAGTCTTCTGTGTCTCTTTTATTCCCTTGCTGCACTTCATCCTCCCTGCTCTCCTCTTAGAGCCCAGTTACATAGAAAATGTGTTTGGTCGACAGTCATTTAGCCTGCAGCTGATGCGCTCATTGAGGGGGCTTTCATTTGAAGTTGTGCCAATTAGTGGCAAACCACCCCAGGTTGTCTTGTGGGCTTATTACCAAAGATTGATTTATGTTAAGTATTATCTTAATGGAATTTTCTTTAATGAATCACATTGCTAATTAATGTATTGGTGTTGCTTTTGTGGTTTAATTTCCCCTGCTTGGACTAATCTTGATTAAGGCATAATATATGGTTATTTTCCATGTGTGTTGTCTCCAGTGTGATGGCAGTCCCTGCTACAGTAATCTACTTTACGTGCTACGACCAGCTGTGTGCGGTGCTGAGGGTCAGGATGGGAGACTGCGCTCAGGAGGCTCCTCTTCTGGCAGGAGCTATCGCTAGAGGTGAGCTGACTGCTGTCCAGCTCTTTGTTATAATTGTCAACATCAATCACTGTTGATCGTCTGCATTCAATTATTCTTTAGAGAACGCAACATACCCCCTTCTTAGTCGAATAGGCGTTTCTGTGTCGTCAACTAGCATTTCTTAGTTAGTTGTTTTTCATGCTTTTTTTTAAACTTATTTCCAAGAAATGTCTGAACACATCTCTGGTAAACACAAGATTTAAACATGGGGATATTTAAGGGGATTTTTTTTTCAAATCAGTTTTACAGATATGTCGATTAAATCAACCAATCGATTAATCGATTAGTCGACAAAATCGTGTCAATCGACAAAGGATTTCTTTGGTCAAGGACAGCCCTAATATCTATTTAACAAAGAAACTACTTGGTGAAAAGGCATCTTTTGAGGAATTAGAGTTCCTTTCACCGTGGAGTATTTTAATATAATTAACATGCTCCACCATTTTTTTTTTTTTGTGTGTGTGTGTGTGTCAGTGGGTTCAGCGACAGTGATCAGCCCTCTGGAGCTGATCCGCACGAAGCTGCAGTCTCAGAAACAGTCGTACAGGGAGCTGACTGACTGCATCCGCTCTGCAGTGCGGACAGACGGCTGGCTGTCTCTGTGGCGAGGTTTGGGGCCCACACTCTACCGAGACGTGCCCTTTTCAGCCATGTACTGGTACAACTATGAGAAGGGCAAGAGCTGGCTGTGTGAACTATATAACACCAGAGAACCCACGTTTACAGTTACCTTCTTATCCGGAGCGGTGTCTGGCTCTGTAAGTGCATCAGCATTCAGCCTGTCACCCTGTAGAAACAGAACTCCACAGAAAATATCATTAATGAACATAAATAGTGATTTATACATATTTCCATCTCTTTCAGATCGCGTCCATTGTAACGTTACCTTTTGATGTCGTTAAAACGAGAAGGCAGCTGGAGCTGGGAGAGCTACAAGCAAAGAACTGTAATTATGTCGCTATTCTGTATTGTTATATTAATTAGTAAATGCTTTTGAAGATTACAAATGTCATCAAAACATCAGTGGATTCCCAACCAGGGGCACGTTTTAGGATTGGAATAGGATTGGGGTTTTTCAACATTAAAGCTACTTAAGGGAGGAAAAAAAGGAAAACTATAAATAAAGGGATTATAAATACGTTCAAATCCGCACATTTAGAACATGACAAGTGGTTTTGATGAAAAGGTACGTGAGCTCGTCTGAGAGGGCTGTGAGGTCCAGACAAACAGGTTGTTCTGACACTTAATCCGTTAAGTCCTTTGATGTTGACTGTTGTCTTTGTCTCATCAGTGTCCTGTCGGGTCTCCTCCTCCACCTTCAGCATGATGAGCAGGATTGTGACGCAGGACGGCTTTGGTGGACTGTTTGCAGGTAGATCCTCTCGTGATATTTAGTGAATCATTATATTAGACCTAACTACTTGGCATGTAATCGATCCTCTTATCTGTTGTCTCTCTGCCAGGTTTCCTCCCAAGGTTGATTAAAGTGGCCCCGGCTTGCGCCATTATGATCAGCACTTATGAATTTGGCAAAGCCTTTTTCCGCAAACGCAACCAGGAGAGGACACTCGGCCCACTGCAGACCAGTAACACCTGATAGTTTTCTAGTCATTTCTCTCCAAACCAGACACAAGTACCGCTCCACTGTACCTGGAGGGAAAAGGGTAATGTTGCCCAATTAAAAACACACAAGCCGAAATTGAAGTGAAAAAAAATAATGAACTACATGATCCATTTCTGCACTACAAGATTTATATGAAATTATTTTTATTAGTATTTATAATATTCTATGATTTTTATCATTGCGGCTACAAATTCTGTGCACACAACTGAAAATAAATAATGTTTTGTCTCATCAGTGTTCAAATCACATGCTTTCTGATGCATTTAACAGCCAGCAGATGGCAGCTACAGTTTTGTTAATAAGAAGTGATTCTTCAAATGTGGCTGTCTCACTGGGATCGTGTGCACTGCCTCAAGTCCTTACATAAGAGATGTAAAATTAATTTCATCAAGTCAGCGTATCCTCCCCCGACACAGAGAGAGGATCTCCATGTTTTTAAACTTCCATAACAATCCCCTGTGAATGTGAATGTGTGTGACAGAGAGACGAACACTAAACCTGTGCCAGTGTAAAGCCATGAGTGTTTTTCAGTTTGACAAGAGACTGTGGAAGAGGACTGTGACACGTCGACTTTTTGAAAATGTGACGTATTAAATATACATACCAGATCTTCTCTGGAGATTGTTTTCAGTCATTGACTTTATACAGGCATTCTCACCACACTTGTTTATTGTGGACAAGAAACTCAGATGTCACTATCAAATTCTCACTGTTTGGGTAAGCGTAGTTTATTCAAAATGTGGGATAAAAAGCAAACAAATCCAATAAAACATCTGCTGCATATCTGTGCAAATGACTGCTGGAATGAACTCAAAGGAAAGTCATGATTCAGTGTTGAGGTACACGGCTAGTAACCAATAATAAGAAACGTTTTACTGATATTAGGCAAAGCCACTTGTTTCTCGTTCTCAAAAAATATCTGTTGCAAGATATTCTTTACTGGGTCGTAACAGATCATTATTCAGAGTTTTAGGAAGGATCCGTTTGTGGTAACTAGCCATTAAAATACTGCATTTGAGTAATTAATGGGAATAATAACAGGAGTCTGTCTGATAAAGTGGAACATTGAAGTAAATCTAGAGGTAAATAGTGAATATTAATCGTGGGGATTAACACCTGAGAATAAAACATGTTGCACTGTATTATGCACGACATAAGAAACTGAGAAAACATTTACACCGTAAACAAAATGTGACAGCATTATGTAAATCATTTGATGACATGACAAAAATAGAGTTACATTCATCATAAATTAAAGATTAAAAAACAATTATATAAATGCAGTGGCAGCAGTAACGGCACAGAAAATAATAAAAGACACTTTCAACTGCAAGAAATAATTCATGGTGACGAGAGACTGACGGAGGCCATCAGTATTGTGTGTTTCCTCAGAACTCTGATCTGATCTACAGTCAGTGTTGTGAGCATGCTAAGCTCTCCTGGGAAACCTTTCAGTCTTTAGTTCAGCTGACTATTATTTTAATTTATTTCCTAAAATGGAAAAAAACGATTCTCCACAGACAAACAAACAACCAACACATCAAAATAATTTAAACACATTGATGAAGTAACAGCAGGAGATACTCTATAAAGACTCAGAGGTTGTTTCAGCTGAATTAATCAGACATTATTCAGCCTGATGGAGCTGCTTTTCAGTTTTAACACAATTTAAAGAACATGCTACACCAGATTCTCAACTTGCAAACCTGACTTCCATCTGTTAAAGCTCTGGGCTCAACATTCTGAAAATAAATGTCTACAAATCAATACCCCCTACATTGAGAAAAGTTCCTGGATTGTCCGGCCCTGGTGAAGATCTGTTTATTTAGCTCTGCGTTCATTACGAGGGGGTGAAGCCTGGACTGCTGATCTCTGTTGCAGGACTGGCCAAACACTCGCTGGACTTCAGGCTGGCCAAAGACTTGTAGCTGGTGACTGAGGTCAGGGAGCCACACAGACCTCTTAGAGATGGAGTTTCCTCTTTACCTGAATGACAAGATACACGTGATCAATGCTCGCATCCCCCCTCCGGGAGACTACTCTGCTCACTCGCAGAAGGAGACGTACCTTGGTGATGCCAGTGTGTGCCAGTCGGCCTGGCCTCCAGACTCAGTGTGTGTGACGGTTCAAGAGACGTCTGGGAGAGACTCATGTCTGCAGACAGCTGCTCCAGACTCTGGAAGCTTTTCCTGCAAATAGAGGATAGAGGATCAATAAACACATAACTAGTACTGCAACAACTAGTCAATCAACAGGAAAAAATTGAGTCCAAGCAACTTAAAAACAAAAAGCAAACATTTGGTGGTTCCAGATTCAAAGAATTGATTATTTGCTGGTTTTCTTAGTTCCTTATCAATGTAAATTTAATACCTTTTGGAAGATCAAGAATACAAAATCTGTATTTTATGTCTGTACAATAGCCAAAGTTGTTTGTGAACAATTAAATCATAAACGATAAATCATTTAGATTGAGCAATAATGGAAGTAATCATGAGTTGGAAGCTGGAGGATGTAAACTCATCTACATACTCCTCCCACTGGCCCCTTCTCTTCCTGTACAGCAGCGTGTCCAAGGCAACTGCGTTGGTATCCAAGGCGACAGGAGATGGCCACTGATTGGTCAGATGGGCGGTCAACTCTTGCCTGGACTGCAAATCATTGTTCTTCAGCACCGTCCTGAAGACAATAGACGTCCAGAGTCAGAGACAATTCCTTAAATTAATAAAGACTTCAAATAAAAAAAAAACAGGAGGGGAGTCATTAAATGCAGTAATTTAAGGCACAAATAACATAAAAAGGCTTGAACTGAGACCTACTCAAACTGTTTTTTGTCTGCGTTTTTATTCTTCTCGGGCAAAAAAGCTAAAAAGAAAAACTAGAAAAGTAAGAAAACGGTGTCACCATTACAGATACACATTTGTCCATAAAGAGCACTAGCAAGTTTATTTTTTTCAATATACAGTATAAAGTCCCACTACATATCTTGGGTCACAATTATTTATTAACCAAATTGAAGAGAGTTGTATAGCGATTTTTACAAACTGTCAGATCTCTACTCAGTTTGGACAATTGATGGAAATTCCTGCCGTCTCTTTTTTTCGGTAGGGATATATTACAGCTAAAAAACATTTTTATTTTATTTGTATACTTTTTTTAACAAGGCAATATAGTTTCATTGTAGCTTTAGTTTTTCTTAAGATATTGTTTTTATTTGGTTTCAGCTTACAATGTTTTTCACTGCTTATTTTTATTTTAGTTTCAGTATTGGCTGATGATAATAACCCTGCTCCAAACTGCCCCAGAAGCCCACACTATTACCTGCATATTTGACTGTGCAAATACTCTCTGACTCACATTGTCATTCTCAAAGTTTGTCTGTGTATTCACTGACTCTCGCTCTGTCGACGCTGCATGCCACGTTGCTTTTTGCATCGGAAAACATCCAATGACTCATCTCACCGACTTGAGACTGCAGCTTCATTTCCAGAGATTGTTACACAAATCCTCTTGACAGACTTTGTAACTTACAGTAAATTAGTGATGAAACAGAGGAAGGGTAGTTTCACTGATTAGAACATAAATTTAGAGACACAACACTGATGCAGCTTTTCCTCTTGGCTAAAAGCAGCGATTGATTCAACAACACACAAATAACAAACCACCTGCAACCTCCAGGCTTCTTGCTGTGTCCTGAATGTCAAACTCAAAGTCCTCTCCACCTCACCGTCAGTAACCTCACATGCACTGACAAACACACACACACGGAGCAGGATGAACTTACAGTTGGTCCTGTAGTTCCAGTACGATGTACTCAAGCTGTTCTTTCTCCAGTGCGTGGGAGAGGTGTGCGTCTTCTAGGCTCTGCTGAAGAGCTTTGTTATGAGACACAGCCTGTGACAGCTGGGCTTCTCGTAGACAGACCAGCTCTTCCAGGTAACCCTGAGACAAAGACACACACAAGCACATACACACTCTGTTTTCCATTTGTGTGTCTAATGCCATGAAGGCACTGCTGAATACACATCAGAGTTCTTTGCTTTGGCTCAAAGCAAAAGAAATAACCGTAGAGGACAGCTGTGGCAGCTCCATCATGTTGAATAACAGCTGATGCCAAACAGGGAGGAAACCTGTAATGACCATAACTAATATTAAACACACACATAATACCTTCTGCTCCAACGTCATTCGGTACTTCTGCTCAAAGCGTTTGCACTTGCTGACCAAGTTGCTCTGCTCTGTGAAGATGGAGGCAGCGGTGGCCATCTTGTCGGGGGTGCTGCTCTCACTGCCACTGCTCCCCAGAGTCCTCATCTCCTCCTCGTCGCTGCTGATGCTGCTGTCTGCACTGCACAGGGAAGCAGCGTGAGCCTCATACTAGCACACATCCAGCACAGCAGCGGGAGGTAAACAGCAGCCCGTGGGCCGAATCTGACAAAAAAAATATGTGCCCCCAACCCCCCGACCAAAGCTGAAGGCTCTCATAGTTAAAAATGTTACACTATTTTTCACAAATCCAACGCAGATAAAAATGTAAATAGAAGGATCATGTAAATCCCACTAAATAACAACCTTGTTGAGCCCTGCTTTAGAGTACACTGATGATGAACTGTGTGATTTGACCTCACGTACTTCTGAGTGAACTTCAAGTAAGGCGTGTAGTCGATCACAGCGGGGCAGCTGCCATCCAGACTCTCTCCTTTCAGACAGAAGCTAAAAGACAGGATGGAAAATCAGATCAACGCCTCCCAGATCTACAGCTTTAAAGTACTAAGTCCATATCTGCTGCACCAGTGATTATTTAGGTGTGTCCAATTAAAGGGGGTTGAATACTTATGCAACTTTGATCACTTTGTAGCGATCCGTTTTCTTTTTTTTATTGTCGTCAGCTTTCTGTAATTAATGTGCACGTCACAATAAAAACATGAAACTTGTTCAAAGACAATAAAGCATGAAAACTTCAATTTTCCTTTTAAGCTCCATTAACATGAAAGCCTTTTGGATCAGCCTTAACATTTTGAAAGGGATTGTTACTTTACCGATGACACCACAAATGCATTTCTTGCAGAGAAAGCTACACACGGACTGTGCAACGGGGAAGAATTAGCAGAATGTGATTGGTACCTGAAGTCGATGGTGTTGAGTCCAATGAGTGTGTCTGCTAACAGCCCCGCCTCCTCTCCCAGCATGATCGCTCCATCCTCGTAAAACCTCCTACAGTCAACACGTGAGAGCACATTATTGGTATTAATTCAACTCCTCTAGATCTAGTCAACTGGTGTGTGATAATTGAATGTTTAAGATTAAGTGTAAGAAGATCAAAATGATCCTGCAACATGCTGATGTTTCTAAATACGATTTTTATACTTGATGACCTGATCAAAAACATCATAATTGGGTTGAAGGGGAAACAGTGTGTGCAGTTTATGAGAACACATTTAGACCTCGTGGTTTTTAAGTCCTTCAGTGCAGATGAGATGTATTCTGATAATCTTTTCTCCATCAGAACCACTCTGATCCATGCCCGGCCCTGCAGAGACAAAGAAGTAACATTTAGTTAGTGGAAGCTCATAGAGTTCTTGACCTGTGTGTGTGTGTGTGTGTGTGTGTGTGTGTGTGTGTGTGTGTGTGTGTGTGTGTGTGTGTGTGTGTGTGTGTGTGTGTGTGTGTGCGCGCGTGTGTGTGTCTTGTTCTCACCTACAGCCTGACTGTAGAACAATGCTAGCTCCAATTGTTTCTGCAAAGTAATCTAAAACAACAAACGCCTGTGCCGCATGCGTGTGCTGATGTCAGGACAATTTTGGACTCATAGAAGATGTAGAGCTGTGCATCTACTGATTTATATATGTGTAATTATGGCTAAATTACACATTTATTTAATCAAATGCTCTGTTTGTATTTGACTTTCTGACATTTAGAGATCCACGTTATTTACTTCCTTGCTGCCTCGGGTAGTTAAATCTGATCCCCAGAATGTTTTATCCTCACTTTAGCTCTCGATGATCGCACATTCTCCATGCTCTCGATGCTTCGGATGCAATTATGAGGGACTTTGCTGCAGGCGGCTTTTAGGTAATCCCAGAAACTCCGAGGACTCTCATAGCCAAACCAAGTTGTCTGACCTGAGAGGGAAAAAAGACAGAAACAGAGGTTTGTACAAGCTTGAATCTGCATTTACGATGCTCTGAATTTTTAAGATGCACAAAGCAAGTTCGTACACGTTACTCAAATGGAAGTGGATCATAGTTGAAGGGTTTTTCACCCAGAAATTACATTTAAGTCACATAAAATGTGCAAGCATTGAACTTAAATTAAGTTTAGTGGCTGCTTGGGGTGGTAAAAATGTAATGAAAAGAGTTTAACTTTCTGTAAGTGGAGACCTCAAATATTGATCTTTAACAGGTCAGTATCTATACTATCGTGCAAGCATAATAAGAATACACTGCGTTTGATACTGAGAATATTCTCACACTAACTACACTCATCTCAATGAAGGGAAAATAAGATGCCCATTACTATCTAAACTTCACTGCAATTTCTGTATTAAAATTGTGCATATTTTTCGATTCTCTCTTCGTCCTGATGATTTGATTTGACGATTTAAAGACACATGAAACCACAAAGTCTGCTGCTCATTTCCTGCTGACGACCATTATCACAGATCAACCCCCCCCCCCCCCCCGCCCATGTTTCCTGTCAACTATCATCTATTAAAGTCAAAAAAACAATATGTCACTCTGCAGTATAAATATAACTCAGTTATGCATGTGGACGAGAAGAGGGTTGCTTACGTTTTTTACCTTTGAGTCGATGACTGAGGATGTGCTCCAGGATGGAAACAAAGTTAACAAACTCTGGAGATGCATCGTCTATCGTGTCAAAACAGGAGCGGTCCAGCAGAGTCTTCACTGAAAACCTGAGGCAAAAGAAGATGCACACACAATTTTACCAAAGCATGGAGCTTTATAGGCATTTACCAGGACGAAAGGTCAAAAGACACAACTGGTTGCATTATGGGAATAGTAGGAGACAGCGTTTCAGTTACACACACTAAAAAGTCTGAATATCTTGGCCCCTGCTTTTTGGAAGAGAGTATAAAAGTGTGAGGGATCTATCGACATTTTTCTACACTGACATCCAAGTGTGTCCAAAATATTTTCTTTATTACTGTCGGATGCCAGACTGAATGAGACAAAGACACACTCGGACTACCGGTAATGCACGTAAGAACAAACAAGCAAAAAGAAGAATCTTAATTGAGATAAAACAAACAACGTAAAAGGCACAGAAAATAAACACATACGGCCTACATCGTTGAAATAAGGCTTCGATTAATATCCTGTGATGAAACCAGTCATGATGAGCGGCCCTATGACATGTGCACCGACGACTCTGTCTAATCTGGTTTCAACTGATTAGACAGGAGAGTTAATGGACGAGGCTGCAATGTATGTATGTGTGTGTGTGTGTGCGTGTGTGTGTGTGTGTGTGCGCGTGTGGTGTAAATTCTGGCAAATTGTGTGTAGCCTTTAACGTCAGCTAAATAATCTGACTTCATCTCTCCCGTTGCTTAGCAGCAGGGTGACCATAGTGCGTGCTTCCAGCGACAGAAGACGGACAGATTTCATCTTATTTTCATGAATACGGGCAGATTTGAATCACATATCATGTATATTTACTTTCAGACACTTTGAAAAACAATTTCCTAATTTCCTCTCTGTGTAGAGTTTACTGCATTTCTCCTCTCGGGGATTTTTCAACATTCAAACAGTAAAAATCGAGGCCCTGGGACTTTCAGGCAACGTAAGAACCACAGAAATCCTGAAAAGTCGAGCATTTAAGTGACTTAATGTGCAAGCACCTCAGTGCTGAGGTGCTTGAAGTCGTGAGAACCCTGTTGCGAGTCGACAGACAACAATCATCAATGTTCCCTTTGAAAAAAATGGTAAATGATCAACCTTGTGCTTATGAATGAGAGATGTTACCAACAGGACACAATGGATTCACAAAATGTACATTTTAAACTCCTGACAACAAATGGTTATTCCCACAATCAGGACACCGTTTAAAGGCACCATTATTGTTGGCTGATTAGACTGCACAATGACAGATCTCCATTTTTCTCACAGAAGACATTTTGAGCACAGGTGTAAACAATACATGAACGATGGCTTATTTCCATTTAGGTTTATCAGGAAACTTGTGAAATGTGAATGTCCCTTTCTGGAGTTAGTGTTTGGTTTGTCCATTCTGAGCTACTGTATCGACATGGCGGCTCTGTGAAGAGGTCTGTTGGTAGATATAAAAGGCTCATTTTAACGTAATAAACGATTCTTACTTTCAGGTGATTATACACTAAAGAAAACATACTTATTCATTTTATATTCCATGTCTGCCAATAGATCCCCATAAATGATTTCATATTATTAGCAACACAACTGTGTCTGCTGCTGTGAAAAAGGTATTTTGTGGAGCTGTACAGACTTTACGTAGCCAACTGGTTTTCCCCCTGAGAGGACAAACAATCATATTTCATTCATTCAACTGCTTGGTTATATAACATCACACAGGCTCTTATAAAGCACTGCTGCTCTTCTCTTTAGCATGAAGTGTATGAAAACATGTCCTCGGTTCTTTACTGTGCATTCATCTGCACAACAGCTCTTAACCTGAAGCAGTGTTTTGGGTGTTTTCCTCCATGTAATTAAATGATGGAAGGTAAACATCCCCTCTGTTCTCCACTAGTGCACAAGAGTTTGATGACTCTGCTCTGCGTTTGATTATGGACAGTAAAATGACTTTTCTTTTCTGCATCTAGAGAACACGAGCTCTAAAAACAACCGGCATCGTTTCAATGGCAGGTGTGTAACCGTGTTGACGGCTACTGCAGCAGCTAGACTCTGCTTAGCTCTCACACGCGCTTGCAGCAGCAATCTACACTTTTCTTGAAGCTTCAACCCCCCCGACAAGCAGCAGCCTGCTGGCAGGCGAATCAATGCAAACTCCTGCTGTGCAGAAAAAGCACTGTTCAAACCCACTTAACTTTGAATCAAAGTGAAGATCCACCAGTTTCCAAAGATTCCAAATAAAGTACCAGTCTCAAATAATGCACAATACATCCACAATGTATATATATTCACTCAATGTTAAACATCATGTATAGTTTAAATAAAGAGCAGCAACAAGCCAATACAATATACAATTATGTTGTAATATGTTTTGTCTGACCAACAGTAAAAAGTCCCAAAGACGTATCATATACAACAAAGAGAAAAGCATCAAATCTTCACATTTGTAACCAGTGAATATTTGGCATTTTCGTTTAAAACAAATGACTGAGATGATTCATCAATCTGTCAGTCGATTCATCCGAATCATTTCAGCGCTATAAGATTCTGTCTCAGTGTGGAAGACAATGATTTTAACATTAAAAGGGAACAAAAGTAGATAATGTAACGTATTTAAGGCAGTCTTAAAGACTCTTCTTAAACCTTTCTTAAACCTCAGTAATAATTCATCTTCGGTTCATTCATTTTGCAAATCTGTCATCACGACTCTCTTCTCCCTCCTCCGCTTGTACCAATCAGCGAGTTGATGGCTGGTGAGGAGGCAGAAAGGACCCGAGTGGTCAGCAAGGAGCACCTGCATCTGATAACTCTCCCTTTATATCCGTTTCAAGTGACGTTAACGGAGGAAGGCGTACGAGCCAGTCACCGTCACACCTCAAACCTGAAACATGAATTTGTTCTCCTGTTAACTGAGCAGCTGGAACAGGTGATCTTCTGTCTCAAACGCACCACAGGTACTGTCAGTCAGTAACCTGACATCTGCCAGCAGCTCTGAGAGGACCACAAATCAATACTCGGAGCACTTTTTACTTCAGCTCACGAAGAGAGGAGGAGAAACAGGCAGAAGGCTAGTTTGTGCACACCTCAGCATCCGTCAGCCATGTTTCAAATGTATCAAAACAGCTTATCATTCATGAATCCATTGAGGAGTTTCAGGCAATAAAGTTAAAACAAAAATGCACTTAATATTTAGCCACTTGAATGATGTTCCTTGTCGTGTCAAGGGGAGTCTTTAAACCATAAATTAGGGAAATCGAAAAAGAAACATATTATATTTGCAGTTACATGAATAAAACAATTTGAAAAGATTATAATAATAATAATAATAATAATAATAATAATAAACAACATTTTACAAATTGTCTTTGGTAGCAACATTTAAATTGGGGTGGGGTGGAATTTGAACTCATGACCTGAGTATTTCTACAATTCTGGGCTTAATCCTACACTGAACTGATTATGAGGGTCATTATAAGTGAAATGTAATTGTGCGGGCTGCTGGTGGTGGGCGTGAATGTGTATTTGTGTGTTTGAGTGAGTGAAGGAGATGCATATAACAAAACACACATGAGAGAGGCATTCAGCAGGGGTCAGTCAGCTGACATTCTAATTTGTTCTATAATGATTGAATCTATTTCATTCAGAGCAGACACAGAATGGATTTATGCATTTGAATTCATATCTTGGAGACCCGGGGTTGCGGTCCTGCTACCCAAGCTAACCTCACACAAACGCCTATTCAATTATGAATAAACAAATCTGCCGTCAGACGC
Organism: Anarhichas minor; assembly: GCF_050575085.1. Classification (NCBI taxonomy): domain Eukaryota; kingdom Metazoa; phylum Chordata; class Actinopteri; order Perciformes; family Anarhichadidae; genus Anarhichas; species Anarhichas minor. Next base: position 3,838,689 of record NW_027466487.1, on the reverse strand, counting down.
AGTTTTCATCCTCCTGGCATTAGAAGAAAAAACATTGTGAGGAATTCCCACCTGCACACCGTGAGCAGGTTCCTCCTCTCCACCACGGCGCTCCTGCCTGCTCCACGCCTGCGGATGACATGCAGCCCCACGCCAAGCGACGCCATCCCCGGTCCTTGTCCGGGCCGCTGCGAGGCGGAGGTGGTGCGCAGTGCCCGCTCCGCTCGCTCTGCACCAGGGTAGGTCAGGGCCAGCGGTCTCCGTCAGCCCGGAGGAATACACGCTGCTCAGCTGCAGGAGGGGCTGAACGCAAACCTAACCTGCAATGTAATAGGACTTCCCGTTGGTACTTTCAAAATAAAAGCTCAAACGTCAGACCAGCTGCCAATTTCTGACTCTAAATCGGTAATATAACAAAAAATGTAAAAAGTATAATGTAATATAACAAAAAGTAAGAATTGCAAACAACTTAAAAACCTTAGGCCAGCATAACTGAAAAACTAATTATTTTAAATGGCATTACACCAAAAATATAATTTTAATTCAAACTATGCAACACATGAATATATTTTTATTTTTAACATTTACAGACAATAAAATTGCAGTTGCCTGAATAAAAAAACATTAAAAATGCATGGACTTAACATGTCATGATCTATGTATCGTGCACCATATTTAGCTTTGTTCATATGTTCTGCTGCTATTCCACTAAATACTGAGTTTGAATTGAATGTTCAAATGTGCGCCTGATTTGGCCTCCTTTTATTTTGAAGGTAAATGTATCCAACCTGCAATAGGACTCTCTGCATATAGGAAGATGTTACTGGCTGCAGAGGGCGAGGCTATGTAGTCTATTGTTTGAGGACCTAAAGAAAAGGTGAGAGTGGCTGCTTTTCATCCATACACAAAAAAATATCTCGTCTGTTCAAGTGTTAAAAAGCTGATTAATCCAAAAAATGAATGGCATGTACTGTATCTTCACATTTAAGAGTTTCTCAGCTAACAATACCTAATTGAACATGAAATATATAGATCTATTTTACTACTGTGTGTAAACATTAGTAGACCTTTCATAGCATCATTAAATATTATAACTCACATCTTATTTTCCAGCGTCCATGTATTTTAAATGAGTTGTCAGTGAATACTATTGTGTCACCATATTACAGTCCTGTGTTTTGATCTTCATCATATGCTTTTTTCCACATTTGGGCCTTGATTGTGACATTTAACTGCCTATAAATTCAGTTAAGTCATCTTGAAGGAGGACAGCGTCATCTAGAGGCCTCAAGGAAAATAACAAATTCTGTCTGGGTTCCCTCCAACATCAGTGTCAGGCTCCAGGAGGTGGGTTGTCATTCGGGTTGGGTGGAAACTGATTACATATAATCAGGATTATAATAATAAGTAACTATAATCACTATAGACTACATATGAAACAAATCTGCAATTGGAAGTTATATCTTTAACGATTACTTGATTGTATTATAGATTGTCTGTAAAATATACAATTGTCCCAGCATGATTTTGTAATAGTTATTTGATTTGACCAATTCTGAATGCCAGATATGTTCTACTGTATATCAAAGTAAGTTCCTCCTCTCAGGTTGCCATTTTGAAAATCTGAATAAGTCTGTTAGAGGAAGAGCTCCGCTGTCTGTTGGTGGTTGAGAGTTAAAAGTACAAACTTATTATCCAGAAAATGTAAAGTATCAAAAGTAAAGTATTCTATTATGCGCTATGACCTGCGGGTTGTTTTTTCAATTCATTATTTTTTACTTTTGTGTAAAATATTGGATTACCCCTTTAGGCGTGAAACATTATCTGAAAAGTTTTGGTTGAACTGCTAACAACTCATAGAAATGTGAAAGATGACAAGATGCTACAACTAGACAATTATTTCTTTATAGGGTTACAAGACTATATCTATAGTTTATAATGTGATTTTTCTAGTTTATAATGTGATTTTTTATGTAAAATATTAAATCAGAAAATTAACTAGTTACTACACTTGGCAAATAAATGGCAAATACATTTACTGGCATAAAAAGTACAATATTTCCCTCTGAAATGTAGTGAACACGTGTTGCTGTGCCTCACAGACGTTAGATATTCATAAAGCCAGCCAACGAAACCTTTGCAACACAGTAAAAATGAGGAGCACGTTTGTGTAAGATATCATATGTTGTATGAGGATACGGTGCAAATACACCACAAAATAGACACAATAGAGTCTCAAGTCACAAACTGAAAATAGTATGTAGGCCTATATTAGTATCTTTACAATGCTGTTGTATTGCATTACATTTTTCCCTCTTTTAGTAATTTGCTATATAAATGATGTGTGCCTATATTTAAGTATGTCTGCATGAGAGGATCTACATAATTCTTAGATTTGAAATCAACACAAAGATGTTGAACAAACTCGTTACACTACAAGTGGCACGTAGAATCATCTCTATTAGAATATTTACTTGAGTCAAGCCAAACCAGAAGCGTCGTGTCTGGCAGTCATGTGATCAATCTGCTGTGCGTGGCTTTAGTTTCTGCACATGTACTTTCAGAGACGTGACTAACAGACCACAGGAGTGACTTTTACCCTGATGTGAACTCAGTGTCAAAAGTCTACAAAGGAAACACATGACATCGTTGTAAATATATTGACCTATACTGAGTTACTTGAAGACAATGAACGTGGTTCTGCTCTGCTTTGGTTTAACTTGAACAAATGTGAGGGAATCCATCAACAGGATTCAAACCTGCATTTACAGTACACTATAGTCTATATTTTGTACTTCTTTTAATACTCTTAGATATCAGTTACTTTTAAAGGAAAGTTATACAAAGAGGAGTAGGACAGGATATGATAACATTGGGTGAAGTCCGTCTTTATTGTACTTTAACAACACTATATCAGATTTCAACAAGAGATTAAACCATGGATATAATAATTAAACTCTAGATTAAGACCGTAGTCACGAAAATGAGGATTTTGATTACTTATTCAGTGTCTCCTTTGTGGTTGTAATTGTGCTGTCCATAGAGCAATGAAGATTACTCAACCTTTACACAACATTGTGTTTTATGTAATGCAGTAATGTCACTTGTTAAACGAGACACGCTATTCTATTTAGTTCAATCTCTCCAGAAAGAGTAAGAGAAGATTTATTGTGAGATGTCTCGTCATTTTTACTTCTGGAGTTTATTAAATAAAGATATCTCTTATAATATTTAGTTTTTCTGCCTCCAGAAAAACAACTGAATTTGAACAAAACACATATGATAAAACGCTGTGACTGATTCAATCATGGCCATGGAATTTACAAACATTAAATAGATGATATGTATCTCATTTTAGAATATCATGATGAAGTATTTTTAATATTATTCACCGTCCTCACTGCCATCATGTATGGTATAGTCATCATCATTAGCATTGATAGGACTTAATTATGTAATGCATTTGAAACTAATAGAAATAGGGGAATAAAAAATGTATTTCATCTGAATTAAAGAAAATCCAAATAATGTAACAAAGCAAAACACATTCATTATAAGGAGGAAGTTTATCCTTTACTCAAGAAAAAGTACCAAGTACCAATACATGAGTGCATAAGAAATAATTGTCCTTAATTCAAAACCCTAGTAAAAGTACAGAAGTATTAACAGCAAAATGTACTTTTAGTATCAAAAGTACTCATTGTGCAGAGCAATAGCACCTATGACTGATGCATTATTATATGGTGTTGATACTGATATTGTGTTTCTTTAGCTGGTGGAGGCGGCGCTATAGTTTGAACTATATCAGGTATTTTAGTCCAGAGGTTTCCAACCTATGGGGTCGGACCCCCTCCAGTATGTCACAAAATAAACATGAGGGGTCCTGAGATGATTGATGGGAGAGAAAAGAAGAAGAACTTTAAAAAAAAAAAATCTTTTCAAAACTGTATTAATTTATTTTCTCTAACCTGTACTTTATTTGTTTGGTGAAACTTTGGATAATTCTACTTCTGTTGGCCACAAACACGTATTTAAATCAAACTATGTGAGAGGCTTCGGGACATTCACTACAGAAGCTTGTAGACATCTGAAAGGTGACAAGAGGCCGAAACCAGACAAAGTTTTTTTGACAGAGCTCACAGGTCAAAAATTCTGGTTTAATCTTTAATGATGTATTGTATTTCTAAACTTATTATATGTGTTTATCTACAGTACAGCTGTCAATTAAATGAAGTAAAAAGTACAGTACATCCCTCTGAAATGTAGCAGAGTAGAATTATAAAGTTGCATGAAAAGGAAATACTTAAGTAAAGCACTAGTAGGTACCAGACTGTTTTTGTTCATGCTTAACTTAAGACAATAAGATGACAATGGAGTGTCGGCTGTTGATCGAGCTCGCCTCGGCCCTCATAGGCTACAACACCACAACACAGACCACACACCTCCATGCATTGCTTTCATTGCTGATTCCTTGTTTTGGAGTTTAGTTTGAGTTCATTATGTACGCTTGTCACATCATCTCTTTTGTGGAATTGGCTCTTCTCACGAAAAGAAAACATAAACCTTTGGACTTCACCAAGAAAAAAGTGTGAACCCTATCAACAGTGGGCTGTTGAACATTAACTAGTCTATTTAAAAAGTAAAAGTTCTTGCACAAAGCACATTTCACTAAATAAACAAATAAGACACAACTGTGCTGGCACTCTCACCTTTAGTCAGGGGTCAATCTCAGAACAAGTTCTCACAGTTTATAATTTGTGTTATAGGCACAATGAGTAGGATGTTTCGACTCAAAAAATAATCTCTAATAACCTCTGAATCATCACTTATGATCCACTAGAAGTTAGTGACAAATGTCTGTATCTGCAGACACCCTCCACTCTGCCTGTATTTTCTCTTTTATTGTAATTCTGGTGTGTTCGGGACATTTCTTGGCGTTTCTCTGCCCCTCTCTTTGCCTCCAGCTGTCAAGCCTTCATCCTCCTCTCCCTCGGGGCTCTGTTTCTGTGTGGCTCACGCTGTCATCGTTGTGGTCAGAATCGGAAGCGTGGTAATTTCCACTAAGACATGACAGGGAAACAGGCGGTTGCTGACAGGCTTCAATTAACTATTTCCTATAACGCCATGGTCCACTGACAGCGGGAGGAGAACAAACCGCGAGTGAGCTGAGATCAATTCAAAGCTCCACTTTATAACCCTGAGTCAGCCTCTCTCAGAGGCTCGTCTTGCGATAGGGTGGATATCAGCCTACGGCGTCACGGTTTGGATAAGGCACGCGAGGACAGGACAGGAGAGGAGCGAGGACAAGGGACTGAAGAGGCGCTGGTGTGACAAGCGTACAGCCCGGAGTAGGAGGGGTTGGTAGAGAAACGGTATGCCTGTGTTTGACTATTTATTTTCTTTACTCTAAATGTTAGGAAACATCTGCAGTATAACGATACAGTTCACAATGCAGACTGCGCCACTGAGCTTTGAATCCTGGTGTTGCTTTTTGGTGATTTGATGTTTTGTTTCATTTCTTCTCAGAGAGGATCATAGGTTATATTGAGACGTAAATATTTAGACAACAACCAGACATGGATGTGGACGAAATGGATAAATTGCCCGCGGCCAAACACGAACAAAATGGACATTTAAGGTACGCTTTTTAATTCCCTCTTGCTGTAGATTTCAAGAGCAATGCTTTTTTAAAACAGTGTCGATGCGCCCAAACCTGAACACGTGTCTCACTTATTCTCTGGAATATATATATATATATATATATATATATATATATATATATATATATATATATATATATATCTCAAAAAAATAAAGGGAACACTTAAGCAACACTTCCTAGATCTCAATGAAATAGTCTTATTAAATACTTTGTTCTTTACATAGTTGAATGTGCTGACAACAAAATCACACAAAAATGATCAATGAAAATTAAATGTATTAACCCATGGAGGTCTGGATTTGGAGTCACACTCAAAATTGAAGTGGAAAAACACACTACAGGCTGATCCTGGCTGATGCAAGGTCCTTAAACAGGCTGATGTAATGTCCTTAAAACAAGTCCAAATGAGGCTCAGTAGTGTGTGTGGCCTCCACGTGCCTGTATGACCTCCCTACAACGCCTGGGCATGCTCCTGATGAGGTGGCGGATGGTCTCCTGAGGGATCTCCTCCCAGACCTGGACTAAAGCATCCGCCAACTCCTGGACAGTCTGTGGTGCAACGTGGCGTTGGTGGATGGAGCGAGACATGATGTCCCAGATGTGCTCAATTGGATTCAGGTCTGGGGAACGGGCGGGCCAGTCCATAGCATCAATGCCTTCGTCTTGCAGGAACTGCTGACACACTCCAGCCACATGAGGTCTAGCATTGTCTTGCATTAGGAGGAACCCAGGGCCAACCGCACCGGCATATGGTCTCACAAGGGGTCTGAGGATCTCATCTCGGTACCTAATGGCAGTCAGGCTACCTCTGGCGAGCACATGGAGGGCTGTGCAGCCCTCCAAAGAAATGCCACCCCACACCATTACTGACCCACCGCCAAACCGGTCATGCTGGAGGATGTTGCAGGCAGCAGAACGTTCTCCACGGCATCTCCAGACTCTGTCACGTCTGTCACATGTGCTCAGTGTGAACCTGCTTTCATCTGTGAAGAGCACAGGGCGCCAGTGGCGCAGTTGCCAATCTTGGTGTTCTCTGGCAAATGCCAAACGTCCTGCCCGGTGTTGGGCTGTAAGCACAACCCCCACCTGTGGACGTCGGGCCCTCATACCACCCTCATGGAGTCTGTTTCTGACCGTTTGAGCAGACACATGCACATTTGTGGCCTGCTGGAGGTCATTTTGCAGGGCTCTGGCAGTGCTCCTGCTGTTCCTCCTTGCACAAAGGTGGAGGTAGCGGTCCTGCTGCTGGGTTGTTGCCCTCCTACGGCCTCCTCCACGTCTCCTGATGTACTGGCCTGTCTGCTGGTAGCGCCTCCATGCTCTGGACACTACGCTGACAGACACCGCAAACCTTCTTGCCACAGCTCGCATTGATGTGCCATCCTGGGTGAGCTGCACTACCTGAGCCACTTGTGTGGGTTGTAGACTCCGTCTCATGCTACCACTAGAGTGAAAGCACCGCCAGCATTCAAAAGTGACCAAAACTTCAGCCAGAAAGCATAGGAACTGAGAAATGGTCTGTGGTCACCACCTGCAGAACCACTCCTTTATTGGGGGTGTCTGTCTTGCTAATTGCCTATAATTTCCACCTGTTGTATATTCCATTTGCACAACAGCATGTGAAAGTGTGATTGACTTGGAGTTACATTGTGTTGTTTAAGTGTTCCCTTTATTTTTTTGAGCAGTGTATATATATATATATATACATGTTAATGCATCATGCTTTGTATATTCTACAGTGGCAAGGACAAAAAAAAGGAGAAAGAAAAAGTGGCGAACTTGCCCATGGTTGGCCCCATTGATGTGGTAAGCTCAGTCATCACACACTGTGATGTCTTTCTGTCAGATCCACACGTAATGCTAAGTAATTATTTTGAAGCAGTTAATGTAGCTTTATTCTATACTTTCTACAGTTGTATTCTTTCCACAGTATATCCTGCCTTCTTATTTTAATCAGAAAGATCAAGACACAAAAAAAGTTTTCTGTCTGTGAGTCCTGGTCAAGATGGGCAGCAAAATAAGAAGTTGCATTTACAAGTAGAATGACACCAAAGACAGGTTTACCCAGCTCGGTTTGGGTTGTTGGAACAATGAGAATAATTTTCTCTTTTCTCTGAGTAATATCTCAGTAACTCAGATATGTACTTTGGCAATTTCTCATTGAAGTTACTGTTTTAATATTGATCTAAAAGTAAACTGATATGCTATGTTACGTCTTTGTGTGTTCGAAACAACAGAACACAGGAGGAGCTGTATTGATTTTTGTTGTTGTTGTTTTTGGAATCAGCCTGAGGTTAGCGAGTAAAGACTGATCATAAAAGTAAGGCTGTGGTATGATCATACAAGCATCTGTGTGTCAAGGTTTGTGTGACGTAAAAGGAGGAGACGGGGGGGGGGGGGGAGGATGGGAGTGCGACACATCCTCCTTTTGTTTGGGTTTGACTCCACGTGTCCCCTGCTGTGAGAATATAATAGCTGCTTAGAGTTTAAAGTATTTCCCCTTTCTGTTTGCATTATTCACATTTTTTTAAACCCCAGAAATCATCAGAAGCAACATTCAGATACTGATTTCTACTGTTCTGTTTTTCGTCCTTCCTAAACTACACTCCTTTTATATGAGTGAAGTTTAGGTTTGCAAAAGGCGTGGACATTATTTTGATCCTGGCTGGGAGCGTCTGTGCCATCGCCAACGGTGTAACTCTTCCTCTCATGTGTATTGTGTTTGGGGACATGACAGACAGCCTTGTACATAACCCCTCTCCTGGACAAAACCTCAGCAACACCAGTGAGTTTCCAGTTACAGACATGGGCAGATATTATGATAAGACAAAACACCATTTAACAATGTTGTTTATTACCTTGTGTCTTTAGATGTCACCAACATGCAAATAAACAACACCTTAGAGGAAGAAATGACAAGGTAAGACTTTATATGATCAGAAACAGATCAAGTTGTTGTCGGGGGGGAAAACACTCGTTATATTTCATTTTGATGGATGTGCTTGTTATGTTTTTCAGGGAACTTGCATGGATTTCTCTAGATGTAAAATTGCATAATTTATTCATATTGTCAATTGAATCGTCTTCCAACTTCCACTTTCTTAAACAAAATAGAGAATTGAAATTGTCTTCAAGTCTTAGCAGAGGATTTAAAGTCATGTGTGTCACAGTACATCTCTTCTTCCAGATATGCCATTAGCTACTCCATATTGGGTTTTGTCGTGCTGGTGGTAGCCTACGGGCAGGTGGCCTTCTGGACCCTGTCTGCCGGGCGGCAGGCAAAACACATCCGCACGTTGTTTTTCCACCGCATCATGCAGCAGGACATCGGCTGGTTCGATGTCTCTGAAACAGGAGAGCTCAACACACGTCTCACAGAGTGGGTAACAGACAACTAACACACTCTGTTACACATGCATTGAAATGCATTATTGTAAAGCAGACCTGCACTTTTATTTGATCAATTTCTCAAATATTTGATTCATCATTTGGTCTATATGTAAGTGAAAAATGGCCGTAACATTTCCCAGAGCCCAAGTTGACATATTCAACAATTGAAGCGAAAGATATTCAATATACTATCATAGAAGACATAGAAGATTCAAATTGAACGGATGGAACCAGTCGCCCTTTTGGGATATTTTCCTTATAAAAACAACAATTAAATGATTATCAAAATTTTGCTGAATCATTTTCTGTTGATCGACTAATGAATCAATACTTTCAGCTCTTCTGTAAAGTGACTTCCATCTCTGTCGTAGAAAAGAAAAGCATCCTTATTTTTAGGATTTCTTTCATTATCCCATAATATGATCCTTCATTTGAAGTGAAAACATTAAAGTCTGTTTTCACATGACAACGGCAAAATGTTTTTTCTTTCATTGTTAATACATACATGTGAATTATATTTGCATGCACAGTGATGTCTATAAGATCCAAGAAGGTATTGGTGACAAGGCCGGGATGCTTCTTCAGGCCTTCAGCACCTTCATCACATCCTTCATCATCGGCTTTGCCAAAGGCTGGAAACTCACTCTAGTCATCCTGGCTGTGAGCCCTGCACTTGCCCTTTCAGCTGGAATTTTCTCGAAGGTAAGCTTCTCTCCGTCATCTTTGTGTTGCTCTTTTAAAGTTTACTTTCTCTTTGTCTTCATTCCATCTTTCCACCTTTCAGTCCCCTGCGGGTATTGTTAATAACATTACGTCTGTCTCCTTGTCTGAATAGTTGCTAGCGACTTTCACTTCTAAAGAGCAGGCTGCATATGCCAAAGCTGGAGCTGTGGCATCAGAGGTAATCTCTGCTGTCAGGACAGTGTTTGCTTTCAGTGGTCAGGAAAGAGAAATCAAGAGGTATGTGCAATATGAGATATATATATATATATATATATGATATAATATAATAAAACTTTATTTGCATTGCACATTTCATACAACAAGATGGAACTCAATGTGCTCCACAAAAGATGAAGATTAAGAGATGATTTTCTTCTATTCTAGCAAACTATCGATGCAGCAAAAATAGATCTTGGTTCAGCCTCCAGCTGTCGTGGATAAAACCCATAAAAATGGAATTAGATTAGTGCTTTCTACTGATGCTGTTAGGATGTCATTGCGATCTAATTTGTGCTTAAATTAGCTTTCTGTTGAAGTAGCACCTGTGTCTCTGTGTGTCTTGCACCACAGATACAATAAGAACTTGGAGGATGCAAAGAACGTGGGAATAAAGAAGGCGACATATGCTAACTTTGCCTTTGGCATCAACTTCCTGATGATCTACCTGTCCTATGCTCTGGCCTTCTGGTACGGAAGTACACTCATCCTGAGCAATGAGTACACCATTGGAACTGTACTCACTGTGAGTAGACATATTATGACACAATTTCTTCAAAATCATTTCCCTTTGAACATAAGTGAGACTCTGAAAAAGAAGGTTGCTGTGGCTAACGCTGGTGTGTGTCTCTTAAGGTGTTCTTCGTTGTGCTTATTGGAGCGTTCACTGTGGGACAGACCTCTCCTAACATCCAGAACTTTGCCAGTGCCCGAGGAGCTGCACATAAAGTGTACAGCATTATTGATCACGTAAGCGATGCAACATTCTTCCCCAAAGCACACATGTTAAAAATATGTTTGTTTTTTTAGATATTTTTGCTGCTGGACAGTTGTCAGTTTACATTACTGAACATGCACCACTGTAATCTGGCACTCTGGGGAGCCGCTTTGATGCAGCCGACAACTTGGAGTCAGATATGTTGGATTTTGCTCTAATTGGAGCACCTGCTGTCAGGTCGTCTGGTTGATATTGCACAGCTGTGGCTCTCCCCGTCCTGAACTAACTAACCTCCTTCACCTGTTGTTATATCAGGAGGAGGACGAGGGAGAGAGGAAATTAACGTTTTGCAGCTTGTCAGCAACCCTGAGTGCCGGATGGGTCATCAAACATTTGAAACCCTAACAGGGTCTGAACACACTCTAACTTCCGTTTCACTGGGACTTTCAGTGAACCACTTCTAGAGTAATTGCAATAGTATTGTTGCTAGTTAATCTGGGATGTACCTGCGTTTAGAGCGTCCCCTATTTTCCCAAGGTCTTATATTCTTGATATAAACATTATAAGAGATTGGTAAGGGCTTTCTTCACATTTTTTTTCATTCAATTGCAATTGAATTAATGGAGATGGAGGTTTCAAATGCAGTTTGAATGGTGATAATCCATACAGCTAGTGTGGAGATATCAATGTCTCGCCCGCATACTTGAGACTGTATGGTACGAGCAGTAGGCTACATGCTGTAGGTGGATTATTTCAACATTTGTCTCAGAGAAACATACATTGCTGAGAAAACATAAAACCCTTAGAAAGATTATAAACTGGGGAATATGGGACCATGGGAACACAGATGCGCTCCTGTGTTTAGTTTACAGTGGGCCTCGTTTATCAGCACGGATGCAGGATATTCTACCAACAGCTGGCTGAGTCCTACATCTGTTTACACATGAGCATAAAACAAGGAGTCTCAAGCAAAACAAAAAATGTACAACATGTCGTCCAAGGGTATTTTAGTTCATCTTCCAACCTTCCATTATCTAAACCCGCTTATCCCAGCCTACATTGGGCAAAGGCAGGGTACACCTTAATGGTCCAAGCTCTAAACTGAGGGAGACTGTGAATTGAAAGTCATGGCTCCTAAACCTGTGAACTCTCTCTCTTTGGACCTAAGATCCATGGACACATTTTCATCTATATTTTATTAATTACTTGTGTGTTGTGTCTTATATTGCAAAGCACTTTGTGATGTTTGATCTAGAAAGGTGCTTTATAGTTTATACTGTCTAGTCTGAAATACAGAAGTGTGAGGCCGTCAAAAGGGACATAAAAGTCTCTTTCTTTGTTGAAACACAGAGCTCAAGCTTTGAGGGAGAATAGCGGTACGCAGTGAAAATACAAAGAGCTGTGGAAAAAAACCATATTCGCCTTTCTAAATACGCTCACCTAAACATGCGGGGCTAACAGCCTTCCTCCCATTGTCTGTTTGAGGTTGTGATAAGAATCAGGTTTCTATCCAACTGTGGCTGAACTACAAATCAAAACAGAGCTTTAGTTTTTAGAAGTAAAACTCTTGTCTCAACAGAAACCGACCATCGACAGCTATTCAGAGGCCGGCTTCAAACCTGATTCCATCACAGGAAACATAGAGTTCAAGAACATCCACTTCAACTACCCCTCAAGGCCAGATGTCAAAGTACGTTCCCCTTCGACAGTTTACTGAACTCTACAACATGCATTATATTTCTTCAACCTGCATCTCATAACTGATATTGTTATCATTTGTAGGTATTGCATAACTTTTCTTTGAGCGTGAAGAGCGGGCAGACCATTGCCTTGGTCGGCAGCAGCGGCTGTGGTAAAAGCACTACGGTCCAGCTGCTGCAGAGGTTCTACGATCCTCAAGAAGGATCTGTAAGTGATATTTCTCAACCACTTCATTCAAAGGATTTATTCAGCACTTGTCACCATTTCCACTCTGCTATAATTGAGGACTTGAAAGAGTACTCCACCAATTTAGCATTGCACTCTCATAACATTTTGGCATTTAATAAGTCCATAAAGATCAAAGTAGTGTTTTGTTTGTTTCCGCACATTTACTGCAAATCCTGCTTTCGCGGTGTCACTGCTGCTACTCCTCAGTTTTTTCCTGCTTTCACGGCACCTTTGATTTACATTAAGTTTACATTGATATAAAAATCAATGCTGAGAGTCTTGAAATGTCCAAAAATGTTAAGTGATTCTTTTAACAACAACAGAGGTTATGCTGTTTTTAAATGCTCATTACTCACTCAATGCGCTGTGTTTAGAATGAGATTAAGTGCTGTGTATGTTTGACTCCTGCACTTCAGATGACTATCGACGGTCACGACATCCGTTCTCTTAACGTCCGCTACCTGAGAGAGATGATCGGAGTGGTGAGTCAGGAGCCCATCCTCTTTGCCACCACCATCGCTGAGAACATCAGATACGGCCGACTTGACGTGACGCAGCAGGAGATCACACAAGCTGCCAAGGAGGCTAATGCTTACAACTTCATTATGGACTTTCCTGACGTACGACTGTATTTGTGAATCCCTGTCTTCTGTGTGTATCAAGAACTCTGTCCACCACTTGCTAATATTGAGACTGTTATCATTGAGCAGAAGTTTGAGACGATGGTCGGTGACCGAGGGACTCAAATGAGTGGAGGACAGAAGCAGAGGATTGCGATTGCTCGAGCTCTAGTCCGCAACCCCAAAATCCTTCTGTTGGACGAAGCCACATCTGCTCTTGATGCTGAGAGTGAGACCATTGTGCAAGCTGCACTCGACAAGGTAGAAATATACACAGACACATGCTCTGCCTCGTTCAGAAAAGCTTTAGCTTACTTTGCACTTTTACACTGACGCAGATATTTTTAAGAACTGCAGTTAAAATACTAAATACAAAGCAGATTACGTTGGTTTACTACTTTCTGTAGCGGCTCTATAGATGACGGTATTGGTCGGTCTGTTGTTTCACCACTGTGGTCCAGACAGAAATATCTATTGATTGCAGTGGAATCACATTCGTGATCCCCAGAGGATAAATCTGACTGACGTCGGTAATGCTCTGACTTTCCCACTAGCACCACCAGCAATTCAAATAGACTCAATCCAGTAGTAGTGGTTTTCAATCACATATATGCAAAACCAACTGGAATTCCCATCATCCTCAGCTGTACTTGTGTTTAGCATAAGCAAATGTTAGCATACTATGATGATGATGTTAGTATTCAGCTCAAAGCACCACTGTGTCTCACTACATCCTCATAAAGTCGCAGTCACTAAATGATCAAATTTGTCAACTGCAAACATGTTGTATCTTCATGACATGTATGTACAATTTCAGCTCCTTCTTGTAAATGTAAGCATAGGAAAAAAAGACACACATCTTTTTGTGCAGGTCCGACAGGGTCGTACCACCATAGTTGTTGCCCACCGCCTCTCAACCATCAGAAACGCCGACGTCATCGCTGGCTTTCAGCAAGGTGAAATTGTAGAGCTGGGGACTCACAGTCAACTGATGGAAGAACAGGGAATCTACCATACACTGGTCACCATGCAGGTAGACACACATAAACACTTGACACACCATTTGGTTGGGCTTGAACTCGAGGGGAACTTTGTAATTTCCGAATGGACATCCTCGATATTGTTTATTTCTGTGGTTCCCTCCCGTCTCTCTCTGCTGCAGACCTTTCAAAATGTCGACGAGGGGGAGGAGGCGGAGGAGGCGGAGTGGGAGCATTCCGCGAACAAGAAGAGCCCGTTAGCCAAGACCCATTCTCAGTCCTCTCTGCACAGGAGGAAGTCCACAAGAGGCGCCTCCTTTGCTGCCTCAGAGGGAGAGAAAGAGGAAAAAGACAAGTTGAAGGATTACAGTACAGAAGAGGTGAGCTTTGGTGCAACATCTCTGGGGTTTGAGTGGCTGGGTCAATGCAAAAAGAGGGGGCAGGAGGCATTCAGTCTTCTTATATGCTGACGATTTAAGATATATTTCTTTATGATAAAATTGTATCCGATTTAATCTCGAATAAGAAACAGAGAATTAGGAAAGATTATTAACAGTGGCCAAAATATATAGAGGAAATAGGACTTCCTCAATTCCAGGATTATTTAGCCTCTCCTTCTTAGTACAGTCTGTTAACTTTGATAGTGATCCAGTTTGGAAACATCCTTAGCCGATCGTATATTTTCTGTCCCCTGCCTCTGAACTCTGTACACGATAATCCAGTTGTAAAGATATTTTTGATGGCTCTGTACTTTCTCCTCTGTTCCCTAACCACTCTTTCCCTCGATCTTTCCCCACATTCCAACAGTTGCATATTAAATTCAGTTCACCACACTCTAACTTTGTGAATATCTTCCTGAGGAAAAAGTGGAAGGAGATGAAAGGAGATGTGACTCAGCTCTTCCCCTCTTCCTGTAGGATGAAAATGTTCCCATCATGTCGTTCCCTCAACTGCTGCGTCTCAACCTTCACGAGTGGCCGTACATTCTGGTAGGGACCATCTGTGCCATCTTTAACGGAGCCATGCAACCATTGTTTGCTGTCATCTTCTCCAAGATCATCACCGTATGTTACTCCTTGTATCTGTGCAACACAAAAGTTATTTTAAAGCTTCATGATGCAACATTTGTCAGATGTTGTAGAAAGCTAGACATTATCTGTTGGTTTTTTCTCCTCTCAGGTGTTTGCAGAACCAGATCAAGAAATTATCAGAGCAAGATCTACATTCTATTCTCTGATGTTTGTCGTTATTGGAGTTGTAACTTTCATCACCATGTTTCTACAGGTATGACTAACACGCATGCATGTTGACGTATATTCATTTCCCGGGGGGGTTTATTGCCCTCAAAGGAATTTGATATTTTCGGAAATACACTTATTCGATTTCTTGCTGAGACTTAGATGATACAATAGATACAATACATTTGAAGGGATACAACAAGCACCTGGTTAGTATAACTTGTGTGCTCATGCCTTCTGTCTGTAAACTTTTAACAGGGCTTCTGTTTTGGTAAATCTGGAGAGATTCTGACCCTTAAACTGAGACGCGATGCCTTCACGGCCATGATGAGACAGGTACGTGTAACCTTGCCTCTTTTCTCTCTGGGTTCTCGGTCTTCCTCCCACAGTCCAAAGACATGCCGCTTCGGTTAATTGATGACTCTAAATTGCTCGTAGGTGTGGATGTGAGCGTGACTGGTTGTCTGTCTGTGTTATTCAGGCCTGCGATAGTCTGGCAACCTGTCCAGGGTGTAGCTGCCTTCGCCCAATGTCAGCTGGCTTAAAAGATAATAGATGGATGAATGGATTTATTTTCATGGCCAATGGAAAATGTCATTCCCTGTTTTCTTGTAGGACCTCGGCTGGTTTGACCACCCCAACAACAGTGTTGGAGCGCTCACTACGAGACTGGCCACAGACGCAGCCCAAGTGCAAGGGGTAAGTCTCAACAGTGGTCACAAACACACAAAATTTAACAAAGCTATTTTCCAAACACTAAAACAATGAATCGTCTCAGAAAACCAGTGTTCCGGTCACTTACTTTGTAACCTTCTTTCACGCCTGCTCAGGCTACAGGAGTACGTATGGCCACGTTTGCCCAGAACTTAGCCAACATGGGCACCTCTGTGATCATCTCCTTTGTGTACGGCTGGCAGCTGACCTTGCTCGTCCTGGCTGTGGTGCCCTTCATGGCAGCGGCTGGAGCTGTAGAGATGCAGGCGCTCACCGGATACGCCGCCAAAGACAAGAAGGAGCTGGAGAAGGCTGGAAAGGTAGGGAATCAGTATGAGATGTGCCTAATTGCTAATTCTTTTTTTTGTGATATACAGTAGATATAATGTTTGCATGGTTCATCTCTACAGATTGCTACAGAGGCCATCGACAATATCCGTACTGTTGTCTCTCTAAGCAGAGAACCCAAGTTTGAGTGTTTGTATCAGGAAAACCTTGAAGTACCATACAAGTACGAGACATTAAACCACAGATCCATCTTCTCCATGGGATATATGAACTAGTATTTATACATCTATTTTAATCCAATTTGATTCATTTGAGGAGTGACCTCTCTGATGCCACCTTTCTCTCACTCTCTGAACAGGAACTCCCAGAAAAATGCCCATGTGCATGGTTTCACCTTCTCCCTTACCCAGGCCATGATCTACTTTGCTTATGCAGGCTGTTTCCGCTTTGGAGCTTGGCTCATTGTGACAGGAAGGATGGATGTTGAGGGAGTATTCCTGTGAGTAAACAGATAGCATGACTTTGTCTTGTCTCTTAATCAGCAGATTCAAATTTAGTTTATTATAGAGAAGATGAACTGATTGTGTGCACACGTAGGTTACAAAAAAGAAGAAGCTTTTCTATAAGGCTTTTAATCATAACCCTGGCCTGAAGTATGTGAGAGGGCACTGTGAATGAGTTGGCTCCAAACCCAGAGGACAAAGTCCCATAAAACATCTTTGGTGATCCAAAAGACACACGCACACACACACACACACACACACACACACACACACACACACACACGTGTTTTAGTAATGCTAACGCAACTAAGCCTCCGCCTTCATTTATTGTATACCTGTTACACAAAGAGGAAGCCCAAAGGTCACTTCTGACATAAAAACATAAAACACAGACATATTAACTCATTTATACAACACATGTGCATTGTAAACCCTCAGATACTGTATACTGTACATTTGATCCTTTCAAGATCCCAAGGTTTCCAAAGACACTCAGTCAGGCTGAATTATGGAAATGTGTTTAAAGTGATGCACAAGACATCGTTAAATGTCTATTTGATTTAATTGTGCAATCATAAAATAATGATTTGAAATGTAAAATATTTCATTCAATATCAGAGTAATGTAGCTTATAGAAATATAGAAACAAGCAGATACTGAATACATTACATTGTATGAGTTAGCTAAAAGGTAATTTAAGGTCAATTAAACAGGGATATTGGAAAAGTTAGGTAACTAAAATATAAAAGTAAATGAATCTTCCCCTTCCGTTGACTCTTAAATGTGAAAGGTATAACTAATGAGCACTTGACTCTCTCTCCCAGTGTTATCTCTGCTATACTGTACGGTGCCATGGCTCTCGGACAGGCCAACTCCTTCGCTCCAAACTATGCTAAGGCCAAAATCTCAGCTTCCCACCTCATGATGCTGCTGAAGAAAGAGTCCGCCATCGACAATCTCTCACAGGAGGGGGAGTCACCGGTACGTAACACAAAGCCCCACACACAAAAACATGTCATTTATGGTACAGCTCTTTACACACAAGCTAACATATATCTCTTCTGTGTCATCTCTTAATCTCTTAAAACCACCAGGACAAATTTGATGGTAACGTGGACTTTGACAGTGTCTTTTTTAACTACCCTTCGCGCCCCGATGTGCCCATCCTCCAAGGGCTGAATCTAAAGGTGAGCAAGGGAGAGACTTTGGCCTTGGTGGGGAGCAGCGGCTGTGGAAAGAGCACCACCGTCCAGCTGCTGGAGAGGTTCTACGATCCCAGGGAGGGGAGAGTGGTGAGAACATAAAACACACACACGTGGCTGATTAACACTCGTTCCTCTTCACCTACTGTCAGCTAGTTAATGGTTAGCTGGCCAACGTGTTTATGGCTTCTTTACAGCACTGTACTGACGAGACTGTTTTAGGCTTGAGACTGTTTTAGGCTTGAGACTGTTTTAGGCCTGTCTAGCATGTGTGTTTTTAGATTTACTGCACAAACCATTTCATTTTATCTTGATGGGATTATTGCTGTTGCTGACTGTCTTCTGTGAGAGAAGGCAATATTTTTTGCTACAATATAAAAAATATACATCCTTATTTTTAAGTGATGCACAAGAGTTTTTAAAACGAACACAGGTAATTATTATCCAGCTCCCCATCGGCTCTTTGTAACTTCACATTAATGCTGATTTCGGCCAGAGCAGGCAGCTATTTTCAAGAATTAAAACAAAAAAGCTCTAAAAACCAACTGCACACTACCTGCTCAGAACTAAACGTCACACAGACAAAGTTAGCAACTAGCTGGTGGCGTATTTAGCAGCTAAATATACAGATATTTTGCTCAGGAAAACAGTTATTGCTACAATAATGCTACTTCTACAATAATGATGGCTAACATTTTCTTCTTCAGCTGCTGGACAATATAAATGCAAAACAGCTGAACATTCAATGGTTGAGATCTCAGATAGGCATCGTATCCCAGGAGCCTGTGCTGTTCGACTGCACCTTGAGCGAAAACATCGCCTATGGAGACAACAGCCGCACCGCAACCCTGGCGGAGATACAGGAAGCTGCCAAAGCAGCCAACATTCACACCTTCATAGAAAGCCTGCCACAGGTAACTGCTGTGATGTTTCAGTAATGCTCTGTTCTCGGTCATGACATAGCCAGAAATAAACAGTTATAATCTTTACAACGTCTCACAACAGCCATCTACTGGGACAATTGAGATATGATGGCTGTCAGTGTGGTGGCAAAAAATGCAACTCACTTAAAAAAAACCTTTCTTACCTCTAATGGTAACTAGTTTGGGCTATATTTGGTCAGGCTTAGAGGTATCCATCTTTCAATATCTCATTTCTTCCTCCACCTCCATACAATCATGATGAATAGAATGTGGTCTGTGGTGCTCACAGCATTGAAAAATGCTATTTAAAAATCAAACAGAGACCTCTCTTTTCAGGACAAGTGTTCCTGTTGCTTTATTTATAAGGATCCATAATTTCTTAATAATTTCAGAGGAAGTGTTGTGAGATGAAATATGCAAATTGGTACTTACTATAGATAAACAAATAGCCAGTGCTCAAAATGGTACATTTCTAATCAATCAATTTCAGTTAATTGCAAAACGGTGCAACCAGAACATTTCTTAGTACAAAGTATTCACAATAAAAACTGTGATTGTGGATTACAGTGTGGATGCTTTTGTCACTATTTTGGCAATATATAAATAATTCTCTCTGTCTCTGTCTGTGTCTCTCTCTGTCTCTCTCTCTCTCTGTGTCTCTGTGTGTTTGTATGAGCAGAAGTACGACACTCAGGCAGGTGATAAAGGAGCTCAGCTGTCAGGTGGACAGAAGCAGCGTATAGCCATAGCCCGAGCCATACTCCGCAACCCCAAAGTGCTGCTCCTGGACGAGGCCACCTCCGCACTCGACACTGAGAGTGAGAAGGTGAGTGTTGGGGGAGAGGGGATAAACAAAGCCACCAGTTGCTAAATAAATCCTTCCCACAAATGATGCTAGCACCAGAAAGACCAATGAACAAGAAAATCACAATACAAAAAAATCTATTAAAGCAGAAAATCTCATTTCAATTCTACTAAATGGAAAATAAGTTATGCATTGCACAGAGGTGTTGAAATACTATTTAACTGTTGGTTAGTGTTACATTTGATCTTTTAATGTGGTTATAGAAGAGGATCCAACTGTGGATGGAAAGTACCTCTTATTGATGGACCATAGCCTTCCGTCCTGGAGGGACGGCTGATTGCAGCCATTCACCTTCTCCGCAGAGCGAGTGATGCGCTGCAGTCTGCCCTGTATATGTACATGTGAGGTCACTGTCTTTCTGCTCTTTCCAGGTGGTGCAGGAGGCGTTGGACGAGGCCAGTAAGGGCAGGACATGCATCATTGTGGCTCATCGTCTGTCCACCATCCAGAATGCAGACCGCATCGCTGTCTTCAATGGAGGAGTGGTGACCGAAATGGGGACACATCAACAGCTGCTGGCCCAAAAGGGCGTCTACCACATGCTGGTCAACAAACAGATGGGCCATCAGAGGAAATAAGAGAACAAGCAGAGGACACCGGGAGCAATACTACACCTATCTCTCTTTAAAAAAATGTAACTCAGTAACCGTTTAGCTTTAGGAGAATCTGTCTTTCAGCTGTGCCTCTCATACTTTGGTTATAATCAAATTAGACAAGTCAATTTTCAGTCAAAAAGCCAAGTCTAACTTCTGTAATACTGTTTATTAGTTGTTGCTTTTATGGACCTTTTTTCACAGAAGATACTTTGACATGTGAGAGAAAGAGAAGCACAGGTTTAAATACACAATGTGACAAATAAGTTATGTTCTACCGTATATGTATTTGGACAGATTTTGGACCGTTTAACCCACAAATCTTATTTTGTTTCTACATATGCAAGAATTACTAACCTTTTTCTAGAATGTGCCTTAATGCAACTATTAAAGTTTTGTATTCAGTTATTGAAACATCTCCTCATTTTAACATTATGGTGCCCATTTAACAAAACAATTAAACAGATGGAAATCTTTCAACTTTATTTGTCAGAACATCTTTGCTACATTGTTGACAATAAGAGATATTGATTTCATTTGGGAAGGAAGTAAAACCTTATTCACATTTTGCAATTTCCAGGACTTTAAATGCAGAGGAATAGTGGAAGGAAAAAAATCAGTTTTTGAGGTTCATTTATGGTTATAGCAGTCATTAACTTGACAGACAGAGAACACAAACAAAAGAAAGCTGCATAGTGTGCTGGCCCTATAAGGTGCAGTGACCAAATACAAGGCAATAATCAGCAAATACACTCATGTGCTGAAGTAATACAAAACAATGTGCAACACCTCAATAGATTGGAAGGCAACTTGAGTTCGATATTGTATCTCTATATTTTGTTAGTCTAGGCATAGCATAGCTTAGGGCCCATCTGGCTTCACCTTCACCAGCTGAGGAAATGCTGGTTTAAATTGGGGCAGAAATATGGTCACACGGCTGTTTTATGTGGCAAGTGCAGACGTAAGGGAAAGAACCTTCGTCTTCAAAAAGTTTCAAGTCCAACTGGATTTTAAAGCATCCATTTCAAGATTCAAAACAAACGACAAGATGATATAAACTGATTTCTTAGGAAAAATTGTGTTTTCAATTTCAGTCCAACATTAATAGCTCAGTACTGTTACATACGTCTGTAGATTTTCACCAATCCAAAAACAAAGAAAAGTTATTCTATTTAAGTTATATAAAGTTAGTATGGGTTTGATTGGAATGCCTTTCATTTATTATAAACAAAAATTCTAAGGTCAACAGTCAAAACAGCCAGTGGTTATTTTCTTCATTGTCCACCTTAAGAACAGTTTGAGTGTCAGTTGAATATTTACTCACTTGAGCCTTAGCATCAGCTTAATGTGAAATAGTCAGGATTTAAAAATTAAAAATCTATACTCAGAAAAAACAATTTACTCTAAGAATGTCTTATTTATCACTTCAAGAAGCAGAAAAGTTAATAAATGTGTTTTAATGCCAAAGCCAGTGGCTATCACGTAGCGGTACAGATTGTGTACCTTTGCATTCATCTTTGCTGAGAACAAACATGACGCTCGCTAGCTGTCGGCTATTAACGGTTAATGAGCCGTGTGTGCATTGATGTGTTGGTGTGAGCACTCATAGCTGAGATGTGGTGGCCAGGTGGAACATCTCATGCAAGGAGCTACAGAAGTTGTTGAATAGTGACGCGGCATCTGTCTCACGGCAAGAGTTCCACGCTGAGATTGAGACAACGATCCTGGAGGGGAAAACAGACACAGTGTGGATATGAATGCAGTTTCTGAAACTGCAGGGAAGTTACACACAATTTCAAACTTGAAATGAACAGTCGACTGACACTGAAGCGTATCATTACCATTTCTGAAAATCAACAACGAAAAGACGCTTTGATTTTGGCTTGACCAGCGGCCATTTTTAAATTGACCCTGTGTTTTTAAGGGGTTTTATCTGCCCAAAGGATGTAAAATGTTGTAGTTACAATTCAACTGGTGATGTCAACGGTACCCACCGAGAACATTTTTGGCTGGTTACACATTCACACACCAGTCTGTAGGTTAATTTACAGTCTATATATAAAGAGTTTCTGAAGAAGAAACAGCCTTATGGAAACATGCTTGTGTCTTGTCTGCCCACCTGTCATCTCTGATACGATAAAAGAAGCCATAGCCATGGTGCACCATGGGAGCCACAGCCCCCAGAACTGTAGTGTAGCCCACCAGACTGGACGACAGCACAAAGTTACCACCACCACCACTGCAGACAAAAAAAAACAACTCAGTTACAGGCAGACAGAAAGACCTCCCGAACAATTTACAATCTAATGCAATGTCCTGAGTCTGCTTAATAATTCAGTTTATCAAACAGACCATTTATCAGAATGTAAAATCCAGAAGTATTTTCTAACCATCCCGTAAAATCCTGCTATGACAATTTAACTGTATGCTTTGAAAAAGGTCTACTAAATGGATTTTGGACACCTACATGTCCATGATGATACAACCAGTACAGACCCTGGTGTAGACACACAGTTTCAAACATTGACTAGCTTTACAGACAGTACCTCTTTGCATAGAGGGGGTCCATGAAGAGTTCTGGAGTGGGTCGTCCCTCTTCTTTGGCAATCAGATACAGCCCAAAGAGATGCCTGTCAAAACCTGGATCAACACCGCAGTGAAACGGAAGTTAGAGCGTCTTTAGCTTCTGTACTGTGAGTGTTTCCGAGTGAAATAGAATATGTTAGCAGTGTGCAGTTTTGAGAGGGATTTAAATCAAATCCTTCACATTTGATTGAACAGTTAAAATGTGGAAGGGCTCAGAATGTTGCGTGATATGGAGCTACAGAGGACTGTGGCTCTACACACACACACACACACCCCTAGTCTCTAAAAGTTGCAAATCGATTGATGGATGGATGTCATGATATAATTGGTTGAAATTGGTTGGTACTAGCTTACGTAAGCACACTTCATATTTGGTTTAACAGGAAGAAAAGACGATTTAATTTTGATATAAAAATACAAAGAAATTGAGACCTAAGTGACCAATCAAAGGTTGACAGGCAGTTATCTCGTCTCACTTTTCCCTTGTTGAACCATTATAGGTTCTCTTTTTATCATTGCTGTTTTTTATGATTGTTGAAGTTTTCCTGCTAACAGTTTACTGCTAACCAAGCTAGCCATAGTTATAAAGCTAATAAAGCATGCTAAACAGATTTGTAATTTACCGTTGGGCCTAATGTACTTTATTCTTTGACTGTTCCTCTTGTTGACAATGTATATGGTGTGTAGATAAATTACTCTGTTCTACTTCCTAAATTGTTAAATTTGTTGGTGAGCCACCGCTACCAACGGCAACTGTCGATTTAGGGAGTTTCTATTTGATGAGATCTGCTTACACAGGATTGTCTAACTATTGAACGGTGATATATAGGAATATTACGCAAGTACATGTTTGTAAAGTGAACTAACCTCTTCCTTCCTGGGCTTCAGCCATCAGTTTGTTGTGTTTATTGAAGGCCAGCAGCATGGCCTTCCTCTTGGCAGCAACCTGGCAGAAAAATGTTTATGTAACATGTCAAATAAGCAAAGACTGCTTCCACCTCCATACTCTGTGTTGTTTTTGTCACAGTGCAGGGTTTTTTTCAGACATGCACACACTCACATCACATGTGGGGTCCGTCATGGCTTTACACCAGTTCACAGCCTCCTGGGTGCAGGGTCGCATCGTCTCCGTCCTGCCGTGGTAGAACTTGCGAGTCATTGCTGTCTCATAACAACTTCCTGGTCTTTGAGGGGTAAGAAGAGACAGTCGGGGCCGTTCACCTCACACTTCAAACATCAGTAAATGCATGGCCCTATATGAAACCAGTCTGTACCTTTTGTGTATTCTCTGGTAGGCCAACTGCATCGCTAGTTGAACAAAGCTGTCTGGATGCAACTTCTTTTGTTTGATGGCTGCTTTTCCAAATGCTGTGAAGGCGTAACACACAATCTGCAGGTCCTGTGTCTGTAAAACCAGCGACAGAGTGGAAACCAACACAGCTGTGACTAAGTTATTTTGCATCAGGCTTTGTTTTTTTTACTGTAGTTTGGTGTTGAATACTGGCTCACCGACTCAAGGTATTGCTGTTTGGCGTGGCGGATGTCACTCTGGACTTTTTCGTCGACAGTAAACACCAGCTCCTCAGGACGGGGTACGGGTCTGACTGCCTCTGAGCCCTATAAAGCATCGACATCGACGTATGAAAAGTGGACAGATGACCTATTCAAATGTATGTAGAGAATAAATAGGAGTCAATGTTTACCCTCCATTTGCCTTCTGTAACTTTGATTTGCTGGTCCAGATACCAACACATAGAAATCAGTACCATGGCATCATATGGTGCATGCTGCAAAACAATATTTTACAACTCCTTAAAAATTATGTTAAAAATGTAAGAATTATTTGCTTTTGGACAGGAACTTTCCAAGATGAGCAGCATGAAAATCTTGCACTAAAAATGTGTTTGACAGTGTGGTGAAACTCCTCTAGCATGGCGCGCACATACAAACTCACATCACAAGTGGATCCAAAAGAGCCGTCTGCGAACGAGAGTGAATTGTACGATTTGTCACCCCAGCGGATGGTGGGATTTCCTTTAAGGGCTTCCACGGTCAACTGTGTTCATAATTTCAAAGTCACACAATCAGACACACAACTCTTGTCTTTTAGAAAACAGTGAACACTATGTTATGAAATCTTTAGTGATTCAACTTTGTGCAGCTCGTACATTTGTGTAGTTCTCTGGAGTGGAGTAGGGTTTTGTTTCATCCAGAGAAATGATGAACAGGCTGCTCTGGATGGTCTCCAGGATGGTGTTATTGTGTGGATCAATGCTTATTAGATGCTCCCTGGCCTGCAGAGAGAGAGTAAATGCTGAAAGTACCGATCCTCTTTTGTATTATGACAACTTTTTCACAAATGTATTTTAGAACTTATTCACCATGATGAACACCAAAATCTCCAAACTTGAGGACCCTTACCAGCGCCCACCGAGTCCTCTCCTCTGAGGTGAGAGCAGCCACTCCGTCTCCCTCTGGCTCTCCCTCACAGCACTCTTTCACATAGCTGAGCTGCCTGTAGAGGTCAACACACACACACACACACACACACACACGAAATAAAATGAGGCAACACTGAACCCTGGGTGCTCCTCCTTCCTCCAGCTCATCATTACTGGGTTTCTGCAGGGTTCACCGAGTAACATAAAAGACTTTCCAAGACCTTTTTACCACCTCACACCTTTCGGAGGAATAAAGAGGTGAGGGAGGCGAGGAGACATGAACAGCACTGAATGTCTGCTCCCCAAAGATACTGCGAGTGTAGAGACCTCTTTGGGATCATTAATGGATTGCAATTATTTTCAACTCTGTAGTAAGATATAAAACGTTCCTCCATTAAATTAGCAATGTCAGCAGCATTTGGCACAACCCTTAAACAGGAAGCTTATTCTCTTGAGCGGTGTGTGTACTTGTGTGTATATCACTACCTCAGTAGTTCTGGAGGAGTGAGGATTTGTCCATCACAGACTGCGTCAAATGTGAAGATCCTTCCACGACATATCACCACCAAGTGGGAGGGGCATGGACCTTCATGCTCTGTGGAACAGCACAAAATGTACACGCACACAAAGGTGATCTGTAAACTGAGAAAGTGTGCTAAAGAGTATGCAGGTGGGTCTGAAGGTAAGAGATAAGAACCTAGATTATTCTACCTGTCTTGAAGTAGTTCCGAATGGTGTCCTTCTGAACTCCAGGTACTTTGCAGGTGTTGAACAACATTCTGAACTGGTCCATATCTAATGCTATTTTGCCAGATTTCTGGGGATGCAGCCTTTCTCTAAAATATGGAAGCGAGAGAAAAAACAACACATTACATATATATACCTGACTTCATGTAAAAAGGAGAGGAACTTCTACTTAACACACCACAAAAACAGAGCTTGTGTGTCTTACGTGCGGATCAGGTTCCAGTACTGTAGTGTATGCCACGTGCCAATACTGGCTCTCTGCAGTTGAGTTCCCTCTTCAGGGGGCCAGCAGTGCTCCAGGTAGGGCGCCGGGCCGCCAAAGTTCACATTCAGCTGAGAGGGTATGCGGACCTCCAGATACGCAGCGTCTAACCACCATTGTTCAAGCTAAAGAATTTTTAAAAAACACAGTCACCTCAGTAAAAACATCCATGACTGAGGAGGACATCTGTAAAACCAAAACAAGGCATTTAACGCTCCATTACACACCCAGTTCTTCTTGGTCTTGGCTCTTTGCAGTAGTTTCTGGTGCAGCTCTTTGCCAACACCCTCTTGAAATTTCCTCACAATGTCCATTGTGGCCTTAAACTCTTCCTCAGACGCAAATGGTTGAACTGATGGAAAACGTGGCAACACAAAATGAGTCAAGTAAGAGCTCCAGCTGCTGGTCATTGTGAACTTTAAGCATCTTCTGTTGTAAAATGCAAAATGAAAAGGCCTTTATTTTACATAATATGTATTTAAAATGACCAACGCCTTGAGACCAACATGGGTGTCATTCGGTCATTGTTAGCAGTAGCTTGCACACCTATGTTGTGTTACACTAATGAGTAGAGTGGGAAAGTGGTTCTTCATCAATGTGCAAGCTCACTGGTCAAAAACAAGGGAGTGATAGATCATCAATAGAGGAGAAAGAATAAGGGAATGAAAAGGAAAGGAAGGGGAATGAAGAGAAGGGAAGTTTACAGTATTTGTCTGAGTAAATATTTAAAGTTTGCATATTTCTAAGATCTTAAACAGAACTTGTGACTCGTCCGGTTGTTCAAAGTTGCTATGCTACCTGCATTCAGGTACTTCGAAAGGCTCATCTCTAGCAACGGGACAGGCAGGGACGGCAGGCTGCTTTGGTACTGGAAGGTCCGCTCACCCAGAGACTCTGACAAATTATTATCCATTTCTTCTTCCTGGAAGGAATCTCAGACTGGAAACACAAAACGAACATGTGTAATAGTCTAAATAGCCTAAATGTTTCAGATTTTACACACAGGAAATTCAAAACAAAAAGCAGTCATTCTAGTTTTTATGGAACTATTATTTCTGAAAATGAAGACTAATGTTTCTTTGAAAACATCTACAATAATTACCGTGTAAGTTGTACAATACGCCAATATTTGTTGTGTACATAAACAGACAAAGCAAAAGGCTCTGCGTTTCTCTGACTGTTGCAATATGCCACCGTTGTATTGTGGAATATTAAGTAGCCTTAAAATGTTACTGGGCTGTGTTGCAAACGTTATCTGCCCCAAAACAATATTGACGTAGATTCTTAAACTCCTTTTGCGATCACATGACTCAAACATTGTTATTGTAACTCGCCTTAAAACGCCCACTTCAAAATAAATAGAGCCCGACGTTACTTACCTGCTTGTTGAACGCAGTAGTTTTCAGAGTTTTAACTTTTTTAATAAGATAATTGAGACGAACATAATGGTTTCCAGTGAGCTAGCTAGCGTTAGTAGGGTCAGTGTTATTGTCAACAACGATGTTGGACATGCAACTTAACGTTAAATGCGGTCAACTTGACGTAAACACGCCACTCATAGCTTTCACAGTGCATCAGGATGCTAACCTTATTAATGATGTGTTGCCTTGAGCTTCCCGCACAGGTGAAGTTCTGCGTGTTGTCGTCCACGGCCACCTTTACCCCACTAAACCTCACTGCACCGTCCCACTGCACAGGGTGCAAGTCCGGAAGATCGCACTGCGCCTGCGCATCAGCAGGCGCTACATTTTATCAGTAGAAGAGGCGAGGTGAATGAACGGAATAGAGACCACGACACTAGAAACCACACCACAAAGTCCACATTCATGATTATTGGAAAATAATTCAGGTATAGAAGCAGATTCACTGGTCGATGACACGGTAAACCTTTCTCAACAGCAAAGCTAAATAATTCTTGCAAATACACTATACATACATTAGTATGTGGACACCTTTGGCTGCACACTTTTGTGTAGCATTGGTTTGGTCTGTTTTTTTCATGGTTTGGACTAAACCAAATGTAGCAGAATCCTAAAAGATAGCTTCAAAAGTCTTAAAACAATAGTCATGCGCCCACATTGAAACAGGCTTTGCTTGCTGTAATCATTCCTGCTGTTCAAACAGGCCATTAAGAGATCCCTGTGTACTGTGCTTACAGTACACGATGGGGAACACAATCTACAGTCCTTCTTCTGAGCAGAAATACACTCAGCTGCCAGTTTATTAGGTACCCTTAGCTAAAAGATCATGTGGTCTAATATAACAGTCCTGCAACAAATCGTACCTTCATTAAGGTTGTAATGTTCAGTTTTTGTTGAAACTGTTTCAGAGATGTGTTGATTCAAATGGTAATTTTGGAGGACGTAGTTTGTGTTGCTGTTGAGTTGTATTATGTTATAAATAACAACAAAACAAAAACATTATCCAGAGGTTTTATTTTCATGTTTGACAGAATTCAGTTTGTCCTGTTTAGGAATCAAGCTACATATCATATTGCATGTGTATACAGTATATTGCTGTGTGCATGGGGATTACAAGAATTAACTACATAAATCAGATAAAGAGCAATTACAAAAACAATTATATTGTTAACCTTATAGAATGCATGTAATTTATTCAATTTCTAATCTATGTATAAAAAAATTAATTACACTTTATCCTGTGTGATTATGACCTCTGAAAGCAGAAGTACTTGTTATAAAGACAGCAACATTTCTTCAGTTGTTGAGTTAGTAAACATTTAGTAATGTTTGCATTAATTTAGCCTCTTCAGTTTATTGCAAGCCTTACATGCCATATTTGGCGATGACTTCCTTTGCTAGTGTGACGTAGGCTGACATGGCATCGTCCTTGGACATTCCTGAAAGAAAACACCTTGCATTGTTAAATCGTTGGCTTTTTTTTGGCCACTTTTATATCTACACACATTTAAAACTTGTTACCATTTCTGGAGGTCCAGGCGTCCCACTTGGCTTTTCCTTTCAAATCCATCATTCCTGGTCTATCTACAATTGTGATGGCACACAGAGCGGAGGACATGTTTAGAGTTCAGGGAACATTGCATGGAAATGATGTTGTTTTTCTGCTGCAAGTCATACCGGTGTTAATCTCTCCAACCATCGCCTGCTTATAGAGTCCATACAGGTCCAGCAGCTCCTGGTCCGTAGGCTTCGTCTTCACATTCTTCACATCCTCTGCCATCTTCTGAAACTCTTCCTGCAGATAATAAATGTTCCGAAATGAATTAATTCCCTGTATTTCTGATAAATTATTAAAAACTAAGCTATTATGTTTGCACAGGATAAGCATTTATTTATACATATATTCTGCTCTTTGCCAAGTCTGACAAATGAAACCGTTTAAGATATGTAGTGCAGCAGAAGTCTGTAGTAATCACAGAATAGGAGAATGTGCATATTGAATAAGAAATCTGAGTATAGCATTCTAGTCATGCTGCAGCGCTCGGGAGACCTATTGTTGCATAAGTTGGAGATAAACAATGGGCTTTTATTCAAGACTCCAGTGTTTTTGTGCCAGCTTGAATAATCTACTTTACAAAAGATCTAGGGCATAGCAGCACAGATATTTATAAACTATTGGCAACCCTTTACACCGTCGACAAAAACCTGAAAACCCTTAAAAACAGTATTGGAATTTAGATGTCCCTGAAATGTATTTCTTTTTTATTCCTAATAATAGCCTAATAATAATATTTGCTTGTTTCTCTCATTTTTAAGCAATCTGCTTGCAATAAGTTAGTTCAACTGTAGTTGCAGCACCAGAGGGACCCACGAGCCAGAAGATAAATATCTTTAGACTCGCTCTACTTTCACTTAATCATCCCATACTGTCAAAGATGGATGACATTCAGTAAATGACGTGAATACCCTGTCGTTATAACCGTTATTCATCTCATAGCGATAATGCATCTCCGGTATATTGCCACTGAAATGGAGAGAAGAGCAGAACATATTTTACCCGATTAGACATTTTCGCAGATGCAGCAGCGTAGTTCAGATGAATGTATTCCTCGCGTCGGCTGGATGTGTCTGATTACACCATAGCTGATCAATGCAATATAATCGGCCGAGGGGAGGCCTGCAGAGGAGGGAGCAGAGAGCTGCTGAGGAGCTGATTGGCTGCATTTCATCCTCACATACAGAGAGAGAGAGAGAGAGAGAGAGAGAGAGAGAGAGAGAGAGAGAGAGAGAGAGAGAGAGAGAGAGAGAATGAAGGGTAGGCTATTTGTGTTTTGTATGCAACTCTGTACTCTAAATATAAATACATTTCAAGTGGGACTATATTTATCTGACCTGAAACTAAACTACCGAACATTAGTTTTAATAAACAAACACTAATATCCTTCTTACACATGGAGGCATCAGTAACCGCTAATAATAATATAA
Source organism: Anarhichas minor (assembly GCF_050575085.1). Classification (NCBI taxonomy): domain Eukaryota; kingdom Metazoa; phylum Chordata; class Actinopteri; order Perciformes; family Anarhichadidae; genus Anarhichas; species Anarhichas minor. The sequence goes on along the minus strand of NW_027466487.1, from coordinate 3,807,704 downwards.
TGTAATTAAGAGCCATTTTTTTATTGTTTTGTTTTGTTAAACCTCCCACCACATGTGGGCGTAGTCCCGCTGTCAAGTAGGCAAGAGTTTTTGACCGTGCGATAATGAATGAGGATAAATGTTGTGATTTCTTTAGTCTAAGGAATAGACTTATGAAAGAGAGAGTGGCTGTGCTCTGTTGAGGTTGGTAATGCTGCGATTGTAAGAAATAAATTGCCTTTGGAAACTGGATTTTTCGCCATTTATTGCACTAATCTAAAGAAAGCAAGCAGCAACCGTATGGGCTTTTTTATAGGCAACGGAGTCACTATATGAATATATGGACTTTCTGCATAATGAGTAGCCTACTTTTACTTTTGTTACATTATTCTATATGTACTCTATAAATTCTGTAATAGTTAGGCTATTATACTTCAGTAAATTTATGAGCTGAAAATGAAATCGAGTACTTTTACATTGTGGTATTATGTGAAGGAATACAGGATACATCATTTTCAAAGGTCATAATAATAAAATAAAAAAAATAAAAAATAATAATAATACATTAAGAAAATAAATTAAAAAAAACGTTAATGCTTAAATTAATAAAAATAAAGATACTTTTGTATTTTATAAAATCATTTTTTCTGTTTTCATTGAGTTCGTTATCATTGTGATTGTCGCGCTGCAATGAATGCTGGGTGGCGCTGTGAACGTTCTTTTTTTTTTTTTAAATAAAGTTAGTTCAATTCAAACAAAATGGCAGCGCCCTGTGATCACCCGTGTTGTTGGACCGATAATGTGAACGGAGCAGTTTAATACATTTTCGACGCATTCAAAATCAGGTAAAGGCACTAAATGCCACTTCTTTGTCAGGTATGTTGTTTACTGTCGTGATGTCGATGTATTCATAACAACAGATAACCGTAAAAAATGTTTTCCTCCTTCAGAGAAATGGGGCTGTCAATAAAACTCGAAATAATGCACGTTATTACCTACAATCACACTCAAAACAATGGCCCAATATTATACAAGTTTTAAATTATAATTCTGTCTTTATTTTATTTATTATTTGCACTGCCCAGCTCAAGCCTCGTTATTTTGGCTCGACTGATATTGATGGAATATATTTTGGATAATAATCCATTAACTTTGCTCAGTAAAGTGAAGAAGAAGTTAATAGTATAGTTTGGCCTTTTTGTCTTCATTTGGAGGCATTCCTGCCTCCAGTTGTGTATTTATAATATTTATTACGTGTCGTTTATTACTTTTTATATTGTTATGATTTTGAAGATTATTATGCTTTGAGTGGGACATTTTAGTTAAAATAAACTTGTCAGTGTTCTCTGGTGGACTAAACTATATATATGTATCTCGTTCACTGCAGGCTTTCTTGTCTTCATTTCAGAGGAGGTATGGCCGCTGCAGGAAAGCCAGTTAAAAAAGAAATCAAAAAGTATATTCCAGTCAAGACCTCCTTCACTTCACCATTCACTCCAAAATGGAGCCCACTTCCACAAGAAGACATGCATTTCATCCTGAAAACCCTAAAGGACAAGCTGGTTTCCACTGGTCTTGAGAAGAAAGAGGTGAAAGTGTTTCGCCCGTGGAGGAAAAAGAAAGACCAGAAACCTGCTGCCACATCAGAACTTGTTCCCCAGGTGAGCCAGGATGGACAGGTACAGGATTCTCCCACAAACGGCTGGACAGACGTGGCAGCTCGGAGGCAACTGGCCATTGGCGTCAACGAGGTCACTAAAGCTCTGGAGAGGAACGAGCTCAAACTGTTGCTTGTGTGCAAGTCTGTGAAGCCGCCCCACATGACGGATCATCTGATAGCGCTGAGCGCAACGAGAGGTGTGCCGGCCTGCCAGGTGCCTCGTCTGAGCCAGAGCTTGTCGGAGCCGCTGGGCCTGAAAAGTGTCCTCGCTCTGGGATTCAGACAGTGTGCCTCCAAAGAAGACGAGTTGTTCACTGACACTGTTGAGGCCATTGCACTCAGAGTGCCTTCAGTAGATGTTGCATGGCTACAAGGTGCAGCACCCAGAGTAACGCCTGAGGACCACGTTGACATGGAAGAGGAGGAGGAAGTCGAGGAGAAGAAGGGCCAGAAAAGGAAACTTGAGAGTGAATCTGAGGAAGTCACAGAGTCTGCTTCCTCCTGCACTCTGCAACCTCTCAAAGTGAAAAAAATAGTTGCTAACCCTGCAAAGAAGAGTAAAAAGTCGAAGTCACAGCCAGTCAAATAAAACAGAGACTCTGCCTGGATAGTGAAAGGACCAATCTTATGTTTTTACTTGTTTTTAATATCTAGCATTTCACCTCCAGACTCTAAAGTTGGGATCCACTGCTTTAGTTCATTCACATAAAACTACCTTATCAGTTTTTAGTTTTGTGAAAGCATTTTTTAAACATTTTGGGCAGCCATTTGTTTATAATTATATTTGCGAGGACTTGAAACTTGCTTGAGATAGGTCCCTAATTCATTACAGTGAACTAGAGCTGAAACATTAAATTCTCTGGTTTCAGCTTCTCCAACATGAGGATGATTTTGAATGTTTATTAAATATCTTTGGGGTTTTGGACTGTTGTACATCAGACGTCCATGGTTTAATTTTCGTAAGGACTCTGGTATGATCCTTTAAATTGACTTTGTTTTCTAGGTAACATTTCTTTGGCCAGAAACTGAAATCAATCAATTAAATTGATGTTTTTCTGAATGAAACTAAACTGTGTGACATTATGTATTTTTCCTGTACTTTGGTAATATAACAAACATTTCAGACCCCAGAGTTTAACAGTTCTCATAGTTAAAAGTAATCAACATAAGGGAAAGTACTAACTTTGTATTTCCACTGCCCCCGTCATGATAAGAAGTGCATTACTCATGGACCTTTTTTAAAGTGAGTTTATTCAAACAAATATCCATGCTGGTATAGCCGACGTGTGTGTTGAAACAGATTGTTACTTGCATGGGGGTCATGTCTAAATGATGCTGGTACGAGTTCTTTAGCTTTTTCACAGCTTGCAATGGATGTGAATAAAAATATTGTTCTTCAGTTAGAGAAAGCTGTATGTCGTTTCAAAAGTACACCCCACCCCAAAATCTGAATTAAAAAACAAAACATCTTTTAAATAAGGCAGGTATTTCGGGTTGAGTTCTCACTGAAGGGTGTGGCTAATAACATCAATGCTAAAAATGATCACGGTAGCAAAACTGACATGCTCAAAGTTCATTCAAACAGCTGCAGGCAACACATCTGGGACACATCCAACATCCATGAGGCACACCGTTGACTCAATAACCCAGTAACATTGGTCTTTGTCAATGTAACTCATTTAACTTTTCAACGGTAAAAAAAATAATCTTTGAGCCCTGAAGCACTGACTCCAGTGGTCGTCCTTTCCTGCTAATATATAAAGGGATAAGAGGGAAATAACATCACATACAGAAAAAGTACAACAAAAATGGCAGCAGCCTTGACCTCTCGAGTTCTGCAGAGCCACACGAACACAAAGTAACGAACTCAGAGTAAGACAACGATTCAAAAGCATGTTAACCTTCGAGTACACCAGCAGCTCCACCACAGGACCAGGGGCGTGACAACAGTGTTTCATCAAAGATCTTCATCTTACTGGTAAATAACAAATACTCCAAAATCTGTATTTTAACCGGAACATTTTGGGAAATACTGGAAAGAAAAAGAGGAATTACGTCTTTAGGCATTTTGCAAAGTACAATTATAAATATCAGGACCGTTCAGATCATTTTCATTTAGCTGCACGACACACTCAAAAAAGACCCACAGTATATTTTTCAGACACACAAATACAGTACCATTAAAGAAAATAATCCAGATAAAAAAAACAGACCTCAAGAAACCGGAAAAGCTCAAATTTCAAATGTATGCGGTTACTGAAACAGACTTTTGTTATTCAGCCACTGCGTTCTGAGTGCATGCTGCTCAATTATAACATCGACACTTTGAATGTCTTTGAGAGTTTGACGAACAATGTGTTTAACATCCTACTGCAGGCGAGGGAATTATGGTTATGTTTGTATTAATAAGAGAAAGTGTCGTACTTCTGGCCAACCAGCTGCTATTTAAGGGCTCCTTATTCACTGCTTTGCAACAGGCTACTGAAAGTAAGACGTCATAGTTTCTCTGAGTGGCAATGACTAAAATAATAATAACTGACCGTGGCTGCTGTAAACAAGATCTAACTGAGAACATTGTTTTTACTTTTTCAAAGTGAGTAAGCCATTTGTATGCTATAAATGAAGCTGTAACTCTCTGTCCTGCTTGTGCACTCGGCTGGTCATCCGTATTTTGTTCAGCTACTGTAACTTTTGCCTATTTAACAGCCTCACTAACTGAACAACACACCATTCACATGCAGATAACCCTGAGCTGCACGAGTGTATCAGTGAATATAACCCAACATGTGGTGTAGATGTTCTATTAAAAACTAGAAACGTTATAACATGAAAACAGCTCAAGTCTGAACCGCAACCCATCCGTTTTCAAATCTGATCTGAGAAAAACAAAAAGGACCGTTTTGCTTTTTAATTAAGGAACTCAAAAATTGTGCTTCATTGATGCAATACATTCTTCATCAAAAACCACTTTAAACCCACGTTATGTGAACAAACTCCGTGACATCTACACTACCCAAGAGGAAAATACTTTGGATAAGCCCTCCCAAACCACAAACTCACACTACAGGAATAAATATGATCTGGCTTTAAATGTACAGGTAACTGTATAATTCTAACAAAACAAAAGAAAATACATGTATATCAATGCACCAGTTGGTTGAGTCCTTCCATGAAGATATCCTTTGTGTGTATATGTGTGTGTGTGTGTGTGTCATTTGACAGTGTTTGTGTTGCTGTGTGTATAAAGTTAAGATAGTTTTCTTCTAAATGCTTGAGGGAAAAAAATGGTGTTTATACGTCAGCTATCACAGAAACATGTTCTTAGCATTTCTAAATTCTACTGAGGCCCAAAAACAGCCAGCAGAGAAACTTCTGACCACAATGATATGAGAGGGAGATGGAATCAATAACTCTTTAAATGCATTTTGTGGTCATGTTTACTTGTTGATTATCATTTACATAGATCAATGTCAGTGAAGTTAAATGACATGCCAGTCCCTCGCAACAAGGTGTCTGCTGAGGAAGAAGAACTTAACAAAACTCACAATGTCAAGGCATCCTCTTGTATGTCGAACTGGTGTGTTTTAAATGTGAGGGTGCATGTCGGGAGCGTTGTACTGTACGAGTGTCTCAGGCATAGCATGATTTCACATTCAGGATGTTGATGATTTAAGAGTTTTCACCTCCGGGTGAACTGAGAATGTTCTTGAACCGTCTCCCGGTCGGTTTTACTGTTGTAGTTCTCATTGTCTAGCTTGGGCTACCTGTACGTCCAGGTAAGGAGTAGCCAGAGGCCGCTATCGTCCTTTTGATCAGTGTTTGTGTAGCAGCCGCGGAGAGACCCGCTACTGAAGGACGAGGCCAACCTGAAACGCAGAGGGGACTTGTTGTTAAATGAGTTTTGACAAAAAAAAAAATAAAGCAAACATTTTGTAGATCAGATGCTGAAGCCGGCTGCGTCAGATGTTGGTAATGGCGGCGCTACGATGCAGATGGTGCCCTTTCAAAATAAAAAGTGGAGATAGCGGAGGAGAATTACGTCTGAAATAGGTGTTTTTTTTGTGTTATTTAATATCCACTACTGATGTTACTAAAAGTGACAGCGTGTTCCAATTCAGAAACTATTGAAGTTTTTTTTAGTTTTTTTACATCTTGAGTATTCGCAGTCAAAGTAGTAGGAATCATTTATTTTGGTCCTTGACAATTTTCCCAAAAGAATGCACATTAAAAAAAACAAAAACAATAAGGCATGAAATTAACAGATGTAAGTTACTAAACAGTGCCCTGGTTGGTTCGTAATAATCCTGATTTATGATTCAGATAGCTCTCTTCTGTAGCTTTAAAATTGGATTAGTTAGTTTTGATAGCGTTACGTCATACCTCCACACAGCAGGTAATGTACGGAACTACGAAAGAATGAAATTATCAGCCCTACTTCCTGTTTACATAGTGAATAGTTTCCTAGCACCCGATCTACAAATGACTAGTCTTTACTATCCAAGACGACCCTTTTTTTCTTTACCAGTGCAACGGATTTAGTAAATCCCTAGTTTGAAACCAGCTAGGAGTTACAAGAACTTAGGAGGGACTTTACACACAAACTAACTGGTGCAACCCACTGCAAATGAAAAAGATTCCTTTTTGCAATACTGCTAATATCATTACCCCTCACATAAGTCTCCTTTTTTTGCCTCACAACTTTTGTGGGCTGGAAGGCTAACGTTGCCCCACGTTCCTACAATACGACTCTCCCATTGACTACAGCATTTTAGTAATGACGTTGCAGAGGCAATAGCATTTCAAGTTTCATATTAAACAGATGTTAAATACAGCTTACACTGCCAATAATGTCTACATAATGCATCTAGGGCCTGCTTCACCTCTCTTTATTGGCTCTTAACACCAGACCTCGTTGATTGTTTGCTCACACAAAAATCACGCTGCTGACCTTATCGGGGTCCATGGGGGGACATTTCCAGTTGTAAAGGTAATACTGCAGATTTCCATCTCCTATGCCAAACTTCAGCTTCTCCAGGAACACCTTATTCTCCATTAGATCCAAGGCATTGAACACATCAAAACCTTTCTGTTAAACACACAGAAGAAGCCACGAAATAAATATCATGATGAATCACACAGTAGCAAGAAACTTTAACTATAAACACTGTTGATGATTGAAATAGTTAAGGCCCTGGATTGTGCCCTTTTTCATGAATTTGCAGCTCTGGAAGCCTCCTTCCTTTTTCCTAAACTTAAAGTTAATAATAGGACCACAGAACAGGTTCATTATTGGTAGTGCCATGTGTTTTACAACAATCTACACAGAGTGTAACATTACCAGCTTGGCCAGGATCAGTGCATCATTCATTAAGTCCAGTAGTGGGGTTTGTGTATGAACGTTGTAAAAAGAGTACGCAGCCTTCAGGCTCCTATGGAGAGGGTGGTGCATCACAGTTGAGGGCAGAGTGTAGAAACTAGTGAAATCTGTAAGTACACCACCGGAACCCTGAGAAGACAAGAGGCACAACAACTGTTACCAGAGAGAAGAATCAACAGACAGGCCGCCGCACGTATGTGGAGGATAGAAACTCATTCCAGATACCTCTACTACAAATGTGTCAATTATGTTGTCCTGTGGCAAGAACCAGTGAGCCACCTCCTCCTCTCCCAGAGAGGGTGCAAGCTGGAAACGTCGCAGGAACTTCTGTAGCAGTTCGGTGACCTGGCTGATGTCACGCCTCTCCATCAGCCGCAGACCTGGAGTCTTAGTGCTCTATATGGGGTAAAGAGAGCAAGAGGGGAAACAGTGAAAATAAGCTCCTGCCATTAATAGGGATTGTAATGAAAAAGGTGCAGGGATGGCAGGTTTAAGTGTTTACATCTGGTAGTCTGTAGAGTTTCATGGTTCTTTGCAGAGTCATGTTCCTGCTCAGGTGGGAGAATTTAACTTCCACAAGTTTTCTGGGGTTCAAAGAACGATGCCAATACCTGACAGACAGAGAAAGGAGCAAAATAAAGAAAAGCACAAGAGAAAAAGAGTTACGGAGTATTGGTTTTAAAGGACTTTCTGGCACTGTATCCTATGCGTTTCATGTTTGGATACTGCATAGCATACCTGCATGTGGACACAGGTTTAGGCAGTACTACCCCTGCTGTGTATACTGCCTGAAATATTCCTTCTATGTTCACCCTCCGTGTGATCTCCCTGATTAGCACTGGGGCGACGCGCTTTGAGCGCAGCTTCTTATGAACACACAGGAAGTTGATTTCCACCATCCTCTTCAGTCTAGAACGGCAGAAGGACAGAAGGTGTGCGTTACAGTGAAGGGGTCTCTTCGGACTCACGTCCCCGCTCCAAACGTAGACGATCGGTAACGAATGCTCACGTGTCATAGATGCGTATATCTGCGGGGATGGCGCTGATGAAACCGACGAGCTTCTTATTTGAGGACACTCTCACTCCACAATGCCACTGTGGTAACCAGCCGGGTGGACGCAGAGCCCTGAGAGGGGAGGAAACGGTGAGTGGGAGAAAAATATATTTAGTACATATTTGGCGAGCAGTTGACTAAAACATCAACAAAGTAATAAACAAGAACAACATCAGACCTGAAAGCTTACCATTTGAGAAAGTTTGGTGAATAATCAAATCTGAACATGTTGTCGTCATCCTCCACATAGTTTTCATTCAACAACGTGTACAACTCCTTCAGCTGGAAAACACACAGCAAGCAATTCCTTTTTTTTTTACATAATTTATACTAAATGTATTTTGTATTTAGTCACTTAATCAATTAGACAACCATAAGAAAATGAATTGCTAAATATTTATTCAAGCAAACATGGAAAACATTCCCCGCTTGGTTTTATTATAACAACATTTTAGACTCAAGTTTGGACAAAACAACACATTTGTAAGTCACCTGGTGCTCTGTACAATACTTTAATGGACATTTTTCACGTTTTCTAACCTTTTCTGGACTAAACAGCTTAATCAAGATAATAATCAGCAGATGTATAGTTTAGTGTCTGAGTCAAACGCAACACTTACTACATCTGCGTTGCTGAGATCCAGAGTGTCCCACATAAAGCCTTGAGGTAAGGAATATGGCTCCTGTCTAATGTTTTCTTTGTCTGCTTCTATGGGCCCGTGACTCGTCACCACCTCATCTGTAAAGAAGATATAAAAACATTTTGTCAATCACCATATTTACCAAGGACCTGTAAATTTAGCATTTTGCTCAAGAAACACTAACCCTGAGTAAAACACAAGTATTTATTGTTAATTGCCGACAGTTATATTTATAAAATCAGCATTTGTGGCAGTAGCCCTCCTGCACAGACTAGACACGTAACAGTTTAATATAATTATAACGCCCCTGAGCAGGTCCAGTGAGCATGGCTGTACCCCTACTGAACTTAACACCTGACGTGCTTTTTGGACGCTTTGAGTGGCACAGACTGTGACAAAATAAAACCAATAGATGGCACTGGTGCACAGGCACAGTGTGCAAGAAGGATGATAAATGGAGTCTCTGCTGACAGCTGAAGTAACACTGTTCAAGTTAGGAAAGAAAATTAAGCAATTACCGTAATCAGCAATTGGCCAACCTGATGATTAATAATAATTCAGTCGTTGAGAGCTCATGAGGTACCACATGCATTCATGTTCTCAATAAAAGCTCAAACATGACATGGGACTATTTTTGCGGCACCATTAAAATAAATAACGTATAAATCAAACAAACAATGCTCTTGCTCACTCGGTCTAAGCTACATAGGTACTTACTCAGCTTCGGCACAGGCTGGGTGTCCCAGAACTGGTACTTGTGCTTGGCTGCCTCATCGATGCTCTTTGCTGGACCCTGGCAGGACAGCAGCTCCATGGCTCTTTGGATGTCCTGCAGCTTCTGAATGGGCAAGCCAGGGTTCTACACGTAGAGAGGGGACATGTGCACAAACAAAGATCAGAGACAGTGGGATTCAAGTACAAAGACAACATGAATTCACTTGGTCCTGCATGTGTGACATGATATGATATGCAGCAACATGAAACACACAGTTTCTATATATGATTGAATGCCCTTAATAATTCAAATGTACTCATAAAGACAACAGAGTGCATGCCCCTGTCAAACCCTGTTATTGTTAGTTTGTTTACGTGCACACTAGTAAACCTGTAGGTCTTATCGTTTGGTCATTCTTTGGATATGGTGTTTACATGGAATACAAGAAACCAGGTTATTCATATCCCACTAAACAATATCCAGGTTTGTGATAGTGGAGGTATTTGATGTATTCATGGTAAGTTGCAGTGATTTCACAATTTTTTTTGGCAAAATCTGAAATTCTATGAATGAAACTTGAACTCTGTGGAATTTGTCCCTGGTGCCTCAGTGTCCAGAGTTTACAGTACATTGTGTGTGTGTGTGTGTGTGTGTGTGTGTGTGTGTGTGTGTGTGTGTGTAGATCGAGAGGTGTCTTTTATTTATTTGTTTAATTCTCTCAGCCACTCTTTGTCATTTGCCAATCCATTGACCTTTACCATTCGGTTGATTTTCTTCATCGTACCAGCAGAAATTAAAGAGCGGAGCAACAATTTAAGTGAATTCTTTACACTACTGTGAGACTTACACTTTAATTTCAGTGTGCATTACATTGTTTAACATCATGTTTTAGGTTTTATCGATTACTCAAGCTTCACAAGCACCTGCCCACATGACAGACAGAGATCAAACATCTGGATAAGGTGTTAACATGCAACAGTATCCCAGTTTTGTATCCGAGTACTTCAATGTATTCAGGTTTCTCATAACTGGGATAAGGGCTTATTTGATGTGTACATGGACAAGACATAACTGGAAACAGTAATGTCCATGTCGTTTCAAGGTTGCTTTTACTAAAAAAAAGCCACTACCACGTTAAAATGAGGGTTACCTCAGTAGCTGTGGGATTAAAGTCTATATTAAGGTTGGATAACCCCAATTGATGCATTCACACTTCTGGCAAACAAACAGGGTTGGGTTGCTAGTGTGCAAACAGACTTGTCTGCGTTTCCCCTCAACTACTCCTAGTACCCGGTCTACCATCAGCCTGGCACTAACTAGGTTAGTGGGTTATGGTTTTGGATCTGCCATGAAAAGGTCTGTGCATATTTCAGTGGGTCATCTTCGCACCTTTATCTCCTGAGAGTCAGAAGCCGAGTCAGATTTGGCTCCCCCCGAGCTCGGCTTCTCTTTCTTCCTCTTCTGCTTCTTCTTCTTCCTCTTGGCCCCCAAATCTCCCCCTGGACTCCTGCAGATAATGAACACATCATTAAAACAGGGGCTCACATTAGCCTCTCGACACACAACCAAAGCAGCAGGAAGCTAACGTTGGCTAACATAGCGACGAATGACAGCTGAGCTAGCCGACCGTTAGCAACGTCTGAACGGTCATCATGTCGTCCAGTCAGTCACTGGCTGAGAGTATACGTTTGTTCCTGAAGGCAGACGCGCTTACAACAACAGAAACGACACCACCACACAGGTTTCAAATCATCTCCTCCTGTGGTTACTGGCTTTAAATGACGGCCTTGTAGCAAACCGCCTGGCTGTGTTTGAGTCGGCTAACGTTAGCTAACTGCGCTAGCCATTCCCCAACGAGCACACACATAAACAGGCAGCGCACAAACGAGCTGAAATAACCGTTACTGCGTTTCCCAACCCGGAGCCGACAGGCCGCCCTCACCCTTGCATGTGCTCATTCTCCTCCTCGTTGTCCCCGTCTATCCCGCAAGTGTCCTGGTCGTCCAGCTCCAGGCTCTGCTGACTGGCCGCGGATTCACTGTCCTCCGCCATCATAAAAATGTTTTTTTTAAAAATTGTCAGCCACCGTATATGATGGAGATCACGGGCAACGGCGAGAGATGGAAACACAAAGAAAGAGCCGAAGGAAACCACACCGCCTAGAGGCCGATGGAGGGAAAACAGAAATATATATAAACTATATTTTAACGTGGAAACAATCCCAATTTAACTGCTTGCTAATTTCAAAATAAACAGAACGATCATTACTAACAGTGGCCCGGTTTTCTACCTGTCCCGGTCAGTCTGTGGTCATTTTAATTAACACAACTTTAATTAGCAATATGCACCATGTGAGCACAATTCTAACAATATAAATTAGTACTAATCAATTTATCTTTTCTTAAATAATGAGAAAATAACTATGAGGCAAATGTTTTTTGCTCACCATAGCATTAGTTTAGTTTTAGTTTATTTTGCACAATTTTTAAACAATCAAATAAAAATAAACAAACATAACAGTGCAGGAAGAGGCAAAAAGCCAACTGGGCTTATTTGAAGCCTCCACCTATATAATATGAATGTCACAATATTACAAAGAACATAAAATGAATATGCATAAGATATGACTACGTAAAATACAGATTTACCTTTCTCAAAACTCAAGACCACGGTATGAAGTACAACAGAGTACAACATACAGAATATAATAGTGATAAAACAATGGAACATAAGTTACTTAAATAAAGATACTTTAAAGATAGAAACTACTTCAAGAAGGCCTATTATCTGATCAACAAAATGTATTAAGAGATATATATAGAAGTTATTTTACTATTAATAACACCATATTCTATTTATAATATTATTTTTAGTATTGTTAGATCAAGGCATTTGGTGAATAATATAGAAAAGTGTGATATTTCCAGCACTCAATCTTGACAATCTTCTCTTCGGAGGGAGTTCCTGAGCAAAATGTTGATAACATGACATCTCTCGGGCTCTCCATTGACACCTTTCATGTTTGTTCAGTTATACAAAACACAGATACACACACAAGTCATTCCAGTTTGGCGGTTTATTCAGAATAATAGGCTTCAAATATAATGCACGCAACCAAGTTACACACTCAGGATGCTGTAATGCAACTCCACCCTCGATCTAGATGTTGGTGTGAGATACTAAGAGAGGAGAGATCATTCACAACACCAACTCACACATCATTTTGACCAGGCAGAGGAAAGGAAAGAAGTATACACACTGTAATATGATTGTATGACTATATGAGCCTTGAGTGGATGCATGTTGATTATTTGTCAGTCTGACAACACAAACTCACAGCCAGCAGCATTGCAGATGAACACCACCACCACCACCCTGGCGCACATAAAATCATTTGAGACAAACAGTCACCCTGTACAAACACAAAAATCAGAGAATGCACTGAAATGACCTGCAGTTTAGCGTCACACACAATCGCGCACACTTAGCTTCGTCTATCCCTTACTTCGCTGAAACTTTCTGTAGATCCTGAACTGCTTACTAAGACAGATTGGTGCCTTGCTGACTACTGTAGAGGATTTTATGATTGCAGCAGCTGGTAGATATTTTCAGAGATGTCTGCAGTGTAGCTTGTAATACGCTAGTGTTGAGCAAAGTCTACTGCATGCTTTCTTTCACAAGTGGGAGAGAACGGGAGGGCTGAGGTAGAGGAGAAAAGAGGAAGGCAAAAGAAGGTGAGAAATAAATAAGGTTCGATGTAGAGACAGGTTGTTCAAAGGCACTTGGAACATGAGGAAATGGTAAAAAAAAAAAAAAAAAAAAAGGTGAAACACAGCATGCAATAATAGTTTGGTTTCAGGAAAAAGCAGTTTGTTTCTGTAACTCTCACAATAAGGCGGGAGAAGAAAAGCCCTTAAAATATTCAATAAAATAAAAACAGCCTATTTTTTAGGGTAAAATACTTCATGTTGGCAATTTGAAATCATAGCGATTAAAATTACAAAAAAAGGCAAGCAGCCGTATAAAAGTGATGCATAGCCTTAAGAGCAAAAATATGTCAGTCAGTGGTTCAACAGTTACAAAACCATTCATATTATTACACCTCGCAATTATTTTGGGTGGAATTGGTTTCGTAGTGGCATTACATCCTTACACAGGCATAGTGGTGTGTCACATTATCTGTTGCAGTGCAGATAGTGGTTTCATTTCTTCAGTCCAAACACTTCACCTCCTCCTGTAGGTCGTGTAAACACCCAAACAGCCTTCTGACGGGCTAGATTCAAGTCTAGCAACATGCTTAAGACCATTCAAAGTACACGATTCACACGTTTATGTTGGGCCCGATTCTTGTGCAGAAACACGCTGAAAGACTTTTTTTACAGACTGCAAAAAGAGTGGAGTCGCTTGACATATATTTTGCACAGCTGCTCCACAATCTTAAAAATGAAAGGTTATAATCTAACTTGAAAGTATAGCGTGTTCTTTACAGTCAGAGGGCTGAGGCCAATATGGCTCGAGAAAAAAAGGCTCCTGTAGTTTTTTTAATTTGTGAGAACCACCCATCATCTGTTTCTACAACAGTTCCTCTATGATTACAAGGCTATATATATATATATATATATATATATATATATATATATATATATATATATATATATATATATATATATATATATATATATATATATATATAAAAAAAAGGCATACATTTGTTGTGCATAAAATATTCAACCCTCTTGCCTCCAACGTCTATTTTTCTCCCTCAGGTAACGTGTACATCATCCCTGATGAGTGGTCTGTTTGTGTAAAGCGTCGAGAGGATGGCAAAGTGGAGTACAACAGTGGTAATGTCATAAAGTGGTCGTGGATGTTGATGAAGGTTCCTGAATCATCGCTTCATATTCTGGACTAGAATCCCAGTGCTGAAATGTTACCTCAGTGCTCTATGACGAAAAACAAAGAGTCTCAAATTAAATGGTTGTATCCTTCACGTTATGGTCTGGGCATCGGGGGGGCGTCATGGTTAAAGGATAGGTTCACATTTATTTTTCAAGTCTATCTCACAACAAAACTGACAAGCCCAAATCTACAACACTTTTAGTTGCTGTGGTTGTTCCTTCGGTCTACACTGGCAGCAGATGGGAGACAAAATCAAAAAGGTACGGACAGCTATGATTGGATTACTTTGATACTGAAGAAAAGTTATAAAGGTGATGATTCTCAGGCTAGTTCTGGAGTTAAAAAGGAGCATCTTTTTGCGAAGTGGATTTATGGACCTTATATTCATAATGGACATTGGAGATTTTAGGTATTTGTTTTCATTCCTCCATCTACTTATTTACCTCTTATGTTTTTATTGTTGCTGCTGGAATCCATTTTGGATTAACAAAGTCCTCTAGCCATCTAAAAAGACTGTCATTTTGGGAGATTCTGACTTGATTTGACTAACTCAGACGGCTAAAGCCTCTAAGCAAAGAGTAATGACTGTAGATTTGTTGCTTTAAGAAGGGCCAGTATTCACAGGAGGAACAATTACAGCAACCAAAAATACTTTCAATTTGCAGAAGGGCATGTGAGTATTGTGTTAAGAAAAGATGAGGTCCTATCCTTGAAGTGGTCGTCTGCGGATCATTTCATGTTGAAGGACAGCAGGGGTCTCTCCTCTCTCCTCTGCCAGGGACTCTTCTTCTCCCCCTCTCCATCCTCCTGTGCTGCATCGTCATCATCAGGAGAGACCGACAGCAGCGCATGATCAGTCCTGAACGTCTCTCCCTCTGGTGTTGGCAGGGGAGGAGGAGAATCAGGGGATGAAGAGGAAAGTGAGGGCGGTTCCTCTTGTATTTGTACCCCTTCCACATCCCCCTGGTCCCCTCTCTGACCCTCTGCTTTGGCTGACAGGACGGCTCCTGTTTTATTGTCCTGTGGGCTGCACTGTGGCGACTCCTCCTCGCTGCCTCCCCCTTCCAGATCATCCACATACACCAGCTGAGTGTAGGCCATGGCTGGTGCCGGGCCCTTCGACCTGTCGATCTCTCTTTCCTCCCGCCCTCCGTCTCTCCCCCTGCGGCCCACTCTTGGCTCGTTCAGGTCCACGCCGGAGTCCAGACTGGCATCGTTGCTGTTGCCACGCCTCCCGCCCCGCCTCCCGCCACTGACATTACCTTGTGGACCTCCTCCGTTCGGCGTGTTGCTGTGGCACCCCGCCCGCTGGAGATCGATGTAGGAGTGGCGAATATGAGCATTGGAGCGTCCATCAAGAGACACAAACCAGGCTCGTGGGTGAAGCAGAGGCTTCCCTCCTCTTAGCGCCATTAAAGTCTTTTCAGCCCACAAGGTGTCCTCAATGTTTATTTCCATTAGACCCGTTTCCCCAAGCGCTGCTGGGATAGACAGAGACTCTGACAGGCCGCGCCGTTCTCCGTCACACTGCTTGGTGGGACATGGGGCGCATTCGGTGGGACTTTGCCCCAGGGGCTGCTGGGAATGTGAGGCATTGAGCTCGGCCTGGATGGTCTCCAAGTCACTCTGCTGATCAGTCTGCAGCAGGAGGGCTTGACCAGACAGAGGGTGCTCCCCTGGCAGGCGCATGTAGTGTGCCGGGATCACCAGTGTGGGACGCACCCTCGGGTAGCCTTCACCTCCACTCAGCAGGTCCACGGAGCCGCAGCAGAGCAGCTGGCCCGGCCGGGAGAGCAACGGGGGACTGGGACGCTCCAGGTGGTCCACAGAGCGAGACAGAAGGAAGTCAGGAGCTCTGCACTCGCATCCCTCCCCTCTACTGGGGGAGTGAGGAGGAGAGGAAGGTGAGATGCAATCAACAATCCCGACACCGCTCAGACGGTTAGCAGACACCTGACCGTGATTGGCGGAAGCATCTGAAATGAGATTGCTGGACGAGCAGGCGGAGGTGTATGATTGGCGATAGCCTCTGTCTGTTCCGCTCGAGAGGGCGGCCTTCAACTGGAACGTCTCCACAGACTGCAGGTAGTCTCTGCTGCGAGGCGTCAGATTGCCAAGAGATGAGCCGTGGTGGCTGTTGCCGAGAGAGGAGCGGCTGTGTTTGCTGTGATGGATTAGGCTGTGCTGGCGATGATTGTCTTGGTGCTCATATGAGGAAGGCTTCAGCATCGGTGTGGTCATGTCGGGCTCAGTCGCTGTAGAAACAAGTTCCAGCTGCACCTAAAGAGTGCAACATATACAACTGTAACACACTTTTTAAATATACTCAATGTAAAGTAAAATATAAAGCAGACACCGACCAAGGGAAACATGAGATCTAGTAAAGTAATCCTATCAACACTATTGATTCTTCGTAGTTTGAGGAATTGTTTTTTTTCTGCCCACCACAGGAATGTTTGATGAAGGATTCGCCCCTCAGCTGGGCAGATGTGACACAGGGAGCCAGTATTTCCTCTAATGTTCACTACAACAGTGCATGTGAGAGTAGCGATAGAACCGTTCTCTGTAAGTCAGACAGACCTCGTTGCTGATGAGGTTCAGGTGGGACATGGAGGTGGCTTGGTCCCTCTTACTGCCGTCCAGACCGGAGGACAGGGTGAGCTTGCGGTGAGACACTCGAGGCTTCAAACAACGTCGCCTGCACAAAACAGAGATTATGATGCAATCAGAGGAATCCATTTGACTTTAAATTCTTCTCAACGCGACACCGAATGCTGAAGGGATGCAAAACAATGTTTCTCAGACAAAGGAAATTGATTTCTTACAGATAAAGACACTAATGTGTATTATATATTTAGTACACACTGAACAAAGTCAAGCACATAAGTATAAAGCATGAATTAGACAGCGATTCCACACAACCAGTCATAAGAACAGACTCATATTATTGTACATTTCTGACACTGTTAAAATGTTGCCTTTGTTTCCTCATTTAGGAGACACATCTGGCAACTTCTGACAGGCTTTAGTGTTGCTGTGGACAGCGTTTCACACACCTGCAGTAGTACAGCAGGAGGCAGAGCAGGCAGAGCAGGATGAGAGCCATGCCTCCCAGTATAGCCAACAGGAACACGGTGTGGTACGTGCTGATGTCCTTCGCAAACACTGGACCTGTTGGTCAGACAAAAGGTCACGAAGAAACGGTTTGTTTTTTAAATGAAACAACTTTTGCTCACTGTAAACTGTAAAAAAAGTAATTATTATTTCTTATTACCAGCCTCGCAATGTCACTACTGTTTTCACTTTTGTATCGTGAAGCCTCAGACATACTTTCTGCACACGCGGTTCTATTCATACAACAATTGAGGGTTCGTGACGGTTTGGTATTCCACGCAAGCGCATTTTTCTGATCCACACTCCATTCCAGTTGGTAGCGGTAATGTACCAGAACATTGTTTTCAGTGGATCTCCTCGCACAACCTCTCTTCAAAACAAGCATTCACTTCGTTATCTTCTTCTCTCTAGATGTGCGTATGCCACCAACTGGACCGGAGTGTGGAGAGAAACTGGAGCACGCGCAGTTGGCGTGCATGCTGTGCGTAGAGTCTGTCAGTCACAAGTTTTGGGCTGCACACAAACTTCCACATAGAGTTGGTTCCATGTGGACTCTCGTTGACATGGTTGGATGGCGACGTCTAAGTCAGACGGGCCAAAGCGGACCCTTGGAAAGTAGGAATTGCACTTGACATCTTTCTAAATACTGTATGTGAACACAGACATGACAGAATCTGTGTTGTAATCTGTGTCAAAGCTCACCTGAGTGTATTGGGGACATGGCGGCCACCCAATATCCCAGCTGAGGAGCGATGTAGGTCAGACAGAGCTGGTTGCCTTCCCGCTGCACGTGACCCCAACTGCTCTTTATCCAGGCACCTGCACACACACACACAATCACAGGGCTTGAGATTTAATTTCCCAACAGTTATTTTGTATAAGAGACAGTGTGCCGGTTCACAGAGTGCATTAGTGGCAAAGTGACAACTGGTTGGCTTGCCTCCCACCTGACAAAGCAGCACTCTACTTATCTACGTTTAGATATCCGTCAGGTTTAAGTTATTTATGTTAAAAAATAAAAATGTGTTACTGTGACAGAAGTACGATCAATCAACAGCAGGATTAAATTCAAGACTTTCCAAGACCTTTTTAATGCCACATATAATGCAATTTAATACCTGTTTCGGTATGACAGTATAATGGGAAACCAGTGAGGACAATATGGACAATATTCATTTCTAATATAATGTTTTAGAAATTCCTAGCCGTATTTAACACTGACTCCTAATGATACAATAAATCAAATCAAAACAACATTGTTGATTCACTTTTGTTTTGCTAAAATTGACACTTCCCGACTACTTCAGCTGGCAGTACTGACAATGTTCAGTACAGGTCTGATGGTGCTGACAGAAATGAAAGATCTTTGTTTCAGATTGGGGTGTATTTTGGCAGTACTTATCTCTCCCACATGGAGGCAGCATGCTCAGTCAAATATCACTGAGGGCCTATGAATAGGAGCACAATACCAGCTCCAGCAGTGCCAGTATGACAAAAACACAACAAAGCCAGAGTCACTGATTGATTGGCTCACAGTAACTCTGCTCCAAGAGGAAACATTTAGTTGTGCCTTCACGCTTCCCCTCACGGTGAACCACTTTGTTTCTTTGTCTATTTCCAGTTATACAACATCAAGTGGTCAGGAATCTGAATCGATCCTTTGGAGGGAGGAAACAAAACAAAAAAGGGAAGGAGAAGCTATTCAATGAAGAAAAACAAATATCTATAAAGAGCTTGGAAGAAAACATAAAGAGGAAACAAGAGCGAACAAAGAGGAGGAATGGAAGAAGAGATGAGGGAAATGGCTCAAGAAACAGAGGCAAAGAGAAACGAGAAAGGCTGTGTGACTCAGCACCACACGCACACGCACACACACACACACACACACACACGCACACACGCACACACTCTGTGCCCAGCCCTGCCTGGATTCACCCCGGCTGTCCGATTGTTTCCACAGGGGAGTCCTCTCTCTGTGTGACCGACCTGCAATAGCAACATTTAATGACTCCGTTCCCACGCCTCAATACAATACACAGCACAGAGTCTGGCCAATGTTTAGACACAATGCAAACATTGATAATGTCAATACAGCCCGTACATTACTTCAGCTTCTCGCCCAGTCATGCAAAGTCAACACAGCTGACATTCGGGTCTTTTTGTTCCAATAGTAGTCTGCTCACCTGAGGGACTCCTCTCAGGGTGAAGGTGCGTCTGTTTACGAATGACGCACACAAAAACTGGTGAACTTGATCCGTTTGTGCGTGACATCATTTTGGTTCACGCTCCAATAACATGTAACAATACGCAAGGAGTTGTTGTTATGCAACACAAACCGGTTTTTGTGCATGTCTCCCATGTGCACACAAACAAAACTAAACTTCTTTGTGACGGAGCTTTTATCAGCCCGAAGTATTCCTCCAACAAGGCACCAGACGGACTTCAAAAGAACTTTCTTTGTGTCTGTTTTCTGTCCTTGGTTTAACACATACATACATAACTGCACACACCCACACACACAGTGAAGAAACTTAATCAGGAGACAGGCCTTTCTGTTATGTTACTTATTTGGTGGGTTGCTAAGGAACACAAGATGTAGCCCGGAGAGAGGGTCCAGGATGACTTCTGCTGTGGAAATACTCGCTGCTCCAGGCAGTGCGTAGGCTACAAGTGTGTGTGTGTGTGTGTGTGTGTGTGTGTGTTCTCTTAGCTTTTATCAAAGCCCTTTTTATAAGCTCTGGATGTTGATACTTTGGGCACTTTAAACTGAGCCTTTTTTCGGGGGTAGATTTAGATTTAGCCTAATCACACATGCAGTTAGGACTAAACCATGTTTAATAAAGAAGACATTTAGGGCATTAGAACCTATTTAAGACGGGTTATGTCGGTGATCATAGCTTATTTCTGCTGTCCCAAAGTGGCCAAAAGAAACTCCGTCATCACAGGTTTAATAGATTATTCAGTTTCACTACTATGCGATTAATCGACAAAATGTTTCAGCTCAAATAACCCGGTACATTTCATCAGAAGAATCTTAATAGGTCCGCACAGAGCACACAAACATAATGTACAGTAGATCTGGAAATGTGATCCTAATGTAGAGAAGGATGTTTTGTTGTGCAGAAACGTCCCACTCGACTGATGATCTAATCACAGTCTCTCGGCTCCGCCTGTCCAAGAAGAACTGGGTGTGTCACATTGCGGGACGTCTGACATCACAGATTCAAGATTGCTGAGATAAACAAAAAAGGGTCCAGAGAGGCTTGAAGGGTCCGTGGGAGTCAGCACCGCAGAGCTCTTTGTTTAGTTCAAGATTTAACTGAGCTCCAGCAGATTATACACCCACGGTCCAATCTTGTGATGTGTGGCAGTATTTGTGTTTTGATTGGTAGATTAATGTGGAGCCGCATGTTGGTCATTTTGTATGACCTTATGAATAAATTCATTCATCACTCAGACACGCAGCCACAAAAAGCTGTGACCTCGCTGCACTGTGCAGGCATGCACGTGGATTGCGTTAGTGCTTCTATTCTGATACACTGATGATGATACTCGTACATTTTTAAAAGGGTTATTTTTCAGATATCTTAGCGGAAGATACTAACAAAGATATGTAGATGAGAAGACTTTATGCTGAGAAAGTCGAAAGAGCTTTTTTTTGTTACTCAGTACGTACCCAAGCGCGGGTCAAATCTCCAAGCAGGGATGTGATCATTTTCCTTCAGGCCACTGTCAGCCGGCAGGGGGACGGAGACCGTGATTGGCTCGTTCACCTGCAGCTCCACTCCGTCGCTGGCCAATAAGTGAACAGAGATGGCTGCCACAGGAGTCAACTCAAACCTCTTCTCCGTCTCTGTGAGGGAAGCAGAAGAGTGTAAGAGAGAAAGTAAGAGAGAGTGAGTGGGAGTACGGTGCACAGGAGGGGGAGCAGAGAAAGGAGGAGATAGCACAGGGGGGGGGGGGGGGAGTAACATGAAAAGTAGATAAAGGAGAGTTGTCAGAGAAAAGACAAACAGGAAAGAAAACAAAGGAAAGACAGGAAAGAAGGAAACCGGGTGGAGAGAGGTTGGAAAGTGTCACAAAGCACAAGTATGCTTGTGTTTCCCAGAGAGAGAAGGTACGTGCGGAGGGGAGGGGGAGCTTCTGAGGGGTGTTCAAGCTGAAGGACACACAAATGTATACAACACACACACACACATCAAGACATGGATGAGACTGGCTGAAAGCGTGCAGGCTTGAGCACACACACAGGGGTTATTGTGTTTCAGGAGGTCAGATAGAGAGGCCTCTCCTGGGTAACGTCTCTCTCATGTACCACCGCTTCTTCTGTTCTCTTCACTCCCCACACCCTCTCATCAGCTTTCCCCTCTGTCATCTGTGCCAGACTCTCCTCGGCCCTATTTCGTACACTCGAGTCCGTTACCGTCCAGCCAGTTTCGAGCCTCACCTGTGCCGTTGCCGCCGAGGACCTGCAGGTGGGGAAAGTGCTGGATGTGCGAGGGGGAGCTGGCCACGGTGAGCAGAGCAGTGAGGTTGGCGTAAGACGTGTTGGAGGGAAGACTCAGAGCTCTGCGCTGGAAGTGAACGCTGGGCGGAGGCCGGAAACCTTGAGGAGTGACAGAGAGACGTCAGAAAACATGGACGTGTTGATGGAGGAGGGTGAACCAGGGTGCTGCATTTTATCGATATATTGTTCACATCCTTTTTACCAAATAATTAATTTTAAAAAAACTGTTCATCAGAACTGTTTTTATTTGTGAATAAACACATCTGCTCTTCTAATTTACAAAATCTGATTGAAGGCAAACATTTCCAGAAGTAATAAATGTTCAGACGAAGGCCGTGATATATGTAAATATAAAATAATTATTTTACAATAGTTATAAATTATGTAATTTAAGTATTACATGCGAAAGTGTATACCGACTGTGTGCAAGCAGGCTGTGCATTTTTTCAGTACATAATGCAAAATGGATGTCACAGTTGTAATACAAACTGTACATATTTGATGATTAAGAATTAAACTCAAATGAGTTTTTCTACTTCAGTTTCCAAATTAAATTGAATGAAGAAATGTGACAAAGATTTACGTCAGGAGGTTTTGCCGGCCATCTTGCACACTTGATGTTGTTTCAGGATGTTTTACAAGGCAATTCTTCACTCCTCGTTTTCTCCTAATGCCTTTTTAGAAATGTAGCCATCAAATCAGGCTTAATGGAAGCAACTCTACGTCAATACAGAAGAGTTAATGCCTTGCTCGACTTTGTTTCTCTCGGCCAGTGCGATTGCTTCTTTCTGATATTTTTTTCAGTGCAATTAATAGCTTTTCATTTAACCCCCTCCAGCCTGCCATTAACACATCATACATAAAGATGGTTAAACAGTCACAACTGCATTGAGCTGGACTCAGCAAGGTGATGTCATTGTGGTCCGATTGTAGCGAGAGCACATTCCTGAGCAGTGAGGCACACATCCAGCTGTATATGAGAGCTCACTGTGTTTCTAGTTGTACCGTGTGCATCTTTTAATTTCCATGTTTCGGTCTGAGGCTCGGTCTTGACGTTCAGGTGTGAGTGTTATTTCCCTTCTGCGCGTCTGTTTTTGTGAAAGGAAATGACCCCGTTTCTGTTCTTTGTGTGTTCCCTTCCCTCAACTCTTCTTTCCCTCCACTTTCCTCTCACCTCATCTGTTCCTCCTTCTGTTGGACACCGCTTTGCCCATCCCCCCCTTTCTCCCCTATTCTCTCCCTCCAACTGCTCCACCCACAACCCCATTTTCCAGCACATACTGTATCATCCTCCTCCTCTTCCCCCTCTTTTATTCTCTCTCCTCGTGCCACATGCCAAGGTTTATCACTCCCCTGGGCCCACAAGTTCACAACATCTTGACAAACAGCGGGTCTACACTCCACTCCGACACGTGCTGCGGACAGTGTACTCGAGAGGTTCACATGTTAATGGAGACTGTATATTTACGAGTCTGCGAAGTTTTATTTTTAGTCAGACAACACAGCTGACACGTTAAATGACTCCCTTGTCGGTCAGTCACACAAAAGGCCGAGCACACAAAGAGGCTGTATTGATTCTGCCTGATCCAATATAATTACACACACCGTAACAAAGAGGCTGACTAACAAAGACCGACTCGTGATGTACATTTGTATACATGTGTGGATGGAGGACTTTTACTCAACAACAGGACATTTAATGTATAGGTAGGACGCTTTATTATCATTTCATATTAAGAACAAATGTGAATTTATTGTTGTTTATTTTTGTTATCAAAAATGGGTAAAAAATCCGAATCAAAAATACAAACAAACAGGTAGAAATCAGATTTTAAGAAAACTATTTCCAGCTCAAAAACTGTGATTTAACCATTTATTCTTCGGGTGCGTATCAGCAGCTCAATTATGTCATAATACAATAACACAGTTGCATATTTTGACATATCACATACCGACAAGTGTTTTGACAAATCTGCTACTTTTAATGAGTCGAGTGTTTTTTCATGAAAAACAATGACCTGAATACACCCAGGCAAAAAAGTCTCCACACACACACACACACATGCACACACCCACACACACGTAACACTTTACCTTGTAAGGCTGAAACGATCTCCACAACATCTTCATACACCATCAGAGTAGCAGCTCTTTCTGGAAGCAGGTCCAGGCTGATGGAGGAAAACACTGTAACACAAATGAAAGCCACAGAGCGTACACACTATTAAACGGACAGAACAAATAAACAATCAGATAAGAAACAAACTGTAGCAATCCACCTCCACTTTACTGATCACTATCAGACATGACAAGTCATTAAACCATCTTTATAAATGTTTAATAGTCTTGCTTTCCACCCTGTCTGCTGCACAGGACACAAGTCTGACCCTGCAAACTGCACTTCTTTCCTCTTCCTTCCTTCCTTTCACTCCATTGTTCAGAGCTGGTAAGCGTGATAATCCAATTGGCCGCCGTTCCGTTGGCTCATAACAGCCCCCCCCGCTCTAGTCTCGTACACACACACTGTACCACCTCCTCTTGGGAGGTGTTCTGTGTGTAAGCGTGTGTGTGTGTGCGTTAGTGAAAGGGAAGCTTAAGCAGCCCCCTTGCTGGGTTTTGGCATCTATTGTAATAAATTAGTAATGGGGCACTCCACTCAGCATTATCTCTCACACCTGGCATCAACTCACACTATTTCTATTCCACACCAACATACGCAAATCAAACTGGCTGCACACATGGAGCTCAATAACCTGCAAGCCAACAATCTAAATGTGGCTATTCAATAATATCCCTCCTCCTGAAATATCTCTCACACACACACACACACACACACACACACACACCTACCAGGTAATCTGGAGGGAGTCCAGGGCACAGAGTTTGGCACATATCCCCGTTTGGTTGCAGTGACGACCAACAGTGTCCCGAGGCGGTAGGGGAAGCGCAGGTAGGTGTTGCCATCAGGTGATGAGGTTTCTGTAGTTACAGAAGTTTGGTTGGCGAAGAGCTGTACAGAGACTCCTCCCAGGGGCTGGTGGGTGCTGGCATCGCTCAGGTGAACCTTCAGAGTCACCTCTGTGAACAAACAGAGTGCTTACTGAGCCGTGTATAGCCGAGCGTCGGTGTGCAGAGAGAGGAGTGATATACAGGCATAAAAACACAGCGGTGGGAACATTACAGTCATCTAGTTTACTGGGTTTGTTTCAGCGCCAGGCCCTTTGCCTTCAATCCACGGAGACGGCGTCCCAAAACCCGGCCAGTCACAAAGAGATAGACATTTCCTGGACTCTTGCCAACCGTGCTTCCCCTCTAAAACAATGGACCATTTCCCTCTCTCAAAGAAGCCGTGGTCCACAGGGGAAAACACAACGTGAGAAGGAATTAGAGAATTTACACACACTGCCTGTTGAGGATGAACACTGGCACTAAAAGCGTCTGTAGACCGTTCACAGCACGTGGATCTAATGGATCTATAAAATCTTCATGTTACGGTTAACGTTGGGTTACAATTATTGAAGCATTCATGTGTACATCACTTCAATGTGGCAGCTGATGAAGCAAATTACTTTTATATACTGATGAGTAGCTTAGGAATTCCCCCTGAGGATCAATAAAGTCTTATAAATAGATGTTCTTATCTGAAAGATGGAGTCAACGATTCTGGAAAAAAGACTGTTGATATTTGAATTCAACCCCCTCCAGTTTTACTGTCTCCTTTTGCTCCCACTGTCTTTCCTTATACACCCGTGGCTTTCCGCCCATCTTGGCTGGAATAGCGTTGTGAGGCTCGGTCGGAGCCACTTAGTGTGTGTCCCACTTACAGAGCCAGAGCTGTGTATCAAACACACACACAAGACAGAAAGCTAGTGGACAGTGTGGAGATATTCGCTGAATTTCACAAAAAGTGTATATACACACTAATATATATGTGAAATCATGTATTAAGTGGTAGAAAATGGAAATATTCAGGTAATGTAAAGTAACTCAAAACTGTACAGTACTTCCTTTCCACCACTGCCAAACAAAGTACACACACACACACACACACACACACATCTATTTAGTCCACCACAGAGGGGCCGGTCAAACAACTGTAAGGGTAATTATATCACAAGCAGGAAAACAAACAAAAGATTTATTCAATTTCATATCCCAAAAAGGTACCATAACAACAAACTTGGTACAAAAACACTATAATTTAAATTCTACCCAAACCCACACTCTTTCTCCGTGTCTGTTGCAAACACACCAGTCTAAACCCTGTTTGATCATTGGCTGCTGGTTGACCCACGGTGACCTTTCAATTAAGGCTGAAAGGTTGTTTTTTTTGCCTTCACCTAAACACGCCCACCTCCCCCATACTCACTGCAACTGAATTTCACCGTAACTCTTCCTTGTAACCCCACCCTCCGTGACACACACACACACTAACACTATACATACCCCTGGCTAGACGGATGCCCCTCCCCCCACTCAGAGATCCTGCGGTCAGAGAGGAACAACTATGACAAATCTGGTGAGAGTTCAGCCCGAGTGCAGCCGGCTCCACCTAAAAACAGAGCACTGCGCCAAATCATACCTTTTAGGAGGTTCGGCAGAGCAACGCGTCTATTTCAAACCATACGCATCATTACCCCGAGAGGTCCGGTGTGAAGATCTGCCCTGTGGCTGCTTTTCTGACCCTTCACTTCATTCCTCTCCCTTATTACATTTGCACAGTTGGATGACTAGAGAACAAAAAGAGGTCTGACAGAAAGAATTGGTGTGTGTGTGTGTGTGTGTGTGTGTGTGTGTGTGTTCACAGCGAGAGAGAGATCATGACCTCACTTCCTGTCCCACTCCCAGTGATATGCTGTTAGGGGTACCAGCTGTGCTCACTTTTAAAAAGACCTCCCATGGGAGACTCCAGATTGACGAATGCAACAGTCCCCCCCCCCCCCTCCCAGTCCTCATCCAATAAATCACTACTGTGATGACATCATTGTTAAACAAGCTGGGAGTCTCCCCTCTTCTCCGACACACGGCAGAGAAGATGATGTTGGACCTGAAGAATGACAGAAGACCTTGACTCTGCAGCTAAACCAGCACCTTTATAACGAGCCCCTCGCTGTATTGACTCCTTATCCGAGTGTGTTGAGCACCATATGGAGGATACGGGCATCAAAGAGAGTTTGGCCTGACCGACGCTGTGATCTCAGACCAATTATCCCAGACAGCAGCAGCCAAAGCAGCAGGGTGGTCGAGTGTGTCTGAATGCAAGTAGAAAGAGACGAACTAAACAGGAGAAAACGGGGACGACGGAGTGTGTGTGTGTGTGTGTGTTTTTCAGCCCTCTAAAACTTTGAATTAATGAGTCTTTGGTGCATTAATCAGAAGTTACAGGGAGGCGAATCTGTTCTGCACCATAAAAAGTGAGGTGTGATAAACTGGAAATGCCTGGTATGGCTGGCATCCGCGGGGTGTGTGAGGGGGTTTGGTGTTCTTCCAAACAGAGGAGGGGGGGGGGGGGGGGGGTGAATGCTTTCTGCACACGAGGCTGATTCGAAAGCTTGTCCACAACATCCAGTACAACACCGGGGCAGCTCAGAGTGACTTATCACAAGTTACTGGAGTTACAAGTGATGCAAGCGGAAAAACTTAATTATTTTGTTTACAATGAACGCACATTAAAAACTTCAGAGGTAATGCCGAATCGTCACAAACAAAATGTTTACTCTCGACTGAGCTTAAAAAGATGCAACAAAGTGCAACTGAAACAAGTACAACTTAGTTACTCAAGCTTCTACTGAACAGACCAATATTTGGGGCTGATATAGTGTCACAGCTGTTTTTCACCATCTGAGGGTTGACTGGCACTGTTTTAAATGACTTCGTCTCCATAGCCCCTCTTCTTCTTCTGCAATGATTTAATGGCACCCAACGGGAGAAAATGCTCAACAATGTGGAATTGGTTTGGTTAGAGAAGATCAAATCTTCAACAAACCACAGTAAGATATGAAGGAGTGTGAGAAGACTGCAGCTTATTTATCGCTATCTCAAGCAGGAGCAGAAAGTTGTTTCCCATTCAGAAAACATAAACATCTGATTCTCAGTGTGGTGACCTTGAAAAAAAAGAGGCCATTTCTAAAAATGTTATGGGACCGAAATGAAGAATACACAAAAGGTCAATGCGATTAAGAATGAATCGTCAACAGGGACAACGGGAAAGACATGTCACAACACGCAACATGTGGAAACGCAGGAAAATAAAAGCACACACACACACACTCACACACACAAACTCCTGTCTGTTACAGCTCTACTATAAGTAAAGAAAACGTCTATCAATAGGTGTTCAGCCTGCTATTTCCCCTCATCTGGATTAAACGTCAGTTTAGATAGCGACGGTCAATCCCATTAACTCAGCAGGGGACACAGCAATTAGGTTACATTGTTATGTGTCTGGCTGGAGAGCACATGGACTACCTTCATCTTACGACAGTAAATATTCCCACACACATACTGTATTATACAACATTACTGTTCCTGCTCTGTGGCTCAGTAGGTTGTTGACCTACTAAACACTATGCTTTCTCATGACCCGATGTATCTTACCCAAAGGTGATCTGCTGCTGGCACTCACACCAGCATCTCATGATTAAAATGAAGCTTGGGCTAGCTGGTGTCAATATGATTGGTTCTGTGTACTTCCTGGAAGCCCTTCTCCATGCAGCTTCAGCGAATGTTTGTCTGCTAGAGACGCAGTGTCATGCCTATTATGGGCAGTCGTAATGCGAGTGAGATCTATATCTGCGGGTAGATTGTCTGTCTGGCTCCACCCATCCATGTTGTCTGCTGGACAGACCAGGAGAAGTCCTCGGTATCGACCTGAACATAACCTCCCCCGGGACTACTGAAGGTCAATCTGAGGCAAAGTGAACACCAGAGAAGGAGAGTGAGAAAGGAAAGGCAAGTAAGAGAGCAGAGAGAGGCCTGGACAGACTATCCCTTGATCCCTACCAGAGCTTGTTGTTGGGAATTTAGCCAATTGTCATGGTCCAGAAAGTACCCGATGACAAGCTTTGAAGGAGAACTACTTCAAAAACTCCTGAGATGATCATAAATATAAAATATCAGAAACTAGCTCCGGGTTACTTTTTCAAAAGTTATGGGAACGAAATGGGAACCGGGTTTCAAAAGTAACCCGGTGCCGTGACTGATTCACAGCATCGGTTACTGTGTGTTTACATTCATACGTGTAAAGTAAACACAGTAGTAGTGAGAGGACCCAATGTAGGCCAGACAGAGATGTAAGCGAACACAGACAACGTGTGCCATGTTTGCATGCAGGTGAGAGATAAAAGTGATGGATAAAACAGATGTGGCTCCACTTTAGAGGGTACTGTGACAGGGCAGCTTTGAAGTCTGTGCAACAAACAAACCTTAAATGTGTCTGCTGCTGGAAGTGACAGGTTCCCCTTGGAATACACTGATATCTGCAGACACTAGATACTTCACCAACTCGTTTCATGCCATCAAATGCAGTTTGTACATTAAATTCCATTTAGCGACAGCTTGTCTTCTTCTGTCTTAAAACACTGGGGATGCTTGGTATATATATATATACCTTAGCAGGGCTGATTTTTTTCTTTTATTTATAAGTTTGTCTATAAAATATAGAAATAATAGTCAATTTGATATAGTATTATCAGTTACATATCAAATAGGAAAAGCTAGAGCCAGATAAGGTTTGGCATTTCTGCATAACAAATGACTTCAACGATTAATCAGTTATCAATATTGATGATTCACACTTCTTAAATATAAACATGTAATACTGTTTTATAGTAGTCAGCTGACTAGGACCATTGGTTGGACAAAACAACTCAACTTGGGCTCTGGGAAATTGTGATTTTCCACAATTCCACTACTGATTACTTAATAAAATAGTGATTAGTTGCAGCTCCAGCACAAAGACCAAGAGTAAAGTTTGAGCTTGTTGGCATCCATCTACTTCCTGTTAGACACCTGAACCAGGTCACTGACTTTATCCTGAATAACACACAGAAACAGCAGAAGAGCAACCTCCTTCCACAGACTGTAAAGTGCAAACAGTGCAGATCCTTTAAGCTAGTAGAGGAACACATTATGGACCAATACAGTGACAGTCGTCTCCTCTTCCATGATAGACGCTCACAAAGAGAGAAAGAGTGATATCTGAAACGATAAGATGACAAATCGCAGCAGCTGGACTCCTCTGCTGCATGTTTCTGGACACTAGGAGTGCATGTTTACACTGATAAAGTATTTTACACTGGTATGACTACACCACAATTTAAATAAACGTTGTTTGAAAAGAGCAGGCTGGATAACAAACATTTCAGATAAGTTTTGGTGCGATCTGTTTCTGCCACCAGCTAACTTGCTAAAGCTAAGTTTAGGTCCCATCAGCATCCAGGCTGGCTAGCCATTAGCCACCAAAGTAGCCGGCTAACTAGCTTGTTTTTCGGGTCAAAATGTTTGACGCACTTGTACCTTCTGTGGCGGAGCCCTCCGGTGATGTTTTGGCCTCAGCTCTGGAGACAAGGCATCCCAAAAGGAAGAGTACAACAGCAGCGGCTCGTCTCCAGCACACCGCCCGCATCATTGCAGATGTGAGTATCAACGGTTAAAAAAAAAAACACTAAAAATAAAAGTAGAAGACAAAAATCTTTTGCTTTTACAAACTCACTGACGGGCCACATCAGCGTACACTGGGTTTATTCCGCAAAAGGGGGCGACACTCCATGTTCAGCGGCATCAGCAGTCCTGTTTCCTCGCCTGTAACGCCGTGTTTCCTCCCGTGTTTCCTTCGTGCATCCCTCGGCCCTTGTGCTGCTCGGTCGGGTTTTTTTTTTTTTTTTCATCGACTGGTCAGAGACGAAGACGGCCCCTTTCCTCTGAGCCACATGCCCGAGAACAGCACCAACAGGCGGCTTCTTCCACTAACATCTGCGGACCTCCAGCGCCATCTGCCGGCCGAATGATGGAAAGCTTCTTACAGCGTTATATTGCAAAGTCATTTTTTCTCTTAGTACCAAATTACATTCTCCTAATTTTGGGCTCAAAATTATGGAGCCCAAAACTGACATGTAGTCAAATAACTAAAATGAAGAATGAAGAATAATTATAAAGATTTATACATATATATATATTTTTTTTTTCATTAACCACTAATCAGTTGATAAAATCAATTAAAACTTTATTATTTCACTAATTGTATCCATTCACGCTCAATTTAATCGTTTAATAAATAATAATATTTATTGATGTATTCAGTTTTATTTTTTTATTTGTCTGATAATCTTTTATTAAAATATATATATATATATATATATATATATATATATTCACAACAGAGCACAAAATGCCATTTTCCTGATTTTGGGCTCAAAATTATGGAAACCCAAAACTAACTTCCATAAAAAAATAATAACAAAATACAAAAGGTTATAAGACCAAATCCAAAGTCCAAAATACATCTAAATGCATCAATTCATAATATTTATTTTAAAATCGAATGGAGTGTAACAAAGAAAAACAAAGCTTTATTATCATTTGTTTAAAAAACAAACTAGCTAAAAGGTAGGATTTTTTTTTGTCGTTACCACTAAATGGTGCATAGAATATACTACTTTTTTACATTTACTCTTCTTTTTTATTTTTCACCAGTTTATTTCATTTTTTTGTATTTATAATATTACTTATAGTGTATTCAGTATTTGTTATAACCAGTACTTAATTTGTCACGTATTAAAATACACACAAGTTTCCATCATGTGCTTTTCAAACTTCAGGATACAAAACACTAATGCTGACCATGTTCCTTTACAAATTGAATGTAAAGCCTTGCACTTCCACACAGGTGTTTTCAATCACCTTGTTGATTAGACTTCTACTTAGGTGGAAGTTGGGTGGAGCTATTTTGAATTACATGAGACGCAAATCAGAACATTTAAGTGAAAACACCTGTGTGGGTGTAGGCTACGATGGGGCTCTTATTTCATTCAGATCATCAGCGTTTCAAATCACAGGACTTTAAGTCAGAAGAAGTTGTGTTTTTAAGTTCTTAAATGGTTCTGAAAGTGAAAACTACAAAGCTGAATTTTCTTGAAATTAATCAAACTTGTGTGTTAATAATAAAAGATTAATTCCACCAAATGTCTGTGATGTTTTATAGTTTGCCACCTCTTAACCTTCCCAACACATTTACAAGAACCTTAACATCTATAAATGAGGAGTCTGGTTTCAAGCGTGTTGACAACAATAATAAATTAGTCACAAATATGAAGTAGAAACACTCAAACATCTGGTTTAAATGCCCTCGCCCCGTGCTTCTTCTCACTCTGCACATGAACTGTTTTAATTATTAGTTCCCTTCTGTTGTTGTTGAACCCGAAAGTCTTGTGACATTCATGTGTTTGAAGCGCCAACAGGCAGCCTGCTCCTCATCTACGGACCTCCAACGCCACCTGCAGCCCAACACGAGGAATTCCTTACAATTGCTCATGAAAAAAGAAAACTGCCAGAGAGAAGTATGAAATCATGTTAAATGTTTTTATTTAAATTGCTCGGCAGGTTGAATTATGTACCTTTTCAATATTAATTTAAGGAAACAAACCGCTTGGATAAAATTCTTATTTCTTGTAAAAAATAAACATGAAATTTGGACCCATTTTTTGTGCTTATCACTTTGACCCTCCTGTCTTTTTTTTTTATCTTTCAGAGTTGTCTTATTTGTTTGTTTGTTTTACTTTGACTCCTATAAGAAAAAAACTCCTATGTATGGCACACATGAGTAAACCAACCACAACTAACCACCACTTCTCCTAATAGCTGCAGATGTTCTTTGAGAAAACAATACAACCATATTGACACCATACATCTTTGCTTCACAAAATTGTACACACTTTTTTTAGATTTCTCATTATTAGTTTTTTCTATTGAGATATACTAGTTTAATTAACTTCTGGTCTCTAAAAGCTATTCAAATGAATAAATCACTGCTCATAACATACGCAGTATATATGCAATCTATGATGAAGGAGTGTGAGTACATTTTACTTCACAAGCCAGAAAGGTTGGTAATCACTGCAGTAGATTCAAAACAAATATCTGCACTGCTTATGTCTTTTCACAGCCGCTGCCACATTTCCTGCTAAACATGTTAGACTGGTTGTTCCCACTAATATTAACATAAAAAGGAAGTCTAATAACAGTCACGAGTTTCCTTGTTTTGCATACGATCTGTTCCTGTGATTACATATGAAGTGCGGGAGATAAAAGTATTTTTTCCAGACTAAGAGACTCCACCAATGGAGACCAATGGAGGCTCAGACATGAAGCGCTCGGCTCTCATAATCCTGATGATCAACAGTTTCTGTGCCTTTTCGCAAAGTAAGAAAGAGTTTCACATTTAATACGTGGTTCTAGTAACATGCTACTTATGGAAACCGAGGAGACAGGATCACATAGAAGTCTCTTGCTGTAGCTCTTTGTCATTAAATGTTTATACAAATACATGTATAATGTTCCGTATTTCTATTTTTTTCAGTTCCCCATGAAGTTCTCTATATTGTGGGCTGC
Organism: Anarhichas minor; assembly: GCF_050575085.1. NCBI lineage: Eukaryota > Metazoa > Chordata > Actinopteri > Perciformes > Anarhichadidae > Anarhichas > Anarhichas minor. The sequence continues at coordinate 3,774,151 of NW_027466487.1, read as the reverse complement.
TTTGACAATGGGACAGCTGAAGCTCAGTTTGAGATAGATGCAGAGGAGCTTTTATACGTGGATTTTGACCGAGAGGAGGTTGTTTACAGTATTCCCAGATTTCTTATTGACGACCCAAGCAAAATGTTTGAGAATTTGAATGTATTTAGAAATGCTAAGAAAAACAGGAACACATGTACAACAGTTCTTGCAATCTACAAAGCGGAGGAGAAAAATCCACCAGAAGAAATGGGTAAACTAATCTCAACATTTCTCTCTGTAATGTGATTGACAAAAAGCTGATGACGGTTTTAATTGTCTTTTGACCCACTAAAGACCCCCCTGAGAGCATCCTCTACCCTTCAGAAGAAGTTCAGTTGGGAGTTGAAAACATCCTCATCTGCTTTGTGAATCATTTCTACCCACCTGAGATCAAAGTCAGCTGGACCAGAAACGGCCGTCTGGTGTCCGAGGGGGTGTCACTCAGTCGCTATTATCCCAATAATGATCAAACCTTCCACCAGTTCACAACCCTGACATTCACACCAAAGGAGGGAGACATTTACAGCTGCACTGTTGAACACTTAGCTTTGGACAGGCCGCAAACAAAGATCTGGGGTAATTGTTTTCATCTAGTGAAGCCACTAAAATATCAAAGTATGACAAAGATTTGTTGTAAAATCCTTTCTTACCTTTGTCCACAGAACCTGACTTCAGTCATCCCAGTCTTGGACTAGATGTTTACTGTGGAGTGGGCCTGTCTCTGGGCTTGTTGGGAGTTGCAGTTGGAACATTTTTAATAGTTAAGGGACACCATGGACATTGATTTCTCTGTTTTAGAAAGATTATACACATGGAATGTGTAATGGTGCACATGCATTTTGGTGCACATGCATTTTACAACAACAATTTTGGAGTGCACCATTTATCATCTTTTAAACTGTGATTTGTCTTTGAGAGAGGTTTGAATATCAGGCCTGCTGTGGCCCATTGAAGAATGAACAAAATGAAGATTAAATGGAGTTTACATGTGAAAGATATACACTGTTCAAACACATATTTCATCTACACACATGTGGACACACCCTAATACACTGTACATATGCTTGAATATATTTCACTTTTTTTATATGTAACTTTTTAAGGAATAAATAACACATTATTTGTCTTTAGAGTTAAATGCTGAATTCATAAGCAATAAAACACACCTCTACTCCACTATGTACATTCAGGGATTTTGCTGCTACAGCCTCACTTGGTCTGGTATGACCAGAAGCTTCTGGTGGCTAATGCTAGCTAACAGCATACTAAAAATGTATCAATATTGTATGAGTGACATTATTGAATGTCAGGAAGAGCTTTGGATTTACACATTGTATGCAAAAGGGCCTTAAAATCTTAATAAACTATTGATTCAACTTCTTTGTGATTCATTTATTGCCATTTTTGTTCCTTGTTATTACAGTGTCGTTGATTTAAACATTACCGTGTACCATGCTGTCTGTTGGCTCACTGTTATCTGTAACTTTGATTTACATTTTATTGAGGATTCAATTTTACACTAACTTTTTTTGTACATAAATAACCTTAATTTAATCAGGTAATCATGCTCAAGATCTCTTTTGAGCGCCTGTGATAATAGGATGTGAGGTGATTTAGCAGGAGACCTTTATAAATACAAATGACAGAATGTAGTTCACTTCTTGTTGCTCGTGAGGACCAGCTTACTTTTTCATATGTAGTGCATCGTGATGAGGACAATATGTTTCTCCTGTAATGAAACACAATGCACGATGATAAACTGCATCTATAGTTGTTTAAGATATGAGAATATATACAACAGACATTGTGGTTGACTGTAATCATTTTCTTGTCCTCAAGTAAAAAGCGGTGATGAAAATAAACTAAGTTCACTTTCTTTAAGAATTATACTTAAGTATAATTTCGAGGTGCTACATTTCAGAGGGAAATATTGTACTTGTTACTCCACTATAATGGGGCAGCTTTGGTTACTGTTTACAGATTCAATTTCACTTATAAAACTGTATTTAAGGTTCTTCAAACTAAACTTCTCCACCAGCTACACAATTAAAATGTCCTATCATTTAAATAATTATTTCTGATAAGTAAAGATAAGATTTGTTCTCAAGTAACATCTTACATGGAGATCTTTCACTTGTCATGCATTTTGTATTGTAGCATTATCTGCACATCAGATATAGGTTAGATTTTTGATTGTGCTGTGTGATGCATTATCCATAAAGTTGCAGTTAACCACTAAAGGTGCTGTTAGAATCAGAATCAGAAACCGTTTATTGCCAATGTATGTTGCACATACAAGGAATTTGTCGTGGCGTGTGGTGCATAACATTAAACAATCAACACAGTGCAAGAGATAGAAACATATTAAAATTTACAATAGAATATAAAAGAATATAAAATAAAGTGCACAACAAACAGATAAAAGTTGGAAGTAAGTCTGCTGGAGTTGTTCCCCTGATGTTTATGAGCTCATCTCTGGTGAAAGAGCTCCGGGTATCGCAGCAGAAAACAGTATTTACAACAGAAACAACACAAAACAATGAGCACCAACACACCGAGGCTGCTGTCCGCGGCCCCATCTTGCTTTAATTCAAGATTAAATACAAATGAGTCAGTTCAGCCACCAATGCTGACATCAAATTATGAATTACTTCAATAATTCATATGAAATTGGAAAAAATAATGGTGAATGATTGGAGGTGTCAGATTACTAAAATCACTTGTTGCCACACCTGTTTACACAAATGGTGCTGAGCACTGTCCTGTTTTACTTCCTCATGTTTTCAGTGCGAGATAAATTCACTTCCTCTATTGTTTCTCATAAGTAACCATGCGTGTTCACAGCTTCTTTTCATTGCTGTTTCTTCTACTTTCATGTTCCAGAGCTGGTAAGTAACCTAACACTAAAATAGAAGCTGTCATTGTTTATTTGTGTTGCTGTTCATAACAGCACACTGACAAGATAGACAGAGCAAAACAGTTGCTACAAGATAAATAAAAAAGCTGCTACATATAAACGTGTGTGAGAATAGGACATGAACAAGAACAAGACAACTTCCTAAATGATCTAATACTTGTTGGCTTTATGTTACAGATGCTCTTTTTGGTCATGGTTTCGTTCGCTGCCAGTTTACTTCGTTAGAGGACGTTGTTTATGTGGAGCAGTACTACATCAACAAGTTTCTTCTGATCCAATACAACAGCACTTTGGGAAATTTTACCGGCTACACAGAGAGAGCAAGAGATATTGCAGATGGCCTGAACAAAAGCCCTTTATCAATGAGAAAAGAAAAAAAGAATGAGGAGAAATGCAAATCCCACATACCATTCATATTGGATCTCCATTCAAAACCAGGTGACTTTGTGTTTTGAAACTGGTAAAGCTTTCGATTACAGCCTGCAAATTATGGTGTAGTTATTTAGTATATATGTGGTATCAATAAAATACTTACTGGGGACCTACAGCAGGACAAATGCAAGTTAAGAATTCATGGAATAAGGGGTTAACAACTTTGAGTCTAAGAGGAAGAAATAAACTAGTAAGTGCATGCAAGTATCTTCTAAATTACTGCATACCTATTTAATAATTAAGGGATAAAGTAACATAGTATTGATGTATATTGGACAAATTACTGTACAAGGAATAGTTCATCATATTCATGTTTTTACCAACTTTCTTTAAAAAGCATTCAGGAGTAATTTCAGCTCTCCAGCGCGGGTCGTCCCTGGCTTACTCGGCCGTCTGGGTGCCCACAGCAGGCCTGGGTGTACAACCAAATCTAACGTTAGCTGTCTGACTAGCTTCCTCCTTCCCTTTCCACTTCGTTCCCTACCCAAGTATGACGTAGGAGTATACCCTAGTGGGGGAACGCTCATGTGATTGGTTGAAAATGGAGGAGACATCTGATGGGCTATAGATCATTCCTTGTTGAAAAACATGCATTTGTGAACTGGGTGTTATCAGGGGTGTCTCAAAAAAAAACCACAAATTCAGTGAAATCATTTGAAAACAATGCTGAAATGCCCGTGTGGACGTGGATCGTTTTCAAAACCCCGGATTTAAACATAAATGTCAGAGTGTGGATGTAGCCTTAGTCTCTCTCCTCCACAACAGAACCATAGCGGCTATCCTCCCTTGGAGGAACACACAGGCCTTTTTCTTCTGCCTCCTATTGATACCCATGAAGTATTTAATTGGAATACCATATGAACAAAATATTTACACAGTAATTTGTGGGCTGTTATCTTAAGTATTACCCAAACTCTCAGCATTATTAGTGCCGTATAAGTGACAGTTATGCTGTTTCATGCCAACTTGTTTGTCTCTGGGTTTTTTCACCAAGTGGAGCCCTCCGTCAGGCTGAGGTCAGTTGAGGCAGCAAGCAGCAAACATCCAGGCATGCTGGTCTGCAGTGCGTACGGCTTTTATCCCAAACAAATCAGAGTGACTTGGCTGAGGAACGGAAATAATGTGACATCTGATGTGACGTCCACTGAAGAACTGCCCAATGGGAATTGGCTCTACCAGATACACTCATATCTGGAATTTACACCCAGACCTGGAGAGAAGATCAGCTGTAGAGTGGAGCATGCCAGCCTCACGGGGCCCAAGCTTTATGAGTGGGGTAAGAGAGTGACAGGAGGTGTTCTTAACAGAGATCTCTTCGCTTGAACAGCGTTACGGTAGATGACTTCAAATAATTATTAATGTTCAGTATGGAAATCTAATTTAATGTTTGTGAAAATTTGTGTTTTCAGACGCAGCAAATGAGTCACAGAGGAACAAAATCGCTGTCGGGACAGCAGGGCTGCTGCTGGGTCTGGTGTTTTTAGTTGCTGGGCTGATTTACTACAAGAAGAAGAACAACGCTGGTGAGAGAAAAGATCAAATTAACCAAAAGATTACTGGAATCAAATTCTTTAGACCTACAGTGTTTGCAGCTGAGGCAAAGAGAATGTAGAGATAAATAGGCCTTATTAAGACTAAAGACATAAACAGACCATTCTGCTTTTGATGCCACTGTAACATTGCATCACTGTTGTCTGAAGTGAAGCTCATAGACATCCCTGCACTGATGCATTTCTGCCAGAAAAGATTTAAAATTTCATCATCTTTTAAATCATAGAGCATGAAAGTCAACACCAATAGTATTTATTTGTGCAAAATCCATCAGAGTTCATGTAGAGCTTCTAGTTTTCAACACGTCTCAACACCAAATTATTATGACTCAAAATCAACTATGTGTGACTTTGTTTTTCTTTTTCTTATTCTAGGCCGAGTGTTGGTGCCAACAGGTTAAGGCAGCCTGCCCCGTTGGCTGAAACGTATGTAATACAAGACAAAAGGTAAAATGATCCGACCCTGGAAATCTCACCAAAATGGCAAAGGATGGAATAAATAAGAAGGTGTGGAGTCACACAGTTCTGCGTGGGCAAAATAACTGCACTTAAGGAGGTTGATATGATGTGTACGGTATATACAGGAATACTTTGTGTTGTGCGGGTAAATCTATTAAAAGTAAGCTTTCATTGAAGTTTGAGGAAATAGTATGTTAAGAATAGAAAATATCTTGTCAAAATCAATGTTTTCCTTTGAACTGTACACATTATTATAGTTTAAAGGAGCTTATTTTTTTCGATGAAATGGTTTGACTATACCTGTAATATTTTGATGTTCAGATTATCAATGATGGGAATGGCTGTTTAATTTTGGATTATGTTAATTAAAAATGTATACACAGTACTATGGTTCTGTCGACTACAAATGCATGGTGTCTTGAGCTGTGTGCTAATCACATGATCTGATATACTATATTTACTGTTGTGGGCTGCTGTGACAATGCACTGAAGCTCAGTTTGAGTTAGATGCAGAGGAGCTTTTATACGTGGATTTTGACAGAGAGGAGGTTGTTTCCAGTATTCCCAGATTTCTTATTGACGACCCAAACTCAATTTTAGAGAATTTGAATGTATTTAGAAATGCTAAGAAAAACGGGAACGCATGTTCAACAGTTCTTGCAATCTACAAAGTGGAGGAGAAAAATCCACCAGAAGAAATGAGTAAACTAATCTCAACATTTCTCTCTGTAGTGATGTGATTGACAAAAAGCTGATGACGATTTTAATTGTCATTTAACCCACTAAAGACCCCCCTGAGAGCATCCTCTACCCTTCAGAAGAAGTTCAGTTGGGAGTTGAAAACATCCTCATCTGCATTGTGAATCATTTCTACCCACCTGAGATCAAAGTCAGCTGGACCAGAAATGTCCGTCTGGTGTTTTTGTACATAAAATAACTTTAATTTAATCAGGTAATCATACTCAAGTATCTATTTTGCAAGAGTGACAGAATGTAGTTCACTTCTTGTGTGGTGGAAAAAACCTTTTATACTGAAACAAGAAACATTGAGAAAAGAAGTTTGTCTTTGGAATATTTATTCTCTGCAGAGAAGGCTTCACCGTCCTACAGAGTGCAGTTCACTCTGCAGGAGGATGGGCCAAGAGTGCAGTGTCTCTATACGCGTCTCAGCACACAGGGGACGGAGGGGAAGGTGTGTTTCTCACTAAGGCAACTGTTTTTGCTTCTTCTCTAAACATCGACAACAGTTCCTCCAATAAACATTTTACGACTGATCCAAATCTACATATCCTGTGGTTTACTACCTCTAAGTTAAACATTCTGTGATTACTATCTGCACTCCCATTTGGTTACTTCCTTTGAAGGAAGCTATAGCAGACGTCCCATGTTGTCTTGTCTAACATTGAATAAAGCACATTAGAGAAGTCACAGTAGAAAAGTATTTAGCACAAAGGAATTTTCTATCACACTTGTTGCTCGTGAGGACCAGCTTACTTTTTCATATGTAGTGCATCGTGATGAGGACAATATGTTTCTCCTGTAATGAAACACAATGCACGATGATAAACTGCATCTATAGTTGTTTAAGATATGAGAATATATACAACAGACATTATGGTTGACTGTAATCATTTTCTTGTCCTTAAGTAAAAAGCGGTGATGAAAATAAACTAAGTTCACTTTCTTTAAGAATTATACTTAAGTATAATTTCGAGGTGCTACATTTCAGAGGGAAATATTGTACTTGTTACTCCACTATAATGGGGCAGCTTTGGTTACTGTTTACAGATTCAATTTCACTTATAAAACTGTATTTAAGGTTCTTTAAACTAAACTTCTCCACCAGCTACACAATTAAAATGTCCTATCATTTAAATAATTATTTCTGATAAGTAAAGATAAGATTTGTTCTCAAGGAACATCTTACATGGAGATCTTTCACTTGTCATGCATTTTGTATTGTAGCATTATCTGCACGTCAGATATAGGTTAGATTTTTGATTGTGCTGTGTGATGCATTATCCATAAAGTTGCAGTTAACCACTAAAGGTGCTGTTAGAATCAGAATCAGAAACCGTTTATTGCCAATGTATGTTGCACATACAAGGAATTTGTCGTGGCGTGTGGTGCATAACATTAAACAATCAACACAGTGCAAGAGATAGAAACATATTAAAATTTACAATAGAATATAAAAGAATATAAAATAAAGTGCACAACAAACAGATAAAAGTTGGAAGTAAGTCTGCTGGAGTTGTTCCCCTGATGTTTATGAGCTCATCTCTGGTGAAAGAGCTCCGGGTATCGCAGCAGAAAACAGTATTTACAACAGAAACAACACAAAACAATGAGCACCAACACACCGAGGCTGCTGTCCGCGGCCCCATCTTGCTTTAATTCAAGATTAAATACAAATGAGTCAGTTCAGCCACCAATGCTGACATCAAATTATGAATTACTTCAATAATTCATATGAAATTGGAAAAAATAATGGTGAATGATTGGAGGTGTCAGATTATTAAAATCACTTGTTGCCACACCTGTTTACACAAATGTTGCTGAGCATTGTCCTGTTTTACTTCCTCATGTTTTCAGTGCGAGATAAATTCACTTCCTCTATTGTTTCTCATAAGTAACCATGCGTGTTTACAGCTTCTTTTTATTGCTGTTTCTTCTACTTTCATGTTCCAGAGTTGGTAAGTAACCTAACACTAAAATAGAAGCTGTCATTGTTTATTTGTGTTGCTGTTCATAACAGCACACTGACAAGATAGACAGAGCAAAACAGTTGCTACAAGATAAATAAAACAGCTGCTACACATCAACATGTGTGAGAATATGACATGAACAAGAAAAAGCAACTTTCTAAATGATCTAATACTTGTTGGCTTTATGTTACAGATGCTCTTTTTGGTCATGGTTTGGTTCGCTGCCAGTTTACTTCGTTAGAGGACCTTGTTTATGTGGAGCAGTACTACTTCAACAAGTTTCTTCTGATCCAATACAACAGCACTTTGGGAAATTTTACCGGCTACACAAAGAAAACAAGAGATATTGCAGATGGCCTGAACAAAAGCCCTAATTTAATGAAACAAAAAAAAAAGAATGAGGAGAAATGCAAATCCTACATACCATTCATATTGGATCTCCATTCAAAACCAGGTGACTTTGTGTTTTGAAACTGGTAAAGCTTTCGATTACAGTCTGCAAATTATGGTGTAGTTATTTAGTATATATGTGGTATCAATAAAATACTTACTGGGGACCTACAGCAGGACAAATACAAGTTAAGAATTCATGGAATAAGGGGTTAACAACTTTGAGTCTAATGCTGCGTTCACACACGAATTATTCGCGCCAGTAGATTACATACAAAGTCTATGCACAGACGCGATGAGACTGGCGCGGCGCGAATTTGCGATGGCGCGCCGCGCTGGATGCAAATTTGCGGCGCGATTGACGCGAATTTGCGTCAAACGCCAAATCGCCCCAACGCGCGAGTTGAAATTTTTCAACTTCTGCGAAATATTCGCATTACGCCCCGGCGATAGCCTATCAGCGTTGAGTTGCTCCCCCTGTCATCAGCGATGTCCTGCCGTTGTTGAATCAGGAAATAAATCCTGTAGCCGTCTGTGTTCACCCAGAGCTCTACGATACCGCATATCAATAGTGACCGGACCAAACTATGTGTATAAATGTGTGTGTGTAAACCATATGGTACAAACAATGAATAGACGCTGCCGTATTTACGTCTAGATGACGTTATTCTGACTGTTGGTGGAGCTGCTACAATGTTAGCATAGCATAGCACCGATCCATCCCTGCTCCATTGAGAAGACAGGTAGCCTACAAATCGGCATCATTACGTAGTTATTTCGGAGTCCCTTTTTGTCGGTTTATTGCTGTTAAATCACAGCCAAATCAGTTTATTGTGTGTTCATACAGCTGTAGTAAACAGCAACAGCGACGTGTGGCTTGCACAATGTGGCTTGTGGCGACGTGTGGCTTGCTAGACACAGTGAATACAGCTCGATAAAATCCATGGAGCTCCTCTGGACAATATTATGAACCAGACATGGCGGCGTTTAGTTTCCCGGGATATCTGTGACTTCCACAACACGTACTAAGCAGAAATAGAGGTTATTTGTTTCATGGTTAATGGCGGACAGTTGAACAGCTTTCAGGGCGATAAGCCGCGCCCCCTCTCCGGCGCGCCCAGTGCGTCCAGCGCGATTCGCGCGATTCACGCGAATGAACACTTGGTCCCCGGCGTTTTGACCGGCGGTGCGATGGAAGCGAATATGCGTCGCGATGAATTCGCGACGCGTTTGGTGTGAACGCAGCATAAGAGGAAGAAATAAACTAGTAAGTGCATGCAAGTATCTTCTAAATTACTGCATACCTATTTAATAATTAAGGGATAAAGTAACATAGTATTGATGTATATTGGACAAATTACTGTACAAGGAATAGTTCATCATATTCATGTTTTTACCAACTTTCTTTAAAAAGCATTCAGAAGTAATTCCAACTCCAGCGCGGGTCGTCCCTGGCTTACTCGGCCGTCTGGGTGCCCACAGCAGGCCTGGGTGTACAACCAAATCTAACGTTAGCTGTCTGACTAGCTTCCTCCTTCCCTTTCCACTTCGTTCCCTACCCGAGTATGACGTAGGAGTATACCCTAGTGGGGGAACGCTCATGTGATTGGTTGAAAATGGAGGAGACATCTGATGGGCTATAGATCATTCCTTGTTGAAAAACATGCATTTGTGAACTGGGTGTTATCAGGGGTGTCTCAAAAAAAACACACAAATGCAGTGAAATCATTTGAAAACAATGCTGAAATGCCCGTGTGGACGTGGATCGTTTTCGTTTTCAAAACCCCGGATTTAAACATAAATGTCAGAGTGTGGATGTAGCCTTAGTCTCTCTCCTCCACAACAGAACCATAGCGGCTATCCTCCCTATAGGAGGAACACACAGGCCTTTTTCTTCTGCCTCCTATTGATACCCATGAAGTATTTAATTAGAATACCATATGAACAAAATATTTACACAGTAATTTGTGGGCTGTTATCTTAAGTATTACCCAAACTCTCAGCATTATTAGTGCCGTATAAGTGACAGTTATGCTGTTTCATGCCAACTTGTTTGTCTGTGGGTTTTTTCACCAAGTGGAGCCCTCCGTCAGGCTGAGGTCAGTTGAGGCAGCAAGCAGCAAACATCCAGGCATGCTGGTCTGCAGTGCGTACAGCTTTTATCCCAAACAAATCAGAGTGACTTGGCTGAGGAACGGAAATAATGTGACATCTGATGTGACGTCCACTGAAGAACTGCCCAATGGGAATTGGCTCTACCAGACACACTCATATCTGGAATTTACACCCAGACCTGGAGAGAAGATCACCTGTAGAGTGGAGCATGCCAGCCTCACGGGGCCCAAGCTTTATGAGTGGGGTAAGAGAGTGACAGGAGGTGTTCTTAACAGAGATCTCTTCGCTTGAACAGCGTTACGGTAGATGACTTCAAATAATTATTAATGTTCAGTATGGAAATCTAATTTAATGTTTGTGAAAATGTGTGTTTTCAGACGCAGCAAATGAGTCACAGAGGAACAAAATCGCTGTCGGGACAGCAGGGCTGCTGCTGGGTCTGGTGTTTTTAGTTGCTGGGCTGATTTACAACAAGAAGAAGAACAACGCTGGTGAGAGAAAAGATCAAATTAACCAAAAGATTACTGGAATCAAATTCTTTAGACCTACAGTGTTTGCAGCTGAGGCAAAGAGAATGTAGAGATAAATAGGCCTTATTAAGACTAAAGACATAAACAGACCACTCTGCTTTTGATGCCACTGTAACATTGCATCACTGTTGTCTGAAGTGAAACTCATAGACATCCCTGCACTGATGCATTTCTGCCAGAAAAGATTCATAATTTCATCATCTTTTAAATCATAGAGCATGAAAGTCAACACCAATAGTATTTATTTGCGCAAAATCCATCAGAGTTCATGTAGAGCTTCTAGTTTTCAACACGTCTCAACACCAAATTATTATGACTCAAAATCAACTATGTGTGACTTTCTTTTTATTTTTCTTATTCTAGGCCGAGTGTTGGTGCCAACAGGTTAAGGCAGCCTGCCCCGTTGGCTGAAACGTATGTAATACAAGACAAAATGTAAAATGATCCGACCCTGGAAATCTCACCAAAATGGCAAAGGATGGAATAAATAAGGAGGTGTGGAGTCACACAGTTCTGCGTGGGCAAAATAACTGCACTTAAGGAGGTTGATATGATGTGTACGGTATATACAGGAATACTTTGTGTTGTGCGGGTAAATCTATTAAAAGTAATCTTTCATTGAAGTTTGAGGAAATAGTATGTTAAGAATAGAAAATATCTTGTCAAAATCAATGTTTTCTTTTGAACTGTACACATTATTATAGTTTAAAGGAGCTTATTTTTTCGATGAAATGGTTTGACTATACCTGTAATATTTTGATGTTCAAATTATCAATGACGGAAATGGCTGTTTAATTTTGGATTATGTTAATTAAAAATGTATACACAGTACTATGGTTCTGTCGACTACAAATGCATGGTGTCTTGAGCTGTGTGCTAATCACATGATCTGATATACTATATTTACTGTTGTGGGCTGCTGTGACAATGCACTGAAGCTCAGTTTGAGTTAGATGCAGAGGAGCTTTTATACGTGGATTTTGACAGAGAGGAGGTTGTTTCCAGTATTCCCAGATTTCTTATTGACGACCCAAACAAAATTTTAGAGAATTTGAATGTATTTAGAAATGCTAAGAAAAACGGGAACACATGTTCAACAGTTCTTGCAATCTACAAAGCGGAGGAGAAAAATCCACCAGAAGAAATGAGTAAACTAATCTCAACATTTCTCTCTGTAGTGATGTGATTGACAAAAAGCTGATGACGATTTTAATTGTCATTTAACCCACTAAAGACCCCCCTGGGAGCATCCTCTACCCTTCAGAAGAAGTTCAGTTGGGAGTTGAAAACATCCTCATCTGCTTTGTGAATCATTTCTACCCACCTGAGATCAAAGTCAGCTGGACCAGAAACGTCCGTCTGGTGTTTTTGTACATAAAATAACTTTAATTTAATCAGGTAATCATACTCAAGTATCTATTTTGCAAGAGTGACAGAATGTAGTTCACTTCTTGTGTGGTGGAAAAAACCTTTTATACTGAAACAAGAAACATTGAGAAAAGAAGTTTGTCTTTGGAATATTTATTCTCTGCAGAGAAGGCTTCACCGTCCTACAGAGTGCAGTTCACTCTGCAGGAGGATGGGCCAAGAGTGCAGTGTCTCTATACGCGTCTCAGCACACAGGGGACGGAGGGGAAGGTGTGTTTCTCACTAAGGCAACTGTTTTTGCTTCTTCTCTAAACATCGACAACAGTTCCTGCAATAAACATTTTATGACTGATCCAAATCTACATATCCTGTGGTTTACTACCTCTAAGTTAAACATTCTGTGATTACTATCTGCACTCCCATTTGGTTACTTCCTTTGAAGGAAGCTATAGCAGACGTCCCATGTTGTCTTGTCTAACATTGAATAAAGCACATTAGAGAAGTCACAGTAGAAAAGTATTTACCACAAATGAATTTTCTATCACACTTGTTGCTCGTGAGGACCAGCTTACTTTTTCATATGTAGTGCATCGTGATGAGGACAATATGTTTCTCCTGTAATGAAACACAATGCACGATGATAAACTGCATCTATAGTTGTTTAAGATATGAGAATATATACAACAGACATTGTGGTTGACTGTAATCATTTTCCTGTCCTTAAGTAAAAAGCGGTGATGAAAATAAACTAAGTTCACTTTCTTTAAGTATAATTTCGAGGTGCTACATTTCAGAGGGAAATATTGTACTTGTTACTCCACTATAATGGGGCAGCGTTGGTTACTGTTTACAGATTCAATTTCACTTATAAAACTGTATTTAAGGTTCTTTAAACTAAACTTCTCCTCCACCAGCTACACAATTAAAATGTCCTGTGAAATGAAAATCCAATAATTCAATATATAATATAACTGACATTGGCCATTCTGCTGCATAGTAAGTACTTTGACTTTTGATCATTTAAATCATTATTTCTGATTCGACCTATCTGTTCTCAAGTAACATCTTTCATGGAGATCTTTCCCTTGTCACGACGTATTTTGTATTGTAGCATTATCTGAACGTCTTTCACCACTGGCAACATGTTAAAATGAAAAAATGAGTACATTTTTGATGCTTACTGGTGTCCTCTTGACACCTACTGAGTTAGTTCAGATACAGGTTAGATTTTTGATTGTGCTATGTGATCCATTATCCATAAAGTATATGCAGTTAACCACTAAAGGTGCGGTTAGCTGCTTTAATTCAAGATTAAATACGAATGAGTCTGTCCAGCCACCAATGCTGATATCAAATTATGAATTACTTCAATAATTCATATGAAATTATAACCTGTTTACACAAATGTTATTGAGCACTCACCTGCTTTACTTCCTCATGTTATCAGTATAAGATAAATTCCCTTCCTCTATTGTTTCTCATAAGTAACCATGTCTGTTCACAGCTTCTTTTCATTGCTGTTTCTTCTACTTTCATGTTCCAGAGCTGGTAAGTAACCTAACACTAAAATAGAAGCTGTCATTGTTTATTTGTGTTGCTGTTCATAACAGCACACTGACAAGATAGACAGAGCAAAACAGTTGCTACAAGATAAATAAAAAAGCTGCTACACATCAACATGTGTGAGAATATGACATGAACAAGAACAAGCTACTTTCTAAATGATCTAATACTTGTTGGCTTTATGTTACAGATGCTCTTTTTGGTCATTTTTTGGTTCGCTGCCAGTTTACTTCGTTAGAGGACGTTGTTTATGTGGAGCAGTACTACATCAACAAGTTTCTTCTGATCCAATACAACAGCACTTTGGGAAAATATACCGGCTACACAGAGAGAGCAAGAGATGTTGCAGATGGCCTGAACAAAAGCCCTAATTTAAAGAAACAAAGAAAAAAGAATGAGAAGAAATGGAAATCCCTAATCCCATTCATATTGGATCTCCATTCAAAACCAGGTGACTTTGTGTTTTGAAACTGGTAAAGCTTTCGATTACAGTCTGCAAATTACGGTGTAGTTATTTAGTATATATGTAGTATCAATAAAATACTTACTGGGGACCTACAGCAGGACAAATACAAGTTAAGAATTCATGGAATAAGGGGTTAACAACTTTGAGTCTAAGAGAAATAAACTAGTAAGTGCATGCAAGTCTTCTAAATTACTGCATACATATTTAATAATTAAGGGATAAAGTAACATAGTATTGATGTATATTGGACAAATGACTGTACAAGGAATAGTTCATCATATTCATGTTTTTACCAACTTTCTTTAAAAAGCATTCAGGAATAATTTCAGCTCCAGCGCGGATTTTGTTTACATTTACATATAATGATAACTATGTGGAGGAAGTCGTGTATATATAAATGACAAAATACATTAGGTTAAAAGAGCCAGCATTATTACGGAAAAAATAAGAGGAACACACAGGCCTTTTTCTTCTGCCTCCTATTAATACCCATGAAGTATTTAATTAGAATACCATATGAACAAAATATGTACACTGTAATTTGTGGGCTGTTATCTTAAGTATTACCCAAACTCTCAGCATTATTAGTGCCGTATAAGTGACAGTTATGCTGGTTCATGCCAACTTGTTTGTCTGTGGGTTTTTTCACCAAGTGGAGCCCTCCGTCAGGCTGAGGTCAGTTGAGGCAGCAAGCAGCAAACATCCAGGCATGCTGGTCTGCAGTGCGTACGGCTTTTATCCCAAACAAATCAGAGTGACTTGGCTGAGGAACGGAAATATTGTGACATCTGATGTGACGTCCACTGAAGAACTGCCCAATGGGAATTGGCTCTACCAGATACACTCATATCTGGAATTTACACCCAGACCTGGAGAGAAGATCACCTGTAGAGTGGAGCATGCCAGCCTCACGGGGCCCAAGCTTTATGAGTGGGGTAAGAGAGTGACAGGAGGTGTTCTTAACAGAGATCTCTTCGCTTGAACAGCGTTACGGTAGATGATTTCAAATAATTATTAATGTTCAGTATGGAAATCTAATTTAATGTTTGTGAAAATTTGTGTTTTCAGACGCAGCAAATGAGTCACAGAGGAACAAAATCGCTGTCGGGACAGCAGGGCTGCTGCTGGGTCTGGTGTTTTTAGTTGCTGGGCTGATTTACTACAAGAAGAAGAACAACGCTGGTGAGAGAAAAGATCAAATTAACCAAAAGATTACTGGAATCAAATTCTTTAGGCCTACAGTGTTTGCAGCTGAGGCAAAGAGAATGTAGAGATAAATAGGCCTTATTAAGACTAAAGACATAAACAGACCATTCTGCTTTTGATGCCACTGTAACATTGCATCACTGTTGTCTGAAGTGAAGCTCATAGACATCCCTGCACTGATGCATTTCTGCCAGAAAAGATTCATAATTTCATCATCTTTTAAATCATAGAGCATGAAAGTCAACACCAATAGTATTTATTTGCTCAAAATCCATCAGAGTTCATGTAGAGCTTCTAGTTTTCAACACGTCTCAACACCAAATTATTATGACTCAAAACGAACTATGTGTGACTTTCTTTTTATTTTTCTTATTCTAG
Source organism: Anarhichas minor (assembly GCF_050575085.1). Taxonomy (NCBI): domain Eukaryota; kingdom Metazoa; phylum Chordata; class Actinopteri; order Perciformes; family Anarhichadidae; genus Anarhichas; species Anarhichas minor. The sequence continues at coordinate 3,758,048 of NW_027466487.1, read as the reverse complement.
GCCGAGTGTTGGTGCCAACAGGTTAAGGCAGCCTGCCCCGTTGGCTGAAACATATGTAATACAAGACAAAATGTAAAATGATCCGACCCTGCAAATCTCACCAAAATGGCAGAGGATGGAATAAATAAGGAGGTGTGGAGTCACTTCATTTGAACTGTACACATTATTATAGTTTAAAGGAGCTTATTTTTTTCGATGAAATGGTTTGACTATACCTGTAATATTTTGATGTTCACATTATCAACGACGGGAATGGCTGTTTCATTTTGGATTATGTTAATTAAAAATGTATACACAGCGCTATGGTTCTGTCTACTACAAATGTAAGGTGTCATGAGCTGTGTGCTAATCACATGATCTGATATACTAGATATACTGGATATATATGTCATAATATATCAAACACACACTTCTGACCAATGTCACCCTGTTAGTATTCGTCAACTCAAGTACAAAGATAAACCTGCAGGTTCCAGATACGCTAAAGTCCAACAGAATATTTGTTGTCTGCTACATCATATCTACTGTGTAAATCTTGTCTTGTGTTTTTCCTTTTGAGTAAAAGGTTGTAAAAATACAGCCAAACTGGATAATGAATTAAACTGTTTCGTACAGGATTTAATAAAATGGACAATTGAAGACAAGGAATGATATTTGATACATAATATAAACAAGGAAAAAAAGATTGGCATGAGTGCTACAACTACAGGGGCTTTGCTTATCTGTGTGCTGATGAACTTCCTCATGCAGAATCAACAAGCATTTATCTTTTGACATGTTTTTCCTTATCTTTCTTATCGGGTTGAGGTTGTCATTTAAAGAAGTACAAAGACAAAGACATCTGCCTCAATAATCTGCCTTACTGGTTTTAAATACAAAGCAGACACCTGAAGTCAGAGCGGCCTGTCGAGATTTGTACGAGGATTCTTATAAAATCCAATCTCTGTGCAGACAAATCATTAAATGAGTTACCTTCCTCATGTTTATTTTGCATGAAAGTAGGTCAGGCTTGTGGGCAATTTTAACCTCAGTCATGGCTGTTAGCCCTCAACAAGGCTGAACAGATTGGACACATTAACCTTGTTTACTACTCACACGACATATAGAGAGGGAAAGGGATTGTGGGTAGGAATCAGAAAACAAAAAAAGGAACAAAAAGAAACAAAAAGTGACTTGACACATGCTGCATGGGTTATCTTCTGCTAGGTCACACTACAGGGGACAGACTGGTTTTCTTAATGCTCAGTCAAGTTCCCGTCCTTATTGTGTTCGTGTAATGTGGTTTGTGGAAGCTCTTTTGGTTTTTAGGGTGACGGATATGGAAGGGCAATTTTCAATCATGTTTTTTTCATTATCGTGTAATTCAGTTTTTACCAAACTTTTTGTCTGGGGGCCCACTTTAAATAAAATGACAAACCATCTCGACCCAATTCGTGCCTTTTCTATAAATCGTGAGGAGAGCAAATTTGTGCGTATGAACGTTCCTGGCCATTTTTACAGCTATTTATCTATAGGTTTAAATTTGCCAAAGACATTTTGGACCAGTAAGTCCATGTTTTCTCGAAGACAGCGTCCAGGGTTTAAATCTCCCTTCTCACCGTTCCTCTTCATGCGCCTGCGCTCTCTGGAATAATGAGTCGATTTGGCTTCTATTTTATTTTCCTCTTCTTGCTCTACAAAAGCCCGAGTTTGATCCTCGTCGTGTGTTTCGCCATTTACGTTTACATTCATTACAGAACGCGATAAAAAAAATAATAATAAGAAAAAGATAATTTGAGGGGGAAAATAGATACACATTTGATAATAGCTCGTGATCTCCTCCATTACAAGACGGCGGATGCGTAACGTTATCGCCGCGGTTTCTTTTCAGTTTACAAACACGTCATGAGATATCTCGTCCTTGTCACTGCAGCTCTTGTCTGGCGTCAGTCAGATATGGACTGTGCTGTTCCCGTCCCGGAGGTCGTCCCGAATAACACAACCAAAACACCGGAACGTGGGTAGCGGTTACGTTACCGAGCCGCGATAAGACGCAGGAGATGCTTGATAAGAGCCCGTTATAAACACACAGATAGAGGATGTCTGCAAACGAGCGTTCAACGAGCACAGAGAGGGACTCAGCAGGACAGCAGGTAAGATTTAAAGACACTGATTGTTTTTAATGACCTGCTGCAACAGGTGAAATAACCTAAGACACCTTTAATGTGCGCACGTGGAGACTTTCTATCTTTTGTTACTATTCTACTTATTTATTGGCTCCACTTCCACGCTATTTTAATACACCATATTTGTATAATTACTTTATTCTACTCTACCTCAGCCAGAGGTGGAAAGTAAGAACAATTTGATAAATTATTTAATTTCATATTTATACTGCAAATACACTACATTTAACTCCACTGCATTTATCTGACAGCTTGGCCAATATATATATTTTAAAAACCTTTAATGAGAAGATAAAATGTTTTACACAGCAAATGCACAGTATATAAAATATCTGCTTAACGTTAAAATGTTAAATGTCAATGCATCAGTGATGATTAACCAATAATTTAATACATTAGAACTTTGACAGAGACCATTCTGCTTGAATAGTGGGTGCTTTTAATTTTGTACTTAAAGTCAATTTAGCACTTCCATACTCAATTGCAGTTTCGAATACTTATAATGGAATAATTAGTGTATCCTACTTTTACTTAAGTAAGTTTTGAATACTTCTCCCACTACTGAACGTACCTTATTCTGCTGTGTTCTGTCCTTTATTCCACCATAGTTCTTTATAAAAAATAGATTCACCAATCAGGAAAAGTATCTTTAGTTGCAGCCCTTTTCTGTTTAGTATAAAAGGTCAAACTTCTATGTTTACTAGGTTATATTTGTGTAGGGTACTTTTACCACATATTATATTAACTCTGAACTGACTGGAGCTGAGAGTAAATACGTTCTCCCCCCGTGTATAAAGTAGTGTCTTGTCGTCTTCTCCACAGTTCTTCTCTGACGATACTTGGCAGTGGCCCTGCCGGTGTGTTGGGCTCAATGGGTGTCTCACTGTCAGTTTGGCTGTGCAGCAGGGCAGACAGTAGCCCTCTCTCCTCTTCATCAGCTTTCCCTCCTCTGGCTGTCCCGACATCCTCTCGCCTTGCTGTCATTTTGAACTCTCTTCCGGTTGCTCCAGGAGACAGTCGCTCACACTGGAGCTCAGTGCACCGCTCTCCTCACTTCCTGCTGTCGACATGCAAACAGGAAGTGACACGTTCACCTGTTGAGCTGAGCAGCGACGGGGTGAGGGCAGACATGGGGGTGAAGAGTGGGCTCCATGTCTGGGAGTTGCTGTGGAGCCCCAACGACAGAGGTAGTCACGCCGTCATCGGCATTTCCAGGCAGGGCTGCCCTCTGCAGGCCTCGGGGTACAACGTGCTAATTGGCAGAGACTCACAGTCCTGGGGCTGGGAACTCAAAACCAATCAGCTCTGGCATGCTGGGCAGAGTCTGGGACCTTACCCAGGAACAAGGAGGAGATGCCACTCTGAGGCTGTGGAGGATTTTAGGACACCGTCTTCCACTTCATCACACACAAAGATGGCACAGACAGCTCTTCCCATCCCTGAGCGCATCCTGTTGGTCCTGGACGCCGACGCAGGGACTCTGGGGTTTGTTGTTGATGGCAGCTTCCTTGGTGTTGCTTTCAAAGACCTCCCTCGTGGAGTGGAGCTGTTCCCAGCAGTAAGCAGCGTGAGAGGAGGAGCCAGCATACGACTACGATACCTGAACGGCGCCACGCGTGAGTATCAGGTGTTTACACAGATCTGCTTTGGTTAGATCTGAGTCGTTAAAACACAAACACTTTTTCTTTCCCTCCCAGGTGATCCCCCTGCCTTGATGGCTCTATGTGGACTGTCAATTCGACACATTTTAGGGCAACAGAGGCACACTGAAATGGACAAACTGCCTCTACCCCCTTGTCTCCAGCACTACCTGCTTTCTACTCATTAATGTACACGTATTCATGCACAAACGCAAACAATAGGAAACATTTTGTCAATCACTGAAGTGTTCCAAGAATTTATAGATTTATATATGAAAAAATGATGTACACACATATTATAGCCAGACAAATGGATATATTGTCTTATTTATTACAACATAATATGCATTTCACTGAGGTTTCAAAGCATTAACAGTGAGCTGGGAGAAATCTTCTTTCTGTTTGTTTCGTTGTGTTTATAATAAATTACTCCCATTGAATTTAACTTTGTCATTATTACTGTTCTACAGTTTAAATTATTTTGTGAATGAGAAAAACATAAACCACATTCAGTAACAAGGGACAAATTATTATAATGAAGAAATAATAAATAATAAAAGAGAGGCATGATTACACCAAACAAGTTACGAAATGGTCAGATTACAGGAAATTAAAATTTAGTTGAGGCCCGTTTAGGTCAGAGAGCCTCAGATCTCTGATTTAAATCTTGACATTTAACTCAATTATAAAACTAACATAAAACACATTGATGATGACATGAAATGTTGCTTCTTTTATTCTAAATAATATCATATTTTATATATATAAATTATATTATAAATAATTACTCTAAACAAAACTATGAATGAATTCAATTTCAGAATGAACCTATATTGCTCAATGATAACAAACTGCATAAATTCAGTTGCATCTTTAATTAAATGGGCATCTGTGTGGTTAAATTAAAGATGACTCAAATTCTCTGGCTGCTAGCTCAGCAGCTGCCAAATAAAATAAAATAAATAAATAACATTTTAATTATAGTGTAGTTATCATGTTTTTCCCAACATCCAGGCTTTAAAGGGTGAGAAGTAGTAAAGACTTCAGAAGTATAAAATAATTACTGCGTGGCAACATCATAAAGGAACTGAGCTGCTCTCCTGAAAACTGACACAAATATTGTCACAGAAGAGCTTATTATCAACTCTACCAACTATTCTTACGCTTTATTCTTACGCTTTAACGTTACTATAAATAGTCCCGACCCGTCCTGTAAGTAACTCTTATGTGTTAGTTAACGGCTTTCCATAGATAACTAGACTGTGATTAACGGTATTTAACGTTGGCTAGCTAGCTCAAGATAACGGCTAACGTTAGCCGTTAGCTAACGGCCAACGTTAGCTTACTCGCCTAGCTACCATTAAGTTAAATGGCGGCTAACCGTTGTTGGTTGATTTATTACCCTCGACTGCTAACTAGCTAAACAAATGTTGTTCATGCAAGTTCAGCGTAATGATTGTGGTTTTTATAAAGTCACATGAACTATAAAAACATTAGTTGTATTTGACTGTTCATATCTAGAATGAACTGGTTATGGCAGAACTGGAAAGTCTGAGAGGAGGAAGAGGATTGAACTTTGGTCCACCGGGCATAAATGGAGATGAAGAAGAGGAGGAAGACTCACCTACAGTAAACTTACATGTCACAGTCACACTGGCAGAGCAGTATATACTTGCATCAGTCAGATGCACACTCCTGTATTTTTTGTATTACCAGGTTTTACTGAGTGTTTTAGCCCAGCATGGACAGATGGGCCTCTGCTTCTATGACAGTAAGGACTCCTCTTTACACTTTATGAGAGACACTCCTGACAACTACGACCTCCACCTGCTGGCCAGAGGTAAACAACACACAGAGCCTGTTTCACGAGTTCAGTCTCTTCATGGTTTTCATGTATTTTCAAGAGCTCATAAATCATTTTGATGTTTAGAGACTGACATTTGTGCTTGCCTTACTATCCTGTATGTGTCTCGTGCCTCTTTTCTTTTCTACTTAGTCCTCCAGGAGGTCAGTCCCCAGGTCATAATTACTAGTGCAAAGCAGGAGCGCTGCATGACACGCTTCCTGCAACAACTTGGTGAGTGCTGAGAGAATCCCAGCATGGGACAGAGAAACATCACACACAGAAAATGTTGTTTTCACACGATATGAGACAAGTAGATTCTAGGTCAAGGGAATGAAATGAGATTAGGGATGCTCGACACCGCAGCCAGATAGTTTGATAAGGGAGAAGAGTGATGCAGATATTATACACAGCTTTAAAAGGCTTTTACTGACACAATTATGTCATGTGAAAACACTACTTTAACAATAACTTTCACTCAACATATTTTTGAATTTCTTTTTTTTAAACTTGCCTCTGTTGTATCCCAGGTTCAAACCCAGACTACAAACCAGAGGTTGTTACTTATCCATATGTGGACTTTGGTAAACAGACGCACACCTATAATATCCAATACCCTCATCAATTTTAGGCAGGAATTTATGTTTTTGCATTTAATTAGCATGTTTTTCCCACAATGAACAGATTGATTTTGCAGGTATGGAGGTCGGTAAGCAGAGGTTGCTTTCAGCCCATCTGCCTTTCCTTCCTGCCTCCATTTCAGAGAGAGACAAAATGTCCTACCTCTCCTCCTGCATCTCCTTCGACTCACACCTGATGGTGAGCCAGCTGTCTACACGTCATCCTATCCATCAGTCCATCGATCACAAACTCAAAACACAAAATCATTATTTTGTGTGTGTGTGTGTACATCCGTTGGGGTAGCTGAGGGCAGTGGGCGCTCTGCTGAAATGTCTGGACAGGAGGAGAGTGGGAGTGGAGCTGGAAGACAGCAGTGTTGGAGTTCCTATCCTCCAGTTCAACGCCTACACGCTGTAAGACAATGTAGCTTTGCACACACACACAAACACGTAATGGGGACCTTAAAAGAGTTTTGTCAATGAGGGAATGTTTTTTTTACCACTCTGTATTTAGTTACACAGATTTTAGTGTGTTAGCGGTGTCGATTTGTGGCGTTGTGTTTCATAGTACATGTACATTTACAGTATTACATTTCTCTCTGTACCATCTACTCGATGACCATCTTGTGAGATGCAGATGTTTTCGTGAATGAAAATGATGCTCCTCTGAAATGTGCGTTGTTTCTTCACAATATAGTAAAGGTGTTGTTTGCATTGACCCGGATACCTACAGGTAAGACTGTTCTCTACTACAAAGATTATCTTTACCCGACATACGCATGTCCCTTAAAGCTGACGCTGATCTCCTAATTGTCTCATTTGTTGTTCCTTGCTCCACAACTAAAACCTACAGTGCAGCTGTTCATCAACATGGACTTTGTATTTGTTTCAGTGTTCTGCAGATCTTCAAATCAGAACTCCACCCATCAGTGTACAAGCTGCATTCTGGGGAAAAGGAAGGACTCAGTCTTTATGGTATGCGGCCCTGAAAGTGGCAAATCAGGACATCATTACTCTCTCTCTCTTTCTCTTTGTCTCTGTCTTATCTGTTGGTGTTTACAAGAGATTCATGTTCATGTTGTGTGTTGTAGGGATCCTGAACCGCTGCAGGTGCAAGTTTGGCTCCAAACTGCTACGGTGAGAAACATCTGTGGTCTTTTTATTAGTACTTTTTAAATGTTTTGATGTCATTTATCACAACAAAAATAATAATGAAGGAACCTTTACTTCATCAAAAGTGAAAATAGTTTTTATTACAGAAGAATCTTGTTTCTTTTAGCAAGTCCTCCGTATTAAGTTAAACTAGACTTCACCACCATGCTGTGTAACAGTAGCACCACCACTACTACAAACCATTATTTTTTGCATACACACAACATCTGGTTAACTCTGAAGCAGAGATAAGATGTAACGTATACTAGTTTTGTACTATTTGCTTTAAAGCACCATAAGTGGTCGTGGGTCCCTCTCCTCTTTCAGCCAGTGGTTTCTGCGGCCAACACAGGACCTGGCCGTGTTACACAGGAGACAGGAAGTGATACGTTTCTTTACGTCACCTCGGAACTCCGACGCCCTGAGCACCCTGCAGTCGTCGCTACGCAACATCAGTAACATACCAGTAACTACTCCGACTCATGATCTCCTTTTTTCCTCCAAATCTGTGATCGTTTATCCCTCTACATGCTGTGTGAACTAAGGAATGATGACTGCCTGAAGGTGTGTGTGTGTGTGCTTGTGTGTGTGTTAGACTCTTCTGCACAGGATGTCTCTCTCTCACACTAAAGTGTCCGACTGGCAGAGTCTCTACAAGGTTGGAGCAACAGTTTCACCGCACACACCTTATATCCGTGTGACAGGGCCTGTTGAATAAATGTGTAAAAAAGTCGCGTTTGTGTGTGTTTGTCAGACGGTGTACAATGTGGTGTGTATCAGGGACACGGTGCGACACCTGCCTCAGTCCATCCATCTCTTTCGTGATATCAGTGAAGGCTTCTCTGATGACCTCCACCACGTTGCCTCCCTCATCAGCCGAGTTGTGAGATTCACGCAAAATGACACACAGCTGCAAATCCGGGAAATCTCCTGGCCTTTGTTGCCAGTAGTTCACCATTGTTTTTGCAGTGTTAATGAGTGTGACTCCATCTTTGATTTGTAGGTGGATTTTGAAACCAGCATAGCTGAGAACCGCTTCACCATCAAACCGAACGTAGACCCAGCAATCGATGAGAGTAAGCGCCTCCGTACTGGTTAAAAAAGGCCTGATCAAATCTCACCGTGTGTTTTTGAGCCTGTGTTGATACGGTTGCATGGCGGCTGATTTAAAGTGTTTAACCATGCTCCCTCCCTCTGTCAGAGAAGAGAAGGATGATGGGGTTGTCTGACTTCCTGACAGATGTTGCCAGAAGAGAGCTGGAACACCTGGACGCTCGCATTCCCTCCTGCTGCGTCATCTACATCCCTCTGGTCCGAGCGTCATGTCAACACAGCTATCTTTCATTAACATGATCTAACATTTTTATTTAGTCATCTGGCTTGAGCCCACATTGTTTACTGTATAACTGGTGGAAGCACTCGGGTCAATGTGTCATTATTTAATTCTCCTTACAGATTGGATTCCTGCTCTCTGTCCCTCGCCTGCCCAGCATGGTGGAGAAAGAGGATTTTGAGATAGAGGGCCTTGATTTTATGGTTTGTGTATGATCTTGTCAACATTTTTTTTTTGTTTGTGTTCTTCAAAATCACAAACGCTCATGTGCTGTAATACTGTTTTCCTTGCGTCTATGTGGGCTAGTTTCTGTCAGAGGACCGTCTGCACTACCGCAGCCAGAGAACCAAGGAGCTGGACGACCTCTTAGGAGACTTGCACTGTGTCATTAGAGGTCCTTTTACCTTCTTACTGATGGAAAACTTTCACCTGACAGCTGTGTACCTGACATTGAAGGCTTTCATGATCTTACACGTTCTGTTTCTCAGATATGGAGACGGCAGTGATGACACAGTTGCAGAGCGCAATCCTCGAGAGGAGCGCCTCGCTCTACAAGGTCGGTGTGCACTTCCAGGTCCCAGCGTTTGAAACATGACTGATGAAATGATCGTGTGCATGAAAGTAATTGTTGTCAATCTGTGCAAGTGGAGTTTGTTCTGATTAGCTAACATCTGTTCCTTGTGTGCGTTGTGTTGAACATGTTGATTATGATCCCATTAAGACTTATTTTGGAGTGGTGTTTGTCTCGTGACAGATGGCCGCGCTACTATTGCAGATTTTATTGTTATTTTTGAGGGCAGAATGAGTATTAAGTTCAGATGATGAATAATTGTGTTGACAATATTCTAGCTGTGGTTCAAATGTTGCAGCTATTTTTGCAACTAAGCAATTAAATTAATCTTTTTTTAAACTATGAGTTTCCTAATAAAAACTGATCGCGGGGTTGTGCAACAAACACACAAATAACATGATCGCACTGCTCCTGCAACACTTCTTTGTCGTTCATCTGTATGGTCAGTAGGTTCCAAATACTCACATTTCCCACCAAAACCTGACTAAACACACAGCTGCTGTCTCTTTTGTACATGTACAACCAACACTCTTAAGTGTGGGATCACTTGCTGCTCTTTCATTGGTCAAAACGTCTCTGCTCAGGGACGTCCGGGTGTTAAATGTGTGTGCCGTTGTAGGTTCTGGATCTCACTGCCGAGCTGGACTGTCTGATGGCCATGAGCGCCGCCTCCCAAGAGTACGGCTACACCTCACCCAAACTGGCCAGCCACAGAAAGATAACAGTTACACAGGGCAGGTAGGCACTCGCGCGCTAGATGGAAACAAGTACCCAGGTATGCTCATTCTTCATGTAATGTCAAACTTTTCATGAAAGTATCATGTCATGTAAGCTAATCTCACATTGATTGCTTATCACACACACTGAAACCTGGAGTTCTTATTTGTGATGACATTGCAGTACAGGACTGACAGATGTCTGTATTCTGCGATTCTCTAGACACCCGCTGTTAGAGCTGTGCTCTCCTGTGTTTGTGGCCAACTCCTTCCAGAGCTCAGAGTCGCAGGGCAGAGTCAAGATCATCACCGGGCCCAACTCGTCTGGCAAGAGCATCTACCTCAAACAGGTGGGACGGTCAGAACAATACACAACTGGATCATCTCAGTAACAGGCCCCGTGATGAACTGCTTCTGGTCTTGACTTGCTGTGATATGCTCTACCTTTTGTGTAACTGTGACACCGTGCTAGCATGTCTGTTTCTACATGTGACCCAGTTTGTACATGTTTCAGTTTCCTGTCCGCTTGAAATGAACTTGTCATTTGATTTCTTTTTTTTATTGCTTTTCTTTTGCTACGCCCCGGTGATACAGCAAAGCTAATAGAGAGTTTTTAATAAACAAAAGACCAGTGACGCGTGGAAAAGTGGGAGAGAATACTTGTTAAAAAAACAATCTGCATAATTACACATAATCTGCGTTCAACATCTGTTTCTTCAGCGCCTATAGCTGCACTAGATAATAGTAACCTCAGCAGTCAGCTGACATGATGTTCAAGATTTCCCCTTCTCTGAACTATCTAACTTATTAATTACTGGTATCAGAAGAACCCTTGAAGCTGTCCTTTACAAATGAATCAGAAAACCCATTTAGAGCGCCGTAATTAAGCGTGACAATGAGGTTTCTTAATGAGAACGTCTTCATTTTACACTCCATTAGGAGGAGCTCTGACTTCTAGGCTGATGTGACTCCACTCCCACTTGTTTAAGTTCACACCACAGCCCCCCTTTCACCCAACCCCTGCCTTGTTCTGATTTGACTTTGCCAGGTGGGTCTGATCGTGTTCATGGCTCTGATTGGCTCAGACGTGCCTGCAAAGGAGGCAGAGATCGGTCTGGTGGACGGGATGTTCACCCGCATGCAGAGCAGAGAGTCTGTGTCTGTTGGCCTCAGCACCTTCATGATAGACCTCAACCAGGTACCTAACACACACTCACACACACACACACATTTATGCACACAAGCTTGTGTGTGTGTGTGTGTGTGTGTGTGTGTGTGTGTGTGTGTGTGTGTGTGTGTGTGTGTGTGTATGTGTCAGTGTGTGTGGGTGAGGAAATAAAAGATGTGAACTTCCAATGCTACTGTCCTCCAGCTCCACTCCCACTCTCCACCTGTCAAGACATTTTTATGAAGCAGCTACTGCCTACAGCCATCACACACACTCACACACACACACTCACAATAAAATGTCGTATAACACATTGTGTCTCTGTTCTCCAGATGGCCCAGGCTCTCAACAGCAGTACGGGTAACTCTTTGGTTCTCATCGATGAATTTGGAAAGGGAACTAACACAGTGAGAAAAACTTGTTTGTGAATTAAGTACATATGTATACACGTAACAAGGACACACAGTGTCATTATTGTGAGGCGCCTGAAACCAAATCCAGTATTATCCACTTTAGAGCTGCAGCACGAACAGACCTTCGGGTCAGCCCAACATGTGCCACCTATCAGCAAGAAAACAGCAGCAGCTGTTCAGACCAGCAGATATTGAGGCGTTAATGTGCGCCATCTTACACGCAAAAGAAGTAATGCAATTTTGAATATAGGTTCATAAATACTTGTTGGCAGCTATATTTCCTGCTGGATGCTAGGAGACATTAGAGTTCACTCTGAGTAACATTATGTTCACTGTCCTCCATCACTGTCTGCCAGGTTACTCTGGAGAGGGACGGACGAGGTCCAAACCAATTTCATTTATCTTAAAAAGAGATACAGATGTGGGAGGCAGAGCCTAGAAGAAAACAATAAAAGAAAATGACTAATGTGGGTTAAATGAGTTCTGTCTTAGCTTGTTAACAACAAATACTGAAAGCAGCTGTTTTCAGCTAAAACCCCAATGTGCACTACCTGCTCAGCACCAATCAGCAGACAGACACAGTTAGAGACAAGCTGGTGAAGATAGTGAAGCATTTATCAGCTCATGAGTCAGATGTTTCCCTCAGGAGCAGGTAGAGACCAAAACCAGACCTAAATCACTGACTTTTATATTCGTCAGGTGGTTTGAAACAAATGAGTCACAATAATGCTGCAGCTCTGTAACTGCTGTCAACTTTAAAGGCGATAATATGTCAATGCTGTGTCCACAACTTGTTTTCACTGCTCCATGTGGCCAAATAAAATGTGTTTACATTTAAGCAGCTAAAGCGTTCCTTGCCTGTACGTGGTGACATGTACCATTTAACCACAAGGCCTGCTTTTTTTTTTTTTTTTTTTTGCATGTCACACCTTTCTGTCTTTCCCCACATTTCAATCTTTTTTACTATACACACTATCAGAATGCAACATTTTTTTATCCAGAGAACAATAGGCAGGAACGTTCTGTTAATTGGTTTATTCGTGGCTCCAACTCAATCTCATGCTATCAAGGGTTTGTGTAAGAGAGCTTAATCTGCATTAAGACTGTCGAGTTCGACCTGTAGAAGCTTCATCCTCGCTCAGAAACACAACTGTTTATTGTTCCCCCTCAGGTGGACGGACTCTCTTTGTTGGCTGCCTCGATGTCTCATTGGCTGAGAAAACCTCCGGTGGATGTTCCTCATGTGCTGTTGGCTACTAACTTCCACAGTTTGCTGCAGCTGGCCCTGCTGCCCTCCTCTGGCCTGCTGTCTCTTCTGGTACTGACAGATACTCGACTGAGCTTTAGCATTATGATGACGTGTAGCCTGAAGCATTTTGTGATTGTGTTCAGTGTTAATAAACTGATGTGCTGCAGGAAACTTCCAGATGACCAACTAGCTAATGAGACACTTTTTTACCTCATTAGACGTTTATTTTATTGTGTATGTGGTTATGTATCAATGTGTGTGTGTGTGTGTGTGTGTGTGTGTGTTAGACTCTAGAGACAGCAGTGGACGGGGATGAGTTGGTGTTTCTGTACCAACTGAAGGAAGGAATCTGCCAGTCCAGCTATGCTGCCAACATCGCTACACTGGCAGGCCTGCCAACTAGCCTCGTGCAGAGAGGAGTGGAGGTAAAAACACACACACACACACACAGATACGCAGAAGCATGCTCGCATAGACTAATTGTCTGTGTGTGTGTGTGTGTTTGATCAGGTCTCTGAACTGTACAGGACGGGCAGGCTTATCAAGCGTATCGACAAAGCATCGTCGGATGAGCAAGCGAACCGGTTCGTTAACCTCCAGCTACACAGAATGACAAACCAACACAAGAGAGCAGTGTATGTGAAACTATTTTTTATGGGTGTGACCGACAGGTGCAGGTCTTTGGTGGAGGCATTCCTGAGCCTCGACCTGGAGGACACAGAGTTGGACCTTCAGCACTTCATGAAGGAGGAGCTCCTGCCCTCTGCTGGGGAGCTGCTGAACCGCAGCTGAACTGTTCTGCTGCAACCGCAAACATGTTTCTGCTGCTCTGTGGTCAGTTTGTTCGTTCACTGTTGACGGTTTTCAGCTGGTTTTGGGAGAGAGCTAACTGATGCTCCACCTCTACATACATGACAAGAATTATATTACAGTCTAACATTTATTCTACTGGGTTTTAAGTACCACGTTAAATATGGTACAAACAGATGTTCTCTTTGGTTGGATTCAAGTCTTTCTAAAATAATTAGTTGATGCCAAAGAAGTATTTTCTAGTTATGTAAACAAAATTGTGTAAAGCTTTTGACAGCATAAATAAAAGCGGCTTGTTTACTGTGATCCTGTTGAGGCTTCAGAGAGGTACCAGGTAGTCAGCACAGCCACGGTCAGGTACAAAAGTGTGGCGGTTGGAAGTTTGTGGGCCGAGTTGCAGAAGGAAGTGTCGCAGCAGTATTTGGTCATGACAAAGATGGTGTTGTTAGAGAATAGCTCCACGGCGGTCTCCACATCACACTCGTATGCCTTCACACATCCCAAAGTCTTAACGTCCAGAGTGTCCGCTGTGAAGACAAGACGGTGGTTGTCAGTTCAACATCTCTCGCCACATTTCCCCCACTGTGGGACTAATAAAGGATCATCTCATCCAACACACCTGCCTTCCCTCGGCCCGTGTAGCAGCGCTCGCCGACGCTGCAGATGGTTTCGGTGGTGTAGCAGGTATCCCAGAAGCCCAGGTCACAACGGAAACACTCCAGCAACTTCTCATCCTCCTCAAATCCCACTGACTCCATGAGCTGCTTTAGCTGCTCCTCTTCCTCACCTGAGTCGAAGAAACAGCACGGAAACAGGACAGTTTGATACAGCAGTTAAGTTTTAACGGCATGAATCTGGACAGAACATATGTTGCCAAATGAGAAAACCACAACAAGATAATTGTTTAATTGTTGTTTTGCAAGAAACACCCAAGATTGCAGAATACTCACTTATTAACGGTTTAATGGATGAACAGCTTTGAATTATTCAGATTTCGAGGCATTTACGTAATGTGTTGTTGGACACATTAATTATTCAGGGGGTGCTGAATGTGTGAAAGTGTTGGAGCGCTGTTGAAGGACATCAAGCCAAACTGATGAGCCACATTCTACCCTGAGAATCTCCGAAATATTTTGTTTATTCTGCAGCAGTCTGGAATGCGTTCCTTTGAGTGGATGACTTGTGTTTTTCAGGGGCGGGGTCCATGTCTTAGGGCTGCATCGTGTTTTTATTAACCAGACAGATACTGGAGTTAATAGAAAGAGTTGGCAGCAGAACGTCGTGCGGGGAGTGGGACAAACCCTTCTTATTCCTAGCACAATGTACTGCACAAGCCCTCACAGCAACATAACCTGTGTCGCACGTTGACGCTTGAAAATGCAGAGAGGCTTCTTCCTACAATTAATAATTCAGTGGCAGTGTGAAATATGTGACAACGCACAAAAAGTTTTCTAACTGTTTATCAACTGTGACTGGAAAAACCCCCCCCTTTCAAGCTCACGCTCTGCCGGTTTATGTTCAAAGAACTGTGGAGACAGCATATTTGGACACTAAAACGTGATTATCCTCGTAGTTTTTGATGTCACAGCATCTCTCTGAGACGTTTAGCTTTGGAGCTTTTGAGAGCACAGCTAGTTGCCATATTGGCTGGCCTCAGTGCTCCCGGAAAAAGGCTAATCTCCTTCTCGGGGCCTTAAGATGAGTTTCAGTCAGACCACCAATCCTTATCCCCTCTCATCTTGTTAGCTAATGCTAGCTCAGGTGGACGAGCAGATAAAAGAGTAAGTTGGGTTCATTATGAGGAGAGCTTACACTTCCTAAATCTGCACTCAGTTGCCAGTTTATCTAACCATTGCAGTCTAAATGCAACCCCCCTGCAGTAAATCATAGCCCCGTGATCATGTTTTTCGTGCTCAGTTTTTGCTGACAGAGAGGTTTTTATTCAAAAGCATATGTACATTTTGGAGAATAAAGTTGGTGGTGCTGTTGAACTGTGTTTATATATTTCCTTCACCACATTTATGGAGCAGGTGTGTGAGGGTTAGTGGTGCAACGGATCATAAAACTCTGATCACAGATCGGATCAGCACAAAAGATAAAAGGGAGCAAAAATAACTTTTTTTTTAACCGCCGTTACTAATTGACAATAATTGATGACTCGTATTGGCAGATAATGATCCCTTTGTTGTTTGATTAAAGCAGCTGGTCTACAAGGCTCCAGACTATTGTATTTTACTTTGCCACCATCCCAAAAATCATTTCAACCGCTCTGAAGTCAGTAAACCATCAACAATTCTGAATGTTATCCTTTTACTTTGCTATAGTAATTTATTGTGTGTTTTTTCTTTCACAAAAACACACAATTCAAATGATAAGGAAATAAAAGATTGTGTTTGTATTGGTTAAAACAAATCTTGTCATGAGCAGTTTTAATGATGTATCATGAGCTGCTTAGAGCTTATTGTAAACAGGTCATAATACATCTCTAATATCTATTTATGTTGTTGTGAAAACATCATCTTTAAACCACTGGATTTATTCAAGGTTCTTACCCAAAGTACATTTTACGAGATTACATGTGAACACATCATGATGTGTTATAATTTACCTTCGCCCAATACTCATCTTCACTGAACAGAGCCTGAACGCATCATAGTAGAACAGAACGGAACCTTCGTTCTCCTGTTGGTTTAAACACGGACTGGTTGTTTACAATGTAACATTATCAGAGACCGGCGAACACAAAGCATGAATGCAGATGTCCTGATGGCATATTTGACTCAATAATGGCGGCTAACGATCGTCCGTCAAACTTTATTTCTCACTGTGATGATTAACGTAGCGTGAATATCCGCACGTGTGATCTGCACGGATCCCGGATCAGCTGTTAGACCACGAGGACGATTACACTGCAGCCTCCAAAACTACTGTTCAATAGTTTAAAGCAGTTCCAACAAAAACGGAACATTGTAACCTTCATGAATTTAGGATTTATTGCACAGCTGCAAAGCTTAATCGATCCGCAGAAACTATTATGATGACCAATTCATCTTTTGAGTCATGTTTCAGGCAAAAAGGCTAACTTTTACTTTATAGATTTAAGATTAATAGATTAATCAAGAAAAGGATCAGAAGATTAATTAATAATTAAAATAATGATTAATTGCAACCCTATTTTATTGCAGGGCTGTTGTATTAGACAGTGTGGACTTTAGATAAAATAGATATTTCACAAATCAAGAGGCCCAATTATTTGAAATTAACATTAATCAGAAGATAATTAATAATTTTATGAAATACGCAATAATCTGTTGCTCATGAATAACGGTCAACCAGAAATAAGTATGCTTTTTTTTAAACATAAAAGTTCTAGTATCAACAATGTAGTAGAACAGAAGACGCTGCTGAGGTTCACCTACTATAAAACATCTTACCTTGAGCAGGTGTGAGCATCATGATGGCAAAAACACCGAATATTAGTCCTTTCATATTGAGCGGAATGCTTCTTCCATTGACTGCACCATGAAGTCTGTCGAGGAAACCGTAAATTGGATTAGATCAGGAATAGACCTGCTATTTGTCCTCACCTCACAGCTGCTAAAAGGCTGAAGGGAAGATGGTCGAACAACCAACGTTGGGGGGGGGGGGGGGGGGGGGGGGGGGGAACAGCTGCAACTTAGAAAATCCCGAGGGGTGGAATGTGGAGTCTGGCCACACTTCATATCGCCTTTAGTGTCAGAAAATGTCATTTGGTTTATTAGCTTGTTGTACCAGAAGATACACCAACGTGAATGTTACATATAAAACCAAGCTGGTAATTCATCCCTCTGTTTTCATGAGGTACTGAATGCCAGATGTGGACAAAGGTTAAAGCTCCTCCTTTGTGGTGGAAAACATTTCCGTCATCCAGCTGATACGTCTCACTTTTTTTTTTTTCCAAAGACTTCTTAACTGAATCTCACTTCCAGCTGTAACATGTAAAGTCTGGGAGTTCAAAAAAACACTTCTTTAAAACTGGCATTTTACAGATGGCTGATCCTCAGTCACTCAGTTTATATAAATACATGTTCCTCTACCTCTTAAGGAACAGAGGGTGTCCTGAGTCAGCGCAGGGTTAAGCAGCTTACAGCCTCCCTTCCATCTGTATAGATATGTATCAACACACATCACAGTAATCTCTCAGAGGGGTGGGGGGGTTGATTCAGTTATATTCTCAATGCAGCAAAAAAAAAAACCGTGTGTTGGTAAATTATGTAACAGCACTGTTGTACACCTCAAAGATGTCTTGTATTCTCAGTTGCTGCAGTGCTGTTGAGCATGTGTGTAACGACAGTGAAATACTCTGGTCAGTTTAATGTCAGATTCAAAGAGGATCGATAACTGAGAAATCAAACTATATGCCACATGGATATGAAGACACAGGAGCAACATTATCCCTGGCACTGACAGAGCTGAAACGCACAGCGGATTAATCATTTTTAGCCATTTTTCTTAAGCAATGTGAAGACTGTTGTAGTTTCTGACTGTTGTGCAGCCGAAACATCAGCTTGAAGCAATTTAAAGACTGTTGACAACTTTATAATCATTTTGGGGGGGATGTAGTTTGTGGTGATGTGGCGTCTTTTTTTTTTTTTTGCCGACCCTCTTTGACCACAAAGTTGGATCAACACCTCTCTAAAACAGTAACCTTCATGAAGATGGGATTCACTGCAGGACTGGTGAGTTGCACCGTATTAGATTGGTGAACCCAATAAACTGGCAGAAAGATTTGACAGTGAATCTGCAGATGAATCAGTAACAACCTTTTGGTTGCAGCTCTGACATCCGTGCAGCTCTTTCCCTCTAAATGCAAACACATCAGAGCATCTCTCACAGTGAGGACTCCTGTATGTGTGAAAGAGAGAGAGAGAGCTGCTTTTCCGAGCGATAAGCGCGAAGGAGGCTGCTTGCAGCTTGTTGCAAGATTCAGTGACGATTCAGACACATCTCCCCGACTCATACCTGCTACTAAAATCCAGCATCTTAAAACAGCATAATGTACCTGCACACAACCTTCAACTAAGTGTGTGTGTGTGTGTGTGTAACAGAGCGATGGGTGCTGTTTTTTTAGTGAGTGAAATTAATGGTTGCAAATTAGTAAACGCTTCAGTCTCAGTCGTCATCTGGATGGCAGGATCCCAGCATGAGCCCAAACAACAAGGAAACACTCTGCAGTCCTAAAGCACCTATAAAAACTCTCAGACTGATCCCCTGTGTAATTAGAGGCTGGAGGAGAAAATGCTGGTGATAATTAAAAACTTAACTCCTTTATGTCTCAGACTGTTCAAACAATCTTGCTTTTGCTTAATTGGACCCGGTAACATTTTTCTCTGCATTGTTTTTTGCTTTATTTTTCAGAAGCCAAAGATTGAGATGGAGGACCGGGGGGGGGAGGGGTGGGGGGGTATTTGAATAAAGCGTAGGAATCAGATGATGAAGCGAGAGGAGATGAAAGGTCGGGATGGTGGGAGAGTGAGGCTTCAGTTACACGACTCATAGGACCGCTTTTCTCAGTTAAAGCTGCGTCAGTAATAACTCATCACAGCCTCACCAGATTTCGATTATTTTTTTTTTTTTTTTCAGTCATTGCTCTTTTCTTTCTTTCCACAATCTGATTAAAATTCTTGAAGATCTCGCCTCACCACACTCGGGAGAAGGGAGGGAACTGAACAGCTGACACTGAATTTAAAAATCAAATGAGTTACAGTAAAACACTGGAACTCAAGTCCACTCTTGCATGTGTACAGAGCAGCAGCTGGTATTTATAGCGTGGCTGTAGGTGTCGAATGAGAGGAGTGCGGCCTTGTGTGCTCCCCTTGTTTATACCGAGACACAATTTGCTCAGATAAAGAGCAGATAACAGTGTGTGTGAGATTAGATAAAGACGCATTTAAGACCTTATCTGGCTCATCCTCTTAACCAAACCTCTCCAGCAAGGAAATGTAAACGGTGTGTGTGTGTGTGTGTGAGAGAGAGGGAGTGAGTGGGAGTGAGTGAGTGTGTCCATCTCCCAGTACGGCACCCAAATAAGTTTTCAGCAACCCTCCTCACATCCAAATATGGTCAACCGAGCAGTGGCTCGGTTGACCATTAGGATTTTTTCTGGCATGGGTGAGTTCAAAGACAACAAGATGGTGAGTTGACATCAAACATCATAGCCACGATCTTTCAAACGTGGGTGAGTCAGAGACCGATGTGGGACAAAAACACCCTTCACAGACAGTGACTCAGAGCCACTAAAACATACCGAGAAACATGTCATCTGTTTATTGAGGAATGTATAGTCTCGTCTTAAGTGTGTGTCTGCACGTGAAACTTCCAAATGAATCTCATCATGCATATTTTATGAGACGGTAGAAGTTGAACCGGCGGGAGGTTCAGTGTTGAGGAAAGCCTGTCCGTATGTTGAAGTCTATTTCACTGGAGTTGCAAGAGTCTGAGCAGACGGAGGAGTGGGAGACGGACGGGCAGGGGGATGGAGGGGGAGGGGTTGGCTCCTGGTGGTGCAGAACTTGGGCCAGTAGAGTTGCCCTTCCTTCCTTCTCCTCCTCCTCCACCTCCTCCTCCTCCTCTCTATCTCTACCTCCTGCATCCGAAGGAGGCAACTGTGAAGGCCTGCTGCTGATGTTGTGTGTGTTTCTGTGAGATGGAGGAAGAGGAGGACCACAGTTCTGGTCCGAGAGGGGGAGTACGTGGGTCGGAGCGGCCCAGGATCCCTGCTCCCCATCCTGACAGCTGAAGCTGGGCAGCTCCTGCGAGTCCTCCCAGCCGTCTCCTCCCTTCAAATCCTCAAGGTCCTCCGGCGTCTCTCGTCGGAGGACTTCCAGGTCCCGGTTCTCGTACAACAGCGTGGCGGCACAGATGAAGATGAACAGGCCCACTCCCATGACCACGGGCCCAGCCAGCTTCATCCTCTCAACGTGGGTGCTGCCTCGGGCGGCCGCGACGGGCTTCGGAGCTGCGGACACGTAGCCCGCCACCGCGACAGCCATCCCCACCAAAACCACCACGGCGCCCAGCAGGAGCCACACACCTGGGGCAGAGCGCAGGTGCAGTTTGGTCTGGAGGGCCTTGCCGCTCCTCAGGTGTCTGCGGCATGCTGGGAGGCAAACGGGTGATGACTGGGAAGAGAGGGAGGATACGGGGCTGCAGACAGGATCGGCTGCCGTCATCCTCTGGCTTCAGACTGAACTCAGAAGAGGAGACGCGGGAAAAGAGGACCAAGAGCAGAAATACACAAATGAAGTCACAAAGTGTTGCATAGGGGGAGAGCACAGGGGGTGTTGGGAGGGAAGATAGTTTAGTCTGCATGGCACACAACAGGAAATAGCTGCTTTAATAAGACATGTGGCGGAGTTAATGAGATGCCAACCTCTCTGCAGCCCCCCCAGTGTCTCTGTGGAGCCACTCAGAGACTCCCCACTCTCTCCACTCTCTCCACTCTCTCCACTGCCCTGCAGCAGCTTCTCTGGACTGAACTGTTATCGAAACACTCATTCACCACCACGGGAATAACCGAATGATTTCACTTAGCATTCTCACTGCAGTCATGAAAACAGAGTCACACCACTACGGTAATTGCTCCCACTGAACTCGTGATATAATCCCCCCCCGAGGCGAGTGAACACAGCGTGATTCAACAGGACGGAGACGATACATTGCTGTTTTATAAGTGCTTTTACGCATGCATCTTTAATGTTATATTTAAATTCATGATGCTCGGCAAACACTGTTGCTGACTACAGCAACTCTCTGCGGTTCACTACTTTAACGCAGTCAAATCAAATTGTGTACTTGCCTTGTTTTGGACGTATATCCGAAGCAGAAACTGGCTCCTCGGCATCGTCAAAATAAAGAACCCCGAGTTGTGTTAAATCCAGACTTTCAACGTATTCTTACAAACATTAAGGCGTTCTTCATCTCTTTTCTTTTACTGTGTGAGCCGCTGTGCAGCGCAACAGCGGGCACTGCGGAGCTTTTATAATAAATACAGTCTTACTAAAAAAAAAAAAAAGTGGTGCAAAGCCGCTCTTCCTCTCCGTGTCCTCGCTGCTTGTGCGCCTCCGCAGCCTGTGTTTTGATTTGTCTCCGTGTGAGCAGAGGAGGGGTCGTGGGAATCTGTGGCTGGTGCAGGCCAGTCCCACGGTGAGCCCACTTATTCTCAGTGATCAGCAGCCATCAAGTGTGAGCAGGAACAGGGTTATATATGGTCCTTACAAATCCTCTATATATATATATATATATATATGTAATGTATAATAATATCTAAATATAATAAACACAAATACTGTGTATCTAAACAGAAATACTCACATATTGAACAAGATATATATATATATATATATATACAATCAATATGTGAGTATTTGTGCATTTGTGTTTACTAAATATAATATATGCACAAATGCATACATATGATATAGGCCTACAATTGTTCTACCGTTCCATGCAGCCATTATGGTTTCCATTACATTCTGTATGGTATGAAAACCAAATGCCAGATACTTAATTTTTTTCTTAAAGAGGAACTCCAATTAATTAAAAGTTTATGTTAAATTAAAGTATTGGGGAGTTCCAGAGCAGAAAAGTTGCATAAAACCTTTAGTGGTTTCGTAGGTAGCTGCATGCGGAGGTCTGGTATATTGCCTCAAGTGATGTCACTAGAGTCAGTGTCACTAGAACGACTCACTGTGACCTAACTCACTCTAACTCTGGTGCGTCGCACGTTTAAAATCAGCATGAGCCAAAATGACAGAAAGACAGCCTTCATTTAAAGTTATAATTGAAGTTCAATAAAAATCCACAATTAAAAGTTTTTCTAAGTTAAACAAATGGCTGACTTTCCAACATAAATTAGTATTTATGTTTAATAAACATAAATAAATCTCAACACTGACATATTGACCAAGATAATTAGCTTGAGGCTAGCCACTCGAAGCTACATGAGCCGCTACTAGCATAAAATACCCGAATCTCCGAACAAACTGTCAGCTGTCGAGTTGCATTGTGGGTAATGTTGGCAAAAGGTTCTGACATAGAAGAAGAATGTTTGGAATAAAAAAGACAACATCTCTGGTTATGCTGCATGGCTGCTTTTCTTAAAGCTGTCTGTGAGTCCGACAATGCTCGAGGAGCTCAATGCTACTTCAGTGTAGTTGTGAAATCGATCTCAGTCCAGGCCCACGTGTATCTACGACTCTTGTGGTCGTCACAGCTCAGTTTCCGGCAGCAACATCAGTTCTCTCAGCTGTCAACATCAAAAGCACTTCGTCATAGAGGCATGGAGCATTTTTTATTAAATGTTTCAATATGGTCACGGCCCTCAAACTCGCTGGTTGTGTAGTTGTCATACATGACCCACAATCCAGTATACTGTGTGGGTCATAGTGCTCTTCACCCTAAAACGGCCACACTGTGTTTTGGCTACACCGGGCCTCTAAGCAACAAGCGGAAACTCACCTTGATGCTGGTTAGTGGTGTATTTTTATGTGTGCCATATCTGTTGGCCCATGAAACCAGAAGAAGTTCTGCTACATACAATTGTTTTTAATACTTTTCTCTATTCTTTGTGTTTTTTTTGTGAAAGGTTTCACTTAACTCCTTCTCGGGGCCTCAAACTGTTATTTAAATGAAACCACGTGAGAAGTTTACAGGAAGAATCAACTCAAACCAGAGAACCGGAAACTGTTTATTTGAAACATGGGGCACAAGCCGAAAAATGTTGATGGGAAAACAAGGTCATGATAAAATCTTAATTTGAAAAATAACTTGCAGGCCTGACAAATAACTTCAGGAGAGTAAAAAGGGCAATTCCACTTTGAATCTTAGTGTTGCACAAAATGGAAATATTCTATACTTTCCACCACTCACTTTGATGCTTAATGTTTACACAAACAAGATGTCCAAAAAGTGCTAGCAATTAAATTTTAAGAGTTACTCGCACGCCAACAGCTCTTCGAGTACACAGAGGGAACTCCATCCGCTGGTAAAGAACCGCGATCCAGTTAAAAGCTCCAGAACAAAAGCTAGTAGCTGGACCTCGAGTTGTGATTGTTTTGGCAAACTACTGTACCTAAAAATTGCATTGTGTACTTGAGTGTGTTTTCCACGACTGTAAAGAAGTAAACAAAAACAGTTACAGACCACAGTTTGAGATTAGGTTAAATGAGGACAGCAGACAGTGTGCATCTCATTTATTTTCACCCGTTCACACACTTTCCACCAAACAGCCACAGCTTACCTCAGAGCCAGAAACAGCGTACCGTTACCCTTTAAATTAGAATACATAAATAAAAGCCGTTTGCATATAAACAGTTGCTGATGTACACATTCCAACTCGCTGAAGTACGCGCTGATTTACAAAGACACTGACAATGTTTGTTTTGTTTCTTTTTTTCTCAAAATCTTTGTATGAATTGAGGCTCGTATTTTTCAGTTCACCGTCACAAAGTCCTTCCCCGTGGACAGACGTCAAGCCTTTGCATAACCGAGCAGGAGTAAACTCTGTCAGGGACAGTTCTTTTGTAGCTGTATACTATTTACAATGTTAATGAACCAAACAAAAACAATATCAACAAAACAACCAAAAAGCGGTTTGTTTTAACATTCATGTTCATGTGCCGTTCCCAAAAGCAACGAAGCAGATAAAAGAAGAACAGAGCTAGTTTGTTGTCTCCTTCCACCTTAAAAGACTGCACGTTTCCTTGATTCAACAGTTAGCCCTTAACCCTGCTCGTTCATTTGACCAGAAAAATCACCACACAAGCTGGTGGGAGATAACATCCTCGTTTTTCTCTCTCTCTCTCTCTCACACACACACACACACACACACACACACACACACACACACACAACGTCTTTACCATCCCCCGTTCTATCTAAGCTTCAGTCCAATTGAATCAAACTCTGTTTTGCCTTCAGGCCTGTGGAGCGGCCCACTTCCTCCATCTAGAGGAGGAAGGCTCAACTACATAGTGCTTCTGTTCCTCTGGGTTTCACATTGTTAAAAACCTCTCGCCACCTCACGATTGTATTTTGCAGCTTTAAAAAAAAAAAAAAAAAAAAAAAGAAAGAAAGAAAAAAGTTTTGACAAGTAAAATGCAACAAAGCACAAACACGCTTGTTCCATCTGCTCGGAGCTCAAGCACCATTACAGTTCAAATAAAAACAGGGACTGCAACAGAATCGTGACCCTAAATCCAATTCATAAACTGTACAATGTTAAGGAGCATTGAAGGTGCCTGTAGTTCTTTTTTTTTTTTTTTATGATTTAGTAAACAAACACGATATGAGTGGAGGAATCCTCACGGAATCCTGTAACACCCTCCCTCAGGTTGATCAGTACGGTCCACAAAGGAGGGGGGACGGAGACGGACATTTTCTCTGTGATGTGGAGCTCAACACTAGAAACCTGCTCGGGCTGATTTTATCAAACGTCTCACAGCTTGAGTGTCGAGGGGCCGGTAAGGAGGGAGGATTCCTCGTCAGTCTTTAGAGTCTCACTCTTCGTCTGCGTTCTTCAACATGAGGATGGAGTTGTAGATCTTCAGGGCCGGTCCTAACTTGATGGACAGGATCTTGACGATGTCCGCTTGGGTGAGCAGCAGGAAGGCCTCGCCATCTATTTGCTGAAAAGACAACGTAAAGATGATTTGCTCCGTATCACTGTGTTTTACACCCAAGAGGGGTATTTACTGTCGTGCTTTATAGTGTAGGACGAAATGTTCAGCATGTGTTAACCACAGACCTTATTTCAGTCATCTAACCAAGAACACATTCAAGACACTCATCGACTTTGAGAAGAGGAAGTGTAAAAATGCTGACTCATCTACGGGTTTTAGGACTCATTCCTGCACCACTCTATTTACCGTCATTGAACAGCTGAGACAACATGGCAACACAGCATTGACGTATCACCTGTGAATTTGAGTATGTTGGCAAACTAACTAACTGCGTATTCAGACATCCAGCCACTATGAGCCATTTTATATTTGGAGTAGTTGCTAACTGTGTCGGTTATTAATATTGTTTGTATCACAGAATACACAGAGTAATACATACACATTGAATTTATTAAGTCAGTGGCAATTCATTGATTTGTTGACTGACGGATAACATCTCAAACCTACAAAACAGGCAATTTGAAGACATCCGTCTCTTTTTTTGTCATTTTTCAGACTATAAGATTCCTCACGCATTCAAACAATAATCTTTATCAATCTTTCATTGAACTAATCGTTATTTAAATCTGGAGTCTTGGTCTAAACAGGGATGAAGGGCTTACCTCTGTTTTAAACGTAGCAGCGTGTTCTTTACATCCTGGAAGTCCTTTGACAAAAGTGGCCACCTGGTGAGAAAAGGAAGCAACAGACAGGCTGTCAAACACACTATGTGTAATCAATAAATGTCTATCTACTAATCAACGTGTCGTGTATGCCTTTATCGAACTGAAAGAGAAGCTCTCCCTTGAATATTCATGCACAGTTGCAGTTTCCCTGAACAACTCCATGCCTTCATGTTGGATGTGTGAATGAGGAAGCACGTCTGCAGTGCGAGTGTGTGAGCATGTCGGACCTCCTCGGCGCTCCAAGTGGCCACTCTCTTGGCAGTCAGCCCCAGGACCTCGGGCAGCAGCTGGCAGTGTTTGTCCCAGCAGAGAGCCACCCGGTGGGGGGGGGAGGCAGAGAGGCCGGGGGAGAACACAGACTCGTGGAGGGCCTGCTGGAGAGAGATGGCGTCCGGAGAGGCTGAGGAGAGGGAAGAGGAGGCAAGGCAGCAGTCATCGGTGAGTGAGCTGGTGATTTACATGCTTCATCGCGTCTCATTTTTTACACACATTCACACGCACCTTTGCTATCCCCAATCTCCTCTTTCACGTAGTGCATTTTCAGGTATTTGGGAACTGGAGCGGTCCTGAAGAAACACACAAGTTAGAAGTCACTCTCTGGTACAAGAGAACATCTTCTGCAGCACAGTTTGATGGCGTGATGGTTCCATGGCTGTACCGTTTAGGCCTTGTTCCATTGTGGCTCTGCTCACTGGCTCCCCCCGGTGGCTCTGGCTGAGTGGTACGTCCCAAACGCTCAGCCTCCACTGTCGGCGGTTTCCTAGCAACACAGACAACCCGCTCAGATACAAACCAACGAATAAGAGTTGAATGAGAAACAGTGAGAGAGTTCCCTCGGGAGTGTTAGTGACTTTAAAATGTGCAGTGTGTAAGATCTGGCCAGAACGTTTGAACTTACATTATAAATAGAACATGAAGAGGTTACTTTGTTAACGTTATCCCAAAGAAGTCTGTGTTGTATTGCAGAGATGTCTACTGAAATGAGCCCAGCCTGTCTTGTAATACCACTTGTACCTCAAGAGGTGATGGTGAGTCACTGTAGCATCCGGTCTGCTCTTAGTCCAGAGAACAAAGAAGCAGCGCTGCAATGGGGCTTTTCTGTAATACATCCATACCATGTGTGCTTTTTGATAGTTTGTTTACTGGATTAAATCCAAAGTGGCGTCTGAACTCGGGGGGGCTAACGTATACGTAAACTTTACATTCTATGGACCCAGTAGTAGAGGTGAAATGCTGTCCCCTATTAGTTTGGAGACTCTGTGGCGTGACGGCCGCAAACCTGTTCTGGGAGTCTTCAGCTCCTTCCAGCTGGTCTGGCGCTGAGGAGGTCTGTGTCGTGGTGTTTGTTTGAGGATCGGGGCGGCGCCCACGTGGATGAGGTCCACTGAGGGCGAGAGGTCGTTCTCCACTTAGGCGGTCTGGCAGCAAGCCCTCCTTGTTCAGATTTATCTCCGAATAGGGACAGCTCACCTGACTGCACACACAAAAGACACGTCGACGTTACCCAGGCCGGACATAAACTGCTGCAATTCTACACTTGATGCTCTGCAATTTAGCAGGCTACAACAAATCGATAAAAAAAAAGCAGCGAGAAATCACCTTTAAGACTCAAAACTCCCACACACACAAGCAACACATTTACACTGCAGGCAGCCCACACAAGTATAATCTAACATTGAGACCTTTTCTCTTCCTCCTGTACCCACTACATACACAGTCCCCAAATATTGTTCAAATGAGACGCAATTATCGATGTGCTGTTTGAGCAACAGTGATAGGATACAGCATAACATAGAAATAATAATAAATACAAATAAAGGTTTTTTCATTTTGAAGAAAGTGATTTGGAAAATGATCCTAAATGTGCCATACGACATTAAGATTGAAAAACAATTGGAAACGCAGAGAAAGAGCAACAATATGATAAACTAACGTGTAGTGGGTCCCATAGCGAGGTCCTCTAATGTGGCCAACCCCGTTGCATCCTGTGGTAGGACAACCTTGTCCTGGGGCAGTCACTAAATCACTGGAGCCTGAAATATATAGAAACACACACACACACACACCGAGTGTTCATAAAACTATGCAAACAACTGCAAGAAGACCATTTTCTATTTATTATAGATTCCTCCAGAAGTGAAATGAAGGCAGAGACAATCTGTGCTGACTGATTTTGGATCCTTCTCCTAAGAAAGCTTGACTGACCTCTCTTAATATCAGGCGGGACGCCCGGGAAGAGTGTGTGAGTGAGAGAGTGTGTCTCACCGTTTGGGTATTGTAGCGGGTGTCCCGTTTTCTGACACCACCCTACAGGGTGCAAATCAGGGTAGTCTGTCTCCACCCAGTAGTCATATTCTGAGCTCCAGCCATCAAAATGAATCTAGGGGAGCATTAAAAAAAAAATTTGACCGACACGGAGCACGGAACATGTCGAATTCATCCAGACGAGGAGACGCGACGTACCTTCAGTCGGTGGTCCTCTGTGTCCGCTATTGTCGTAACACGGATGAGCATCGGGTTCCTCTTATCCACGGCTTCCACTTTCATCCCAATCTGGAAGCCATGTGGAGGTCGCTGCAAACACAACAATCACATGACTACATCCATACTCCCAGCATACATATTATAAATCGTTGTGTACTTGTAGATCTATGTGTGTGTGTGTGTGTGTGTGTGTGTGTGTGAGAGAGAGAGAATCGCACCGGTTTAAAGGCGCGAGCAGGAGCCGCCTGTGTGCCCGTCTCTTCCAGGTATTTCTCCCATGAGAAGCTCTTGGGCTGCTTATATTCTGAGGAGAGGGAATTAGATCCATCAGTTTCAGTTTCAATCTACATTTTTATAAGCCTTTATTTCTGACAATGTTAGATTCTGCATTCCCGAGAGTAAATTTAAATAGTTTATACTGACCCACGTGTGTCTTGGTCTGTGTCTTACCAGCTGGAGTGGTCAGAGTAAGTTCAGCTTCCTCACAGTATCCCACAGGGTGGATGTATGGACTGCTAGCGTCACACCTTGACACAAAACAACTACTAGTAAACACAGCCTGTCAAATACTCTTCCATACTCTCGATATTTTAAGCACTATGCTGATGTTGTAAAGACTTTAAACTAGCGTAGACTTCACCTGGATTTAAAGCTGTAGCAATCACCCAAGAGGACTGGAGGATATCTATCATACCGTCAGTCTTAAACCAGGCTCTTACCAATAATCATACGTGTCATCCCAGTTGTCAAAATGAATGAGCAGCCGGTTGTCAACAACAGCAGCAATGGTTGCTACACAGATCAAAGACGGGTTCTTCCTGTCAATCGCTTCCAGCTTCATCCCGGCTCTGAATCCAGACGGAGTCACAGACTGAAATACAAAAAGTAAACACACACATTTAGCTAATATAAACCCTTAATGTGGATGGCTTTAGAGTCTACAGGTTGTGTGTGCTTAACACTCACTGTGTTGAGACTCTTGAAAAGGTGTTTTGGGGCCAGCTGACCCCGACAGTTCTTCACATACATGCTCCAATTAAACTCTCCATCCTTACAACCTACGAGACAAACCCAGCTTAGAAAATATGTTTATAAAAGCATGGATAGATGTGTCAGTGTGTGTGTGCGCGACTACCTTTAGGCAACAATAACTTATGCCCATTCTTCTCACACCAGCCGGCTGGCTTCATATCCCACGAGTCGGCGTTGGCCCAGAAGTCGTAGCATTCTGGGTAACCGTCAAAGTGGAGCCTTACCCTATAGCCTTGTATCTGAGAGGCAACGGGACGCTCAAATTATTGTTTACAAACAGCGATGAAGATCGATATGGTCTGGTCTCAAACAACTATTAGCACGCGTACCTCTGCGACAGTGAGCACACAGAACAGGGACGGGTGAGACGGGTCCAGCCCCTCCAGCTTCATTCCCACTTTAAAACTGTTCCTGCTTTGAGGAAGCGACTGGTGCTGCAAGACAAATGAACATCAAAGCACAGTCTGAGACCAAATACACAAAACCATCTGGTGATACTTTTTTTTTTTTAAAAGCATCTAAAATTGGCCAGCGTATATATATATATATATATATATGGGGAAATACCTCTTTGAATAGTTTAACAGGAGCAGCGATGGCCCTCTCTTCTTCCAAGTAAGACGGCCAGCTCCAAGCCCGTTTCTTATTGCCCGGGGCCGTCACTGAGGGTTGGGGGGGGGAAAAATGACTTAAGTATTATGTACTGAGTTTGGACCACCATCACATTCATGAAAAACAGACAGATGCAGATACACCTCCTCACAGTTTAAGATTTATTTTATTCAGATCGGCTCAGTTTAGGTGACGATTTTCTTAAATATTGATCATTTAGAACAATAAAGATATTTTAGCTTTTTAAGATAAAAGTTGATGTATCAGAGGACAATCTGCAAGAGGTTTAGTCAAACAAATTGTGTAGTATATTGTGAGCCTGTTGATGCCTTGAATTTAGTCAACCATGTCAGTCATTTGAAGATTTTCATGAGACAGGAAACACCTCCCTCCCTCCCTCCCTCCCTCCCTCCCCTCTACAGTAGCAGCAGTCTTAACATACCCAGTTTGGCAATTTTGGCACCTCTCCTTCCTTTGGTAGTTTTGGCCTTTTCCTACAAAAGGTGAAATGAAAGAATGTGTCAATAATCAGAGCTATCAACTTTTTCCTCACCAATCTCTGTGTTTTCTCAACTTAAAGATGAAAAAAAAATGTATTTGATACTTCGTTGCAAAATCTATTACAGCAAGACATCACTGAACACTTGAGTGGCCTGTAGCTCTGAAATCAACACTGGAGAACAATGTCAGAGTATGCTCCCCACCTCTGGTTCCTCTTGGTTGTCTTCCTCTTCATCACCAGAATCCATATAGATCTTCCTCTTTTTGCGCACACGTTTGCCCAGCCTCTCGCCATCAACTGCTTGACTCTCCCTCGCTTCCCCCGGGGACGATCTGCCGCTGGAGGGCTGCGCACAAATAGAGCTACAGAATTTGCCCTGAAGGAGGGCGTCTCGGGGAACGCGGCCGCCACAGGCCCGGCACCTCGACAACTCCCCATTTTGGCCCGTGTCTGCGCTCGAGCCGACCTCAACACTGGGACCAACTTCCACACTTGGGCCCTCCATACTAGGACCCTCTTCTAAAGACAGAAGCACAGGACCGGGGGCTGGAGGACAAAGTAGAGAAGAACTGACGTGTGGAGCATTAAAAGTAAACACTGCCAATCTTTACAATAACAATGTTCTAAGGGCTAAAAATGTGCAGTCATACCTTTACCGTGAGATGAGCCTGGCTGACTGCGATTGGCCGGAGCTGTGGCTTTGCCGGTCTGTGATTGGCCCTCTGGTGGAGGGGTAGGAGTGTGAGACTGAGCTGGGTCCAAGGTCTCTGCCTTCTGCCCTTTGACTTCTAGGTCTGTGACAATCTCAAGCGTCCCAAACTCTGTCATGCGAAACTGAAAGACACAAGTGAGGTAGAGACAGATATGCACATCAGCGTGTCTCACAGGAACTTAACCAGCAGTAGTGGTGCGTCACCCCGAATTCATCTGGTCTCTCAAAGAATGTAGTTAGTAGAGGGCAGCCTATATAATCGTCACATTTATTCAATACATGGCATACCATGTGTGAAATAGTTCTCTCTCTCTCCTCCACTAAAAATGTATTCTTTCGTTTAGAAAGTTAGCAACGGTGGTTATAATTTGAGGCAAAGTGGCTCTTGAACACATCAGGAAATCCTGCTCTTACAAATCTGTGTCAGATTCAAGATCAGAGACGTGTGCACAAACATTCCCATAATCAGAGATGATGCTGGACGGGAACAAATCTCTCTCGTACCTTGATGTCACTGCCTGGCAGCGTGGCAATACCGTCCTTCCAGTCCAGAGCACCCATCATATCAAACTCAGCACCCTGGGAGGGGCCATCACTGGGTGGAGTGTCGGTCATTCCCACTCCTATGATATCCCCAACCTGCATGGACACAACGACAGTCCCATTACAGACATTGTCATATCCTGACAACTGACACAAAAACATTACAGGGGACCAAAATGTACCAGGGGGTTGACCAGAAAGGTTCAGTCCACATCTCTGATTTAAATCATGACATTGTTCTCCGTCTATTGTGCTGACTAGGTTTGATTACCACAGTGAAGCAGCCCCCCCTCTGTATGGTTTTACCTACAAGGTGCTCCCAACGACAAAACGCAGTGTCTACCTGCACTTGTAAACAGAATTACTCAACATCGCCTCTAGATGGCGACGGTGTGCTGGCTTTGCAGGATACACCATGCACTTCGACTTCAGACAAAACAGTCAATAATAATATTGTTTTGCTGGTCATCTAACGGGGCTGCACGCGCACAAACGGTCCCAATGGGACGAACCTTCATCAGGATCATTGACAAACACGAGGAAAGATGTCTCAACTTGAAGTTAACCACACAAGTTCATCTTTTCCTTGTTTTAACAGTATCTCTTAAAACCGGCTGTTTGCCTTGCTATGAACAAGCGAGACGGTCATTTGATTATCCATTTTAAAGAGAACACTGTCTCCTGCACTGACTGGCCAAACTTAAAAGCGTTTTAATCAGACTAATATTACGATATAACGTTTTAGTCTTGACGCATGTTCAACACTGAATTAAGGCGATATTGTCTGTTTGCATGGTGGTCGTAACCATGTGAAAAGTAAACAACAGCCCGAGCTTAAGGCCCTTGACTAAGTTTGACTTTGCACATGATACCTCAATTTTATTCTAGCCCTGAATAAAGTGCATGTAGGAGCGCCCATGATTAGCATTCGTCTTATACAAAATGGCGGAGCATAGGAAGAGGCCACCAACACGTTTAAACTATGTAAATTACTCAAGTTACCCATTTAAACAAATCATGCAAAGGCGCTACGCGTCGAACAGAGGCAGACGCTTGCTGTGTAATTTCCTGACTTGGTGTTTTCCGTCACTCGAGTTATTTTCTTCACTTTCCCCTTGTCACGGAATGTCAGCCCCAGGTTGCTAGCTAGCGCTGACACGAAGCTAACAGTCAGCTAGCTCCACTCCGTTCAACTGGACGGAGGATTGCTAGACGGCTAGCCGTAGCATTGTGACTGGATGCAGCCAGCTAAGGACGATCTGTAATAAATAAGTTTCCCGGTTAATAACAATAGGAAAACGCATTTTACAAAACGCCAATATTTCGCACAATACCACACAACACTCACAGTCGCACCGCGCTACTGTTACCAGCTTCAACAATGTTGCTTGATTAATTGATTCAATATAAACTTGAAAAAACGATTTATTTTCGCCGTTTTTAAATCAGAGTGGAAATAACGTGAACTAACGATAATTAGCCAGACGAAGGCCGCTTTTTCAAATTATGCCACTGTTAACGGCAATAAATGAGTATTAACGCCCGTATTGTTTAAAAATGTGGAACTCACCTCGTTTCTGTTTTAACTCTTATTTAGAGCTGGATAGAAGGATGCGCATGCGTGCAAGATGCGCTGCCTGACAACTTTGGGTCTCGGAAAAGTTCAGTTTACTATCGGTGGTCAATACTCAGCCTGTTTACACTTATAACACGCCCTAAACTCAGTTCGGTGCCGATATAACCAAACACCACCGACGGACCGGAGCTCACACTCCCCCTTTGCTCACAAGTATTTCCCCCCCCCCCCGAAGAAGTACGGCTGTGTATCAATAGAGCGCAGGGACCGCAGTGTCTTCCATGACCGTTGACGAGCGGTTGGTCTGTCAAACTGGCCGTTTTTCACCCCAATAACAAACCCTGCGCTCTCGTTAAACAGCTAGTTTGTGTAACATTGGATGCAATGCGAGCACAGGCGATTATCAGTTTGTACACGCTAGTGCTAACTGTAGGATTAAATACTCAGGCCTGTAAAATCACCCGAAATTATATTGTTTAACCAAAAACGACCCAAACACGCTGCTACACAATAGTCTGGACTGGTTTGTCTCTTTAAACATATATAGACTTATGTCGGCGGGTTTGTTCGAGTGCTATTTTAACCAGTAACGTTGAATAAAGTCGGACAGGATGGTTGAGTTTAGCCAATTCAAACCTGTACGAAACACTGCGTTTAACACGCTAAATTACTACTACTGGGTTACATTTGACAGAAATCCCCCATCCAAGCAGCCAGTGTATCGGACTGTAAGGTGTCACCTCAAATGGCACAACTGGATGTATGGTTTATGGCTTTAATGTGACAGCTAACCCATTTAATTTAGTAGTGGGGTTACTACGGGGGCGTATTCCTTCCTGGTGTTTTCAGATAGATTTGAAGTATTTGTAGAGTCGCTAATAGTCCAAATACTCATGTTAAACCACATCATCTCCAGATATCTTGCTGTGCTCAATCCCTCCCACATAGGGCGGTTATGGTTTCTCCGGTATAATAAAGCTACTGATTTTATTGGCCGTTTTCGCCATCATTTTGATGAAATCCCCCCAAGTCTTGACACAAATCGCCATCGTATTAACGGCTACGCATTCAGTAGCTAAAGCTAACAGGTACATGGAGAGAAAGTATTTATTTTAGTCAACAAAGGCCGCCCTGATACGAGGTGAAATGAGTTCAGTGAACGGCTGTAGAAGCGGCGGCGCTGGTGTTTGTGTCTTGCGTCGGTCGCTAGATGGCAGAAGAAGTCCAGTTTTCGAAGGAGGATTAACGGGTTCGTGCGTCGTGCTGCAGCCTACAATTATGTTGTAATAGAACAAGTACGAACCATGAGATGGCATTCAAAGGCAAAGCGCTGGACTCGAAGGTGAGGGACCAGTAAATGTGTCATGAGTAACGTCTCCGTCAACTGTCAGTCTGTTGGGATCGACTGATTATGGAAATCATGTTGCGATTGAATAATGAAGAGAATATGACAAGCTATGTGACGCCTGAAGTCTATGTTTTACATGTGTACAGATTATAATCCTAACTGTAAAATCAGGTTTAGCAGCAGATATAGTCGCTGTCTGCCTCTGCCGCCTGTTAGCACGTAGTGCACAGCTTCAGGTTAGTGTTTAGTGTTGCCTGCTCTGCAAATTAGATGTATTGTGATATATTCTGTCTCAATCCCACAGACCGTGCTCTCCAATCTGCTGCTGTGTCTGGTGATATTTTACTCTCTTTTCTACATGATTGGGAGTGTGTGCTTCGGTGCCTTCAGGTGAGAATCCGTAACACGCATGCGCGTGGGCGGTATTCATTTGACTGGTTTTGTAGGCGAAATATATCACGTGTAGTCTGCAGTTTGTGTTTTGGGGGTTGTGGAATACACACACAATGCACAGAAAGCAGGAAATGAAGGGGGTCGATAGGGTCCGAACTGTTTATGTTTGATTAGGGCCTCATAGTGGGTTCATTTGTTTATGGATCCACCTTTGCAGCAGGTGAGATTCACAGTAGTTACTTTATCCACACCATGTGACCTATATCTGGAGCAACATATAAGGCTGAATATGTACACACTTTGCAGTGGTTTAACACACTCTCTTTCAATTTCTGACAGTAGTTTATTGTACATTTAATCCAGTTCTATCTTCTTGTTTAGGTTGGATCACTTTGATGGATTGATTCCATTCGACTTTAAGACCGAACCTACTGAATCCAACTCCAAATACTTGGGTGAGCACCCTAAATTGCAGCCAATATGATAAACAATGGGCATGAACTCTTTTTCCACTTACTGTATTTTTCCGCCGTTTGTCCTCCTCAGTGAACCTCCTGTCCTTGGAGCTCACCTACTTTTGCAGCGGCCTGTTTTTTGCTGCAGTGGTGAGGAGGAGGGTGTGGGACTACGCCCTCACGGTCACACTTCTTCATGTAATGATCACCAGTCTAGGTGAGCGCAAATTGAACAATACGTCTTCCCAGGTACACAAATTGCTTATTGCGTTTTTTGTTTCCATGTTGCAGTTATGTTGGAGTTTCCCATGGTGTGGCAGTGGTGGCTGGCTTTAGGTAAAACAAACATCACTGGCAACTTATCTGTTAATTATTGCATTTAACTCTATGAGTTCAATTATTTTTGCTCTACGTCTTTGTTGTTCCATAGGTAGCGGCTTGTTTCTGATGATATGCAACGGTCAGCTGATAGCTTACTTCACCTGCCAGAGTGACCAGAGCTACGCCTCCTTCAGCATCTCCTGACAGACAGGAAGCCGCTCTGTGTATGGACCGGTTCTTAAACAGTCTTGTGAAGTGAGGTAGAAAGGATGAGACCAGATGCTCTCATCCTGGAGAAACAGTGATGGGCTTTTTGTGTTCGTCACAAAAAAAAAAAAAAAAAAGACATTCCCTCACCATCACACGTCAAGTCAGAACTGGGTCCAATTTGTGTTTAAGGGTTTCCAACACACTGGCATCCTTTGGTGTTATGTAAATGCCACAAGGAGACGTTCTCTGTTTATTGCTTGTGATGCACAATGCCTCTGTTACTGTGCAGGATTGTAAGGCAGCCTGTGAAGTATTTTCAGAAGCTTTTATGAGCTGCAAATGTGAAGCACAACGGGAACGTTGCAATAGATGTTTGCAGTATATTTTAAAGATAAATGTTCAGTGTTCAAAAATAAAGCTGCTTCAGATTGAGTGTTTATTCTTCCATTTTCTTACACATTAAAGTAGCTAGGACTTGTGAAATAGTGACCAGCCTATTTCACATTATGATGCTTAAAATAACTTATTACATATACTGTACTTTAGTGAGACATCAACGAGACATGCTGTGTTAGTGTAAGAATCATTTTGTTTAAGTGTTTAAAAATAGAATGTGATTTAATAATTTATGACATAAAAAAAAAATATATATTTGAACTAACATGCTCCCAGAGGAATTGGTGTTGTTATGAGACCGGCTCTGCTGCCAACCGCTCCACTGGCTTCATGAAGGAGAATCCTGGGAAGGCCTCGCTGGTCCTGCCCGCCTGACACCGCTCATTCACAGAGGCAGGGACGGGTAGTAGCGTGAACTCTGGGTCAATGTAGCTGATATCACAGGGACCGGTCTGGAGAGTGGAGAAGAATACACACAGACTAGAGTACACTCTCAATTGATTTTTTTAAATAATGTTCTCCATCCATTTCTGAATCACTCCTACCACTTTTGGGATGAACGGAGGTCTAACTTTCTTGGCCAGGAGGTCGTCCCAGTTGATGGATGCAAAGAAGGAATGTTCCTGCAGCTCCACCTAGAGACACATTGAAATTAGACCCTCTGTGGTTATGTGTGTGTGTGTGCATCGTTGTTCGTTTCTGTTTTTTTTGTGTGTGCACTTACAAGGTCATGGCTCCCACCTAGGCGTTTGGAGACATCTCTTTCCAGCAATCCCTCTAAGAGTGAGCAGGCATCCTGAGACCCCCCACTACGCACCTTCAGAGGAGCGTGAAGAATGTTCTCAAACATCTCTGCTTTGCTACTGCTGTAAAATGGAGGCTGAGAGGGAGATGGAGTAAGGAGAAGATGCCGAGGAAGGCGATATGATGAAAAGATTATTTCACATCCTCAACTCACCAGTCCATACAGCATCTCAAACAGCACAGTGCCGAGGCCCCACCAGTCCACTGCTGGATTGTATGGGTGGCCTTGTAGCACCTCTGGAGCGAGGTACTCAGGAGTCCCACAGAATGTATGCATAATCCCACCGATGGCAACCCCTTCTTTACAAAGCCCAAAGTCAGTCAGCATCACGTGGCCCTCACTGTCCAGCAGGATGTTCTCTGGTTTGAGGTCTCTGGCAGACAAACAGATGGGACAAAAGTGATGGTTTAGTCTACAGAAACTGATATTGCTGTTGTTTTTGTTTCAGTTTCCTCTGGTTTCACCTCGCTTTTCTTTACCGTATATTTCTTAATATGGTATTGGAGGACATGGTGTTTCTTTTGTGTAAACATTTCCTATGCAGAGCTCTGTCAAAGTGAACATTTCATTGGGAGTTCCCTGTATGAATCAATTAAACATGAGCAGTGAGCCAAGTAAAAGGTGAAAGAGTGACTTTGCAATGGCTTGGGTGTGTGTGTGTGTGTGTGTGTGTGTGTGTGTGTGTGTGTGTGTGTGTGTGTGTGTATGAACCTGTAAACAATGTCCAGAGAGTGGAGGTAGCCCAGGGCCATGGCCATCTCTGCAGTGTAGAAAGCAGCCCTGGTTTCAGGAAATGACCCCTCCCTCTGAAGGTGATAGAAAAGCTGAAAAGAGATGAGTGGTGTAGGCTTCAGAAACATGTCGCTATTTCTGTTGATCTTATGCTTAATATTTGTAAAAAATGTACTCTATATATGACACCAAAATTGCATTGTTTTGAACTTTTGAATGGTTGTGGGCAAAGGGAGACAGTCAGTCATTTCACCCCTGTTTTTTGCCATTCCACAGTTGACAGAGAGAAGTAATTTTTTTTAATTGATCACATACCTCCCCGCCATTAACATAGTCCAGGACGAAGTAGAGCGTGTTCCGTGTCTGGAAAGAGAAATGGAGCCCCATCAGGAATGGATGTTGTAGTCCCTTCAGCAGCACGCTCCTCTCAACCATCACATGCCGCTGCTATAAACACAACAGTTACAGTAGATACAGTGTATGGATGGATGCATGGATGGATGGATGGATAGATGGATGGATAGATCGATGATGGATGGATGGCTGGATAGTTTACCTCTTTCCTTTTGACAATGATCTGTTTCTGCAGCACTTTGACAGCATAGTAGCCTTCATGGTTTTTATGTCTAGCGAGCAGCACCTGTACACGTTTGAGCCGTGTCATTTAATGTCCCAACTAAAATATATCACAAGCACAATTACAAAAATGTACAAGAATAAAAGAAAAACCTACCTTTCCAAAGCTTCCTTTGCCGATAACTTTGAGGTAATCAAAATCTGACGGTTTCATCCTGGTTAACAAAACCGAAGAAAACTGTGAGATATGTGTTCATAGGAATGCTTCTTAACTGTTTATCAGTAAATACTTAATTTGTGCCTAATACATGATTAATTAATGAGCAAGGTTGTGAGCACAAGTAAAGGAACCACGTTACTGGTAAATGTCCTTGACTTAGGGAAGTGGTCAACTCCCCCTTTTTATCTGTCATGACTTATTTCTTGGCATCAGGAGGTAAAATGACTTACTGTGAGGTTTCTGCGTTCACTGAGCTCTGAGGAGAGAAAAGACACACAGGGAGAGAAAGGTGAGGAGGTCAGATTTAGCTTCAGCTCCTGTCAACACTCGGCACAGTCTCTGTCTACTCACCACTGTGCCTCCTTCATCCTTCTCTCTTCTCGTCCTGCTCTGTCGCCGCAGGGTTCTCTGGGTGTCCAGGCTTCAATCAGGACGTCAAACACAGTATTTACATGTGGGGGATTTGTGTTTCAAAAGAAAATCCAATTCTACCCAAACTAAAAAACGCTGTAAACATGATTTTTGTGTGTGTGTGTACGTACCTTTGACAGAATTGCTGACTGGAAACACATTTATGTAGGAAGTCACTGAAGCCAACTTTCTTGGCCTTGAGCAGAGCTGTAAGCCCAGCAGGGAGTTAGTTAGTCTCTTACATCAGAGTTCAAAAGATGTAACTTTATTTAGCTAACGTTAACTACTCCATGAATTTCACATAACGTTACTTTAAAGAAGTTATTAAACCATTATCACAAATACTATCACAAATAACAAAAGTTAAAATATGACTTCTGATATTCTTATTTCTGTTTTCTAATGTATTATTCAATTTTTTCTCCTGTAGTAATCATTTTGTCAGCTTTAAACCGTTACTTTCGACTGTATTAACGCTACATGAGCTGGTGGTAAGACTTAACGTAAGTCTTAACGTAAGACTTAACGTAAGAGTTAACGTAAAGAACGCCGGTAAGCAAGATATCCTTAACTAACCTGAGATAAACGACACAATCCCTCTCATTTTGGTCAACGGCCGGTCTTGAGTCACAGTCATCTGGACGAAGACGCACTGACTGACTGGAAGTTGTTTTGTTTACAACTGAAATAGAGGAGAGAAAAGTTTGTTTGATAGTGAAGGCGAGCTTTCCAGTCGCAGAGACGCCCCGCTTGTCCCAAACTTGCAAAGTGTGCCTGCTCAGTTTAAAGCCCGTTGACGTAGGAGACGCAGAGCACCACCGGCAATGCTGCGTTAAAGTGCCCTCGGAGATGTCGAGAATCATGACGCGTGCGCACATGAGCGACCTAAAGTAACATGTTTGTCTTTGCCATAAATCGTTGCTTTAAATTCTGATTGACTGAATCAATGTCATGGATACAACTATCAATACGGTATAAAAGTGAACCATTATTACCCTTTTTATTACCAGCTGCAGATCATCCATTTCTTAACAATTTAGTAACATTTACAACTGCAGATTTGATGAATTGCTGTTAGAATCATTTATCAATAAGTTATCAATTGCAAATGACAGAAATGATGATGGTTTCTTGGGAAGTTAGAGCCATTGGCCCTAATTAATGACTTTGACCTACTAACATTTATAACTGCAGACCTGATGGCACAGAATACAGTGAAAAACGCACAACGCTTTAACCTAAAAAATTGCTGATATCAGTGGTTTGTATCTGATCTATACAGCATTATAAACTATAAATAAAACCATTAATTAGAGCTTACAAACCATTTATAAACTGTGTCTTATTTTAAAGGGGCACCAAATGAATAGGCCTATATACTCATAACCATGCACAATATAGTACTTGTATTTGTAAATAATACCACGTCGGTTAAGGGGCCTTTGCGCTCATGCTTTTGAGCATTCTTTCTTTCTTTCTTTAGGCCTCTTTATTTGTCACAAATGACTAGAGGAAGCAATGTATGCCACCACAAAATCTGTGAGTGGGAGGAGTGTGATAACCAACATGCAGAAAAACATCAACACCCAACAACACACATTATTTTTTGTTTGACCAGAGATTTGCAGCACACACTTTTCTGTTGAACCTATAAGGACAGTTAACGGATCATGGAAACTGCACTACATGTGTAAAGTCACGACAGCATTCCAGCACATGACAGCTCTGTATCAGTCTTCCTGTCTCATGTGGCATGCTACACACCCTGAGAAAGGACAGGGCCTGTCCACACCACCACAGACACAGTTTCATGCTTGTGATATATCTCACATAGTGGCTGATTGTTTCATATCACAGCAGTTTATATAGACTCCAGACATTCAGACACAATTAAATCTAAATAATTCTGGTGTTGAAGGAATAACATCAGGACAAATTTATATCAACAAGTGATTGTTTAAAAATTGCAAATTAAAGAGGAACTATCTTGAGTCTGGCACAAATACAGATTCCTCTCTTCTATCTGTATAAGCAAAATAAGTTATAGACAATACACTCTTTTAGGAGATGAAACTGGGCTTTGTCCATATGACCGCAAATGTTTAACAAGAAGTATTGTATTAAACTGAATATGAGCAATGGATGACTATAGCATGAGATAAGAGTGTGTGAATCAGATAAATGGAACATGAAGTGCAGATACTGAAATGACATCAAGTGTGTTCCTGTGTGTGTTTCTAAATTGAGAGCTGCTGGGATCAGAGTTGGTACAGGGTGTCTTGGTTGCTGTGGCGGAAAGCTGATCCTTGAACAGCAGCAGGAGGGGAGGTCCCTCTCTGTTACAGTGCTAGCTTCCCCCTGTCACCCCAAAGTGAACTGGTCTGTGCTGGTCTCAGTTTGACACCTCTTGTCACATCACTCCAACGGCTTTGGAACTAGCTGGGGCTGGTTTTTTGCTGCTCCAGGTATGCAACAGGTGACACTGAACACAACGGGCATACATCTCTACAGTCAAGAGAGGAAACACACCCGAGAGTCAGCAGTTCAGCCAACGCCACCAGAAAGAACAGGCTCGCTGCTTCAGCCTCAAGCCTAACAGAAAGGGAAAGTCAAACCACATTCAAACTATATCTGCAGAATGACACCTGAATGTAACTTCTGGTCTCTATTATAGCTCCATTATCATCCGCCTTCATCCTCTCTTGCCTTAATTATCTCATTCAAGAATCAATCTTATTCGCACCCTTTTAACGTC
This sequence comes from Anarhichas minor, assembly GCF_050575085.1. Taxonomy (NCBI): domain Eukaryota; kingdom Metazoa; phylum Chordata; class Actinopteri; order Perciformes; family Anarhichadidae; genus Anarhichas; species Anarhichas minor. The sequence continues at coordinate 3,715,900 of NW_027466487.1, read as the reverse complement.
ATTGACTTTTATATAAGTGGTGTCTCTGTCATGTCTTTTACTCATGGTCATGTCCACACAGTCAGAGATCTGGGAGTCATGTCAGCTGCAGACATATTTGTGGTTGACATTGGAAATGTTGGGTCAAATCATCTTGTTTCAGACTTGGTTCAGGAGCAAAAAAACGTACAGTACACTAATTTATATTAGGACTCTGGTTTCTTTACATTTTCTAGGGTAAGGAAATTATTTGATTGCACACTTTATATATAATATGAACATATAATATAATATGAATATATAATATGAATATTGTACTTTGTCACAAACTCAGGTGACAAGGCTCAGTGACAAGGAGGCAGTCCATGCAAGTTTAAACTTAAACCAGCACAATGTATTCAACTACAGTACACAAAACAAACACTGTAGTGTTCAGTGTTCAGCAAAACCAAACAGCAACGATTCAGGGTGAATATCTGTTGTAGCGAAGGAGAGAGGACAGGGGCCAGCATTTATAACTCCAAGGTGCGTCTAATCAAGCTAACGACCCTCCATTGACAGACAACTGTCTGCTCAGATTGGCCAGGACAGTCTGAGTATTTTTACACTAACTGAAATAAAGGTTCTGAATACTCCATCCACAACTTCCTTTTTTTAAATTTTATTTTAGGCATAAGTGTGCATAAGGGAAACAATTTAAATTAAATTAAATTAAACTAATAACGTTCATAAATGCCTTCAGCTTGTTTTTTGGGGGTGTTACAGATTATGGGAGTTATTGGGTGTGTTTTATACATCAAGTTATTTTATACAGTAGCATTCAGTATCAACAGTACATTTTTCATGCTGAACACACGTGACAGCAGTACTTCTTCTGTCCTGTAGATGGAGACAGGAAAGCAGAGGATTTCTTGTCGGATACTTTTTCATTTTCTTTTCTATAGGAATTTGTATCTTCATATAAACAGACCAAAACAAAATTTCCATCCCAGTTTAACATCATTATAAATTGAACATCTTTGGGATTTGCACTGTTTCACTGACAAGTAGAGCAATTTGAAGACATCACCTTGGTCTGTGAGAACATGTGCTGGGCATTTTTCACTTTATAGACTAAATGATGAATGAAATTGATGATGAAAATAATAGTTAGTTATTTTTCTTTAGTTGTCATCTCTCTTTGAGTGATTCCATTAATGAATAAATTATGATAATCTAATGATATTATATATAATAGTGTAGTAAGTCACGTGGGGCATTTTTTCTGCATTGTACACTTTTACTTTTTATACTTAAGTGGAGGATTTAAGTAACATTTTAGTAATGTTTTGGTTTCTATTGCCCTGCATATTTCCTATGCTTTGCGCGCGCGCCCCCTAGATCGGCGGCGCGCGCGGCGAAGGGGCGGGGCCCCGCGGAGCGAGCGCAGCCAGGGATGAGAAACTTGTCCCGGATATTTACCTTACTGTACCTGGCTCCTCCAACGCGCCCCGTCCGGAGGTTTTCACAGCGGACAGCCTGAGGAATATGATCCGTCTCTGATCGACTGAGGTACACGTATCTTATCTGTCTTTTGAACATTCTCTTCTCAAAAAGCAGTCACTTGGCCAAAGTTGTAGTTACGAGGACCGCTGTGGTTGGTGGAAAGTTTGCCAGGGAAGTGTTCCTCCTTTTGGGTGTAGCTGTAGAAAAACTTCAGGTTGTCAACAGGTTCCTTGTTGGCGCTGTGGTCCAAAGTACAGCCAGGTCACAGCACAGTTCATTGTCGACAGACAGTCGGACAATATAAATATGTGCATAATACACTGAGATAGGCCCAGTTTGTTCATTGGTATGTGTACAAGCAGTAGAGGCCATCAACGCTGGGTGTTTTTATGTCCTACAATGTACACTTTTAACTTGTACAGATAAATCTATGGCAGAAAATATCTGTAAAAGCATCATAAAGTAAGAGAACTATTTTAACTCCTAATCTGTAGCTGTCATGTTGACACAACATAGTTGCAAGATCCAAAACACCCAGTGAGGTCATCCGTCTCTACAACGTGATGGTGTTTTTTAAATGTAGCATTTACTTGTGAATTCATTAGAGGCCTGCCTGTGAGAGGGGTCATTATGGAAAACAAGTCACCGCTCTGGTGAACAGCTCGGTTTTAATATATTCAGAGTGTGTCACTGTGTTCAAACATTAACTTAAACACTGCGTGTCCTTTCAGAATCCGTGTGAGACAGGCTCGTCTGGAACCATTAATCATTCACCTGCAAACCGAGACGGGACACATGTACGTACACACACCTGCATGCACATATATGCACACACACACACACACACACACATAGGTATTGTCAAAGGGTAAGTTATTAGCTCTGAGCATGTATTAGCAGTGCATGCATGTATGTGTGTGTTTGTGGTCCTGCTGTGTCCATTGCTCCCAGAGGCTGGTCTGAGATCAGTCTTAGTGTAGTGTAGATGGGTGTATTCAACTCAGAAAATGTTTAACATTCTTATCATTCAGCTGCCTGTGTAAGGCGGAGAGACGCAGCAGGGAGAGGGAAGAGACATGTTCAAACCCAGGCCAAAATAATAAGGAATTACACGCACACACACACACACACACACACACACAGTCACTCCTTTGCATTCGCGCTGCATTACTCACTGCAGTCTGATGCTCCATACAGCACATATATTACTCATCACACAATTTCATCCTGAGGGAGTTGCATTGGAAGACAACAGCCTGGAAACATCTGACACTGTTTTTGTGGTTGTGTGTGTGTTTCCAGGTCCCCGTTCAGTGCCGAGCTGAGGGCAGGCTTTTTGTCTTGAGAGGGAGGCAGAGTTACCAGGGTAACAGACATGCCAAAACCTGACCTGCTCTGCCTAGTTCAGCTACTGGACGGCACTATCGAGACCTTCAGAGTCAGCGTGCGTAACACACACACACACACTCACACACACACACACACACACACACTGACACACACTGACATACACGCACACTGTTTCCTGTCTGCAGTTGAAGAGATCATATGTCATTCCAATCTGTCTCTGTGCTCTGTTAATGATCACAGCGTCAGTGCATGATACAGTGACCGACTACTCTTTCATATTTTCCCATTGATCCACATTTAACTCTGTGACCTTGATTTGAAGTCACGTTCACCTTCTGCAACTTACAGAGCTTGTCTCACTTAAAATGAGCCTTTAACATCATCCGCATATCATGAACGCAGTATACTGACACACACTGACGAGCATCAACACACACACACACGCACACATACACACACACTCGTGCAGGCAATCACAAATACTGCTTTCTAACAGCTGTGCAGCATCTTTATGTGTACAGAGAGCGCTGCGGTTGTTTCCAATATTAATGTCTCCATTACTAACTCCTGTGTTTAGATAAGACGTATTGTTTTTTTTTTTACAGATTTTCACAGAAAAATAACACATTTCTGAGGGATGCATTTAAACAGATCTTCACCCGGATTGTGTGTCCACACACACACACGTATAAAAATGGTTGTGTTTCCTGCTACAAGAACTCACTGTCCGCCACAGTTTACAGTAAACACGGTCCTCTTGTGATGTGAATGTGTGGAGGAAATGCAGATGAGCTGCGTGTTTTTCCCTCAGTGATTAATAGTTAAACCACAAGGTGTTTTTCACCTGGATATATGCATTATTAATTGTTTTTGTCTAATACACAACCAATATTAATATTTAAAATAACCAAAGAGAAACTCACAGATTCTTTTAATATATAAAAGAAGATCCCTATCTATACATTATATGCAACATATGGCACATTATTTTATACAAATAAGCAACGGGTAAATGTCAGTCAAAGTTTTGGCTGGTATCAATGCGTGTTTGTTGTTTCCATCTTTCAGAAGCAGGATGAAGGTGTGGTTCTCTTGGACCAAGTATGCGACCACCTGGGCCTGCAGGAGAGGCAGCTCTTCAGTCTGCAGATCAGAGAATCCAGTACAGCCATCGCCTCAATCACAGCCAACACACACTCTCCTGTGAGCTCACTGTTCATCTTCTGAGCGTTTTGGGCTGGGAATGTAACGTATTGCACTCGCTGATTGCTGTTTAGACGATGATAACCACAGGGTATGCTTACATAAATGCTTTTTTTTTTTTTAGCTTCATTTAGCCATTATACTTAATGAATTTCTTTCTCTCAGAGATGGTTGGAGCCTGAGAAACCCTTGAAGAAGCAGATAAAAGGTATCTGTCTTTTTCTCGCTCCAGGGAATTCACTGTTTTTTACCGAGAGATATTTCTCCAGACAAGTATATTTTTGTTTCAAAATATATATTACAATACATTCATAGATAGGGGGTGTAGAAGAGCAGATGATTAAGGTGAACCTGCAACTATAGATATATACTGTTTCCCCGCAGGTCTTGCATCTCCCTTTTATATGAACTTCAGAGTACGATTCTTCATCTCTGATCCTAACACTCTGCAGCATGAACAGACAAGGTTAGTATATGTGCCTCTCACTTATGTGTGTTTTTGCAGCAGCCATATATCGCTAGATATCGATCTGGAGAAGTTGTTTGACTCACAAAGGGGCTTTTCGGCGGGATTGTGGATAAAAAAAAAATGAAGGCGTGGGTTTGTAAAGTTCCTCTTGTCTCGTACCTGCAGGCACCTGTACTTCCTCCAGATCAGGAGTGACATTAGAGAAGGACGGTTAGTAACACACAAACTCAACCGCTCTTCCCTCCCCCGTGCACAGCATGCGTTTAGCTAATACAATGTGTAATCATGGAGTATGATTGCAGGTTGCAGTGCCCGCTGAGTGCAGCTGTAGTGTTGGCCTCTTACGCCGTGCAGTGTAAGTCCAATCTCTTCCTAGAGAAACCAATGATTAATGACTTAATAATAACTGAGAGAGTAATTAGTCCTGTTGAGGATGCTCTCAATGAGCAGCAGCTCTCTAACAGTACCCCAGATGTCACTGGTGAATGTGTGCATCTGGTTATGTGTCGATGCTCAGTGTCTCTTTCCATCGCCTGCAGCGGAGATGGGGGATCACTGTCCATCTCGACTCCCCGGGTACCTCTCCAAATGCTACTTCATTCCGGCGCAGGATGAAGACTTCCTGTCTAAAGTGGAGGATCTTCATCCACAGCACAAGTAATACAGACAGCTTCATTACATCTAGTTACACCGACAACAGAACAAGTTTGTGGTGCAGTTGGTTCCTAGTGATGTATGTGACTCTGTGTGTGTGTGTGTGTGTGTGTGTGTGTGTGTGTGTGTGTGTGTGTGTGTGTGTGTGTGTGTGTGTGTGTGTGTGTGTGTGTGTGTGTGTGTGTGTGTGTGTGTGTGTGTGTGTGTGTGTGTGTGTGTGTGTGTGTTCACAGGGGGCTGAAGCAGAGCGAGGCAGAGCTGTGTTTCCTCAACACAGCACGGACACTGGAGCTGTATGGGGTGGAGCTGCATGCTGCCATGGTAGAGAGATTCCCTCACATAAACCTTCATGTAATTCCTCTCTATTCCTCTCAAGTATGACACTTGTCGTCATTCCCTCATCGTCTCTCAGGACACCAACGACGCCCCTCTGATGGTGGGTTTGGCCTCCAGTGGTGTTGCAATATTCTGCAATATGATTTGCTCCAGTTTCTTCCCCTGGTGAGTGGTGATAATGATGATTACATGTCTTTGTTCTTCTATGTCTGCTTTTCCCTCAACCAACTGCATTCTTCACATGTAGGGGAAACATCATCAAGATTTCATTCAAGAGGAAACGCTTTCTTATACATCTGAAACGTAAACATGTGAGTCCCTCTGCCATTTATTTATCCTTAATCGCTCTGAACAAATTGTTGCTTTTTATTGCTCTACACACCTGACTGATGACTCCATTGAAAGTTTGGAGTCAACACTATTTTTTGATTGCTTTTATATTGAGCTCTAATTATAGCAAAATTTAGGAAATTTATACACTTTCATTTTTAACAAAATTTCACAAACTTGTCACGGTCTACATGGAGTATAGCATTGATTGAATGGTTTGTATCCACCCTTTGGCAGGGTTTCTCTTTGTGTTTATATGTGTAAGTAATAAATCAAAAAAATGTGAGAAGAAGGGAAGAGATGTGGCCTTGAATATTGGAGTTGCAAAGAACTTCAACATAATAAAGCATTATAAATAAAATGTAACTCTGTATATTGCAGGGGGAGACACAGGATTGTGAGGTGTCTCTGGTTCTGCCCTGTCCCAAGACCTGTAAGAACCTGTGGAGGTCCAGTGTAGACCATCACTCCTTCTGCTCCAACCGGACTGTCAGGAGCCCCAAACACAACAACAGCCCGGTTCAGTCCTACAGAAAGTTGATAACACAACACCTGGGACTTGGCAACAGTAAAACTGAGACGTGAGTGTTGCCTGTACATATTTATTTGCGTGTATATTCTAGTCATAAACACTGAAAAGCTTATTTTCCCTTCTTGTTCGCAGTGGTCCAGTGTGCCAGCGTGTGGTGGGGGGGATGGTGTGGAACCCAGTCCTGCAGAGGTCGATTTCATCAGAGTACCTCGAAACCAAGAGCCTGCCCTCTAGATCGCCCCCAAACACCCCCAACTGGTACGAGCTGCAGGATCAACCGCAACGTTATGTTCTCAGCTGCAGTCAAACATCTATCCAGCGTCTCTTTTCCTTTTTTTGGAGCTCAGATTAAATCATTGGATTAAATCTGACGCTCACCTGGTTTTGCTGGTTTGTCTCTCCGACAGGCGAAGTGCTCGAGTTCGCCACGGCATCCGTAAACCTCGCCCGTCCTCAGTTGAACTGACCAATGACATGAAAGACATGTCGGAGGGGGAGGACGTCTTCTACACATACCGGGCGTCTGTGAGCAGCAGCAAGGACAGCGAGGGAGACACTTCACCGCATTCGTAAGAATCAGTTAAGAGGAATGTGTCAGCTTCTTAGGCACACTCTGAAACTCTCTCTCAAATCAGTGGGCTATGATAATATATTGGGACTGAAAGTTTAATCATTTTTACAACGACATTGCAATCGGATTTATTGCAATTTTTGTATCGTAAGAGCTGCAATTTTAATGACAGCATTAATGACAGCTGTTGACACCAAATTTAGCTAGTTAACGATAATTCGGTGAGTTTGCCAAACCACTTAAAGAAACTTCCAGCTGTTGTCGGCTTAACAAGGCTTTTGCATGCTCCTTTCTCCAGTAGTTATCCTCGGCCAAAGGTTTTATTCAAGAGAAAAGAAGCCCCGCCTTGTACGATTTTGATATCTGGATGTTAGGAAAGATGAAAAGTTGTTAAATTTGTGATAACTGGTGCGTACGTTATCATGGTTAATAGACTATGTAGACCACAAAATCGGCCTGTGCTTTTATTTATAAAGAATAATAGCAATTTTAATCGCAGAATTGGTCAAAAAGTATAAATTAAATAAGTCAAGCAGGCCAAACGTGTGTTGTCAAAGCATTTAAGCTATATGAAAATATCATGATATGAGATTAGTCAGAATAGTATCACATCTGAAAGTCATCTGTTGATGTGCAAATCATTCATCTCTTTCTCTTGTAGCCAGGTGACGGGCGAGGCTTTGTTACAAATTGACGACAGTATAGGAGAGGAGGACGGTGACCACATCTCACACCACTACGATAAGGTCCGTTATGTCCCGATCAACTCTACAAAAAAGTGTACTACTGTATATCCATCAATATCTCCCTTGATTCTGAGTACTTGTGTGTATGCAGGGTGCTCTCGGCGACGGTGACTTGATGCTCATATGTATTGCCCCCGATCATGACGGCAAGTTTGGCTTCAATGTTAAAGTGGGTCTCTCTCTCTTACACTCTTTGTGTGTCTCTTACCTTCAGGTGTGGCAGGCAGCGTTTTATGTTGGTTAAAATGATTTACACACATTATGTTCGTGTTGTCACTCCTCCGCTCTCGCTCCATTTAATTTCCCAACTCCTCCCAGGGTGGAGTGGACCAGAAGATGCCTCTAGCCATATCCCACGTTAAACCCGACTCTCCGGTAAGAACCGACACGGTTGTGTTTTGAAAGCGTGGTGTCACAATAACTTTATGAGGAAATGTAAACACAATGTTGACTGATGAATAGATATCAAAATGAGCTGTAATTAGTCAATTCTTTGTTAGCTTCATTAGTCGCTTACCAGAAATATTAATTGGTAATTTCCTCCACCAAGGAGGTAATGTTTTCAGTTTGAGAGGTATATATCTATATCCATATTTATATATATATATATTTGTATTTATAGATATAAGTGATTAATTGTGTCATTCATTTGTCAAGATAAACCTTTTGGTTTTGGACTGTTGGTCAGACAAAACGTCACTTTTGGCTTTACGATATTGTAAAAAGATTCACTATTTCTGATGATAAATCGATTAATTTATTCAGATTAATTAGTCTTGAAAATAGGAAAAAGACCTTCGCATAGCCTGACCGACACTGGAATTTTGAGGCTAATACAGATATCAATATTTGGTAGTTTAAAGATACTACAACGATAGAACGATATATTGGCCAATGGTAATTTTAAAAAAACATAAACAAAATATCCAGATTCGCATTCACTACATTTCTTTTTCGATAAATCCTGAGCGAGACATTTTTAAGTACATAGTTTGTCGTGTCTGTACTGTAATTTCTTGTTACTTATTTGCCGACATATACACTGATACTGATGTATAATAAACTCGTATCAGTCAATATATCGGTCTAGCTCGAAGCCCTAGACTGAAAGACAGATTGACGTTTGGTGTGGAGATGACAGCGTTGTGTTGTTTGCAGGCAGGTCGATGTGAGCCCAAACTCCTGGAGGGAGACCTGTTGGTGCTCATCAATGGCCGAGACATTTCTGAACACACACATGATCAGATTGTCATGTTCATACGAGCCAGCAGAGAGTCGCACTCCAGAGAGCTGGCCTTGCTCATCAGACGTAAAGGTGTGTGTGTGTGTGTGTGTGTGTGCGTGTAACAGAGAGACAAAACTGCTGAAGCAGCATGTGATATAAGAGTGCACGCTGTCTGTTTTATTTCTATGAATATTTATCACAGCCTTGAACCGTCCTTGCATTCCAGGTCCTGGCCGGGTGGCACCCCTGCTGCAGTTACCTCCCGCCCTCACGCTCACCGGCCAATCACAGGGAGACAGGCTGTCACCTGGCCAGTCAGAGCGGGTCACGACACTGGAGGAATCCATAAGACAGCTGGAGAGAGGAATACAGTCCGGCACATTCTGTTTCCATTTTGAGGTATTTAAAATGCAGGTGGGAGCTAAACAGTGACCGGGTATTTAAAAGGGTACTTATAAGCCAAACAAAACAAAATGCACCCTTTTTTTTAAAGCATGCTTTAGTCTGTCTTACAAACAGAGTTATTTTGGATCATAATGAGCCTGTTTGGGGGACAGATGTTGGCCCTAACCTTCACTCAGACTCCCGACAATCTAAAACAAAGATGCCGTCACCGGCCTGGAATATGCAGTTTTTGTTTCTGTATGTTTCTGTGTGTGTTTACGTGCAGAGCGTGTGTTTGTATGCTTGTAATTCCTAGAATTTATACAGGAGGAAGCCTGGTCTGTCCCTAAACTGTGCTCGGCTCTCTGACAACATGGACAAGAATCGATACAAGGATGTATTACCTTGTAAGTGCTGATTATTCCTATTATCTGTGTGTATGTGCCCTGCTATTCTCCCCCTCCCACCCACCCACCTGCAGCTCTGTGCTACCTTTCAAACCTTGACCTGAAAGCTCACCGCTGTAGCACCTCATGGAATTTAATTGGTAGAGCCTGTGGTGCTTCTAAGGCTCTTTTGTGACCCTCACACACTGCTGCCCTGCTCTCCTTTCAGATGATGCCACCAGAGTGGTGCTCCAGGGCCCGGAGGACTACATCAACGCCAGCCACATCACGGTGCGCATCACTTATATGAAGTGTCTCTTCCCTGTCTGACATTTAATGTAATCCTCTGTGTGTGTGTGGTGTGTGTGTGTGTGTGTGTGTATCTGTGTGTGTTTATTTGTCTGTCTCGCAGATGGTGCCCCCAGTGTCTGGTGTGTGTTTACGTTATGTTGCGGCTCAGGGTCCATTGCCACAGACCGTCACTCACTTTTGGCAGACTGTTTGGGAGCAACAGATACACACCATCATCATGCTAACAACTCTGACAGAGAGGGGACGGGTATACACGCGTTTATACTTTTACACTGTAAACAGCCACATTAAAACAGGAAGTGAATCACTTTAAAATGACACAGCTCAATATCAGAGATGCATTAACAGTGATTACCGCAGCACTACTAGCACATTATTACATGATGTTTCATGTTTTATTTGATGCGTGATTGCGGTAATTACAAGGTTCAGTGATGTTTGCTCACAAATATAATAAATTGGCACAATAGTGAGTAATTACAGGGTTTGAAAGTGCAGCTAAATGTAAAGCGTGAGCAAGATGGCAATAAGAGAAATAATTTGAGGGTGAGGACACATTCACACAGAGACGGAGGCAGCGACGTATCAAGGTCTTGATGAATAAAGATGTCTCTGTCTCAGATGTTGCTTGGTAACCAGATGCTTTCATTAATTGATCATTTTCCTGCTATTCGTCAAGTGTAGTCAGTTTCGCTCCACTTGAAAATCTCTCACACACACACACACACACACACACACAAATTGACAATCGGTTCACATCCTGCTCCTGATGAATTGCTTTTGTTCCTCAGCCTGCCGGGTTGAACATACGATGTTGTTGAATATGAGTTTTGATTTCATGAGAGCGGATGCAGCAGCAGCCGTACGCCGTATCATGACTGATGACTCATGTCACATGTAATGTAATCTGTCGGTGATGTCATACACTTGCAGACCAAGTGCCACCAGTACTGGCCGCATCCGCCAGAAGCGAAGGATTACGGGCACATGCGGGTGAAGTGTCACTCTGAGGAGTGTAACCTGGCGTATGTGACGCGGCAGTTCACTCTGACACACACACAGGTACAGTAGCAAAGGACTCGTCGATCAACAGAGAATTGATTGGCAACTTTTTACTTTTAAAGTACAAAATCACTTGTGGAATCTTCTAAAATGTGAAAATGTGCTGCTTTTCCTTGTCTTAACATCATAGTAAATTCAATATTTTGGGGTTTTGGACATTTGGTCAGACAAAACAAGACCAAATGTCTTCATCATTATAACATTATGACCGGCTTTTTTTTTTTTATTGACCGTGTGTAGGATTTTGAGGGAGCTATTGGCAGAAATGGAATATAGTATTAATAAATATGTTTCAAAAGGTTTCAGTCAGATCCTACACGCTGCACCTTTTAACTGTTTTCTGATGTCACATCGGCCAAACAATTAAGCGAGAAAACAAAAACACAATTGTGAAAATAATTAGTTGCAACCCTAGCTGCCCTGAAGTTCACACCTGCTTCCATATCCACGTGAAACCTGAGCAAAGCATGGTCACACAACACGGAGCTTTTCTATTTGTATGTTTGCAGTGACATGTAGCATGTTTGTGCCATATGTCACAAAACAGAGTTCACCACGGGCAGCAAACTATCCACAGCCAAACATACAGTCACCTCCGTATGGGTGGCACGGTCTGTGTGTGTGTGTGTGTGTGTGTGTGTGTGGGTGGGTGGGTGGGTGGGTGGGCCTGTGCGTGTTAGTGTGTATTAGGTAGGTGGGCAGGTCTTTCTGAGAAGTTTATCCAAACGAGTTTAAAACACTTAATATGGTAGATAATCTGATCAAATTAGCTGTTTTCCACATTGACTTCCGGGGCAAACAGGTAAATAAACAGATAATGCTCAAGGAGGCATGAAGTCACACACATGCACACACAGATACTGCTGTGTGAGCCCATCTGTTCCTCTGGCGGAGCGAGTTAATCCCTGCATGGAGTCACAGGCCACATGACTATTATAAACTCTAAACTCAGCCATTCTCCTCGCCACCTGTCTTCATCTTTCTGTGTGTCACCTACTGGTCACATGCTGCTCCCGCTACAACCTTTTGCTTTCTCACGTGCTGAATATTGTCAGAATGTTTACGCCTGTAGCGCTGCAGAGTTAGTCTCATGTGGGGGATATATTTCCCAAAGGTTACATATCTCTGATTATGCACCTTTCTTTTTCGTGTGTGTGTGTGTCAGCGGGGTGAGGAACGTGCAGTCACACACCTGCAGTATGTCGCGTGGCCCGACCACGGCGTACCAGATGACCCCTCAGACTTCCTGCTGTTCATCAGCTCGGTCAGGGAGAGGAGGAGAGGTGAAGAGCCACTAATGGTACACTGCAGGTAACACACGCACACACTCTCACACACACGTATGCGCTGTACCTGCCTCTACTATACACTTCATGCTTTGTTTGTTTGTGATTTCAGTGCTGGGATTGGACGGACAGGTGTTCTGATCACAATGGAAACGGCTCTGACTTTGTTGGATGAGGGTCGGCCGGTGTTCCCGCTGGACATTGTCAAAACATTGAGAGATCAGCGAGCCATGATGATTCAGACCACGGTACGGAGAAACAGAGCAAGGATTTCTGCCACAGCGATTGTTCTCTCCTTTATTAGATTCTTTATCAGGGTCACCTGTCGCTTGAGAGAAGTTGAAGCTGTCCTTAATATTCATCGTGTGTAGTTTCTAAATATCTCAGCCGATTACAAGCTTTTAATCATCGTAAGGCCCAGCTGGTTTGTCTTCTACATGTGGTCTAAGACTCGTTAAACTTGCACTTTTTAGTTTGTTTTATAGGAATATCTGGCTTGACAGAAGATGGGACGTAACCACAGAGAATATCAATATAATTTGCTGAGAAGAGCTCTTTAAAATGCTCAGTTAACATCTTAGCCACATGCTTTCTCTTTGGCTCAATTAAATCTGCTCAAATGCATGTATTTATTTAAAAGACAACATTTTGGTTTTCATATTTCATTAGGCACACACAATTAGTTTGAAATGTCCGGAATTTGGTTTAATGGATGGGAAAGTGTTACTCATTGCTTTGATGGGAGGTAGTGCTGGGAATATGGCAGCCCTCCAGTCACCAGCCTGTTTCAAGGCCACTGCTGCCACCACTATAACCCTTATTTTGAAAAGCGATCCAGTCCCCGAGGCTACTTCTCTCGGATGTATTTGTGCTGATGGAACTTTTCCTCAGGTTTCCCTCATATGTTTGTGTCTCTGACAGTGATGGAAAACATGCACAGTCAGAGGACAAACCTTTCCAGCTTTCTTACGCAGTCTTTCTTACTTACGCTCTGCCACAACTGTTTGATTTGCCATGAAATTTTGTAAAGATAGTCATAATTTCAAGGTAACCAGTCCTGCTGACTTTTTAAAATTTTGAGTGAAATGTTGGAACAACTGTTGGATGGACTACCGTGAAATTTGGCACATGCATTTATGTCGTCAGGAGGAATTGTAATTACTCTGGTGATCCGCTGACTTTTATATATAACGCCATCATCGGGTCAAATATTAAATTTTTTCAATATTTTGGTTTAGAGTATCTGCAAAATGAAAGACATTCCTATCAACCTCAGCTGTGCTCTGTGTGTAGTGCTAATTAGCAACTGCTAACATTTTAAACTAAGATGTTGAGGATTGTAAACGTTATACCTGCTAAATACCAGAATGTTAGCATGCCGACGTTAGCATTTAGCTCAAAGCACAGCTGGGCCAAAGTACAGCCTCACAGAGCAGCTTGCATGACTCTGTTGATAACAAAACAAAAAAAAGGTTTTAGAAAATGCTTCTCAAACTGCAGTAAAAAGTATATTTTTGGGGACTATTGTCACTCATGCATTAATCCGTATTAAGTGTGTTAGTGCTGGCTCGTTGATGTGTTTTAATAGATTTTGCACAACAGTTAAGCTCTATGACACAGAAAAATAAGCTTTCATAGACAACACTTGTAGGATCAGTCTATTGTTGATCTTGTTCTTTTTATGGAATTTAATGACGAGGAAAATGTTAAATATAATCCCTTCTACCCTTTCAAAAACACTTGTGTAACAGCTAGTAACGCTTTGTTTGTTGTGTGTTTCAGTGTCAGTTCCAGTTTGTGTGTAACGCCATTCTGCGAGTCCACAAAGGGGAACAAGAGGGATCTACAGCACGGTAGCCCAAATCAGCAACAGGACCAGAACAGACACACTTAGCCTCATCTCATTGCAGGCGACTGCCACAGAGGGACTATAACAGATTAACCTCTGTCACTGCCCGTGGGATCGGTACACAGACTGGATAATGAGAGTATAACCAGCTTCAGAGCACAGCTGTCTGTGGTCTGTGTAGCCTAGATTCAATGTGAGGGTATGAATCTTACACCTAGTCGGCCTTAGTCTTTGCTGATAGTACATGTAGCATGTAGAGGCTGCGGTCTCCATAGATGTTGGTGTAAAACTGATGCTATTTTCTGTCCAAGAGGCCACACAGGACTGTTGCCTCTACTTATTTAGCTATGTGTGCCTTAGACTGACGCCTCCCAGTCGATGGATCGAACGGGGCGGCAGAGGCAGACCAGGATGATTATAATCTGTAGTTTATCTGTGTGTCCAAAGACGAAGAGCGAGGCAGGCTTTAGACCACTACAGCAGATACTGTAAGGTCACGATGGTGCAGCATCGCATGCTGTCCACCAGAAGAGCACCAAACCTGACTGTTCAGCACTCTTAAATTATTAAGACACTAAATAAACACAATGATTTATACTCTTGTGTATGCTTTGTCATTTCATCCGATAGTGAATGTCATGAATTAGATCATTAAATGAGGATCAGTTTATGTTTAGACTCTTTTTGGAGTCTTATACATGCCTTTTTTTATATTTCCTTGCAGAATGAAGCTGCTCACTGAAGTGAAGAGTAGTCTGCTCATTTAACCTTCAGCTGACTTCCTCTAAAGCTGGCGTCATGTCAGTGAAACTATCTCAGCATCAGAAATTAGCCCAAAGTGTGTCTGGCTAGGGCAACATATTGTTTTAAAAGAATGGCACCACAACCAAATGTAATATGCGAGGATTTCAGTATCATGCAGGCTTATAATGTTGTGTAATTCACTGTTTTTATATTTGTGCTTCTGTAGTACTTTTTTTTTTTACAAACAGTATAATCCAGGTATGAAGAGTAGGAGTGCAATTTGCAAAGTACCAACTAAAACCAAATAAGTATCATGTCATCATTTCACTTATAAACTATGTACGGAAGCGACTGACTGATGCTCAAAATCTTCATATTTTTGGTCCAACAGTTGCACATCTGTGGGTGTGTGTAGAGTTAGTTTGTAAAAATAAGGATGAGGTGGAAGCACACTCAGTGGTGGAGTTATGATTTTGTACTTTATCATAATTGAATAGTTTATTTCGAAGAAAAACACTTATTTGTGGTTGGCCCCATTTATTTGTGTGTTTGTACGGTGTGGAAATGGGAAATTTGGGGAAAGTTTTATTATTGGTACGGACTTGATAAATAAAAATATTGAAATAAAAAATGTCATAAAGTCTTAAAAATAATTTATAACCTGATTTCAATATTTTTAAGGTGCAATAAAATTGAATATGAGTATTTTTAACCCAATGAAAAATAAATACGGTATTTCATATTTTTTGCCAGAATTGTATTCTTGGCAGTGCGGAGAGAGCTTCGTAGACGTTCATGATGATACATGTTTTACAGAAAATATATTTGAATAGATCCCTACATAAATATTAATACAAATCCAAACAAATTGAAAAAAATGTGTTTGTTTTTGACTTGGACTCATGAGCTCAGATTTCTACAGTGCTGGTACGGCTTTGACAAATAGAGCGACATAAATCATAATCATTATGATATGACCCCACCCTGGGAACCACTCAGGATCCACTATTAAGCAGGCGGACCTGTGACAGACAGGTGGCGCTGGTTTGCCGGCACTCGTGGGTCAGCCAGTCGCAAAAAACTGAAGTTTGTTCTGCGTGGTGTTTGTGCGCAGGCGCAGATCACACTGTTTGTCCAGTTTCGTTGGTTGACTTTTACCTGTGAGGTAGACTAGTTCGATTCGCCGGTGGGATAAGGAACCGCAGCCACCGGGGTCCCGGTTCAGAGGTTACACGACTTTCTACCGCCTCCCCCGGCCCAGTGAGGCTCCCACTGCGGGGCGTCGGACGGGTTTTCTCCGGTATTTTAGAGTCGGTGCGCAACAGCGAGCGAAGCAGGAGGCAGGTGCACGAGAGAGGACAGGAGGAGGGCTGCTCGTATTTCCGTGAGAGAGTCCCGTCGTTCACACCGGGCCGAATGGTCGAAAATCAACTGGTTGGCGCCTCGGTGGTCGATCTGTGGTAGTTTCATTAGTATGCGGCTGGAGTCCCCCCCTGCAGCCTGAGGACTGATCGGCAGCCCTGAAGTCTCCTCCGTGCCTGCTAAGTGACTCCTCGCCCCGGGGAGGACGAGGAGGAGGTGGCGGCAGCAGCAGAAGCGGGACCCCGGCTTCACCGACTGTTGCGTGGGGCAGTTTTCACGGACACAACACGGACCACCACCTCACCTTGTGGTTGAGGAAGATGATGGGCTTTCTGCGCCGGACGTTCAGCCGCCGTTCCCGAAGCCGCTTCCAGACGAGAGAGAGGGACGAGCGGGACGGTAAAGGGGGAGGAGGAGCAGGAGCAGGAGGGATGACTGGGAACCCCCTGCTCCTGGCCCATCAGCAGCAGGTCGTACACACGCCCGCCGTGGTCAGCGGGGGGGCATCGGTTCACATCCCGGCGGCCGGGACCGCGAGGACCAGCATCAGCTGCCGCGTGCTGCTGCTGGACGGCTCGGACGTCAATGTGGATTTGCCTGTGAGTGTGTGAAGCCCACAGCGGCTCTGTGTGTTGACACTGGCCCGCCAGCGTGTGTAAATAGAGTACGTGGCGCAGGACTAGGTGGTAGACCAGGTCAGTGAGGGTCAAAGTGCGGCCCGGGGACCCCGGAGGGACCCTGTGGAGGGTTCCTGGTGGTTCGCTGTAAAAGTGAGAGACAGGTGACCTTGACCATGTTTAGCCTGGAGTCAGGGCTGTTGTCCATTTACTTTCAACTTTTTAAATTCAAAATATAAGGAGAAACTGCCACTAAGGTTGATTGGAATAATTACAAGTTAAAGTTGTTAAAGTTAAAGTTGAACACAATCCTGGTTAGATAATATGTTGAAGTGAATATGCTTTTTATTTTGCCATTCATGGAGCAGACATGCAGCGTAAATTAAGGCTCAAACTATTTTGAACAGTAATCAACTATAAACAAAAAGGATTTGCTGTTTTTCTCTTTTTTTATATCATTTTAAATTAAATACTTTCAAGTTTTGGACTGATGGCCAAACAAAATGAACAACTTGCAGACCTCATCTCTGGATATAGAACATAGTTGTTGTTTTTTTGTGTTGGATATTTATTTGGCTAAACAGAGGAATCAGCGATGTAAATCACTTGTAGTGTTACCAAAGTTACCAAAGTTTCAGTGCCTGTATCGTTATAGTGGCCTTTATAGTTGTGTGTGTGTGTGTGTGTGTGTGTGCCTCTTCCTGTACGGTGAGAGGAGAAGCTCCAGATGGTGTTATGATCTGCCGAGTCATCACATTACTTCCCCATTTCCGACTGCTGGGAAATCTACCTAAGATAGACCTGAAGCTGCCCAATCCTGTTTACAACGTCTTCCTTTCACTTTGTTCTTCTTCTTCTCTCTGTCTATTTGCTTGTATCAGATCTTCCTCGAGCAATCTCTGCTCTCCCCCTCACTCCCTTCCTTGTGCCATTTCCCTCTTAATCTTCTTTTACACTCCCTCTGTGGCCTGCTCCCTCGCTCATCGTCTTACTCTTTCACACTCTGCCTCCTCCTCCTTCTCCTTTTTCCTCCTGTTCTCCGTCCATCTCCCTTTAATTCCCCGACTCCCTGATCTGATTTATAACTGTGGGGACTCTGTGTCACAGACGAGTGTGTGAGGGGTAGGTGGGATGATGAGCGAGTGTGTGGGCATTCGTGCGCAAGTGGCTTCTCGTAAGATGTTTTCATTTTGAAGGTTGCGTGTGTCACCGAAGCTGCTGCGTGCATGCGTCACCTCTGAAACGCCCGGACGGTGTATAATGGGTTATCAAGAGCAGCGAGAGTATTTCTCTTACAGACCAACGGGGAGATTGCAGCACTAACACAAAGCCATAGCTCCAACAACTAAATGACGCGGGGCTTGTCGAGCTGGTAGCTTAGTCGAAGGTGTGTTGGAACAAGTTGCCACATGCCGGGTGTGCTGAGCAGAGCTGAAAATTGGCCATTAAAGCTTATTAGCCTGTCACTTCAAAAATATGTTCACTCAAGTGTGTGTCACATTTCTGCCACATCATGTGCACCCGTGTGATAGAGGCCATGATTTCTATCAGCCTCTCTAAAACTACATGCTGCAGAATGAGCAAGAGCGTGAGTCCCCCCCCCCCCCCCCCCTCACACCCCCCTCGTCCCCAATCCCTTAATACCACTGATTTCCTCACACATTCATAGGCGCACCAGGAAGTTTAGAGTTGTTATCAGGATCCAAAGTACAAGGCTGTCATCTTTCTACACACCCACTGTGTGTTATATGGGGCAGACTGGGGTCAGGTCTTCATGCAGGGCGATGAGGCACATCTGCTCGAGTGAAGTTTGGGACAAAATGTTTTGCTTCAGTACAGTGACGTGTGTGTTATTAACCAAGGCCTGAGTAAAGACCTCTCCCCTCAATGGCTTGTCCTTCTCCTTTTGACCCACACGCACGCACACACACACACACACACACACACAC
Source organism: Anarhichas minor (assembly GCF_050575085.1). Taxonomy (NCBI): domain Eukaryota; kingdom Metazoa; phylum Chordata; class Actinopteri; order Perciformes; family Anarhichadidae; genus Anarhichas; species Anarhichas minor. The sequence continues at coordinate 3,697,069 of NW_027466487.1, read as the reverse complement.
ACACACACACAGACAGACAGCCACCTTCACGTCCACTTTAACTCGTTTTGTGCCCGTTATTGTCTTTCGTGCCTACATTACTGGGCAATCTGGCAGCCACCTGCATGGTGAAACTCGAGTTTTAAGACTCAATTCATCCGGAGAGGATCAGGTTACTACAGCGCAGGAGATGAGAATAAACAAGCATGAAGCTCAGCCACAAATATTTGCCCTTTTGTTCTTCCTTTGTAGAGCAAGTCTAAAGGCCAGGACCTTTTTGACCAGATCATGTATCACATAGATCTGGTGGAGACGGACTACTTTGGATTGCAGTACATGGACTCGGAGCAAGTCTCAGTGAGTAACGAGCTCTCTTACTTCTCTCACAGCCGCCCACAAGCTGATAAAACAAATTTTCCCCTTCCTATTCTTTTCTCTCTCCTAGCACTGGCTGGATATGTCCAAGCTGATAAATAAACAGATCCGAGGTAAGTTCAACTTAGACTCTTTGTCCAATTAGGCCTACTCGTGTTGTGTGTGCTGGAAAATGTGCAGTATGTGGAAGCAGGTAAGTGGGGAGCAGGTGCGGCATTATCCAATGTTGACAGGGTGATTAGCGTTTGCATTCGGAGCCGTACCCTTGTTTACCTCTCCAGACAGAGAGATGAATGGTATAGGAGAGACTGATGTCGTCCTACTGGTTCGCCGGTCCTTTTGTGCTTCAGGGGCCTCAAAAGAAGAGTCTGATCGATGTTAAAGTTAAACAGGAAAGGAATAATAAAGTAGGTTGGAAAGAAATACAGATGAATAAAGATTCATGGCCTGTCTGACAGTGATGGATGAGATAAAACGGATAAAATAAATCAGAAGACGATTTGATTTGATTGATAACTTGCTACTTTATCTCTGTCTACCTCTTTCTCTCTCACACATACACACACCTACACATTCAGTATTTATTTTTTTACACTCTGCTCTCTCTTTTTGGTCTTTTAGACGGGCCTCGATACAAGCTGTTCTTCAGAGTGAAATTTTACTCTTCAGAGCCAAATAACCTGCGTGAGGAATTTACAAGGTAAAAATCTCTCACACACACAAATCAGACACGCACACACACTTGGTTTTCTCAGGAGCCCAGTGCGGAGGTCCAAAGGGGATGCGGGGCTAATTACTTTGCTGCTGTGGGCAGATTCAAATCAAGGCCGAACGAACAGAGACTTGTTAAAACAAATTATGTGTCAGAGATGAGGAAAAGCCTGTAATACGGCAATTGATTTATGTCCGGTGAGCCTCTCACTCTGTGTGTTGATGTTTTTTTTGTTTTTTTTACACCAACAGGTATCTGTTCGTGTTGCAGCTTCGACAAGATATTCTGTCTGGCAAGTAAGTTTGTTTGTCGCTGTTAACGCAGACAAATGTAAACACTACAGTACAACATACTCAGAGACAGATATGTATACACAAATACCTCCATTTTATATATCACATACATATGATCATATTACATATTTTGTGCACATCGAAAGGATTAGTTCGACATTTTTTGGAAACACGTTTATTTGCTCTAAGTGAGTCGAGAGACAAACGGGAGAGGATGAGAACTTGGTGCTGTATAAGTCAGCTTGACAAGTGTGTTTGATTCGTTGCCCAGCAGGTAACTTCATTACACAAATAATAAGGATAGGAAGTCAATTACAGCTCCAAATATAAAGAGTGGGAAGTGGAAACATACTGACAATTACTTCCTATCCTAACAATTCAACAATTAACGTGGTTGTTAGGAGGTCAAGTCAGGTAACAGTTGTTTGTTTGATATGTTAATTAACCCTGGAAACAGCAGCTGGCAGTGGTTTAGTCATTACAAACGCATGGTGTACAACCATTTATTCAAAACCCACAGAACTTGTTTTAATTCTAATGGAGAGCCAAAAGTTTACAACAATACTAAATTTGATCATGAATTATAAGGAAATGTGTTTCAAAATGATGCCAAAGACTTCTATGATATTTATTTAGATGGAGAGCTGTAGCCAGACAAAACATTCTGTCACAGTCTTGCCTTTTGATATTTGACTCTATTACTATAACATTCATTAAAGAACTGTAACAAGCTGATACAGAATATATATGTGATGGTGTGAGACAATAAGCATCATAACAATCTTAAAGCTACTTGAGGGTAAACAAAAGAAGAAAACTATCATTTTAATGGAGGTAAATGTTAAGCTTATGAATGGTGAAAAATATGCAATTTAACAAAAAAATGTCCCTCTGTGTCTGTAAGAAATGTTGACCTCATTATTGACGTCTAATGGAAGATAAAGATTAAAACGATTTCTGAAAAGCCTTGTTAACAGAAGAAAACATTTGGTAATTTCTCTTAATCTGTAAAGAATTCTGGTTCTCAAAAGTAGCGTTAAACACACTCACCTGTGGGAGTGTCCACACGGGTCACCTACATTAGAGTTTGGGGTATTCTGTACAGTGGAGCCGGCTTTCTCACACACAAACGCAAACCTGCATGCACAAACACACACTCCGACAGCGTGCTACCCCTCTCCCTCCTCCTGACTATCTGGGCCACGCATCCCCAGAGTCCAACTCTATTATAAAGATCAGGAACAGCAGAGGGCTGCTTATTTTAGGAAAAAGGCTTGCTCCTCTTCTCCTTGACACACACACACAGTGGAGGGCATTCTTTTATGTCTATCCCACACATGATAACATGTACGCTATGAATGCACTTACACTAAAAACAGCTCATCAGCAGTGTCTCTCTTTCTCTGTTCAGATTGAAATGTCCGTATGATGTCTCAGTAGAGCTGGCGGCATTTTGTTTACAAAGTAAGTTGACTTTTAGATTGATTTTTCACGTTCTGGGAGGCCATTAATCTCCATTCATTTCACTGTGATATGAAAATCTGCTTGCAACATTTAGTCCACTCGTATATATTTGATTTTTTATTTACTGTCTAATTTGTCGTTGGTAAAGCAGTTTTTTCTTTCTCAGTTGTGCATTTACTTTGACATCCAAGCAAGACATTTATGCAAGCAAGCAAAACTTTATTTATATAGACACAAACACTATATGGATAGTTTAAAGATAAAACAGTAGACACCAGTATGGTCCGTGCTATCTAAAAATCAAATGCAGAGGTCGAGCAGTAAGCTAAAATGGAAAAGTACAATATAAATTTGGTGGTTCCTTGCATTAAAAATATACTTTGATGCAGCGTGAACATGCAGAGAGACTATGACATTTTTGCTGAACAGCAGTCACTGTGGCCACAAGAGACAATTACAGGATAATTGTAAAACATAGTGTAACAAGTAGAGAATGCGTCTGTACTTGATATCTCTTTGTGTGCTTCCACATCCAGGTGAGATGGGAGACTGTGATCCCCTGGAGCACTCTCCAGAGCTGGTGTCTGAGTTTCGCTTCACTCCCAAACAGAGCGCGCCCATGGAGGCGGACATCTTTGGCAGGTGGTTGGACCTCCGGTGAGTTTGATCATGAATTCAGTGTCGGATGGGACTTTTACAGCCATATTTCTACACGTACATCTGCACTGGTTGCCACAAAACTCTTGCTGTGTCAAAGCAACTTATTGGAGGGCGCCCAGTGACCTGAGCAGGTTTATCTCCTCATTGGAAAGAAACAACTGGGGCAAAAAAAAGCTGAGCAGGAAGGGAAGACATTCTGCTGCTGCCTTTCAGCGCCAGCGTTTGTACTGATGAGGGCGTCTAAATTTCACCCCCCTGCCTCGGCCTCAGCCTCGCTCTCACTGGTTTGTACGAAGGATTAAGGGATTAATCCCTGGAGGGTCTTGATTGATTCTGGGCAGTGTTTAACCCAGCCACGGTCTGATTGCTCCCATCTCGGATTAGATTACACACACACATGCAGCGCCTCACCAAGCCGACTGAGCCACACAAGGACAAACTCACACTGAGTTCACAGTCATTGTTACGCACAACACCGAGACTGAGTGAGGGACGCAGCCAGAGGGTCACCCACTCTGAGTTTACACCAATTAACCAGTAGAGGCCATGCAGCAAGTGGCGTTATTGACAGTTTTCTTTTTCAAAGTGTCATAACTGAGGTGACGGACAAAGTGATATTTTTATTGTGAAAACTTAATGTGGTGTCTGATTTTTAAATCCACAGGGGAAAGAGTCCGACAGAAGCAGAGATTTCTTTTCTCAACAAATGCAAGTGGCTGGAACTTTACGGAGTAGATATGCACTTTGTCAAGGTGTGTGAGTGTATTTTACTTTCACAAGTGTCACTTCATTACAAGTGTGTTTGACAACTAAATGTGTGTGTGTATTGTTTCTTCAGGGCAGAGACGGAGGAGAATATGCACTAGGTCTCACTCCTACCGGCATTTTAGTATTTGAAGGCCGCAACAAAATTGGCCTCTTCTTTTGGTAAGTACATTGAACACATCTCTAGACCGGTGGTTCCCAATGTGGGTGCTGTGGCACCCTGGTGTGACTTCAGGACGGGCCAAGGGTGCAACAAAATCTGTCCATTTTTAAAGTTTCACCACATTTAAAACATTTTTACATTATGTTTAAACGCATCACGTTTAACAATGTAAATGAGCAATAAACACCAGAATCTCCTCATTAAAACATTTGCAGTTATGTTGCAGCTAATGACATGACAGCATGACACTGTAACGCAACACGCTTTCTGGCTCCTGACTTTTCCAGGTACATCGCAGTAAATGTCTAAATGGATATATCAATATTTATCAGTAAGTCCGCAGAGCAACTTAACTGTAGACCCTTTTTTCTTGAGTGAATGAGAAAAGGCCTACTGTATATAAATTATCTTGGTATTGGCGTTATCATACCTGTTGAAGGTGCTATGGTTTCCATTTGTTTGGAAAGCACTGCTCTGATCATCTCAACCTTCTTCAATAAGACTCAAGCCTGAGTTGCTAATGTAGAGTCTTTGGTTTTGTTGTTCATGTGTGTGTCTCTGTGTGTTGTCCAGGCCCAAAATCACTCGGCTGGACTTCAAAAGGAGTCGACTCACGTTGGCCGTGGTGGAGGAAGACGACCAGGTTTGTATCCTGTCACAAACACTAACACACACCTTGCATACAAACAATCACACACACACACACACAAGGCGGCTAACAATATTTGTTTGTTTTCTGACTTCAGGGTCGGGAGCAGGAGCACACGTTTGTGTTCCAGCTGGACAGCTCCAAGAGCTGTAAACACCTGTGGAAGTGTGCCGTGGAGAGCCACGCCTTCTTCCGGCTACGCCAACCAACCACAGGCAAGGCCAGCCGAAGCGACTTCACACGACTCGGGTCTCGCTTCAGATTCAGGTACACCTCAGAGACGGACTAGCACCTGCTCCTCGTACTCGTTAAGTGTGTTATTGACAGCTGGAACGGCACTAAAGAAGGATAACACAAGTTGTCTCACTCAGGTAGTTGTGGACGGCACTAATTTCCAGCACACGGGGAAATAGCCTGTCACACAAAACGGAGCCTGTGTATCTATGGTTACAGTGTATCTATGGTTACATGGACCTGTTCCTATGGCGACTGAAATGTTCCCTTCATATTGTTTGTTTTCTTCTGACTATTATCAGGGACGGTCAAAGCAAATTGTCACACTTGAAGGGCACTTCCTGACATTTGTTAGAGCAGCGAAACAAAGCATTACGAAGTCCGTTTCACGTTGGAGTCGATGGATTTAGAAACAGGAACACCTGTAGCGTGTAATGTAGTCAGTGTGAAGAAACTAATGATGTCACCTATCCGGAGCTTTTTGTTGAGTAATTTCATGAAGGAAATTAATGTGCATTTGCGTGTGCTTAAGAGGATATTTTAGGAGCAAAACAGTAAGAAATGTCAAGTCAATTAAATGGAGATATAGTCAAAAATCATGTGAACTTCTTTTGCTGAATTACTTTAATCCCGGTTTTGCGTTAAATTTCTGTGTTTTTATAAACTACACTAGTTTTTATACATTTTTATTTATTCTTTACTTTACCTGCTTTCTCATTCAACCTCTCAATCGTAAAGGAATGATAGTCTCATCAAAGACTTTGCCTATTAAACTATTTAAGGAGCAGTCTTCCTGATAGTGGCACAATAACAACTGACTTTATTTATTTTCCATCCTTAAAGAGGTGAATTCTGAACACATGAACTGGAGTCAGACTGCAGTGTGGTTGCTTTATAATAACAACTTGTATACCTTTCCCCGTCTTCTATGTGTTGGTCTCAGTGGTAAGACAGAGTATCAGGCCACTCATGGAGGCCGAGTGAGGAGAGCCAGCACATTCGAGAGACGGCCGAGCAAGAGGTACCCCTCCCGAACACAGTCGCTGAGCAAAGGTGAGTCGTGTCAGCACATGTAAAAGTTGATGACTAACAGCACCTACTTAGTCCTTTATGTGTGTGCCTGCACGTGTTATCATAGAGGCCACATACTGTTTTAGTTCATTGTAATTCAGGAACGCTTGATTATTTCAGAGAAAAGGAAAAACTGCAGCCTGTAAAATATTCAGCCCTTCCAAAAATGTCTAAAATAAAGTGCTCATTCAACAGGTTCCTTATTCTTAAGCAGGTCGGGTTTTTTTTTTGTCAAAAACACCCGCGGTACTCCTTAATATTCCCACCATCTGTGAGCTACAGTAGCTTTAGATGCCTCTAGAATATCATTAATGAATGATCAGGTGCAGACTGCAAACTGTATTTACTTCCACACACCTTTTATTTATTGGACAAAAATGAATGAAGATTCAAGTGTTGATAACAGTTAACAACATGTATGCAAGGAGTCTGGACTGAAAAACAGACTTACACCAGATAGAAGCTCAGATAAATGAGGATAGAGTGACAAATAGTCATATTTCCTGCTGCTCTATTTTTCTTCTCTCTTTCTGTTAGCTGCCATTTCCCCAGCCAAGCCGTCACATATCAGGTAAAATACACACAAACAACCACAAATACACACATGCACATTCATATTACTGTATTTGTGAGGACATTCCTTTTATTACATTCATTCCTTATCCTCTAACCTTGACCTTAATCCACATAACGGCCTGGATAATCTTAACACTAACACAAAAATAGCCCTGTGTAACAGAAAGTAAAATGGTCGTCACTTTGTAGGGTTTTCCTCACCTTGTGAGGGTACTTTGCTTGGTCTATACACATAAAGAAGTTAATGTTTTCAGTTGGTTTGATAATCTGCTGTCAGTGATTGTTGTCCATATTTTCCAGCTCTCACGCCAGCCCTGATCCCAGCCTACATCCAGTGAGTGACCTCAGATAACCTACTTTTAAACACACACACGCGCAGCAGCCACTGATCTGGCTCCGCTCTTGTGACAACATTTAATTTCGGCGTCTCTTCAATCCGTCTCCTCTTCTCCCCTCCAGTACCAGCACAACATTCCTATTGGCCACGAGCCGTGGCACCCGCCCCACCCGGCTCTCACACCTCCAGTTTACCTGCACCACTCCGGGGACAAACCATCACACAGGTAAGACAACCAACCACAGAGAGCAGGGTGTAGAGATACTCCAGGACATTGATTTTTAAATTGCTTCAAGAATGATGCGAGTCAGTCTCAGGGGTCCTTGATCAGAAATTGATTTTTAGACAAAGTCACTCATCTCACATTCCAAATGATCTGTTTTTCACCACACTTCATGTCACTCATAAACCTCACATGTCTGTGTTTGTCTTGTTTGCCTCCGTGTGTGTGTGTGTGTGTGTGTGTGTGTGTGTGTGTGTGTGTGTGATCCTCCATCTCCCTGTGATGTTCAGGCCTTCTTCCCAGTTTGCGAGTCCCGTGTCCAGTCATCCTCCCGCCCCACAGCGCACCAGCGGCACCTTCCCAGGATCGATCAGTGTGGTTTACAGGGATAAGGTCATGACCGCACTTTGACCTCTGTTTGAACTGGGAATCTGTTTCCAACCCAGACTCTTAACACTGAGAATTACACAGACTGGTGTCCGAGAGAGAGAGAGAGAGAGAGAGAGAGAGAGAGAGAGAGAGAGAGAGAGAGAGAGAGAGAGAGAGAGAGAGAGAGAGAGAGAGAGAGAGAGAGAGAGAGAGAGAGAGAGAGAGAGAGAGGCTCCTTTGATGGATTCAATGGGAAAAGTTGCCCCCATCATCCTCATCACCTCTGTCATCATCCATTTGTCACATCGCCTCATGTGTTTCAGTGTACGCCTTCATGAGATATCCCAAAAAGGAGCAATGGGAGAGACGTGAGGTGAAAGGGACGGGTGCAACAGGAAGTTATTTAACTTTGGGCCTCTTATCGACACGGTCAACAGTTGCATCAACAGCTGTGGGTGTGACACACAGCTTGTGGAGGCAATTAAGGCACTTTAAAACTGACCACCATTGTAATGATTGCTGAAATTTGCATAAAAAACCTCCTTTCATGTTGTCATTACTATGACTTACACCTAGAAATCTGTATATTCATGGGTACATCGCAAACAGGAACTGCTGATGGCTCATACGGAATACTTTTGATGGTGCCAGTTTGCCAAAATGTAAAGTTGTAGCTCACAGCTAACTCACTGACTAAATGGTAACGTTATATTTCCTGTTTACAGATTCCAAATCCATTAAATTGCTAATAAAATTAGAGCATGATTATCCTGCTGAAGTAAGAGTAAGAATACCAAAAATAAAAGTGACAAAATCCATCGATACTCATTTTCTTCGGGTTGTACCAAATATTGTTTTTTTTTGTTTTTTTGACATGACTAAGACTCAGAATGTCTCATCAACTTGTTTCATATACAGATATAAAGTGTCCAACTTTCAAAACCCTTGACATAGAGTAAATCACACCACTAAAACACAAGGACCATGTTTAATAGCTTTGTGCCTTGCTTTATTTGTGGACCTTTTCATGTAGTCGTGGCTGGTGTTTTAATCCTTCGACATGTTTACCACAGGATCACAAATCTGCCTTGAAGATAAAATGTGTCTTCATGCATGATAAAGCGTATGGCGCTAATTTATCAATATCACTTTAATTTGAATGAGATAAAGTGATGCGAGTGAGGTAATTCTCAACGGGTGGAAGCACATACTGTATGCTGGTTTAGGGATTGAGCTGCTTTAAGCTATATTGTTATAGTTCAGTGTGAAATAGATGCGTAGAATGTGTTGTTGTGCTTTCAAAGACAGGTTTTTAAATAAACTTTACATTATTATAGCAGGTTGTGAATTTGCTGAATCAACCAACTGTTTACAGAAAATGTGGCCAATGATTTTGCATTATCGTGTGTTGACTTACTCGGCTTTTCAAATAAACAATGTTTATAATTGCAAAGAAAAAAGTAAAAATCTGCAAAGATCTGTCTGACCTTCATTGTTTTATAACTTAAGCCCTCTTGTAACAGTCTTATACTGTCTATCTCCACATCTACAATGGTGTTTGTTGAATATTGTCTAGAACCTTGAGTCAGAAAGTTTGAATGATTAGAATTCAAAGAATAATGATTTATTTGAATATTACAGTTTGTGGAAGGGAAAATACTTTGATTGCATATGTTGTCTTTAGTTTCCCTCTGAGTGGTCCTGCTTCAGACCATCAGTTCAGCATTGAAGAGAATGAGAGTTCGTATTCTGGCAAGATCCACCACCATCACCGCCGCCACACACACAGCCAGGAAACGCTCTGTCACACACACACCAAGAACAGTGAGTACTCTCAGCCTGAGGGAGAGCCGTCCAATCTGTGATATGTCAATACACTGATGCTCTTTCCGTCCTCATCGCTGTATGAATCACAGAAAACATATTTGCCCAATTTGAGGCTAGATTTTGCTCTAAAAAGAATGTAACTATAGAAGATACCCTCTTGCTGAAGCCTCCAATAAGCTTCAGATAAACGTTGGAATATGGTTTTGCACAAAGGACTGCAGATTTTGGCCCAGTCTCTTATAATAAAAGTGCATCCTAAAGGTATCTCTTAATGTTCATGGCCAGTATGAACCAAAGGAATGATTACAGCAAGAAAAAAGCGGCTGACTATCGTTTTAAGACATTTTTTGTGTTTTGGGTGAACTGCCCCTTTTAAACACATTTTCTTGTGTTTTTTTCTTTCTTTACAATAAAGATTATTTTCTGTTTATGTACAAAAGCTTTTGTAAAAATGTGCCACTGTGGATGAAAATCAATAATGTAACGCATTCATACGATACACTTTTTAGACACGGACTTCCTCAGGTATTACACAAGTAGCCAAATGAGCCTGTTCATGCTAACGAATCAACGGTGTCCAAAAAGTAGCATGTCTACACAATAACTAATGTAGCCTAGAGTTCATTTTCTCATTAAACTTTGTGTGCATTAGAACGCCGAGCTCCTCACTGCCCTGGAGATGAGTTGGATGTCTCCCAGTCTCTGCACAAGGCTCTAGAGTCAGACGGTGAATCTCCTCCCTGGCCTTCGCTGCACGTCAACATGGACAACAAGGTCAGACACTGTCCCCACACACTGCTTCCCCATTCTGCTCACAGTAAGATCCCAAGTTTCTTTACTCCCTGTTCCCCTGCCAGGGAGAGGAGAAGCAGCTGTCTGAAAAGTCTCTGCACCCTCCTAACTCCCCGGCGATGCTCCCTGATCATCTTAAGTGTAACATCCTCAAGGCCCAGATGGAGGCGGCCTTCAGGGTGAGTACCAAAGCAGACTTCCACCTAACCATCAAAGTGTCCAGTGCAGTGTAACTAACACCGGTATCCTCTTTTCCTCCACGATGTAGAAGGAAGCTCCAACAACGCCAAGAGGGAAGAACTCAAATGAGACCTTTATTGACAGGCCGGTGCCCTCATCCTATCGTTACAGGCTTAAATATGTTTCTGCACATGTGTATTTAAGACTAACTCTCTATGTGATGATGACTCTGGTCCTCAGGTATCAGAGTTCATCCCAAGACTCAGCTGCATCCAGTCTGACGGCAGAGAAGACGCCACATTGGCAAGACCTCAACCCAACGCCGGAGGGGCTGCATCCCAAAGCCAACGTGAGCACCAACCGCAGAAAGCGACTGGTCAGACAGTTCAGCTTGTGAGTACACATCACCTTTGATTACTGTCTCCCAACCAGCACTTGAGCTTTCACAAGAGGAACGTTGCCCTCTGGAAAACAATACTCCACAGAGTACTTGAAGCAAAAGCAACACTGTCTCCGCTTTTGAAAAAATGTTATTCAGATCAATGTGCAGGTCATGTAAGTCATTTAGTCTCTCTCAACTTATCTCTTACGCAGTAACCATGAAGATGAAGATAATCTCCCAGAAGCACTTGCAGCAATCTCCTCCGAGAGTGCAGGAAAGTCAGGGTCTACCAGCTCATTGGACAAACAGATACAGCCGTCCATATTCCTACAGGTGCTCTCAAACACGCACACACACCTTAAAAATCCAGAGTGCATGTTTGTTGAATGCCTCTCAGCATTACTTGTAAGTAAACAGAGGAATGTCTGTTTGTGTGTGTGCGTGTGTGTGTGTGTGTGTGTGTGTACACATTGATGTTTATTCCAGGTGGATAATATGCCAGCACTGGAGCTGGGTATTCCATGCTGTCCCTCTCCTTCGCCTTCTCCCCATCTCTCCCCCTCTTACTACCATAGCTCCATTCCTCGCCTGGTCCCTTACCTTGCTGCCCATAACGACAGGTAACACACCTCAATTCTCAATGTATTTGCTAAAAATCTCCCTCCGGAGATCTGAAGTAAGGATGTGGGGGCATCGTGGTTGAGTGTTACCATACAACCAGGGCTGCAGCTAACAATTATTTTCATTATTGATTAATATGCGGATTCTTCTCTTGATTAATCTGTTAATAATTTTGTCTCTAACATGAGAAAACTAAAAAAACACAGCCTGAGGTGACAAATGTCTTGTTTTGTCTGACCAAGAGTTCAAAACCTAAATATATTCAGTTTGCTTTCATGTGTGACAAAGACACAGCATCAAATCTTCACATTTAAGAAGCTGGAACATGCAAATATTTGGCATTTTTGCTTTAAAAAATGACTAAAGCAAGAATTCTATTATCAAAATTATTGCCAATTATTTTCCTGTCTGTACACTACTGTCACTGTCCAATAAGGTTTTACAACTTCTTTATCTGTTACTTAGCTTCACTTTTTCTGTAGTTACGTCTCTCTCTCTGCCTTTGTAATGCAGAGTTGTCTTCCATTGTTATGATTGTTTGTATCGTCTTTATTGTTCCCTTTTGGCCTTTCATCAGTCTATTACCTGGTTACATAAATGAAATGAAAACAGGCACAATTGTGCAGACTTAAATCTTCAAACTTCTTACGACACGAGGTTTGTATCTTTCTATGTTTGTAGCGGAGAGGAAATGAGGTTGGACAGAGAGAAAATACTAAGAGCCCTCCTGATGACGGAGCTCTGAGACCTTGACCCCTGTGACATCATCACCAGGCGCAGCAGACCTGGCGTTTAGTGAGGAAAGTGGGAACAGAGGACCCAAAGTCGTTGGCTGCAATCAACATTTGTATATTTGCATAATACATTCAGCAGTTAAAAATATATATTTACATAAAAAGCAATTGTTATATATTGGCTTAATTGTTTATTTTAGAAGGACGGTTCTTTGTATCCATTAAACTGAAACTGTTGAATCTACAAGTGAGATAGAACAAAATTGATTCACTGCCTAACTGACTCCCTCCCACACACACACACACACACACACACACACACACACATTACAGACAAGATACATATGTGACTGGTGCTGCCTGCATGATAAATATGTTACATGATGAAATATTAATCTGACTTACTTTGGGGTTATGTTTATCTTGTATGTCACCGACACATCAACACTGTGTCCGTGTTCAGGCCTAAACTGTATTTCAGACAGCGACTGTTGAAGCATTGATCTCTACACTTTAAGTTACAGAGGCTGAAGTGAAAGTACATTTCAAATCAGTTTTTCAAAATGTAAATAGACATTATACTTAATACAGAGCAGGCTACATTCCTTATGTCAGATATCCATTTTTGAGATGCCAAAACATTTGCAGCATTTGAGTTTTAAGAAACTTCCTGAACCGAGTGAACTAAAAGTGAACTGAATCGACTCAGTGAAGGAGACGGTGAAACCGGATTGTCCTGCAGCTGCAGTCTCAGTTCACCCACTGGGAGGAGACATATCTGCGGTCACATCCGAGGACACTGATCCTGTACTACAGGTTGTCACGAGGAACAGATTGTGGATCACAATTCTTTACATGCAGTTTTCAACACAGGTCAAAATGCCAAAACGGATCTCAGAAGTCATGTTGTTGGTGTTAGCTTTTGTTTAAGCGTAACCCTGCTGCTTCACAACTTTATTTCATCTCTTGCTTTGTCACAACCACATGTGAGGTGACTGATGATCTGCTGCTGTACTATATGTGCTGATCGTGTTATTCCTGCCCACGGTTGGATCTTAATAAAGGTTACATCATCTGTTTTACAACTCTGTAGCAGCATCTTTGGTCTCTGCACTGACATGGGAATGTGGATCGGCCTCACCTTGCATGCCTTTGTGGTTAGTGTGCATGTGTAGGCCTCACCCACCCAGTGAGGGAATGTTGTTATTAAGGACAATACTGATCCATCGGTCTCTACACACCTACAGTCTCAGGTACAGCACGGTGAGTCAGTCTGTAATTGCACCTCAGTTCTTTCTCTCACTGAAGCACATATCGTGCAAGGCAAGGTGCACTTGAGAGACTCTGGTATGAGTTGAGGAATGGAAAGACGTACCTTTATCATGTATGGCATCCTCAAAGGCTTGTTTTTGACAAGTATGTTTATGAAACTATCTTTTTGGTTTACAGTAAACCTCGCAAGAAAATCATGAAATAAATGATAAATCCCCCCCACCTGCAAAGTAAATAAATAAATCTGACTATCTTCCCTTTAGCACAAAAATGACATATTCCTCCCCTTATAACAACTTTCAAACAGTCCCTAATATCTTTAGGGTTATATAAAAGCATAGATTAAATGTTACTTTAATTTACTCTTCTTGGACAAAAGGGATATACTCTTTAGTTAAATTACCTCCATTTATGTTTATTTCTTTCAGCTGGGCGACAATGAAAAACTGGAGTTGTGCCTCAGATAGGGAACCTTCTTGTAGCAGGTTTTATTTGCCAAGCCTGCGAAAGAAGGTAGAACCAAAGACCGATTTTGTAATTGAATGAAATGTTTTACCACTGTAGCTGTATCTGTGCTGTCTTATAAACCCATGAGGGTTGGGCACATTATGTGCATGACATGAATATAAAGAATTCAATCATATCCTTGAAATCCGTAATATACTTAACTCTAATTTATGCAAATTGTAATTTCAAACATTTTTTAAACTAGGCTAAAACTGTTGCACGTATGTCAGGGTTAACACTGATAAATTATGAATTTATAACTTCTTGTGTAATCACACCGCATGTGTCCAACAGTAGATTTCACATATTTCCCAGGTTCATGACCCCAGTCATCATGAAGTGCTTCGAGAGGATGATACTATCGCACATCAAGGACGTCCTCCCAGCAGACCTGGACAGCCACCAGTTTACGTAGAGAGCAAACAGGTCTACGGAGGACGCGATCTCCATCACACTTCATACGGCCCTGTCTCACCTGGAGCACCCTAACACATACGTCAGGATGCTCTTCATTGACTTCAGCTCTGCCTTCAACACCATCATCCCCCATAAACCGGTGCATAAACTCAAAAACCTTGGACTTTCTACATCACTCTGTTCATGGATTCTGGACTTTCTCTCAAACAGACCACAGAATGTCAGGATAGGGAACCTGACATCAACAACCACCATCCTGAACACTGGTGCACCGCAGGGCTGTGTGCTCAGCCCGGCCCTCTTCACCCTCGACTGCTCCGCCACATATTCCTCCAACACAATAGTGAAGTTTGCTGACGACACCACTGTGGTGGGACTCATCTCCAACAATGACGAGACACACTACAGACAGGAGGTCCAACATCTGGCTGAGTGGTGCTCGGACAACAACCTGGTCCTGAACACCACCAAGACCAAAGAAGTCATAGTGGACTTCAGGAGATCCAGGAAGACCACACCCTCTCCACTCTACATAAGTGGGGAGGAGGTGGAGAGGGTGGACAGTATCAAATTCCTGGGGCTCCACATTACTAAAGACCTCACTTGGTCCCTGAACACATCACACCTGGTGAAGAAAGCCCAGCAGAGGTTCTTCTTCCTGATGAAGCTAAAACAAGCTGGCCTGCCGGTTAACTTTTACAGAAGTGTGATCGAAAGCATCCTGTGTCAGTGCTTTACTGTGTGGTATGCCAGCTGCACAGCAGGGAACGGGAGGGACCTGGCCCGTGTGGTTAGAACAGCACAGAGGATTGTGGGAGTCACCCTGCCGGACCCGGACACTGTGTGTATGCTGGCCGTCAAACATCTGTACAGACATCACACACCCGGGTCACTCTCTGTTTATTCCATTACCATCAGGAAGGAGATACAGGACCATCAAAACCCGGACTAACAGGCTGAGGAACAGCTTCTTCCCCAGAGCGGTTTCCTCCATCGCCCCCCTACCCCCACCCACCACCCCACCCAGCTCACACCAGACAGTGCTGCGGTGATACAATTCATTAAAATGACACTTTAACTAAGCACATTTTTTACTTTGAAGCCATTGATGCCTGTGCCTTATCTTGTATATATTTATTTAATGTCTTGTTTTAAATAGTCTTGTCTTAAATGTTTTTATACACTTTTTAACTGCTGCTGTACTGACTGATGAGTCACCAACTTAATTTCGTTGTATGTTTTTTACAATGACAATAAACATCCTTATAAAAGTTAAACAGACAAGAAAGTATTTTGGGCTTTGTTGCACAGATACTAATGGTGTTGCTATGCTGGTTAAGGCAGCGTTTTTGTCAGTGGGAGAATGAGTGAGTGTGTTTAAAAGGGATCAAGTTGGGTGGGGTGCACAAGATTGTATTACACAATGCCAAATCTGCCCCGAGGGGGTCTGGCTTGGTTTTGTATGCCTTCCTTCTCTCTTCCCCCTTCCTGTTCTTCACTTTTCCACCCTGTTAAAAAAAAAAAAAAAAAAGAGACCATCCTCATGGATAATGTGTGTGTCTGAGTGACAATAGTGTCTTTACCATCCTGTGTGTGTGTATGTGGGAAACACAGATGTAGTCACAGGACAGTGAGAGGGCGTTCCCACAGTTTTGCCTTGAGCTACATTCTGTCATCAGACAACTCCACCTGTGTGTTTGTGCTCCTTCACAAACCCTCCCAAAGTAAAGACAGCACAATAAGTACACAGCGAGGTGAAGGGTGAAATGAAACACCTGAAAGCGGGCAGACTTCACATGTGGTGTTTATTGTTGTTTCAGCATTGCTCAGGACGAGCACGACTTTAAATTCCCACTGTAGGAAGTGTGTACAGCAACATGGAGCCCGAACAGCAATTTTGCAGGGCACAAATGGCAATTAAATTCACAAGATACATGTCAGAGGGTGTCCTTCATTTCCTTTCTTTTTCAACTTTCCATCTATTCTCCAAATGATTTCGTTACCAAGAGAAAGTGGGAAGGGTTTTCTGCAGGGAAACCAGTTTGCTCCATTACATCCCCAGACATCAGCGTAGATGGTGGAAAGAAGACAAGGGAAGTGTGATGGACTGATGCATCTTTAGAGATTCACTCAGTAAGATGAAAGCTTGTGACACGAGTCCTCTTGAAGAATGTAACCCTGTGGTTAGGTTACAGAGAACTGGGACTGTGCTCTGGTCAAATGTGAGTCCAAAACAAAGGGCAAGACAACATTGGTATTACACAACATGGAAACAGACCCATACAGGGTACATGAGAAGGAAAGGAGGGGGCTAATGAGTGCGAGATGTCACATTTTTGTAAGTGAAGCCTGGTCCAAGGATCAGACTATCTGACAAGCTCACAGTGTAACATAAATGTTATCATTCAAAGATACTGCTATTATATTCATTAGTAGTCTTATTGATTAGCAGTGCATTGATATTTGGCATTATGTAAACATCTTAAAGTTGTACTACTAACTTCTTCATGCACTAAAGCTTCCAATACAATAACAGTGTACTGTATCAAACATGTATAAACATATAAAATGTATTGCATAAACAGGTGGAGTATTAAGACGCATCAACACAGCCATGCATAATACTCATTTTCATCTCTTTCACACTAAAACACACACACACGCACACTTTCACAGTCATTCTTCTCTAGTTTGGCTAGCAAATATATCATAGCGATTATAATATAACATGTTCAAAAAAAAATCTCTATAAAGCTTTTAAAATATGCAATGTGCAATATAAGACAAACAACTGCTATTTTGGCTAAGGCCACAATGATTTTGGTATAAAATACATTAATTTCTGTTCTTAAAGATATAAATAACACATCTAAAAGACTATTTAAAAACCTAAACAATACATTACAAATCTTTGACATTTATCAAATTGTCACATGACCTTTGTAAATCTGTGACCCTACAGCAGGGTCAGGTCCAGGTACGGCCCCGACGGCTTGGTCATAAGAGCGGGGAGGGACATGAGAGCAGCATCACCTCCGCTGGACTGACCAATCAGACTGCTGCTCAGGAGAGACATAGACTCCGCGGGACTCTGGAGGGGGAGAGGGAGAAAAGTTTGGAATGAGAGAGAGAGAAAGAGAAAGAGAGAGAGAGAGAGAAAGAGAAAGAGAGAGAGAAAGAGAGAGATATTATTCCAGTGTAACAGCGTCAAACACAGGACCCTTACACTAGCACCATATATTACCCATCACCTTCTCAGCCACCTGAAGGCTGCACCTGTTGTTACCTATTATTTCACTACACCACCAATTGACCGCTCGCCAAGCACCGCCCCCTTAGTTGCTGTTGCTACGCCTGTCAAGCTTTACATTGCACAACACAATGATAACTGCGGCAACTTTACCACTTAAAAGTTACAATCTCTTCGTTTTGTGCTCTTTGGCAGCACCTATGACGTTGCAGGTGTGTTTTTGGATTCAAACAGTTTTATTTATTTATTTATTTTTTTGAACGTTTCATCGTCTGCAGTCATCACTCTTGTCTTTGTTCGGCCATGGTAACCGTTTACTCTCAACGCTAGCAGAGACTGGGAAAAGAACTGTAGGCTACACAAAAAAAAATAAATACACTACCATCCAAACTTGTGAGATACAGAGTGCAACTTTTATTAGAGACCTATTCACACCATTACGGCATGTGGAGAAATCCAAAGATGACAGGCCTGCTGTTCCTTGTTACGGTTGATTGGACAATCACTGTTCAGAGGTGGGGCTTAGGGAACGGTCAATTAGCCCTCTTGGCTATTCCTGTAGCCCATAAATAACTTCTTGAGAGGACAGTAGTAGCCAGTATTAGATAAAGCAGACAATTAAATACAAAACCCAAGGGTTGATTAAGATCCAAGAACTTTCCTCTAACCACTCAACCCAATCCAAATTGTGTCCATTGTTGCTGACGTGTGTGGTTAGTGGAAAATTCCCTGTCTACATCGGAAATGTCCCTCTTGTGTGGAGCCCTGTAACCCCTGATGACCAGTCAAGACCCAAGCCACAGCTACAACCACCGACTAAACTCAACCCCCCTCACTGAGCCCTCAGCCAATCCTTACCTGGCACCTGCCTCAGGCATCTTAAATACACACCCATTCTTTGGGCTGCGTAAGCAATGTCCCGGTCGGGTCGTGAGCGTGCAGAGGCCCGTGGGCGTGCATGAGAGCATCCTCTGGGGCATACTGTGGTGTCATGAAGGGGGAGGAATAACAGAGACAGGGAGCTGAGTGACAAGCAACCATACTAACCTAAAGGTCACATGGACCTGTAAACTCCAGCATGGGGGTGAAAGAGGAGTTTGTTACTGGGAGAAAAATACTGCACATTCTCACTCCAAGTGTAACTCTTAATTTAGTATAAACTATTGTTGATCATATCCCTGAGATTCTTCACTCTACTCCAAGTTTAATAAGGCCTGAGTTCCTCCAATTCAAGTCTAAGCAAGCAGCAGAGCATGTGTGACAGAACAGGGAGGGTAGACAGGATAAACTAGTTTGATGGCCTCGGGGCAAACACAATGGATGCCTGACAATACACACCCACAACAGAAGGAAATTTGAATACACTTGGATCCTGAACTCAGAAGGCACACAGGATTTGTATGCATTATTAACTGTATTAATAAAGATGACTAAGCATTAAGGTTAATTTGTGGAGACTTGTCTCTTACCTGGTATCCCTGCATTGCATTGATGAGTTCTTTAACTCCGTTGCCGTTGTAGGTCAGACCTGGCATACGCATCAACCCCCCTGGGGAGGAGAGGGAGGCGGGGGAGGGGAAGAAACCTACGGTGTTAGGTGAGCCAGGTGGACTAGAGGAAGACAAGAGAGAAAAAAAAAAAAAAATAAAAAAAAAAAAGTACAGACCGTTATCATGAAAATATAAAAAAAATAATGACTTGAAAGCTGCATGTTTCTCAGCAAACAAAGCACACGCATACAGCAAGACTGTGAGTCACTTTGGGCGTCGTCTATATAGGTTTTCTCAATGACAGAGGGCTGACCAGGGAGAAACAGCGGTCACTAAAGTTTATAAAGTACTCCGATACCACCGTGTTCAGTTATTAACTACCCTTGTCCCAGCCTTTTCTCTTTGCCGAGAGGCATTTTAAACAAACCTGTTCCTCATTTTACAAGAGTATATTTTAGTGGATTTGGACACAAATTAAAGTAAACTATAATTATTTTGTAGCTAAGGCAGTCCAAATAAATTGTTGAGAAGCGTTTGACATAATTTGTGTCATTTCACTATGAAACTTTGGGAATGTTTCACACAATTGCAAGTCAGCGACAAAAAAAGTGAGTTTTTAAAGGGCTCACCAATTCATAACATGTAATTTGATACAATTTCTTGAAATGTCTCAATGCACTCATGTTCACTTCAAGTTACCAAAAACATACCTATGCATACAGAAGGTTCAGAAAATCAAACAGGTAAACAATACCAGTCTATTTGCTTAGTCAGCAGCACACAGCTTGTAAGTAAACACTGTCTGACAGGATTAGAGCTAGACGCCTGTCAGCTCTTGAATCTTTCTATAATAGTCCTGAAGTGGTTCATTTCTTGTGTGATTACCATGTCGAGTGAATTTGCAAGCACATCTGATTTGAAAGTATATATATATATATATATATATATATATATATATATATATATATATATAGTTAAAATATTTTTTCTTGGGTGTTTTGCTTGAACCAAATCCTGTAATTTCCAATTTATCTATATTCTGGAGCATGTTACATCTAATGCTGTGATCTTGGTAAAAATGTATCTCATCATTTATTCATTCATGTTTGAAAACTTTGAACCATATTTTTATTATGATATAAATATGCAGAAAGACAATAAACAATAGTATTGAATGTGTCACAGCATGTGTCCGTTTCTGTTCATCTGTAACCATAGAAATAAAATATATGTTTACCTGGGATAGTAGGCCGCGTAGTTCATGTATAGCTGAGCTGAGGCGGGGTAGTAGGCATGTCCTGGTGGTAAGGGTCGTGGCGCCAGCAACATCTGACCAATGGGAGGGTAGAGGGCAGCAGCTGCCTCTGCAGACATGACAGGTTGAGCAGGGGCGAAGGAGTAGGATGGTGGAGATAAACCTGGAGAAGAGAGGACAGAAGGAAAGACAAAATACTTACAAAAAGACAAAACCTAACAGACATAGAGAGTCATGATGGTGAAGTCTGGTCATTGTTTGTTTCTGACAGAGGCGCTCATGCAAATGTACAAACAATGACCATCATTACTCAGCACCCGTGTCTGCCTGACATGTTCTGCTCAAGAATCATGAAAACGTCTCATTATGTCCTCACTACCAACCAAACATGTCTTGCCTTGAATCCCTGTGTTGTATACTTTCCCTCGTGTTATTATCTGATCATTTCATATCAAAACAATTCACAAACATTAATCCTCTTTTGGAAAATGAGGGGAGCGCACCAGTGCACATTTATGGTGAAGGACTACAGACACGGCTACAGACTACAGACTAAAGCACATTTCTACGCACCAACGTTCAGCTCTGCCCACCTTCCCAACAGCTCCACTGATTGGACAAGCACAGGCACACCTGTGGTGCGCCGGTCTGCTGAGGCCAAATCCCACAACCACCACTACCAATCTGATAAGGCCGGAGAGTTGTAAGCCGTTTTGACATATTATAGACTACCGTATTTTCCGCACTATAAAGCGCACCGGATTATAAGGCGCACCTTCAATGAATGGCCTATTTTAGAACTGTTTTTATATATAGGGCGCACCGGATTATAAGGCGCATAGAATAGAATAGCGTCGTAAGCGTGTCTCTTGAAAGGTGCCATTTTGGGGTCTTTATACACACAAGTGGTGTTGGACTAGGAGTAAGCACAGTACCGGTGTTTACCGCGGTGCGGCTTTGTAGTTTACCAGTCGTACTGAAACATTTTGACAGAGCGCCGTGTACAACCAGTATGGATCAACCAATTAACCAATTGATCCATATATAAGGCGCTCCGGATTACAAGGCGCACTGTCGTTTTTTGAGAAAATTAAAGGCTTTTAAGTGCGCCTTATAGTGCGGAAAATACGGTAGTTGTCTTGCTTACACTTTTCCAACCCTATTAGAACTTTATGATCTTTGAACTTTATAAAGTGGAAAAATTAAGAATGAGTCCCAAACATGCCGCTGACAATCAACTACAATCAGAATGTGTGAACACAGGTGAAAGGGTAGAATAAACAGTTAACATGTGGGGTTTCTCAGTGCATGCAGATGGGTAATTGAAAATTGAAATAACACTAAATTACAAAGAGGTACCACACACACACACACACACACACACACACGGTCAGATCAGATGTCCCCTACCTCCCACAGTACTAGATTGGAGAAAACCCAGAAACCCTGCCCCTCACGGCAGGAGCCCACTACCCTGCAGTCCCGAAGCACCCCCAGCTCCCAGCAGCACTTACGTCTGGACTTACATGGCGGCGGACTGAGCCCTGTCCCATTCCTGCTCCGGATGTGTGCATGTGCATGTGTATGTGTGTGTGAGAGTGAGCCTCCCATCAGCACCAAGCCCATCTCCTCTGTGCTGCAGGGGAACACCTCCACGTAGCGGCTGTTGGCCCCGCGCTGGCTGGACATGACATGCTTGTGGAGCCGCTGTGAGGCCTGAATAGCCCGCTCTGCTGAGGTCAGCTGGATGAAGCAGTCACCTGACGGACGAGCCTGGAAACAGAGACAGTGAGAAATTACTCTGCAGCTTTGTGTCAGAAAGCATGCAAGTCCATGGGTGTGTCAGTGCGGTTATTGCCTGTACCTGCTGGTTGAGGACCATGTGCACACCATGTGGTCTGATATCGTGTGTAAACTCGCCCAGGAAGGTGAGAATGTCCTCTATGCTCGCTGTGTATGGCAGCCCCCTCAGCCTCAGGCAGTCCCGCATACTACCAGGAGGGGGCAGGAGAGACAATTGGGGCAGCATTGACACCAGGGGGGCAGGGGCCACTGAGATCAGAGGGGCCGACGAGTACCGGTTCAACACCTAAAACACACACACAGTTAAAAATGACATACCCTGCCAGTCAAGGATGCAGAACTGATTCAAACTGAGTCTAGTTCAGGGAAGACTTTCGAAGATAATTTGTAAAAAAAAAAAAAAATACTACAATCAAACACCATAAAACATACTTGCTATCAATAATTAAAATTCAAAAATCAAGAAAGTGCGTACATACTGACACACATGCAGCATAGGCCAACTTTTAGCGCACAACTTGTGTACAACAGCAGTGTTTAAATGTGTGTTGAAACGTCAGTTAGAAGCTTGCTGGTTTGTTTTTTCTGGAGGGGACCAATAAATCTCCTTAGTCTGTCATGCGTAAGAGCATGAGGAGAAGCGTCTGCATAGATATGGTTGCGGGTTGTGTGCTTATCAGCCCGTGAAGATAAGAAAATTAGTCCACAAGAGAGGGAGAAAGACTGAGGAAGACCAACAAAAAAAAAAAGGGACTAGTAATGTTTCACATTTGTGTTGAGGAAAACACCTTGCTATGCAGGTCCCCACCCATAAGTCCTACTTTAATGATTCCTACAACTACCAGAGGATAAAAGAAACACACCCACACACTGTCTGTGTCCACACACACAAACAAAACTTAATACAAAAAGAAATGGACACATATAGAAGACTTTCTACAAGCTAAAAATTAACACACACACACACACACACACACACACACACACACACACACACACACACACACACATATATGCACTTTTCCTAGTACACACTGCACAAAGAAGCACACCCACATGCAGACAGACACCCTGCCGTACCTGTTGGACCTCTGCTGCCGTACTTTTGAACAGCTCAATATATCTTCTCCCAAGGATTTCCTTGTGTTTCCTCAGAGCACACTGGGCGTGTTCCTCACAGGCAAATAAAACAAAAGCATCGCCAGTGGGACGGCCGTCTGGATAGCGAACAAATAGGATGCCATCTTTCCCTCCGCTGACCGGACATGTCTCTTTGAGATCCTCCTCCGGGGAGAAGAAGGTGAGCACCTGCTCGTGTGTGGCGGTGAAAGGAAGACCTCGCATCCTCACTATGATCTGGTCCTCACGGGACAGGAAGATTGCTACCTCATTGGAGGTACCTGGCGCACACACACAAGGACACACACACCTATTTAACCACAAGTACAGTATATAAATAGAAATGATCACACAGTAGATTAAGACAGAATTAAGTTTTCCTTCCTTGAGCAGCACTCTCGATGGCATATTTTCAGGACTTAATTTGGTCAAACTATATTGGGCACAAAACACCTAACCTAATTTTACTTGATGCCTAGTTTTGCTGCTGATAAGGTAAAATACTATGTAGTACACGTGGTTATATCTGCTCACCTCCTGCTATCTTCAGGAAGTCCTCTCCTGAAGCTTTGTATACCTGCCATTAGAAGGGAACAAGACAGAAACAAGGAATTATTGTCACTTCAGGTGTAGCTGCAATGAAACAAGGGAAACCGCATAAGAGATTAGGTTCAGGTAGCGTGGCTTATTCACTTAACTAATAACAACTAGTAGGGTTCAGACGGGTTACCTCTATGTATCTGTTGCCCATGTGGTGCTTGTGTCTCTGCAGTGCCAGGTCTCTGTGTTCTTCACTGACAAAACGAACAAGCGCTTCTCCGTTCCTCCTCCCCTGAGCATTAAGACACAGCGCAGCCCCTCCTCTATACAACACAATGTACACACTGTTACAGAGGATGTTAAACCTTATGTCAGCAGGAGGTTTCAATATACTATATATCATGTTGACCGATCAATACAAGTCCTTCATAAGTGAGAGTGCCGTTAATGTAGCTACACATACTTGGCAATGTTGAGTCCTCTGAAGAATCGAGCGATGTCCTGGTCAGAAGACTGCCAGGGCAACCCTCTAGCTCTGATGACCGTGTTGTCACACACTTTCTCCATCTTACTGCTACACACACACACACACACACACACACACACACACACACACACACACACACACACACACACACACACACACACACACACACACACACACACACACACACACACACACACACACACACACACACACACACACACACACACACACACACACACACACACACACACACACACACACACACACACACACACACACACACACACACACACACACACACACACATATTAGCACAGCAGGAGTGGATGTAGTATATTTCAGAGGCAGAGAACTAAAAGTATATTTATCTTGAGCAAATTTTACTTACCAAGTGCCAGTCTCAAACTTCTCACTAACTCTTTCCTGGGTAGAAAACGTGTGGCCTAATGGGGAAAGCATTAGAGTTTGGTTTCCAAAATTAGATCAGAAATCCGACCACATAGCCAAAACTTATTTTAGTACTTTGTAATCAACATGATAATGGCCTCAAGTATTTATTAACTTAGGATTCCTTTTACAGAAATCAACACAAACAGCAAATCACTTAAGGGCTGCAACTCACAATAAATGTCATTGTGGATGACTTTGCCTTTTATTATCTCTATCTATTGAGTGATTGTTTGCTTGGCAGAGAAGTCAGAAAATGGGGAAAAGAAAATGATATTCAAATATCCTGTTTTGTCCAACCAATAGGACATAATCTAAAGATATTCAGTTTACAAGTATGTAAGCCAAAAAAGGCAAAAAAGCATCCAACATTGGAGGAGCTGAGACCATCAAATAATTGGCATTTTTGCTTGAGAAATGACTGAAACGATTAATTGATTACCAAAATACTTGCTCATTAATTTTCTGTTTCAGTTCCATTTTCCTTAATTATCCTTTTTTTGCCTTTGAAGTTGCACACTTTTCTTATCTGCCCTGTAAACTAATTTATGTTGAACTAACTGACAAATCCCTAATGTTTCACTTTTGTGTAAAATCACATATGGGACTCACTTAATGGCTCAGAAAGCAGGGCAAGGACAATGCTGCCCATAACCTGGACCTGCTGGACTGCTATTCCTGCAGGCAATATGGCTGACGGATCCTGTGTGGTTGAGGGGTCCCACATAGCGGGCACATCAACAGGTATACTAAGAGCTGAGGAGGAGGCAGTCAAGGAAAGCAAACAAGGAACAGCCAAAGAAATAAATAAAACAGTCTTAACAGTTCGGAGAGAGCAAACGGGTTTTTGTATGTACAATGTATGTTTTTGTGTGACAATGGAGGAAAAAAAAGAAAAAAAAGAAAAAAAAAGAAAAGAGAAACAAGAGAAACTCACACAGAGATGTTAGTTATCCTGTTCCAGTGGGTGTGTGCGTGGAGTTTGTCCTGTTGGCTGAACACACACTCGTTCACCGAGCGCTCAGCAAGGTGCTGCCATTGTTTCCCTATTTGCATTTCAAAACCTCTAGTCTTGCAGCCAACACCCCGAGGCTTATAAACTTATAATGTGTGTGTTGTGTGTTTCTGAGCGATGTGTGCTCAAAAGATCAAGCTGAACATGCAGATAAATAACCATTAATGGTCTAAAATACACTTAAACATTAAATGCATTACATATAATGTATTAGTTCACAGACGTTCGCTGGCGCACCCAATGTAAACAGCTGACATATTAAAAGGATACAATCTGCCATGATGTGTACATTCAAAGCCTTGAGGTCAGATGTGGGGAAGTGCTTCTTGAACTCTTTCCGAAGGTCAAAGAAAGAGTAGAAACAGTCTGGGACCAGGATGTTCTGGAGGGGGAAGAAGTTAAAGGAACGGATGTGAACACGAGGCCAATCGACAGCTGCCGTTTTATTGCATTGGTGTTTGCTCAAGCCATTAGATTAATCTCTGTGCAACTCTTTACACAGGTTTAAGACAATTCCATCCGCCTCATTGTGGAGGTGTTGTTTCATGTGCACAAGTATGTGCATGGGCGTATGTCATTAAACAGGTTTGTGTTAGCGGCTCTTTCCTCGTGACATTAAATTCAACCAGGAGCACAGTGCTGACACAACACATCCCTTTGTGACTGTGTGAGCTCTGAAGGTTCCTGCAGCGCCGAGTGAACATCCGCCCTGGCTGCAAGGCGTTCACCCATCCAGCTCACTCACCTTGCTTGCAGCCTCGGGGTGAATCACTTGGCGGATGTGAAGGGGCCCGTCTGTACACAAACACGCCGACGTGCCTGCGCCCGCGCTGTTCACCTCGTTTGTCAGTTGTAGATGAAACTGCAAAAACAGGAGCCAAACATTTAGGAAAGAAATTAAAACAGTCGTAATAAATCCTCACGCAGCAGTAATAATAACTATGTAATAAAAATGCTTATTTCTAATGACTTCAGTGAGGTTATTACCAAGTTTAATGCGGTCTCAAGACTTGTAGCTGTGGAGACATTATCTGCCTGAGATCTATTCTCCTCTTCCACGCTCTCCTCCACCCCATCCTCCATCTCCTCCTCTTTTTCCTCAGTCAAGTCTGAGAGGTCCGGCTTAATGAGGAGCTCATTCACCTTGCCCAACTGGTTCAGAGAAGAAGAAAAAAACACGTCAGTCTTAAAACAGAAGCCTCCCTAGAAACTCACAAGCCGTAGGCTGCTACGATAGCATTAAATGTCGGTAATATAGAGCTGTATTACATTTATATCATCCCATAGAAGAACAACAAAAGCAGGAACTCTGTTTGAACACCTTGCAATGGAGACATCATTAGGAGAATATATCTGTCCATTATACTGAATAACTTCAGAGCCTATTTTGAGCTCATATATGTTTACTCACCTGAGTCACGGCATTATTATAAATGCCTGTCGTTTGTATTTGAGTCTATTTCCTACTAGTGTTGCCCTGTTTACCTGTCCGCTCCTTTATTTATCACTACAACACCTGCTTTAGAATAACATTAACTAAGTGTAATAAGAAGTCTATTACAATGTTTTACCGTTTTGTTCTTTACATCCACGAGCTGCCAAACCAACTGCTCGAGCTCCTTCTCGTCAGATCCCAGCAGCTCTCCGCTCGCGCCAGATGTGGCGGTGAAAACCACCACCAGGTAGTCTACCTGTGCCGTCATCTGAACACAAACAGATCCAAAAAAAAAAACCTAATCTAATGCTGCACAAAAGTAGGCTAAAGGACAGTAACTGAAGATACACCGGAGAGGAGACACATGCAGGAGCCACGAGGTATAAACACCTTTACTTTGACACCTGAGCGTAAAGGTGAGGTCCGTAAATCCAAGTTTCGTCGCGTGTTGAATTTTACGTGAATCCTCCCGCAGTCACCATCGCGGAGTAATGGCTGAACGTTCCTCGTTTTTGTAAAGCATCTACCTGTGTGACCACGTGACTCTCGACCTGCCCCCTCCCTCCTTCAGGTGGTTTACTGATTAAGACGTGGCAGACCATGGAGGATACCGTGGATATCTGTACATTCTCATGCATAATACTTTTCAGTATTTAAGTAATTTAAGTATCTTAATGTATAACAATTTACGGGCCCCGGAAGGTATCAAGGGTAAAATGGTTAGGCTACTGGCCTTTCTAAGGAGAATAAAAGTAATGACACATCTCGTTGAAAGGTTTAAGTATAGTGACAATAAAGGACACCCAGCAAAAATATAACACATTTGTATTTATAAAAATGAAATGAAATCCACGCAAAAATATTGCAAGAATTAAGTGTTTCCATATAAAAAGAAATGATTAAATGCCGGAACATTTATGAAGCCTGTAGTGTACCTAGTTATACTTTTACGTTTATGTTTAATTTCAACTCATTAAATAATTTCTACATTTCAAAAACTATTATTAAGCAAACAATAAATACACCTGAAACGTACACTGACCGCAACTGTCTTTTCACCCTCTTTTCATTGAGAAACATGAACATGCTATTACAATATACTATATTATATGGTATGGAAATATGAATCATAACTTATTATAAGTGGTCATGTAGGCTATTATCTTCCATCACTTTAACAACAACAGGAATACAATTACTCATAGGCATATTGCTAATATTAATATAAATAGCAATACTTTTTGATGAGGTAATATAATTTAGACATAAGTGTTGCTTTTTTTATCTTTAGAGTAGGCTAATATTAATATTGTGTTATGTTAATCAATTTCTTATGCATGTTTGTTTGTGTTTATGTCGGAGCGCTCGCGTTGTGGTTGATCATGCTCCGGAAGTACTCGCCAACCCGGAAGTGTACCATCGGCCCGATGGAGAGCAAGAAAGCGATGGCGGGGGACACTTCAACCGAGCTTCTTTTTATAGATACGTTTAAGCACCAGAGTGCAGAGGTAATATATCTCACGCATTACCACCCTCTCATATATTAACTGTAGAGCTGTCTGCATTCAATACTCATATCGCGCATATTGAGGAGTTTTGAAGATTGATGCTAAACTTCCAAGCTAGCGATGTCAACATAGCTAACATTAGCAGTTGTGTCGTGGTTGTTGCGAAAACGTTGCAATTCCCAGCTTTTATTGCACTACACACTTGACTAAATCTACACATAATTGTACTAAATACATTATTTAAATGTGATTGTATTTACATAATCCTAGCACGCCCCGCCGCTGTTGTTTATTGCACACTTGCGCATTTTGTTTGTATGTCAGCTTAGTGGCTAATGCTAACTGTAAGTCTCGCAAAATAGACTGTTCTGGTCTGTAGTATCAGTTTTGGTTCGTGTGGTTACTGAAGACATTTATAATCTCAATGTTTGTATTAATTATGATGTTCAATGCTCTTCAGTTAACCAACGTGGATGTGGTGCGGTTTCCTTGCGGGGTGCTGATCACAGAAGTGCGGGTCATTCCTCCAGGGATCAAAGCACACAGCAACGTACCTGACAACAGAGCATTTGGGTAAGAGCAATATTGATATCTCAAACATGAATACAGTAAGTAGCTAGTGTATTAGGTCCACCTATATCAACGAAATGCAGTTTATTAAAGCAACCTTGCAATAAATTAAATTATAAATTATACATTATTTCTTCATATTATGGAATACAGATTGTAAATCTGGTAAAAAAAAAAGAGAGCATTGGTATTGTAAAGCTCTTCAGTATCAGCAGGTACCCACTCAAGGTATCAGAGACAGAAAAGCTAGATGGCTCATCCCTTGTTGCCGGAAATCCTTAACCTCATTGCCAATGCTAGCTCGCCTCTGGATAAGTTTATTTGCTACAGATACCTGAGCTGTGTGTGGGTAGAAAAGTATTTTGACACCTGAGATTCATTGTTGTGTGGATCTTGATTCCCTCTGAGCCTGTTGGGTATGTGTGATGTAATTTAACTGAACGAATGGGCTCAGTGCTCATCAGTGCACAGACCAAAGCAGGTCATGACACTGTTGTGTAGGGGTTGTAACATTATAAATATAATCCTCTATCAGGGTATATGTCATAATATGTGTCGCAGTATTGCTATACAGTTGTGATGAAGTGAATTGAGTCAAACATCTGTTAAGGTGATTATGAATAATGCCTGTTTTGCCTAGTTCAGCAAATTAAATAAAAATAAAAATGTATATTGTCTCATATTACACACATTAGTTGTTTATTGGATAAACCTGTACAATCTAATCCAGACAAATACAACTGTTCTGCCATAAAGTCTACTTTTTAAGATGCCATTATTTTTTTAGCTTTTTGTTGACACGGTCACACAGTTGTTAGTTGATTTATATGTTTTAGCACTGAGGTCATAGTTAGTGCTGCTCATATTCTTCCCCTTCTTTTGTGAGTAAGGACAAAAATAATTTAAATTGCTCTCGATATGATGCAGTCCAGTACAACACCACCCATAGGATCATAATAATAGACATACAATTCAGTCTACACATTTCCAACAGTGACAACAAATACTGAACATTACAAATAAAATATTTTATGGCCGTTGTATTTGCATTGCAATAGATTGTACAGGTGTACCTAATAAAGTGGCCACTGACTATATTGTCATAATGATCGCCAACTCCTATCTTGATGTTTAACTTAATACTCAATAAAGTTGTTTGGAGAGAAGGAGATTGAGCCGTGTGTGTGTGTGTGTGTGTGTGTGTGTGTGTGCGTGTGCGTGTGTGTGTGTGTTTTCCAGGGAGACGTCACCTCATGCCTTCCAGTTAGAGCTGTTCTTTAATAATGCCAGCAAACCCAACAACCCCACGTTCCACAGACTGGGCAGGTCAGAATGATTTTCCCTTCTCCTTTTGTTTCTGTGTTACTTTGAACCTCTCTGTATTTCCTGGTCATGTTTCAAAAGTGCTTAAGATGCAGATGTCTGTCTCACCTGTAGAACCAGTCGTGGTAGCATCTGAGCCCTGTTCTCAGACCAGAGCGGTGCTTGCGTGTGTGCACCTGCACCCACCCATATTCAAGTCTCTTTGTTCCCATGCTGGCTAACTGGTCTCTCCAGAAACTCAACCTCGCCCACAAAGTAGCTGAAAGTGACACACAAAACGTGTCGGTCCTGGTGTGATGGATGAAGAGTGGAATGATTGAGTCCAACATTTTTATTCTACCTTCATAATAACAGAGGTGTGCATAGTAGCACCCGAGCATCGACTTGTATTGAGAGGCGTGTATTGTGTAAGAGTTGTTGAAAACTAAATACGACACACCCAAGTTATTATCTCTCCTGGGAAAGTTGGGAGTAGTTTTTTTATTTCTTTAAACCAGTCTGGTTGCTATTTTAAGATTCTTCCAAATGTCAAAAACTAATTTGACTGAAATGTTTGTGGACAAGAATTGTTTTTGTCAGCTGAGGTGATAATGGGGATATAGATGATCTAGATAACCATGATAATGCAGTTTTGCCTGTTAAGTTTTTCATGGCATGTTGCCTTTCTGTGACACAAAGTAAGACAGTATGGGTGTGTTGGATCACCACACAGTGGCTCCCAGGCCTGTCACAATAACTCATTTTGTTGGACGATATTTTGTCCCAGAAACAATTGAGATAAACAATATTATTGTTATTTTAAGACCATTTTATGTTAATGATATACTAATATCATGATAATGCAAGAACATCCTAAAAGAACAATTACACTTTTATTAATATTCAGACAATTGGAATTTGAACAAAATAGGAAAATGTCCAAAATATATAAAACATCAATCTGTTAACAAAAATGTGTAATGTCTGCGCAATGCCCAAATCTTACAATAATACAAACAATAACAGGGAAACCCTGCTGCTCCTTCTGGCATCATGTTGGCTAAATGTTGGTGACATTGTCCAGGCTTTTTGATTTCTGACCTCTTAAAATTATACCATGTCTACTTTGGAACACTTATAAGTCAATGGGTTATGTTTTAAGTTAAGTTTTTTTTGAAATCTGAATGTAATATATAGAGGTCTGGGGAAAAAAAAAAGAGAGAGAGAATTTTGCACAGCATGAATGTGTTTTATTGCATGTGTGTGTGTGTGTGTGTATATATATATATATATATATATATATATATATATATATATACATACATACATACATACACCGGCAGGTCTTGAAATATCTTTAAAAGCATTGTCACTTGGTGACATGGCAGATTTTCCTTCATTAGATAAGAGAGAGGTGATGGGGAATGAGAGGAGAGAGAGATGGGGCATGATCAGAGTGCTCTTTAATCATAATTATGCAGCAATATTGTGCTATTTTTTAAAGAAATGGATCAGATTGCTGCTAAACCTTATTTAAATCTCATGCTATTTTCAAACACAAAAATGTCCGAGATGATGAACAAGCGTACGCTAGTTCAGGAATTTCCCTTTGTGAATATTTGCACTAATGTTTGAATCTTCCCTGTGTTGCTTTCTGCCGTCAGTCTGGAATATGACGAGAACAAGTCCATCGTGTTCAGACCCAGTGGAAAGGTAAACGGTCGTCCACAAACAAGATCATTTGTATTTTTCTTCTTTTGATTTGCGAATCACTAAATGGCTTTTTTTTTTTTTTTTTTGCATGCAGGTGAACACAGACGGCCTGGTGCTGCGCGGCTGGTACACCAGTCTGACTATAGCAGTGTACGGGACAGCAGAGCGCTCCCATGGACATGACCAGTCCTCACCCCCCCCTCCTCCACCCCCACCCCCCCAACAGACAAGCGGGCCCAAGCGGCTCATTAAACAAGGTAACTAACTGAAGCATCCAATGAACAGGTTATCTCTTATTTTCCCTAATTTGCTTGTTATGATGTCAATCTATTGTTTTGTTTTTTTAGAGTGGGAAAAAGATGAGCAGTACAATGGTAGCCCACCCAGACCAGCACCCAGAGGGCCTCGTACTCCACCTGGGCCTCCGCCCCCGGATGATGACGATGAAGAGCAGGTCCAAGTGACGGGTAAGAACTGCAAACATCCGTCACGTTCTGTCTGACGCTGTTGATCAAAGAGACACTGCTGTAGTTTAAGCATCTGTCAGGTTGATGCTTCTCATAATTAAATGTTGCATCAGTGTTTCTCCTTAATTCAAGGGAAAGAAAATTTCACATTAGTCACCCTGCAATCTCCTTGTCAGTGTCCAGTGTTTTTATTCTGTTACAACAGAGGCCGACTCTATTTTTAGCACCATATGATAAATTACCTTTTTATTGTTTTGGATGTTTTATCCCATTTGCTTCAATCTGTGTACTTTACACCAGAATTGGTTTAAAGTAAAGGTTATTTGTTTTTAATCAAATGTTTCCTAAATAGTCAGTTAATTTCAGTACAATAAGAAAAGTAACATTATTCTCAGGTACCCCAGTGTTGCATGGTGTTATGGTTTTTAGTGTATTTGAAAACGCTGACTAAGTGTTCTTGTACAGGTAAAGGGTACACCAAGTTCACTGTGTTACGTTACATTTCCCAAGCACGTCTCTGCATGCCGATTATCTCAATGAACTGAAAATAATGAAACAGTGGCTGCCTGCCAGGTGAGAAAACACATTTTTAAACAACTGTCACGCTCGGATAATGGCTGGCCTTCATGAAAAGTATAAGCATTGTGTTAAAACATGCAAAAACACAGGCGTTGAACCGTAAGCTGTTTTGCATTAGTAGGCCTCTACTTCTCTAGATAACGTGTAGTTTGCATGTTCGTATGTTCCCTGTGGGGATGTAAGGTGACCTGTGGCCCTCCGGTCTCCCTTGTGACATTTACAGTGGGCGTGGTCAAAGAGGAGCCGAGCGAGGGCCGCGACGACTACCTGGAGGCCGTGTCCCCCGAGAGATCGCTGCCTGCTGATGAACCGTACTCGGATGCGGAACCAGAGGAAGAAGGGGAAGAGGAGGAGGAGCAAGAGGAGGAAGAAGATGCACGGACCGAGGGGAGCGTTCCGGAAGAGGACGAAGAAGTGGAGGAGGAGGATGAGGGTGAGGACGAGGAAGAGGAGATGGAGGAAGGTATGGGGAGTTACTTTGTGAGAGTAGGATAGTCTGCAATCCCAAATGGATGCCCGGCCCCTGAACCCCTTGGTTCTGCAAACTCATCAGACTCCCTCGGTGGGGGGGGGGGTGGCTGAGTGACAGTTGGGCAGAGTGTGAGCGCTCTGGCATGCTGCCTCCATCGACAACCGCTGGGTGCTCCAAACTCTCTGTGAGCCCGCCCCCAGGGCTACTCTGAGGGCTTATGATCAACATTCATAAGCTTGTCATGTGGAGGTCTACCTCACACATCCTCACAGCCATGGCTGATGTTTGTGCTGTAGTGACAGCCAGCATGTCAAACCTAACCCAGCATGTTTGGAGTGATGAAGCGAGAAGGTTTGTCTGTGTGAGTTTGTGTATGAGCAAGGGGAATCTGTAGTAGCCGCTGGCCTCCTCATTTTCATTAATTTCTACACACGCATTTCATGAACGGTTGAAGAGTCTCATGTATTTTGTCCATAATAGAGTCATTGTTGTCTTTCGTCTCTCCCGCCCTTCCAGGTGATGACGGCTATGAGCAGATCTCCAGCGATGAGGACGATCTGGATAACGGTAGCTTCAAGCTGCCCACCTTTGACATTGACTACACTCCTGAGGACCTGGCATCGGTCCCGCCCGTCCAGTACGACCCGTACGAGAGAGAACTCAGACCTCTGCTCTACTTCACCCCTCCGTACAAGACCCGCTTTGACACCCAGTTTGAGAAGGCCCGCGTGGAGGAACCCAGGGACCCGGGTGGAACAGAATCACCCGCAGGCGGAGAGGAGGCTGAGGCCGTGGTCCAGCTGAAAGAACTACTAACTAGTATTGGAGATGACAGAGACGCCCGCTGGGTCACGGCTCTGGAACAGGCACATGCACTCCTGGCCAAAGGGTTGGCTTATTTAATCAAACAAGGTGAGGGCGAGATGGAGGGATCTGTTGGAGTTTTAGTCAAATGGGCGCTCCAAGCTCTGAGTATGGAGATTGCTCTCACACAGCCCATTGCCCTTAATCTTAGACAGTTGAAAGCCGGTGCCAAGCTAGCGTCACACCTTGCAGAGTGGCCCCAGGGCCTCTCGGTGCTGCTGCGCGAAGGGGCCCTGGGTGTGCTGCTGGAGTTGGTTCAAGCCGACCATGTCTCCTCCACACTGAAGCTGAATATCCTGAGAGCTCTGGGGGCTCTGACCAGCGCTCCTGCTGGTGCCGAGGCCTTCCTACGTACTGTAGAGTCAGAGAAGAGCGGCTATCAGGTGAGCATCACAAAGTATACAAACACCGTTTCATTATATACAGATTGTCTTCTACATTTCTCTCGCAGGGATGCCAAATCTAGAGAATACGAATACAATGAAAATTCTTGATCTGACATGCTGTATGTCTTTATAGCGTTTAGTCCAGCTGTTCCTGCGTGAGGAAACAGTGAGGGTCATAACAGCTGGCAACACCATATTGCAGAAAAGCCACATGTATGAGATACTGGTCGACCTGCAACGTGCAGCAGCAGCATGGAGTGAACCCCAGCAGGTAGACACACACACACTCTCACACACATGTTACTGCCAAAGTCAAAGTACATTTTTCATGATTATCATGACATATCATTCTCAGGAGGAGATGGAGGATGCTGACATCCCTATGGAGGAGGAACCGTCACTAAGCTCCTCCCCTGTGAGCGAGGCAGAGCTCGATAGGCTGGCAGGGGTTTTGGAGGAGTTACATCACCTGCTAGAGACGGCCCCTTACTGCATGGTGCAGCCCCCTGGAAAAGCCTTCCCTACTACCGCTAGAATAACAGGACCACAGGAGAGGGACGATCCGTACCCAACACTGTACAGGTACACTTCACCTCAAACCTCACTATATAACGTCGAGTGTAGTTTGGATTTGTAATAACGCATTTTCTCCTTTCTCAGGTATATGCATGCGTGCCATTTCCTGGAGAGCACCGCGGCGGTGTTGTCTGCGGCTGCAGCGGTCGGTCACTTGGGGGTCACCCAAGCCGTTCGAGAGCTCCTGCGCTTCCTGTCGCTCACCCAGTCGGGTCTGCTCTTCCTCCTCGCCCAGCCCACTCCCACCAACCTGCTACTGCGTCTCCTGGCATCGGTGGCAGAAGCCGAGAGCGAGGAGACCACCTTCACGGGGGGAGAGGGAGGCGTGTCGGGGCCAGGGTTCGGCGAAGAGGGCTTCGGCATTTGGCTGATGCAGGCGCTGCACGCTCTGCAGGGCGTGTCGGAGCTCATGAGCCACGTGGCTGCAGGAGGAGACGGAGGAGCCGGGCTAGAGGAAGGGGACAATGCGGAGGTGCTGGGAATGCTCCACGCACTCTACCTGATGACCTTCACGCAGACTGGTCGCAGCGCCGTGGCCCACATCCTCAGCCTGGACAACAACCTGTCGTGTCTGGTCACTCTGCTCCAGCACCACAGCAAGGACGGACAGGGGTACAGCTGGCTTTTCCTTCTTCTTGTGTCTCTTTCTGTGTGACTTCAGGCGCCTGTGTGTTGATTTACGAGTACTTCTCTTTGTGTCTTCTTTTCTTTAAGTGAGGCCAAAGCTCGCAAAGCAGTGACATATAATTATGCCTGTATGCTGGTGTTACTGGTAGTGCAGAGCTCTAATGAGCTGCGGACGATGGAACAGTATGCTGCGCCTCTACTCGCCATCGCCAAGGCTGATGACACCAATGCCAAGTTACAGGGTAAATGTTATCAGTGTTGCATGAAGCTATCATGACATATGTGACACTTTTTGTGTTTTTTTGATTGTTAATGTTTTGTTCTTCCTTTGTTCTTCAGAGCTTAGCAAGTGGCTTGAGCCTCTGGAAAAACTTCGCTTTGAGATTGGCAGCATTCCTACACTCATAGACTACATTAAACAGGTACGGGTCTCTACCTCTATATAGACTCAGCTTCACCGAAAAGTCTGAACTGCTCAAAGATATTCCTGCTGTGTAGCATATTTAAGGCTTTATGCAAATAACAGCGCTATAGGTCATTTTAAATGTATGTCTTCTCTTGACTTCAGAATCTGGAAAATGTGTTGACGGCTGAGGGAACTGGACTCGTCACTGCTCTCAAGGTCCTTTGTCACATCGCCTGCCCCCCACCTGCTGTGGAGGGTAAACACACCAAACATGATTTTTCACTCTTTCGGTGGTTACATCATCTTCTTACAAGTTGTTGTAAAGAAAACAATATATATATATTTATATATTATTAAAGATGCAGGCGTTTTCCTGGCTACTACTGGGTCAAACACTCCACACGGTATCTTTAAGATGCAAAGCTGGTTACCGTGTTCATTGATGTCCACTGCAACAGTTACAGAAGAGACAGCTGTTCGTCACAGTGTTTTCCTCCTTTCCACAGGTCAGCAGAGGGATCTTAAGTGGAGTCTTGCAGGGGTCCAGCTGTTTTCCGGCGAGGGTCTGGATATGTGCGTGCGTGTTTTACAGAAGCTGTGCAGCCTGTTGCTGCAGCCGTGGCGCGTGCACGGACACATGGGCCCCACGCCGCAGCGCTGCATGATCCTCAGCATATGCATCGGCACACTCCGATTGCTGCGCACCATGCTGATGGAGCTGCTGCGCGGGGGAGCGTTCCAATTCAGGGACACTCGCGTGGCCAGCGTGTTGGTGACGCTCCACATGATAGTCTGCTCCATCCCCGCGTCCGGACGCCTAGAAGGAGAGGAGACTAGAGTGCAGGCGCTCATCGTTGACGTGCTGCTCACCTTCACGCAGGGTGTTAATGAAGAGGTGGGTGAACGAGATAAACGTATGTTTTGTTTAGCCAAGAAATATGGTGCAAAAAGTCTCAATTTGTGGGTTTTGTTGTAGGTGACTCATACAGAAGAGACGCTGGCCAGTAACACATGGTCTCTGATGCTGAAGGAGGTTCTGGGCTCACTGCTGAAAGCTCCTGAAGGTGTGTTCTCTGGTTTGACGTTGCTCTCTGAGCTCCTGCCTCTTCCACTGCCAATGCAGAGCACTCAGGTAACTCATCCTATCCTACTGGTCGCCCCATCTGTCCCGCACTTAATTCTGATGGATTGAAAATGATAAAACATGAATCGATCTTTGTCTCTGAAGGTGATATCAGTCCAAGATGTGGCTGTAGCCTTAAACACGAGGAAGCTGTGGAGCATGCACATACGGGCGCAGTGGAAAGTGCTTTCCGAGGCGCTGAGGTGCGTGTGCGCCACCAGCTGCCCTCCTTTCCTGGCCATGCTGAGGAGAATGTGTGTGCAGCTGGCGGATCTGTCGTCACCCACCGCACTACTCATCAAGAAGACCCTGCTGGAGCTGCTGCTGGAGGAGCTGCAGCCGTGAGTGACAAACACACACACACACACACACACAAGCAGTTGTTTGTGTTTATGCTCTGAATTGTATTTTAAGTGTATGCGATGTGTTCACTGCAGGGCGGAGGGGAAAACTGTGTGCTGGGGCCAGGTCCTGCGTCTGCTTTCTTTGATGGATGCGCTGGTGTCACAGAAAGCTTGCAAGAGCGCAGCGCTTCACCTTCTGTCCGGGTCCGTGTCTGGAGATGAACAACTGGCCGATGTGTTCCCCTTGCTGCTGTCTCTGTTGGTTCCTCCAGCTGACCACTCCCTACAGCAGCAGCAATGCAGCGAACTAATGGGGACAATATTACTGTCACTGTGTGACCAGGTAAGCAGTACATGAAGGTAAAGTGCAAATGTAAACGAGTCCTTACAGGAAAAAAAGGCAAAATCTGAATCTCCATCTTCACCAGGACATTTCTCTGGTGGTTTCTCCGCCCGGTGAGAGCTGTGTGTCAGAGGCTGAGCAGCTGGCCAATTCACTTCCAGGGCGTGAGATGATGCCGTTGGTGTGCAACGCCTTGTTGGAGGTTTTGGGGAATTCAGAGAGCAGCGTCCCACTCCTCCTCACCTGTATCAGGACTTTGACATTCCTCACCGAGCACGATTATGGACTCTACCACCTCAAAGTGTAAATGACAACTTCTTCTTGTTTCTTGGCATAACCACTGTCTTTCTTTACAACCTCTTCTCTTTCTACCTGGCATAGCGTCCCCTTCTCAGTCAAACACCACTTTGACTGAGTCACTTCATCTTTGTTTCAGAGCTCTGAAGAAGTATAGTCCTGGTCTATGCTCCATGTTGAAGAGATTGGTGTTGAACTTCAACAAGGACTCAGCAGATCTGCTGTCGGCTCTTCTTGACTTCCTGAGACAGATCCTCAACACAGAAACAATGGTCAGTACCTGTTTTTTTAAGTTTTCATGCTTACAGTTATCATAAAAAAAACGTTACGTCTGAATTTGTAGGCGCGTTGGAGGTGCGTCTAAATGACTAATTGTGCAGGACTTTGCATCTCTTGCAGAGTTGAACATAGTATGTGATAGTTGGATTTTATCGTTGAATCTCTCTCTTGTAATCCAGTGTGTAGATGAGGCCCCAGGGTCCGGCGAGGAGTCCGTCTTCGCTCCTCCACGGCTGCTAACGGGCTCTGAGATGAAAGCTCTGCTGCAGTGGGAGGCGTCCGAATCCCATCCGCTTCCGACTTTAGAGAAACAGATTACGGTACAGTTCATACACTTTGTGTATCGTTTTTGAAAAGTCAGTGTTGATGCTGCCTTGGCATTTTAACTAACTCTGTAACTCTTGTGTCTGTAGAAACTATGTAAGGAAGATGATTCATTGGAGACGATGTTGGAGACCGTGGTTGTTCTGAGGCAGACGCTGGAGACGGCCACAGACGCACCTCCTGCAGCCGACACTGAGCCCACTCTGCCAGCACCCGAGGCCCTCGCGGCCCAGTTTAATCACAGGTACATACGTCAAGTCATCAATCACAGGGAGGCACTCACCATCCCAGCCAACCTGTCACAGATGATGCACTAAAATATGCCTTGTGCATCACTTTTGTTGAAAGTGAGAGGAAACAACTGGATGTGATCAAAGGCGTATCATTCCTCTGTACGTTGTTCTCTGTAGGACGGTGTTCCTCCTGTCAGAAGCTCTGGATGAGCAGCTGAAGACTCTGTGGTTCTCCCCGTTCCAGACTGATGACATTGAAGCAGACATTGATATGGTACGTGTTTACATGCTCTTTCATCACACTGTGGCAAAAACTAGAATTCAGATTTGTTTTTGCTGAATTCTCTTATTTTCTCTTCAATGCATTGTAAATCTTACAAAATCCAAATAATGAATAATTACTGCATTGCTACATTTACTGTACTGGTGTGAAAAACTGGTTTAAACCAGAGGTATTTCTAAACGTAAGACTTCACTATGGATTAA
Organism: Anarhichas minor; assembly: GCF_050575085.1. Classification (NCBI taxonomy): domain Eukaryota; kingdom Metazoa; phylum Chordata; class Actinopteri; order Perciformes; family Anarhichadidae; genus Anarhichas; species Anarhichas minor. The sequence continues at coordinate 3,656,727 of NW_027466487.1, read as the reverse complement.
CTCACGTTAAGTGTCTTTCTTGACCATGTACAGTTATGAAGGCCTGTGTCTGTCTGCCTGTGGATGGACAGTATGTCTGTAATTGCCACTTTGTGTGTGTGTGTTGCAGGTGAAGGTGGATCTGGTGGGTCTGGCTCAGGAGTGTTGTCCAGAACTGGACCTGAAGGCAGAGCTGGAGCGCTCCTTCATGTCTGAGCCATCCTCTCCCGGTGACAGCAAGGCTCCAAAAGGCTTCCGACTGGGCAAACACAAGCATGAGACGTTCATTACAAGGTACAGTTCCAGTGTTTTTTTTACATTTGTTCTGTATTCATTGCAGAGAACTAACATCTTGATTCTTGTTTTAATCAACCGACTGAATGTTCACCTCGTGCTCGTCTCTGCAGCGGTAAATCCGACTACATTGAGCCTGCTAAGAGAGCCCACATCATGGCTGCTCCTCGCGGCCGCGGAGGTCGAGGAGGCTTTGGACAGAATCTCTGCCGACCCCACGATATCTTCCGCCAGCGCAAACAGAACACCTCCCGTCCTCCCAGCATGCATGTTGATGACTTTGTGGCGGCGGAGTTTAAAGACATTACCACGCCTCTTGGACTTTTGCCTCCTAAACGGCCCCCCAAGAGCTCCCCTAAACCCCCCACCAGAGGACTGTTCACTGGTAACAGAGGCAGAGGTGCCTTCCACAGCCAGACTCGCTTTTTCACTCCCCCACAACCTAAAGGTGTACTGCTGTCAGGTACGTACACACAGTCACTCCACCCTGTTGAGTCAAAGGTTTCTTGTGTTCACTTGATAAGACCTGTGTTTATGGTCCTCCAGGTTAGTGTAGTTTCAGCTTATGTCAATACATTATATGTATAAATAATGCTCAGATTGTCTCTGTTGTTGATGAATACCATTACTAGTGCAACTCAAACATGTGACGGCACGGATAATATCACAGAAAACTAAAAATGATCTAATAATTGGTTCTCTTTAGTTTTGGTGGCAGAGAACATGCCATTCATCTTTGTGTTACTACTAAATGTTACAATTCATTGGCTGTATAATATTTGCCCAGATAGTACACTGCTAACATTAGTATACAATGTATTTTTTACACTATTTATGTGCGAACGATAACTGAGAAAACTCAGCATGAGATGAGATGAAACCTCTGAAAAATAGCTAGTTAGTGAACCTTGAGTTAAGATGGTGTAAACAGTGTGTAGTTGTAGTAGTAGTATTGAATTTGGGCACACTGCAGTTCAGAGCCACCTGTTGGCCGACAGAGGGAGCTAATTGCTGTATTTTGGTGCTGTAGGTAACTACACTCGCAGAGACGGAGGCCGTGGTTCCTCGTGGAGCGGCCAAGTTCCAGCTATCACTCACAGAGGAACCTACAGTGAACCCCGCGGAGGCCAGAGCAACTTCACACGTGGACCGCTGCCCTCCAGACAACCCCCAGCAAGTATGAAGCGCAGACCAACACACACTTTTTGTTGATTTCTCTGAATTTCTAACAATGAACTTTAAAATGATGGTTTTTTGTCTGTTTTTTCCTCCGTCTCTGTCTGTCAGGTGCATATCGGCTTGCCCCACGGGACAGACCCCAGAGGGGAAGAGGAGGCGTCGGGCTGTCTTGGCTCAGCGGGGGAGGAGGCGGTGGCAGCGCTGGAGGAGGAGGTGGTGGAGGTGGTGGAGGAGGAGGAGGTGGAGGAGGGGGGAGAGGATCTCAGGGGAGCAAATTCAGTGGTGGGGGAGGGAGTGGAGGTGGGAGGGGCAGACATGTTCGCTCCTTCACCAGGTAAACTCACCTGGGCAATGACTGCAGCCTCTCACGGCAACATACGGACCAATCAGGATATTATATACACACCGTCTACATGGAAACATGGTGGATGATGTCGCAATGGCGTAAAGACTCTGTGTTGATGTTTTATGTTTTGTTATCATGAGTTGTATTCGGAGAATAAAGGTCATAGTAACTAAGCTTACACTTTTGATTTCAAGCAGACACCAGATGAACTGATGCAGACAGTAACTACGATCATCCATCAAACAAGCTTTCCTCAGAGAATAAAAAGCAACACTTGAACAAATGTTCCACTGAACATCACTAAAAGGACAAAATTACACCACGCTGAAGGTTCTTTGGGCGCATGACAAGAATTTAGTGTGAAAAGACTACAGTACAGCCTGAGGTGGCCATTTTAAAACAATCTTCAGGAATAGTTCCTTGTGTTTAAGGACTGAAAGTTGTAAGAAAGGTAGTATTTGTGAGACAGAAAGGGCCCCAAAATACATGCCTTTGCCAACTGCAACACTTCCTGGTACCCACACTAATGTCAGGTTATATTGTTGGTGCTGCATGCAGTCCTCCAGTCACGGTGGAGACTCACATCCAAACGGTACGATACAGTATAACATAAAAGCTATGCTACCTGGCGTCCAAGATTTTGATTTGTATGCTTTGTTTTTCATACATGAGACTGACAAACTTATCAAAGATTACACATAGTTAGTGAAGAATGATTGTCAACATTTTAGGTTAAGTTAAAATACATTTAGAAGTTCTTGTTTAACAAAGTTTTTTTCAGGAACCATTTAACTTTTCTAACAGAAAACACTGCATCAGATGGATAATTGAGGAATCTAGAAATAATTTGATCAAGAAAATTACTTAAAGTAACTTATTTAATTAAAACCTGAGGGATAAAAAATCCAAAAGACATTATCAATGATTTGTTTGTGCAGATCAGATCTGTGGTGAGTCTACAAAATTAATTATTGTCTATTGACTTTTACATAAGCCGACAGTCAAAAGACTCTTTTAGTTTGTAAAATTACACAAAAAGACATTTCAAACAAAACATATGGTTCATTCCAAAGCAGACTGTTTTTCTCTCATTCAACACCTAATTTACACACTGATTTGATTAAAAATAAATCTAAAACTCAATCCAAAAATAAAGATTTAATCCTAATCTCTCACTGGTCCAGTCTACTCAGATGACCGTCACCTCCCGACTCTTCCTCTTGATGCAGTCCAGAGTCAGGCTCCTGGTCCCGCCCTTGCGCGTCCCGTCTCCCAGCTGAGGTGACGGAGGTGGACCAGATATATTTATAGCCTGAGCTGAATGCAGTGACAGACTGGAGGCGTGTAAAGACGCCTCCCTCTGCTTGTGTCTTGTTTGCTCCGAGTGCAGCTCCCGCCCAGATGTTTGCAGGGCTCCCTGGTGCTGGTCCCTGGTTGGCTGCTCAACCGGATGCAGACTCCTGGTTGGCTGCATGTCTCTGAGGAGCTCCAACAGTTCCCTCTTCTCCAGCTCCGCCTCTGCCAGCTCCTGTCTTCTCAGGCGCTCTGCTCCTAACAAGGCTCGCATGTCACACATCACACAGGACAGCTGACCCTGCACGGAGAGGACACGGGATCACTGAACATGCATCAACACGGTTCACGGCAACTGTCTGACTGATGTTAGGTCCTAAAAGTAGTTCCTCTTTAGAAAAATGGACCGAAATATAAGTACGATTGAAAACAGTTTGAGACAGACAGTGTAGATAATTCCACTTTAATGAGGGATAAAAAATCCAAAAGACATTATCAATGATTTGTTTGTGCAGATCAGATCTGTGGTGAGTCTACAAAATTAATTATTGTCTATTGACTTTTACATAAGCCGACAGTCAAAAGACTCTTTTAGTTTGTAAAATTACACAAAAAGACATTTCAAACAAAACATATGGTTCATTCCAAAGCAGACTGTTTTTCTCTCATTCAACACCTAATTTACACACTGATTTGATTAAAAATAAATCTAAAACTCAATCCAAAAATAAAGATTTAATCCTAATCTCTCACTGGTCCAGTCTACTCAGATGACCGTCACCTCCCGACTCTTCCTCTTGATGCAGTCCAGAGTCAGGCTCCTGGTCCCGCCCTTGCGCGTCCCGTCTCCCAGCTGAGGTGACGGAGGTGGACCAGATATATTTATAGCCTGAGCTGAATGCAGTGACAGACTGGAGGCGTGTAAAGACGCCTCCCTCTGCTTGTGTCTTGTTTGCTCCGAGTGCAGCTCCCGCCCAGATGTTTGCAGGGCTCCCTGGTGCTGGTCCCTGGTTGGCTGCTCAACCGGATGCAGACTCCTGGTTGGCTGCATGTCTCTGAGGAGCTCCAACAGTTCCCTCTTCTCCAGCTCCGCCTCTGCCAGCTCCTGTCTTCTCAGGCGCTCTGCTCCTAACAAGGCTCGCATGTCACACATCACACAGGACAGCTGACCCTGCACGGAGAGGACACGGGATCACTGAACATGCATCAACACGGTTCACGGCAACTGTCTGACTGATGTTAGGTCCTAAAAGTAGTTCCTCTTTAGAAAAATGGACCGAAATATAAGTACGATTGAAAACAGTTTGAGACAGACAGTGTAGATAATTCCACTTTAATGTTTTAAATGATTAAAGTCTATAAAAGTATGTGTAATATATATATATATATATATATAGTAACATTTCCCAGAAAACTGCCAATGAAGATTATGTGATATGATGAACGTTTTTGTTTCTAATGTATTTTTTTACATTACGTACTAAAGCTAACAACTACAGTTATTTGTCCTCATACATAATGAGGTTATCTTATGTTTTATATGCTAAATCAAGTTCTGCAAAGAAGTACCTTGCCAATAGATGGAGTCAAGAAAGAAAGCACATGTATGTGTTATTTAAATGTATTACAAAAGATGTATTTATATATTACTGTACTCACTACTAAGTGTCTTTTACTTCAGCCCTGTGGTTGTCACTTTAAAAATGGAGGCGTTAAATACATCAGAAGGACTGACTGGTCACCTTGAGCTCCTCCACGTCATTCTTCAGCTGCGACTCTTTCTGCACCATGTGTCTCCTCTGAGAGTCCAACCGAGACTCCATCTCTCGTCTCACCTCCTCCACCTTGCACAGCATCTCTGCCCTGCCGTAAATATTCAGTGAGACAAAGTTACGAACTAATGTAAACTAGAGCAATCATCCATTTTGATCAGGATTGAAGAGAGAGATGACATTTTCACAACCACACACCTGAGCATCTCCACTTCTGTGCGCAGCTCTGCTACACAGTTATGCTGTGATTGGTCAATGGAGAGGAGGGTGTGGCCACAGCCATTGTGACACTCCCTGCTGCGGAAGTTACATTCCGACAGGTGAGCCACCAAACCCCGCCTCTCCACCTGCAGAGAACAACCTGATGGGACACAGAAGGGTAGGCCTCACATGAAGCAACCTTGTACTCAATATGTAAGTGTATCTATCTTTAAAAGAAACATTTTACTAAAGTAAATTTGGTTTGCAGAAATAGCTTTAAATAACAAAGCCACAGTAGTACACACATGAGTTGAAACGGTAACATTTCTCAAGTAGAAGTGCAGTCACTAAGTTACTTATACACACATTTTTCCCGTCCCTGAACATTTAGACCATCCCAAATTGTAAACTGCACTCTCATCTTTAAATCAAGTTCAAAAACTTCTCACAGATCACAGCAGTCATAGACATATCAGGTTAAATGTTGTGTAAAACTATGTTGCTGATGTGCCTGTAGCACTTAACACTGCAAAAAGCCACACTGCATGCACACACCCTGTAACTATACCTACCACAATGGTAACATACGTACTCTCCACCTGCCAATGACAGGTCACAGACACATTGTGAGCACAAGAGCACACGCTTGTATATACATACACACGTTTAAATTGCTCATTAAAGAGTGATGGAAAGTTGACCCTGAATGCACTCTTTGTGAGGTCTGTGGGAGCTGAATAAGTCCCATAGGTGCACTATGAGCCACCTGTTGCACCCACAGGTGTCACGTTACCTTTATATACCACACATCCACAATGATAACCATTTAATTACCGTACAAACACTACTGATAAACATGACAAATGACACATCGCGTGAGCTCTGTTTCATACCTGTGTTAGAGCAGGAGATGAAGGCAAACTCACACTCATCCTCGTGTGTGTGCAGGCTCTCCAGGGAGCAGACCACCTCACAACCCTGCCCCGCATTCACACAAAGTATCTGCAGGCGGTTCAGGTCATTACGCATGTACCTGTCATTTAAAAAACAGCATCAGAGACATGAGGGTTGGGCACAGAGAACAGTAGACATGTGTGACCCCACTGGATAGTTGTGAAAACTTTAGAATAAATGAAGAGATCATAAAAGACACATGCAGAGACAGACCTGTACAGTGGTTTGAGACTGCCCACGTCCAGTGGAAGTCTGTCCTCAGGACAGGAGTGGTGATGGACCAGCCAGCTGCTGATGCAGGCGCTGCAGTAGGCATGTTCGCAGGGTGCCTGGAGGGGCCGCTGCAACACGTCTCGACACACACAGCACAGAAGACCCTCATTCACATAGCCCACAAACCGCTCCAGATCATAGCCCATCCTACAACCACACAGACAGATTATACAAACATGAGAACCACATAGTGTTGTCTCATTTGTTTCTTCTTTTTTGTATTGTTGTCTTTAACAATAATGCTCCCTCCTACCTGACAAAATAACTTCATCCACCTGTTTCTTCTTCTTCCTTTCTGTTGATGTCCACTTCACTTGTTCCTCCACAGGTGACCTTCCATCTTACCTCTGAACTACTACTGTGGTCTTTCCTTCCTCATGCTCTCTCTTGACTTGTTGCCCCATCAAGGTGAGGGTCTCCTTTCCCTGAAAGCCCTCCCCTACCCTTGGGAGTGCGTCTCCATGGAGAGGTATCCCAGACAACCGCGGTTCAGGTTCACATGCAGGCAGCTGTCAGACGAGATCAGATCAAAGAGACAGAATTACAGGAGAACCCCGAGACACACCCCAAAAAAACAGATGCATTCTGCAGTAGTGTGTTTTCCTCACTGCCTCAGCGATAAAGCTAAAGATTGTGGTGCCTTCAGAGATTACCGCTGTCCTTCAACTGTTTCTGTCTCTGTTAATGACCCATCCTATCCTAGGTTTCTCTCTCGCTCTCTGGATGTGGGATTAACATGGATTACACTCTCTCTCTCTCCCTGATTGGATTACAGAATGTCAGATGACACTATACTGTCAGACCACAGAAATCAAAGAGCAATCTAAACAACTGGACTCATCCCAGTCCTGTTATTTTCTATGAACTTCAATGAACTCAGTTGTGAAAGAAGTATTCAGACGCGACAGCAGTAAATAAATGAAAGAGCACGTGTGTCCTTGTGTGTGTCTGTGTGTGTATATGAGTGTGTGAGAGAGATACTTTAAAAATATATATATTTTGTGTATCAAAAGTTAAAGTATCTTGCACCATAGTGTAAAACTGATAAAATACATTGTTTAATACTGTTTTGAATGCTCGTTATTTTTTGATATATGTCAAATAAATGTAATGGAGAAAATGTGTAAGCATCCATTCAAATACTAAAATAAAGTATAAGTTTCTCATAATAAGGTTTTTTTCACAGCACCCATTTTTACATGTCGTTGCAGAGTAAACACAGGTGTAATTAATAATATTAATTATGGCCCTGTTCCTTATAGTTGGCCCAGGGCTCTGGTATTGTGCATGCTGGCTCACACAATAAACAGAATGTCTCCATAATTATTATTTTTAACAACACCTGTGTTTACTCTGTACTTTAGCACATGTAATTGAGTAAGTGTACTTTCACCAACACTGTTCATTGAAAAAAAATAATTATATATATATAAATTAATATGATCAAAAGTATCACATCTAATAATCATATGTAAAACCTCACCAACGTCTAAATGTTTCACGATTTTATTGTCCTCATATTATTAAAGTATTAAAGTGAGGTCACCACAGTAGGGTACTAGGTGTGCTCGATTAACAGCTCAGGGATTGACGGGGTGCGGGAGTTCAGTGGGGATGTGAAAGGTAAACTACTATGGTGTTAAAATCAAGCGCACCCTACTCGTTCTGACCACGCCCACTGCCGGGTTTCAACCAATCACGTTCTTCAAATCATTCAGCGGGAGAACCCGAACAAAATCGAGAGTTAAAGGAACAAAATACAACACGAATTATTTTTTTTGGGCAGATTTCAGTGACATGTTGTGACCTTAAATGTTCTTATCAAGCTTTTAGTTCACCCAGGTATGTATGACACGTTATCAAACATGACATGTAACGTTACACCACCGTGTCAGCGGTGTGTTGACGCTAGCGAGTTAGCTAGCGTGCTAACATGAAACACTGATGCAACAAGTTAATGTAGCTAACCGCTAGAGATGAACGTGTAACTGTCATTTCCTTGTCTTAACAGCGACAAAACATGTACTGAATATGTTGATAACATGTTCACTTAACGTTACGTGTCCATCACATGGTGTCTTCATATAACCTTACCTAACAAAGTCACTTCATGAATGTGGGGAGGCTGTGTTCGGGAGGATGCAGCTAAGACATTTATTGTATATTATCATGAAATATGATTTATTTATCGTCTATCAAAGCTTTAAACAATTAGTCATGAAATAGTATTAAGTATTATACGGTCTGTATTGTCTGGTGTCTAAGCTGGTCTAAATATATACACAAGTAGTGGTTGAGTCACAACACTGAACTACTAAAGAAGACTGAGTTATGTGGGGATGAACCACAAAGACAGTGAAACCCACCTCGCTCACACATTCGCTTTGGAAGTTTCCAATATTATTGATTGTGTTTATTTATGTATTTCTGTCTTCAGGGTATAGATCATTGAGGGTTGCCAGTTGCAAAATGCGCCGCTCAGGAGCTCCGAGCCAGCTCTTGGGTAATGCTGTGAAGAAGCCCCGCTTTGTGCCCCCTGGAGCATCTACTTCCTGTCTCGTGGCTGAATCCAAGCCCCTTACCCCTAAACTTGGTTTAGGCAATGCACTGGAAAAGGTCAATTATTCACAACATTTAAGGCTCTGAACACCCACACAGGTGTTTTCAGTTAGTCTTAACTGAAAACACCTGTGTTGGTGTACCTACACTAGGGTCCCTCGGTACTCTTTTGGTTCCCTTCATCGTTGTCCAGCGTTGTTTCAAACCTCCTCAGGTTGTGACTCGTCTTTTCTCTTCTTCTCATCTTGCAGGTCCAGAGGAGTCTAGCAGCACCAGCTCAGAGTAAAACAGTGTGTGATGTTCAGCCCAAAGCTGCCCAGCCTGCTCCAGCCTTGTCGAGGGCTCTGGCTCGTGTTCTCAGTGCAGCGGAGAGTAAGGAAAATGAGGCTGAGTCAGAACATCCCGACAACGGCTCAGAAGAGCACACGGAAAACAACAGACCTGCAGGTAAGACGCAAACGTGTTTAGCTGGGACGGTACCTGGTATGGGCAAGAATAGTTATGTGGAGATTGTGCAACAAAACCACTTTGATTCAGTTACAGGATACAAAAAACATTAGTTTTGATTTCGTGATGTTGGGACCAAACAAAAGTTTGTTCATATCTTCTATTTCGGTGTATATATTTATTCATACATGTTTTATTACTGCTTTTAGGTTGTTCAAAATGAATGTGTACTTAAAATGCTCAAAATATACCCCAATATATATAATATAACACAAGTTAATTAAAACATTTGACTCACACTCTTTTCTCTGTGATATTTATAAGTCTTCATTCTATAAAAAAAGTCATATTATAATAGTTCTAGCAGTGTTGACATGATGCTTATAATGCATGTTTGCTCAGTTTTTTGCTGATATATTAAATTCATGATGCAGTTGGTCGAGGATATAGTAATAACTTTGATTTAGACCTATTGATCAGGACCCCAATATAGTACTTGATGTACTTAAATGCACCTTGTAGTACCTACTTCATTATTACACGCGTTATCGGACATAGTCCGCTATAATAAAGACTTTATAAACAGTCTGTCTGGAAGGCTGCAAATCACTGCATTCCATGTTGAGTAACAGATTCAGAGATATGACAGTTGGCTTCACAAATGGTCTGCATGTGCACTAGTTTATTCAGTCCACTGATGGACAACAATGTAAAAAATGTGCACATGCAGCTAGACTTCTTGGTTTTTGGTTCAGAAGCCTTTTTTTTAGAGGCAGGATCTGCACAATCACTGAAAGCTTAAACACAAAACCCCTGCCCACGAGTTCACTCCGTTTGTTTTCATTCAGAAATCCATTGTTAACACATCACCTACATTTATAACAACAATACAGAATCCATGCTTTGTACTTGATTTGACAACACAATTATGATCAAGCAATTTCATAATTCAGCGGTTGTGCTTCAGTTTAATGTCCCTCGTGTCTCTTTTTTTATTTATTTATTTAAACCATAATAAACCGCGTGACGCCGCCTTAATAATTGCGCGCTCTCTTGCTCTGCAGCAGCCGACTGTCCAGTCTCTGTGGCAAATAATACGACACACCGGCGATGGACGTTAAACCAGGCGGGCTGAGGCTGAGTGACAGCAGGTCCAGCATTATGCAAATGAGCGAGGTAGTGCCGCGGCACATTAGGACTGTGCTCAGGATCAGTGTGCCACCGCTCGCGCTCCTCTTCTCGAGAGCAACTAGTGCCGCTGTTTTTACACCCGAAACACACGCGGCTCACTCTGCGTTTGCCTGGTTCGGTTTCCACACGCGCCCCGAACACGCGTGTCGTCGCGTGGACCCGCATGTCTGGTTTATTTTATGCACAAAAGGTATAAACTGCCCCTGCCTTCGCGGGCACGCGCAGCGCGCTCACAAACCCCTCCCCCCACTCGGTTAGTTAAGCCAGCGCTATATCAAAGCGTCACTTCACTCCAGGAAAATAGACCCCTGACCCTAATAACCTATTACACATTGTTTAAAAACTGTTTTCCCCGTTTGTGTAGAGCACAGTGCCGCTGCTGCCATCTCTGTGTTATGATATAGAGGCAGTGTGTGGCTCTGTGCTGTGCTTGGTTTGGGGTTTAGAGAGACCGAGCTGTAAGTAGGTCGGGCTGGGCTTAAGCGGCTTAGCTACGTCAGCCTAAGCTGGGAGGAATTCATCCAAAGCACTCCGCGGTAGGCGGGGGCCTAAACGAGGCTGGCCTAGTTAAGCCTGATTCTTATTGTGTGCAGCAGAGCCTGTTTTTGTTGTGCAACGTGGCTGAGGGAGAACCAAGGAGTGGTGTATGAATCCATGCACATGTTAGACATAGTTTATGTTTGATTTAGAAGAAGAATAGAAGGAACATGGGAAATGTATGGGAGTAAGACCGGTGTTGGCTTCATCACCGTGGACCAAGAGAAGCCAGCAGCAGGGACAAAAAGAAGACAGGTGGGAAGAGTGAGGAGCCTCAGTATTGAGTGTGGCTGCTGAACAGCCATAGGCCTGACTCGATCTGTGTGAGTCCGCTATGCTATAAGATGGCATCCAGCTCTGTGTTCCTGTCTAGTATGGTGGGTAAAGCTCGCTCCTCCAACTTCACCCTCTCTGAGAAGCTGGACCTGTTGAAGCTGGTCCGTCCTCACATCCGCATCCTGGAGGAGCACACCAACAAGCACGCGGTCATCGTGGACAAGAACAAGTGCTGGGACACCGTGGCTGAGCAATACAATGGCTTGGGAGGGGACCGACCCCATCGCACCGCTCAGGGCCTCAGGACCCTCTACAAGAGGCTGAAGGAGTCGGCCAAGCAGGAAGTGATGCAGCGGAGACACGCCCAGCCAGAGTACAGAGCGAGCATCTCTGAGCCAACCAGGAGAATCATGGAGATGATCCCTCACCTGTTTCACCACGTGCCCATCCATGAAAAGGACCAGGCACTTCGCAGGTACAGTGTGACATGCACCTACGAGCATAGACACACAGAAGGGATCACGCGACAGTTAGGGGAGAGTTTAACAAGCACATACATCATTAACAGTATGTAGTCACAATACTGATTCAACAGTTAGAAGACGAGGAGGAGGAGGAGGAGGAGGAGGAGGAGGAGGGAGGGAGGGAGGGGCTGAACTCAAGGCTTCAAAGCCCGATTAGATTACACATATCGTCAGGCCAAAAAGGAAAATACAGTTTGTCCTTCTGTTTGTTTTTTTACAGGCGACAAACTACTCTTCAGTAGTTTGTTCAGGTAGTTTTGGGTGAATCATAGTGTAATACAGATCAACAATTGGACCCCAAAGTAATTTTTAGAACCTGGTTCATGTTCTTAGTGCTAAAGAAATTAAGGAAAATGAGGCCAAGGCAGATTGTATTCATTAGTTCGGGAGAGTACGTAGAAGACAACAAAGCCTTAAAATTGTTTGTCATTTTAGTGTAAGAAATATAAATACCTAAGAATCCCTTTCCCAAATATTTTAACTATTCATAATTCTATAAATCAGCAAGGAAATAATATTATCTGTGAGGCTGTAACAGCATAGTTTTTTTATTTTTACTTCGGTGAATCATTTAATTTCCTCTCGTCTACTCTTGGTCACCGGTCCTTTTGATTGATTACTTTAGTGTGTGTTCTCACCAACAGAGGTCTGCACACAGACACATGAACAGAAAACAGACAGAATAAACATTGTTTAAGCGCTCCAGTCTCACTTATTTTTACCCTTTATTCCATTTTTAGATTAATATACAGCAAGCACAACTCTCCCGTCGAACATCCTGGCAGCAGCTCCTCTCTGGCTGGACTCCAGGATTACTCAGCAGCTGTCCCAAGTATCCCCCATGAGGTGGTACAGCTGGACCCTGAAGAGGATGTTAAACCACCGCCAGACCTCCCCATCCTCTCCGCACACACAGAACCAGGGCTGGACGGTGTCCAGGAGCGGGAGGAGGAGGAGGAGGAGGAGGACCAGGAGGACTTGGGCAGCATTCAGGATTTTGAAGCATCACTGTCTCCCGTCCCCTCCTCCGTAAACATCGCCCTCTCCGCCTCGCCGCTGCCGTTAGGCCACGACCTCTACCCCAACGACATCTACCCTCACCACGAGCCCGACAGGTTTCGCCCTCTGCACCTCGCCAAAGAGGAGCACGAGATGGTGGTGGCCAATCACAGGAAGGTTGCAATATACCTGGAGGAGAAGAGGGAGGGGCTGAAGAGGAAACAGGACCTGGAGGAGGAACTGCTGAGAGCCAAGATCAAAGTGGAGAAACTAAAGGCTGCTCGCCTGAGAAACGGACTGCCAATTCCTCTATAAAGAGCACGAACGCGCACATCTGTGTCCAGCGTCAGACGGGGAGAGGCTCTGAGGACATTAAAGTGTGGAGGAGAAGCTGATCACACATCAGTTTCATGTTCGAGAACTTGAATTTCTTTTGGAAACATAGTGCCTCGTACAGACACTGAAAGCCTATTTGCATATAGCAGGATAAGGCGCGCTTGTGTTGCCATCAGTCTGTGTTTATACCTGTCCGTGTTATAAATGTATCGTTGTTACTCTTATTGACAGAACTGACCGTGTAAATGCTCTCATTACAAACACTGTGACTGGCCAAAGTAGATTAAGTAAATGTGAACGTCCAGCTATTTGGAAGGGAATGTCTGTAGTGATGAGTGGCTTGTACCACGATGGTGCTTCTCCTGCTTAGATGTACGACCAATATGCATCTATGGGAATTTTATTATAGTGTGGATGATCTTCCAGCAATGATATACTGGAGTGTGAGAGTCTGCCCAGATCACATCAGGGGGATTATTTGCGCTCTTTTAATTCTTTGTAAAAAATTAAATTAAATTCAGTAAAAATCCGATGTGATAAACTAAAAAAAGCATTTCTTCTTCGTATTCATAGGTAAACAAACTAGGGCACTTAATCAAAGTACTGTAGGTGGGACATGTAGAAGAAGCGCTCCAATCGAACAGTTCCACTCTTATTGTGTAGAACTGAGAGATATTCCGATACCCGGGGTTGAAGCACAAGTCAAACTGTCGAAGGCCTTAATCACAAGATGCTCATGATTACAAATCCTGTTGTTGAATTTACATGAAGTGTAAAAGTGTTAAAGTCTGATATTCACTCTGGTTGCTGGCAGATATGGACTTTGTTTTTGCGATGTTATTGTTATTTAATGTATATGACTACAACATTGATTGTATTTCAACGTTCGTATACGTGTGTATGTTTCTTTTACACTTTGTCCGTATGTTAACTTTTTTTCTATTAAAACAATAATTTAATTTGCTGTTTTTTGTGTATTAGATGTGAAACAGGCATCCACTCATGAACTCAGCTGAGGAAGATGGATTTTCTTTTTTCTTAAGTTCCTGGTATTTGTGTTGGCTCGGTGCAGCACTGACCTCTGCTGGTGAGGTACGTATTTGATATCTTTGGTGGTTTTTCACTATGTTGTATGTTTTTGTGTTACAGGAGTGGATGGATACCCTCCGTTGACTGCAGGCTCAGACTCGGGCCACAGCCAGGACGGAGTGCGTTACTTCAGTGTGATGTGGTGTAAAGCCAGCAAGAAGAAACACAAGCGCTGGGAGGGCGACGCAGTCCTGGTTACAAGAGGACGCACAGCCACACTGAAGGATATGGAGGGCAAGGACATTGGAAAGGGTGAGACGGAGACACCAGAATTTAATTTCAGAAGAAGTATCAAAGTATTAAGGCTGTGAACACGATATACATCCTCATTGTGAGTTCATCGGTAATGCTTGTGCATGTTTTGTTTAGGAAGTGGCTACAAGGTGTCCGAGCTGGCCTCCCTGTCCGAGGGAGAGACCTTGATGATCGGAGGGAAGGAGGTGGAGGTGATGGGGCTCATATCTGCTGAGGACTTCGCCCGGGGCCGTTGCTTCCAAGAGGTCCAGGTAGAGAAAGAGGAGCCGCACACAGCGTCGGCTCCGCCTCCCTCTCGTAGCTTGGTGTCCAAACGTTTCTGCTCCCCAACGCTTTCGGGGAGAACTGATCCTCCTGGATCCAAACCGGAGGAGGAACAGACCTGCAGACCTCGCCATGACCCACTGGCTCCAGGTATGTAGACTAATAACACAAATTCTCATATTTCTGACCCTTTTTGGCATCTTTTGGTTTGTTTTTGGTTATGTGCACACTCCACTCAGGCTCTCTGGATCTGTTACAGGTGCACTGGTGATGCCTCGTCCCTCTGCCAATCACCAGTGGTCTAACAACAAGTCTGGGCTTCCTCTGGTCGATGTTGTTGTTGACCCGTTCCTGACTAATCATCTGCGACCGCACCAGAGAGACGGCCTTCTCTTTCTCTACGAGTGTGTCATGGGCTTGAGGTAATGGTAATCTTGTCACATGCTCTTTAAAGCCATCACAGCCATTGTTAGGATTCCTACTGACTCATATCGATGTGTTTCACTGTGTGCGCTTCAGAGCTGTGGGTCGCTATGGGGCTATCCTGGCTGACGAGATGGGTCTGGGGAAGACCCTCCAGAGCGTGGCGCTGTCCTGGACGCTGCTTAAACAAGGGCCGTACGGTGGGAGACCAGTTACTAAGCGTGTCCTTGTGGTCACACCTGGCAGCCTCGTGCACAACTGGGCTGCAGAGTTTAACAAGTGGCTGGGCCGCGAGAGGATCAGCGTCTTCAGTGTGGATCAGGTGTGGAGAGGAGGGGGAATTCTGCTAAAGCAGCATAATTAATGTTAATGTATTAAGTCATTAATGGACATTCTTTGTTGACATGTGTGTAGGACCACAGGATAGAGCACTTCCTGGTCTCCCCTCTGCACAGCGTTCTTGTGATCAGCTATGAAATGCTGCTGCGCTGCCTGGAGCAGGTATTCTCACCTTCTGTCTCGCTGTCAAGTGTGCATGTTACAAAAACAATCCCCATATGTCATCTCTTTGCATTTTCTCATTCTTTTCAGGTTAAGAAAGTGGAGTTTGGTCTTGTGATTTGTGATGAGGGCCACAGATTGAAGAACAGCAGCATCAAAACGTCCTCGGCCCTCAGCAGCCTGAGCTGTAATCGCAGAGTCATACTCACAGGTGCTCATTCTGAAATACCGAGATGCAAAGCGTCTGATAGAAAGAGATGGGAAGTCTTTAAGGACTCTCTGACCGACAGTAACGTCTTGTACAGGTTTCATACTGAACTGTCTTTGTGTTTTGAAGGCACCCCGGTACAGAATGACCTGCAGGAGTTCTATGCTATCATAGAGTTTGTGAACCCGGGGATTCTCGGCTCGTCCACTGCGTACAGAAAAGTATACGAGGAGCCAATCCTACGCTCCAGACAGCCCTCCTGCTCAGAGGTAATGCTACCTCTCCTGCTTCTTTTCTATGTAATAACTTGTACATCGACAACTTCATCTGGCATTAAACCCGGTTTTGAATCTGTCTCTGCCAACAGGAGGAGAGCGTTTTGGGAGAAGAGCGGGCGGCAGAGCTCTCTCGCCTGACCGGCATGTTCATCCTGAGACGGACACAGGAGATCATCAACCGCTACCTGCCTCCTCGTCTCGACTGGACGTTGTTCTGCGAGGCGTCCCCTCTGCAGCGAGAGCTGTACGCGCATCTGCTCTGCCACCGAGTCTTCAGAGCCTGCCTTCAGGCCTCCACGCAAGCTCACACACACCTGGCCTGCATCACTGCCCTGAAGAAGCTCTGTAACCACCCTGGTCTGCTCTACTCCTCTGCCAAGGTTAGGATCTTTAGGGGAGTGGAACCTGCGTCCAGCCTTTAGATATTGATCTTATTTAAGTGCCTTGTGTTGTTGTTTATTGAACTCGGACTGAGCATTCATGCTGTGGTCAAGGTAGTCTGCATTTATGTTGGTGTTTTAAGAGATTTACTACCAGTCCTAACTGAGTACTGTGTTATGTTTTGCAGAAAAAAGCAGACAGTGGTTCAGTGGAGAACTCTCTATACGAGGGCTTGGTTGAGCTCTTCCCAGAATCCTACTCTTCTGGTGGGTTTAACACTGCTGACTCTGGAAAGCTTCTGGTTCTGATGGATTTGCTGACTGCCATCAGACAACTCAGCCCTTCAGACAGGTGTGTGTGTGTGTGTGTGTGTGTGTGTGTGTGTGTGTGTGTGTGTGTGTGTGTGTGTGTGTGTGTGTGTGTGTGTGTGTGTGTGTGTGTGTGTGTGTGTGTGTGTGTGTGTGTGTGTGTGGGCGCATTGGCACGTGTATTTTTGTGCATATATACTGACAAAGCATGTGTTGCCCCCCGCAGGGTGGTCGTAGTGTCCAACTATACTCAGACGCTTGACCTGCTCCAGGACTTGTGTGTACAAGTGGGCTACACCTTCTGCCGACTGGATGGACACACCCCCACCAACCAGAGGCAGCGGCTGGTTGATGGTTTTAACAGTCCCTACTCTCAGAACTTCCTGTTTCTGCTGAGCTCCAAAGCGGGTGGCGTGGGGCTTAATCTGGTGGGTGCCTCCCACCTGGTGCTGTATGATATTGACTGGAACCCTGCTAATGACATTCAGGTGAGACTCGCAGACAAATGAACCAAATGAACTGACCCACAGGTGTAAAATCACCCTCGGATTTCATCACACTTGTATACAGACATGACCACCAGATGGCGCTGTGCACATTTGAGTAATTCTCTCCTGCAACCTTCCCCCTCGGTGCTCTGTGCAGGCCATGGCTCGAGTGTGGAGAGATGGACAGAAGAAGACAGTGCACATCTACCGTCTCCTCACTGCAGGTCTGAAAACACAAAACGCACACAATGAGCGAGAATATATCGAACAAATCCTGAACCGGTCTGATGTGACTCTTTCCGTCTGGGTGTGCGTTACTTCCTCACAGGCACCATTGAGGAGCGAATCTTCCAGAGACAGGTGTCCAAACAAGGGCTCTCTGGGACGGTGGTTGACCTGGGCAAAAGGGCGGAGCACACCAGCTTCTCCACCAGTGAGCTGCGAGATCTCTTCAGCCTGACTGACACGCTCTCTCTAACACACGACCTGCTGAACTGCAGCTGTAGCATGGACGGCTCAGTCCAGCGTAAGCACATGGGCGACGCGCCTCACACACTGACACCAGGATTTGACTATTTGAGTATTTCAACTCGCTTTTTTGTCCTCCTCCGTCCTCAGCTGACTTGGAGGAAGAGGAGCAGGTTTCTGATAGGCCGTGCCAGCTCGGCCGTCAGGGTGACCGCGGAGGGGCTCAGCAGAAGCATCTCAGCATGTCCGAGCTGATGCAGTGGAGACATTTCTCTGGTGACACGCACACCTTCTCAGACCCTTACCTTGATCACGCACGAAACCACGTCACCTTCGCCTTCCAGACCACCATCTCTCACACAGCGTCGTAAACAACCACACACTAGATTACACTCTAGATGTAGATGAATCACACACACACACACACACACACACACACACACACACACACACACACACACACACACACACGTACTACTTCTATGTGTGTGTGTTCAGGCTCTCTGGGCTTTGTCAGCAGCCTAGCTACATAAAGCTAAACTCTCAACAGTGCCAACAACAACAATAAGTGACGTTTGTGAGATCCTGTGTCTTGTTCTCTGCGTTTTCTTTATTTATTCAAAGACATTTACTATAAAACTTCATTAAATGAATGGAATTCAAAAGGAATATGTGTAATAAACTGGCTTTTAATGATTTGAACTTTTTTTTTTTATTGACTGAAGAATTCTATCTTTGGAAAGCAGCGTATTTTAGATGCATGTATGATTGAGGCAGCTTGGACATGTTTATGTTGTATATCTTTATACTGTAGAAAAGCATGCAGGAGTTACTCCTGTATCCATCTAGAGTAATATTTACTGTGTGAATTAGAGGATTTATATTGTTCCGAGACCAGTTTAGTTTAGGTGTCCAAGTCCTTGGTGGGATGCAGAGTTTGTGTAAACAACCATCCATAAAAAAACGATCTAGTTTGTCGCAGTGAGCTTTAAGCCTGAATTTGTGGCTATAATGTCAGTTTATCTGACACAGTGACCGTAGTCTGATCCACTCAGTCTGTTATTTTGGATAGCATCGGTCTGTTCATGCTCTTCAACACAAAGCTGCTGCGTGGGAGTTATGTAGCTGCGTGTGCGCCCTGAATTCACATACGAGTTGTGCCCGGGTCTGTCAGATTAACTGAGCTTCAGTACGAATCCTATTTACATACTGTGAACATTGTAATTATTATTTATTGGGTCCTCACCGCTCTGTGTGATTGTTAAGCAACTTAGTTGTGTAATAAATGGGTGTATGGGATGTTCAGCTTTGCCTTTATGCATATGACAGTTGTAGCGCTGTGTGTTTGTGTGTTTGTGTGTGTGTGTGTGTGTGTGTGTGTGTGTGTGTGTGTGTGTGTGGACACAGTGTGACTTTAAACTGTCAATGCCAGAATGCAAAGTTTACATATTTATTATATATATATTTATATACTGGTGGATCTCTATTGAGCCACTAGCGTGGCTAAGAATTGAGCCTCTGAGCTTTGGCAATGCGATCTACTGTTTGTGTTGATGAGGAATCCCATTCTGTGTTGCAGCACTTTGGTATTGGACACGTGTTGGGCAGACGAGTGCCGCTCGTCCAATCGGGATATTGATCCAAATCACTCCTCCAATAGTCTCAGAGGCCATGTGCCGGTGTGTCCATGAGTCCGAATGTTTCTGTCGATCTCTGTAAAGCTCTCGCTGCCAATCCTTCTGTTCAGCCGTGCCTTCCAGCCAGACAACTGGAGGACCTGGCGCACGGACTGAATGAATGATTTTCCACTGCTGGACGGGGAGAAAGTGATGCCGTTGTTTTGATGGAGAGACCGAGTCACAGATTTGGAAGTTTATTTCCATGTGATCCCAGGACCTCTGTGCCTCTCATGTTAACCCACACTGAGTTCACAGGTCTCACATTTCATTGATTATCAGTCGTAGAGTCATCGACGTTCAAGCTGCACATGTTTCTAGAGGAGATATTGAGATACTGGTGCATCGGTAGAGATATCCTCAGCAGCTCACTGTCCTTTTGAAAAACAAGTTCAGGCTCAGTTTGTTGGACTGTCCTTCTTTCAGATGAGATATTGATTACCCTACTTATATTCTTCATCCCTCTTATTGTCTCTTCTGTACTGCTCTCTTTATAGAGGTTTAGAGAGTGAGGCCTACAGGCCAGAACATGATTTACTTTAAAGCCTTGTTCCCTCATTTTTATTTTATTATCTGATCAAGTAATGAGAGCTTATCTAAGATGAGACATTTCAAATTGGATGGAAATATAATTGAGGTTTGAGGTACACATGACTCCTCTTTGTGTGTACAAATGCCACCATTAGGATTGTTGTCCCTTTATTGTGTTTCTTTGTACTTTGACACAGATTCGATGGTTCAGTGACGACTTGTTGTTCGTTCTCGTTGTAAATCACAGTGAACTGAATAGCTTTGAGTTTTCTTCTGTTGGTTGGACAAAATAAAAAGGATTTGGAGCGGTTACCTTGGGCTCTCAATTATTATATCCCGATATAAGAATTCATAATCGGTACTTTAATACTTTGCAGCCCTAGATTTAGCAAGCACAGGCCGTGTGCTTTTAGCTTTCCTTTGATCTTTTAATGCAGATGAGGCAGAGTAGGGCTTGGTGTTGGGATTCTGTTTTCAGCTCCAGTTGATAAATGTTTCATCAATAAGTGCAATCTATAATCCTGAAATGTGCGGCAACTAGTAGAATAATGCTGAATAAAGTAAAAAAAGACGCATTTAGATCCACATCAAATATCTGACTATAGCGTTAATGCTTTACTCTAGAAGTTGTGAACGTTGTAGGACGTATATACTGTACATGTCCATTGGATTCGTGCACCTTGACCTCGCTTTACAGCAGTCTTAGCAGTCGCCCTGTTAAAATGTCTTCTAAGGGCTTTGATTGTGTAATGTCCTCCTTGGCCCACATCTGAACCAAAAGAGGGGAAAGAAACCTGAAACCAGGTCACTGCTATAAAACCCACTGTACGTTGTTTCAGCAGCGGGCTCTCTTTGAGGGACTTGTTTTCAAACTCGCTGGTACAGATCTACTGCAGTAACTCGGTTTGAGTGTTTATATTTAAAACAACTGAGCCCAACCAAATAAAAGTAGAAATAGTTTATATATTTGTTGTTATTCAAAGTAAAGAGCTGTTGTAGTCTTATGTTCATCTTTTTAAAGGTTACATTTGTATGTGCTCAGTAGTATTGTTTTTATGTGGTCTTTATGAAGGCACACACGTTTGTTTCCCTGTTATGTCGACTGTTCTGCTCCTGACTGTCTGTCTGACCTTATTAGACTTGTGAGGGTTTGTTTTACATCAAGTGAAAGCTGGAAAGAAAGAGGTCACTTCACGCTCAGTTCCCATCAATAGCCATCACCGTGACTCTGCCAGTCTGCAGCCAACTCTCAGCATAACTCACCCCCCCTCCCCCTCCTGATCCTGCTCCAGCACTTAACAAGGATTTAATGTTGCCGAATCATCTGTCAGGCAGACCAAATCGGGGCTGTTATACAGAGCAGCAGGTCTCGCGGATGAGGTCCAGAAGTCCTGAAAAACAACAGCTGGAAAAAAAAAAAGCCGTGTAATCCCACAATTACTGTAATAACTCTCCCACTTCTCTCACACAAGTGCTTTGGCAAATGAAAGTCTGACGGTTGCGGGTTGAGAGCGATGTTATGCAATGCAGGGTCTCTGCACAGTTTGTGTGTGTTGCTAGATGGATCATTCAACAACCAACTGGTGGTTTCCAACCATTAACAGTATGCTGCTGCTGCTGGCAGTAGATCTCCTGCTTATGCACTAAGCCTGTCAGAGCTTTTATTCAGTAGCGCTGGATGGGAAGTTTAGATATTCTGACACTGAAAACACTGCAGAAGATATTGAAATGAATTGTTTTCACTCACAACAGTCACAGAATTACACATAAGAAATCCTCCATACATGTGTTTTGTTGTTTAATGTGAAACTGACTTGTAAGTTTTGTGAATTGAAGTTGCCTCCCGAGTACCGCTTCATGATATTTGGCAGCTGTGTGTCAAGGTAGAGTTGAAGATGGAGGAAGTGGGATCTGAAAATAATGGATGCTTTCTTTATTGGCCCACGTTGAGATGTAGCATGTCTGTTAACCATCCGTCAGGTTGGACAGGCAGCAGCAGAGGTTTGTTATCCACGTTGGCACCTGCACAGAACTCGTTTATAAATCAATCGAATTAAGAGACATAAATGACAGAATAACAAACTAAATCAGCCTCTAATTTAGGAGGACGGAAAGTAGATGCAGGTTCCCCTTAGCTTGTGTTCACATTGAAAATGGGCTGGAACTAAAGACTATTAGTAGTAGTAGTATTTATCGATTAATTTGGTAAATAAAATGGTAGCATTAGCAAAAAATGCCCAAAGCCCAAGGTGTTGGCATCAAATAAACTTGAAGAAACGCAGCAGATTCTTACAATTGGAAGCTCTAAGTTGAGAAAATGTGACAGTTTTACTTGAAAAAAAATACTTGAAAGATTGATATCAAAATCATATTCTTTTTTGACTTATCCAGTAATCGACTCATTTTTTCGCAGCTCTAGGTTGAAATAATATTCCTGCCTTTTTAAAAGGTGCTCTATAAGGTATTCAGAGCATCAATATTGCAGCAAACAACTATTTGCTTGTAGAATGTAATCTGTAGAGATATGGTGGAGTAATGTCGCCATGCTGAGAGTCAATAGAAACACTCTTGTATACAGCACCTTAACACCATTCCTGTCCGATTCTTCCCATGTTGATCCACATTATCTCAAGCTGTTGTCTTCTTCTGGTTCAGTGATTCCTCACCATCAGAATTCCTCTCGTCAGCCTCATGTCGCAATCAGCCGACCGTTAGACATGTAGGTGGAAAGATCGATGCTGCCGGCAAAGCAAGATCTTTCTCCACTTGTTGCTGAACATTGCATCACAACTGAGTTCACTCAGTTTATTCTGTCTGCATGGAAATAAATGACAATAAGTTTTTATGATCCTATAACTATACGCTCAGCCTGCATGGGCGTGCAAGATTTTAACAATGTTAAAAGATAAGAGAAGAATCCGAGTTCTTGTGCCACTAATTGAACTTGACTTCTAGATGATAACAGAATCCACGCCATAGTTATTGTTTAATTCAGAGGTAAGCAGCATTTAAGCTGTTATAACTAATTTATATTTTATAAACTGCTCATAGGTTTTTATATTTTCTGAATCTGTGAAGTAACTAGTAACTGTAGCTTTGACATAAATGTGGTGTAGAAATACAGCTATATTGTACTATTAACATTCGACACCATATTGGTCATTCCAGACCAACTAAGGCTGTAAAAAAACAAACCTTTAGATATGAAAAGTTGACTTCAGAAGAAACAAAACACAGTTCTACTGAACTCAATACACTAAGGGGGGAAATGTGGTCTGTCTTCTCTCAAAAGTGATATAATCCCACTGTGTGTTTTATGTTCCTGCTGCACAATTCAGCACCCTGTTGGTGTAAATATAAGCTGAACAGTAGCCCATGGCCTGATAGTCTGCGAATGAGTCAAAACAATAAAATGCCCATCACAGTCACCACTCGTGCTCCACTTGTGTGACAACCCCTTCCTCCTCCTCCTCCTCCTCCTCCTCTTCTTCTTCATATAAACCACGGGGAAACCCCATTGGAGCATTACAGAAACACTCTGATGGAGATCACTGATCACAGACTGCAGCAGACACGTGAAGGAGACACCAGCTGAAACTGTCGCTCTGCCTTTTACCAGCCAAGTGTTTTTGCATTGCTCGAGTTACACTTTAAAAAACAAAGTGTAAGTGAATTTAAAGGACGTTTATGATGATCATCTGAAGCTGTAAAAGCGACTTTTAAGGAAGAAATCGACTCGTTTTGACTTTTGTTTTTGAGAGTGTTTCACCCAAAAGCGATTAAAGCACCACCTCGCGAATAATCACGCGCGCTGTCGGTTAACCGGGTTCATCCTAATTTCGTCCCTGGCACCATGCTGTCCAGTGTGCGCCGGCACAGCCTCCGCCTGCAGACGGAGCTCCACCGCTGGAGCGTCTGCGACCCGGGCGACAGTCTCCTGGCCCGGGTCCCCGCATGCATCTCCCGCTCCAAGTCCTGCACCAGCTCCGCCGGGGAGTCGGACGGGAGCCGCAGGAGCTGGTCGTCCTCGGACTCCGTCATCTCCACCGACTCCGCCGGGGAGCCGGTGGGACCCGGGGGCCCGTACCGGGTGGTGCTGTTAGGGGCCAGCGGGGTGGGCAAAACGGCCTTCAGCAGCATCTTCGCCGGGGCAGCGGACAGCATGGACAGCGATGACTGCGAGCTGTGTGGAGGTAAGAAAAAAGAGAACTATGCTGAAACGTATTATTACACCGTTATTGACAAGCAGAGCTGTTATCTTTAGAATACATTTTAGATGAATACAAGCAAACCAAATCCCTATAAATAAATAACACTTGCATATTTTTTATAAATACATAGACAGAATTGACCACCATGCACTTGTTTATTTCCGATAATGTTATAATTATATTGATAGTATGAAACATTGCTGTCACCAACATGACTGAGTATAATGTAAACCTTTTCTTGTTGCGTCTATAATTTCAGATGAAGTGTGTGAAAAGGAAATTAAAGTGGATGGAGAGCCTGCAACTATCACTCTGCTGGACACATGGGATGCAGAGGTGAGATGAAAAGCAGCTGCGTTGACTTGTGTAAATTACATTATAGTACTGTAAATCCTTTATTTAACTTGTTTGTCTTTGCAGACTGACCACGAGTGGGCTCAGGAGCACTGCATGCAGACAGGCGATGCCTACCTGTTGCTGTACTCTGTGACGGACCGCGCCTCATTCCTGCGAGCCTCCGAGCTCCGGATAACCCTGCGGCGGTTTCGTCCCGCGCAGCACACGCCGATCATCCTGGTGGGGAACAAATGTGACCTGGTGCGACGCAGAGAGGTGTCAGTCAGCGGTGAGGAGACACAGTTCCTGTCTTCTTGTGTGTGACGAGCACTGTTCACTGTGAGGTTTTTTCCCCCCCAGGTATGCAAGTACTGATCATGAGCCTTTTGTGTTATCAGAGGGTCGCGCCTGCGCTGCTGTGTTTGACTGCAAGTTTATCGAGACCTCAGCCGCCATGCAGCACAACGTCTGGGAAGCTTTTCACGGGATGGTGCGACAGCTGCGTCTACGCCGAGACTCCGAGGAAGCCAACAGGCGTCGCAGGCACACACACCGTCATGCACGCCGCGAGAGCCTTCCTATGAAGGCCAAACGCTTCCTGGACAAGGTGGTGGCAAAGAACAATCCCAGTGTGGCGTTCTGGCTGAAATCGAAGTCCTGTCATGATCTTTCTGTGCTGTAGAAACATGACAACAACTTGTTTTTAACTGTACGCCACACCTTTGAGCCTGGAGATCAGAATTTGTGGACGCCTGCTTCTGAGGGGCTGACAGTCGGATGGCTCAGTCCTCAGTGTGTTCACACTGAGCCAGCCTGGTGTGTACGTGAGAGGTGTTTGCAACCTTCCTGCACTGCCATGCACACGTTGCAGTCTAAACCAGACTAAGTGGACTGAGCTCAGCCTCTGTGAAGGACCGGACAATCGGCTGATGAAGTGACGTTTCCTGTTGCAAAGACTCGTCGTGTCTGTGTGGCATAAACTTCGGAGGTTAGAAATCTACTGATGGAAACGGGAGAGAAGGATGTTATGTTTTTGTGTTTTTGAACAGATACATTAATATTAGTCTCTCTTTCCTCATCATTTTGCTCTCATTCCTGCCTAATTTGTCATCTGTTGATGATTACCAGTTATAAGCTATTGGTGATTTAGTATGATGAACATTTCTGACTTGTCTTTACTTTTGATTTGTGATGTGTAGTGTGTTGCACTGACTGTAAATATATTAAAGATGATGCATTGTATTTTGTTACTTGTATGTTTCAATGTTGCTCTTTGAAATAAAGTGACGTCATCCAATTTGAGAGAAAAAACACACGTCTCTTTTGTCTGTCATCTCAACCCCGCTGATGAGATATTACCATGGAGTGACTCAGCTTCGACACAAAAGAGACACACTTATGAAACCAGAACACAACTGTGATGAGTCAGGTGACATTAAAGCTGAACTTTCAGAAACTAATTTTAGTTCCGTGTAGGTGGACGTCAGCTGATTGAGTACAGTGATTTGACCGCTCGGGGGCCGACTAGAGATTTGGGTAACAGCGTGACACCGGACATCATGCTCAGACACGGCCCGTCCTGATCCCAAACTCTGTTTTGTAGTAAAAGCGGTAAAATATGTTGCCAAGGTAACATTCACAGGAGCACCCGGGAAGTGTGTTTTGTATGTTCAGAGTCGGGCAGATGGTGTTGATTCACATTGGCCAGAATCTCTCTCGGCGTACATGGAACCAAGCTTTACATAACCGAGTCCCCTCCATCTGAATTAATGGCTCCATGAACCGTCAACAGTCACAGGTTGTGGTTAAATAATGGAGCTGTGAAATGGTGACTCACTCGTAGGCTTTTTAAAATAAATAAGAATTATACCGTTGCAGATTCACACAAATCTCTGCCTTGTTTCCGAGCAGCTTGTAAAGCTCACTGCTTTCAGCCGAGGATGATGGGGCGGTGTGCATCAGGTTGTTCGGAAGATAATCCCAGCCATATGTGATGTCGGCTCATAGTGAAGATGAAGGAAAACACTCTATTAGCACTCTCTTTCAGGCATTTCTGTGGCATTCACTTTTTAAGCGGTTGGAAAAGTTCAGAGACAAAGCTGGACTCACACCTGCTGTTGAACAGTTTTATAGTTTATGCCTTGACCTGCTGAATCACACCAGATGACCCCAGAGGTTTGCATTCTTATGATGCAAGGGATTGTCTGTAATCTGATAGTCCTATTGTCTGCACACACAGCTCCTTATCAGGCACTGCTACGAATGGACAATCTGACAGGAAACGGTGCAGAGGTCAAAGTCTGAGGAGAAATTATAAAGTTAAAAGCGGAATAGCAGATATCTAGAGAAATTTACCCCGTTATTACACCCTTTTCTGTTCTCTTTTTGTCTACAATTTCACACACATGCAGTGTAAAAGTACTTGTTTAATGGGAGATTCCTTCAACCGCTTTGTTTTTTGCAACTATAACCCACCAACAGAACTCAATATATCAGGGTTTATGTAAAATCAGCAGCTAATATTAAGTTTTAATGGGTTCCTATTTTACTGTACTGTACGTACAATTGCTCTGTTCTTCTTGTCTTCTCTCGTCAGCTACTCCCCCATTGGCTAGCTCCACATGAGGGCAGGGTGATTAGACAATCATTAGATCCAATAAAACATTGCTGGTTAGCACTTGGTTAACGTTTGACCAGAAAAGGATGGGGCTGCTCTGATCACTCTGAGGCCTGAGGAGTGACTCGCTCAATCTCTCCGGTGAGGTAAGTCTCCTCGCTCTCCTGTCTTCCAGCTTTGGAAATGTTGAGTCTTTGGAGTAGATTTTGCCGTGTGAACAGGACACAAACTGGACTGCCTCCGTTGGGTTTAAACAGGCTGAGTTTGATGTGTCGGGTGCTTTCAGTTTGTTTTAAAAGTGCTCTGATCTTCACTTGACTTTGGCAGGGCCTTAGCGTCGGGTGTTGGCATATCTGACAACCGACCTGTCCTTCCTGTCGTGGCATCCTGGATTGTTGTCAGTGCCTTGCTTTTTGGGGGATATCACAGGTATGGGAGACTAGATCTGGTGTCAGAGCAGCTGACATGAAGACTGACAAAGGTCACTGAGTCCTTGCGCTAAAAGGAGAAAGAAAGGGCCTACAAGGGCTTTGTCACTTTGTCCATCGACCCTCTGTCGGACAAATACGGTTAATAATTCAATTCACAGAATATTTTCCTTTCTGGAAGTCGAGTTAAATCAAAGTGGATCTCTGTAAACTAGTGATGATAGCAATGGCGTGTCAGTTAAACTATGCCAGTCAGCTGAGGTATTTGTCAACAGGGAGACAGAAATAATAATTAGTTCATTAGAATTGAAGTAAAATGTGTGTTCTGTGGATAAGGAGTGTACCGGGGCAGTGACATTAAAAGTGTGCTGCGCTACAAAAAGGTCATTAGCCACGACTCAATGTCACCTTCACTAGTCGGTGGCGGCTGACTTTACTCTTCTCTTTGACGGCACTTTAGTCCACAAATCCTCAACCTGTCCACTTATCAATACACTCCTGATATTATTTACAACAGTCTTGTTTGACGTGAAAGGATTTATTTTTCCTATTATGTAAAGCAGTGTCACGGTACTGTTAACTCAAACAGTGCTGTACATGTATTCAGCTGCCATCTGAATACAAGACGTTACAACATCTTTGAGACACAGTGAAGATTCTGTTGTGTTTGACACAAACAATTATCATTTAATCTATTATGTAACTTCTGGATGTCAAGGAGACAGTAAATGTGTTCATTATCATTCTTATTCAAACAAAATAACCACACCCACACCCACACGTACACACACACACACGATGAAGGCTGAGGTGTTATTCTAATCTCTGCTGTAAAGTCGCTGAGGTTAAACACTGCTCATTGATCTTTCAGTACCTGTGACATATTGACGCCCACTGTGGACAAAATTTACCCGAGTCTGGCGTTGCATGTGAGCTCTGACTTTCAGTTTCTAATGTGTGCTGAGGTGTGAGGTTCACCTGGCTGTGTCGGTGGAGCCACACCTAGAGATAGCATGTACTTGTGTGGATACCCTGGGACAGAGGACAGGTTTTCTTTGTCTTTATGAATCAATAACTCATCGTGCTGAACGGAGAAAGTAACGTACTGAGGCACAGAGGGGTTAATTGTTTCCAAATGGACTACGTAACAAGTATTCACATCAGGGTTAATTATTTCTACAAGAATGAGATGTGAATCTAACAGCGGAGCACAGCGAATATTTAGCCTTGTAAAATTTAAACGTGTCATTTAAATCCTCCTCTTATGTCACCTCTCTGCCTCCTCAACCTCCTGCTTTCATATCCCCCCCCGTCTCCTCCTCCTCTTCCATTTCCTTCCCAGACTGTGATCATGACACCCATGATGCATCTGTTGTTGCTCCCACTCCTGTTCAGCATTGTGAGTACATAACTGCCAACTGTTTCCCCGGTCCTTCCTTACATATTCAGTTAATGCACAAATTCACCAACCTGTGAAAGGATGCTTGTGTTTATTATTACAATTCATGGGACACCTTTGGTGCATGCATGCAGACTTTCTTTTATGGCATTTGAAGCAACAAAGAAAACCTTTTGTAACTTATTTAAAACACTAAAATAAAGTGCAAACTGTTACTAAACTGAGCAGTGGGCCTTTGTAGACTTTGCTCCCCTGTCATGCAGTGGGATGTAAGATTTCCCAATTTGTCATGCAGTTTTGGTTCAATAAATAACTGGGCTGTAAAAACTTGACTACATTCAGCTACAGTACAGAGCCAATGTGAAAAGGGCAAATGTGGGCGTGAGTGTGAGAGGGTCAGTTCTACCTCAGCCTGTACTATATCCAATGAGCTTTGACCTGTTCCTCTGCTCTGATAGGCTGCTGGGAAGGACCTGGAGGAGAAGAAGGGCCCCTTCGAGAACACAGAGCTGGATGTGCCAGAGGGGACACCAGTGCCATATCCCATATATCAGGTATTACACGCACGCCAGCGGTGGTGGAAAATAACTATTGTACTAATACTAAAGTATTGTATTTGAATACAATTTGGAGGTAATTGTACTTATTTCCATTTTGGCTACTTTACACGTCTGCTTTATTACATTTCAATGAGAAATAGTGTAGCTTTTACTCCACTATATTAGTCGGACAGCTATAGTTTCTTTTCAAATTTTGAGGCCGTACTCGAGGTCACATGTTTCAGTTTCTATGAGTTGTTAGCAGTTTCACCAAAGAGTGATTTCTCACATGGTTGGTCACATGGTTTCATTATTGATTATTGTTTGAATCCCAGAGGAAACATTCTTCAATATTTAGACAGAAAAGTCAGAAAAAATAATACAATTGTGTGCAGCAGAGCTTTGATTTTCTATAAGTATCTCACGACCCCTCAGATTTATTTTGTGACCCTTTTGGAGGGGGCCGACCCTTAGATTGAGAACCACTGAACTAGTTTCTTTTGTTTATTTTTGTCTGTGATGAAATGTGGTGTTAAAAAGGCTTTAGATTATCTGTAATTGTCTCTTCATATGTCTACCCTCCTCCCCATCTTTCTCTCTATAGTTTCAGGTGACCCATCCAGCAGTTAATAGTTTAAGGTTGAGTGGAGAAGGAAAGGAAGACATTAAGATTTCAAAGGACGGGTGGCTGTACCTGGAGAAGCCTCTGGACTGGTCTCGAGAGAACCATTACCTGATAATGGTAAGGTTGTCCTCTCTCTTCTTATTAACACACAGAAAATCAACCTTTAGCAATATAGCAGCATTAAAATATGTATTTACTTGTGTTTGTATCCAGGTGGAGGCGCTGGCAGATGATGAAGTTGTGGATGGCCCCATTCATGTGACCATAAATGTGTTGGACGTCAACAACAACGCTCCGTTCTTCAACCAGAGCGCATACACAGCTGTGGTCAGAGAAAACAATCCGGCAGGTGTGTATTATGAATACTTAAATAAGAGGAGAGGAAACACCTGTAAGGTATGTGTTATCATACTCAGGCTGTCTTCTCACTGTGCTGAGACTTTAACATCAGTGTTCTTTGTTATTCAAGGTATCCCATTTACTCGCGTGTTTGCGTTGGATAAGGACGACCCCGAGACTCCCAACGCTCATCTGAGCTACAGCCTGGTCAGCCAGATCCCCAACAAACACAACATCCCTCTGTTCCAGATCGACCCTAACACGGGAGAGATCTCCACCACAGAACAAGGTGATAGGAGTCAGAACTATAGGTGCACCGTCTGTGGGAATGTTTATAATCTGTAATCTGGCCGTATAGCGCCACTGTAAATCCAGATTACACGGCTCATGTTGTGTGCTCAAGATTAACGCTGAGTGGAGGCAGATTGCCTAAATGTGTCGGGTGATGCTGATCACTGATTACTTTGAGTGTGTGTGAGCACAATGAGACTGTGTTTGAAGATGCCTGTTTACATCTGTGAGCTGTTTGACATCCTACTGAACAACATGTGTGTTCTTCAACAGGGACACAGATGCTTAAAGCCAGAATAAGCATCCAGTATGGCAGAGGAGAAGACCAGAGCATTGATGCTCTGAGGACAAAGTTTATCGACTACTGTCCAGTGCAGACGATCCCCATTGAAGAAAACCCCTTCTTCACCTGTGTGGAGAGAGCAGGTTTGTATGCAGCAGAACAAGATGGAATATCACCATATAAATTGAGAGCCTCTAATCTGCAGAGTGAACTGCATACACATACTTTTGTTTATTTTGACACGTATTTTTCTAAAATCTTAAAAGTCATGAGGGACCTTGACTTGCTTGTAAGAGTGTATCAATGTAGATAAACACAGACTGTAATGAAGAAACGACTGTCCAGTGATTAGTGCTAGTGTGACGTTTTGGGTGTTGAGTTGATGAGTTCAGCCGAGGAGAGTGGTTAAGCCACCATGTCTCAGTTTTCCAAAATTAGAGATCTACTGATTACTTTATTTACATTCAACCCTCCAACCTTTTTCTTTTTCTTGCCTGTACAATTGCTCAAATTGCAACTTAGTTTTTTCTCTGCGGTGTCAGAAATGAGGAGGAGAAACGTGGACCCCCTGGAGGACCCAGACTACACCCTGACTGTGCGCGTGCAGGACCTGGGAGGGGCGTCGCAGACCGCGCTGATTGGAAACACCAGAGTGCATATTGTCGTGCAGCAAAACCTATGGGTCAATCCTGGACCTATAATTGTTAAAGAGCACTTAAAGGAAACTTACCCTCTGGTCATCGCAAAGGTGTGGCGGGATGTCAACTCTGCTCAAATCTCACAAATGCAGACACGTTAAAGCACACACACTCACTTTACCTACTCCGTATCCAGTAAATAACCTTCCTACTCTGGCCTCTTTCCTCACTTTTTGCATCCAGGTCCAGTCTAATGACCCCGACGCCATGTACATGATAGTGCAGAAAGAACGAGCGCTGAAATTCCCCTTCCAGATCACAGAAGATGGAGAAATACATCTGACAGAGGAGCTGGACAGAGAAGACAAAGACATGGTACACAATACATGCTTGGTTTGATGAATATATCTCTTTTATCCCATATAAAAACAACAACCTATTTCTAGGGATTACTCTTGAACTTGTGTTGGTTGTGTTTCAGTACCTCGTAGTGGTGTTTGCAGTAGATAGCGAGGAAAACCAGGTGGATCCACCCATGGAGATTCAAGTCTTGGTGGAGGATGTGAACGACAACGCACCAGTGTGTGCAAATGAGGAGAGCGTGTTTGAGGTGCAGGAGGACGAGCCTGCAGGTATGATGTGTGTGTGATTATTACATAACACCTCCATGGCGTAAAGCTTGTGACATGTGCTTGGAAGTTAGGATGATGCCTCAGTCAGCCAACATTCTTCTTAAAGTTCTATTCTCTTCTTTTGAATTTGATCTCTCCATTGTTTCTGTTTTCTGTGTTTCTGGGTCCATATTTATCAGAGATTTAGACTTAAGATCGCTCCAAAGATGGAAAAGAGTGAAAAGAGAGAAGTACTCATTTGTTGAAAAAGTTATGTTATATTACTGTTACTGTTATAACTATAGATGCATAAGAATTACTTTAATGTTGCAGCTGGTAACGGTAGGGCAAATTATAACTACTTAATATAATAATACGTAGTAATTTATTAGTTGATTATATTTTGTATTCATGTTTTGAATCTGCAAAGTAAAAAGTAACTAAAACTGTCAGATAACTTTAGTGGTGTGAAAAGTACAATATTTGCCTTTCAAAATGTAGTGACGTAGAAGTATAAAGTAGCACAAAATGCTAATGCTCAAGTAAAGTAAAAAGTACCTCAAAATTGTACTTAAGTACAGTAAAGGTACTATGCACTGCAAGTGACTTACCTGTACGTAAAGTGAAGTGTCATGCAAACCTTTAAGAGCAGCTCTCCAGTGATCACGTGATTAAACATATGTATACTTAAATAAGAGGGAATTGATGAAATGATAATATACAGAGAATTTAGTGCCACAATGACAAGTGCAGCCAGTGAAAGATGCATGGAAAGCAAAATCTAAATTATACATGTTGCTATTATTGCTATTTTGCACAATCACTGTGGAACATGTCTCAACATGTGTGTACTCACCTCTGATTCAGCGCCGCAGTCATCTACAGTAGGATTTACTCTCACTGCCTCAGAGACCTCTGGAGATCCCTTAAGTTACTCTTATAACACTTGTGGTTCCAGGCAGCCTGATTGGACAGCTGTTGGCCCATGATGACGATCAAGAGGGGACACTGAACACTCAGCTGACTTACACCATCGTGTCCCAAAATCCACCCACCTCCCCCAACGCCTTCTCCATCGACACTGTTTCTGGAACAATCCAGGCGTTACGCTCGCTGCAGCGAAGAGATCAGCAGGTGTATAACCTCATCGTCAGAGTCACCGACCCAGGTAACACGCAAACCGTATGACGCAGCACACCTGTAAATAGAGGCGAGTCTGTTTGAACTCCGAATACTTTTTGTGTCGCAGTTTTCAGCACAGAATGTAAGGTCGTCGTCAAGGTCATCGACGTCAACAACAAGATGCCTCTGTTCGAGAAGAGCGACGTAAGTACGGGAACCACTTCCTGCCTCTGATTTCTCATGCCGTTTGGCTGATTTTCCTCATGTTTCCGTGTCTGTGTGCAGTATGGCAGTCACACTCTAGCGGAGGACACTCCTGTGGGACACACAGTGCTGACCATCAATGCAACAGACGCCGATGAGCCAGACAGCGGCAGCTCCCTCATCGAGTTCCAAATCACTGCTGGCGACGACGATGGAGTTTTTGCTGTGGAAACCGACGGCAAAGGCGTCGGCCATCTGGTCGTAGTTAAGGTGCCTTCTCTCCATTCTCTGCATCTCCCACACAAACATACAGATATTACTCATTGACTTTGATGTACATTCAACGTCCCTTTTACCGCTTCTTCTAACCAGCCTGCTTGTCTCCTAACAGCCTCTGGACTTTGAGTCCTCTGCCACCTACAAGCTCCAGGTTGATGCTCGTAACCCGGAGCCGCTGCTGAAGGGTCTGGAGTATGGCAGCGAATCCACAGCCTCCATCTCTGTGTCTCTCACTGACGTCGACGAGGCTCCAGAGTTCAGCCTGGACATCCTGGACGTGAATGTGCCTGAAAACACCACCAAGGGATCAGTGCTGCTCACGGTGGAGGCAAAGGATCCAGAGGGCAAAGAGATCAGGTACACACACGGAAATAAGACGACACAGGCAAAAGTAAGCAAATAAAACCCAAATCACATGAAAAGACCAAAACAAATAATGAATTGATCCTTCCAACATGTATTGTCTGTGTGCCCAAAGCCTGATATATCTTCCTTTAATCAAACACAATGGTATCCCACTGTTAAAGATGTAGGCCTTCAGCTTAGAGCCACAGACAGGGTTAGGGAGTTGGAAAGTTGAAGACAGACTGATATATTGTTGGTTTTGGTCTTTTCATGGGATTTGTTGACAACAGTAGAAATATAGAATAACACCTTAAAGCAACTTAAAGGTGCAGTTCATCTAAGGCCACTTTGTACTCTATGATAGAAGACTGAACACAAACACACATCTGCATAGATTTCATAGCTCAGGAATTGTTCCGCTATCAGCTCTGGCTTTGTTTGTAACGTTACTGCTACTGTTAGGACTATCACATGTACCCGACACAGACTATTGATTTGTTTTGACTACCGTTATCCCCCCGGGCCTCAGTTCAGAGCCTGGTGTGTCATGGATGATTTCTAATATCTGCCCTGTGTGTGTGTCTGTGTGTGTGTGTGTGTGTGTGTGTGTGTGCGTGTGTGTGTGTGTGTGTGTGTGTGATTGCTGGTGTGTTGTGCAGTTTTAAGATGGACGGTGACACTCGCGGCTGGCTGGAGATCAATGCTGCCACGGGAGAGATCAAGACCAAAGACAAGTTGGACAGAGAAACCCTGGAGTCTTTTGAAGTCACTGTCACTGCGTTTGAGAAGGGTGAGATATTAGACTCTCATCATAACTTATTAGAGTTTTTTTTGTGTTATTTGTATGACGGCCTTACAGTTTTACTTTTTAGGATTTGTGCTGTCCTGTCTGAAATTAGGAATATTTCTATTCATACAAAGCACTGTTGGTACAGAAGTGGATTTAAACACATTAAAGTGTTTAGTTTATATTTGTTTATGTACACGACATTTTAAATCTGACCATTGTTTATTGTTACTCAACAATCTGTTGAATCAGCAAGGCGTTTTCATACTTTCTGATTTCTCTCTGAAGACAATCCGGGGAAGTCGTCCGAGCGTGTCGTTTCCGTGAGGCTGCTGGACGTGAACGACAACGTTCCCAAACTGATGGAGACGCAGGCCTTCATCTGTGTGAAGAAACCTGAACCTGTCATCATCAAGGCCCAAGACACGGACAGCGCCCCCTTCTCCCAGCCCTTCACCTTCGCCTTCGCCCACGGCAAGAAATCTCCCAACTGGGAACTGAAAAGTGTTGACGGTACGCTAACAAACTGTAGCTGCTACTGAAGTGACGGTGTAAAACTCAGCTGTATTTTTACATAATCACTAATGTTGTTGTCTCCTTTTGCACGTCATGCAGGTACGACGGCGAAACTGACCCTGAGGAAATCACCAACTGAAGATAAAACCTTCACAATCCCCATTAACATTAAAGACAATGCAGGCATGGGAGTCACACAGTCGTTTGAGGGTGAGTTCATTCTTTAAGTTAAGCTTAAAGGGGAAATCTGGTGACCAATACCAAGAAAAGACAAAAAACAGCAATGAATTGATCCGAAGTGTTGTCTTTGTAGCCAAAGCCTGATGCTGTATAGTTTATGCCATAGAACCAATTTTTGTCCAAAGAAAACAATAAAAAACCCATCAATGAGCCACATTGTTTCAATGTGTGACATATACCGTCATCACCGTCAACTGGCATTTATTCCAATCCCATTCCTCACCGTGTTGCTGTAAATACTCACCGGGGCACAATGTGTATATTAATCCACCGCTGAAAATAGTCCCCAATAAATGTGTTATTTTCTCCAATTTCATTTGCTAAAAAACACAGTGGCCAGCTGTTTTAGGAGATGACTGAGCTATTTTGTTTCCTTTTTTAAGCATCAGATTATTTTTGATGAAAATTTTAAAATGTTCTGTCTTCAGAAAGAACACACGTGCTCGTGTTTTAGAGCCTGCATATTTTAGCAGGAAAAGACTGAATTTCAAGGGCTGTGATAAGAGATCGGTTGTTGATGGTTAACTTACACGCTCTTCGTCTGTCTCTTGTAAAAGTTTGATGACGTGTGTGTTGCTCTCTCCTCTCTGTACCAGTGAGAGTATGTAACTGCACAGAGCTGGGCTACTGCTACATCGCACACGAGGAGCGTAACCTCAGTTATGGGATAGGACCCACCATCGGGATCCTGGCTGGCACTCTGGGATTCTGCAGTAAGTTGTCATATAAAAGTCCTGAAAAAAAAAAAAACTCACACATGAACCGGCATCCTTCATACTGTACATTCCGATGTTATCGTTTAGTTTTGTGTCGGCGGTGCTGACTCCATTTTGTTTTTGTCTTGTTGCAGTAATTGCTTTCGTCATAGTGATCAAACGTGCAAATAAAGGCGGCAAGAAGACGAACCTGAATGAAGAAGAAGAGAGGAACGCCATTATGTAGACACACACACACACACACGTATTTGTACTTTTATACTTGTGAGGACTTTATCTGTCACATCTACATGCCTAACCTGAATTATTGTGTTTGCTGAACTGAACCCTCTAAACCAAGGCCTCTATCGGCTAACTCTGGTTCATTTACAGTCTTTTGTTTCTGCATCTGCCTTGCCAAATATAGAATGAAAAATGAATTAATAAAATATATAAATCTTTACCAGCCAAACAGCAGAAGTGAGGACTGGATTTTCCAAGTGTCCTCACTCTCAAGATCTAAAAGTTGAATTAGTTCTCACATAGATAGATGTGCACACACACACACACACACACACATACACATTTACATAACATTATTTTATTTAGAAGAGAGTGTTGCTTAATCAGTGCTGTGCATACTTAATTACTGTCAGGTGTCCCCATGCTAATCATGAATATATAACGTTTGTTAACATATTTTATTTGAAGTTCTTTCCCAGACTGAGGTTGTTTCATTAGCAATTTAATCATCTCACATAATTCAATTAGTTTTTGGCCCAGAGCTTTTGTGTTGTAATTCTCTTCCGCGTGAATGTTGTGTTACAGCTGAAAATATCTTTAACTTTAAGAAACTGTGTAATTACTGTGTGTAATTAACAATAACGACAGTGTTTTGTGAGGAGCTGCACTGCTATTTCCCAATAAACAAGGAAACTGGGAACCACTTTGGTTTTCACGTTATCATTGTGTGTTTCTGCCTGTGTGGGTGTGTGTGCACTGCAGCACATGTGTGTAGTATATGTGTGCACTGCAGCACATGTGTGTACAGTATATGTGTGCAGTACATGTGTGTACAGTGTATGACAGAGCAGACGCGTGGTGCAGCAGGTGATCGAAGACGTGCACTCACACCTCAGCTCGTACCAAATAACTTTCTCTCTGATCATATTTCTCACTAACATTTACTCTGTGCTTATCGTCAGTACTGTTGAATTAGTCTTTTTCTTCCTCCCGCCCTGCCAGTCTGTCGTTGAGCAGCCACGGTACTGCAGAGAGTGATGCTCTGAGTCATCTCTTCGACAGTGGCAGACGGGCCGCAGATTGTTAGCAGTGCTGAAAGGATGAATTGGCGTGATTGTGGGCTTTTATGCAGCACAAAGGGGCCGCAACACACAAAAAGAAAATGACGCATACATGTGAATGCTGAATGTGGCTGTCACATGTGCTGCCATGAACGTGCATCCTTTCCTGTCAGTGTGCCGTGTTTGCGAGTAACTGTGTGCGGTGTTTGAGATGAGTCATCGAACGGTCTGCTGCAGCTTACAAAAGCCAAACGGAGAACAGTGTCAGAGCGGACTGAGCTATGGCTTCATGATGACAAACTCAACATGGAGCCTCTCCGGTGTTTATGTCTGCACTCTCTCCTCGCCTGTATCCCGGCAACACTTTCCACAACAACACACACACACACACACACACAGACACACTTGGAGAGCTGGTGGGAGAAGTTTAAGTTGAAAGAGGGACAGAAGAGAAGAGGTGGAAGAAAGACAGCGTAAACAGTGTGATGAATGACCCAACCATTTTGTGTGTATGTATATATATGTATATATATATATGTATATATTTATACATATATATATATATGGAAACGCTCAGTCCCTTTGTGCCAGAGTTGACAGCGATGCAAAAAATAAACGTCTAAAGCAGGGGTCTTCAACGTTTTTCAGGCCAAAGACCCCCAAACTGATAGAGAGATGGAGCAGGGACCCCCGACTATATATATTGTATAACATTGTGTTTTATATTAAACTGGGCCTAGTGTGATGTATAAACATACCTCTTTATTGTGCATTCAATACTAAGCTTTTCAAATAATACACAGGTTCATATATTCATGTTTTCATTTTAAACATGTGCAAGGTACAGTGAGTAGGGAGGCCGTGCCACTGCCATTTATAAACGTACCTTGTCAGCTGATACCAATGCCAATATCAACACTGTCTGTCAATTGCATGATAATTATGCATACAAGCTATTCAAATTGACGTTTTCATTTTAAACATAAATGTGGAAACGAAAATGAGTGATGGCTTATTAATGGCACTGCCATGCATAAACATACCTGTTATCTTGCATACAATACTGAACTATTAAAATAATGGGCAGATTCATGTTTTTTTTAAACATGCATGTAGGGGGACAGGTCCAGGCTAGTCTCCTGCTGTGAGTGAACCGGTGCCCAGCTTGACAGAGCTCCTGTGTGTCGGTGAATGTGTGCATTTCTGACTGAAAAATAACATCTTCTGCCTCCATTTAGCCATTCGCTACAATATGTTGGATTTATGTTAATGTCTATTTAAAGACATTTACATTTGTGGAAAAAAATTTGGGGAAATAAATAAATAATAATAAAAAATTGTCTAATCAACCAAACATTTCACGACCCCCCTGCAGTACCTGTTGAAGACCCCTGACCTAGATAATTAACAAAGACACAGGTAAATATAACTAAATCTATGGTTTAAATACACGTATACTGCCATCTACTGGTAGAAAGGGTGAACACGTTTACTCTGCATCTCCTTATACAGTCTATGCATTATATAAAACAAAAAACGAATAAACATAGTATTTCTGTATTTTAGTTTCTTCGATTAAACGATAAAACAATCAATTCAAACGTACACAAACCACAATCAGCATTTTTTCAGTTTTCATGAAATCATAATTATCAATTTCCATGTTGCATTTTGTCGTGTAGTCATTCTAATGACTTTTTTACAGTCTTGTCCTTCAACATTTTTACAACAAAATGCAACTTTCTTGACATGCACATTTTGTTAATTGTCAAACATCATGTTTGTAATTCATGGCACAATTCAAAGGGGATGAAATCATCATTTTACTCTCGCCATTGATTACATACATACTTTTTCCTACATACGGTCCCATTGTGGTCAACCGGAAGGGGCAGAACTTTGCCTCTTTAAGTCTGTGTAAAAGAACATTTAAAAAGCAAGACCAGGCAGCAACCTGCGGTTCTGAAAAGTGAAGCCAATGCAGAAAGAAGTGCCTTAAACTTGCGTCCCTCCGGTGTGAACAGCCTAATTAGACTTAATTTATACTTTTTAATTCATACATTTGTGCAGAGCTACCACTGAGCCGCAGAGATGGTTTGTGAACTTACGAAGCGTCAGGCTATAGTTGATGGGGTTTATTGAAAGACAGATTCATACCAGGACACTATAGCGTCACATGAATGCAATAATAGGAGTAAAAAATATAGAATATAAATGTCTCCCTTTTGTTTTCAGTTAGATTAGATTAGAAGATTAGAACAACTTTATTAATCCCCAGTGGGGAAACTCATTTGCCACCCAAAACTCATACAGACAACAATAGACACAGTCCACAGTGCACAACAGACAAAAACACATTACAAAGAATAAGTAACACCAGAAAATGTCGTATGAAACATGATTGACATCAGAAAGATAAAAACATCTAAAGGTGTTCATTAAAAAAATCGAACTGCTGCTGGAACGAAAGACCTTCTTAGTCGTTCAGTAGAACACTGAGGCATCCTGAGTCTCTCATAAATGAGCTTCGGAGTCCATTAAAGACACCGTGTAGTGGATGGTCTTCAAAATAAACAACTGTTTTTAACTTGGCCCTTGGTCGCTTTTCTACAGTGACCTCTAGTGAGTCTGGGGTTAAGGCCAATCACTGATCCAGCCTTCCTGATCATCTTATTGATCCTGTTTTTATCATCCGCAGTGATGCCACCCCCCCCCCCCCCCAGCAGAGCACAGCATAGAAAACATGAAGAAGCTTTCTGCTGATATAAAGTTTTTATCTAAAAGGAGAACGCTGGGAAGGTGATATCCAGAGCAACTTTAAAACACACAAATATGTGTGTGTAAAGAACTTTTTCATATACGTGTCAAAGTTTAGATGAAGACTTGTGACCTTTGAACTCTTGGTTGAACAGTTAATCATGACTTTGAAAAAGGTCTGGTCTTAATATCACATGTTTATTACTAGATCATTTTAGCATATGAACACTTACAGCTTTACATAACTTGTGAAAAGAATGCTTTGACTGTTACTTCAGTTTTGATATGACCTTTTAAATGAATAATGTTAATGATATGCGTACATTTATTACTATGAAAAGATACACACTGAATACCTCCTAAGACCACATTCAACAAAATCATGCATGACTTAGCCTGACTACCAATAGTCTCTAGCTCTACTTAGATAAATAACATTAGCTTCATTATTATTCATTCTGATAATTAAAAAAGGGAAATGTATTATAGTTCTGTGGATGAAATCATTTTTGTTTCATATGTTCCTGTATGTGTTCTGGAGGGTTACTACTGAAATTTAGACCAACACCACCTCCACATTTTTTTGGCTCCATTAGCTATCGTACAAACAACTGAGTTACTCTCCTCAGCTATCACTCTGGCCTCTTTTTCATGCTTTACACGCACCCCTTCTCTTTCTTCTCTCAGTTCTCTGTCTAGCTGTTTTATCCTGTTTTCTTTCTCCTCTCTATCTCTCTTTCTCTCTGCTTCTCTCTCTTTGTTCTGTCTGTCCTCATACATCCTCTGCCTCTCCCTCTCTCTGTCCTCATACATCCTCTGGCTCTCCCTCTCCCTCTCCTCATACATCCTCTGGCTCTCCCTCTTCATTTCTTCCCTTCTCTCTTTCCCCTCC
Organism: Anarhichas minor; assembly: GCF_050575085.1. Classification (NCBI taxonomy): domain Eukaryota; kingdom Metazoa; phylum Chordata; class Actinopteri; order Perciformes; family Anarhichadidae; genus Anarhichas; species Anarhichas minor. The sequence goes on along the minus strand of NW_027466487.1, from coordinate 3,615,239 downwards.
CCCTCTCTCTGCTCAGCACTCCGCTCCCGCTCCCTCTTCCTCTCCTCCTCTCTCTCTTTCCTCTCCCTCTCTCTCTCCCTCTCTCTGTCCTCATCCCTCCTCTTCATTTCCTTCTCTCTTTTTTTCCTCTCTCTCTCAGCCTGTTCATTCTTTTTTTCATATTTTTCCCGTAGTTTCCTCTCCAGTTCCTCATTCTCTTTGTGTATTTGCTCTTCTTTCTCTTTCAGGATGCGTTGTGTCTCCTCTTTGATTGCCCTTTCTGCCTCTTTGAACATCTCGTTGGTGTAGTGGCTTCCTCCATTCTTCCGGACTACATCTCTGATCTTCTGGAGCAGCTCAGTGACCTGAGAGCGATCCTTCGGATTCTCATTATTGAAGACATGGTACTGGCCATTACATCTGTCCACAAGTTCCAGCAGGTCTGGGCAACCGTCCAAGAACTCCTCAATAGATGTGTCTTTAAGACGGTCACCCTGAGTAAAGAGCACCATGCTGTATTTGGCTGCAGCCTGGCCAAAGATTTCTTGAATTCTCTGCACTGTCTGCTTTTCCTCTCCAGTGTATCTGCCCACCATGATGACTACCAGGAACACATGGGGTCCAGGAGAAGCAGAAGTGATGCACTGGATGAGATCTTTAGTTGTTTTCTCCAGGTCAAACCTGGTGTCAAAGAGGCCCGGGGTGTCGATAACAGCAACCTGTTGCCCATCCACCACAGCTTTGCCCTTGGAACATTTGACAGTCATAGATTCGCCACTGCACTTTGATATAAAGCGCTTTCGTCCCAGAATGGTGTTTCCAGAGGCACTCTTCCCATTCCCAGTCTTCCCCACCATCACTACCCTCAGCTCCTCATCATTTGTTCTGTTGATTCCTGTGTAGAAGAATGAGTGACACTGAATAAGACTCAGGTTGTACACACGTTGTACTCAACGTAACTTGTACATATGAGAACAGAAACATCCATTCTGCTGCTTTGACAGAGTCAATAAAGGAGTTTGTTGGAGGTTCCAATTTACAACATTTGTTGCAGACTTTCATTTGAGACAAATAAATGTTCTCATCTGGCTTTCGCTCCATCATCTAATGTGGCTTCCATACTGTTCATTTCACCACTTACAGGAAAAGACAGCAGGTCTTTAATTTAAACTACCCCCTCTGTCAGCTGAAAGTGGAACAGCAAGGTGGAAACATGGCCGCCTATCGAGACTGACGCATTCCTTTGAAGGTGTCTCAGATTTAAAAAATATATTTTTTTGTAAAAAAATTGTTTGTCAGTCACATCACTTAATAAATCAAAGAAAAGGTTCAACTGGACCTCCCTCCAAAAGACAAGTCAACCTCCCTACCAAATAATACAATAACAAAAACAGAACAAATTAACTTTTTACTCAGATTCCTAAGAACAAAAACTGCATTCGTCTGACTTAACTATGGATAATTTTTTTTTTTTCTAGTGATGAAGAAATCATGATTTTAAGGGAAAAGAAGAATTCCAGAATTTAAATCAAGTTACATTCTTGGTACTAAAGTCAGAAAAACTAAATGTATTTACAGTTCTACCCAGTAAGTCTGATACAGTATTAGTTTATAGGACAAAGGTAGCCAACACGGTCCCTGCGGTCACCCTGTCGCCCGCAGGGATCACGTAAGTCGCCCGCAAGGCATGTTCTAAAAATAGCACGAGTCACCATGAAACAGTCTCTTCACATATATTATTATTATTAAGGTGATCTGTGCAACTTTGTTATTCAGGAAGTTTGTATCAAATAAGTAGCCCTTCGTACTACTCGGTACCCTTGAAGTAGCTCTCAGTTGGTGACCCCTGTTATAGGAGGTACAGAGGAACAGTTCATGAAATTAGATTCAGCAGTGAGCACTGCTATATCACCAAACAATAATTTACTTTAAAAACATAGATACAGTTTCCGACTTACCTAAGTTGCTGGCCATGTTTGTGTTAAAGAGTGGAGTAGATACTGCAGCTGAAGTTCAGACAGTTCAGAGTGTGTCTCCTGCAGCTCTGTTAGAACAACCGTTATACTAAACCACGCCCACAAATAGAAAGGGAAAACTAAAGCTTTTTATGGAGGTTTCGGTTATGGAAGGATTTTTATTAGATGAGAATATATGCTAAATACAATATAGTCTTTAATCATGTTGGAGTATACGTAGTCTTGTTTTAACAAAGAAAGCAAGATACATTAGTTATTCTAGATGAATTAATCAAGATAGTATTACTATTAGCTTAAACAATCTCACAAGCTTTGTCACATAATACATTCAGTTATTACCAGAGCTTTAGTGTAGTATACATTTTAAAGAGTACTTCCAATGTTTTAAACCTCGATCCCTTTGCAAAACCCATCCTTGAATATTGAGAAAAAAGACAATAATGTAACGGACTGAAGACATATAATGTTAACCTGTTATGTTAGGTGTTATGGTGTTTACAGAAAGTGTTCTAAGATGTTATATAAGATTGGTTCTTGCATTTACGGAGGTCAGTGAAGGCCTCATGCCTGGTGGGATGTTGTGTTTTGTGCTGATAACGAAGAGAGTTAGTCTATGACCGGGAGCAGATGGTTAAAGATGTCACAGAACGTTAACAGTGTTGACTGTTTGTTGGCGTAGGCTACGGCCCACAGTAGCCTGTGTACTGTCCGCAAATAAAGGACCACAAGAAAATAACGCCTCGTAGCTTTCCTGAGTAAGGGTCGCTACAATAATTTAACTTTAACATGCATACAGTCATGATAATGACTTAGTATATCCCAGATAAATATGGAACTTGTGTGGAGAAAAGTGTTTCTTGATGACCACATGCTGGCTTATATATCACATCGTTTCCTAACCGAAATGGCAGCACTTCTTTAAAGCAGCACAAAGCTCCCCCTCCCCTTCAGTATTTACAGGAACAGGCAGAATTCTCTTGAATTCCACGGGATACTTTGGTCTTTAACTTGTTCATCGACCTAGCCAGGTAATAATTTATACAACGACTAACAAGAATGACATGATAGGGCAGGGCAGAGTAGCAGGCAAAACTCCGAAAACCGAGAACACGGTAAAGTAACAAACCATAGAAATTGACACGAGGGAAAAATGGTGGAAGACGATGACACACGGGGTAGGACAAAGACAATCTGGCAACCAGAACAGGGAAAGCAGGGGAGTATATATGTGTAGGGTTGGCAGAGGGAAAACCCAATAAATAACTTTCCTGTGCAAGTTCCCGCTGTTGTTTGACTTGTATTTTGTGCTTCCAAAAAAGGTTTATTCAGTCTAAAAGTGTGTCCCCTGTTTATCTGACTTCTGTATCAGGCCCTGCTGTACTTTCAGGTAAGTTCCTGCGTTACCTGTACACAATGGTCGCCACTTTCTGAGCATTTACAAGAAATGGCAGCACTTCTTTAAAGCAGCACAAAGCTCGCCCTCCCCTTCAGTATTTACAGGAACAGGCTGCAGTTCTCTTAAATTCCACGGGATATTTTGGATTAACTTGGTCATCGATTTAGGTAATAATTTATACAACGATTAACAAGAATGACATGATAAGGCAGGGCTGCAAAACATTGCGAGGCAAGTTTTTTATTTAATATGACATACTATAAACAAAGACAATTCAAAGTGCCTTTCAAAATGTATTAATTAATTAACCACATTAACCAGAAAGTGCATCAATAGAAATCAATAGAATTTACTGTTAAAATTTGAGAAAAGAGAGACTTACAAGACAGTAAATCCTTAGGTTCTTTAGTGCTTTCGTGCTTACGGTTTAGTCGATTCAACATATTCACACGGAGGACATATTGCTCTGACATCGTGCTCAGGGTGGGAAGGAATGTCCTTGAAACTGTCAAACTGTTGTATAACTATGACGAAGTGAAGCAAACATTTGAAGCGTCCGGGGTGTCGATAACATCCACCACAGCTTCGCCATTGGAACAGTCTAAGGGAAAGAAGGAAAAATAAATTGTATAATTTTGAAAAATTAATATTGTAATTTATAATCCAAAATGTCATTTTCCCCATTTTCATTATTGCATTCTATTATTTCATTACATGTGAAAGTCTCGTCTTCTTCATTCAACAGAGCACAAAACTGAAGTTCAGTGCAGAAGAGGGAACCTTCCTCTTATTTATTACTGACATTTTGTAGATCTATGTGTGTTTTCTATTTCCAAAGAAACAACTAGACAGCTTCTGTCATTTGTAAAAAGCTATAATGTTGTAAAAGAAGAGCTGAAATGATCTATTCTGCTTTTAAGAATTAATAAAATGTGTCACTATTTAAATGACAGTAAAATTCTGTGGATAAAAACTTATTTGTCAAATAATTTTTCAACCTGACAAATTGTGACTGCCCCTAGTGGTAGATAAACAAATTATATTAGGTGTTGAGCTCTCCTCTGTTGCAATATTGTATATCAGAGACAGAGTTTGTGTGGGATGATTGTTATTGCACATCCTGCGTCTTTAACCCACGTAAAAGTTCAAGCATGTAAACAAATTCCGTTAACAAATGTCACTCGGTCTGCTTTTACGAACTAGTCCTGGAAAAAACATGTTTATGTTGTGTTTATTTCCAGTAAACTGACTGGCTGTCACCTATAAACCAGTTACTCTGGACGTCAACATGATGACAATCAACAAGAGCTGTTGGCTCAAAGTAAAGTGTCTTCTTTGTGACACAACAGGAAATGTGATTAATAAAGAAAAGTATTATATTCTCAATCTTACATCAGGGTTTGATGTATATTCACAGATCTTGTATGAGTAGTAGTTAAACCTCCTCACACTGTCTGATACTGCAGCGTCATCTAGTGGCAGTTCACTGACTTGTCTTGTGGATCTGACAACTTGTGTCAATAGTGGAGGAAAAACTCAGATCCGATACCAAAAGGTAAATATACTCTTATATAATACCTGCATTGGGAATTGTAATGGGGTAAAAGTATATCAGTATTACCAGGAATATGGAAGATATGTTAGTGAAGTAATGTCCACCTCTGTGTGTACTCAGAGCCTCTCCTTGTTTACTTAGCTGGTCGCGCGTGCGTTTAAGTGCACGTGAGCTTGTCCCACTTGCTAGCTAGAGGCTGCGCTTATATGGCGGTTACCTGTGACGATGCTGTCCCGACCACGTGTTTAACATTAGCACGTGTTAACTAAAGCTGCGCGGTTAAAAATAACAATTAACCTCTGAAATGTAGTTTAATGGAAGTACAAAATAGGAGAAAATGGAAAAACAAAAGTGAAGTATCTAAATGTTGTGGCTACTGACGGCAACGAGGTCGCAGTAAAAGCAGTCACACCTGCAACCTGAGACAGGCTAAGCCTCCAGGTGGAGGTTACCCGGATGCACCACCGGAAACACAGCAAAGTACCAAGTGGTGTGTATTCAGTGTTTTATTAAACCGTTCCATTTACAAAACTTAACCCACATAAGTTACAATTTATACATACAACTGTAAATAAGCAGTGTAACATACTGTCAGAGCTGTATAAATAATCTTTAACAATGTACATTCTGCTCAGTTATTTGGGTTTTACACTTGAACACAGTCATTAGTGTTCAACTAGAGAGTGTTAGGAGAATGCTTCTGCTTTTTTTTTTTTGCTGTCATGAGTAATAAAAACCCAACCAAAACTGCTAATGACCTGTCAGAAAAAATAACACAAGGCAAGATGAACTTCTCACCCAACAAAGCTTGGAAAATAACTAGACATTTTCACACAGTGTCTGCTTAGACTTAGAGGTTCACTAACAGACAAACTGACTTTGAGCTTTCCCCCGTCACTAACCACAGTGGTGCTGTATTATATAAGTGGAGAGTAATTTACTTAATTGTTACTTCTACTGTCGACCTGTAGTGGTGCACAGTGCATGACCTGTCAACACTGTGCAGTCTGTAAATGTTGCTCCAATTTTGTGCTCCACCATATTAGATTTGAAATGAAAACAATCACTAGCTCACTGCAGGCTTTTTGGCGTGTGGCACAATTTTAGAGGTTTGCAGTTTTTATTTAAATAGATGCGTTTTGTGCAACATAATTTTTCTCTCTCTTCCCAATCATCATCTTGCGACCCTTGAAAGTCAGTAGGCTACTAAACATCATCTAAATACTCAGACTGAAGTGTAACTGCAGAAAATGTGTATGCTTGGACAGTACTAAGAATATATCATACTATGAAATACACAAAGGAGTAAAAACATACAGATGTAACAGCCCCCAGTTGTAACAGGTGCAGCCTAGAAAGTAAGATCAATTGTGCCTGGGAACCCCAGAGAGCAGAGAAAGATGGTGTTGGTGTTATAATGGCACAGCCCAGCAAGAGTCCATATAAAGAGAGGCAGGTCAATCAGTGCTGCATCCACCACGGCTTCTTCACTCATGAAGACCCAACCTTCACCCTCTTTGGATCATTTCAACCCTGTTCCGTCGTTCAGCAAACGAGGGAAGTTGACTCTTTTGGCACAAAAATCTGTTTGTAACGGCGTCTTTTTAGCCACACAGAGAAATGTATACGAAACCAGAGGATATTGGAATCATAAATAGCATGTTATATATATATAAGATACTTCAATCCAATGAAGACCGTACCTTCATGAGGAACCGGATCTCCTCTAGCACTGCATACAAACATACAAATTCTTTATATAAGTTAAAACAAATCTTCCGACCGCTGGACAGATGCTTTCTTAGTATGGCCTGCTTGTCCACAGAGTGTGCCGACGTGTAGGTGTACACAGTTACACAAGTGTGTGTGTGTGTAGTCCTCAGGGGACGGCTTTTGTACGACTCAGGACTACCCTTCCGGCCTCTGTGCTCCGATCACATGAGGGTTGAACTGAGAGATGATAATGGTGATGTCATCGCGGTACATGCGAGCCAGCTCTTCGGGCAGCGACAGCATTTTCGACAGCCTCTCGTGGTCGACCGTGCCAAATTCGTTGTTTCCCACCGCGTGACGCATCAGGTGGGTCGCCGAGTTGTAATCCTCGAAAGCCGAAGACACGCGAGCCTTTCTCTCTTCGAGCAGCCCCTGCATCTGTCCCAGGGTGACCTTGTAGCCTCCGACTTTGAGGGGCTGACGCTGGTGCACCCCCGTTAAATACTCCCCGACTATACGAACCACTTCCTGTCTGTGGAGGGTCTCCCAGAGGCCGTCAGAAGCAATCACCTGCAGGGACAGACGGAGGAGAGATGGAATCAGAAAACAGACGATTGTTACGTATAAAGTATGTTGTAATAAACTGAAAAGACTCAGTGGTGGTTAATAATCCAAGCAAACTTGACTCTAAATGAGATCCACGCAGCTGGACAGGTTCGCCGAAAGTTGACTTACAGAAAGTGCATCTTCTAATGCGGTATAAACTTTTGAAATTTGTGAAAAAGGATGAAGGAAAATTGTAATTCAGTCTCATTATAAAAATATAAATCTCTTTTAAAAATTGTTTCATGCATCAGTGTGTTTCGGAAACAAATTCAGATTCGTCTTCTCTCACCATGAAGCGATCCTGTGGCCGCAGCTTGTGGTACGTGATCTCCGGCTCGGCGGTCAGGTAGGGGGGCGTGTGGTAGTTTGGAGGGATGAACTTGGTGTGCTCGTTCTCATGGAGCTGATCAGGTCCAGACTCCAACACACCCTTCTGCAGTTCAATACTCCACTTGAACTTCACGTCCCCGAATGCACGCAACGGCATGAGGAGGCCGAGCAGACGGTCCTGATGAAGAAGATGATGGAAAGAGGGTACGAGGTTTTAATAAACGCTGCAACAACAGCAACCCCATTGTGCAGGTTAGTAGGAGTACTACCTGTCGTATAACGGTCTTCCTCTCTGATGGAGGGTGTTCACCTCGTATCCGAGCCACCTCCTCCTCGTTCTGGGCGCTGTGGTCGTTGGAGAGAGTGTGAGCGCTGAACGAACCATCCTCCTCCTGCACCCCCAACACCGCCCGAGCGTCTCCTGAGTTAGCTATGAACCTTTATGGAACAGAGAGACGAAGAAGCAAGCCTGAGACATGTCGGTTTAGTTCAAATAAATGTGTGCATGTTTCTATCCTCCTTACAGGTCTGATCCATCGATGTGAGCCACGCAGGCCGTTGCTCCAGAAAAGGCCACTCTCAGGACCCAGTAATGCAGGAAAGCATTCGGGTCTCCAACCTGCAAGGCAGAATGACACCGTGAGTCTACCGACAGGATACGGAATGTGGTTTAAATTACACGGAGAGAGAACGACACCTGAGCTCTTTAATCCATAAAAGTTTAAATTTGGATGCTCACATTGTTTTGCACGGCTGCCATGAGGCAAAAGTGATATTCAATACGTATCATGATGTACGAGACGACACACATCAAGTCCTGCACTCGGAAGAAATTTAATGATGTAATAATAATGTTGAGTTTGATGGGTTGGCTACAGCAGTGTTGTCCAAGGGCATATTTCACTATGTTTGTTTGCTGAGGAAAACCCAGAATGAGGCCCTAAATCTGCATGTAAAACATGTAAAAACACCTGCTTTGGGATTTTCTCGTTCAGGAGTCTTAGGGGAACATCTCAGTTCCTCATAAAAACAAGATGCTTTTAGAAGAACCATGTTTCCCGTTAAGACAGCACACAGTTCTTACCTGAGCCTCCAGAGAAATGTCATTGTCCAGCCTCTTGAAGGCGTTCAGCAACGCCTCGTGGGTGTCTGGAACTTCACCAGGGCTGAAAACAGAGAAGGGGAGCAATATGTGTGAAACACAGAGAGGAAGCCAGAGGTCAAGAACAGATCAAGACAGAAGCACCATCAAAACAACAAGACGGGTCAGTGTTGGTGTGGCCGTGTTGCTACGAGGTAAAGGTGAAGATGAAATAAGAAACTAGGAAATTCAGTTTGTTAGGAAAAGCCAAGAAACCTGACGGCAAACTACACCCTTTTGAAACCTGCATTGTGGCCACAGTGCTGTTGTCTTGGCTTTGTCGTACATCCTCTTGTGTTCCCCCGGTTCTCACCTGGTGAGATCTATCAACTCCTGCCAGTAGGTCCTGAGGCTGTTGAAGTAGAGAGTCTGAGCCTCCTTGCTGAAGTAGTCGTTGGGGTGCTTGTGCCACTGCAGGATGGGACTGAGGGCCCGGCCGGCCTCCACCGCTGCCTCCAGCTCACACAGTGTGTTGTGGGGCAGCAGAGACACGGCTATGTAGTAGAACAAGCGCTCACTCAGCGCCTACCAGAGAGTTGGAAAAAGAATGTCAATGCAACAGGGCGTATAGAAATGACTTAGGAATATACTAAATAAGTTGCCAACATCTCAATTTAAAAAGTATTAGTTAGTATGTTCCTATTGCTGAATTTCTGGAAAAGCTTTAATAACCAAATAGTAGAAAATAAAGAAAATAGTAAATATATCTGTTCCTCAAACCAGCCAGTTTATTATGTTTACAAACGTAATGTCTTGGTGCTTCAGGCTCTTCTAAGCATGCACCATGTTTGAAAATGTATTGACTGCAGACAAATTAAACAGATTTAATTCACTTGACAATGAAAGAAACATCCTTTTTCTATCAAAATTGTGAATTTGAAAGAACTTGATCGGATATAGAGTATAGAGTGCCTCATCCCTGGATAGGATACTCAAATGATATTTTAACAAACAGTAAATTTAACACTAGATTAGAAGTAGAATGTGAAGACAGAGTCAGCTTTACCTGTGCACAGGCACAGCCAGCGTGGCCGTCAAACACACCCAGCAGCATTCCTCTCGTCTGCAGGCACGTGGCCGCACTTCGACGGTCCTCTATGGGAGCGTTGGCCGGCAGCTGATTGCTCTCGAAGCCCATCACTGATGACACATTCTTCCCATCAAACTCTGGCACCTGGAACAACATGTAAAAAAAAAAAAAAAAAAGGGTAAGATGAAAAATTGAAATGTAGAGATGGCCAGATGGGTTTTTCTCTGTTCGCACGAACCTTGAAGCTATACTCGTTGGCTTTCAGGATAGAGTTGACCTGCGGGGGGGAGAGGATGTAGCTGCGGAGCGCCGTGGTTGTCTGGTAACTCCGCGAGTGCTGCTGGCTCTGCCATACACGAGAGGGCCATCTGGAAGCAGGTCGGTGAGTGACGGGTCCTACCTGGGCCTGGTGTTGTGGGCATGGTAACAGACTGGAGGCCAAGACCGTAGCACGAGGCAAACCTCTGAGCAGCTGAGATGTCACAGGCATGGCTGCAGGTGCACTTACACAAACCTATTGAAGAGGCACACATGGAGAGCTCATAAAGCAACAGCTGCATGTTTAACAAGAGAACAGCGTCTCTTTGTGCACCATTAAGCAAACATTGTATAAACAGAAGGAGCAAATGTGCAAAGGTTTAGAAGTTCAGACGGGTAGACAGTAGCTGGTACATACATTAGTATCCCCAAAACAACCAAACACCACCAACCCGCCACACTTTTGAATATTCGAATAAGAACATTTTAATATTAGCATTTGGCAGGTCATACCAGATGGGGTAAACAGACCAACAATACATTTCATACATATTATTATTACACCTAGCTAAATGATGGCTGTCTACTATAACAGTCTGCAGTAGATGGTCATTGTGGATGCTGTCGGATTGTATTGTCTTATACTTACCGGTGTTTCTATTATTTTGTCCATCACATTTATACTAATAAGGGTAGGCTAAATATAGTAAAATATAGCTCAACCGCACCACAAACTTCATCCCCCAAGATGAGCACACAGTTGAATAAACACCTCTTGTGTACAGTTTCATTACAACCTTCATGGAGGTTGGATTTATAGCTGGACTGTAGTAGACTGCATTAGTTTTAGAGAGGTAGACCTAATAAACAGTCTATTTCTAAAAGGAAACAGAAATGCATCAGGCTAAATTCTTCCGATTAATCTTTTCTTCTTGCACGCTCACCCCGATCATGAACTCAGTGTGGTAACATCAAACCTAGGTCATATTACTGTAGCTTTGTTGGGTGTTGACGTGCCAAAGCCTCACACAGGTACACTATACAGCATCGTGCACGAGTACAGCAGCTGACTTTTGATTTCGAAGTTTCAGCACAGTTCACTTTTTTTGTCCTGAGGTATTAGGAGTATTAGGATACAGCACCACCAGAGAGCGCATGTGCTGGCGTCTGACTTGAGTTGCAACTCCGCTCTCTCTCTCCTCCAACTATAGATCAGCAGGCCTGAAAATAGCTTTGGCAACAACCTCAGCCCTGACATTTGGATATTGCGAAATGTTTTGACCGGTCCTCATGACCTACTGAACTGGTTCCAGGCTGCGATACGTTCTCTACTAATCTGTTCTCACTTAAGTATATCTGCTAGCTAATGAGAGCTCATTTGAGTCAAGAGAGTTTGATAGGAATATGCAACAGCACAGGCACGTTTCCGTGACCCCAGTATGTTAAAGTTAGCTGTGCAGCCAAACATCCTCCCAAACACCAAACCCGTGCATGCGTCAGAGGGCGTGACCCAGGTCCCAGCTCTGCAGGAAAGTTGACATCACTTTAGCTGGTTAGCAATGCAAGGCTACAAAAGCTAACGTAAGCTAACATTAGCTGTTGGCTGAACTTGCTGTTCAGAGCGTCAGAGCTGAACTAGGCTACCACACCGTGCCACGGTAATGACATTAACAGATGATGTTAACGTCGGCTCTCCGATGGATACGACAATGGGTAGCCACATGCTAATGGTAGCTAGTGTTGTTTACACACACCAGCTATCGTCTAACTGGATCACGTCTGCTTTAAAATAAGACGTTAAAAGGCCGAGCCGACAGCCCTCTAGACGTAACTATCAACATGTAAGCGGCGAGCGACACTCGGACTCACCTTAACAGCTGGACGTTAAGAAGTTATTGAAGTTCATGACTTCACACCGACCCCTCCGCTCTGCAGCGCTGCACAGGGAACGCTGATTGGCTTAGACTCTGACAGACGCCGTGACGTCACGTCAATCCCTCAAGCACCAAAAACTAAAAAAGGGGCCTTTTTAAATGCTCTTGTTTTACTCGTCTGTTCTGTTTGTGCTGCTGTTATTCACCTGCATTTTTTTGTATTTTTCAATTAAAGAAAGGTGACCTTTAATATCCCACAAGCAGATATATGAAGAGATAAACAGAGATGTTTATGTTGTTGACAATAATACTGAGAAAGTATCTCTCTGGAATATGCTAAATTGAAAGCATCTTGTTAATTCTTATTAATATCTTATTTCATTTTTGTCATCATATTTGCAATTTACGTCCTATTATGTCCCATTATATGACAGCTAAAACATTGTAATTAATCACAACTAAATATCTACTTTACTAGAAGCAGAATAGGAATAAGATATCTGTCTGTAAACTACACATCAAAAGGTGAAGCCCATATATTTGCAGAAATAGAAATTATGAAGGCAAGGCAAAGAAGAAATAATCTGTGATTAAAGGTTTCAATGTGACTCCACTCAAACTCTCCTCTATCAAGGTATATGTGACTTTATATGGCAGTATCAATAATGGTATGAGAAAGCAAGGAATGTCTGTTGTCTGGTATAAGAATTCCATGATTTTCATAATCCATCTGGAGAAGAAATTGCGTTTTATTGAAATGACCTCAAAACAAAACTCAAAAGACTTCATATCAAAACATTTTAATCAATAAAAAGATTGAAATTTTTACAAAAAGTGTATTTACAGAACTATGTAAACAGTAGCAAAAATACTGTATGTGTAAAGAAAAGAACAAAAAAGAGCTGCACAAGCTTGTAAACATCTTTGATAGGAACGCCACTAAACAACACTGACACTACCAATTACCTAGCAGGGGGTTTTATATCAGAAATCTCTCATCCACCAGAGTTTTGTTGACAAGGTTCTTTCTTCCCAGAGTGTTACGGATCAAGCGAAATATCTGTAATGAATGAGATGGTGTTCAATACATGTTATTTTTCGCACAGGGAAGGCAACATAAGGTATATATACATCAAGCACTGACCATTTGCTGTACGCATGTAAGCACCGCCGCAAGTACAAAGCTCTGAGATCCGAGGTCGACGACACAGAAGAACAAAGTGTCGAAGATCAGCAGCGTGGCCTCATTTCCATAAAACAGCACATCACTGAAGGAGTGGGCCTCATCTGAAAACAGACATTACATACACATCATATAAATACACTGTTTGGATATAAACAAACACAAATGTACAGCCTGTCTGTGCCAAGAGGTCGTTACCATTGTAAAAGAGGCTTTTGTCACTGGGTTCAAGGAACTCCATCCCTATGACCCTCTCAAACATCAGCTTGTCCTTCACTATATAGTCCATGTCCGGGTGCGCCTGAGGTAAATAGGGCAACGTGAGAGACAGAACAAACTGTACACAATACTTCAGGTCAATGGAAAGAACACATATACTTTACAATCCAACACATAAATGAATATACAATCAAACTGCTGGGTTCAATGTGCTTGTGTGTATTTTAACTAACGTGGTCTATGATGGATCCCAGGAAGTGGTTCATGGTCTGGTAGCCTCTGGCCCTCTGCTCAAACTGGTTAGCCGAGCTTGCGTCTATCAGCCGGGATGGTCCGTTCCTCTGAAGCACAGGAGACAAGCAACCACTTAAATTGAGAATGGGGAGCCAATTTTCTCTTTGTGTAATAGCTTAAAGCTCAATCAATAATCAATAACGCAACAGAGAAAGCACCGACCCTGCCGATCTGCTCCCGTATCCTGTCGTAGTGCGACCGCAGGCGGTTGGTGAGAGACACCTGAAAGGTCTGAATCTCTGTGTTTGGAAGCAGACCTCTCTGACCACACAGGGACTCCTTGAAACACAAAAAGATGATAGATATATAACATGAAATCAACAATGTCGCAACATGTAGTCTGTTGGTGTTCCTACCGATTCTCTGTTCAGGTTGTTGTTCATTTCCTCCATGTTTGTATCGGCGTGCCCATGTACTGAACGTCCGTGAATGTAGTAGCCAAAACAACGGTGAGATAACAGCAGCACAGAAATCTTTATAAAAACAAAGTACACATATGTAAAATAGTCCTGACAGATAAAATGTTTCAAATGTAATAATAATAATAACTTTATTTATATAGCACCTTTAAATACAGAGTTTACAAAGTGCATTGACAGACAAAGCAGCAAAAGGCAAGGCAATAATAACAATAACAATGTAGGCTAATATGCACATTGCTACTCACATTACTGATGGAGCAGAGATCTACAAACTGACGGATTTTGTCCTCCACAAAGTGCTCATGAAACACAGTGAAGAAAATCACCTGTAGAGACACGAGATTATCTTTTAAAAGAGCCCTCCACATTCATTCATACTGTATACAGTATTTATTTCATTATTTAAGAAAGACAGGAAGAGGTGAGAGATCGAAGGATGAGATAAGAACGACTGAGAGCGGTTTTACCTGCAAAAGTCCGATGCAGAGCCATAGCGTGGCTGCCAGACCGTAGCGCAGCATCAGGCTGTATGAGGGCGTGTAGGCCTGTGAGGAGCGCTGTAGAGTTGGCCAAGGGTCCCTGAGGGCCAAGTTAGAGAAACCCAGCACCTGAACAATAGACATGTCAGCGATTAGTAAAGGGACATAACAAAAGCTGCAAAAAAAAGAGCAGTGTGCATGTGTTGGTGTACGATGTACTTCAAGAAAGAAGAGCACGGCAATGATCTGAAAAGTGGGGCTGATCTTGCGGATGGTCTGGATCTCGTTCCATTCATTGGCCACAAAGTAGGTTCTCCAGATGCTGACCGGAGAGGGGTCACGTTTCGGCTCACCAGCAGCTGAAACAGAAAACAGAATATGGTGAATGGGATAAAAAAAACTGGATAATTTCTGCTTATAAGCTCCAAAAATCTATATTTGTACCTTGCACAGTTCTGCTAGTTTTGCTTCGTGGCCTCTCCCAGTCTATAAAGAATACATCAGTTGACACCTGAAGGATCAACTTGTGCAGAAACTGCACAGCCTGGAGACAAATACACAAAACAATACGTGTTCAACATGTCTAATAGAAGCACGCTATCCAGCTTTCAAAAACAATACTGTTCATTTTTAGATCTGTTAAGTAAGTGTCTAACCTTGAGAGCGAAGGCACAACCAATGTACGTCACAAAGCGCTCCTCTTGAGCAGGTAGTGGTAACAGCACAGATACAAACTGTTGGGCCTAAACAGACGCAAACACAAATTAATCACAGGAAGCAGCCAATAACAACCACAACTAAATCTATGCATTGAAGAGAAATTTCAGGCAAAGAAGGGAAAGGAGGAAAGCGACTTGCCTTTAACGTCTAAAGAGTGCAAAGAGGAAAAAAAGAGTTAGAAGTCAGAGAGAAGAGAAACACAATTTGTGTTTGGAAATTAAATAAAGTTCGAATAAAAAGGGCTCAAAGGAAAAAGCCACAGACATGATGACAATGATGCAAACATTAAAGATTTAAAGAAATCAGACTAACCTTGTAGAAGATGAGCCAGTAAAGTCCACTTCCCACGGTGACGGCGAAGAAAACATTGGCCAGATCTCCGGCATAAAACAACAAAAACTTCCCCATAGTCTGAGGCAGAGGAGGAGGGAGGGACTCGCATTACCCAGAGACCTTCCACTTAGCACTTATTGTATTACCACTAATTAGCATTTATTGTATTCGTATTAGTTTGTTTCTGCTCTTAGATGCTTGTGTAAACAACTTATGACTTCTGGTGACTAGTAGTTCTCTTGAATACCTATGTTGAATACACTTATTGTAAGTCGCTTTGGATAAAAGTATCTGCTAAATGACTGTAATGTAATGCATTACTGCCAAACTTCACACCGACATAAGAATTGTTATTATGACACATTAAAGATGCAATACCTCCATGTTAACGAGGGGCGAGGCGATCCTCCTCTTCCAGTTGACTGTCTTCAGCAGAGAGTAGATCACGGCCACACCGCCCATCACACCTAGAGCCGTCTGTGCACATCAAATATCAGAGCCATCACTGTGTGCTATAAACACTGAAGAGCATCAGTCACACACAAGAACGTAACCTTTGTCCGTCGTATTACACCATTTAACAATAAATGTACCATTAATACTTCTACTCACATCTGTTTTTATGCGAGCCTCATTCTGATCCATCTCGTACTCCACAGCAAACGTTGTCTAGAAACAGATGAATGAATTCAACGCATCAACAAGACAAAAGCTTGTTTGAGATAAACGAAGACAGCAACTTATTAGCCATTTTTCAGCTGACCGTGTGTGTGTGTGTGTGTGTCAACTCACAGTCACTGTTTGTGTATTGATATCCGTGATGGCAACGTCTCTGTAGGTCACAGTCATTAGAGGAGGAAATACCTGTCCTTCTTGGGTTCGTGGAACCAGCTGGAACCTAACCAAACACACATTTGATTAAAAATATCACCACGTCTGAAGGGAATAATGACTTTCTTTCTTTTTTTCTTTTTTTTTTGAATCATAGAGGTGTGCACATTGGAACCCACCTTATTTTGACACTGCTAGCTACACGGATGACTTTGGGCAGGGAACTCATGCTCTTCTCTCTTCCACTCAGCGTGTCGACAACAAACATACGTCGAGAAAGGTACCAGTTCTTAATTTTCTCTGTACAAGGACAAAATATATATTAAAGAAAATGCATGCATACACACACACACACACACATTCACAGGCTAAGAATTGAAGTTTCACCTTGGTTGATGAACCGCCCATTGTATTGCTGGTTATAGACCAGTGTAGGCAGGGGGAGAAGTTTTCTGTTCTCTCCTCCACCAAGATCCATAAACACATCATAGAACAATGGCTCGGGATGAGTACCCAACAGCTCTGCTACTGAGAGATCACACTACACACACACACACACACACACACACACACACACACACACACACACACACACACACACACACACACACACACACACACACACACACACACAACATATATTACAACTCGGTATTGCAAGAGAGTTTGTGCACAAACTCTAAGCTAAATGAAAGAAGAAACACTCACACTTTCTTGGTAAGCGGTTCCAAAGCTGAAGGCTGCTGCCTGTTTGGTGGTGGGTTGTGGACAAAGCTAAAATAGCAGAAGAGAGGTGGAGTGGAGTATTAACCAGCCTCCTATATTGTTTATACTTGGTATGAACCACATGACAATAATTTATGGTAATAACTGATAACTTTGTGTTTTTAACATGCACAAGAGTGGAGGCCTACTGGCCAACAATGACTGGCCCTACCACCTATCTATCAAGGAAAACCAAGCTGCTCTTCACATTTCATAACGCTTTCGTGTATGCAGACGCTTTATCCCATTTCTCATCAGTCATCTGACATCTTACCTGGAGATTACCTCCTCCTACTTGTTCCCATCTGAGGAACTCTCCTCTGACATTATAGACGGCGGCAACCAGCTTAATGTCAGTGTTCTGTCAGACAAACAGCATTTGTCAATTTACAACAATACAAATGTTTTGGTAACATTTCAGGTTTGCTGCACAATTTGTAAAATCACGAAACAATGATATTATTGTGATAACCAGAGGTAATCACTTACCTTGTTTCTTCCTCTGAAACTGAACCCAATGGGAACAGGATCGGTCTGAAGCACTCGAGTGGCCAGTCCCGGTTCGTCCCCATAGTAAAGCCATGGCAGATTAACTCTCCTGGAGAACCAAATGACAGTATAGGGGAATGAAAGCTTGCTGGTTTCATTCAAAATTTGCAAAGACAGCACAAGATATACATATATGCCATGATCGCATTGATTACCAGTAGGAAATGTCTTGAGTTGAGCTGAAAGAAGCTCTAGCTCTGAATATGGTGTTAAAGAGACCGCAGGCATCGGTGGAGACGCCGCTGAAGGAGTGCATGTTCATCACACACATGTTCCCGAGAGCCTGACACGCCGTCAGGTTGAAGAAGACCTGTAACCACAACATCATAAAATCCCCAAAATCATCAATGAGCACAGAACTGGCTTCCTGTGATGTTAGACCAAGAACAAGGTTATTTTTCAACATGAAACATGGAATAGGACATGGAATTACTAGGCAGGCTGCTGACGAGGAGTACAGGTTTTTGAAGAACCAGGCAGACTGGACACTCAACTTCTGCAAAGAGAACAGAGCGGAAAACACAAATCAGAATACATGAAAATAAACAAAAACTAAGTGAGCAAGCGATAGAGGAAAAGGAGACTCACCAACTGAGCATAGTTGACACTGGGATTCACATTGGTGGAGAGGCTGCCTGGAGGGAAACATATTCCTCCTGCCTGGAAAGTCACATACCAACCATGAATAGATATAGATGTATTCTACGAGTCTCTAACTGAATGGTGTGTGTGGAGGGTCAGCAGAACTCACCAGGACATTAGGAGGGTCACACACACAGGAGGAGTTAATGAAGGAAGCCTGACATCTCTCACACCTGAAAGACAATTTTGGAGACTGTTCCAACACTTGCATACTGTACACACTCTGACAGCACTTCACCAACGACGTTAAGAGAGAGTAAGCAGACATAAGCCATTTGTCAAAACAAACAAAATGGGATAATATGTCAATTAAGGAATACACTCTGTCATTGCAATGATGAGGGTCATGGACTAGTGCTTAATAGGCATAGATGGATGAAGACAGGGAAGATGCATTTTCTGACCTTCAATTGAACTTATAAGTGGATTCTGCACTTGTTCCACATCTTCATTTGACTGTGGGTTTGCTGTGCAGGGGTCCTTATTTATTGTATTACAGATAGGATTAAAAAACGGGATCAGAAAAGAAGACACTTGTATAGATATAATCCCCAATATTCAAAATTCCATAATGCTCCCATAAAAGTTTGAGTGGGAGGGAAATAACCCATTGAAAGAGCAATCTGGCTATTTAGTATTGAGTTTCATGAATTTGGGGGAAGAATGCTCTAAATTGAAGTAGCAGAGGCTGAGTGTTCTACTAAGCTCCAAAACTACTGGATTCAACAAGTAAAATAATGCAACTT
Source organism: Anarhichas minor (assembly GCF_050575085.1). Classification (NCBI taxonomy): domain Eukaryota; kingdom Metazoa; phylum Chordata; class Actinopteri; order Perciformes; family Anarhichadidae; genus Anarhichas; species Anarhichas minor. The sequence goes on along the minus strand of NW_027466487.1, from coordinate 3,596,198 downwards.
GATTGAACACTTCCTGCCTGGTAAATACCTTTAAAATTCTACAGGCATGATTGTGCTGTGCTCCACTGAACTTACTATAATGTGTATATATAAATAATTTCACAGGACAGTACTGTGAATTGATTTGCACTTTCTATATTTTGATTAGCTTTATCCATTATATTCTGATGATTTCATTTCATGTTGAGAGTGTGAAATATTGATATTGTTGGAACAGTGACCATTTATTGTTCAATATTCATATCATTTCTAAAAAGGTCTGACCTCAGATGCCACGGTCAACCTGGGTGAACCAGCTGAATATATCAGTGTTTTCATAGTTTGGTGTGGATGCGTACCTGTCTCCACTGTTGTTTGGTACAGACAAACCAGGGGAGTTTCCATTACACATTTCACAGCTGGCCTCATCCAAAAGGTTTCCATTGACATCTCTCTCCACTGAAAAAACAGCCAATATTCAGCCATTTAAACATACAATACATTAATAAACTATCCTATTGCCTCGTGTTGAATGTGCAGCAAGCACATCGAACATGAACTACTGTTTATCAGAAACATTCTTGCAATTCATAAATTAGTCCTGTAATTGGTGACTCACCCAGGACATTTCCTGGTAGGCACTGGCACTTCCCCTCATCATTGACACTGCCTGGACAGCGAATACACCCAAACCCATCTTTAGATACTGCCTGTAATAAGAAACAACTTGTCAAACGATCATCATTATAAATGGCATGAGAAGCTGCGCAAGGAATGTGAGATGCAGTATCTACAGTATAATGTGAGATGAACACCAAATAAGGACATTATAGGTGAATTTCACGTACAGGTCTGTCAGTGGGACATTGCTGACAAGTGATGGAGGCCTTGTCAGTGGTGAGAGTTTGGTACCCAGTCTTGCAAATGCAGCTCAGTCCTGCAAAAAGCCAGAGAAAAGTTAAGAGCATGTTGTACAGTGCTGAGTTTGGAGATATTAGTTATGCCATAGGTTTTTGTTAAACTTTGCTTCCTGTTTTAGTTTGACAGTTCTCTCCTCTTGTGTCGTCTCATCTTACTTTACTTCCTGCCTTTGTTTGTTTCCCACTTGTGTGATTAGCTGTCATCCAAAAACAGAATAGCCAGAGAAGCATGCTGGCTTTCATACTGCAAAATGCAACCGTATGCAGTTGCACATCCTGGCATTTTTGGCATATTGCATTTGACATATTTTTGGCATACTAAATAGTATGGATAATGGCAGGGACAGATTGTCTGTACCGGCCTTATTAGTTCCACCTGTTGCTCGTTAGCCCTACTGTCACCTGTCCCTCTTTAACTTCCTCCTTTCCCTGTGTATTTCGTCTCTGTGCTCTTCTTGTCTTTTATCATGTCCGTCTTTGTCGTAACATGGAGTTTTGTATACCTGAAATCTGTCCCTGCCTGCTTTAAGGACTCTCAGCCTATAAGCTTTAATAGATATCTTGATTGTTTTCAGCCTGTCTTTGACTCTGCATTTGGGTCCTTCCTGCCTGTGCTGCTTCTTCAACTATGACAAGTTAATTAACAAATCCCAGATGCATGTTTCTTGTTAATAGTAATAAAAACAAGAGAGTATTTCACTCCCACAAGACTGTGAGGGGGAGTGAAGTCACTGTCAACACTTAGCGACTATTGCTGTATAAACTGTTGGTGGGATAGATGTTGCCATAGAAGACTAGCTTCAACATGTACAGTAAACAGAGAAGAACCATGAAAGCATCATGTTTTCCATTGCTATGCTGCTAAAGTTTTGGTAGATTGAGTAAGTAATATTTAAACATAATGTAAAACGGGAAAACCTCTGCAAAACACAACAAATTTTCATTTTCATTATTTAATGTATTTTTGGATATATTTTCTGTGGTAATGCATAACCAATGACCAATCAATGGTTCCCACTTCTCAGTTATGACAATTTGCTGCTTTCGTGATAGCAAACTCAATATCTTTTGGTTTTGAAATGATGTTCGGACTAAAGAAGCAATGTAATGACATCACTTTCGAAAATGTGATGTCATTTCACAGACCAAATAAAAAATGAATCGATAATGAATATTTTTAACATATGAAGAGTTTGGGTTGATTAATGCATCAACGTGGAACCCAGTGTATTGCTTTAAATACCAGTTTGACTATCCTGTATGATTTTGTCTCAAAGATACACAAACACTGATATGAGAAAATATTATTCACATTATATATATATATAATATTATTTTACAATATTAGTTTCAGACACATTTCCCGGACCTGTCTGTGGGAGCAAGTCTTGACTTTACTCGTTACTAAATTTAAACAGAGCCCGATACAGTCTGTTTTTGTGAATGAACAGTCGTCACAAGTTCTGAACTGATTTTGAATATCTTAGCTAACGCTAACTAGCTCTGCACCTAGCTTAGCTAACGGCTCTCCAGCTCATTGCGCTGTCTTACCACCTCACAGTGACAACACATTCGTTTTAACGTGAGACTGATCACACTTGTTGTTGTAGCATCGTCAGTAAATCACTTATCGTGATGTGGTGTGAAGATGGTAGCCGACCTGTTGTGCTCCGTCGCAGGTTTGAACCGCACCTCACACACGAAAGACTCGAGATATCGAAAAATTCTTCAGCGCTACAGTCTGAAGGAGACTTAAATGGAATGGCATACTGCTGGCCATTGAGTAGATCAATGTATACTAACAGAAATAATGTGAGAGGCGCTTTGTGTCTGTTTAGATACATCCCGTATATACCCCGTAGCGTCCTCGTCGCCATGGTAAACAACGGTCTTCCTTTTTACCCACAATCCTTTTCACCCAGCGTGATGACGTCGCGACCACATTAGGTTGTGCGTCACAGAAAAAAACTGTTTATGTTAGCCAATTTAATTTTAACTGTAAGTATGCAAATTAATACAACTTAAAAGCAAGGAAAATATGAGTGTAGAGTTAGGAATGAAAAATAAAGAATATAATCACAGTAAATCAGCTTTATTAGACACAAAGCCAAACTGTTCAAAATTCATATTATGAACTAATATTCTATACCTATGACTGTCAAAATGTGAGAGCTTGACAAGGAGGAAGGGAAGAGAGATATAAGGTGTGAACTGATAGAGTGTCTGTTTAAATGCATCACTTTTTGAAGTTAAGGCAAAGTCTGCTAAAGTAGATTTGCATAGAGATAAACAATACAGATTGATTTAGTTAAACAGGATACATTGTCGTTGGTAAATAACTTTTCGGGGGGCTGACTGTAGACAGATTAGTAGCGTTAACTGATTATTTTGTTCTGGGTTAACTTTATTTACCACGGGTGAGATGAGATGGGTGAGTCATAAGGGACTTTTGGCAGGAAACAACATGTTTGCAGCCGAGTCTTCTTCACTTCCTGCTGATAGTGTGGTGTTGTATGTTAATTTACCTGAAAGAAATAGAGTAGATGATATTATGAGAAGCATTACAAAGCCGGTTGGACTTTCTGTGTGGAAGAAAGAAGCTGTGCAGAGAATAGTACCCAATGGGCGTGAGAGGTGCTTTGGATCATTGTGCCATGATAAACTAGTTTTGTGGTTAGTTGTTGGCTGAAGAATTTTGTCTCTTTATAGTGCTAATTATATATTTTGTCCCTGTCCTTTTTTCAGATGTTTGATCTGAGGGTTACATTTTTTGAGGACTTATTACACATTTTTTTGTGGAGGGTGTCAAGTAGAGTTGAGATCCCAGAAGCGCTGCCCTAAGTAAAAGGCATAAAGACTAAAACACCAGGCCAAAGAACACAGAGCCTATGATCAGAAAATGAAATACAACCTAAGAGTTGATTAATGTATTCATGTGTATTGTGAATTATTACGAAGTGATTTAATAACCATAATGTGATTGTAATGATATTTCTGTCCACAAAAAGCAGTAGAAAATAGAAAACTGTTGAATGTGTCTATGACAAACACAACCTGTGTGGAAAGAGTGAAGTCATCGAGTTTACCAAATAAGGAAGTGTTCCTGTCAGTGTGTGTAATCTGATACATGCATGAAATCACGGGCAGCAGGGTGAGAGATGTGTAGAAGAGAGGAGGACTCAACTGGACAGGAAAGGAGTCGGCTCAGAAATAAGTTAATGTAATGATCAGACTGTAATAAGTCACTAAATGTCGTTTAATTTCTAATTCAGCCAGACACAGAAGTTACTTGTTAGAAAAGTATTGTCCTGACTGCGGCTCAGACTCCAGTCCTGTAGTTGGCGGTAATGTGCGTCACACATGTTGTCGAGAAAGTAAAAGGGGCGGGAGAGGGAAAAAGAGGGGAAAACCATAAAGTACGGCAAACGGCGCTCATTGCAGTTTGGACAAAGAAGAGAGCAGTGAGGTAAAAAGAGGAGCACTTCTCTTTCAGCATGTTGTCACGGCTAACTTGAGACATAACAGCAACCATAGTACTCGCAAAAAGATCAATTGTACACATCTGTGGTGAGTATTTTTGCATCTTCCTCAGAGACAGGAAACTTTTTTCAACATTTTGCCGGGCTCTCTTTCCCCTCCAGTGCTGCCGTTTGCCGCACGTATGTGCGCACGTGTGTTCTTTCCCAGCTTGATGTCTCGTGGTAAAACCTCAACATACTGCTAACGTGTTACTTTTGCATTTTTCACCATGGTGTCTTACTTTTCAGACGCCCCGTGGCCTGGTGTGAAAAAATGACCATAATCCTGCGATTGCAAGGCCTCGCTGTGAAGGCAGGTACTGAAGACATACGCACATTCTTTAAGGGCCTTCACATTCCTGACGGTGGAGTGTACATCGTGGGAGGAAGCCTCAGAGAGGCTTTTATTGCGTTCACCACAGAGAGAGATGCCCAGCAGGCCATGCAGTACACTGAGAATTTCCTCAAAGGGTCTCTGGTGACTCTACACATAAGCAGCATGGCAGAGCTGGAGCAAAAACTAAAGTCATCGTTGAAGAGGCAGAAACCCTCCCCCATGCAGCCTACCGTGAAGCGACCGCATGCAGCTCCAGATGCAAATGCTCTACCTTTGAATGCACATCCTGTCAATCCAAATACTGCAAATCTGCCTCCTAAGTTTGATGTTACAAATCTACCACTCTTGAATGCACAATTGGTTGATTCCAAAACTGCCTTTCTTCTCGGGATTTGTACCGTCCTCCAAGGTCTCCATTCCTCCCTTCAAAGTGAAAACAGCGTTGCAGTGCCAAGTGTTGATTTTCCCAAGGCTGACGGCCCGGTTGTGTGCGATGAGACGAGGACACAAAAGCAAACTCTGGACTCGAGGCCAGGCTACGTCAGGCTCTTCGGTCTGCCGGCCTCCACGACTAAAGAGGACATCTGCCAGTTCTTCACGGGGCTGACGGTGCAGGAAGCCATAGTGAATGTGGAGCTGGGACGCGGCCACGGCTGCCTTGTGAAGTTCGCCAACACGCAGGACGAGTGCGACGCTCTTCTCTTCAACCAACGGTCGCTGGGCGCCATCTGTGTGGAGGTACGTGGAGCTACTGAGAAGATGTGGACCAGTGCGGTGCAAGAATGTGAAACTGCTCTCGGAGTTGGGGAGAGAGTGACACCCGAGCGAAGCCCACTCGGGGGAACTGTAAACCACAAACAAAAAAACACTTCCGCACCGCTGCTCAAGAGGAGAGCCGTCAACCAGTCGCCATCTGAAACACCAAAAAAGCCAAGATGTACTCCGACTATGGAGTACATTGTCATGGTCACTAATTTACCCAAAATCATGACCAAGACTGAAATAAAAGAATTGTTTGGATGTCCAAACATTGCACACAGAAATGTACAACATCTGCTTGACCTGGAAGGCAGCAGAACAGACACCGCGTTTCTGATTTTTAACTGCACTGAGGATTACGAGTATGCAATAAATCTCACTGGCTGCCACGTGGGCTCTGATGCCATTAAGGTCTCATCAATCACAAAAAAAATGATGTGGGACACGATGGCCAAAACGCATCACAGAAATCTTAAGCAATGCCGGAAGACCGGCACGAAGAAGAAGGAACCGAATCAAGAGAGTAAAACAAATCCAGAAGAGACGCCAGACGAGACGCCAGAAGAGACGCTGAGCGAGACCCCGGGCCCGGCAGCTAAGACGTGCCTGTTTGTCAGAAACATGCCCGCAGATGTACAGAAACGCCACATAAAGAGACTATTTAGTAAATACAAAGTGAGGGAGGATAATATCATCTCCCTGCATGACAGTGATGGTAAATGCATTGGTGAGGCCGTGGTTCAATTCAAATCTCAAAAGCTTGCTGCACTGGCTCAAAGGCACGACGGCCAAAAGTTCTTGGGGACAAAAGTGCTTCTAACTCCCATAAGTATGAAGCAGATGGAGGACATCTTGGCAGGAAGTTGAACATTGACGCTCAAATGCAGACGCTGGCCAAAGATGGATTCTTATTATCTTACCATCAAGTTTGTCTTAACTGTAATTCTGCTTGATTGCATCAACCAGCTGAGTTTGAGTTGTTTACCACTTCGGTGTTTTTTTTGTTAAAATTTTATAACCATTGTTGAGCATTTCTTTACATTCCCTCTGTGACATTTCCATGTATTAAAAAAAATAAATGTTTAATTGTTGTATGTGATGTGACTATATACGTCTCTACATCTGCAACGTTGGAGCAGGATCTACTTTGAAACTGCAGACATCTATAATGAGATAGGATTAACTTCAACAACAGTCAACAGGAATTATTCAGACTCTTTGTAGTGTAATCTCGGGATGAAGTCATTTGATGCGTCCACTGAAACTTGCTCCACCAGTAGATAAGTGTCTCAAACACTTCTGGGATTACATTCGGAACGTATTGGGGAATCCCCAATTATTCTCGATACAGCATGGGAACTGAAGAATGTTTTTAGTAGTTTGATTGAATGGATTTCAAAAACGCATAATTTCTCCATTTCTTTTAATACAACAGGGCTTTGGGAATTGAACAATGGTCAATCACTTAAGTTCAGTTAAAGCTGCTGAAAACATGCACGAGTAATTCTGTGTAAAACTTTCCAAGTAATAAATCTCATTCTAACAAAGTTAAAAACATAAAAAAAACTAAAATAAAAAAAAAAAAAACTATGCATCTACACAAAATCAAAGTTTGACTCCTGCACAGTCTGATGCGGCCAGAGGGATGAGAAGACTGAGGTGTCACATCTTGGATTGTCATTTGTAATACCTGCTGGGACCATCAGAGTACCTGTTTGGACCTGCAGAGAGACAACATGCCAAAAACAATCAGAACATAGAAAGATGCTTCACGTACATTTTGTCTTCCTGTGTCATTTCAAGAATGAGCAACAGGGATTTCTTTGTCTTAGAGTCAACATACAATATCACAACCTTCCACATTTGAATCACGGGTGCATCAAATGGAAAGGTCGACGGGAGACTTTGTGCTTACATACCCAGGAGACTGCTAGAAGGGAATCGGTCGCTGCTGCTGAACATTCTGGGGGTGGTAGAGGAGAAGCTTGAGCTCATTGACATGGTGTTCAGACTAGAACCCTGAGGAGGAAGTGAAGACAGAAAATGTATGAGAACACAATGCACATGTTGCCAAATACACTTTTACTTGTGTCAATCAACTAACGAGATAATTCAATAACTGAGAAATCCGGGCACATGCAAATCTGGTTTTCTGAGCTAGATCAAATGAAAAGATGTATCTTTAACACTTGGTTTTAAATATGACAACAGGGCTGTGTGAGTAAAAACAAGCTCCATACCCTCGATACGCTCCTCAGTCTGTACTCCATCAGCACATCTGTCAGCTTCTGTGTCACCTTCAGCACCAGCTGTGCGTCATTCTCGTTCTCTATCCGGAAGGAATCCTAAAAATACATTTAAAAAAAAGTTACTATACGTTTCAATACAAAGATTGAATAAAATAGCATTGACACATTAGCTAAGCTGTGGAGGAACCTGAGGAATGGGACACGTACCAGGTAAGTGAGTAGTGTATTAGAGCGGCTGCTACTGTCTGGAGCTGCTCCCATCAAGCCTGGCCTCTCCAGTGGTTTGTCCACTGGTCTGTCCAATAAGCCACTCCGGTACCCATCAGTATGCGTCCTGCCTGGGTCCTCGAGGAGTCCTCTCCTTCCATAGCCATCTCTTCCACCGCCTGATCCAAAACCATCTCCAGTCCCAGCTGGGTGATGACCCATACCATCTGGGAAAGGCCTTCGATCCATATCACAGCCAAGGGAATCTTGCCTGGTCGGGTAATCAAAGCCACTGAAGTCGGGCTCCCCGTAGTCTCCCCCTGGATAGTCAGACAGAAGACCACCCTGAGAAGGAAAATCCCCTGGAAACCTCGGGTCAGAGAACCTGGGACCTGAGAGAGCTGTTACATTTAAATACAGTTATTCATTAGAAAAACAGCGTACGTGCACAGCGTTACGTAGATTATGCTTCAATGATAAGGACTCACCAAAGGGTGGTCCCTTGGGTCCCATCCCTGGTGCTGTTGGAGGAATAAATTTAGGAACAGCAGTACCTGTGAGAGAGGAAAGGACATGAGAGACGTTCACAACTTCGGTTACCGACTAACAGGAAATACTTTGTTGCTAAACTATTTCACAGCAGAGTAACTTACGGAGTCCTTTGAAAGCAGGTACTTCACAGGGCTCCTTCAGAATCACCTGAAAGTCACAAAAGGAATAGACAAACGTCAAATCCACAATCATAACGTATGAAATAAGTAAACCTACCGCTCAAATATAAACATGGGACATTGATGACATTGATTGATAGATAGGACTGCTCGACTGCAGTACTACATCCTGGCTCCGAGCTCGAAGTAATGCTGATCTTCATAGCCTCAGTGAAGGCAGGGCCGTAACACAGGAAGCCCCCTGTGGGGCCTGTGGCCCTCGTCTAATGAGACCTTAGTGTTGAGTTTGGACGAAAAATCGCACGTAGGGGAGATTTAACGTCTGGTGGGGCTTGGTGGGAATTTAACCCAAAATCAGGCTGCTGACTACCATAGATTTCATCTTCTCACCAGTACTTTACAATAGACATTAGTTTCCAATCATCATAAGCAATCAAATCTATGCCCAGGAGGATGAAACAAGACTTCTCTGCCATTGCTGCAGTGATATGTGTCTAACTCTCACCTTGAGTTGCCCTCTTCCCTCGGACTTCTCCACCGCAGCAGAAATTTCTTTAATTGCCTTCCTTACAACGGGGTCTTTGATGGCCTCTTCCTCTTCATGTACGACCTTCTCAGGATGGACCTTTTTCTGTGTACAAGGCAGAGAAATGTTTAAATAAATAGTACAAATCATTTTGCCACATCAAGCCTTTGATGCAGATTAAGAAACCAGCAATACTCACCAAGTATCTGAAGCTGTGTTTCCAGCCTCTTACGTGGGCGAGCATATCATGCTGCAGGCGGGAGACGGCACAGAGTTTGCACTGGTAGTGTGGCGGGACGGATTTACTCGGGCTGCGGTACTCCCATACATACTGAAGACCTGTAGACATGTGACGGTCATTGATTATGGGAATTATATTCCAGACACAAAGGGAAGGAAGTAAAGTAGAATTATGTGAGGGGAAATAGGCCTTCTGCTTACCAATGACACACTCGGTGACTGCCTTCAACAGTTTGCTGAGAGAGGGCATGGTCTGGATAGATGCCCCTTTGGAGAATACTGGAATAAACAACCGCGGTCAACGCGGAGCAAAAGCTTTATAATGATCCACAACTGAGACGACAAGGCTTGTGTCCGAAACACTACTACACAAACCTGTGATAGAAATAATCATGGTTGAGAAGACACTGAAGTAAAGACATTGTGTTGTGTTATTGCACTACCTGCAGTGTCTGGGGATGACCAGTGAATTTCATTCTGTCTAGATGAACTGAACAACCATTAGAAACCCAAACTCATGTGTGCTTTTGAAGCCTGGGGGGGAAGAACGGGAACAGCAGTTCTTAGCTAACCCCCATGTAGGCCCAAAGTGGGCTGCAGGACACCAGCTCCCATCATGCACTGGCTCTCACTGTGTCCAACCACAGGAGAGTCACCTCAATGAAGCAGGCCAAGTGCGAACACATAATAAACTCCTGTATTATCTGAAAAAACTAGTTTCTCTGGTTAATTAATAATGTATTACAACAAATTATATCTCAAGCCAGTGTAGCACAGGCATCTGAATAAAAAATAATTACTGCATTCAGCAGTGTTAAATATTTAACGGTGGGGAAAAAAACAAAAAACATCCCAGCACAAAAAGTGTATTAAATCTTCATCAGCAACCATCAGATGTGCCGCTGCTTTAAGACCATGTGTAGGTGTCCCGATGGACTAGTGGAGCTTATGGTGCTGGTCTTTAATATAGCAACATCTTAGGAGAATGGGTTGAAATTTCTAAGATTGTTCAGTATATTTCTTGTGTTGAAAATGTTCTAAAATAGCAAAATTGTGGCAAGATATTGAAAATTGCTTTAAAGACTATTTTCTGCAGTGGTGATTTCCACAGACCAGCGCTATGGATAGCACCACAACAGTCCCCGTTTCTGAGAGTGTGAGCCTCAAAGAGTGGTGAACATGCCACCATCACCCATGACACGAAGCAGGGAAATCAAGATTTCAAGCTTCAACTCTCAGCACTGGCACCATGTATAAAGGACTTACCTATATCAGCAGAATGCTGCGGCTGCTTTCTCTGTCAATGGAGGGAATAAACCCACATGAAGGAGAGAGACACATACAGGCATTAGTGACAGGATGACACTTGGCAGAGGACTGAACTCCTCGTCCATGTCCGCCACAATATATATGCCATCGCGCCATGACCTCTGCATCAAGCAGTGGCAGTCAAAGAGACAAGTGTGTACATGGAATTCAAGTCAAGTAGTCTTGGGATCAGTCTAAACGTTTTTTCCAGGAGAATGAAATTGAGATGTTGCACCAAGTCTTTGTTTTTCTTCCATTGTGTAGTGTGGTCTTACACCAAGTGTGGTGTGTTTGGGAGCCGCCTAAATCGAAGTTTGACTGACTAAAATTGCAAACACACATGATCTGACAGCAACCAAACATTGACCTCCTTTTCAGGAGGAGCAAAGGGAGGGTGAGGAGTTCCTTCAACATTTTGTGGCCTGGATTTAGGTTCATCTCTTGCTACTATCACGGCAGTTACTCATCCTGAGACAACATGAATTTCACAAGGGAAATTCAAAATGCTGCATGTGGCTCATAAAAGAAAAATATCTGTAATCTGTGTTCAATGTAATTAACTTTTAATCAATAGTAATGTGTGTAGTAATCGCAGCAGCAATAGTCTGCATTGCAGCTGATTTAAATTGTATGTAATTGCTTTCAAAACAAATATTTGTCAGAGGGTCCCTCCAGGAGTCTTTTTGGTTGTGGACGTGACAGCACTCAGGTGTAAAAACTGAGTAGCCATTAGACATTGGTTCAGAGAACCCAGGTCACATCCCACATACAACTAAATGTGGAATCTGAGAAAAAGTGTAAACTTTAAAATCAGTTTCAGAACCCTGCAGAAATGTTTGCATTGTGAAGCCAACGAAGTGGACTTAACAAAGCGGGTGCAAAGAAATTGCTTTAAAACCACAACAGTGATGACACTGGCCACAGATGTGAGGCCCAGACCACTGAGTGAAGGTCTTCATACACCAGAGTGCAAAAAAACACACAATCCTGAGAGCACAATGGCTGGCACCAAGTCCACGTGCCAAAGGACTGCTGCTGCTGCAGCCTGACTCTCCATCAGGCATCAACACAGCCAGACAGTGTACAACAAAGATCAAAAGGAAATCATGTTTCCTTCGTGAGCGCTCAGCATTACACATGTGAGGAGATACGAGTGTATTTGTTTGCGCTGTTATTAGCTGTGTATATGTTATTGTGATACTTACCCTGGGATTTCTCTTCTGATTTGACTGCGGCCCATTTTTATGTGCAAGCTGGTTGACTGAAGCTTGATCCTCCATTTCCTCAGTTTCTCTCGTCTGTGGGACAAAGAAGGTGATCGCATCAAAAACATTCATAGACAAATAATCTTCAACGCAGAGACACGCGCTCGTGAGTCGTTATTGAGTTATGATCTATGTTATTTTATCCGAGCATATTCGTTTTTATATGTTGTTTTGTTTCATCTCAGGCCCATCCGAGCCTTAATTTGCCCGCTTCTTGACAACATTACGCTAGTTCCGAACAACATCTCAGCAAATCCAAACAACAAAGACCACAAGTATCTCCACTAGTTCAATAGAAAGACACTAGTACCTAACTTACCAGAGTTATTTAATGCAAACTACGAGTTCCTCGAAGCAAACGATCGGCAGTACAGGAACAGCGATACGATGTTAAAATAAACACAATTTCCAAGCCCAGAGCTGCTTCCGAGATAATAGGTAGCGGTGGTTATTGCCTGTCTAAAAAAAGACACCATTTAACTGTTTTAACTTCTCGCTTTACAACAAAACTCTCAAACATAAATAAGCCACATTGCCAAGCTATTTATAATTACATAATTTATAATTACAGTGTTTATTTTCTCCATTAATGATTATAATGTTTCTAAGGCACTTGTGAGGACAACTAGGTATTACGTTCGTTTTGTGTGCCAGGGCTTACCGTTACACCTTGCTGGAGAGAAATTTAACCAGGTATTGAACACGTTTATATTTCTCATGACACTTGGGGACAACTTTTGCATTTGATTAACTCCAATGACAAGTATGTGCTTGAAATACTGCTGGGGCATCTAAAAAAACGTATATGGGGTCCACGTCACACGTTTTATATCGTTAGCTCCGGTACACTGCGAGGACCCGAGGGATCAACACGAGATTGAAAACAGAACATTTTCTTTTCATACGTGTTGATAATTGATAGCAGGGGGCTACTATTTACCGATATACACCGAGTGAGTGTTTGGTGCTGTGTAAACCTATCACGGTAGTGGCCGAGTCTTTTTTCAATTGGTAAGTTACATGAAGAACTGTCATGTATGATGTATAGTTAGCTACAAGCTAGCTACCTCAAGTTAGCTGACGTTAACGCAGGTGCCGCCCGTTATGATTTAAACGCTCCCATAGTCTGACTATTTGTACTGTGGGTTTGTACAGACTGTGCCACAAAATGTATTTTTGAATGCTCTAGCTGTCCGTACCAAACGTATGGAAGTGGTTCTGTATGGTTCTTACTGAAATCAATGCATTCACTCCCATCATCTCACGTGCATGCCTGGTTACAGACTGCAGCGATGAAGTCCAAGAAGAAGAAGAGACAGGATGACTTCCAGAAGGTCAAGTTAAAGGTGGGGAAGACGAAGCCCAAAGCTGATAATGCCACCAACACCAACTTCCGCTCAAAGGGAATTAATATAACCGAACAGCTGAAGAGAGACACAAGTGGCCCCACCACGCACAGACACCTTGGTATCAATGTAAGCTCTTTACCTGTCGACCAACACATTCTTTCACTACACATTCATTTTTGGAATGCTTTTCATTTCTCTGCTTTGTCTCTCTTTCCTTCTACTGCTCCAGGACCTCCTGTCTCAGCTCCACCATTACAGTGCCAATATAAAACACAGTGCCTTGTTGGGTTTGAAAGAGTTGCTGTCGCTCAATCCGTCTCTGTTGGAGCAGCATCTGTCTCGCCTGCTTTCTGAAGTGGCAGCTGTTTTCACAGACAAGGATGGCAACGTTCGTGTGGCAGCTACTCGTGTGCTCAGGTTAGCGAAGCAACAGCGATTGAGGAATACAACAATAAAGTGTTTTTCTTTTAATAGATAACATGGGCTTAACTGTGAAATTGTTCCAGGTTCATTGCACAGTCTGTGCCTGCAGAACGAGTGGCTCCATTTTACCCCGTCCTCAGTGCTCACCTATCTTGCGCCATGACCCACATCGAGGCAAGCATTCAGGAGGACGCCATGAAGATCCTGGATGTGTTGCTGGAACACTACGCTGCTCTGCTAGCAGCACGGCCTGCGGTACTCATCACTAACTTCCTAGAGTTGATCTCTCACAGACAAAGCAGTGGAGGAGCCAACAAGACCCAGGATGCTAAGGGATGGACCTGGGCACTGTCAGTCAACCCTAGCAGGGCTGTGACTAGTCAGCAGTGGCGGCTCTCTGTGCTCCTCAGGTATTGAGGCCATGTGCACACAGACTCTAAAGAATTTAGTGAAATCAAAGTTCTAGCTGCTAATGCTTTGGTTTGTGTCATTTGTATTTCAGGCTTGGACGCTTTCTGCAGGCAGTAGTTGAGGAAAGACCGGTGGAGGAAAGTGATATTTTTATCCCAACTGAAGGAGCATTTGGCCCCAGTGGAGAGGGCAAGCTTACACCTCTGTATCTCAACTGGGAAGAACTCACCTACAACAAGGTTGGAGTGAAGGTGTATGAGCATTCTGGGGCCAAACCAACCCCCCAGTCCACCTTTAGACTCAGGTACAACAACACAAACTCCTGTTACCATCAAGGAATAGGAAACGGAAACAGGATTTATATGACATAACAAATAAATAACTTTTTTTCCAGTTGATTTTAAACAATTAGATTTCATCTTAATCCTATTCTTTATTTTATTCTATCTCTGTGTAGAGCGGAGGTGAACCATGGACCCACGGTGGGTGAGGATCTGGACTCAGCTGAGGCTGTTCAGAGCTTTGCAGCCACAATGGTGCCTCTTCTGCTTGAAGTGTGGGTAGAAGCCAGCACCAGTGACTGTCCCTGGAACTCCACTGAGGGCGCTCACCTGCTCAGCCCAGATGCCATGTCGGTAATGTTCCAGGTGTTGTCTATTCTGCAAATGCTGAGAAAACTGGCACCGCGGAGGGAGCACCAGGAGGCACTGGTGAGACGAGGAGAGGAGAAGCATCACACGGTAGTATTCTGTACTAGAAAAGGTTTACTAAAAATGCCTTGTCTTTGAGTAGGATGCATGGTTCTACAAAGAATACCTCCGAGATTTCAAGCAGCACTTCATGAAAAACTTTCCCTATGGTTCTCGGGACACACCAAAACATAGAAAGAAAGTTGATCTCAAAAGGTAAGTAATATTATCATTGCATAAACTACCCAGGATCTGTAATCATAACTTCTGTTATGAAGACTTTTACTCGCTCAAACGACTGTAATCCCTCGGCACTTTCTTTTAGGAGTAAGCAGACTGCAGCCGTCCCAGGATTGACAGTGGAGCCTCTGGCCCTAAACATCACACTGTGCCAAGTCATGGTGTCCCTCAGCCAGAGGCAAGGACTCGGCCGAGAGACGGATGGAGACTGGCTGACACCTCTCAGGACGTTTGTCCGAGACACTCTGGGCAGCGGAGTGAAACTGAGCTACAGGCAGCTCCACATGCTGCTGGGGACTGTGTGGAAGATGGTGTTCACACAGAGAAGCACAAGTAAGCGTGTGTCTGATATTTGTAACATAAAAGTATGAATGGGTTGGTTTCCAGATACTAGTTGGTGAACTAGAATATATATTTTAATGTCCTTTTAACATTAATGTCTGTATGTACGTTTTGAATTTGTGCAGCAGTGACAGAGGATCTGTTGGCAGCGGTGTATGTCTACTATAAGCAGAGGCACCTGACTCTACAGACACGATCGCTGCTGCTGTCGTTTTACAGCAAGCTCTACCTGCAGGAGCAAGGAAATACACACATAGCGAGGTAACCTCAGTCATTGTTGTTCAACCTGTGGGAGATCAAACTGGGGACTTACAATGCTTGTACACAGCTAACACAGCAATAGCTCCATGTTGTAGAGTAGCTGTTTTGAATATTAAATTAGATTTTCATGAATTGAAACCCAACTTGTAGGAGAAAACACAATATCCTGTCACGATGGCATGATAGTCTTGCAGTGCCAGACTACAACATCTCACAACCTCAGCTTTTGTGCATTACAAGCACAGACCAGTGACTGTTTAGGAGGCAATTTTGTTCATCCAGTCAAATACATGAAGGGTTAATGAGGATCATGTGTTGTATAGTCTACATGAAATAATGTCTTACTCAAGCTAATTCATCCAGGGCTGTGCCCTCGCTTAAGACTTGTATAATAAGTGTACGGCAAAGATATTTTTCCACTTGGCTTTTGAAGCACTGCGCTCTAATATTCTTTATTTTTAAACATTTTTACATTATTTGTCTGTACAACAATTGACCTCTGGAGTCCCAAATGAAAATTCCTAAGATTCCAAACCTTCCACTGTGCCTTTGTATAACCAGACACGTCGTTCCTAACTGTAACTCTGGCTGCCTTTGGTTGATGTGCGCCTGTATGTTCTCCCTCCCTCTGTCTCTCTGAAGGAGTAAGGTGCTGTGTCGTTGGTTGGCATCTCTTCCTGTGCAGTTGTCCCAGCTGGGCCAGCGTAACCCAGCTCTCTCTGCACGACTCATCCTCTCAATCCAGGCTGCCGCCTCTCGAAAACACAAAGACCTGCTCAACAGTCTGCAAACACACGCCTGCATGCTCTACGGTACGCACACTCAATTAGAGGGACCAACAAAGGGTCAATGATCATAGAAGGTTTTGTGATATCAAATTGAATTAATAATATGAGATAGAATTATCAGATTTATATCACAGCCGTGCCTGAAAAGCAGACATCACCAACTCACATAGGACAGAAAACTGTAGATGTTTGTGATTTGAAACTTGTTGCAGTAAAAGTAGGCTCTCTAGTTGGATGTTTTTTTTATTTCCACTACTGAATTCCTGAAAAATATTAGAATTCTTACTTGTGAAAAATACATTTTAATTCCCATACACAGTAAATACAATACAGAATGCAACAACGATGGTCACAGTACCAAAGACAAAACTGTTACCATGCCAGGAGAATAATGAACCACATGTTACAGCGTACTTTCTCTAGGAGGCGGTGTAGCTCCATGTTTCACACCACAGACAACTTTGTAAAACTGAACTAGGAGTAGACATGGAAGGTGGTAACAAGCCCGGACATAGCCACCGCTCTGAGGGTGTTAGGGTAGTTAGGTTGTTTTGTGACAGGGGGGGGGGGGGGCCGTGAGAGGAGGGGTTCGGATAAAAAACTGCCGCAGAGCCAGCAATTCACTATCACAAGACTCCTTTTGTCCGAGGGCTTCTGACATCAGCATGTGCGTCAGAGACGGACAGACATAACACCACACACACACACACACACACACACTATCTGAGCCCTCACTGTCGTGGGTCTGCCCGTCTGTCCCTTTTTTTTACTAGTTCAAACAGTCTAGTTTTCCGGGTATCTCTTTAATTTTCTTGTTCATTTTCTTCATCTTATATCCCCAGAGTCCATTGCTGTTTCTAAGTAATTACATGTGAATTGTGTGTGTGTGTGTGTGTGTGTGAAGATCCACAGGAAGGAGTTATGGTGCTTTTACCAGTAGAGTCCCAACAACGAATGGTGCAACTGCTCTACTTTCTGCCCAAGATGTCCCCGTCTCTCCTGGCCAACCTGAGCCACTGCTGCACCGCTGGACGAATCTCTGCCGGCCTCACTGCCTCTCTGATTCGTATCGTACACCTTCGGTGAGCTTGGAAAACCCAACACACCTGTAGAGGCCACATTAACTCAATTTATTGCCATATGTGTGTGAGGAGACACTCCTGTTTAGGAGAAAGCATTTTCAAATAGTTCAGTATCGGTAAATAGTGTTGGACACTCGGCGCACTTTCTCCTGTCGCCCTCAGGTGGCAGTGTTGCGCTTTCACAGATTGATCCCAGACCTGTTGACAGGTGCTGATGTGGATGCCCTGTATATTTACAATATTCAACTTACTGGTGACAATAAAAGCCGTTTCTATATTTTAATATTCTGTTACACACCTTTCCTTGGTACAGTGTGTGTATCTGCCTGCATTTGTGTGTCTGGCCTTCTGCGAGTGCCAGTGTTGTACAAATTTAGAGGGAAGGGAGCTGACTTCAGATGGGATGTGTGTGTAATGGGTCTGATACAAAGAGCTCTTTGGGAGGCTGGAATGCAGAGTCGTCATGGAGTATCGAGGAGACGGTTCAGTCTGCATGTGCCTCCCGGGCTTCACAAAACACACTTGTTATTCACTCACATTTTTTACTGTTGCAGATCTATCCTCTCCTCGGGACAAGGAACTTTATTTCTATGCTCTATTATTCTCAGTATGATGCTTTGAAAAAAAGTCATGAATAATGATAAGAAATGTATAACCAGGAAATTGTTATTTTGAAATTAAGTGGTGCGCCCAAACATTTTGAAAGAGTTTCTGTTAAAATGTTTTGGCGCTCAGAAAGACGCGGTTTTGGGATTAACGCAGATTTCGAGTCGATAATTGTCCACCGTGTTCACCGATTGTGTTGTGTAGGTCATCTTTGAGCGGCTGGTCGGTTGGGAGTCAGGAAGCGGCTCTGCAGGACGTGGACTACATCAGCTTCTTGTTTTCCACCCTGACGGGATTCTCGTCGGACAAGCTGGCCTCCCTGCAGGAGGCCGGCGACGCCCTTCCTCCCTCCCCTCTCTCACCTCTCAGCCTCTACCCCACGCCGCTGGAGCAGTTCACACACCACTGGGATGTTGTCGAGGTGCGTTCACTGCACACTCATAATCACCCCAAACCTCACATGCATTATAAGTTTTTACCAAGGCCACTGCCAATCAGAAAGATGCAGACACAACTTTGAAAATAAACCTAGAAGGGACTTGGAAGGTGAAGGAAGTGGAAGAGACATTGTTTTGAAAATTGAAACATGTTGATATTCTGGACACAGCTGTGGTCTTTTCAGTCTCCCCTGGTCCCTCTCCATCTCTCGTATAGAGCTCAGAGGGTGGAAGCTTTATCGTGGCACTACGGCTGAGAGGGGAACCTTTATCGCGTTGCGCAGGTTGGAGATGCGTGGTTATCGGGCATAGCGCATATGCACAAATGCTAATGAGAGCCCATGGCATGATGGGAGTGTGACATTTTTGCACAGGAAATTACAGTTAACATTACTATGCCCTGGGGCAAGTCTGTGTGTGTGTGTGTGTGTGTGTGTGTGAGAGCAAGTGGGGGGGCTTATAATCACTAATTCAGCTCCTCAATTAAGCCCTCAGATCCTGCCTCTCTCATCTCCCTGTCTGAGTCAATCACAGGCAAGTGATGGTAAGGAGGCGGGAGGGGACTCGTGGTGATGAGGGGGGGGGGGCATTAAGGGATGGACCGTGTCAACTCTGGTTCGACTAATGAGACGGGATTGTTTTTAATGACGGCGAGAATGCCAACAGGTGCTCCGTTCTGACACATGCTGGCTCGCAACGCACTCCTGCATTTCGGCACGCAATTTGATAAAAAGCTAATGAGAATTTGATTTGGATTTAAAGTTAATGAGGAAAAGCGTTGCCTTATTTTTCACTTGTAAAAAAGTTTGTGGCAGCTTCTCGTCTCCCTCCCAGTGAGAGTGAAATGTAGATGCTGTTTAGTGAATCTTTACTTTGGTAACGATGAAGTAAAGGCCTTTCCTTATTCAGACGGATGTAGAAATGTCTAGTTACAGCAATGATGTGGTTTGTCTGACAAATGCAAGTTAGAGCCGTTTTTCCTTAATTTCCTCTTAAATCGTTTCCCCGTAATGTCATTACTGCTATTTTTGTTTCACAACGCTGCCATTGTTTTTCTACTAAGAACAGCTCTTATTACCTGACATTACACATCTGGGAATGTGGAGTGTTTTGGTCAATGTATCAGATACTCGAATTGTGACGTGTTTTTGGCATAACTTGTTATTTGATCTAAGTCTTTACGTCACAGCTTCAGTAGTCCTAAGAAAATAAGCCTTAGTGCAGTTCTTTCTCTGGGATATTTTAGAAATGCACTTTTATAGTCCACTGCATTAAGTTAAAGGCAAAAACTCTGACCAGAAAACCTTTCAAATCTCCAACTGAAAGCCCAAAGCCTTGTGGTTGCATTGCTAAAATTAGAAATCCCTATCACACTTGTAAGCAGTTTATCACCTAAGGAATTCTATGGAAAAAGCTTGTTTAATATGAAATGATGTTTTGTTTCATTCACAGGAAGTCTGCCACTGTCTGGAAACTCTGGGTTCAAAGTCTCAGTGCTTTGACATCCTACAAAATGGCATTTGCAAATACCTGGTAAGAAACTGTGTTCATTAAGCAGGAAACAACTTTTTAACAATTGTCAATCACGGTTGTTTGCGTAGTTGTGTGCTTTACCGCTGTTGTCTGAATGATCACCCTGTTCTGCGTGTCAGACCAAGTTAGCGGTGGTGCCTGACAGTATGGCGGCCGGGCTGCTCAGAGCTGTCTCCAGATTACTGGACCTGTCCGTCCTGCCCATCGAGCCCATGCTGCGCTTCCTGTCTCAGTGCTGCCTCAGCCTGCTGGCTCTGCTCATCACCCTGGAGCAGGAGGTACCGGCCGAAACCAACCACAAGAGGTGTGTGTGTGTGTTGAATGACTACAACGAGACCTCCTGTTGATAGGAAATCTTGACCTCAATAGTAGCAGTTTGCCGTTATCAGGCGATGAAGCCACACGACGACGGGATTTAAAACACCTCTGTGTCACATTTTTCAGGGAGGCAATATGGGGTGCCTGTGTGTCGGCGTTGAGCTCTGTTCCTCGCCTGCTTCGAATGGTTCTGCAGTCGATGCGCGTTGGAGATCTGAGTGGAGAGGAGCGGCCACAGCTGGGACAGATCCTGTCGCTGCTGCTGCAGCACACGCCGATCCAGAACCAGCTGCTGGCCAACGCCGCTCTGCTGCAGGAGATCATACAACAGCTCACGGTAGACACGGCTCCCGCTTGAAAATTCACTGAGATCGAGTTAAAGACGACAATTTTCGATGGAGAGCTTAAGGATGCTAACGTCTCTCTGTATGTGTTTCAGAGGTATTCCCGGGGAGCGACCAGGGAGCAATGGCTGACGGACCTGCTCTACTGTTATACCGTCTCCGTGGCTCACGGCTCCTCCGCTCGCCGTGGAAACCTGGGCCTTCGAGACATTTACTGACCGCCACCTGGTGTGTTTCCCAGTTCACCCTCTCAAACATCTCACAGTGACTCTGACAAACAAAACACTCACACAGCACAAAAGCGACGACGTACATACGACGCAACTCTCAGACAGGAATACAGTCGAGTGACATGTTTGTTTATTACGAGTGACAATGAATTCTTAACATTCTTGTTTTAGCAGCTCTGGTTCTTTTAGTGTCTTGAGCTGCTTTATTGCGTCATTCTTAGCCTGGTAATCGTTTGTCCTTCTTTTGCCTTTTCGGAGTATTGTTGCAGAATGTTGTCCAGTGTACCTGGCCACTTTTTGATACAAAAAAACCGAAAAGGGTTGAAAAAAAGCGATAATAAACTTAAATCCAAGTGCGCTGAGTTTTGGGTCTATTTTTATTATATTTCTTATAAGGCAATAAAAAAACAACAACATTCAGGTAAATTTAATATTACACAAGATGAATGGATTATTTTTGTGCAAAGGCATATTTAAGTAAATACAAACTGCATAGTTCAGAAATACATCTTTCTCTTGAGATGGAAAGCACTTAGAGAGCAGACTGTTGTGTGGAGAGTAACTGTGTGTGTCCGCGGCTGCAGGTGGGCTATCTGTATGACCGGCTGTTGATAGACTGCCTCATTCTCCAGAACAGGAGGAAAGGTTATCTCAGTGTGTGTGCGAGAGCGATGGAGAACGAGGGATACGGCGTGTGTATGTGTTCCTTCCACAATGGATGAAAGGTTATCTTTTACACACACCGTTTCTGTAGACTTAACCCCACCCTGTGAGGTCATGGCTCTGATGTCATATGGCTTAATTTTAGAAAGCGTGGCACATCGAGCGAACAATGTGTGAAGTAATTCTATAGAGGTAAGGCCGCCAGCCAGCTGAGAAAACATCAAAGAACATGATGTGTGTATGTGTGTATGTGTGTGTGTGTGTGTGTGGGTGTGTGGGTGTGGGTTCAGTGTTTCCCCCGGCCTCTGGTCCCCTGTCCAGCACTATGTGGTCTCAGGTGGTAAGAGTACTGCTTGGCTTGATTTACAGCGTCAGTCAGGTGCACACAGTCAATTCCGCTCACTGTAAAATAAGCACAGAAAATGACTTTAGAGACTTTTGACTTTATTAAAGCTGCGTGTTTGTGGCTGTGCGTGGACTTACACTGGCTCTGTGTGCGTAAAGACATGTCCAGCAGCAGCTGAGACTGAGAGCCCCGGAGAGAACGCCCTCCTCTGGCCATAGAGTTGCCTTCAGGACAGTTAAGGAAAATGTTTGCATTTGTTAGAATAGTATATTGTTGCATCATGTGAACAGTTTATGCATTCAAGCAGCTGGTGCTGGATAACAAAGCTCAGGACACTCCTGTAACTGGTTGATCGAGTCAGACTCAAAGCTATGGTTGTTCAGGGTGTTATCTTTATGATGCTATGGTTGTTCAGGGTGTTGTCTTTATGATGCTGATCTGAAACCAGTGCAGTATCGAAGGCTCTATAGCTCAGTGGCAGAGCACTGGTCTTGTAAACCAGGGGTCATGAGTTCAAACCTCATTGGAGCCTTAATTATGTTTTTAAATAACTAGTAGTCACAAATAATCACTTAAATTATAATAAAACTTAAATACAGTGTTTTTATGGCACGGCATTTCACAGACTAAAGACGAACACAGGGAAGAAGTAGTTTATCTGTTGTCTAGTGTTGTAGGAGCTCAATGGAAACACCGACATGTTTTTAAGGAGATACACTACAGGCAAAAACACAATTTTTGGACTGATAAATTATGAAGTTTTGGGCAATTTCGTTCCATGCCGTCTTCTTACAGCTCAGTGGAAAGAAAACATCCAAAATATACATTTATTTGTTCAATTTACTACTTTGGCTATTTGCATTTGTAGATTTCGCCTAAATTCGCCAAAAGTTAGTGTTAGATTAAGCCTCATTTGCATATTTAAAGAAATCAAGCTTGCACACAGCAAATCTGTGACACATGTAGTTTTGTTATCTACATTTGAGATAAAATAATTAACAGGCATCCAAGAAATGATGATTAACGGAGCAGTGTGACCCAGTCCAGAGTTGTGTCAAATGCCTGACTTCTCAGTAAAACAAATTAGAAAAAAAGGTGTGTGTGTGTGTGTGTGTGTGTGTGTGTGTGTGTGTGTGTGTGTGTGTGTGTGTGTGTGTGTGTGTGTGTGTGTGTGTGTGTGTGTGTGTGTGTGTGTGTGTGTGTGTGTGTGTGTGTGTGTGTGTGTGTGTGTGTGTGTGTGTGTGTGTGTGTGTGTGTTCGTTCAGCTGATGGCTCTACGCAGTCGTCTGACATTCCCCCTGACAGCTCTGAACTTTTCACAGTGCCAGGACTGTCAGAGAGCGAAAAGGGGAGAGAGAGAGAGAGAGGGAGGTGAGGTGAGAAAGGGGGAGGGGAAAACCACGTCAGAGGGCTCTGTCTGTGAGCGGTGACGCCGTGTATGTTTTGGCGCAGCGAGGTTCCTGCCCGTTCTCCCATCATCACCTGGTGATGTGTGATGAAGGTCAGGCCTGTCTGCGGAGCGAAACCCGACCAGAGGTTCCTCACAGGGACACCAGGCTGATACTGTCCCAGAGTGTAGATTGAAGCATCACACAGACAGTTACATGGCGCCCTGTGTTCTACACCGGTATGACAACCGTCCTGATCTCCAGCTTCTTCTTTTTCCAATGTGGGATTTTGTATGATCTTGTAACCAAGAGGTACGCTTTCGCACATGTGGGTTAGAGAGCTGCTGTTGTTGCACTGCTTTCATTTGGTTGCAACTTAAGAGAATGCTGCTCACAACCTAACCAATACAGGTTTTGACATCTCTGACATACGGCATGCTTGAAAGTTTCAGCCTAGAGAGCAGTCCAGCAAGTGATTCACAGTTATTTAAGGATAAAGCTGGCGATATTCATTATAAATCCCATGAAAAGACCTGAGGCCACAGTCATTAGTCCATCTCCAAATGCTTTCCAACGTCCTTATCCTGTGAACGCCCTCATTTAGAGTTACCTAGAGGACGGTAAAGGAAAATGTTTGGATATCATCATTTAGATTTGCAGTTGCATCATGTGAACAGTGACTGCATTCAGCTGGTGCTGCATAACAAAGCTCAGGACACTCCTGTAACTGGTTGATTGAGTCAGACCCAAAGCTATGGTTGTTCAGGGTGTTGTCCTTATGATGGTGATCTGACACTAGTATGTTAACATAGGCTCTATAGCTCAGTGGCAGAGCACTGGTCTTGTAAACCAGGGGTCATGAGTTCAAACCTCATTGGAGCCTATATTTTATGTTTTTTTTATCATTTGTGGTCACAAATTTGATCCTCAGTTATTTTATTCTGCTGCACTACAATTGAAGAATCCTCTTTCATGTCTGAAGTGATCTCGTCATAAATCTTAATATGTTTTCTTGGTGACTTGTAGCTTGTTTCATGTTTTGATCCCGGTTGTCTGCGGCACTCAGCTCAAAGACCATTCGCTGCCAGTAAGGAGATAAATCTTTCCAAATGGGTCTCAAAAACAGATTTGGTAAAAAAAAAAAAAGGATGAATTCATTGTCATGAGTTTATTCAATAAAAGTTGTCCATAATTAAAAATTGAGAATATGACGAGACTTGTTCTAAAACGCATATTCGCTTCAATTGAAGCTCATGTGACGGATAAATTCAGGAATGTTTTTCCTATTTGGATGTCGGCTCCAGCCGGGTCTGACGGAGTCACAGCTCTTGAGTTCACGTTCGTTCAGTTTTGACCTGTGAACTTGTACAGCTCATGGAAACAGTGACGCACTGTGTTAGAATAATGACTTCTCCATTTCCAAACAGAGTGCCATCACTCTGATGAATTACACCACCAGATATACAAACTGCAGTACAGCTCTCAAGGACTGTTAAGGGTCTGTAATTGCTCTGCTGAACAGATATATATCACATATAGAGTATATGAATGGCCCATTTAATCTGTGTCATCGCATTTTTGTGTGTACGAGGCAAAAAGCAATGACCTTACCATAGATGCTTTGTAGCACTGAGCTTTTACTCGCTTCCGTTTTCTTCCTGTTGTGGGCGTGATTTGAATCATTTGACTCCGCCTGCTCGGGGGCCTGTACCTCTCTCCGTGTGCGTGTGTGGAACCTGCACACACACATCCATGCAAGGGTGTTCAATAAAAAAAAAGTCAGACTGTGTTCAAAGGCTTAAAAGCTGGCAAGTCCTAACATTAAAACTCACTAAGCATAAACTAAGTAAACAAAATATATTTAAGGCAGTTAATAGGCAGCACACAGAGAATATAATTGTGAAGCTGAATGGAAACAGAGGACCTCCTGTGGCGGACTGGCAACCTCTTAGAGGAACACAGAGTGTGTAAGAGCAAGAGAAAAGCAAAGAGCGGCTGCTGGTAGCGATTAAGAGCAGCACGGCTGAACTTTTAGCCTCTCGTTAAACCAGTATGAAAGCTCTAGATTATAGCTCGTCCGTCCCCTGCCTCCTTGTCTCACCCATCTCCCACGCTCTCCCCCTAACTGCTCAAGTGTTGATGTTGATGGCATCCAGACCAACAATGAAGGGGGGGGGGGTTACAGGGGAGATGAGAACGGATTGCATGTATGTGGGAGAGAGGGCACATGTGGGCACCTCATGGCACTGCCTAGCACCCACAGCCAGAGAGGCTTCAGCTACTGAACACCCCTCGGGGTACAAACACAAGTCCAGTAAACTCACCTTCGCCAAGCTCGCTGGATGATGCGTGCGGCCTCGTTCCTCCTCCCGCGCTGCTCTCTGTTGTGTTCCCTGTGCGTGCGTGTCCAGATGGGTGCATGTGTGGCGGACTGAGTCTTTCTCAAGGGGCTTTTGTGGTCTAAAGATGAACTGCTTCTTAACGAGGGAATGTACGTGACGTCTTTGGCGGCGGCCTTTTCTGAAGTCCGCTCCTTATGGTTTCTGTGCTTTTGTGGGGCGGTGAGATCATCAGTCTCACCGGGGGCAGTTTGCACAGTCACGTGAGCGTCTCTCTTCTTCAGAGGGACGCATTCTCTGGTAGTAGTGTCAGGTTTGTCTGTCACCGCAACACATGTGGAGGGAATGCAGGAGTTTGAGGAAGGTCGTTCCCTGGGTTTGGGCATGGAGGGGGGTCCAGGTTTGAGGCCGGGTGGCTGGCTGCAGCTGACGGGAGAGAGAAGTTCCTTCAGCCTGGTGGTCTGGAGAGCACCGGGGACACTTCCACCAGTCACATGACAGTGGCTGATCGAAGCATCAGGAACCTCATGTGTTTCAGCTGCTTTACTTCTTCTGGAGGACCTGCTCTTGTGGGCTGGTGGGAGAAAGTGTATATATATATGTAGTTTTATAAAATCAACATGACACCTTGTGTAAATGAGCAATACACTCTGAATTAGGGATGAAAAACAAATAAAATGTCTCGGTCAAAAGTTCATTTTAGCCTCTAATACCAATACTATATCATAACTGTCAACCCACTCAAAGTACAAGTTCCATTATAGCAGTTTTAAGAATTTCTGCACATTTGTACCTTTGAGTCTCTCCTCTTTGCTCTTAGTGCGTTCAGCTTTGGATGTTTTCACCACGGGGTCATTGATGGATAAGTCCTCTAATATGTTCACTAAGGAGAGCTTTTCCTGCTCTGTTCTCACCACAGGGACCCTCCGTTTCTCCGCAGAGACTTGCTGCACAGCTTTTCTCCTCCGCTGTTCTTCCTCTCGTTTCCTACACACAAAGAGAAGCGGTTGGATATGTAAGCGTGGCTAAGAGTTTTGTCTGAAACGCACCACATGAACAGCCAAAGTGCAGACAGGAAGCATGTGTATATATATATATATGCTCTGATGAAGGTCCTTTAGACCGAAAGCTAAAAAATAAAGTGTTCTCTGCATAGCTTTAAGTGTGCAGATATCTACACTACCAGTGTGGACATTTGTTTCAAAAGGAATTTGTGGGCTATGGTTACACTGATTTATTTCATTATATACTCTGTGTGCACTCAAAATGGACACATGATCAAATGACATATTTTAGCTGCACTATTTCACCATCAAGTATGAACATTGATCAGTTCACACAAGCAAAATTGCAACTTTTTGATGCAAAGGGATTTTAACTTGTGGAGCAATAAAAAGTTTGGTCACAGCTTGGGTAATAATCAGAAAAACAATCTGATAAAAACACAAGACATTTTGAGTACTTCATAAGAAAAACATCTCATAAAGTACAACTCAATAAAACCGCCTGCTTGAAATAACGAGAAATGTTGCCGATCAGAAGCGTCGTGTAAGACGGATTAAATTGAGACCGGTGAGCAAATGACAAAATAAGAACAAGCCAGAAGAGAAAGAGACAGCTGGAAGACATATGTGTGTGCAGGGATGACAGAGAGAAAGATAGATATGGACCGAGTGTGACTGTTCCTATCTGAGCGAGAAGAAGAAGAAGAAGAAAGAGACAGATAGTGAGTGATGAACACTATGCATGCAAATGTCACACGCAAAAGGTATTGTGTGACAAAGAGAGGGATGTTTATGAGAGTCGTACAACAATTACGAACATCATGAAGAAATAGAAACAACTAAGGCTTCAGTGCATGTGTGGTTCTGTGTGTCTACTAACACCGATATGGAAGTGTGTTCGTGTCTGTGCTCATCTCTCACTTCGCTGCGTCCTTGCGCAGCTGCTCATGCCTCATGAGGAGCTGCTTTCTCTCCCTGAAGGTCTTGCGGACGGTGTAGCCCTTGTAGACGGCCTGGATGGAGGCAGCGGCGATGTCCTGGATCGCTGCTATGGACAGAGCTCCGTGCTCCAGCATGAACTGAGTCACCTCGCTGTGCCCCCCCAGCAGAGCGTAGTCCAGAGGGGTGTACCTGTACAAAACGAACACCAGTGTCATTCATACATTTCCCCACTTCTACTTCCCCCTCTCCTTCCTCTGGACGGGCTGGGTCCTCACCTCTCTTCAGTGTGCTCCATGTGATTAGGAAAGGCATTGTAGCCCAGCAACAGTTTCACAGCGTCCAGGTAGCCATTGTTACAAGACCAGTGGAGAGCAGTCCGCCCCTGTGCACCCATATAAAGAGCACACATTTAAAATACAGTCGTGTTCAAAAGCTCAACATAGCTCACATGACAGGGAGTAGATTTTTTTTTTTACCTCCTTGTCCTGTATGTTTGAATCAGCATTGGTCTCCATGAGAACAGCCATGCAGGTGATGTAGCCGCCATAAGCAGCGCACTGCAGAGGAGTCCGTCCCGCCTGGTCCTGCCCAGGAGAGCTCAGATCATTAACAGTCAGATGCAGAACAGTTTAAAGAGTCGCTCAGGATTCATGAGGTTGATCCTGATTTTATACTCGCAGCTCTTAAAGCAGTGCAGAGAAAGACATCTTTTCAAAATGTATTTTTGGATTCATACTAGACATGCCGCTTCAGCCGTCCAACTGTTTTTTTGTCGGATTTAATGCGGGACAAAGCTACAATCCTTGTTCAGTGGATGGAAAGCCCTCCACAGTGTAGCCAAAGCTAACATGATGCTAAAGCTGTCTATCATAGCGATTGTGAGTGTCCGACTAAATGGTCAGGTTTGCTCTAACAGACTGTTGTTGTATCATGTTAGCGTTTGCTAAACTGGAGTTCTTCTTATGCACTAAATGAGGGTTGTAAAGTAGTTTGTTTTTGATAATGTTTTGAGCGTGTGCATTCATACCTGTACATTGGGACTAATCCCATTCTCCATCAGTATTTGACAGACCTCAGCATTGCCTCCCAGAGCAGCCCAATGCAGAGCGGTGTGACCGTCCACGTCCACCAGGTCCACGCGTGCAGAACCTTTAATTCATTGCATTTACAGTTCAGTCGAGGTGACTTAAATAGTAAGGTAAAGACGAATACTCAGGAAAGAGTGGTACAGAAAAGCAGATAATTGGGACGCTTACACATACGCACCAATTACACCAACCTTTGATGAGTGTGAGTATGACATCTCTGTGTCCCATCTCGCAAGCCCGGAACAGCGGCGTGTGTTTCATCACATCCAGAGAGTCGACCAACGCTCCCCTCTCCAACAGCAGCTTCACTGTGCTCACATGGCCTGACAGGGAGGCCGCATGGATCGCTGTGTGAACACCCAGACATACACAGACGCATGAAGAAAAACATCCTGAGATAAGAGGTCCTGAATCTAACTGGACAGTAAACACCCTCGGGACAACTGCTCCTCCTTTATCTGCCTCTGCTTTGTTCATGCATCACCCTTGACTGCAGCTCCACTCCACAGGGCTGTGGCTAAAGCCTGGTCAATGGTGGGTTAAACAGACAGAGACATTTAATGAGGAGCAATACACTTAGGCTGGTGGCTGTCCATGCCCCCCCCCCTCCAGTCCCCAGATAGCACAGACGAGAGTCAAGTGCATGGAAGTGATCTGGGCACCAGTCGGCTCCACTGCCCTGCGCACCATCTCATTAGGATGACTCAACCGTTGCATGTTATGCATGCATTAACAATGACCGCCTGGCTGAGCAGAGGGGCTATCGCCATGGAGATTATACGTCCAAACAGCCCCGGGGGTCAGAGCGTGGCAGTAGGGTGTGTGTGTGTGTGTGTGTGTGTGTGTGTCAGAGGACAGGGCTGGCAGTGGTGGGAGTCTATTGAGCGGGCTCACACTAATTTCTCTGACAGTGTCACTTCCCTCTCTCCTTCAATCTCGTAGTCTCTTTAGCAATTTAGGGGGAATCCCCTGTGACATCATCACCCCTAGCCTAAAACAAGCAGCAGGCCACACTCGAGAGGTGTGAGTGGGGGCGCGTGGGTCAAAGCAGTTTAGAGGAGCCTCGGTTGCTCCTCTTGTTTCTCAGGTGCTTACCGGTGCCTCCATACTTGTCGGCCATGTTGATGTCAATGTGAGGGGTGAGGGCCAGCATGGTGCGGATGACGTCATCACTGCCCTTCCCAGCGGCCCACATGAAGGCCGTCCTCCCCTCCAGATCGGGCTCATCCTTCACAGACGGGTGGGACAGAAACACGCCCACTGTCTCCTGCAGACACACACGGACAGACGACACTTTTTTTTTGGTGTAATTTAGTTTATTCATTAGAAGGATACTGAACAGACAGGATGAGACGGCTTTGCTTCATTATCGACAATGTTGTATTTTGGATAAACGTGTATGATGCTGACTCAGCAGGTTCCCAGCTTTGTGTGTAAGTTTATACAACTCACAGCGTTGTTGCTCTGGGCACCGTAGTGCAGAGGTGTGGCTCCTTGGCTGTCTGAGGGAATAGTGCCTGATGTGTTTCTCTCCAACAGTAGGTGGACAATTCTGGCATGGCCTGAAAAACCCATGTTTACATTAGAGGGATGTGACAGATAAACAGTAAGGAGCTGGAACGACTGCTCAACTCTCCAACAAAGGCACCCTTTTCTTTTCTTATTAACTCCGTTTTTTCAGTCTACTTTTCAAACTGTTAGCAGAAAAACAAATAACTCCATATTGACTCAACATAAGTCAACTGTGAATATTTACACAATCTCTAACCAGAGCTAATGTTAAGCAGGTATAATGTTTATCTTGTCTGTCTGGTGGCGGACCAACAGACAGACAAACACTGCCATCAATAGAGACACGTTGCTATTGTGGCTAAAATCAAATAAAACATCATCTTATCATGCGGTTAAAAACTAGTCCATTTTGACTTTGATTCAGTTGACCAGTGTAAACTTTTGGGGACAAATCCCACATAGCCTGAAATCCTTCATGTCAGTGTGTAGCTGCAGTGGGTCACATACAGGATCACTCACCGAGCAGAGCTGCCCAGTGCAGCGGTGTTCTGAATAGGTTATCATAAGCGGTCACATTACAACCCTCGTAAGACGTCAGCACCTCCACCACTGCCTCGTTACCGTCTGCAACGGCAAAGTGCAGGGGCGTCCGGCCCTCATAGTCCTGCCAGTTCAACAGGGATTCAGTGGGAGCTGCTTCCTGCACACACACACACACACGCACACACACGTGCACGCACACACAGAAAATAAAAAGACATGCAGACTGACGGGTGAGGATGAAGGATGATGATGGCAGTTTCACTAAAGTGTGTGTATGTGTGTGTGCACAATAGTGTGTACCAGTATACAGCGGACAGTTTGTGTAGCGCTGGGCTCCTGACTGTGCGCTGCCCAGTGCAGAGGGATCTTGCCCTCGCTGTCCGGGATGCCGATGTTGGAGTCGTGCTTGATCAGAAGGCGAACGTGTTCTGGTCGGTTATAAAACGCTGACCAGTGGAGAGCCGTTTGCTGCACAGAAAGAGTGAGAGATGATGAATGGAGTTCAAAACAAAGGGGGCTGTTGTAACATCAGGTTTGAGGTTTCCATTTACGTTAAAACAATTACTCCACTTTGACATGAAATATGAGGGCTGCGTGCTACACAAAGCTCTTATTGAAGATCCAGCAGTGAGCTGAGATTGTAACTCCGATAGTGCAGCCATGACGGCTACTGAGCTATTCTGGGATTTGCTGAAACCACTGTCATCTGACACGATGATGCATATTGGATTATTACAAAACTAACTGATGTCAGACACACATCAGCCCCAACAGACAAAGGAGACTGTTTGTGTGTTTGTGGTCTTATCAGCAGAACTCAGGACAAAGCCACAGATTGTTAAATTGTTAACTGCTGTGCGAGTGTGCCTTTCAGTGTTTATGTGTGTATGAACTCAAGCTTCAAAGGAAATATCTTTAGTCAGTCAGTTATCTCTTTGCAGGTTATTGGTCAGACATCCAGACTGGCTGGTTTCTGACTGAGGACAAACAGTGGACAAACATCTTGTTAGTGTGTATTTGTACTGCAGTACCTTGTTCTTGTCTTGTGTGTCAACCTCTCCAGGTCCAATGTGTTTGAGCAGCAGTGCGAGGGCTTTTTGGGATGGGTGTCGGGTGGCCAGATGGAGCGGGGTCATCTCCTCTAAATCTTTCTGCAGCCAGTTAGCACGCCTGGACAGCAGCAGCTTCAGAAAACGCACGTTCCCCTGCGACACACAAGCAGAATTTGCTCAGAAATCACCAATTCTCCTCAATGTCATTTGTGAACGAGCAGCAATGACACACACACTTCCACACACACACACACGCACTCCCCAGGCTTTTAGCTGTGTCTGGTTCAATCCGCAGGTCATCCATCTTCCCTCCTCCTGCCTCTGTGATGAGCTGTTAAACAGTAAACAGCGGCTCTCTGCCTGTCCTCCCCTCCAAATCATCATCCTCAGTTTCGGTCTCTCACCACCGGGCCGCCGGATGATGTATTGTGCAACAGCTGTCAGCTGGACAACAGGATGCGAGTGTCCACACAGGCATGACCGTGAACGCGGGTGAGTGTGTTTAGTATATTTGCCGTCCTGTGACCACAACGCCACAGTCTGACAGATCTATCTTGTGTGTGAGCATGCATCTAGACCGCGAGTGTGTGTGCGTGTGTGTGTGTTCCTGTCCTCTATTCTCAGTCCAATTAGATCGGTAATCCCTGGCCTCTCTCCCTGTCTCAGCCGTTTATTGATCAGATGTCAAAGAGACAGGGCTTCCCATCACTAGCATCCCCTAGCACACACACGCAAGCACGCATGCACACACACACACACACACACACACACACACACACACACACACACACACCAGCTATGGGACAGACCCCAATAACCTATTAACCCCTTTCTCTCTTCAATGATATGATGATCCTGTATCAGTGCATTCCCATAAAAGAAGCCACCAATAAATAAATGAGCTGTAAAGAGATATTATTAGTACCACATCCCGCTGTTCCCCAGCTACGTCCCTGAAGAGACAACAGACCACCCAGTCTCATTATTATCGTCTCTTCTGGCTGTTCCTCAGTCTAGACTTAAGCGTGAGTGACAATTACATTAATCTCCTCTTGTTGCATACGTTTTGCTGGGTAAAATGCAGTGAAACAGGACCTTCTCCATGCAGAATTATTCTCTATTCATAAGACTTTGTGTAAGTGAAACTCCTTGCTGCAGTGTTTGTGTGGCAGGATTTTATATCAGATGATATTCACCCCCATAAACCCTAAAGCCTTGACTACAGCCACTAGGGGGCACTGGCTTCCCACTGGAGCTTATGGTCTCAATTTCTCTCTTTGCCGTTAAAACTCCATGAGATCACACTCGGTCTTCATATTCAATGCATCTCTATATATCCATCCACTTATCAATTCTTGTGAATCAACTTTGTCAACTTTTTGCCATAAAAAGGGTTGACACGTGTGTTACAGTGCAACATTTGTGTGTGCTCCAGTGTATGTCTGTGTGTGTGTGTGTATTTGTGGACGTCCAAACCTTCTGCGCGGCAAGGTGCAGAGCGGTGCGCTGGCTGTGGTCGGTCTTGTTGACAGAGGCTCCGGCCTTCAGCAGAATCTCTGCACAATCCAGTCGGTCAGCCAGCACGCAGTACATCAAAGGGGTCCGGCCAAACTGGTCCTCGCGGTCCCGCAGCG
Source organism: Anarhichas minor (assembly GCF_050575085.1). NCBI lineage: Eukaryota > Metazoa > Chordata > Actinopteri > Perciformes > Anarhichadidae > Anarhichas > Anarhichas minor. The sequence continues at coordinate 3,562,655 of NW_027466487.1, read as the reverse complement.
ACGGCTCTGCTACACACACACACACACACACACACACACACACACACACACACACACACACACACACACACACACACACACACACACAAAGCACAGTTTAAGCCAGCCAATTTCGTGACTTGTGATGGAATACATTATAAAACTATTTTTAAAAGGCGGCTCCTTGCACTTAAATTCAGTCTTTTACTGCTTGAGTTTAATAGGAATTCCACTTCCACTTTTCTTAATTTATTTGGGGCAGCTGGAAGCCGTAAGGAAATACTGTAACACTGATAACCTGGAGGACTAGAGCAAGAGAATTTGCATTTGATGCTGTTCATATATTTTTTGCCGGACATTTCTATTCTATGCCCGAGCAAGACTCAGTTTTCTGCATATTTAAGGTTAAATATCAATATGGCTGAATGTCCAGATAATCGCAGAAGGGTGGACCATCCGTTCAGCTGATGGACCTGACCACCTGCTCTGCTGTCATTTCTACTCCTGCTGCTGCAGCCGTCCCTGCACTCTGACCTATCTACAGATGACGGAAAAGACGAGAAATGTTCCAAATAGAAAATCAATAAAGAAAAAGAATTCCAACTAATTAATGTGAATTGAACCCTGTGTGTTTAAGGTGTCTTGATGGCTCTGTGAGCTCTGCCCATGTGATGCAGTTGATGTAGTGATGAAACCTGTAATATGTTTAGAAACTGATTGCCTACCTGTGATGAGTTTGAGGAGAGCGCTCCTATCTCCATTGACAGCTGCAGCGTGAACCTGCGAGCCCAGAGACGCAGGTCCGGGGCTAGGCGTCGCTGAGGCCTGCAACACGAACATATAGAAGGTCACAACTCAACCTGACGCGACATACAATCAGCTGTTTAGTACAGTGATAATACGCGGCGTCTAGACTGCCTCCTTAGCAGTTATTTAGCTCCAAATGCACCTCACAACTGGACATAAGTACACTTAAGCCAATCATGCATAATAACATAATAAGCCATGTTTAAATGGGTAACACCAATTTCAAAATCACTCCCAGTCCCCACACACAAAGAAATGGAAAGAAAATATTAATTTTTTTTTCTCACATACACAAACGCCATGTAAAATTGTGCCTGATAGTTCAAACTTAATTCAGTAGATGACAGCGCTAGAGGAGCAAACTTAAATGTAGTATCCTCAGACATCGCAGTCAACCACACAATAAAACAGATACTTTCCGATTTTTTTCTTACAGTAGGGAGTTTGTGCGTGCACACGCTTGTATGTGTGCACTTGTGAGTGTATATATACGTGTGCGTCTGCTCCTGCTGAGGGGGCTAAATCTCTTCCTGGCCCCACTTAACCAGAGCCCAGTGAAAGCTGGGTAATCTGCAGACAGGAAGCAGCTGGGGAGGGGGAGACCCTGTGTGAGCGTGTAAGAGGGGGGTCTCTCTTCATGTCTTATTCATGTCTCATTAATACTGCAGCATGCCTTGCTGTGTGTGTGTGTGTGTGCGTGCTTGGATGTGTGTGTGTGTGGGTTTAGAGATGTGGGACAAGCCCTGCGGGGCACAACACAGAAATCAATTATTGCCCCTAAACACATAAACGCTGGAGGCACAAACTCATGCTGCAATCGGAGATTTCTCCGAGACATTTTCATTATCGGTCACACAAATAGATGTGATTCTCTACTATCAGTTTCATTCAGTGCAACTAATAGGAAATATTGATATAGGCAGGCTGATTACCTCTACCACAGTTTTGAAAACTTTTTAACTCTTGGTAAAAAAACCTGAATGATCTGAAGGGAGGAAGGAATACGCCGGTGTCATCCATCCTTCCTTCTCATCCCCCTCTCCCTTCCCTCACCATCACCTCATAAAGTGTGCTCCTGTAGACACTGCGTGCAGCATGGCAATTACCCATCATGCACGCTGCTTTCTCACGCTCTGTCAAGTAGTGGTGGAGACTTAATGCAGGTTAGTTCATTTACTACATTTACTGCAAATAAGGTCTATGTGCACGTAAACGAGGGTGGTAGGTGCGGCACATGAAGGTATGTGTGAGCGTCGGTGTGCGTGGAAGTTTGGCACATGTGCCACGTCATGGGAAGTTATTTTCCGTGAGAGAGAGTATTTACAGGGGCTTTACTAAAATCAACCACAAACATCTCTAATTTACAATGATTACTCAGTCAGTAATGCGTGCGCACACACACACGCACACACACAGTCTGCTAATACTAATATCTAACACATGCAGAAATAGCAGAGATACATGGCCACAGTTCAGAAAGAGTAATATGATTCTGATTTTAACATCATCTTACACAGATGACCGATATTCACTCTACATTTTTTTACTCTTGACGGAGCACTCCAAACTTTTTCCTTGCTCTTGTTGACTTATTTTGATCATTTTCTGCATTTCTGGAGTCAATAGGAAAGCCCCATGTGGCACAATAAAAATATGAATTGATTTATGAATAATCTTAGATGCAGAAACCCTGACATGAGGGACACAGGTCAATATTTGAATCTATGTGAGGGACATTCATAAAGCCAAGAGCGGGCAATTAGAGTTTCATGAGGACCTGAGTGTTTTGGAAACACCTACAGTGCATCCGAATTTGGCTAAAAAGGCTTTTGCGATGCACTGTCTGAAATCAAACAAAGGAGGGTGTAAAAACAACACCAGGTCCTGTTGAGAGGTTTGGAGTGGTCTCATTTAGCCATTCATACATGTTCCTCAGGGAGCACTCCACTTGTTAATATGAAGACAATAACTCAGAGTAAACTATTGATCACGGGCTGAGGTCCAGACCAAGTGATTGTGCATCTGTATAAGTATTGATTCATGCTGATGCTGACATTATTTAGTCTTTATTCATATTCAGCCTCATATAACTGCAGTGAGTTTAACAAAGAATGCAGAAACTCCCACGGAACCTTTTAGCAACACTACAGGAGTGCTGTAATACACACTGCTGCCTCCTTACACTCATACACACACACACACACACACACACACACACACACACACACACACACACACACACACACACACACACACACACACAATTGATGCTATTGAGACAGACAGGCACAGGAACCGGAGAGTCAAAGTGTGTATATGTTTGTGTTCAGTGTGTTTGTCTATTTGTTTCTCTGGCTGTCTTTCACTATGAAGGTGTCTGCCTTTGATAGAGGACATAGCTACGGCATGCTAGGAAAGCAGTGGGGAACAGAGCCTGAGCCTGTGGCCTTTATTTCATTTCTAGACACACACACACACACACACACACACACACACACACACACACACACTTGTATAGCCATGTATCTTTAGCTTCTACAGTTATAACTGAGTGTGTTTAGGCTCTTACATGAGGCTATTAAGGGTGCCTATACCACCAACATGTCTGTAATGTGTGTGTGTGTGGTGTGTGTGTATGTGTGTATCCATGTCTTAGATAGGAGATAACGGCTGCAGGGATGGGTCCCTGGGTTTTGACTGACAGGTAAAGAGGTGGGAGGAAGGATAATATCAGCCCACAGGGATGCCCAATCTGTAAAGCCCTATTTCTAGGGGACTTCCTGGATCCCCAAGGACCAATGAGCTGGATCCCTCAGCTGGGGGCCGGGCCCTGGGGTACAGCAGAGCCAATCAGCAGGGGGCGAGAAGGCTGAGTGACACATAGATCTGCTAATTTACATCATTACTACAATGCATCCTGACAAATGAGCCCCCAGGGTGTGAGCCAATCACCTGGGAGAGTAATGCAATTAGGCGGGACCACAGCTGTCAATCTCACAACCACGGGGGTCAGGTAGTGACGCCTGTGGCTAAAACACCCCTGCCTGTCGTTGTAACACACACACACACACACACACACACACACACACACACACACACACACACAGACACATCTATACATGCACACATATAGGGAGGGAACACACAAATTACTGGTGCAAATATGAGGCATAGGATGTGTGAGTGTGTGGAGTACGGGACACAGTAGAAGCTGGTCCTCTATCTTTCTCCTGCAGGTGGAGGGTAGGAGGGAGTCAGAGAGGAAGGTGATGTGTGCGACTGCTCGAGGGACACAGAGATTGACTTGTGTCCTCTGAGGACCTTCCTCTGAGGACCTTCCTCTGAGCGCAAGTGTGTGCACATCCACATACAGCTGGGTGTGTGTTTACATTTGCCCATGTGTTTTGGGCCACTGGGGCACCGTGTTGTTTATGCTCGGAGTCAGTGCTCTGTGTGAGAACTATGACAACAAAAGGGGGAAGAGGGCGGAACCATAAGGGAGCTAAAACTGATGCAGAATAGCGCTGCATTCGACTGGCATGCAAATGAGCGCTGCTGGTAATGAGGCTTATCTTAGTCTCATTAGGTGTAGTGATATCATACCGGAGCACTCCAGTGAGTCGATAAGGTTCTGCCCAGCGTGACGTTAATGTTTGTGGTGTGTGTGTGTGTGTGTGTATGGGCTGGTCGATGCTGCTGTGACTGGCAGGCGGTGCTGGAGTTTAATCAGAGACACTAATAACGCCCAGGCTCTGTCTCAAAACACCTTTGCTTACCCCTTCAATGGCTTCAATACCAAACGGGAGGAGGAGAGCAAGATTTCTAAAAGAAACACCCGGGAAAAAAAGCACACAACTTCTGCTATAGTGAGCTGATACTGTCTCTGTCACCTTGTGTGTGTGGTCCAGGCACTGCTTGAGACACTCCCAGAGTTAGGGGAGCTGTGTGTTTTGCGTCATCCCATTATATCACTAATGAGCCGCCCTCAGGAGGGAGGGGGGGGCGAGAGACGGCAAGGCGGACAGAAAAAGACAGAGGAAGAAAATGAGTGAGATGAGGAGGGGAGGGAACGAGAAGGGGGAAGGGAGACAGAGACAGAGCTTGGGGACTATTTCCACTTCTCCCCTCCATATCCCTTTTCCAACACCTCCGAGTCTCATTGGACTAAAACTGTGATCTAATTAAATGTCCAATTAAAGCGCAGAGAGCAATTTGCCCACCGGCGAATCAGAGTACAGGGACATAATCAGCTGGAAAAACAAACAGAAAAATCAATGAAAGCAATGCGAAATGGAAAAAGATGGAGAAAACAGAAAAGGCAAGAGATGGCGAAATAGGGAGAGGATGGACAGATGCAATCAAAGTGCAGGGAGAGCGGTTTGGGTGTGTGCAGCATTTAGTGTGATCGGACTGTCTTTAGACAAGGCCACCTCACAAAATGTAGGGTTAGAAACCAAAATAACTACTCATATGTAGCTTTATTTGCTTTGCAGCTGAGTGCAAGACAAAACACAGACTGGTAAAGTCAACATTTCAAATGTTCTTGTCAGGTGTAACAACAGGCCTGATTTTACAGCAGCACTATAAGAAGACATTTTTACGCTTTGCCTAAATTTGTCAATCTACAAAGAAAAACTATTTTTTATTCATAAATGAATTATTAGACAATGGCCAGTTGTTGGTTAAGGATTCTCAAATGTAAAGATTTGCTTTTTTTTCTTTGTTTCATATCTCTGTGAATTGAAAACCTTTGTGTTTTTTGACTGTTAGGTGCAATCAATCTGATGACCTCCTATTAGGCTCTGGTAAGTTGCAAAAGGCATCTGTCATTATTTTATATTACATTATTTTATAGTTGGTATTTCCTAAACAATCCCTTGGTGCATAGTCCAGTATATTATCAGGACATCACTTGATGTAACATGCCGTAAAGAAATATAGTGTTGCCTTTCCAGAAACATTAATAATTGTGAAATACTTCTATTTCTGTCAACCTGGTTTGAACCTAAAGTCTGAACGGTTAGAAACTTCTAGGAAAGAGCACATCCATAAATCATCTTCAGACTCTGTAACTTTTAGATGGAATAATAAATGATTTCAACTTTGACTGAATTACTAACTTTACACCAATTTGTCTTTTCTGCTAATAAAATAATCAGCAGACTTAAAGCCTAGTAGTAACATATAGTGAAGGGCTGGGCAATATAGATATTGATTCAGTCTTAATTCACTTTACCAAATAGTTTAACGCAACAAACACAGTATAAACAACTCAACAAGTGTTTTTTTCATACCCCAGCAGATATTGGGATATATGTAACAATACTGAAAGATGATTTTTTTGGGGGGGGGGATATTAAGAGGCTTGTTTTCTTGCCAGCATAACAATTTAAGAAAGACATTCTGCTCTCTTCTGCTTTCTCTCCACCCCTGATATCCACAGGAAGAGAGAGAAATCTTCCTCTGACTCCATCTGCGAGTTGCTCACACACTGTGAACCCCCTATGGACAGCTTTAGCCCATCAAATATTAATGCTGGGATTCAATTCAACATTCCACCTTAATCTCCTTAACAATTAGGCTGTTCCAGCACACATAATTAGGTTTGTTCCACATAGTCTCAATGGTTTTACTCTAGAGAGAGATTTACAAACCGGTAGTACAGGAGAGAGAGACTAAAGTAACAAACATGTGCACCCAGTAATTACAGAATATAAAACTCTTGTGGGATGTATAAACCTGAATTAAATATGGGTCGCTGCTCTATGTGTGTTGGATTCTCACCATAGCTGCGTTGAGGGGGACACTTCAGCAGATGTTTCTCAGCTCAGATCATCCTTTGTGTGAGTGGATGCACGTCCAGGTCCCCTACCTGCCCTGATCCTGGCTCCTGCAGGGGAAGAGAAGAGGATCACTCACACACTGAGACCAGCCCACCTGTTCCCACAAATAGGAGCCAGCGTATCACCTCTACTGTACTGATTACAGGCAGAGAGATGATGCCTGAGAGCGACATATTATTGGTGTGTTAACCAGTCTTCTCATCTGAGGTGCGATAATATTTAGTTTCAGTCACGTGTTGTGGAGTCTGTGTTTGATAAAGCAGCAGCTACACGCGTAAGGTTTCTGGATTGAGGGGAAACTATTTGCAGAGATTTTGCAGAGATGAGCATCGAAGTATCTAAAGTTTATTTTTAACTAAGTGTTGTGCCACAGAGTAACTTTTTGGTCAATAACTTCAAACACATTGCTAGATGGTGGAAAATAGGTCGAACAGAGTATTGCAAAAAGTGAAGCATAGTGATGCAACTCCCCCCTGCTCAAGAGAAATCCGTTATTCATAAGCGAGCTAAAGAAACAGAGAACAGATGTGTGACAGTGGATGAACTGAGGATAACGTTCATGCTATTGCATTCTAATAACGTGTCATATTTACCGTTTGATTTCCTTTCCTCTCAGATTAAAATCTTAGGAAAGCTTTCTTCCAAGTACTCCCGTTGAATAGCCAACGTCTGAGGTGACAAAACACTACAACTCCCGTTAAGTGTTGTAAAGTAATACACCGCCATGGTTGGAGTTTGGCCCTTCACCCAGGACCGTTGTTTGGCGATTTCAAAATACGACATTACCCACAAAGCCATGCGGTGCCCGGAAGTGTACTCGCGTTTCCGTGGTCACCGTGAGATTGTTCGACGTCGGTTTCCGCCTGAAGTCTAGAGCGGCGTCGAGACAAACTGGGAAGATTCACCACCACCACCACCTCCAATAACTAACCTGTACAATGAAACTGCTAGCAATATCTCCCTCTCTCGATATCCGCTTCTTCACGGGTGTGCTGCTGGTAAGCATGTGTATCTCAGCCTCGGACTATTCATTGAATACTACGTCTACAAGAGCAAGCTAACGTGAAGCTAGCCAGGTTAGCCTGGTACTGCACAGTTAGCAGGCTAGCTAACAGATGAGCCTTCTTCTGGCATGTGACGTGACTTTTAAAGTGGCTAAAGGTGACCAGCGATGCAGCTCACTCACTGCTGGAAGTGCTGTTATTCATCAGGTTCATTGTCCTTTTGACTGGGTTTCGCCAGACGACTCCCTTAACTAATCGAGTTATCCAGCTGCAATGTCAACTTAGCCGGTAGTGTTGAGTAACGTTAACTGTGGTAACAATATCCCTGTTTTGTAATCCATATATTTAACAGACCGTACAATCTCAATTTAAGAAATTGGCGTATGTTGGACTCCTAATAACTTTCTTGAGGAGAAATAAAGCATCGAGCTAGCATTAGCTGTGACCACATATTGACAGCAGAGAGAGAAACTGCTTGAATGGTTCGTTTAAGGGGTTTTGTTTATTGAATACGGCGGTTTATCAAGCTTTATATGTGTTATTGTACAGCTGCACACATTTATTGTGGGACTCTTCGTGTATCTGTCAGACTGTACGTCTCTCTGAATGGTGCTCGCCGGTTGGAGAATTCCTCTGTTGTGGCTCATTCTCATTGGCTGACAACCCGGAACTAGACCTAGTGTGGCTGTTCCGCTGTGGTGAGAATTTTGGGCCTGAAATGAAAACTTAAAACTTCTCTCCGAGTTGGAAGAGAAGTGTCTTCATCGTGTCTAACCACAGCAACGGTGGCGTTTCTTATCAGTGCGCAGCTGTGTCAGCCTATATGGTAAAAAGACACAATAATTATTTTAAAAACGTTTATACTGTCCAGAAGGAAATCAGGAAATATTTTCTATTGTGCTGAAATTACAAGTCTATTAAATGATTAGTCAATCGACATAATTATAATAATCATTGATAATTGAGTAATTACTGACACCTTTACGGCCATTTTTCATGCATGCACACATACGTTTAACTAATTTGACACTTCAAACACTAGATTATTTATCATTTAATCGATATAAGCCCTTATTTTACATGAGGAAACACTTAAACAACACTAAACAAAGGGAAGGACAGTGACTGTTACACTCCCGCTATTGGTCTGTGTGATCAAAAGTTCAGTTACATATCAAGGGTTATCCAACAAAGCATTTAGCACTGCACGCTCTGGTTATTTGACCGTTTGACAATTTGTCTTGAAACTTGTTTGTGTTTGTCACAGCCTGGAGGAGGATGACGATCGCCATATATATCCTGTTTGATGAGGATGTTGAGTCAGAGAAGATAACATAGCAGATAAAGAGATAGTACAGGCACACTGCATAACGCTGACAGTGCAGTGTTTATTACAGTGGCTGATAGTTCCTTTCATTAAAATAGTTCACTCATGCTACAAATCCCTTTTTTCATTTGCACCGCTGTGTTTTCATTTGGAAATCAGCACCTCAACAACGTTGGTGTTGTTTCCCCCTTTTCACCCTCCAGTGAATGTCATTTGAGCCCTTAAAATGCCTCGGTGGTGATCTCTTTCATACAGAATTATGTTTACAGCTTTGCAATCAGAGCTGGAATTCAGAAATCCCCTGTTGGTGCATAACAATTTCACCTTGTTCTTGTTTTTAGTAATTCATCCAGAGAGGGATGTACATGAAAGAAAAAAAGATGTCTGCAGGATTAGAAAAATATTGTTGTAATGTTTGTATATAGTTGTGTCAGTATCCTTGTTTGATGGCCATGTTATTAGAGTAAAGAGTGACTGAAAGAATATGAATTAAAAGACAGTACATGCAGCCTCAATTAGGCATTAGGGTGACGAGTTGAATGATTCTAGGTGGAGCTCATAATCAGCTCTGCTGATTCATTTAAAGATGACAGCGGATGCAGTTTGGCCTCCTTAGGAGATACGTGGGCTCAACACACTAACAAATGGATGCTGCTCCACTGTTCCATGTTTTGTCAAATATTTTAGCGATATAAAGTATAAAAAATGGAAGTTAGAGCATCTTTAGCTTCTGTACTGTAAGTTATTCTTCGGTGAAACAGAATATTTGAGCAGTGTACAGTTATGAGAGGGTTTTTAATCAAATCCTGCGCATTTGATTGAAGTGCTAAAAAGGTGAAGGGCTCATAATGTAGCGTGATATGGAGCTACAGAGGACTGTGGCTCCACACACACCTCCCTTGTCTCTAAAAGTTGCAGACTGATTGATGGATCTCATATTATTGGTTTATATTGGTTGGTACTAGCTTACGTAAGCACACTTCATATTTAGTTTTATGAGAAGATGATTGTATTTGAATATAAAAATACATTTTAGTAAAAAATTTAGCATGCATTTTTAAATGTGTGCACAGTATGAACAGCTAGTGATCTTAAAGAGTTAAAAAGGCATTTCTAAAAATGTAATCTCAATTTAAAAGTCTTTTTAGTTGTGAATTTTCCCTCTGGGAATGACTAAAGGTTGTAAGGTTGTCTCAACCAGCATGCATGTGTTTTTTATGTTTAAAACGCTGACCTATCTCTTCCTGTGCCTGCAGGTGATGGGCCTCTCTACTCCCGGACAAGCAGAAATCACCAGTCTGGATTCAGGCAACATTGATGACGTCCTAAGTAAGGAATCACACTTTAAGCCTTGTTTGTATTTGCGCTTGGCGAAGTAACGTGAGCCTCCGCAGACAGCCTCCTCAGACAGCATTTAAAAGCGAGTTGGCCTTCTTTGTATAATCCCTAGACATATAAATAGTGCTTGTATCAGTTAACTAATTATGACACGCGTGATAGGGCGTGCCAACTTACAAACATTCTGAGGTGCACAACCAAGCGCCGTGGCCACTTGCGGAGCCAACGCGCCCCACGCGCCTGCCGTGATTATGTCATTTCCTGGCGTGTGCAACTTCACTATGGCGAGTGTAAACTAAGCTTCAGCTTGTCATGAAGACAGGAAACGGGGCCAATCAGCTTATTATCTTGTATTTCTTTCTCTTGTATCTAGATCTTGGCAAGGAAACAAATATGCGTATTTCCCAAAATGTCAAATTATTAATTTAATACTAATTTTCAACTATTTTCCCCCTCCCTTGTTTTTAAGAGATATTCATTTTTCCATTTTTATTTCCTCTGCCAAAGACATAATGTTTGTAGGACAATCTTTTGGTATTGGATGCTTTGGTTAAATGCAGGTAAACAGTATGGCTGGAACCATTTAAACCTTTTTTTAAACCTCTTGTTTAGTTTTTTCCATCATTGACAGAAAACTAAGGGGTTTAGGATTGAGTAGCCTAATCACCACAAAGTTTTACAAACAAAATATACATGTAAGAGTGTATTTAGTAATGTATAGAGGCTCGTATTTATTTCCTGTTTGTGTGTTTCCTTGCAGATAATGCTGGGGTGGCATTAGTAAATTTTTACGCAGACTGGTAAGTGTGTCGTCTCTCTCTCTCTCATTTTCATTGGATGTCATAGACGTTCAAATGAGTTTTGCTCATGATGCTGACTGTTCCTATGAACGCCACACGGTATAATTAGATTACTGTCATGTTTTGTTGATTTTTACATAGTGTGTCTCTTTTATTCTCATTTGGTCTAATTAATTGATGGATTGTCAAAGGCAAAAATCAATTGTCAAATACGTCAACATTAAGTCCAATGGATCTGAAAAAGTCAATATAACTTACTTTCAAATTATGGAAATTATTTTGGCCTCACACCTCTTCCCCTGCCCCGCTTTACAGGTGCAGGTTCAGTCAGATGCTCCATCCAATTTTTGAGGAATCTTCTAACATCGCAAGGGAGGAGTTCCCTGAAACCAAGCAGGTGGTGTTTGCCCGTGTCGACTGTGACCAACATTGTGAGTGTTACTTACCTTTTTATTAGTTTCTAATGTTCTTTAACATTGTCAAGAAAATTGCCAAATAACATACAGATGCAATTATGATGCATTTAAACATATAACACTTATTGATCATTTTTTAAATTTGTGTAACATGAAAATAATGAGTAATGCCCAACACAAGTTACCAGAGCTAAACCATTTATTCACTTGATAACAATGTGAAACAAAGACAGGTGAACTAATATAAGTGATTTTTAAGTTTAAACTGTAAAATGGTTTTATGTTTTCTTACTTAGATGATTAATCTGTTGCCCAAACTATGATTATGATTAATGTGAATATATAGGGGGTGGTTGTAGGTTGTTTATGGTGAAAAGAGGCACACATGCACACACGCACTCTTACTATATTTGATGCACGTATGTACACATAGATGCTCTGGACACCAAAGCACTGAAACATAAACCGCCAGCCTCAGCCTTTTCAGATAAAGCAAATTAAAGAGAATTATTGATGACCTGCAAACTGTTTGAAGACTAATGACAAAACTGCTGCTTCCTGTGAAGACGGGAGGCTTAGAGACACCCCGCAGGGAGATTGACACCTGCCACACACACACATACACACACACACGCACGCGCTCTGATTCAGTGTGTGTATAGAGAGTATTTACTCTTGGCAGGGGGCAGCTTTCATGTCGGAGATCAGAGCTCGGAGCTGACTGAAGGCAGTGTTTTCAGACTGAGGTTTAACTGCCGCCTCTGTCACCGCTCGGCTCCTCGTCCACCCATCCCCCTGTGTTTTTAACTCAGCTTCCTCCTCTCCATCAATTGATTTGTCCTTCTTTGCTTAACTTCTCCCCTGCCTCGCTGTGTAGCGGACATAGCCCAGCGGTACCGCATCTCCAAGTATCCAACGCTGAAGTTGTTCCGCAATGGGATGATGATGAAGAGGGAGTACAGGGGTCAGAGGTCGGTGGCGGCCATCGCCGACTTCATCCGCCAGCAGCAGGTCGACCCGGTAAAAGAGATGAACTCAATGGAGGAGGTTAATACTCTGGATGTGAGTGGCAAACAAACACGCACACACTCGCACACACTGTGTCTAATAAACATCGCAAATTGCCACATTCACAGGAAAAGGAAATGGTATAATTTCTTTTTCATAATATCTTATTCAACAGAGGAGCAAGAGAAACATCATCGCTTACTTTGAACAAAGGGACTCAGATAACTACCACACTTTTGAAAAAGTTGCCAACATCCTTCGTGATGACTGCACATTCTTGGCTGCCTTTGGGTGAGACCATCTTCATTTTAGGCTTAGATTTAATACTTCAGTTTCTATTTATCTTTAAATCTTCTTATCTGCTGTGCTCGTATAGAGCCGTATCTGAGGCCGAGCGCTTCAGTGGAGACAACGTAATCTACAAGCCTGTGGGGGAGAGCGTCCCGGACATGGTCTACCTCGGCTCACTCAACAATTTCGACCTGACCTACGCTTGGGCCCAGGACAAGTGTGTGCCTCTGGTCAGGGAGATCACCTTTGAAAATGGAGAGGTTAGTGGCCGGCTTTTTTTTACATAGAGCATTGTCTGCTTGACCTTTTGCTTTTTCATCTGATGTTAAATGTGTAAATCTGGATATCTAGATGTACATAAGGATTATTTACACACAAAAAACAGCCTGGAGGGTATTTATGGAGTCTGTGTGGGTCGTCCATCTGCTGAGCCACGGAAAGGCCCTGACTCCATCTGTCTTTGACACTGTGTGTGTGTGTGTGTGTGTGTGTGTGTGTGTGTGTGTGTGTGTGTGTGTGTGTGTGTGTGTGTGTGTGTGTGTGTGTGTGTGTGTGTGTGTGTGTGTGTGTGTGTGTGTGTGTGTGTGTGTGTGTGTGTGTATATTTGTATTTGTGTTTTCTAGGAGCTGACTGAAGAAGGAATCCCTTTCCTCATCTTATTCCACGTTAGAGAAGACACAGAGAGTTTAGAGAAGTTCCAGCATGAAGTGGCTCGCCAGCTCATCAGCGAGAAAGGTGAGGCTGTGTGTTCGTGGCATGTTGTTTTCGGCTCATTGCTCATGAGCCGAACGGCCTTGTCTACAGAAGTGGTGTTCATGACATTGGTGTCTCCTCTTCAGGGTCTATAAACTTCCTGCACGCAGACTGCGAGAAGTTCCGGCATCCTCTGCTGCACATCCAGAAAACTCCTGCTGACTGTCCCGTCATTGCTATAGACTCATTCAGACACATGTATGTCTACCCCGACTTTAAAGACCTCAAGTGAGTACCACTTTCCACTTTCTCTTTAAAATGAACTGTATGTGTGCAGCAATATAGTCCTTAAATATGCACACTATTATATTTAATTGTGTCATTTCACACAATACCAATACATTTTTTTTTGCAATACCACCATGTGTGCATCTCCCTTTAAACAGCTTTTGAAAAATAGAGGCTGGTGATTTTTTTCATGCAAAAAGAAAGACAAATATAGGTGGAAACACAAATGCGGCTGAAATTATCAAATGAATCACCCACATGTCAAATTAGTCTGATAAATTCAGCAATCTTTTGGACATTTTTGAGCAATTACTGCCTGATACTGACACCGTATATGAAAATGTTCATAACGAAATCTCCCTAAATTAATCCCATTACATTTCATTCATTACACCCCCCCCCCCCTCACACACACACACACACACACACAAACCATAATCCACTGTGCACTCAAACAGAGAAATGTCACACCTCCTAAAATCTGTCCTTTATGAATGGGCCAGGACACCGGAGCTAATGTGACATGATTTGGCACGTGCAATAAGTGCTAAACTAATCCAGTATAATCTAATTTAATCTTATTTATTCTGCCCCCCCCCCCCCACCACTCGGCCTCCCCCAGTCCCCAATCAGAGTTTGATCAGATAGACTGAAGCCCCGAGGACTGACCAGCCCTCCACAACCTAATTACATCACATCAACCCCGCATGTGGCACACAGCTTGTAATTACATTAGCACAGTGTATGTTATATATATAAATATATATATATATATACACACATATATGTGTGTGTGTGTCTGCATGCTGCTCTGACACACGGGGTTAGCGTTGACTGGGGAGCTGCTCCGCCTCTGTGATATGACAACAGCTCACGACCTGTCGTTAATAAGCACACTTGATATGGATTAATGCTGCTTCACGACACGTCCGCAGGGGCCGAGGTCCTCTGCTGCTGCCACAAGCCATTTACTCTCACATCAACTATATTTCTGAACTTTGTGTGTTGGAATGCCTTTGTCAAACAGGCTATTAAGAGCCACGTATGAGTTATGAATTTTCACGTACAGATGAATCTCTTCATAAGGGGAAACAACTAAAACACCTAAGAATCCTAATGCCTCAATCTGAATGAATTGTGTTACAGAAATCTACTAACATAAATATAGATAACTTAAATCAACTTAATATTCAGGTCACACCGTATCATCATCATGGCTTTTAAATTTGTTTACTCAAGATAATCCACAGACCGTGCTGTGCTCAGTTTCATGTAGGAACTGTTTTCTTTCTACCAGACTACACCCGCCGACCGCATCACAGCGCCGAAGAAAGCGTGCATTTACACTCGATACTGCTAGCTCACCTAGCACCACTGAGCTAGCTTACATTACAGCTCAGCCGAAGAGGACGGCATTCATGTTTACATCTCGCGCTGTCACGAGCCGCTCGTCCATGAGTAGATGCACACTTCCTTCTGCGTGGTGATACAGCTGGCGGGTGTATAAAGAAAATAGTTCCTTCATGAAACTGCTCATGGGTCGAATATGCTAATGATTAAATGGCACCCATCAGATTGAAATTATCAAAACATTTTATCTTTTTTTTTTTTTTTAAATCTGACTTGTTTTTACAACCACTTGCATGAACAAGCCTCCCAGAAAAACATGTTGTTGCATGTCCAATGTGTTTCTTTTTTCTAGTATCCCTGGCAAGCTGAGACAGTTTGTGCTGGACCTTCACTCTGGAAAGCTACACCGAGAGTTTCACCACGGTCCTGATCCCACGGACAGTACGCCAGGACAGGTCAGACAGCAGCGTCAGCACACAGCAGCACGGAAGCCACTGACAGTTTGTTTTACTGCGTCACGTGAACACTGTTTGTTCTGACTTTTACCCTCAGGAGGAGACGGGAGGGGAAGTGGCCAGCAGCCCTCCAGAGAGCTCATTCCAGAAGCTGGCGCCCAGCGAGACTCGCTACACCATCCTCAGTCGGGACCGTGACGAGCTGTGACCTCAGCAGCCTTCCAGTGATCCTGTGACTCAATGCCATGCCCCAGGGTCAGGGTGGGGGGGGGGGGGGGGTAGGGTTGGGACAGAACAGCAACACCCAACACCCTTACTGAAGAGAGAGATAAAGAGAAGAGGAGGAGAATGAAGGGGAAGAAGGAGGAGGAAAAAGAAGAACAGAAGGAG
Source organism: Anarhichas minor (assembly GCF_050575085.1). Classification (NCBI taxonomy): domain Eukaryota; kingdom Metazoa; phylum Chordata; class Actinopteri; order Perciformes; family Anarhichadidae; genus Anarhichas; species Anarhichas minor. The sequence continues at coordinate 3,546,666 of NW_027466487.1, read as the reverse complement.
TTCAGTCCACGACACAACCATGTTGGAATAACCTATATTTTCATAACTCTTTCACGTACAGTTTTTATTTTGGATCAAAAGGAAGGGGGAGGGGGGTGTAAAGAAGAAATCGTGTGTGGGCGGGTGTTAGGGGCAATAGGACATCAAAAGAAGTGTTTTTACTTTGATTTTTTTTTGGAGCTTGTAAATATGTTTGTGCTACATGGGAGTCTCATTTTTGGTCTAAATTAAATGCAGAGTTTTCTTTATTTTATTCCTTTCTTTATTCCGGCTTTTTGTAGTGAAAACTAACAGCAGTTCCCTCACTCCAGTCGTAACGGTTCTTATCTGTGGGTAGTCCAGTTCAGCCTGTCTGACGGGAGACGCTTGTTGTTTAGTCTCTCTGACCTCATGACTGCATCTCAATATGACCAACTCTAGTTTAGTTCATTTGTAAATTTGTAAGTTATAACAATATACCTGTTTGAAGTAGCTTTATCTCCATATCTTCTCCACACACGTTCTGAAGGAATAGAAAACTACAATTTGAAATGCTTGGTAGTGGTCACACAACTTCAAACCATGACTTGTCACAGAAGATAAAGAGACCGAGCTACTCCAGCCTATTGAGATGCACCCCTTCTCTCCCTGGTACTAAATGGTTCTAGATCACGTCTCTTACAGTGCTTATAAAATGTATTGCCCCCTCGGACCTTATTATGCGTCACTGTTTTGAATCACAGTGGATGTAATTAGGATTTCTCAACAATTAACAGAAAATACTGAAATGTCAAAACGAATGAGCCTTCTGGCCATGATACTAAATTCTGTGTTTAGTAAAGCTTAAAACTGCAAAACACCAAGAAGCACATCTTCCCTACCATGAAGCCTGGTGGTGGCAGCATCATGCTGTGTGGAGGCTTCTCGGCAGCCGGCCCTGGGCGGCGTGTGGCGGTGGAAGGTTATATTTATGCAGCAAAGTGCAGCTATAGATATTTATCCACAACCCCAAACATAAAGCCAAATCTACACGGCATTTAAAAGAAGAATGTGAAATAATTAGTGTAAAACTGTTACAGTCCTATTGAAGTCGACTTAAGGTGGTAACTGTTGCCACAGGTGCCTCTTTTAAGTCTTGAAGGACATGAAAACTTGTGCAATCGGGATTTATTTTTTGGGAAATGCTGATTACCTCCACTACTGTAAAACATGCAACGTCAAAGGGGGCTCGATACCTTTTTAAAGGCGCAGTATTTGCCGTAACACCTCCGAGTTGTGCTCCCAGGAATCAAATGGAGGAAAACATTTTTTTGCAACGATGTAATTTCAAATTATTCTGAATTTATGAAATGGCTGTTGTTTTTTTGCTGTTACCTGTTGTCAAATGTGTCGTCATGCCGGGGGAGAAAAAGACTGCGTCCTTCCCAGTGCTTTAAAAAGCCGAGACAAGAGGGGGAAACCCATGCGATGAACGGTGGAAATTTAGTCTGCCACTTTATACAACTTCTCTTAAAACTGGTTTTGTCTCTTTATATGTCTTTGAGGTTTTGGTACAAGTCCAGCTCCCTGAGATCCTCTTGAGTGTGAATTAATCCAGATTAAGAGCGTGGGGAACCATTGCTACGTTTGTACTGTGCATCCCTGCCCTTCCATAGAGGCCACCAGATGCCTGCATAGTGACATATCAGCCCACATACAGAAGAGCAACAGGGGGGGGGGGAGCGTGAGGCCATTTCTAAAACCAGTCATCTCAGAGGGGAAGAGGAGTAAAAAAAAAAATAATGAAAAGGTAAATTAAAAAACATTTTACAGAATACTGTGTTGTCTGATGCTTTGTATGTCAGGTCCCTCTGACCTCTGATATTTATCCAACGAATGACATTGAAAAGAAACGTTTTATTTGCATCGGTACAATCAATACATGGCAGGTTGTTCCACTCCAGTCCCTGAAGTGACCTGGACAGTGGCACTTTGGTGCTTTATGTGCAGTTTGGCTCTCGCACGTTGCAAAAGCAGGTCAGTATCTATAAACAGTATAATTTATGCAAACATTGAAGCGTATCCACTTTAATTGAACATACCACCACATTTTTTAAACTCCATATAACATTGTAATCATCAGTAGTGCAGCTGTTCACGTTGGGATATTATTTTCTGCATAAAGGAATATTGAGGCATGATCACAGACACAATCACTGGTGACAAATATGAAAAAAAAAGATGCTAGCTCGAGGAGTAAACGATGTCCGAATAAACGGCATGATTCATGCACCGGTTCACACTGCCAAAGTGACGTCACACCATCCCTGCGTAAAGTATTACTGAGGCTTTAGAGATGGCATCTGACAGAATGTTTGAGGTGTTAAATTAATTTATTTGGTGACAAATATTTCTCTTTTAGTTAAGAGATGTGATGTCATGCTGACACAGACACACACTCAAATATGTAGTGAAAACAACTGCTTCAGAATTAAAAAGTCAGTTGTGTGTATAAACTGAGATGAACGTCCTCGCAGACAAACCACTCACACCCGAACATCAAGCTGTTAACGCAGAACTGTTGTACAACAGTGCATGTGGACGGCAAAGCCTGATGACGTGTTATGTTGAGTCTCTTTAAGGCATTGTGACACCGCCCGGGTTCTAGTTTGTGCTTCTGATTGGTCAGTCAACCCTGGAGCCTTGTGATTAGGTAACCAGAACTGTCGGGTCATTTGTCCTTGTTTGACTCTGGTTCTGGCGGCGGTGCCGTCAGTTGTTTCATCTGTAGATCCACTCGGGCTTTGCGGTGTTTCTGGACCAGGTTGCCGCCTGCAAACCCCAGGGCCCCGCCTCCCAGAGCCGCAGCCACCCCTGCGACTTTGAACCCGGCCAGCAGGCCGAGTGGACCTCCTAACACACCGCCCAGCAACGCGCCAGCAACCGGCAACACCATCAACTTGTAGCCAACCGCCTAGAAAGAGACAGGAAGAAGAAATATGTTCCTGTTTAATTTAACATCCACATGCACGTGCCTTTTGAGTCATTAGACAGTCTGCGATACGTGTCTATCCTTTCATGATCACACATCGACCAACAAGCCTGCGTGTGTAAATGTAAATCAACATTTCCATTGCTGCATCAAAGAGTTTCCATTATATCCATTTAGGAGAAATCAGAGAGATGTGGCCTGTGTGTTATTACGGCTGTTATCATCAGACTGGAAGGTGCTCTTTGCTGATGACAATTTATGACACACACACACACACACACACACACACGCAGGTACACACACTTGATTAACACTTCACCGTTAAATTAATCTAGTTCAAAAGCGAGCATTGCTTGTGGCAGTTGAGGGAATTTTAATTTCATCTGAGTTAAAAGGACTCTGCACAGGTTGTAGAGGCAGGAGGAAATGTGTGTGTGTGTGTGTGTGTGTGTGTGTGTAATGCGGTTTGACCTGATGACAGATTACAAGCTTTCAAACACGTTAAAACATCAGACACCCCTCTCATCTGCTTTATCTCTCCACACACCCCCCGTCTAATGTGCAGCCCACTACATCTACCAGCAACCTCACAGAGAGGGCAACCTTTGCTTGCGCTGCCAACTGGGTGAATTCAATTTAAAAGAACCATTTCAAAAGAATATTTTATTATTTGTAGCATTTATTTCAGAAATGTTGGGACTAAAGTTCAAACTGTTAAAGGGTCGTTGCACTTACATTTAATTTAAAATCAGATTTTCTCATATACCTTTTATTGGTATCCGGCTATACAATGTTGGTTTTGTATGCTTATATTGATCAGTCTGAAATTCCTGCTGGCATCCAAAGACAATGTAGGTGAATGGAATGATGCTCACACCACTTAATTTAAGATGAAACCTAACTGAAATTAAATAACATTCATTTAGCAGATGGTTTAATCCACGTTTAATTTCCATGTGTGCTGATGTTCATGGACACTGAGGACAGTTGGACAATTAGAAAATGTCACAATCCTTGGTAGAAATCTGTTTGCACTTGTGTGTGTGTGTTGTAGATTAACAAAAACAGGTGATTCATTCTGAGTATTACAGACAAAAAGTTCAACATTTCAAGTGCGTAGTACGTGTGAAGGAGGGCACTGAGTTGTCCTTCGGAGTAACACTCAGTGTGTCGTGTCCTGAATTGATTTTGGAAGGCCGAATGCTGCTCCTGACAAACTATTAAACACTCATTCAAACCCCTCCTTAATGCTACACACACACAAATGCACAGACCCTCTCTTGTCACCCCTCTCATCCTACCTCTCTATCACGCTTCCTCCCCTCCACTCCTCTCGATCCCTCTCCTCTCTCTATTTCCTTAATTGCAGCTTTCCTCCGTATTCGAATGGATCAATAGGGACAAATGCTGTGGAATGGCTGGGAGGCAAAGTGCCATCGATCCCCCCCATCTCCCAAACACTACACAAACACACACACACACACACACACGCATCAGATCATCAGGACACACACACACACACACACACACACACACACACACACACACACACACACACACACACACACACACACACACACACACACACACACACACACCTTCCCCAGGCTCTTGGTCCCCTCCTCCACGTTGGCAGCGGCTGTGTTGACGTTGTCCTCTATGCTGTCAATCTTCTCCTGCTGGGACTGATGCACACACAAACACATATTAACACACACACACACACACTCAAGTAAGCACATTCACCTACAGATACACACACACACATGTGAAAGAGCTACCACCTGTTGTGTATTAAGCTTTCTTTTATCTCTCCAAATTCTGGTCTCCGGCACAAGGTAACACAGGAAGGGCGTGAATGAGTGTGTGTGGACGTTGTAGGTATATTCAAAGGAGATTTCACTGAGGGGGGGTCATAGTGTGTGTGTGTGTGTGTGTGTGGTATTGTGTAGATCTCATGAAATATTCAGAGAGGCAGCTGTCTCTCTCCATGTGAGGGCTGGATGGACACAGTGACCAAACAACAACTAGAGCACTTCTGTTTCTCCCTTAAAAGCAGCAGTTTCACCAAGATGATGATTGAGCTGCAACTAACAATTGTTTTCATTATTAATTCCTCCGCTAATTATTTTCTCGATAAAACTGTGAAACATGCCCATTGTAATTTCCCGCAGTCCAAGGTGCCATCTTCACATGTTTTGTCTTATTTGGCCAACAGCCCAAAACCCGAAGACATTCAGTTTGCTGTTATATGAAACAGGAAATAGTCGTCAATCCTCCCGTTCGAGAGAACAAAGTGACTGAAGCAGGGAGCCCAACGTCCCCGCTTCAAGGTCGGTCAGGTATCTTTGTTGCATCTCTCTCTCCTTCGTTTCCTGTTATCTGATAAAGGCCTAAAATGACATTATATGACAATAAAAAATAATAATAGAAAAAAGAAAGAAGACGACAAACGCAGCCGTTTCCAATAATGTGGTCATACATTTTGAATATGTTCAGGAGTTTTGGTGGAAATGAAGGGGAACAAGTAAAAATTAAAGTGTATTCTTGACTCTTAAAACATTAGTTGGTCTCTTTTCAAGGTCCATTCAACAGTTGAAGAGATATTTTAACACCTACAAATCCATGACAACTGGACATCTGCTGAGGAAAATTGTATAATTTGATTTAAAACGCCATTAAATGGACTTTGTTTTTATTTGTCACATTTCTTATTTAATCTCAGCTCATGATCTCATGGACTTCTAATATGAGAAGTTTAAAAGCTGCCAAATTGAATAATTATCTACGGTGGAAGTTTGTGCTGATAATAATCTTTTGATTAATTGATGAGTGCGTGTACGGAAAACCGATCTATTCCAGTTTTGGTAAAACTTAAATCATTTAAGAGGTTTTTGTTTTATTTTATATTATAATATCCCCTGTTTTAAAGCTACAGTGATTTATTTCAATAAATTGAAAATATTAACTTTTTTTTCAAGCCTCTTATCAAACTAAATAAGCAATTGTCATTCAGTCATTTTAAGACTGTATTTGCCAGTTTTATAAAGTACAATCGCAAGCTGAGCTCATAATTGTGCGTTCCTAGAAGACACACAAAGAACAAACATACCGGTGAGGACACAGACACCGAAACAGCCACTAACATGACGCATGTACAGACACAACCACACACTCACTCAGTATTTCCACTGTGGCTGAGAGCTGGAATATTACTCCCCTGACGGTGTCTTTCACCCTTGAGACACCACAACAACATGTCTATGCTCTCTGCGCTCCCCCCCTGCCTTTTTTTTTTTTTTTAACCTAACTACATCTTCACTCTCTGTCTCTTTCTCTTTCACTGTTAATCTCTCCTTCGCTCGGCCTCCCTGCTTCTCCTTTTCTATCCCTGAGGATAGAGTGATAATCTGAGCCGTCTGTTCTCCACCTGCTCCGATGTAGCCATTGTTCCCCACCTCTCCCCCTGTGGACAACCCGGCGTCCTCCCCCAAATCCTCCCTCTCGCCCTCGCCCACTCCTCAATCTCTCCTCCTGCCTTGGTGAAGGGCCTCTGGGGCCCCAGCGGTAGCCCTGAGCCGATCTGTGTAACCTCCTCTCAGAGGAGCTTTACCAGGCAACACAAGCGCACACGGTCAAATACGCACCACTTCCTGGAAACGCTAGAGCCAAAGTGCCTCCGTCACATTGTTCTCGTTCACAGGGGGTAGCTTTGCACACATGTAGATAGAGGAACGTGAATGTAGCAGCCAGGAAGTACGCAGTAGAGTTGTGCGTTCGTACTCACATGGACGATGAGAGAAAATTCCGTCACCAAACCACTCAGTGCCTTCAGATCCTGAGAGAGAAAAAAATCCCCACATTTATTTCATTGTGACGCTTATCACGCAGATCTACAGCAACAGTATAACTATCAGTGTTTGGGTTGAAAGTCACATTAACTAACGAACGTGAATATTAATGTGTATTATGTGTATTTTAGGCTGAAATAATACATTCAACTCCTTTGTTTAGAATCACATGAACGAGACAGAGAAAGACAAATATAATACAATATATAATAGAATTAACAGTGCCTGTCCAATCCAATCCTTTTTTTATTTTTTACTTTTACAGGAGGAAGTAAAGCTCACTTTAACTAAAACCTTGTTTTGCATACCAAGAATACGCTGCACACCTTGAACCCACGTATCAAAAAGAAGGGTCTATAACAACAGTAAAGCAACATCATTTACTTTGAAAATGTTCAGTTTAGTTTGAACATTACTTTACTATGAATTTAAGTGTTAAATCGAATATGATATCCAGACTGCATGTTAGGGTCCAGCCCTCATACCTCTTCCAGGTTGTCCCAGGACTCAGCCGCACTCTGATCAGCAGGGATTTCTGGAAGGTGTAGCTGAATTTGCCTGCTAGACACTGGCTGCTCGCACATATCGTCATCAGCGTGGCAACTGCTGGACACACAGCTGGATGGCTGAGCGGCAGGTGGTGTTGCTGGCGCCGGCTGAGGCACGGGGTTAGAGTGCAAACACAGGAAGTCTCGTGCGGCGGCTGATGCCCGATCTCTGACTGGCCTGACGAGCGCTTCCAAAGCGGCAGCGTCTTCGGCACGAACCCGTTTGCACAGCTTCTCCATCTCTCTGACGTTAGCTCTCAACTGCTGCAGGGAGACAGAAAAGAAGCGGCGTGATGTCAGAACATTGTCAGAGAGGGACAGACAGACAAACAATGAATGAACTGCATGTCACTGGGATGCAGAAAACCTGTGGTAACATCGAGCCCTCACTGCAAAAACACCATACAGATGAGAGAAGAGACACAAGTTAACAAGTGTGGTGTTTATGACACCACATCGAAATACAAGTAAACTATTTAAACATGAGGAAATAAAATCAATTGGATCCTTAACTATAAAATGAATGAACAACTCTACACATAACTTTTAAATCTTCAGACAAAAATACTAGTTCTTGTTCATTTTGCCGGTTGCCCCAGTTGGAAAGAAGTGCTCATGCTGACGGGTTCAGCATTCCAATAAACTGATCTAGTGGTGGGAAATGCGTGTCCGTGCGTGCTGTGGGGTGTGGGCTTAATACGGTTCAGATATGAGGCTGGGGACCACAAGGCCCCTCATCCCACCGTGCCCTGAGGGCGACAGGAGGATTACATCCCAGCCATCAGCCCTCCAGGCCGCAGCCCGACCGGGGCTCAGGGGGTCAACACGCTGCCGATAACATATTCGGCTAATTACACAACATGAATAAACATACATGCATACACTTGTCCTCGTGTGCATAAAACTGAAAAACACACTAATTAACACAGAGACAGTCAGGGCAGGCACCGGTCAGCCTGCAAATTAACCGTGAGCGTAGGACGCTCAAACACACACAGATCAACCAAACACATCCTCAGTAGCAGATATTCTATCTATCTATGGAATATAAGCACACATACGCACACACACACATCTAAAGCAGACTGGACTAACCCCTACTCTGGATTACCACCATGAAGACATGGTAAAGCACTCTGTGTGTCTCCCTGGAGTTTTGCAGGGTAATGGTGAGAGGATGGGCTGCGCCTGTTTGGAGTTATTTCACCTTCAGAGACATGGCGGCTTCCAGGCAACAACACCCTCTGAGACATTTCACACCCACCATGTGAACAAGGCCGCAAGTACTTACACACACACACACACACACACAAGAGACGGTCCATTTGAGGTTTGGGAACAGCTCTTTCCTTGCCCTGATTTTCAAGAGTGCATTTCTATACAGAAAGTTCCTTTAGTTGTTAACTGATCCAGTCTTTTTATGTATTTCACATGTTTGCGTGTGTTTTTTGTGGACAAGCTAATTCTATATTCACAGATTTGACTGATTCATTCTATTGCCTTCAACCACATCTCTTTGCCCTCCTCCTCAGATGGAGTCGCTCAGTTGTCATAAAGGTGGTTTTAGATATATGACATATGACTTTAGAGAGGAATTTTGTTCACATAATAAGAAGGGGTCATATATGGGAGGTACAGCAAGTACGTTGGACCTTGTGTTCAGTAAACACAGAATGTTTAGAACGTTTTCTGTCAAGCAATATTCCCTTTGCTCATTGTGGTGTGGCAGGGCTCAGTCTCTCTGGTCATACATCAGTTCCAGAAGGCTGTAAACCAGTGGACAGTTCCCTCCTTCACTCATATACGTAACTGGATAAACGCACCACTCGGTGTCTTGCCACTGGTTTTCACTTTAGACCGCCACAAATCAGGGAATGTCAAGTTTCTCCAGAACTGAGACTTCTGAATGTCCTGACAGTTTGAGACAAAAATGTACGATACAGTTGCAGGGTCGTGCTTGTTCAGGAATCTTGAGAGGCAGTGAGTCACATCATCAACCAATCAATGCTCACATTCACTGCCAGGCTCTGACTCGGGTAATATAACACACACACACACAACGATGCATCAGCTTACAGAGTGTTATCTTATACCTGAACAGTTCTGCTGGCGTTAATATGCTCCAGATGAAGCCGGTCCCATTGCTGGCTTTGTTGGTACTGTGAAAAATGAAAGAGAAACTATCTGTTATCCATCTGTGGACCGCAAGTAAGAGTGTGGATGAGAGGGTGCGATCATGTGTCCAGCCAGATTTCAGCCGTCACCTTCAGTATGTTATTGTGGTGTTTCTGCAGCCTCTCCAGGTCCGTGGGTAGAGCCACTTTAATGAACTTGTGGATTGGTGCCTCCAGGCGCCTCAGTGTCAGCTTGTTGCCGTCCTCTGCCATGTGTCCTGCCGACTGCCCACAGCCAACACCTCTTTGTAACCTAGAGACTGCACCTGCTCAGCTTTATATCACTGCCCCCACAGACACTGTAAATACCAGCAGAGCATGATTTTAATAAATGCATAAATCAAACGAATAAACTATGTGACACATGCGAGGATGCCCACACATCTAAAATTGGCAACTCCATAAGACCAATCCTTTTTTTTTCTTGCCAACATCCTTCAGTGAAAAGAGTAATAAAGTATTACTTGCATGATGCACTAACAGTATAACATCTATGGAGAAACAAAACCAGAGAACTGTGACTAACAATTAATCACTTCATTGAAAATGGTTGACAGATTCACCAATAATGAAGATAATGGTGATAATAAGATATCATATTTTGTTGCAACCATAGTGTACACAACACTGTGTCATTTAAATGCTCATAATAATGACTTCTGGTACACCTGCTGTGTCACTGAGGGTTATTTTAATGGCTATTAGAAGCTGATACCAACATCTACTAAGCTTTTCAGGCAACCTATTCTCAATGTTATTGTGAACCACACTTTATGTTTATGTTGTTCATGTCAAAGTTAATTTAAGTGCGAGATATCTGGTCGCATTTCCTTAGATGTCTTTTGAACACCTGGATGGAAACTTTCACACATACAGTTCTGCAACAGCTGTAAATGTAGCGAGTAGCATGGCAGTAGCTGTTAGCTTAGTGCGGTTAGATCCCTCTTATTACATTTGAGTTAACTCACTGTTTTAGCCAGACAATCTTTAAACACCAGTCCATCAGCCAGATAAACGAAACTAAAAGGACATACGGCGACACTTACCACTGAAAATATCACTCAGGATGTCATTTGTATTCGCTAAAGACTGTTGTGATCCTCCATACTGTTGAGGAAATGAACGATGTGCTACATTTGCTAATTTTCGGCAACGATTTCGTGTTTTTCTGACACTTTTGTTGTTTGTAAACAACTCTCTTCCCTGTGCGTCCACGAATAGGTTCCGACCTCACCCAGCGCCCACAGCACATTGTGTTCCTCGTGACTGTTCTCCGTGACTGCAGCGCCACTAACGACGCGTCACTGTAACATTTCTGAAATAAAAACGTGTTTATTTCTCTTAATGATTACATTTGATCGATGGCATGTTTTTTAACCAGGAAGGGGCAGCATATAAAAGAAACAACAAAGAGTTCAGAATCATTGTTTTCTCTCTCTCTCTCTCTCTCTCTCTCTCTCTCTCTCTCTCTCTCTCTCTCTCTCTCTCTCTCTCTCTCTCTCTCTCTCTCTCTCCTATCAAACACATTGCTCAGGCATTACAAGGAAGTTTACTCCAACATTAGCTATTTTAGATCAATACATTTCTCAAGTCATGTTGCTAACCACTTGTATTTTGTTTCTCAATAGTTGCGTACAAAAAAAAGACAACAGGCTATTTTTTTTTTACTAAAGCAACAACAAATGCAGTATTTATTTATGTTGTTTTAATAAGTAATGGTGAATATTTTAGTTCAAAATAAAATCTGGTTATCATTGCTCATCATTAGCGGCTGGGCCCCGGAAAGCTTTTCCCCTTTTTGACCCTGTACACAAGTGAAACTCGTTGCCACTTCTGCTATCAAAGCAATCAGAAGTGAATTTTATTCCAATCCAATAAATATTCAATCAAAATAATCCTGCTATGGTGTAAAGCTAGATGTTTTTGTACTTTGGGGTTTATTGACATGTGATAACATTCTACTCATACTCGTTCTCATTCAGCGTCACACTTTTTGTGTGATTCTTTTACACTAATTATAATATAAATAACTAAATAGATCAATTAGAATAAATGTGTTTTATGGCACAGTGTTCTCCATCATAATTACAATATTTTGATGATAATGACGAGAGTTTAAAGTTACATAGAATACAATTTGTGGCTAATCAAACATTTCTTATGTGGGGTTTTGCTTTGGGTCTTCGGACTTCACAACTTAAACATTTCCAAAATCCTGGCTACAGCTATTCTGTGGGGTAAAAGGTAATTATTTAAATGACTGTGGGGTCAGTATGTGTGGCAACATAAATTAAAATGTGTGACCTTTCAAAATGTGACACAAATACTGATGACAGCCAGACTATCAAATTTATGTGAACATGGTAATATTTCAAGCAGTGGCAATATATCAGAAAGTCCGATTCAGATCCCAGCCTCAGACCCAACATCACTGAATAACATGAATTATAATCGATGGATAAAGGTTATAGGACAGAGATGGGTGATTTGATTTACTTTTACATAATTTTTAAAACGTTTTTTATTGTTTGTCATTTACATTTAGCTGTTCACTGTTTATAGCATCAATCCTGTGGAAAGACACATAAAGTGTGATGTTTTTGTCTGTGTTGTGTTTGGGAGAAAGACGAAGAGAGAGAATTGGGGTTCCCCCCCCCCGGCTGCTCTGAGATCAGCCTTTGTGAGTGGGTCTATTGCATGTTTCCACTCCTCTTCGTTGGCACCTTTTACCTTTGACATTTAGGCCAACACCCCACACACTCTTCCCTCAGCGGATGCTCCTTGCAAAGAGGCCACAGTAAAACACACAGTCCCCTGCTACAGGGGATTTCCCCTGGTGTTATACACGTGTTGTGCATGTGTGTGTGCGTGTATTTGTGTCTGTCTGTCTGTCCACTTCCAGGGGACTCCCAGAGTGGCAGACTGAGGGGGAAGAACAAAACTGACAGTGAAAGTCTAAATAGCAAATCATCAAAAATGTTTTGGTTCATGTGTCTGCCTCTGTGTGTGTGTGTGTGTGTGTGTGTGTGCGTGTGTGGCTCAGGAGGACTCAGGTGCCATTCCTTTCAGTCTAATCCAGGAAGTTTGTCAGCAGGAGAGGAGGCCAGCAGGGAGCTCCGTTCACTTCTTACCTCCTGCATCTTACTGTTTTTGTGATCAGCACATCCTGATGGCTCAGTGGATATAAACCTTTTTCACAGCGGACATCTTGACTTGTCATAGCAGGAAAAGCACAGGTGTTACTAACATTAACGGTGGCTTTGTTCTATTCAGGTGTTCCAGTGAGCCGTGACAGTGAGCCAGCATGCACAACACCAGGAACCTGAAACGGAAGCAGCCAAATGGAATTCAGTCTTCATTGATTTTATTGTTTACACCTGTGCTTTTAATACTGTGACATGCCAAAATATCTTCTGTGAATAAGGCCTATTCAGATCACAACCTACTGTATGTTTGTGTAAACCTGCAGGTCTTTCTTCACATGAGCACATTTTGATATCATCAGTCTTAAAGGGGTCATTTTACATTTCTGAAAGGATTAGGATAAACTTTGCATTTGTGTGTGCATGTGCAAATGTATTTGTGTGTGTGTGTATGTTCTAATGGGACCTCTAATTAAGACTCTGGGGGTATCTGCTATCTGTCAGCACTGATCGATTGGCCACAAGACTGACAGCTCACTGTGTGTTTGTGTTCTGTGTGCTCACATGCAAGTTTGAGTGTGTGTTTCAAGCTTGAAGCAAAGCTCTCGGCTTCGTGGTTGTGTTTCTCTACTTGTCACTCAGAAATGTCGCCGTCGTAGAACTAGGATGTTCATTTGAACACATACAGCACACAAGTGCACACAACCACTCACACCACTGCAAAACTATAGTGAATGGTCTCTTTATGCTTGCTGAATAAAAACACAGAGATATCACAATTCCAGCCAGAAGCGACAGAAACACCAACACACGCAGAAAAACAATGTTTAAGTGTGTTTCCTGGTTGTTAATTAAAAGCATTTAGGACTTAATATTTTATGTTGTGTGGTGTCACATTATGGCTCTTAAAAGGAGCGAGTTCATCAGGGTGCACTCCACACTTGTACACTCACTCTGAACTTTACTCCCCCCCCCCCACACACAGTTAGAGGAGCTGTTCACAATTTCACTACCACAGTTACTATCAATCACCTGGCTATCTGAGAGACAAGTGTGTGTGTGTGTGTGTTAGTGCGTTAGTGCTCGTGCTGTTGCGCAGGAGGACGAGTGAGTGATGGCAGTGACAGTATAGATGGCATGTGCTGTGAAATGTCACCGTGGCGATCGATGGTGTTTAACGAGGCTGGAGGCTGATCTGGACCTCATGCTAACATGAAGCTGTCCTCGCTTCCCTCTTCCTCCCCCTTCTCACTCTTCTAATCCCCCTCTACTCTCCGTGAGAGCCCAAGGGTCCCTTGGGGGAGAGGCAAGGCCTTTTACCTGTCAGGAAGCTTTTGTGTCTTACCAGACAGACACACGTAGTCAGGATATAATCAGCTCAGTTTTGGCCTTTTGTTTACTTTTAAAAAGTCTTGAAACACTGTAATGTTTGGATTTTTTGGCATTTTGTGTGAAAGTCATGTAATTAAATAAAAATCAAAACACAGGACGCAGTCGGGCAGAATAATCAGAACTAGTTTATGATTTCAAAGTGCTGAACAGAAAATCCAGTGAACCAAAGAGAAAGAAAAAAATAATCAAACAGGAAACTCAAACCAAAGAGGGACATTGAAAAACAGCAACTTTTTTTCTTTTTTGTTTCTCTTCTTCAAAAAACAATGCACAACTCGTACCACAATATTTGAAAAAGCTAAAAACACTTCAAAATATTAGTTTTGTATATATATATATTTATATTTATATCTATATAATTTGCTTTTTTTCATATTTCAAACTGCCGCCGTGAGTGTGAGTGGGTGGTGGAGGCCCGGGGAGATCCCCATCGAGCCACAGTCTGAGACACAAATACAGGTCGAGCTGTTTTGACAGGCTATGGCAGCTCTTGACAGCTTATAACACACCATGCATATGATCCTGGCTTCTCTAAGCGTACACACAAAGACAGTATGCAACCATGTCCTCCACACTCTCACACGGCCTCCACAATAGAAACAAATAGAAAAAGAGCATGACTGCGGAATGTTTCATCCCTGGACATACAGCTATCTGTCGAGCACCCTCCTCTCCCCGACTCGCCGCCGTCCTCCAGGGGAGCAGGTAGGGTGTGTGTCTGTGCTTCTAGCCCTTGTCAGGGTGTAAGTGCTTCAAAAGCCAATTTTTTGTCCACGTTCATTCCTCCATACATCTACTTGACCTATGCTTTAAAAATGAGTTAATTTAAAAAAAACATACTAGAGCAAGTTCAAGTCTGGGTGACTCTGTCATCAATCGTTAGTGCACAGTATCTCCTCTGCTGTCTAAAGCCAGGCGTGGACTGTCTCTCTTTTGTTTAGCTGCTGATAGAACAAGACGAGTCTCTGTGTTAAAATAATTTAGAGTTTGAAATTAAACCGTTACTTCTCCACTTCTTCCTTTTGTGGTGAGATAGCACTTAAGAAATTGCACTTGGAATCAAGAGCCCAACTCAACAGCCACTTCCATGTGTTGATGAAATATCTGTGTCTGCTTTGTGATGTTTCTGAGTGTCTATGCTCACGCTGTCTGACCTCTGACATTTCAGTACATTTTCAGTATGAAAACGCCCCCTTCCTTCTTTCAGAAGGAGGATGTAGAACACACAGCGACTTGTGTTTCACTGGGACATCAAACACAGTGACACCACCCCTTCCCTCTCTACTCAAAAGAAATCCTCATATTGGATGAGTCAGGCCAAAACACAGATAAACAGTAATCATAAACCTTCTTTCTTTTTTGCTGGATGAGCTGCCACCCAGATGGCGAGAGGACAGTAAAATGTCTTTTTTCTGTTGTCCATCTCAGCCTCGTCATCCTCCCCCACATGAGAAAAACAGGAGGATCAAATAAAAAGTGGTAAAGCGTTTGAGTAATTGTCTTTTAAACTGGTGAAAAGCGTTCAGTTGGTTGTCCTGTTGAGTGAAAAGCATTTGATTGGCTCTCTGCTCTGCATCAGTCAGAGTGGAGTGAGAGTCTCTTTGAATGTGTGTGCGTGCTCCTTGAGGGGTGGGGGGGGGCCTGAACAGAACGTGACGTGGGTTATTTCTCTGTGTAGTCAGCCCGCCCATCAGTAGGGCAGAGTGTCCAGGAACCTGTCAATCAACGGAGGGGGCTGTACCAGGTCCTCCAGCTTCAGGTAGAAGATTCGTTGAAGGCCCTGGGTCCTCTGGGAACGGAGCTCTGCCCTTAAACCCAGGATACGACTCAGAGGGGGCGCAGCCTTGGATGAGGAGGAAGCAGGGCCGCAACCCAGGTGATCTCTGAGACAACAAATCACTTTATTCTGCAGCTCCTCAACCCGCTTCGAGTCCTTCAGACCTGGGACTTGCTCTGTGGATGCACAGACAGAGACATTAGGAAAATAACACATTAAACAGCAAAAATTGCATCCGTTAAAAAAAACAACACACATACATCAGAGCTCATTCAGCTGACAGAGCATTAGCTACATCTTCTTTTATATTGAATTCCACCTCATTAGCCGGTATAGCTAATGTTCTTAACAGGCCTTAACTTGTCTCACTCACTACAGATCAATACGCAGTCTAACCTAATAAGCCCCCTGTACACTGTGTACACACACACACACACACACACACACACACACACATATAGCCTATACAAACATTTGAACACACACAAACACACAAATTGTCCCTGCAATTTAAGACATTGACAGAAACAAAAGTGTTCAACAATTAGCTGATCATTCGGCCCTCTGAGCAGCCAAATTAAATTAGAAACACACACGCACGCACATACACTGCTGCCCATAGCAACTCCTGTGGCACCCGTACCAGGCTTAATGTGACACTAACTCATTCTGCAGAGAACAGGGTGTCCAGCCCCACACACAAACACACATATACAGGCACACACACACAAGCCAGTCTGCAGGGAGGCTGTCACTAAGACCAGTCTCACTTTGAGGTATCCATTATCTGAAGCTTATTTATTGTTTGTTTATGTGACTCTTTTGTTTGTTCTGTGTTTGCTGCCACAGAGTCACTCCAGCCCTCCTTTCACGGCAGCTTTCAGACCTCTCACACACTCTCGCTTCCCTCTCTTTCCCTATCCCTTCTTTCTCTATGTACTCCCGGGGAGGGATCGATGACTGCCTTTCTGCAGGGGCCACTCTGAAGCGGTCGATCGCCTGGTGGCTCTGGCGGCTCTGTCGTGGCAGTGCTCTGTGTGCTTTACCGAGGTGGCAGAGAGCCACTGAGAACAGCGCAGACGCCATTCCAGAGCTGTGCTCCACGGTGGGCTGGTCGATCAGGCACAGAGTTAAGTGCTCCCCCAGAGAGTGAGGATGGGGTTGGAGGGCTTAGACAGAGGAAGAGAAGGTGGAGGAAGAGGAGGAGGTGGCGGGGGCCGAGTGAGGTAAGGAAGATGAGCGTAGGGAGGAGTGGTGTTTTACCCATTACACACTTATATGGTGGCTGACTCTGATGTGAAAGTATAAAAAATGAAATGTGAACACTTAATTGCACAGGCCTCCTCTATCACCTTTGGCTACATTTGTAATTGACTATTATAATGTACTTTACCGATCACTACATTTTTGTCTCTTCTGTCGTGTGGTTGCAGAGAGAGCTTTGACTATCCCTCCATTTTTCACACATGGACACTGATTAGAGGGCCAGGTGTGAGGCAGGTGCAGCAGGTGCTCCAGGATATCGGGTTCTTGTTTCAGGCCGAGATGTGTGAGAACAAGCATGCACATGTGTGTCTTTGAGCGTATGTGTGACGTTAGTGGATGTATCCACCTGATCACTGTCACATTAAATCACCCACAGGCAAAGCTGTGGATAAAGGAAAGAAGGTGTGTGTGGATTTGTATCCATAAATTTACGCATGAGCAGCTTGCATGATTGACAATGTTTGTTTGTGGATAATGGAGAGGGGCAGCTGACTTGGAAAACAGGGTGCTTTTTTTTGTCAACCTCATTTATCTTTTTTATTTGACTTTCTTCTGATGGTGATTTTGAGATTTGAAAGTCACTGGCTTGTGTTTTTACCTGTGAGCAGTACGAGGGCAGCCAGGCAGGCGAAGGCGGAGGCATCCAGGTTTAGGCTCTGGAGGTGGGTGGAGAAGTCCCGGACGGAGTCCAGCCACTCTCCGAACCCACGAAGGCACTGGAACCTGTGCAGCACCAAGCCATTACAGAACACTAGTTTATCCTCCGACAGCATCGACCTGAGACACAGAGGGGAAAGGAGATGAAGAGATTTGGTTAGATCTCTCTTCCAATGAAACGCTGCATTTTCCCTCATGTATTGTAAATATGGCTTGAGATACTGGGGCAAGGAAACAATTACAATAAAAACAATGAGAAAACCAGGCAGTATGCGCACTTACACACAAACGGGATACACATCAAACACAGGCATGCAGCTGATTAAGGTTGTGTTTTCCAAATTATAGCATTTTAAAACATTCCTTCTGGCGGAGCGGGGTGAGTGGGTTAGGGCAGAGTGCTGCTCTATGTGTGTGTGTATTTGCAGATAGGTAAACTGCTTTGGCTTTAATGTGCCCGGGCTGTGGTGAGCAGTGGAAACACAAAGCCTTAATGAGGAAATGAAAAGGCTCCTTAGATGCATTTAGCAATCAGTTACTCACGACACACAACATCCCACTCCTTTACCATCGAGCAGAGAGGGAACGAGAACAAGCAGTGAATGGGGGAGGGCTATGACTAGTCTTTATCAGTGCCTAAATGAAGAGCGTGGCTCTCTTCAGAGAGCGAGAAAAGGTGTTTTGTTGGAAGATCTCAAGAAAATGGGACAAGGGCAGAAAGTGTGTGCTTGAAAAACAGCTGATAGATGAGAGAAGAGAAGAGTGAGCGACAGTGGGGATGGGGGGAGAAGAGGGGAAGCCTCAAATCACATCCCGCACATAAACATTGGTTTAGCAGTTATGAGAAGCGGACAAAATACCATTTATGTATAATTATCCTTACTGCAGTTTAAAAGAGGGACTCCACCCACCGTCAACAGAACACATGCACACAAATGCTCTCGAACATCACCAGTTGTGTCATTTTTACAGTCAAAAATATCGTTCCCATCCTATACACACAAAAGGTTCAGAACTAGCCGTCAGGGCCAAAATGGTCACCCATGACCTGGAGAGAGGGGAGGGGGAGGGGAGAAACAACTAAGCGTAAAGGGGAGAATTTGAATAAGAAGCAGGGAGGGGCGCAGGTGTTGGGAGAGATTGTAAGTGGCAGAATGGGAGATGCTCATCACCTGTTGCTGAGGGAAGAGACTGAATTTCTTGGCCTCTGATAACGTTTTTATGCTAATGGTCGTAGTCTTTTGACCCCTGGAACTTTGTTATGTCCCTTAAATTCCCCCTTAAATGGCTTCAATGTTTTATGCAAACTATAGAGTCTTAAAGTTATGGTGTATTCTCGATCTGCCCATTGTATTAGTGCACTTATATTAACCAAATTTCATTGGCTGCATCTTTTTTTTATGTAAACATATTAGACGTTTTTTTCATATATTTTATTTACAAATTTCCATCAAATGCAGCATTAAAAAATGTGCATATTTGGGATTTCTAAAAAAGGTTTTGTGTTTGTGAACACAGCTTTTTGACACTATGCATTTAAAATTATGAATTGAGGGATAAATGTCGGCAAGGTGGAATATATTTAATCTTTTACTACAAATTAATGTAAAACTGAAAAAACAACATGTTAGGTATCGTAAACATTGAATATGAGGCCAACTCACTCTAAATGTGTGTGAGTCTGAGCTGATACGGTTTGAATTGCCCCCTCTGGTACACTGAGCTACTACCAAGAGACAACATTATATTTGACCCATGTCTGACAGTAGCACATGAGCAAAACTACGCAGACAGGCTGGCAAACAAGCAGCCAGGCAGATGCACACAGACACACACACTCACACACACACACACACACACACACACACACACACACACACACACACACACACACTCGTACACACACAGCTGGATGTCTGCCATACATTCCACTCACTCCTGACTACACTGTCACCACGGTAATCAACCAATAACCACAGAAACTGTTTGGTAACGGGGCGCTTACGGCAATGCCGACCCAGAAAAGCGGAGCAAATTTACTCTACACACACAGAGCACACACACACACACACACACACACATACACAAACTCACAATCATACAGACATATGCTTGAGCAGAGGTCTGCAAGGCATCTGAGTTCAGCACAGGGTCAATGTAAGGCTGCGTCAACGATGAGATGGGAGCGTGGACCTCATCCTCTGCACTCGCGGAAGACAGATAACGTAAGACAGTGCTGTGCTTGTGTGTGTTTTCCTCTGTGCCGTGGGAGTTTGGCTGATGGGAAGATGAGCAGTGTGCGTGAGCATGTGTGCGTTTGATAGAGGCCCCTATGAGTCCACCATTTAGCATGAGTCAGAGTCGCAGCCTGATCTCCCTCCTGCTGGGATTGTGATGCCACCACCCATCCTCTACCCACCCTGCACCTGGACCTGCACCGGGAGGAGGAGAGAAAGTTGGGATTCTACATCATCAGTGTGCGTGAGTGTGTGTGAGTAAGTGTGCTTGAGTGTGTGACTGTGTTGGTTTTCTGCACTAGACGACAGCGCAGACAAAGGGATGAGCTTGTAGCCCAACCCCCGTCCTCCCCATAAATTTAACCAGCCACATGCCTTACGAGAACAGACCGGTAACCCGGGGCAATTCTGAGGCAAAGATGGGCAAGGGCAGTCATAATGGCACCACAGGTATCCACGAGCAAGACACACACATGCTCACACACACACACACACAACACTGGACGCATGAAGTAAATTAAGTCGATTCCCTTTTTTTTAAATTTCAGTCAGCTGAATTGAATATGTATGTCCTTCCATAACAGCCCTTTTCAGTTTCTCAGCTGACTAGCTTTTAGATGGAATTGATCCTGTCAATTCACAGTTCACAATGTTTGCACAGTTTTAGCCCGCAGAACACACACAGAGCTCTCTGTGCGTCAGATATCAGACGAGCGGAGCGGAACTCTGTGGGTGTAGCTGCTGTCATAGCTACAGACTCCATTCATAATTTGCTTCAAATGGCGATTACTCAGCTCCACTCCTCCTACTCTGGATGTGCACTGCAGCAGCAGCACAGTTACACGCTGTACTGTAATGGAAAAGGATATGGCTGATATAACTGCCTGTTGATCCTGGGCCAAAGGAAGTCAACTTTCTGATAAAGTCGTAGGTGTGTATTTTAAATCTTGTGGAAGAAGTTTGAGATGTGCACGTATGGATGGAGACTTGTGTACATGTTTAAAAAGTGAAAATAAATGTGCTAAAGTTGTCATCCATCGGCTTTTTGTTCTGGCACCAAACAAGCTGCATCTCCCCTTTCTCACCTGTGAGCCAATCGCAGGACAAACAGCTCCAGGAAGGCAGAGTCAATGAGCAGGTTTTGATCGTCACGCTGAAGCTCGGAGAACCCGGGCAGCCGTTCAGCCCAGCATCGTGTGGTCTCCATCGACATGGTGAGCAGCCTGTAGAAGAGCTGGATGTGCTCGGCATCTGAGGAGGAGGAGGGAGGGTCGGCAGCACTGAACTGGTGGATGGAGAGAGAGATAAACGACTGAATAAGCTCCTCAACAAGCCATATTTCTCACTGAACGCATTTTCTTTGACTAAAATGGAAAAAAAGGGGGTGTTGGGGTACCTGGCTGTAGTCGAGGTCACGGGGTGTGCAGTGAGAATAAGCCCTGAGCAGAGCGGAGAGCAAGCTGAGGGGTGGAGATGGAGGAGACACTTCTGTCTGCAGGGGGCTCTTTGGTTTGGAAGGCAGACGGCCTCGGCGCCCCTTCAAGCTATCAGTACGAACCACTGTGAACAAGATATGGAGAGTAGACAACAGGCAATAATGAAGAGGTTGTTCAGTTGAATCTGGTAATATTCACGCATGCATGCACAACAAGAACTTCTATTCTCCAACTGATAGGCTTGTCATCACTTTTTTATAGCGGTATAATTATGACTGAGGCTTTTCATCACAGTAGCTCTCCCAACCTTCCCACAATCCCTACACAGGAGGCCACTAGCCAGCAGATGGCAGTGGAGCTGTTCTACGGGCTGCACGTGTGTTAACGGGATAGAGAGGCTTGTGTGTGTGTGTGTGTGTGTAGGTTTGCTTGCATTAGTGAGAGCGTGTGTCTGTGTGTGAAACAGGTGAGAAATGAGGGCAGTATGACTGCCACACTTCACATCAGCAAAAACATCTCTGCTGTGCAGCAACAGTCAGCTATGTCAGATGTGATGACACAAATGTAGAGAAAGTGTGAGCGCCTTTGAGTCTCTTTCAAAGCTTTAAAATCATCTGGATTGAAGAGTTTAAAAAGTGATGGGCGCTAATTGGTACAATGTGAATTCTACTTTGTCCTTCCACCAGAAAGAGAAAAAGTTACTGTTCCATGGATGTGTGTGATGCTGCCACAAGCCATGCCATTACCGGCCTATTAAACCCTGATTGCTGAGACAAGCTTCATCATCATGGACTGGAGGTCAGATTTGTGTTGCACTATGGTGTGTGTGTGTGTGCTTGCCTGTTTAGAAAGTGGGTATCAGGTGTGTGGTCGCTTTGTTTATCTTACCTTCCTTCACCATGCCGACACTCAGACACTTCTGAAAGCGGCAATATTGGCAGCGGTTGCGTCTCCTCTTGTCCACAGGACAGTTCTTACTGGCCAGACACACATACTTGGCGTTTTTCTGCACGGTGCGCTGGAGAGAGAAGAAACAGACATTCCGATAATCAGCCTCCAAACACAATCATCCAACTAATATTTGATTTGTTTAATTCAATTTCGTTTTTTCCCCCTTCCCCATCAAAGGATGAAAGCATAATCTCGCAGGTCAGATTTTAATTACGCTCTGAAAGGCGGCTTTGACATCAGTATAATTAGATAAAATTAATTTCCCAACAAGCCTCGCCTGCAGGAGGGACGATTTTATTAGCGCTGGAGCTGACAATGGGGACAGAGCGCGTTGCGTGCCGAGGCGGGTCCCGCGAGACTGGGGGACAGCGGCCGAAAGAGCTGCGTGATCAGATTGCTTGTGAAGCTCGTGGGTCAGTTCATGGTACCTCCGGGGCCTCGCGCATCGCGCCTCTCTCAATGGGTCCCGCGGGAGCTGTTTTCTCCTCGGCTGGCTAGCGCGATTATTACTGACCTTATTAAAATGAAATCAGAAACGGGCCACGTGGGGGCCGGGTGAGCTCCCCGCGTGGATCAAAGACAATATTAACAGAGTGGCCTATACCTGTCCGCAGTGTGATGATAATGCAGGAGAAGTGTGCAGTTTGTAAATATATTATTCTTAATATGAGCAAACCACATAAATATATTCAGTGCTTGTGTAACTTTGTCCGGTGAGGTCTACTGGCATGCTGCCAATCTTTACAGACGTTTTTGGATTAAAACTCTCTCTGGGCAAGCCTCTGCCTGGGGTGCAAATCTGTTACAACGATACGATTACAACTACACCATAATTACTGTCATTTGCAAAGTGTTTATATTTATACTCTGCCATGCTGTGACTCCAGTAGTCCACTCAGACAAGACAGCACCAGAACAAACTCCAAATTAAGCAAACGGAACACGGAAAGTGTCGCAGCTTCCCCTCTTCTTTAACGCCTCTAAAACACATCAAAACAAATAAATCCAATTAGGAACCCCTCGCGCCACACATGCCCGCGCCCCCGGGAGACCAATAACACACCAATTATTCCATATGCTCCGGCGCGAGTGCGGAACTGGCGCGTAATGGGCGCCAGCGCCGGATGAGAGCCGTTGCCATGGCACCGCAGATCGCTCTGAATGAATCCCTCTCATCCCTTCAATGGTCAGTGACCCGTGCGCGCGGGGATAAGTTAGTTATGGTCATTAATGTGTTTGAGGGGAAATAGCATCCGTTTAGTGGGGGACCGAACTAAACATGAAGCTGCATGAGAGGCTGCTTGACATTTATTTACACCTTTACAACTCCGCACCGAGGCGAACACAGACTTTAAAGACATCGCCACAGCCTTTCGTGCTTGTCGTCCGACAGAAAAATCAAATCAACATGCTTGAGTTCAACCTTTTGTGTGATGTGATAACTTTGAGGTTTGGATTTTAAGGTTAAACATGATTCATACGTTTGCAATAAGAGCTTGTGTTTTTTTCTGCAGCGGTTCAGGTGAAAGTGGTGTAAACTGAGTTTACCCTGGTGGTTGGTTGAGTATAAGTTCTTCCCCTCAGTGACCTCAGGGCCACTGTATGTGTGTGTGTGTGTGTGTGTGTGTGTGTGTGTGTGTGTGTGTGTGTGTGTGTGTGTGTGTGTATGTGTGTGTGTGTGTGTTTGTGTGTGGTTGGAGCTCTTGTGACCTTGCTTTCTAATAAGCAGCGTGGGGCAAGACTGGCGTCTCAGAGCAGAGACACTACATATCAGAGCTAATACACTGTAACTAACTAGTCTCTGATAGTCAGATCAAATTATCTCAATATGGTTAGCAAATCTGTAGATCCTTCTTGTGCTCTGTACATTGCGTACCTATTTAGGCCATGTGTGTGTGTGTGTGTGTTTTGAAAGCGTGGCTTATATATTGTTCAATTCATCTCATCCTTCTTGTATTTACTCGTCGCTGAATTTCACTTTGAGGGCAAGAAATGACTAATTCAAAATTTGCTTGGTATCAGAAACTGAAATTTTAGGGTGGCAGTAATGTTTGCGTGGGCAAGGACTGAATTCAAGTGAAATTATGTTCAGTTAAATGTTGACAGTCAGAGTTGAGGAATGAGTTATATGCACTGAAAGCACATTCACAAACGCACACGCTTACAGAAGCTCACATGCTGTGGGTGTTATGGGGGCTGTACGGAGGCATGCAGAGGCAGATTCTTGACATGTAACATGTGCTAATAGCCTGAGCTTAAATTAAAAGCCTTTAGGGACTTCCTTCCCCCTTCTCCTCCCTCTGTCTCCTCTATTCCCTCCAATCCTCAGCTTCTTAATCAGAGGCAATCTCTCTCTCCGTCTGTAGAGGAAGTGAAAGGGTGGTTTGTAGTTAAATAATTATGTGTGGGTATCTCTGAGCTGATTCAATTGTATTCTTTATGGAAAAAAAATAGACTTAACTTTTAAAACCTGATTCTTAGTGCAAAGTAGTTCTCCTACACATATAAGTGACTGTGTATGTGTGTGGGTGTTTAACTGGTTGCATTTCCTGAATGAATTAAATGTTGAACTTATATCCATTTAAGTGATATAGTTTTGTGCATTTTAAAATCTTCTTCCACCACTGCCACCGCCCAACCTTTTTGTGACTTGCATGCTGTGCAAGCAGTGGAAAATCTAAATGATGTGCAATGAGCTGAGCTGATGTTTTGTTTGTGTTTTGACTGAAAAAAGCACAACTAAAGTAACTCACTATTTAGGACAGTATAGGTGCATACAACATGTCACTTTTTAATAGTATGTTTTGTGCGCAGCATAATGTTTGTATAATACTAACAGCTGAGATCTAGTTTTTAATTCAAAAAATAATTCTGAATAGGTTTAACTAATTAATGGAAACCAGTGAATGGACTACATTATTCTGTAAAAAATAAATAAAAAATACAGGAAAAAAAACCTATTTGTTTAAGAGCTAAAATGAATTCACAGTGAAAATGTGCCTCAAATTGCACTAATGACATAACAACAAATTACAGCAAGCCTCTACTATGGTTTAATGAGTAATAGCCATTCACGAATAATTAAATATAATCAGGAAAATATTTCCAGGGGACAATAAAACCATCAGGATAATGGAGGTAATGTGCCTGATAATATGAATATGAAAAAGAGCAGGTGTTCGAAAGGCATGTTTCTGTTGCTGCTGTTGCGTCCTGTATTCAGGGTGAAACAGACTGAAAAACATGTAGCCTACATACTTATATTGTATGAATATGCTGCTGTGTGGATATGTTGTGTGTGCATGGTTGGTTGCATCTGCATGTGTGTGTAAAGGAAACATAGTGAGGTTTGACAGGCTGCTGAGCGCTGCAGCAAGCAGACAGCCTGCGGCCTGCTGCCACCAGACGCTGCTTTCATTAATTACTAAATAAAAACAAATTGTGAAACTAATTGAAAAGAAGGATAATTCATTTCCACCTACCAGAGGCATTATTCAATTACCTCTGTGTTCACCCCCTCCTTCTTGCTGTATCTTGTCTCATGCAGCCAATACAATGCTAAACAAGTGTGCCAGAATATGTTAGAATTTAAAAACTGGGCAAAGAAATGACTTCAATGACTGACTGTGAGTTTGCTGTTATTTGAATGAGGTAGTGTTCCACATTCACGTGTCAGAGAAGTTTGTTAATATGTCACAAAAAAAAAAAAAGGTGATGTTTACCAATGAGTTGTGTGTATGAGCATGTGTGCGGTGACATAGGATATGAGACAGTGAGCTGAGAGGCGTTAGATTTGAATAATTTTAAACTGACTCATATTGTCCTCAGTAATATGTCAGTGAAATGTGGTCAATTTCGTGGCCACCGATTCACTACAAACACCCTGAAAGGAAACTTAGATTTAAAGGAGGATTCCTTTTCCACTTGAATCATAGCATGGAGGGCCATTTCCCCTGTTTGTATTCGTGTTTTTTATCATTCTGTGTTCTCACCTAACAAACGCACACAGACCATGCATACACACAAGTTGCCCACTTGGTTGCTGGGAGAGACGACCCCGGTGGGTGTGTTGAGCTTTCATTCTGACTCTAAAGACGATTTAGAGAGCGCAGAGACGAGTGCAGAGTGGGAGCGAGGCAGCCGCAGGAAACATGTTTCAAATCAAACAAGTCAGTCAGTTTACAGCTACTTCACAGGGTGATATTTTAAGGGGGAATGTTAGTTGTGAATGTGTGCTTCTGGCTGTGTGTCTGTCGGTGGGACTTAAGCCACAGAGGAACAGGAGGAGTGGGTACTTTTAAGAACAGTAAGAAGAACAGTAGTTACTTCATAAATGGACAGAGGCATCGTTGTAGTTTTAAGCTTTGATGAGGCAACACTCCTCATGACATATTTGCTTTGAGGGGTTTTTACCTTGAAGAAGCCCTTGCAGCCCTCACAAGTGCGTACGCCGTAGTGCTGGCAGGCTGCATTGTCCCCACACACCGCACAGCTGCCCTCTCCTTGGGGGCCACGCGGGGGAGGCGATGGCAGGCTGTCTCCTAGTAGGGGGCCACAGGGCCCAAGAGCCAGGGAGCGGAAGGCGAGGCTGCTACCCCCGGCCCCGCGGTGCAGCTGGTACATGGGCTGCTCCAGGGGTGGACAGTGAGGATGGGAGACAGAGGAGGAGGAGGAGGAGGAAGAGGAGGAGGTGCGAACCAATCCTCCACCCAGGCTCTCATAACCGCCGACGCTGCCGCCACTGTGGGGAGGCGAGTGCTGGTAGAAGTGCGGAAAGCGGGGCGACTTGAGGGGGCCCGACTCCAGGCTGGAGCCCAGAGAGTGGGGGTGCGAAGGAGGGGCCAGGGGGTGCTCCTCCCACAGGAAGGAGGTGCCAGGCTGGGGCGGCAGGGACGGGGTGGTGGGAGTGGACGGCGGAGACTGTTTAAAGTACATGGTGGAGGAGGACATGGCCTCCAGTGGTGGAGCAGTCGGATAGCTCTCCTCCTCCTTCTTGATGGGCCTGTGTGTGGGCATCTGGTAGAGGCAGGAGGACTTGGGCTCGTAGCTCCCCTCCACGAAGACATTGAAGCTGGGTAGGGAGGTGGTGGCGGCGGCAGAGATCTCACCACCACCGAGATCCAGCTTCGTGTAGTCGGGGGTCATGAGGTCAGAGCCGTAGCTGTCGCCCTGGTAACTGAAGGACTGGCCAGAGTAGGCTGAGCCTGGAGGGACGGGCCCGTACTGAGCCTGCACACAGGGCATGTCTGCTAGGGAGACAGAGGACACATGTAAGTTAGAGCTGCGTGGCACGTCAGACCACATGTATTCCAAGTTTTCAATCAAAGCATTTTATTGGTGTTAGTAAAGTACAGCTGTACTGCAACAAATAGTCAGTGAGGAAATTACATATTAGTTAACCACCGATGTAAACAGAAAAGCAAGACATCAAGAGGGAGCTTGCCCACAGAAGACAATACAGGAAGAGCCCTGCATCTATGAAGGCAGACACATGCAGGGATAGTGCTGAACAGGGTCAACAATTAAACAGTGCATGACTAAAAGTTTCTGCACAGCTTTATTGGAAAAGGCAGTTTTTTCAGCTCTTGAGGTGTCGGAGATTTCGCAATGTTATAAAACTTTTCTGAATGCACCTTTTAAGGAATATGAAAATCTTTCCATTTACTGCCATTTACTCAATTTCCTGCTTTAACACTTCTTGCACCTCCCTGAATATAGAAACATTTGCAGTACGCACACACCACCGCAGACACTGCCGACTCTCCCACAGTTAGTTCAGTAAGAGAAGTTGCAGTTCATCAGTGCGCAACTCTGAGAAAAAGCTGTCAAAGCAAAGATCCAATCCACTCCACAGAACGAAATGCTGAAGTATCTGCAACCAGGGTGTGTGTGTGTGCAGGATTTGTGTTGCACGTGTGTGTGGGTGGGTGTACTCTGGTTAGTCAGATGGCAAAGCAGATGAGATAACATTAAATAATAATGGAACCCCATGGTCGTGCTGGATGCTTGCTGCAGAACCCACACACAAATGCACACACACACACACACACACACACACACACACACACACACACACACACACACAGACTCAGATATTTCCTTTAACTGCAACAGACGCCAGTCGGTATGTCTTGAGTTTTTGGCTTGATTTAATTCCGTCACAGCAGCAGGCCACCACCTCATCATCTGTGTGTGTGTGTGTGTGTGTGTGGTGGACTATATGGTCTTGTCTTATCAAACCCCTTACGTAATACTCTCCACCAGTGTGTGTGTGTGTGTGTGCATGATGAGTGTGTGCGGGCTAATCAGTCATGTGTGTCAGCGCAGCCAGGGTTTTGTGGTGTTTGCTCGTCGCTCCTGAGCAGGGAACTGTCAACACAGCGCAGCTCTCATTGACGCCCAGCATGCGCGCGCTCTGCCGTAATCGCCCTCGTTCAACGCACGTCATGTTTGTCTAGTCAAATACGGGACACATCGGGTCCCGCTGTTGTTATAGCGCTCACAAATACCTCAATCCAGACCGACGCACTCAGGCTCGGTCAGGTAATCACAGCCCCCCCCCCCCCCCCCGTTGTACATAAAAAAGAGGTTTCAATCCTTTTTCAACAAAATAAACATCCTGTTTCTCAATTTTGATTGGCCAAATAACGTCTACTAATAGGCTAATAATAATACATGTTGAAAATAGCCTACAACTTTTAGTTTGCGGTCATATGTGCCTAGCCTATACCGTGCACGAATGTCAGTCATGTCGAAAGCAGACTGAGTGACACATTCATTTCAGCTGCTCTAACACAATTACGTCATTCCTGAGGGGCAGCCTGCGATTTGGCTGTGGGGTTTTGAAGAACAAAAGGATGACTCAAAATGTTAATTAAAGGAATAAGGGACACTCATCGATTTATTTATTATTTTATTAATTTATTTATTCTTTTTGTGGTTCTAACAAGGAGACAAAAGGTCAATAGAGAGCTGACCGCTTAGATTTGACCTGGTGCAGTAAAAAATATTATTACCCTGAAATTGATTTTAAAAGGATCCCAGCCTAAAACAACACTTTTCTTTGAATATCAAACTTCAACTGTAAATGATTTCTTCAAAATGAACTGTTAGGTATAGCAGATAAAACATCTGACAAACCTACACTTCGTTTAAATGAGGATATGAGTCAAGCTGTAAGCCTATACGTGTGCTTGACATCATGACGTTTGTTTTTCTTCTTCTACGAGTGACCAGCTCTTCAACCCACTCGGAAAAACACACATATGGGCGTCATGGGGGCTTTCTGGGCTATACCTAAAGTACTTTTGCAACTGATTAGAGGCATCAGAGGAAGGAATTTAACTGTGAGCGGAGGAGAGTACATGGTGAACTTTGTGGCTCTCTGTGTTGTGTCAGTAGGTCAAGCCTCAGATCCGTGTTGGGCTTTAGTGTGTGTGTGTGTGTGTGTGTGTGTGTGTGTGTGTGTGTGTGTGTGTGTGTGTGTGTGTGTGTGCATGTGTTCAAGACTTATAACACCTGTCAAATAGAGTATTTTATTAGCAGCTATATGCACACAACATTTTAAGAAGAAGTGAATGACAAAAAGAGGGAAGCTGAGAAATTTTGCAAAACAAATATATGCCAATATACAGGCCATATACTTGACAGATACTTCAAACTGTATTGACTGTGTTTGTCTATGTGTGTGTCAGGTGAGGAAAGATGCTTTTGATGACTTGTTTATTCATACACACATAAAGGCACACACACACACACACACACACACACACACACACACACACACACACACACACACACACACACACAAGCATGTTTTCATCAGTAATGATGTTCAAGATGTCAACATGAACCTGCATACGCTCATTCTACCAATAACATGTGCCCTTATCATAAGAAAAACCTGTAAAACCACTAGTGTTTGCAAACATCTCATCCTCTTTAGTGCTTTACATTTGGTGGTGTGCCTATCCTTCTCTCAGCAACACACACACGCACGCACACACACATGCTCACAAGCATGCACCCTCTCCTTCTTAACCAACAATACAAATAGAATTGTATCTGTGGAGCATCATCATTTTCATGCCACTGAAGCTAACTTGAAGGAAACCTTCTACACTCCAACACCACCCTCAGATTGTCTTTATTAGCCTATGCAAGCAGTGTGTGTGTGCGCGCACAAGCAAGAGGACAGACAACCCAAGCAGAGTCAGACACAGGTGGTGCAGCATTGAGGTGAAGGGAAACAGTCTCTAACCTCGAGGTGTGCATTTCAACTGGACAAACTGCAGCTGTTCCAATAACTGAGCGCGCTTGTTCATTGTCAGAATGCCATAGATCTAACAAATAAAAACATGAAGTTGCAGACATAAATACAAAGACAGTATTTTTTTGTCAGTGAATTATGAGATAAATTGGTTGAACTCAATTCAGTGGCCTCACACAATAAGTAAAGTGATTTTCATATATATATATATGCACACATAGGCCCACACAAAAGAACACTTACACCACCACTGACTATATGTTAAATATCTATCATGTTTTTTTTTTATCATGTTTTCAATTTATCCAGGACAGAAAGTACTATGTGGAGATTGAATATTCCTTTGACCAGGATAAAAATAACAAGCCTAAATAAAAAATGTATGTAACCGAAACAGTACAAAATAGTAATAAGAGGATCGTTGTCTATGACCAATGTGATTGTCCCCCAGATTTAGGTGTGCCTCTCAGATTTCTTTTTGTCTAATTATTGAAATGTAAGTTCAGTCCGCATTTGCCAGCCGACACACACAATCACTCACATACACAAGGGCACACGAGCAGACACTCTTGCGCACAACAAAAAGGTTCAGAATTGTTTTTGATTTGCTATTGAATTTTAAACACAGTATATACAGAAGTTAAAATGCAACCTATTACACACGTACACTCTGGTTTTACCTCTAAGTTGACAATAGACTTTTCGGGGTCTGCATTTTTTCATACAATAATACACTAAACATAACCAAACACCTATCACACCAATAGGTGCAAAACAACAGACGTAATCCACAACAGTCGCATTTACGCATCAACTGAGAAAATAGATTATGTGAAGAAAGAAAGAAAGAAAGAAAGAAAGAAAAAAGAAAGAAAGAGAAAGTAAAAGATTCGATGAAATTTAAAAGGAAGTGCTGGGGTCTTTACCTGGTGAAAGAGCTTCGCGCTGAATGGTGCTGACTGTCCGGGATTGAGGGATGGCGTGGCTGCAGCCGGGACAGGGCTTCTGGAGCGGGGAGGATTCGGCGGGCGTCGCAAAGGAAGTCTCCGATCGCCGTTGCTCCGAGCTCGGCTGGGCGCGCTCTTCCGAACCTGTGTCTGGAGGAGAGATGTCTGGGTCACCGGCAGTGATGTGGCGACACGCTGAATAAAAAGGTACGTACAGTCATCTCACTCAGTGATCATCATAAGGCAACAATATAAAATTGTATCACACTTAAATTCAGAATTAGACTAAACGATGTTAACTATTTTTCAGAAGCAAGCTTACTTCCTAAAGTTCATTTCTTAAAAAAGGTCGGACTTAAGATTCTTACCACCTCAAAACATTTAAAATCCAGAAAAGTATTTCTACTTTTTAGACAATAAGCTACAACTTGATGTTGCGCTTAAATAGAGGAAAACTATTTGCCAAAATGTAATCTAACAAATAAAGTGAGGAAATCGGATGAAAAGAAGCAGAAAGATGAAAGGGCATGCAAACTTCTGTGCCCATCAGAGCAAAATGCCAAATGCTAAATCATTGCAAAGTAAAAGGAAGATGTGCACATTAAAATGAAACATAGACCAACGTTGGCATTAAATATGACACAGGATCGGTGATACAAAGAGACTATACCACAACTGAGGACTTTTAGCTCATTTCAAGAATTACACATACGTGGGCGACAAGTTTCATTCTAACACTACGCTGTGCTCTATTATTATTATAACTCAAATTTTGCGCAACAAAAGACTTATTCAACCGGGCTAAAACTGTACACAACTTCTACAAATACAGACCTACAAAAGTGACCACTTTTATAAAAGCCGTCTTTGTCAGTGCCTCCAGGCAATCGATTTTCTTGTTTCTGATCACCACCGTATTCGCCTGCTCAGGGTTCATCCAGATGCAGAGAGAAATCGAGAAATGTAAGAGTCGGACCTGAAACCGAATCAGTGGACTCCTGTGCGCCGTGCGCCTTCAACTCCCTCTCTGCAGCAGGGCGCACCATGGCCGCCGGATTTCAAGGCACAGAGCGCCCCCTTTCTGTCACACACTCTTATAAAAACACGCTCTCTCTCTGCCAGACAAACAGACCCTCTGGGATATATGGTCAAGTCGAGAGACCACTCGATCTCCCAGTATGCATCTCAACCGACTCTCAGTGCTACAGGCACCTGCAGCCTGCTGCCATCTCTTATCTTTGTGTCAACAAATCAAACTCCTCCACTTGGTGTCGGATAACATCCACTTTTCCCCAAACTCTTATAGACCAATTATGTGAGGAAACGTTTGCATGACTATTCGTCAAATGTGTTTAAGTAAATAAAGAAGACAAACCAGAGTAAACAAACAAGTCAGTATAACACGTATTTGATTAGGGTTGAATTGGAACACACTCAATTCTGTGTGGAACTATGTGAGTGCAGAAAAAAAAACTTTAAGCCAATAAAGCTATTTGGTTATGGCAGTTTCAGAAATAAGATACTCCTTGATATACGTCAACATAGCCTCATTCTTTCATACACTTATGAAGTTGAGAGCGCAACTGTGCGTAAACGTGCTCTTATCACAGCTTTTGTGAAGGGTTAAGAAAGTGACAATAGAATGGCATGTTGACTTAAAAAAGGAAAAAGATAAAAACTAATTCTGCAAAGTGAGACATTCGGTCAGTTTTTTTTTTCTAAATGAGCAAACGGATCGCCTCTCGCTTTCTTCTCAGGCCGAGCCGGTCGGTAGGGCTCTGGCCCTGCGGGCACCGGTAACCAAGAGAACGGCATAAGAGCTGCAAAGCACGCGCCCCGGAGCGCCGGTAGCCCCCGGTAGCCCCTTGCACCAATAACCCCGGACAGCGCGAGGCTTCCAGCAAACAGAGACAGAGAAAAGAGAGGACAAAAAGGAGAGACCAGAGAAATATGTGAGTACTGTAAATCAGTACTGAGAGGGAGACTGTCAGAAGTCCCCTCGTGCGCGGTTGCGTGCGTGCGTAAACCTGAATGTGTGAAAGAAAAAAAGAAAGAAAGAAAGAAAGAAAGAAAGAAAGAAAGAAAGACAAAACCAGAAAACAACCTAAATTCAGCAGTGGTAGTTTCTTATCGCACATTATACGATTAGCACTAAGCCTCACTTCTGTTATAGAATACAGTGTCTGTGTTGCCTTCAGAAGCTTCTGGGAAATACTTCACAGACGGCTTCAGAAATTTGATGTGGCTTTATGGTGAACAGTTAATGGTATTTTCCTGCGATCAATGGTAGGAGAGGCTGTGTCCTCACAGAGACAGTAGACAGTGAGACAGCTGATATTTGCGATTGGACACCAGTCAGGGGACAGCTCACACTACATGACTACATGAGCTTTAATTCCTAAAAGCAAACCAGGGTTGAGAATCATAACGCTGTATTGGCTTCATTTGTGAAACAATAGCCTGCTGTAGTATATGGCCTATCAGTGACATTGTATATAAACACAAACCCGTATCCCACATGACGTGCACGTAAACTCGTAAACAACACAACCCCTCAGAAAATCCAACATGATAAGGCAAACAAATAAAAATAAAAACCCTGACATGGCATGAAATCAAGGAGTTTTACCTCTCCTCTCTCTCAGCTTCTGAATGTAGACTATTCTCCACTCAGACCATTAGTGCGTCTGACTCCACTGTTCATTGTGTGAGTGAGAGGCATCTCATTTCCATGACAACCAGAAAGGATATGATACCTTCCCAGTGTAAATTAAATTTAAATTCTGCTATTTGGAGACACCACACAGGGACATACTGTACGAGCAGCGTGTTGGAGTTTGACATATCAACAGGTTGGACGCACCAAGTTGGACAGAGCAGACAAGAATGATAAAAAAAAAGAGTATAGATTCCAAATGACATATATATAATGTAGGTCGCCTAATATGAACATGCGTACACACAGCTGAGAGTTAATATGTTTTGGTTCTGAATGAGTCCGGCAATCTAACAAGTAGTCTATGCGCTGTACAGTAGAATATTAGAGACTCATTCATTCACAGTTTACTCACTGGTTTGCTGTAACGGTTCCGTCTTTACATGTGGTAATAACCTCGCATGAAGTATCCCATTTCCATCCAGAATAATCACCAAGAGTCGAGTAATAGAGAGAACATATATATAAAAAGGTAGGCCTAATGTTGCGGAGGATCAGGATGCATCGGCGACAAAAAGTTTCTTCTTCTTACTTAAAGTAGAAAAAACATGAAACAGAAAATTCAAAAATTCAAAACTCCCGGATATAAGGAGTGTGTCTTCGTCCGTTCCCGTGAGTGTGTCAGTGCTGATGGGGGCTTTGCAAAGTGTGGAGTTGTAACGCGGGTTTGTTTATGTGCGCCGTCTGAGGAGAGAAAGTCAACTAGTGCATTTATGTGGGCTCTGCCTCCACATAGAGCGGCTGGTATGCGCTACGTCAATGTGACGCCATGGGAGAGGTGACGTCACTCACTCTCTCTCGCTCTCTTTCTCTCTCCCCTACAGTACCAGACACATAAGCCCCGCTTGCAGTGGCAGAGAGAGAGAGAGAGAGAGAGAGAGGGGCGGAGAGAGGATCAGAGGGAGTGAGAAAGAGAGGCGGTTGGTTTGATGGTTGCAGGAGAGGAAGCCGAGGGGGATCCGGCGGGCGAGCTTGCACCATTACTGGTAAAGGCAGACACACTGTTTATGTGCCACTGGCAGGCACTTTATTTCACAATATATTCTCATCGTTATCATTGAGAGTAACTGTACAAATAATTGTAATAATGATTTAACCATAAAAAACGAATCAGTGAGACATGTAAGAGTTCACTTTCACGAAACACTTATCTAATCTCACAAATAAAAGGCCAAAATACATTGGCATACAAATGTTAGTTACCATCAACCTTTTTGTATGAGAAGAGTAACAGTGGTGAAAAGTAAGTAAGTACTGTATTGCACACTTTTAAGGGAAGACCAACTTTCCTTGAATGTTTTTTAACTCTCTACGTATCCTTTACTATATTTTATGGATAAATATTGCACTTTTGCACTTATTTATTACTTTTCAGATTCCGATTATTTTTTCAAATGAATGTTGTTTGTATATAACGTTTAGATTTTCTCCATAATGAGTACTTTTAGTACGCTGTATTTGAATTTTTAATGCAGGACCTTTATGTGTTATTATAATATAAAGTATAGGTATTGCCTGAACTCCCTCAGACAAATGAGCCTATGAAGATGTTCAATATCGATTATGTGCCTTAAATCCACAAGAAGTCTTTGTCTTTGCTTCCTTATGCCTATTTGTATGACCTTTTCTTATCTCAAGTTATTGTGTCCATTGTCAGGTTGTTATTTTGTGAAGTGAAATTATCTAACTAGATGATTCACTCTTTTCCCAATACAAATCAACTTCAATTTACCTCAATTTACCGCCCTAAAATCACATCGCAGTGTCCAGCCTTATATCCTCAAGACATTGACACTCAGGCTATTCAAAGACAAATCCTGACATCAGGGAAATTGCAGTGGGAGAAAATTGGATTATCTCATCCTATCATAGGATCATTTTTAAATCTAATAAATTACATTTTGAAGGAATGTAACGAAACTACCTGACTTGTTAAAATGTTTTTTGTGTGTGATTTAAACATAACATTTAGTTTGCTCCTTATCTTTTTAGTTTACTAGATAGCCTATGATTCAGCAAAAGTTCTTCAATATAAAGAAAATGTGACTAAAGTTAATTTGACTCAGTCGAGGGCCGTGTTTAATCTAATTGCATAATCTAATTGATACAATTGGTTATGAGTGAGGAATACTCTCACCAACCAACACACCAAATAAATAAATAACCAAATAAGGTTGACGGGATATAAAAGTAAGAAGCCATCCTCCCCAGCAACCTCAAAATTAAAAAACTGCCTCCGGAGCGGCTCAGAACAATAACTCACAACAGCCAATCACGAGGCGCGTAACGTCCTAATTCCGACCAATGACGAGCTTCAGGGGGCGGGGAAGCCTTGACGCACTGAGGCTCGTGATTGACGCAAGCCTTGTTACTAAAAATAACTGGCCGACGGAGGCAGGGTGAGATAGCAGAGAGCCCATTCATTGTCCCGGGGCGGGCCCGACTATTTCAGCGTTCCGTTTGTGATCCAGCCAAGCCAAATATAGTCGTAGACAGGTATTTTTAGCCGCACAGCGTGTCCCCGTTTTCATCCGCCAAAAGCCGCCTGGGCGATATAGGATACAGTGAAGTGAGCCCCGGCTCCAAAATCAGCACACTCAGTGTTAACCTGTTATTCAGTAGGGCATAGTTTAACAGTCTGCTGATACAACCGTCATACCCAGAGAGAAACAACTGTCGAGGGTCACTCTCACTGCTCACAGCGTCTCTCTCTCTCTACCCGGGGACAAGGCTGGAAAAGCGGGGAATGAAACGACCGTAGACCCGAAGATGTATAAGTTTCGGTTCGTCAAGCAGACACATACAACAGATTTGTGGATGTGATGATGGCTTGCAAGCTTCGCACAGCAGCGCTGCTTCTTCCACACCAGCTGAGCACAGACTTTTTATTTTATTTGAGCAGAGAGGACCACTGTAGTCAGGATACACCTCTGCTGCAGGATAAGTTTTTGTAATAATGGCGGAAAGTTGTAGGTAAAAACAGCCGTGAAATGAGAGCACTCGTGGTAAGCTAACGTGAACCCGTCTGCCCCGGGAAATCCCTCTCCACGTGTTACACCTTGAAACTCTTTGACGTGCAGATAAGAAACCCATGCTTCTGCGCGTGTGCACAAAAGAGAGGAGCCCTGTTTGAAACACCAACACATACAAACACCCAAATTGTCCCGGTTTATCTCATCCAAGTATGCACTGTAATGTGCCGAGCATCCAACATTCCAGTCATGCTAAGTTAGTTTGTAACATGTAACATTAGAATCTGATCTGAATTGTAAGTCGCTTTGGATAAAAGCGTCTGCTAAATGACTGTAATGTAATGTAATGTAACATGCTTGAAGAGCGTGTGGTGGTGGGTTAATGCTGCAGAACACTGGTCAGTCCCACATGCCAGGATCAGCTGCAGGGCATGCAGATCACATGCCACCAGGCCCCAGCTAAAACACAAACAAAAAAAACCTCCTTGAGTGCATGCATTTGTAATTTAATTTAATTTGAAAATGTCTCCCTTTAATTCACAATGTCACACTGAAACAGTTGTCAATAGTTTGTAGTAGTGTTTCTGTCATCTGATGGGGGTGAACACTGGTTTGGTTAAGTGTGTGACAGTGCAGGTTATTTGGCATGTTGAATATTACACCTTTCATGGATAACTTCACATTTCTTCTATTTGTCACGTGTCATCTTATCAGGACAGTTTTCAATACATTTGATTGTTAAGTTAAATTGAATTGCGTCCCCATGGCTTATTCGGGTAAAACATATCCTATAGGCATAGATCACAAGTTCTTCTTCATGTCCGCGCTGTTCTCCCTCTTTTCAGTTTTAAACCAAAATTCGGGTCATCCAGGGTAAGCCCTTATAAATGGATCATTCATTTTATAAAATGGGCTTTCATATTTCTATTATTATTGTAAAATTGAGGTCATTGCATGTCAATACCTTTGTTGTTTATGTTCGTTGTCAGTATCCATAAGCCTGCTTTGGTCATGTAAAGTGAACTGGATGAATAATGGGTCATTTACCTATAAAAACAAAGTGTTTCTATAGTCTTTATAACTCATCAGCTTCTTTGTGGGTCCCCAGTCTTCTCCCTGTCTTTGTGTTTCATTGTATCAGCTGCCTCTGCTGTGACCACCTCGCCATGGTGACGTGTAATCCAGATTAACCTGCTCTCTTATTCCGCCAGACATGGAAGTGATTAGAGATTATTACCGTGTCCTTTTAATAGGATTTGACGTGTGGGTAATTAACTGTATCCACCAGCGTCACGTGTCATGTGATCCATTCACAAAGACAGTAATATACACAAACACAAGCGCTTGTTGTTGTCATTGGTTTGATTCACATTCATTTCCTTGGAGACTCACCCTGCCTTTAACAATAACTGTTACAAGCTTAACCTCACATTTAATCTAAACCTAACCATCATTTTAACCAGATTTATAATCCTAAAATAAACTCACACAACAATTCCACAAGTTAAAAAGTATAAATCTTTCACATATATAACACTTTGTCCTCCATACATTCTATTTTTGTGCAATATTCACCTTTACAGTTTTACAAACAAGAAAAGGGAACAATCAAAACTTGCTGAAGACAAAGTAAATCCCATATTCTCTTTAATATTTGCTTGACATTTCTCTTTCTGTTTTTCAGGGTAAAGTTCATGCTGACCGTAAAGCTGCCATGCAAAAACGTCTTGGCTGAATGGTGAGTGCATCTTTAGAATCACTATTTCCTGCCAGACAAATTTAATTTTACAAATCAAATGAATTCTTTTTGTTCTTACTGCTTCTAAAACGAATTATCCCACCATAAAGGATTACACTGACAGGTTGAATGTCTGCTGCTCTGTACAGAACTGTTAAACCTCTGCAGGCTTGACAGAGTTGTCAGATTTATGACCGAGGATTCCTTTGCATAAAAAGTTCCTCTGTGGGGCATCTTGTGACAGTTGTCAGAGCACAGCTGGAGCATATACAGCGATGTAGCGTCCCTAGGCTTCCTGCACAGAGCTGCTGGTGGGCATATTGCACTGAGAGACTCTGAACTCTGGCTTATCACAAAGCAGAAGTGAAAAGTGATTGTGTCAGTTTGAATGAGCTCTCTATGTCTACGGCCAAGGCACCAGCACTCAGTGCTCTGGTGACATTGGAGAAAGAGGAAAGCAGAGAAACAGAGGAAGGCTTTTATCTTCATGTCACCAAATCTGCTTCAACTGTACGTCAGAGTGCAAGCGAGGACGGGAAGGGGCGGGGGTGCGGGGGTGCGGGGGTGCGGGGGAGAGGATTGCTGGCGCAATGGCAGGGTGCTCAATGGTTGCATTCTTCCTTTTCTGTGGCCACACACACACATGGGCACACACACACACACACACACACACACACACACACACACACACACACACAGCTACACTAGGGGGATTCCCCCTCGGGAGTACCCAAGTGAAGTAATACAACCCATCGCTGCCTTATCACACCAGTGCCCAAAGACAGGCGAGAGGAGTGTAGAGAGGTGTTCCATGAGCCGCGGCACAGGAGGTGTACTGTATATCACTCAGGGATTGTGGGCCATTATGTGATGTTATCATGATGTGTATTTACACTGTATTTTGTGTGTTTGTGTGTGTCTTGACAGAGGGAGAGAACGGTAGTGCGCAGCAGCTTGTGCGTAATGTTCTGTAGTTTCCCTCGCTTGTTTGATGGCAGATTTATCACTTGTCTTATTATTACCCTGCAGTAAAATGTAACAGCATGATTCATAGCCTTGTGTAAATTTTGGAGAGTGTGTGTGGCAGTGTGAGTAAAACCCAGCCCCTTCGTTTAGCAGCACATTTATCTGTGGTCTATTGTGTATGTGTTCATGAGTGCTGCACCTGCAATTTCACAAGGCCTCCACTGTGCATCCATGCATTTCTCCACGAAGATGGAGCCTTAGTTTGCACGGTTACAAAGA
The DNA here is from genome assembly GCF_050575085.1 of Anarhichas minor. Taxonomy (NCBI): domain Eukaryota; kingdom Metazoa; phylum Chordata; class Actinopteri; order Perciformes; family Anarhichadidae; genus Anarhichas; species Anarhichas minor. The sequence continues at coordinate 3,506,397 of NW_027466487.1, read as the reverse complement.
AATATATCTATTGTATATACATATATCCTTCTGCATTTGCGCTGTCAAGTCCACGTTATCTTATGTGCACATGTGTGGAGTCAGGGAGACACGGTGGCTTGTTCTGACAGAGGTTCAGGGTCCTTATGTGTGTGACTCTCTTTACATCAGTTAAAATATATCATAGACAGAAATACAATTTTAATGATATGAACAAGTGAATAATATCTTGATATGATTTAACATTTAACTTTAGAGGTGGAATAGAAGCTTAGTATTATTTTTTATCATGAGATAAAGCTGCTAATCAGTACAACTGGCTTGACTCCTTTATAATAAGTATTATTGTGAGTATTGATAGCTTGTCTACACCCTTCTGGGTATACTGGCAGACAAAGCAGACATCTCCATTATTAGCCAGTCTGCAGTTATGTGCTTGGGCGGAACAGTTGACAGTCGCAGACAGTATTCAACCAAATGGGTGACAGAAGTCGTTCAATGTTGAATGAGATGCTGCAGCAACAGTAGATCAGTAATTAACAGTAAGAGTTGTATTGTGGGCTTTGGACCGTTGATGGATGGCGATACCACTCATGACAGTTACACAAAGGATCAAACAGATTGTGAACAGTAAGGATCCCATGTGGGTGAAGGTGCACTTATCATGTACAACTGTTGACTTCAGAGGAACATAAACGGCTTGAACATCAGTACATCATGCCAATGTAAAGCTTGCTTATTAACACCCTGGTGTTACTGACAGAGCAGAAGTTGACAAGAAAATGTTCATATTCATCTGTGCTCCTCTTGAAGTCAAGACATGTACATACATGCATGATTTTGAGATAAACAGGACCAGTTTGGAAGCCAATTGGTCCAACATGCAACCTGCGAGCCGGAGACACCAGCTGTTAAACTTTTGTAATGAAAAATATTTAGCATTTTCATAGATTCTGCATTTTTCAATGATGTAACGAAGATTAAAGCTTTTTAGGGAAAAACCATATCAGGCACAAATTGTTATTATTAAACAAAGTATTTTTATATTTCTTGAACATGTCGTGATGCTTGTGGTTTCCATGTTCTGAACCTTTGTGTGCCACAGGCAGGAAGACAACACACATAAAACACTCCCTAAAGGAATTGAACCCAATGGCATCTTGGTATTGAGCAATCTCCGAATTAAGTCATTGCATCAGATGAAACATTTTGAGCACATGCCCCCCAGGTGTTACTGGTTTTGGACTTTTTGTATTCCAAATCTGTCTGGTTTTTAAATTATGACCCTGAAGCTGTGGTCACGCAAGTCATCTTGCATTAAAAAATCCTGCTGATCAGATACAGCACTCACTTGTTATGTAAGGTTATTAGAAAAAACAAATTGTCACTACTGTTAAGTTTACAACTTAACTACCAGCGGTGAATTCAAGTTTGTGTGGGTGTGATTTGTAAGATAGTTTGGGGAAATATGTGAACAGTGGGCGTATGAGTCACCTTAGTGTAGGCAGTTGTTTAAAGGCCATTTTCTAGATGTCAGAAACAGGAACATGTATTAGTGTACATGTGTGTGTCGCGTGTGTGATGTTGAGTTCAAGAATCACAGAATTCCCCCTCTTAAGAGTGTTTAGATGGAGATACCAGACAACAAACAGGCAGAATCTCCTCGTGGCTGAGATTCACTTGAAAAGACACAGTGACCAGTGCAGCGGCGGAGGATTACCCAAATATTTGCGTGCAGACTATGAATAAACGTAATAGAAAACATGCTGCAGAGGGCCGGCAATGATACCGTGGATGCTGTTTTTAAAGTGTGGAAATTTTGGCTGAATGCAAAAGTTTGTATATGCATTTGAGTGTTTATATTAGTGTGAGAAACAGTTGCTCTTTCGTTAATCACATCTGGGCCCTGCTTTGGGGAGACACTTGTCCCCTGGCTGAATGCCCCACACACCTTCATCAGTTCCACCTCCGCTCATTCCACTCCCACAACTTCAGCCCAGGTATCTGCCTGACAGCTCATAATTGCAGTTCAGGCTAACTTTTATAAAGGAGTGATGACATTTTGGTAGCTGAGTCAGTGTCTTCGTCGCCCTTCAGATATTCAACACTTGAGCAGAATGTGTGTGTGTGTGTGTGTGTGTGTGTGTGTATTCTGTGATTTTTAATCTGCGTACAGGGTCTAAATATGTGCTCGGTGTTTGACGCTTTGCCGTGGCTCAGAGTAATATCACTCTGGGTCACACACTGACCACATGGGCATGTGCACGGGTAGACAGGCGCACACACACACAGACACACACACACACACGCACACGCACACACACTTACAGATAAACAAGTGGTTGCATTTCTGCATGAGTCACGGTCGTGGGCAGAGGTGGAAAGTTTCCTTGTTTGGGCTATTCTCCCCTGCTGACACTTTTGATACTTTCTTGAAGTATCTGATGAGCATCTAATGCTGTCATCTTGTAGTGGACAGTGGTTTCAGCTCATACCTGCTGAGAATACAGACATCCTGACTACTTTCCCTCCCTTTCTTTTTGCTCATTAACAGAAACACACATCGTACACTGTATAAAATATATAATATCAAACTATTTTTGTGAATATATTCTTGCTGACATCACGTAATATGTCCTCGTTCTACTCTGCTACAATACTTTAAAATGGCAGCATTTATGTTTCATATGTAATCTGTCATTACAGGTGAATATTTAATACTGATATAAACTACTTTTACTGCTTATAACATACTTGTTTTGCAGGATTTTCACAACAGAAATGTGTTAGTGGACACAGTTTAAATTTGTATGCATTTTGCAGAGAGCTGCAACAATTTAATTAGTTGATCGAAAGAAAATTATTTGGCACCTAGTTAAGTAATTGATCTACGGTTTCAGTCATCTTTTAGGCAAATTAAATAATTGCTGGTTCAAGCTTCCCAAACATGAGGATTAGCTAAGTTCAATATTTTTTGTCTTTGGGCTGTTGGTTGCAGTCCTGGTTTTAATTTTTGATGGGGGGGGAAATGAAATATGCATTGATCCTTCAGCTGCTCCAGTTTCGCTGCTCGGCGGCCATCGGATCAGATTGTGGTTGGACTGGGCCGCCTCCAGATATGAAAGTGTGTAACCACGTGAACAGCGTGTTTGTGAAAGAAAAGAGAGTGAAACTTCTCTGAGTGAAACTTGATTAAAGGAAGGTTAAAAAAAACTACTTTTCAGTATTATACCACGTTTTTGCTCAAGAGATTACATCATCACAGTATATGTTGATGTTTGCATATCACTTGTCAGCTGACTTTTCGTCACTGACTAATCTAACAATCTATGTTTCTAATACATAGACTTCTATTGAGATATTTATTCATTTATTTTTCAGCTATACATCCAAGGGTTAATAAATACTATCAATGCTTCAAGCCAAGCTTCAATTCACTCTCTTCCTCACAGTATATGAATGAAATGCTTGGAAAAAGTTTAGGCATTTTAAACTTCAGGTATGTGCAGCTGACTTAAAAAAGGGAACAGCAAATATTATGTAGGGAGGAACCTGTCTGATCATGTCTGTGCCTGTGGCTGTCTACAGTTGTATGTGTGCGTGGGCGTTTGCATGATCGTGTAGTACTAAAGCATTGTAAGTTTGTTTATGAGTTGACTCATGAAGTGTCATCTTTTCATTTTCAAACCCATTAACCGTTGGTATTTTTATGGTGTGGGTGGATGGGATTAAAATGAATATCACAATCTAGTGTCACAGTTTTACCCTTTAACCTTTTTGATAGTTTAAGGACGGTTGACCTTTGGGATCCACAGGTACCAACTGATAAATTCAACAATGATGAGATGAACAACAACGATCAGATGACCTCAATGTTTTAATCTTTAATGTGTTTTCACACCTGTAGATCAGACCCTGACTACGATGTTCCAGTGAAATCTCTTTTTCACTAAATGAGGCTGCAGTGCATGTAAAAAGAAAATCAATCATTTTATGAAGAGTTGACAATCGTTGACATTCCCTCCTATTCGCCACAAAATGTTCTTAAGGTGTAACAACTAATGATACAGTGTATGGTGTGAATTAAATACACCTTAGCAGGTTGGACACGTTCAGTTCATTCAGGGTGAGCTTGAGTAACCTCATGCAGTCATCTTCAACGATGTCCTCTTGTAAGTTTTAAGTGGCAATCTTGAAGATTTTTATTTAAATAATTGTCTGTTGAGTCACTATCTATCACTGCAGGAGGTAACACATTGGTGATTGAGCCTATGGCCCGGGAAAGTATTGCAGTATTTATATATTTGCAATATTACAAACTGGGCTGTCCATGGTATACACGCAAAAAATAATGAACTCTGAAGAACAGGACTCTAGACTGCTAAACTCTGAGCACAATTTGACTGTTTTCCTTCAAATAGAAATTCTAAATCAACCCGGACTGAAATCTTAAGGACTACCACTTTATCAATGTTTAATTATTTGTTCTTTCTTGTTGGTTATCGTGTTTGTCTTCTTCCTTCACTGTCTTTTTTTTTTAAGTCACTAAAAGTCATTATGCTACAACGTAATATCAGCGGCGGTTCGTTTGTGAATAACATCTTATTGCACAAGCGGATTAATTTTGTTATTTAAGTTGGCTTCACTGTAGCTTTGACCTTTTCTTTCAAAAAGTTCACCCCTTATGATTCACTGCATCTCAAATCTGACATTTCAATTTCATCTCCTTCTCACGATCGAAACCCGATGCTCAACAATTACCTGGCTACGGGAATCAAACGTATGGCACATCATGGCAGATCATGGCTACTACGTGGGCACTAATAAACCTGAAAACCACCCACGGGTGCCATCGGGATTCCAAGAAGCCACCAGTGAGAGACACTCCCAGAAATTGACATGAGAAAGATTTCCTCTGCTGAGATTGGAGAATGAGGACTTCTCCCCTGATGTTCAGCCAACTGCATACCTGAAGAGCTAGTATTTACGCATGCCGCTCCCCATGACTGGAGGTGCTGACTTGTGTGGGCGTGAGTGCCCAAAACTCTTTACTTCATTTGTTGTTGATGTAAGACGTTCAGAGGGAGTTCCAGCATCTGATTGTGTAACTTTCAGGAATAGTGGTACACCCAAACGCCCACCTGCTTGTGTCATGACAGTCTAAGAGAAATTATATTGGGGAAAAAAAACATCATTGCATCATTTGAACACGTGTGTTCCCAGTGTTCTCCCCCACACACATACTGAAAAGACCACATACTAGAGCTCCAACCGGGCTGGTGGTTTTTGAGGCTCAAGGTTCTGCCAAGTCTGTGACCACCAAGGTGCTGCTTTTTCTGTGATACATAGCCGACGTAATGCCCACTGCAATCTGCCTGCACTGATATCCAGATAGGGTGTGATTGCAATCCGAGGATCCACAGCTTAAAGTTACTTGGAATTGTGCATGCAACCATGATTAGAACCCTGTTTATATATATTTGGTGGATAAAACCTTCTGTTATAGTTTTAATACATTAGAAATGATTTAAAAGGGAAATTGACAGAAGTGCTCAGCTATGGGATGTCTATAGGACCAGCTGCTCTTTATATAGTAAATAAACGGTCCAAATCAAAGCAGCAGAGGCCGAGGTACGCTGACTGTTTCTAGTTGGGCTAAGCTCCAAAAAGGCAAATCCTAAAATTCCCATAATGCAACTCAGTAGAGTGATTATCTGACAGCATCATCGGGTTTATTTTTCAAAAGTTGATCGTGTCTTTAAGAGCCACAGATGTTACACTGCTGTACTGGTGTGTTGATGTGAATTATCCGTGATTGTGACAGTTGGAGTGACACCAGCTTTAACTCTGTTACTGGGACGATGGACACAGCACCCCTCTCTTCCCTCTCTGTTGAATAATCTGCTTACTCACCGGATGTGATTCACCTAACTAACTCTGTTAGAGAGAGCGTTCTGTTGTCTAAATGTTTGCTCAGTAATGTTGTGTAATGTTTGGAAAGTTGTGTGCTTGTCAGATAAATAACTTCATTTGAGCCTCAGTCTGGCTGGCTGCTGTGCTGCTTTGAAATCCTCAACCAATAAGTGGTTGAGGGGTCATTAGAAAAGACTGACGGCATTGTTTTAGATTATACCGTGACTGCAGAGAATGCACAGTTTCAGTCGGTCAGTGTGCTTGGCTCTAGTGTAGTGGCCTTTATAACCATAATCATCTACGACTTCTCCTACACGTTGTTGAGGAACATTTATTCCAAGATTGACATGTTGACCCAGACAAAACCATACTGTGATTTTAATACACACGTTTTAAACTGCTGTAAAGTAGCTGCATTGTTAGATGGATAATTAAATTCAACCTATGCAGTCATAAAGACAAAATAAAGTACTCAATCAAAGTAATCAAAGGTGTGTTTGTTTTCTAGAAGACTCCACAGGGTACACCCTGATAGGCATTATGTGTATACTTGAGGCCTGAATAACGTATTAATACATATTGCTCCTGAACTTAACTGAAATCTTTTTTTCTGTTTAAAACCTTTATTTTTTACGAGAGTGTAATTCTTCCTTCCTGCTTTTCGCTAGTGAATCTCTATTTGTCTGGTCATGTTACTGCCACCCTTCATTCAATATGCCAGTCTGGAACAGCGTCCAAACACATTTTCAAGCATGTCTGTTTGATTCACTCTCTCTACTGTCGTTCAAACCGTCCTCTTCTGTTTCTCGGTGGGTTGTCTTTGTCTTCTATTGCTTGCACGCAGCTACACATGTTAGTTGTTCTTGGTCGTCGTCGGGAACGTGTCTCGAGTCACAAACGTCTCCATGTGCGTGCTTCTGAAAACAGGAACATTCTTATCAAAATATTACATATCACATGGTTGATTAACTTTTTATACATAAATATTTTGTCTCTCAGACAGTTGCCAGACAAGACTCGGGTCAACGGCAGGTCTTGACTTCAGACTGATCCACTTAGCCAATGCAAACAGCCCCCTCCTCCTCCCCCGCAACGCCTTCACCATCACGGTCTCTGTTCCACTCTCCTCTCCCCTTACTCTTTGTTCCTCTCTTGATGACTCTGAGCACGCCCTCCTCTCTCTGCTGTCCTCTCTTTAAACTCACCACTCAGTCCTTCTTTCTGCTCTGTCTTTCCTCTTCCCCTCTCCTCTTTCCCTCCTTGTGTTCCTTCGCTCCATGAGAGGGAACTTCCACTGCAGCTTCTATCCAGGAACAGGCTTCCACTGTGGAAACACAGCTACATAACCCTGCTCCGGTTCACTTTCCACACCGAGCAGGGGAGGGGGAGCTGGGCTTTATGTACACACACACACACACACACACACACACACACACACACACATTAATTTTTTTATTTGTATTACTCACACCATGCTAATTAACGCCTTTAATCTTTTGGTTGCATAATTTCCTTTTTCTTGATACCGTACAAGTAATTTCAAAAAGCATCTGGCAGCACATGATTTTACAGACATAAGAGAAAGATCACTTTTTATCTCACCGTCCATCATTTGCAGCACTCCTATTCAAATCATACTCTAACATCCAGCGAACATTTGAAACGACTGCAATATGCAAAGCAGAGGTCTATATCTGACTGTGTGCATGTTGTTTTTGATCTTCTCCTAAAAGACACCTGCTGTAATTGGATACTTATCAACATTAATGGATTGACAAGACACATATGTAGCAGCATCACACACACACACACACACACACACACACACACACACGCACACACACACACACACACACACACACACATACACACACAGGAAGAGTCGTCGTATTCAAAGCAGACAGGAATAGAATACATGGTAACTAGTGGCGTAAGCAGTATCCATTAACTCAACAATGACCATGACCAATAGCTATCTTTGTGTCTGTCTGAGTGTGTGTGTGTGTGTGTGTGTGTATATGTGTACAGGCATATGTGGCTGTCAAAGATGCCTTTCCATAGTCATGATATTCCTTTTCCCCATGAACATTATCTGGTCTTTATATAAGGTATGCCTGGGACTTATATAATTCTTGGCGCTTTAAGTTTTTGTGTGTGTATCTGGAAAGCTTGTGGAACTGCATTTGTGCGATTGTATGTGAGTGTGTGTGTGTCCGTGACGCCTTGGAAGCTCTCCTGGCCACGGCTGTGGAAATGCTCCACTGCCCCACTCTGCTCAGTGGGGACAGTGGTGGAGAGGCTGACGGATGAATGGGGAATGGGGGCTCTGATGGTTGGATGAAGAAGAGGAACTGTTACACTGTGGCACTGCCAGAAAAACAGTGGCTAAATGAGAGGGGAAAAGTTGTGCTTACTTCAATCTTTTGTAAACCAGAGCCCCTCTGTTTTCACTTGGCTGCAGGGTTTAACTTGATGTGATAGGCTTATGTCATGTCAGTTTACGTTGTTTCTTGTTTTGTGACTGTTGAAGCATGCGCACAGTGCCACATGGCGTTAGTCAAAACAAGCAAATCAAACTTCAAATGTTCTTTTTAAATAGATACTGTCAATTATGAGTTTTATTGGCCGGCCCACCACTTTGGTCCAGACTGAAATATTTCAACAGCTATTTGATGAATTGCCATGATGTTTGGTACAGATTTCCATGGTGCCCACAGGATGAATCCTAATGGCTTTGGTGATCCTCTGACTTTTCATCTACAGCCACCCATCAGATCAAAATTTCAATCTGTCCAGTACTTTTGTACATGACTGCAAAATGAATGACATTCCCTCAGCTGTACTTTGTGTTTAGTGCTAATTAGCACTAAAGACGGTGAAGATGGTAAAGATAGCTAAGAAACATGTTAGCGTTGTCATTGTGAGCATGTTAGCACGCTGTTGTTAGCATTAATTAAGCTCAAAGCACTGCTATACAGCCTCACAGAGCCGCTAGCATGCCATAGAGTCTTTGCGTTGGTAATATATGAGTTTTTGTTTTAGGTTGATGGTGGCTGCTTTGTGTACACTAGAGGACAGTTTGTTCTATTAAAATAAATAGATGATGTATTCTTTTATAATGGTCTCAAAATGGATCCCATCAACACATCTTACCTTTGTGAAGCTTAGATTGTTACAGTTTAAAAACAATGTGTCTACCCTCTTTATACAGCCTTATGCCTTATAGTTGATACATGTATTTTTCTATAATTGTCAGTGTGTTTACATTATCTACTGTACAATATTAGCTTAAAGTCTTGTGGCAAGTCATATGACAGCAGCGCCTCACTTGCATGCAAATAAAATGTTTAGTGGGCTAATTTCAATTCTCTCTCTCCTCTTTTGTTTGATGAAGCATGACTTTGAAAGTCGCAAATTCTTATATTTCAGCGTAGTGTATGTCTTTGTGTTCAGACATAACCTTTTCTTCCGTATCAGAGGGACTGTCCTTACTTTGCAAATGGGAAGTCCCATTTTGAGTTGTGTCCTGTTAGGGATTTGCATGTTGGGTGCAGGCTGTAATAGTAAGTGCTAGTTCACTGCAACAACCTGCTTATCTGCTACACTTCATGACACTCCTAAACATTAGGAGCTGTCAGAGAGACGTGCTGTGCCACTCTTAAGTTTTTTCTTGTGTTTCCCATTGTACATTAGACAGGAATTCATCCTGAGAGGCAGCATGTGTGTGTGTGTTTGTATATGAGTGTGTGTCTTACTTGTAGTGGAAACTCTTTGGGAATCTGTGCCATGGAATTTCTGGGCAGGATTCCCTCTTTTCCCCAGCGGACCGGACCATTCACACACGACTATCTGTACGCAACATGAACACGTAGCACAGCATGGAAACACATTGTCCATTTGTGTGGACTTAACCTCATTGCACAGTTCATGAGATCTGTGCTTTTGGCTACTCAGTACAAAATGTTATTTACATGAGGATGTGTTATCAAATCGCTAAAACATAAACTGCCTCTGTCTGTCCGTCAAGTCTGCTTTTCCTTTTCGATCTGACTTGTGACTTCTTTGCTCTCACTTACTCTGACTTATCTTTTCTTCTTCTCCATTCACTGGAACGCAACTTAAGGTTGACCTAGTGACTCATCTCTCCCACGCTGACCACACCGGTGCTGTCTATCATATACAGACGCAGTGCTGACCTAGACTCGCATGCAGCACATGCACGCCAACACACACTGTTGCGTCACTCTCCTGTGGTGTGGCCTGTAACTACTACACAGCTGTCCCTGCTTAGCTGTCATGTCAGCCATGATGTCAGAGCTTTGTTGTGTGTGATTGACTGACGTCTAAGTGCGTGCTGTGTATGTGGGAGATCCCATGTGGGCAACTGTCGCTCTCTGTGCCACAGAGACTTGTGGTTGAAAAGGCCAACTGCTCTGCAACCTCTTATACCCCACAGTAGGACACTTGCGTCTTTCTTGTCACCGCAGTGTAAAAATGTGAGACATGGGGGCGAGTTACACTGCTTCAGATACACTAATGGCCCAGAACTCATGTAGTCATGTGTGTGATAAAATGAACATATTACACTTTAAAGTTGAACCCAGTGCTGTCTGTAGCTTCAGAGATGAAGGCTTTAAAAAACGTGCATGCAGACTGAAAGTCAATCATGGTGGTCTGGCAGAAGTAAAAATGAAACACCAAATTATGGTTTACATTTCGTGCTACCTTGTCATTTGCAAGTGTCTTCATCATTTCAAGAGTTAATTATAAAAATAAATGTTATTTCTGTCTTGGGCGTCATAAGTATTACAGAAATGTCCATAATTGTCAATCACAGCAAAGGACAATTGTGTGTACACAACTTTGAAAAGCATGATCAAGGTCGAGGTTGAACCAGGAAATTGATCTGTAAATTGTACTAGACGTTAACAACAGACAGTTTTATCTCTAGCCTTCTTTTTCTCTTCCAAAAAAGGCTTAGTCAGGAGTTTGTTTGAATCCTGTCAGATTGTCTGACTGTTTTTTAGGGATGTTGCAACATTACCAGATCTCATCAACCAACTTGAGTTGGTGAGTTTTTTATTTTAATAAATACAAAAATAAGACACAATTTGTAATAAATGTAGAATTCTGCTTGGTATCAGGTTAATAATACATCCAAGTAGAGGTTTTTGGACGTGATCCAACATGGACCAAAGCAAAAACAAAATGAACCCAACATGCATAAATCTGTTTAAAATGAATGAGACCCGATCTGAAAGGGACCTAAAGAAAGTCTGGCTTGATCCGAATAGCTCTGAGGATAATTAGATCCGATCCAAATGGTGTTGGACCCGAACAAACCCAACTAGGAAAGGAACACCAATACTGGCAGCAGAAGGACCTGAAAAAATAGCAAAGTGATAGCGAGTCCATTTGGATCCACTAAATATATTGACACACAGACCCAAGACCTGTGGTAATATGATGGGACCGTGCTTGACTTCCTGGTCGTGGGTCAGATCTCCATTACTAGGAACCAAGTGGACCAGTTAAAACCTCCAATCCATATCCGAAGGTGTATATTAAAGGCAGTTTTGATCTGGCTTTAAACATGATCAGTAGTAGATAGAATGGCAGCAGGAGCTAGTTTCACAAAAAGCTTGTTTTGTGGGTCAGGAAGAACTGCATTTGTGTGAAACATAAAAAATAGACCAAAGTGTGTCATTCACTTAAGAAATATTCAATTGCACTGGATTAAAATTGTGCTTCTGTTTGTCCAGTCATGGTCACCATGGTGAAGTCCGACTAAAAATCGTCATGACAACTCAAAGCCATCAACAGCCATGTTGTAAGCCAAAACACGTAACTGTCTCCTACGCATCAACACCATTCACACATGCACTCATGCAAACGCTTGCACACACAACAAAGACGCCCACACGCATGACGACGTATACGCCAGATTCAAGAGTTTCAAAATAGAGCGACTTGTTGATGAGATAAAATTAGCGTGTCGTGTACCCTGCTCAGACTGATGTAAGACATGAGAGGTTGACAAACGGCAAAATATAAACCCAAAACTGAAAGATAGTGATTCTGAATTATTTTCAAATGTATAACGTTAAGTATTGATGTCATCGTGTGTGCCTTTGAGAGAGAAGCACTGGCAGCATGTGCCGGAAGGTGATTCCACCCTTGGGGCTCTCACCACCAACTCACCCCAGTCACCTCTAAACACACACACACACACACACACACACACACACACACACACACACACACACACATACATTCACACATACATTCACACACTCTGCCCCCGGCGCGTACACTGAGATAGAAGCCCCCCCATCCATTCCTGTATCTGACCCATTTTCCTGTGTACACTGTAGACGCTGGTGAGCAGCCCTGCTACCCACCCCTCCTTGTTTCCACTGAGGTGGAAAACACTACTGGAGTGGGCAAAAGAGGAGAGTGGGAGGACAGGGGTAGTGGAAGATGAACTTAAGGGGGGAGGGAAGTATCAGGGTGAGTGAGTGCATCCATTAACCCCCCCAGAGGTAACCCGCAGGGGTGCGAGGGGCTTGGCCCTTGTACTTGTGGTAAGTGTGTGAGCGTGTTTTTATGTGTTTGTTGTGGAAGGTTTGAGTTGATTCTGAAAAATGCAATTCTGCATCGAAAACATCCTCCATCTCCCGTTCTTTCGCCCATGCTATGATGTCCTGCACCCAGAACATCAGAAACCATTTCGATTTTTCTCATCCTCTTTACTTCTACTGGTTTAGTTGCATTTTAATGTTGTAGTCTGTTAGAGGCTCTTCCATGTCTTAATGTTGCATCCTCATTACGTTGAGGGAACTGCAGGAGCCAGGCCGTTTGCTGTATGTATGTCATCCCCCTGCTCTCTTTCCCCACTTTCTCCACTATCACTATCATGCATAAAATGCCCCAAAACTAATCTTAAAAAAACAGAGGTTGAGATTTCCCGACTGTTACTTCCTGGTACCTGTACGGGTCGAGCTCCGAAAACGCTGGATCCTTAACTTTGGTTCATGCAACTCTAGTGTCTCTTTGTTAGATGCTTCACGCCTGACAAATGCCTACTTCTATAAAACGCCACATCCCCATTTTGTATTGCATGTTTCCTGTTCAAAGCTGAGATACTTGGGTGATGTTATTTAAGTTATTTTTCTAGACTTGTCAAAGCCACAGAAGACATTACACAGCTGTATGCACAGGCTGAATACTACTCCCCATGTTGTGTACATTTAGACTTTGATATGATCAATGGAGAGCACTTTGAACACAATGTCTTTACACAGACCTCCAGCCATTGGTTTCCACTCATTTCATTACACTATAAAAATCTTCTTGAAGAGACTTGAAAGCTGTTGAGACATGTGATCCATCATGACGAACACTGAGTTGTCTTTATTGTTTTGTCATCCTCATGTGGTTATGTAACTCCAAAACAGAACCATTTGGAAAACTCCTTGTTCGTTGATGCATTCAAGCCCTTAGGGGGAACTTCAACTTCCGACATGAGGTGCCAACAACGACCATTGTAATGCAAAAAACTGCACTATCACACTTATATCATATTTTAAATGACGTCCATGTCTCCTTATTGTTTCCTGATTCCGCTGGGTTTGCTATTTCCTGAAAACATTCATATGTAACTGTTGCATACAATGCTTTTCAGCAGCTAGATGTCAAATCAAGGATGTCACAGCTTCCTTGAATGCAGTACGTGGAGTTTTTAAAGCAGTGCGTGCTTGTAACTTCCCTATAAGCCCCAGTGTTTTCTTTGAAAAAGACACAATGAATTGCAATAGATTACCTGTGGATCTTCTATCTAAGAATAAATGAAAATCAGGAAACCAATTTGAAAAAGGATTATATGCCCACCCTATTCAACAACATAAAGACTATGTGTTTTGTAGATGAAGGCCAAAGACATGGTGTGGTCCTTGAGTGGTAGCAGTAGTAGTTTGTGATTATTTAATGTATTGCTTTAGAATAACAAGGCAGCATCCAGTGTTTTTTTTCCTACAGAAAATGTTAACTGTATTGATCTTCCAAAACCAGCAATAGGTGGGCCTGGTTTAAACTGTAAGACTGGAATTGTTTTCTCTGAACCCTCTGGTCACATAGAGAGCGGGTTTGTGGTCCAGTGATCAAGGTAGTGACAACGTCGCCCACTCGAGTCTCACTTGCTGGTTTCATCCTGTTACCTTGTGATGTAAATGGAAGTGAAAACGCCCACTCTGTCTTCAGTGCCGTGACACTCATGTGACATCAGTATTGCAATGACACAGCTTTATTAATAATCACCTGATAGTGGCGGGTCATTTCTGCTGATTGGTTGGTTAGGTGGTACTGATTTCATACTTGTGTCTGCGTACATATGAAAGAAACCTGGATGTTCTGTTGGCTGCAGATCTGCATATTGTTAGGGTATCATTACCTGCCAGTGATGGTTGCTTTTTTTTGGTATTTAAAACTTTGCTGAAAAAATGCTACACACATTGCATCAGATCCAACATCGTGCACTTTCACTGGTTTCTCTTCAATGTGTGTGTGTGTGTGTCTGTGTTTTGTGTATGTGCTAATCTAGAGGTTAGATGGACACTTCCGCTCTATTCTAAAAATGTACCTTCCATTACAGCCTGCATCACTTCCTCTTTCTGACTCGCCATGCATGCACTCACACACATGCATGTAACTCAATGACGTTTACCAATTTCCTTATCTGGTATTGCGCGGTAACCATGATGTGTGTGTTTGATTGTGCGTGTGTTTGCGAGTGGAAAGTGGTTTGGTGTAATGGCACAATGTGTGGGCTGGGAAACAGCTGGTGGCTCCAAATAACGCGTGGATGCTTAGAGTCCTGTGTTACAAAGGGTTACTCTATATACAGGATGTACATCATCTACGATTGTGCATATACATATATATATATATGTATATATACACACATACATATATAGTGTGTATGTGTATATGTGTGTGTGAGTGTGTATATGTGTTATTGTGTGTGTGACTGACTTTGTGAGAAAGATTGAGAGTTGGAAAGTGGTGTCTCACCACGTGACGTAGGTTTCTGGTGTTTTCCAAACCAAAGAAGTGGAACCAGCAGTGACGAGGATGTGATGTCATCATCAGGCTTTCTTTCTCGCTCTAGCTGCGGCCCCACGTCTCACGCTTACTCTTTTGTTGCTTACTTTTTGTCTGTGTCTATATTTCCGTCTCTCTTTGTGTCTGTCTCCGTGCAGAATCTGTCTCTCTGTGCACTTTTCTGTCTGTTTCTCTCTCTGTCTTTATCTCTTGCTTTTCCTCTCATTGCACGGTAGGGGAGTAGGCGTTCGCTGGCTGTTTTTTTATTTTTATGAATGGGATGTGTTGTTTACTCTCTGATAGAGCTATTTCTGTCAGCGCTGATGATGAACACATACAGTGTAACTTCCTCCTCTATCGCCCAGCTTCCTCTCATTGGCTAAGGCTGTGCGTCTTTGAGGTAGCTGTGGGAGTACTTGTGTGTATGTGTGTGCACTCATGTGGGCCAAAGTGTTGAGGGGTCTCAGCAGACCTTTTTTCAGAGATAATTGATAAAAACATCCTGTTTCCAAGGGTGAGATAAACAGTTGTTTTTTTCCAAATGATGTCACACAGCCAGAAACCAGTTAACCAGAAAGAACAAATCTATATTTCAAAATATGACTGTGGCAGCTTTACATTTATCAAGTAACTTTCAACTCTCTTGATGGTTACTCCACTCAACCATGAAACAAAGGCTGAAGCATTGAGTATTATTATTTTAGATTTTATGCTTTTTTTGTTGCATATTTAAGGTTGGTTGTTTTCAAATGTTCCCTTTTTTTTCTGACACACTTTTTTAAAGGAAAATCGGTTTGAATTTATTTTATTTTTCCAACTAGGGCTAAACAATGAATTTAAATTTGATCAAAATTGCAATAAACAACTTGCAGGGTATTTGTCTAAGGTCAAATGTGTGCTGCAGAGATGTCCTGGCCTACAAATCATATTCTACAACCTTAACAAAACACACTTTGTTTGGTAGAGACACCTGCACAAATCACAACATAATCATTTAAATATTTAAAAAAATAAATGTATCATTCCCTCTAATATCGCAAATCATATCGCAAATGCATTATCATTCAAAATAATCGCAATTTCCAAACATTTTATTCCTATTTCCAACTGAGGATATATATGTTTACATGTTTCCAGAAGCTAGAGCAATAAGACGGTGATTCCTTCATTTTACAGTAAACAACAATTGTATTGTTATTGTTATTATTATTATCATATTTTAATTGTAATATTATTTCCAAATGGATTTCATTTATTTGACTTTCACCCATTTTCACAATATATATATTAATTCTGAGATTTGTTTAACATAACAGCCCTGTTCATATTCATATTCACATATATTCATAACAGTCTGAAATAAATTAATTCATAGCTTTCCTCTTCTAAGTACACTTTTGTCCTTTAGTTTATCACTCAACTTTATGCCACTATTGGAATGTTAAAATATCAACCCTGCGATTTGCACGTAACTTATTAGTTTGCTTATTCTGCATACTGAAGGGGTTTTGTTAATCCTAACAGGATATTGTATTTTGCGTACATGCTTGTGTGTACTGACACGCTGGAAGGTATTTGCGGCCACATAGTCTAAATGGATCCACCACGCTTTGGATAATAGCATGGGAAGCCTGAGGTTGTATTTCTTGGATGAGAATATCAGACGACAGGTGCAGTCCTGTACCTAATTACTCATGTACTGTAAAACGTGCTTGTGTGTGGGTGTTTGTGGCAGTGGTTTGTGTGGGAGGATGTGTTTGATTGATGTGTGAATGAGTGAAGCTTGAAGGGGAAGGGGCTTGAAATGACAGAGGGCGTGTCACAGGGCGTGGGGCTCACGGTTACGTTCACTCGATCCTTTTGTCATGTGACTTTGATGAAATGCAACGTGCGGAAAGTGTTTGAATTCCCTGTAGTGTTATGTTGCTTCTTGGGCAGTTGAGATGAAGAGCTGAATGTTTAATTAGTATGCCATAAAAGATCTGTGGTAACAAGCCGCATAGTGCTTAAAAACACAAACACACACGAGCACACACACGCTCACACAATATAGCTCTCTATAATCTAACTGGTATTCTCTACTTCACACTATTGACTATTGATTCCCTCACAGTGGGTTCTGTTGTGACCATACAATCCTCTGTGTTTATTTGGTTTGTGTGTCCTGTAGAGATGTAGAGAGAAGTGCATTACTATGTCATAGTGTACATCATAGTTTAACTGCATGTTTAAGTGTGCTTTAAGATATAATTTTATACCCAACTGACAACATTTTTTTTATTAAAGAATGAAATTTCTTTTATTCTAAACTCTTTCTATTGAAAAAAATAGTTCCCATGAAAACTGTTAATAATATGAATATTTGTATTCATTGTGTATTTTTGCTAAACTTTCCAAGAGTCTAGAAGAGGCATTTTTTTTGGTGTGCATGATGTCATCCCAATGTAAAGTCTGGTTATAGTTGTATTAAGAGAGCTGAGTGCCGCCCCTTTGCCTTGCTGCTAATGTGTCTCAGTGGCCATTCGTGGTATTGCAATGGAAAAAGCATTTCCCCAATAAATAACCAATATAAAAGAGACGTCTGTAGAACTGTTGACAAGACACCTCAAACAAAGTCAGTTATTACTCCTCTCTGTATAATGATTTTAAAATTAATAAAAAATAGGGAAAAGTGATTTTTATTCTCTGAGGGCCTTGTGGGAGAAACTAATGTGCAGTGAGATTGCACAATTCAAAAAAACAAACCAAGAAGTGGAAAAACTTTTTTGGCGTATGCACTGGGTAAACAATTTTCATTCAAATGAATGGCCGTCATCCCAAAGTCCTGTATCCAGTTCTTATAATACATCCGTCTTACATTTTGAGAAACCAGACAGACGCTTAATATTGTGTTTCAGATATCATTACTGTTAATTAGTTATGCATGATTAAATACATGTCATTGTGTTTGATGAAAACAATGTGCAAAGTAGTTTTATGATTTATTTTTTTGCCAGTTCTCTTGCTCTGTCTCCAATGTTTCTTTTGCCAAAATTCAGTATTGACATCTTCGCCTGCCTGCTGTGTGTGTGTGTGTGTGTGTGTGTGTGTGTGTTGAACTGCTCTGAGGACGTCCAGTGAGAGTGTTTCTCCTCCAATGCTCTTTCCGGTTGAGGAACAGTAGTTTTTCTGTCGATGGGACTTATGGATTGGCACATTCAGCATCCCTGCCTCTCTCGCCCACACATGCAAACACAGCGCAAACTAGATTCAGACTTTGTTGCAATGCTCAGGTGACAGAAGGGGAACTTTTGAGTTTGAGCATTATTGCGTACACAAGTAACACTAAACGAACTGGGCAACAGACCTGTCATTATAAGTTTGTAATTCATTTGGTGTTGGTTTGTACATTTTAAAGAATGAAAGGACAGACACACAGAGAGCTCTTTCAAACACATATAAACCACAATGCCTCATGCACTGAATCAGAAGAACATGCTGTTCCTTCAAGAACATCGCCAATACTGATACCACCAGCAATCATAACAAGAGTGGGTGTGTTTCCATTTTTGGAAATGAGTTTGTGTCATGAGTATCACAGCCATTGCATCCAGTGGCAGGTAGACCTTCAGTTACTAAAGTTGTGGGATCACGTTGTAGTGAATGACTAAATTCTGTCCTCAAAGGCATGAAGCTAAATCCACACATATATTCAGTATCGTAAATGATAAGGGAAGACTATTTTACTAGGATCTCTGAGAATGCACGCTTTAAGGATGGTGAATTTAACGTCATCCCACATTTATTGAAGGATTAAATGGTCTTCTGTTGGTTGGGAAGCTTCTACAATCTCCAGGCTTGGTTTTAGTGACACACATTAAATAAAGGAAGAGGTACAGAATGGATTAATGAAGTTAACCTGTTCACTGTTTAATGGAGTTGGGTCCTATCCCAGCATTCATTGAGTGAGAGGCAGGGTATATCCTGGACGTTTTAGCAATAAATCACAGGGCATGCACATTTCCGCCTACGAGCAATTCAAATTTGCTTCCTGCATGTCTTTGGACTGTGAGAGAGCACTCAGAGAACCCGGGACCTTCCTGCTATGAGACCAAACTGCTAGCCACTGATCCACCTTGATGCCCAAGAGAATCCATCCCTCCATCCTTTATCCATACCCTCTTGCTGTCCCGGGATCTTCTCCCCATGAGATAACTGCAAAGGTCCTGACCTGTGATCCACCGCCAAAGGAAATGCACTATTGATATTTTTTTTGTTTTTTAATAAAAACATTTTCTCAGTATTTTTGTTCTTTGTGATCCAAAGTAGGACTTCATCGTGGGCACACTTTGTTTCGGTGTTCTTGGGCTGTCCCACACAATAGGATCCATCCCCACACTCGCTAACAACTTGCTCGGTTGGACCCTGCAGGGTAAATGAATCTTTAGCTCTCTGTGTCTTTCCTCTTCTTGCTCAGTGACGTCATGCTTGTGTTGGTGATGGAATCTCCTGTTTGGTGTTGCCGTCATGGGGTCACAACAGTGACCGTACAGATGCCTTTGAGTGTGACGTTACATGCATGTCTTACTCCAGCAGCTTTACTATACACACCGAGGACACGGTAAGCTGGGGAAGCCCTCACACACACACACACACGCACATAGCCACACACACTAATCCATTTAGGATGTTAGTTAATTGCAGCCTGGCCCTGGCCTCTTCGGACAAATGCTGATCCAATTATTAGTGGATGGATAGGCCAGGCTATCCCAGTGTTTCCAACCTCTAAGATGCTTAAGTGGCTCTATGCCACCGCATCAGGAGGACACCTCATACGCACAAAGGATCCCCTTGCTATTTTTGTGAACATACACGCTGCCTGCCCAGTGAGTCAACAAAGATGAGGAAGAAGCCAAGATGCCACTTCCACTGAGTCAGCAGAGTTGCAGAGAGTGAACCGGAAACCCAGAGCTTAGCCAGGGTAAAGAGACTTTCCCCTACGCACGGCTCTGTCTACACAAAACTCCTAATCACATGCCAGGAATAGTCACGGACATATAAACTCTGGAAATTATTAACAGGAACACAGAACAATCAACGGATGGAAGACCTTGGGATGCTGCTTTCACCCACCAAACCTGCACTTATTTTCCATGTGCTAGAAAACCATTGATACAATTTGTGGGGAGTGTTTGTGTTTGTGTGTGTATTTGTGTGTGTGTGTGTTTTCTGAGAGCCTCTTCGTCAAACAATACACCAGAAAGAGGCATACTCCAAACAAGGCCGCAAGTCCATACAGGGGCTCTTCACCAACACTCACTGCGCAGCGAAGCTCTGCAGAGCTGTTATATTCTCTTTTATTCTCTTCTACACACACACACACACACACACACACACACACACACACACACACACACACACACACACACGCACACACACCCTGCTTACAGTTTTAACGGCTGTCGGAGGCAGCATGATTGAGTACAATGGCCTATCCTCTTTTCATGTGATGAACTGGGCTGTGGATGTTGAAGTCACACACTCGTCACATGTGAATATGCCACATAAACAAGCAAACACACGCTGCAGGCAGGAAAAATATGTCACCGTCCACTTTTGGGGAAAGAAAGCTCATAAAAAGGAGAGGTTAGTTGTGTCTGTGTGTCATGTCAGGTCCTCCCTTATGCTAATGTACCATTCTTCTGTGTCATAGACTGATAATGACTCTCAGCGCAGAGAGCCTCGCTGAAGCACTCAGAGTAAAACCCCGCTATCCACTCAGTGAGCTTCTATGTTTGTACGCTCCTGCTTCTGTCTCTTTGTCTCTGTCCCCGTTTCTGTCTGTCTCTCTTGCAGTCTCTGTCTATCTGTCTGTCTGTTTGTCTGTCTGCCTCTCTGTCTCCACGCTCTCCTCCTCTGTCTGTTTCCCTTTGTCTCTCTTGTCTTTCTTTGTCTCCGCTGCTGTCTCTCCTCCACAAATCATCACATACGGACTTACAAATACATTAAAAACTATTTTACAAATTCACACAATAAACACAACATTTTCCTTTTATTCAATGTCAAACCTTATTACTTTACTTCCTGGATAACAATACATTTAAAGTGTTTTTTTTATGGTGAGCCAGTAAGTAATTTTCTTTTGTTTATTCTGCATATTTAGGTGACCACTACTTTTTCTTTTTCTTTTTATTGCTTTTTTCTTTTAAGCTTTTTCTAGGAATGTATCTGTCTTTATATTTATTATTTAACAATTGTGGAAATCAGATTAAGAAATCAAAAATATTTGTGACAATCTGGTTTCAAAACACCATTTTCAGGACAAACACTCATTGTTTAATCTTTTCTATTTTTTATTTTATTTGTCAATTTCTTAGAAAGGCTCTGGTGCATAATCAGCTGCTAATTTCTGTATTCAATTTCTGTAACTGGAAGGCTTTCAGAGCTCAGCTTGTCACAAGGGGACATTATTTAGTGTAAACTGGTAAACTGTGATGTGCAGCTTCTTCTTGCAGCAGACAGCAAAGCAACTTTGGGCTGCGGTGGGGACATTAATTCCATTAAGTTAACATCCATTTAAACCAGTGCTGCTTTTAAAATATCTGGCCACTTTTTGGTCCTTTTGTAGCCTAATGCACACTGTAGATTATATGTGGTGAAAACTGTGTGTATGTGTGTGTGTTAAGTGTCTCATCCAGTCCCGGACAGCTCTCTGTGTTTACCAGGCGAGCAGCATATGCTAGCAGTCGTCCAGTGTGAGTGAACAGCCTGTCTGACGTGGAAAGTGAGGTGAGGAGAGAAACTGAGGTTTCAGCTTGAGGGGATGTGGGGGAATAGCACATAGCCCTGGGGAGGTTTCACAATGTGCAATGTGTGTGTGCGTCTGTGCGTGCATGTGTATGTGTATGTGTGCGTGTGTGTGCGCCTGCCTGAGGGTAAACTAGGGGATGTTGATGCTGATGTGTTCTGATGGACTCTTACACAGACACAGACCCTGCCTGTGACTCACAGACAAGACACACGTATCCCCTGTGGGACAACCCGAGGAACATACACACACACACACACACACATTTATATGCTTGCCAGGTTAGATATCTGCGGGAGCCACTCATGGATCTTGTTTCAGCAGGAGAGAGGGATTCAAGCAGGGAGGGGAGTGTGAGTGCGTCGGGATGTTGGGCAGCAATTCTTCAGAAACTGAAGCTTTGCTCTTGAAACATCTCATTGTGTTACTGTGATTTCTTCTGCAATGTATTTCTCTGTGAAATTGGATTGGGATTTCTTGGGGTTTCTCGCTCACCTCTGGCTCGCCCACATTGGCATAAATGTGTGCAAGTACAATGTCTTATTCTGTTATGCTGCTATGGTGTCGGACCATGAATAGTTCTTATTGAGCGGCTTTGGGAGTGTGAGGGAGTTTTTTGGGTGCATGGCTGACTTCTCTCAGGGCAGTGACCGCAAAAGTTTAGGACAGTGACCAAAGCTTCCGGGGCTTGATAAAGATGGTTGATGAGGCTAGATGAGGAGCGCGAGGCAACACTCAAGTCGTAGCTCTGAGCCAAAGACTTTGTTTTATTCTCTCTGTGACTCACTCAACATAATCAGCCATTAAAACAGGAGTAAATCACTTAAATCAGCCCTTGCACGAGTACATCAAAATGTGTGTGTACATTTGCAAAGATAGAGACTAAGACCCAAACGCACAATCTTGCAGGCACAGAAAGAGCCATGGGGTTAATATGAGCTGTGTGTGACGCCAACCGTATGCTCGTTATAATAGTGCTGGGAGCCTCCAAGTGACAGATATCACACACACACACACACACACACACACACACACACACACACACACACACACACACACACACACACACACACACACACACACACACACACACAGTGGACGATCAGTAAGTCATTTTGAGATCAAAGCATTCATCACAAGTGACTGCCCATTTATTAGGAGAATGACCTCGATATCAGTCAGTCAGCTCTGCTTCTCTGTGGACTTGAATCCATCGGGTTCTTTGATTCTCTGAAGTAATGATGTCTGTGTTTGAGAGGACGCTAAGATGCAGCATCACAGTGTGAACTTACTCAGTACAATAGAGAGATATTCGGAGGTTGCACTTGGACAGATGTGTGCGCTTTGTCAGATGCAGAAACAGAAATTAACAAAGGCCTCGGAGCAAAAGACGACCTTGTGGGTTTATGTGGCCGTGAATTTACAGCATAGCAATTTAGGAGTATCCTTTCAGCCTTTTCAAAAGTTTTTGGTTAGCTGCCAGCTATTCATATTTGAATGCATCTATTGTCCCTCATGGGCTACTGCGGTGAGTTGTGGGAACTGGTGACGGAGGGTTTCTGTGTTAAAGATGAAAGAAAAACAAACAAGCAGTCCGAAGGAGAATAGTAGGGTATGTAGGCTCTACAAAGCCAGGAGTAGGAGAAAATGGCAAAAACTGCGCCATAAAACAAAATGGAAAAAGAAGGACCTCAAGGGCACTATTCACTTCTGCTGTGATTTTCCAGCAGTGAGAAACAAGCATGCATGTGTGGTACATTATGGTTTAAAACAAATCAGAATTTGACAAATGGACTGCTCGTTCGCCAACATGCAGTAAGAATATATTATGTCTTTGTTCTGAATCTGGCATTGTACAAGTAAGTGTGTGTTTGTGTGTGTGTGGTAGAGAGGCCATCCCTTGCTCCCAGCGGAGATGAGTGATGCCCAACTGCACATCTTAGTTCATTTCACATGAGTCCTGTGTGTGTGTGTGTGTGTGTGTGTGCGTGAGAGTTGTAAGATATGCGTGTAATGTTCTTTCCCTTTAAACTGCTGTAACGTCCCACAAGGTGTGCCTCTGTGTCATTTATGACATCATGTTCATATCAGTTCCTGGACCTGATCCATAAGCATTGTCTCAGCTGTCTCGGCAGAAATCATGATCCATCAAAGGACAGATACACACTGACAAACAGATAATCCAAACCGTCTGCATGTGAACAGATAATTCAGGTTTATTTTCATCATTACAAGTCATTGTTAGTACTGTGAAAACGGTTGCTTCTGTGTCTCTGGAGGAGCTTTGTAAAGTCAAAATAAAAGCTTGACCCACATTGCAGCCTATAAATCAGGATATTTTGGCTTCTTCTCCGCCTCTTTTGATATTTCTACCTCCAACTTAATGAACCTTGCTACAACACTTATGCATAAACAGTCTTACGCTTGCCCAGGCGTGCTACTTGTCTGTGCAAGTCTAGACGAGTCCTAAGTGTTTACAATGTTTTTGGAAAGATACATGTGTTTGGGATGTGTTGTTGAACGGATGTTTTGATATAGTTGTGCTTTGGTTAAATGCGGCCAACATTCACTTAAATTCAAGACTTTTCTTGATTTTTCATGCATGCCTCCACGGTGAACAAAGAATCCAAAATATGTTGTTTTTGTTTTCTTCAAATATTCAAGGCAACAAATTGATCTAAATTGGGTTATTTTGTGGATGAAGTATTCCTTTAATTGCTTAGATCCTCTCTTATTTGGAAGACAATCAAAGGTGACAGATACAATCATCACCCAAAGTATCTCCTGTAAACATTCATTAAAGTATACAGACCAATTTCATGGTTCAGCTTTTCAACTGCAGTTTTTGACACTTCTGTGTTGGCTTCGTTTCTCAGCACCGGAGGTTGCCGCAAGGAGGGATTACTTTCAGTTTGACCCCCAGATAAAGTGGTGTAGACAATCTGGCTAAACATGTTGGCTTGTTCTGTCTCATCATCTGACAATTGTTCTTGTCTTAGCAACCTTTGCTGTGGTGACATTGTGTTCTCAGATCTCAGCAATTCCTTTGGTGTGTAAACCTTTATCAAAATTAAAAGAAACAATGACCACAGCTATGGAAATGAGACTAAAATAAGAAGTTTTAATCAACTGAAATCCTCCTTTGAGGCATTGTTTACTTTTGCACATTCCTCTGTAAACACTTGTCTTTTCATGATGTCAACACACTGTAAATGGGTTTTGAGCTGCTGGTAACAAGGCCAAAGAAAGTTTGTCACTACTCTGACAGATTCAGCCTCTGTCCCTTTCTTCACTTTCCCTCTGCATTCCTTTCATCTGTGAACCGCTTTCTTTTTTCCTCTGCATGACTTCATGAGGCAATGGCCGAATCATAGATTATGTTTTATTGCACTTCGGACCGCTATTAGGCAATTGTCTGCAACGCTCGTCTAAAGTGAGGAATAAACCTGACCACTTAGGTATCTGAGGAATCCACAGCAGCATCACATTCTGGTCTGATAACACTGGAACAGCCTGATTCCTATCACCTGCGATTGTGTAACTGCCTACCAGTGTGTGTGTGTTTGAATGTGTGGGAGTGAGACATGTTGTGTCCTTATACCATAATAGGCTTCTCCGAATAACTGTCCCATAATTTTAGTCTCGTAAGTAGATGCAGTCGGCTCTGGCCTCAAAAGGAAGAGAGAGACGGGGAGATAGTTGCTGTAACTCACTTTC
This sequence comes from Anarhichas minor, assembly GCF_050575085.1. NCBI lineage: Eukaryota > Metazoa > Chordata > Actinopteri > Perciformes > Anarhichadidae > Anarhichas > Anarhichas minor. The sequence continues at coordinate 3,480,902 of NW_027466487.1, read as the reverse complement.
ACCCTCTCTGTTTCATATATATACACACACACACACACACACACACACACACACACACACACACACACACACACACACACACACACACACAAACACACGCTGGACTCTAATACACCGTCTATGTCAGACAGCAAGGTTTCCGGAAGGAATTCCAGGCATCCCGGGAACTATCTTCCTGATTCCTAAAGGCTTAGTATTACGCTCATCCTGTCTAGATCCTCAGCCAAGAAACACACAGTCCAAAAAGCCCAGATATCCTCTTTGATGAGCAGAATTTACATTGTGACTGAGCAGCAGGGAATGCTGCTGTAATCCTGACTGCGCCAAACCACGAGGGATGAATTCCAACGGTGATGCTGAGCTGGCAAAGGCAGACGGGAATACCACAGAGGCTACAGAATATGTGCAATATGTTCAGGGAAGATGAGAGGAAGGAAGACAGAGGGAGAGATAAAAGAAAACCTGTTGAAAGACGGTGTCTCGCTTAACTCAAATACGTGCTGTGGCGATGAGCCGTGTTAACCACAGCTCTTCTTACCCTCACGCTGCTCTCATGCCTGTCCGTGTCAGACCCACAGGCTCTCAGGTTCATTTTTCCACAATGAGGGTAAAGTGAGGGACCGCACTCCACTGTGTTTAGACAACACAGAGTCAGCTGCTAAAGAGACAAGGAGCTGCAGAGGTTTTTTTCTCCTATGTGGACACCCAAACACTACAGTAAACCCTTATATGATTGTTGAACATCTCATACCAAAACCATGGGCTTTAATATACTGCTATAACAGCAACGGATGCTATTGCCAGGTCATCACAAAGGTGTGTTTTGGGGTAAAGGACCAAACTCAGATGACTAGTTCATTGCAGGACCTGGCATTGTAATGTTAAAACAGAAACTCCAAACTTTTGCCACAAAGTTGAAAAGACTGTTTTGTATAAACACTTCTCTTAACTGGACCTACGGGAATTATCCTATATGGGTCAGCAAACAGGGTTGTCTTTTATACATATTCATATTTGCATATGTTTCTAAATATATGTAAACTTTTGGCCAATTAATTTGGATTTGTGTGCTCATGTATGGACTAGAAAAAGAATAGATGATATATATACATTGACAAATGCAGATGCTTCCATGCAGCGGGACGAGGGATCCCTTAATGATGTGAATCATGTACTATGGCCTTTGCAATTACCAGATCTCAACCAAATTGAACATCCACGGGAGACTTTTGTGTTCAGATCGCAAACAGCACTACATCAAAAAACACAAGAGGATGTGTTGGTGTGGGACCTGTTGTTTCAGGTACCAGTGAGACGATAGAATAGCACATCCTTGAGTTTAAATGCTTATCAGCTGAAACAAAACAAAACAGGGGTTCATAATGTTCTGAGAAACAATTTTATAACTCTGGAAAGTTATCATAGCGACGACCCTCCATCTTAACAATCTGAAGGTAAACAGCAGACGTTGCTCATCCCTCCAGTAGCCTTTAGGAGCCTTGTAGAGTTTGTTCACAGGAGCACTGACCTACCTGTATGTGTATGCTGGGCAATTTTTCATGTGCCCATTCTGTTGTGGCAGCTGAGTTTCAGCGTTTTGAGTGTGAACCATCTGAATATAATCAGAAATATTTCACACTCATCGCCAATTCCCACTTGTTCGTTCACTCAAATTTGAGATCGCGCACTCCACAGTTGACGATGGGTGAGCGAGTGCTTTGGAGTGTGCGTGAGCGTGCAGCCGGTGAAGTGCTGTGTCCATGAAAGACTCTTCTTCCCCCCACTCGGCGGGAAGAGACGAGTGGGCTGCCGTGGAATTGAGAACCCTCATCCCCTTCACTACAGTGGGAGTGAGCCACCGGGTCCACGCTAAGTGCCGCCGGGCACTATTACTGTGAAAAGGACCCCTCTCTAGGGTGTCCTTTCAAGTGTCTGCTGAACGGGACACTACTGAGAGCCATGGCCAACCAGTGTGTGTGTGCATCTGCATGTGTGCCTACTCGCTTGTATAATGTGTTGCCGGGAAGGTTTGTGCAGCTGAAACCAGATCAGTTATGTGTGACAGCCACCGCGTGAGTGTGCATTTATAGAGCAGCGCGTGTGTGTGTGCCAGGTTACAGTATTAACAGACAGCAGTGTGTTTGTACAGGACACTAATAGCCACATGGCTGATATTAGTGGATCAGTTTCCATCACACTCTGTGGCGTAGAAGCGCCTGATTCAGCAGGTGTCCCCCCCTGAAGGTCCTCGCGGTTATCTGGCTCCTTGGAAGGTGTCCGAGTGTCCTGAGGAGGGTTTGCCTTGTGATGTGGTCTGACCTGCCAGGACTCACACATAATGTGAAACCAGGGCAGTGATATTTTTCAATCAAAAGGGATGGGGCTGAAGGCTCTGGAGGAGCTAGAGAGCCTTGCAAAATGCTCATAAAGCAATTTATTGATTGAGATGTCATCTTTTTACTTCATCAATAAAGAGATAGAGTTGAAAAGGGATATCAACAACTAATAAATAGATGAATAAAAGTGTGTAATATGATTTGAAAAGTCATTGAAAACAATAACCATCTAGTTTTAAAATGGATATTTGACTTCTTATTACTTATTTATTATGAAAAAATAAGAAAAACACCTCTAATGCACAGTTCAAAAATAAATGAGAAGACATTACATTACATTAAAAATAAATGCAAAAAGGGTATTTAAAGGGGGACTTTTTCTTTTTTTTTTTTACCAATTAGCTCTTCCATTTGTCACCTTTATTATCATTGATGTGGAACTCTTGGGCCTTGTTGTGGCAAAGCTTTGCTAATCCGCTGCGAGAGCTCTCACTAGAATCTGTACTTGCTTCAACATGCACCCTTGAAGCCTTCAGGAAGGCAATGATTCATTTGTGGCTGAGGCGTTTTTGGAGTAGAAGCTAATGGAGAAGGGAAGGGATCTCAGAGTTAGTAGACAAAGCTAATTAAGTACGTCTTGAGCTGAGTGTTTCTTAATTGGTAAAACATGGCACAGTGTAGTTTTTAAACCCCTGTGTGGGTGTCCGTGATAGAAATGTAAGCACTTGTGGTGCTTTCAGGGTAATTTGCATAGTTTGGATGAAAGTTTGCCAGAAGGCGTACCATTGCTGGCGGGTGACAACCTGCTATTTAACTATCAAATTGCGACTTTCAGGTTTTCTAAAGGATCTAAAGCACCTTCAACACCCAACATTTTTTGTGCTGCGGATTAAGAAATACCAGAGCCATTGCCTTGTTCTCAGTGTATTTTCAAGATTATCTGTTGTAATTGGTCAAAAAAAGTCATCAATTTACGGGTCATAGAGTTTTATCTCATCCCTTTCAGGACTAGTGTTTCAATTAAAGCAACTGTAAATCATTATATAATGCTAGATCTATAAAACGGCTTTCTGAAATGTGCAGCTGACGGTGATGACATGTCAGTGGTTGACGTTAAGGTGAAACTGGATACTGATTCTTGTCCTAAACTCCTCCCAGGCGCTGAACTGGGATGTTGCTGCTGTACTTTAATGGGAGTGTTGGGGAGGGTCAATAAGTAACACTGTCAGAACAGAAAGTCTCCTCAAGTTATGAAGAGCTTGACGACTTTAATATGGGTCCTGTAATTTGTGGGGGATCACGTTTCCGTGCACAGCCGTAAAATGACAGGTGGTGTGATCATGTTCAAGGCACATACATGTGTGTGTGTGTGTGTGTGTGTGCTCATATGGGTGTTGCACAAGCCCATAATTACACTTTAAGGAGGAGGCTGAGTGGAATAATCCACACATGGATACAGTATGGCAGTACTAATACACGCACACACATAGACATACACACACTTTACTTAAACAGCATCATGAGTTGGCAGTGGGCTCCTTTTCCACCTTGGGTCAGGCTTAGTTCACGCACAAAGAGCAAGTGATGGTGTGTCTGTGCGTGTGCGTGCGTGCATGCGTGCGTGTGTGTGTGTGGTAACCCTGCTCCAGTTTTATTTTTAAAGTGAGCGTAGACAAAGGCCTCTAGTCAGACTGCTCTGAGAACAGGACCTTGGAAACATGACCAGTGGCCGTTGCGTCACATAGTGTTTTGTGTGGCAGTGTGTGTGTGAGAGAGACAGACTGAGTGTATCCGACTTTTGTCTCGTAAAGAAGTCACTTGTTCAAACTGAAAAGGAACGAAGAGGAAAAAGCTCTTGAAAATCCTTGCCAGATGTGCAAGCACGCACACACTCACACTTGCACTGTGCCCTTAAAATCTGGCTTAGCGGCCTTCTTAATGTCAAGGGACGTCACTGAGTGATGTCATAGGAAGGATTTTATATGCGATAGGAGGAATTCATCTACACCTACACACACACACACACACACACACACACACACACACACACACACACACACACACACACACAAAGTGTGAAAGCACAGTGGACACAGTGACCACACCACACCCAGCGAAGCACTTTCTCAACAAGTTTATGGTGAGGAAAAGAAAAAATAGGAGAGGCATGGATGAGAGGAAAGAAGATGAGATGAGGAAAAGGGAAAGGAGAGGAGAAAGGAAAAGAGAGGAGAGGAGGCAAATGGGGAGGAGATGAGAGGAGAGGAAAAAAGAGTAGTGTAGAGGAGCAGGAATAAGAGGCAAAGGAGGAGGTGAGGAGAAAAAAACAGAATGAGAGCAGAGAAAACAGGAGAGGAGAGAGGAAAGAAGAGAAGAAGAGAGAAAGAAGAGATGAGATGAGAGGATAGAAGTAACGAGCAAAGAAGAGGGAATAGAAAGAATGAGGAGAGGAAACAAGAGGAGGCGAGGGGAGAGGAGGCAAAGGGGAGGACAGGAGAGAAACTGGAGGAAATGAGGGGAGAGGAGAAGAAAGACATGATGAGGAGATTATGGAAGTAACGAGAAAAGAAGAGGGAATGGAAAGGACGAGGAAACGAGGAGAGGTTAGGCAAGGGGATAGAAGGGAGGAGAGAAGATGAGAGGGTGAGGAGGGAAAGAAGCAAGTAGAGGATCACCTCCCTCTCAGTACTTCTCCTCTTGTCCTTTGGAAGCTTCCCAAACCTGCAGACACCGGAGGACTCGGGGAATCCTGGCCTCAGTTACATTATACACACACACACACACACACACACACACCTTGAGCTTAATCTGTCCCATTACTACACTGCTGCCAGCCCCCGTCTTTCATTTCTTCCTTTCTTCCTGTGTTTTCAAGTCTTTTTTTTCCAGCGCTCATGACGCACTCTGGCATAATGAAACAGTTAAGAGGAGTCCAGTTGGGGCTGAGAACAAGACGGGGTGTAAAGTGACACCACACCAGGGCACTATATTTACAACGCGCCTATTTAACACACTGCCTATTTAACACACTGCCTATTTATAGCTGCCAGATCTTTTCTCAGCGTCTGCCGCACACTGTTGCACCGTCACAAACACAGGCATCAGATGGCACTGGTGGATTTACGCTGCACTGCTTCTGCCAAAGGGGACACGCCTAATCCTCTAGCATGTTCCTGCACAACCTCACCACGCTCCAGCAGCCCCCCAACCCGTTCACACGCGCACCTCCAGGACATTCTCCTCCGGCCGCTCTGTGTGATTTCAGTCCTTTCTTTCCTCGTTTCTCACAGATCTCTCGGTTCTTAAGATGAAAGGAGAGAAGAGGGAAAATGGGCCTCCCCGAACTCCTCCCATGCCCGAGTTTTAGCATTCGCGACCACCGCAGCTGCAGCCCTTCTGGCCTGCCGGTACCTGTCAGCTGCTTCGGGAGACCCCTGGGCCAACCAGGCCTTGAAGGTCTCCTTCTTCAGCTTCAGCAAATCAAATGATACGATTACAAAGTCGATCATTGATCTCCGGCCTAAGGTGTTCTGGTACCAGGTACACTTATGAGCCACCTTATGTTCGAACATGGTGTTCGTTATGGCCAAACCGTGGCAAGCACAGAAGTCCAATAACGAGACGCCATTCGGGTTCAGATCGGGCAAGCCGTTCCTCCCAATCACCCCCCGCCAGGTTTCTCCGTCATTGCCCATGTGAGCGTTGAAGTCCCCCAGGAGAACTATGGAGTTGGCAGGCGGCGCCCTTTCCAGGACCCCTCCCACCGACTCCAAGAAGGCCGGATACTCTGAACTGCTGTTTGGTGCATAAGCACAAACCACAGTCAGAGCCTTGCTCCCCGCAACCCGTAGGCGCATGGAGGCGACCCTCTCGTTCTCCGGGGAGAACTCCAACACAGCGGCGCTCAGCCGGGGGCTCGTGAGTATCCCCACTCCCGCCCGGCACCTCTCACCCTGGGCAACTCCGGAAAAGGACAAAGTCCAACCCCTCTCCAGGAGCTTGGTTCCAGAGCCAGCGCTGTGTGTGGAGGTGAGTCCAACTATATCTAGCTGGTATCGCTCCACCTCCTGCACCAGCTCTGGCTCTTTCCCTGCTAGCGAGGTGACGTTCCACGTCCCTAGAGCTAGTCTATGCCGCCGGCGATCGGCTCGCGCAGGCCTCCCGCCTGACCCGCCGCCCGGTCTGCATTGCATTCATGTGAGAATATTCAACTTTTTTTCCCCTCAAAGTAAAACACTGAAGCTGTTTTCACATTCAGCCCCTTTTAATCTCCCTGCTTGCGGCTCTGATTTTGAGTTTGTTGTGCGTGTGTCGAAGTCAGGGAGAACAAACAAGCTAAGATAAACTGTGAGGATGTAATTAGATTTCTTCAGACTGAAGGCCCTTCTTTATCTAGAGAGTATAGGTAGCCAGATTAAACATTTATTTAGTTTAAAGTGAACAGAATAAGTCTTTGTTCTTACAACTGTGATTACTGTAAATTATAATAACTTGAACTATTTGTAGTTTGTGTTTAAAGAGTATGAAGATCAGCTTCACCAATAAAATAGCTGCAACTGGAAAGTGTTCCTTACACATAAATGCATCAATAATCATAGACATTAAAAGACATTGAAACATTTTAAATTTTATAAATGGAAGTTATAAAACATGACTTGGTGTGAGGGTTTGGTATCTTGCTTACAGTTATGGATTCATTAAACATCTCACATTGTTAAGAGTGTGAGTGATTCAACTAAGGCTGAATAACCAACTGGACAAACTGGACAGCCTTCGTCATTTAGTTTTTGTATATGTTATGAATCACTTTATTTGTATGTAAATTGGTTGCACAGCAGTGAACACATGTTAATCACTCAAAGCACACATCATATTAATACAAAATAGGAATGGGTCAAAACAGAGTACACAAATTATCCCACAAAAAATCTAAAATCATAAGATATACTATCATAAGAGTTTAGTTTAGATGGACATAGGGGATAGGAGGATGGAATCGGCTTTCTAAAGAATAGCGATTCATATATTTGTCCGGGAATTTGCATCAACCAAAGTGGTTCCTGCTTTGTTATTTACAGTTATCTTTTGCTCAGCGGCACCCACACAGGCTAACCTAGCTATTGCTCTTCATAGATTCTTAATTGTTAATTAAACATTCGAGACATGGCTTGGCCTTGAGTGTGAGTGCAAAAACAATAGGGAGTGATTTTTAGTGTGACCTGTGTCTCTGTTTCTTTCCCTATGGGGCATGACAGTGAACTGTGTTGACAATCGCAGGCTTTTAAACCAAAATAAAGGTATGAGCTGTGTTAGTGGCTGCATGTGTGGGAGAGCTGTGGCTGTAGCTGCTCTGAACCCTGAACTGGCGCTGTTTGTTGGGCCTGTAGCCGTTAACCAGGTGGCTGTAGACGCAGCCGAGGTGCTTATACATCTGACGGTGCAGGGGGTGTCGTGTGTGGCTGCCGTGGTGTGAGGTAAGGTGTGTGTTTACTCAACAGGGTGTTAACGTCAGTCAAGGAAATCGATGTTTATCCTCACACGTGTCAAGAGAGAAGCAAGTGAGTGTGTGTACGCCACTTTGCTTTGCCATCATCTCTTCACTGTCCCTAAACACACACAGATACACACACATACAGAGACGAATGTGCCCTGACTCTGCCTTTATTGAGCCAGTGTTAGTTAGTATATACCCACCAGCTGGCCAGTACAACAACAGAACAACTCAATGGTAGTTTTCCATGTGTGTGTTGGACTGCAGAGACAGTTGCTCAGAAACTTGGGCTTTTCATTGTAATATCTATGGTGGGCGGTGTGAGAGCGTCACCACTGCTTCCTGTGCGCACACACACACACACACACACACACACGCGCACACATCCACAAGATGATTTTAGTGATTACGCACAACAATGTGGCACATAGACAGAGAACAGCATCACAAAGCATCCCCTAATAACATGCTGTAGTCAGGGTCGTCTCCTATCTCCGTTTCTCACTGTGTCCTTTGGGAGCGGGGTAGGTTTTGTGGCCACTTTCCCAGCTTTCCCTCGGGAGTCTGTTCCAGCTGCTGCAGCTCCACACGGTCCCAAACCTCAACCCGACTTCACCGACCACAGCCTGTGTGCTGACATCACTGTCCAGGCGTCCACGCACGGGCAGCTCAGACCAGAACCCTGCAGAGACGTCACAGCCGGGGCGACTGACACGCAGACACGTTGACGTCTCTCTGTGGAAGCTGTAGTTCTCAGGGCCTCCGAGTTGTAGTTCTCAGGCATTATGAGCATTATGGGTACTGGAGTTGGAAAAATTTACGAGTTGCTACGAAACACTGATTTGTTTGGTGGGACACACAGGAAGACGCAGGATCTTAGTAAAGGCCTATTTATGCTGAATAACGCTGCTAACATTTCAGTGTGAAAAATTGCAAAGTGATGTGGTGTGAACATGATGTGTACAACTGCTTGAATGTATCCGCTAATATCATTGGTTGCCCATTTTTATTTACAGTTCAAAAGGCACATATGTGGTAGGCCTTCACATGTTGCAATAACCTCAACCTCATACCTATTTTTTTTGTTATTTGATCTTGTAAATCATAAACTTAGCTAATTTTGACTATCATTTATTTAGGCAACGTTTTTATATGGCTGAATTCCATTTAGCTGCTTCCGTTTTAGGGTCCTGGTATTGTTCATGCTGGCTCACAGCAATTGTTAATGTCATTAGAAACCCCTGTGCTTCTCCTTCTTTAACAATGTGTGGTGTGAAAAAGACTTATAACCAGCCCTATGTGTGTAAAAACTGGCACACAATGCGGGTGGAGCTCACAGATGCTCATATATGTAAAAGTCATTAGTGAAGGCGAGTGGTTGAGTCGTGGTTCATGATTTGAGCATATGTGTTTGGTCCTTTATGTGAAGGGATTTTGGTCGTTGTACATATTTGATGGACCTTTGAGGCATCATGCCGCATGCATGGATAGTCCCCCCCTTCCCTGTTGTTCCGGCTCCTGGCACACCAGTCACGTTTTACACAATACAAATATGCACGTTTGTGAGTTTGTGTGGGTGAAACTGTTGTATGTTGAGTGTTGAAGGGTCTGCGGAAAAGGTTGACTGGTAACATTGTTACCAGCCACGATAGCGTGTAGCTGTTGTTGTTTTCACCTTGTGAGTTTTTGTGTGTGTGTGTGTGTGTCATCAAGACAAAATGTAGTCCTGGAGACACCTACTGTAGCAGGAACTACCACAGAAGCCAAATGTCTATGTCTGTGGACAGATTTTGACAAAGTGATAGTGTCTCAACCGTGAGAGAGATGCAGTTTGAAGATGGGTGTGGTCCGATCAAGGGCACCAAAAGTAAGGGCTAGGAACTAAAGAAGGGGCTGCTGACCGGCCCACTTTATGCCCCTGACCAGATTTGGCGTTGCAGATGGTGTGATCCCATTGCAAGATTGTCACTAGTTGTTTTTAAACTCATTTATTAGTGTGACTGTTACTTGTTACACGATGAATATTTTACAGTGTACTTTTTAGGCCGTAAAACACTTTAAAGCTAGAAACTTAAAGTTGAAATACCTTGAAATTGACAAATTATATGTTAACATTGATACTTTATGCTATACAATCATACAAAGCATCGGTTTGCAGTTATGCAACACTGCACCACACCTGTCAGTGATGCAACGATGATGACTGATAAGTGTTGAAAATTTCAATTTATCGAGTGGTTCACTGAGTGTTTATCATGTAGGGAACTTGACATGAGTGACCGAGAGATATAACTTATGAATTGTGGGACACTCGGCACAAGTCTACACTTCCCTGGTCATTGTTGGGTATCTGACACTGGTGTCTGCCTCGCTGCCTCTCAGTGGCTGTCATCCCCTTGAGGTGAACACTCTTTTCAGTGTTTTGCATGAGTTTGCAGAGTTTGCATGTTCACGGCTCTCAGAACTCAATCCCAGCAGAAAATAATCTTTTTAGAAATACTGAGGAGGAAAAATAGAGGGGAAGAGTCTCACGAGGAAAGGTTGTACGATATCAGGCCTTGTTGAATCTCAACATTGATATCATGAATAATAGAGCTCCAGTGGCCATGTGACGATATTAGAAGTGACATCCAACGACGACCTGGATCCACCACTCCTCAGAGCCAGGCACACACATACTTGCACGTGCACATATTTGTGTGTAACCTTGTAAATCTGGCACTAATCCAGTCTAATCGGTCTAACTGTGAAATCATTTTAAATGAAAGTATCCAAAAGGTCATTGTTAACTTCCCAAAACATGAAGTTGAATCAAAGCTATTTTCGTTTGGCTACAAATCACTGACTCACAAAAGAGTCATCAATATGAAACACCCTCAGAGAAAAACAAGTTCCCTGCTAAACAAGACGATCTCCTGTGTTTCCTTGTATTCTTCAGCTTCTTAATAATACATAGAGAAAGAGTCCAATGCTCAGAGCTAACACACCACACACACACACACACGCACACACACACACACACACACACACACACACACACACACACGCACACACACACACACACACGCGCTCCCACTGTCGTGTTTACTTGTGTTTACTGTCTGTCCCCACTCATCAGTCATTCACCCTGACAAATCTCTGTGAGAAAAATGTGCAAGTCTGCATTTTTCACCCCCAGCAGATTGTATCTTTGGGTTTGTTTTACCTGTTCTTCTTCTCATCATTTTATTAATGCAAGCAACTAGTTAACATGAGAAGCAGGAGAAGCAGGAGAAGCAGGAGCCCAGAGCGGTGAAAGGACGAGGAGGAAGAAACCAGTGGTGGAAAGTAACTGCACATTTACGCAGGTTCTATACGGGAGTATTTGTTTATGTTACGTAATACTTCTACATTTCAGAGGGAAATATTACTTTTTACCCAACTACATTTTTGTGACTGTAGTTACTAGTTACAATTTTGCTCAACAAACTGTATATAAAGCAAATAAAACTAGCTCCACCTCAACCAGCACCAATAGTAATATGCTACTTATCCACTGATGCATTATCAGTATAAACAACATATAACAATATATGAGGTTACTTTTGATACTTAACATTTTGCTGATAGTACTTCTATAGTGTTATTTCAGTATTGTTTTGAATGCAGGACTGCATGGAGTATTTTACAGTATTGTGTTGGTACTTTTTCATAAGTAAAAGATCTGAATAGCTGTTCCACCACTGTAGGAGAGAAGAAGAAAACGTGAGGGGGAAGGGGAAGGTTTATGAGACAGCAGGTGACAGAAGAAGAATGCACTCGTCAACCCCCCCACCCCACACACACACACACACACACACACACAAACCAACACCTCACCCCGAGGCTACCGGAGAATTGTGACTGGAGGACTGGCCTGTCATTATGTTATTATCTTCTCTACTGCTTGGGTTTTTTTTAGATGTGTTTGATCACACAAATGCATCCACACACATGAACAAACGCACAGAAGCCCCCCCAAGCCCTCCTGATTTACACTTGAGCATTATAAGGAAATTCCCTGCTCAGACCTGCAGCAGGTAGGCAGGTGAGAAAGAGAGAGAGATAGACAGACAGACGGAGCAAGACACAGAGAGAGAGAGAGATCAGCTGTCATCCCAGGAGTACGGTATGTGCTCATTCAGCACAAAATATCCTGAGAGCAAATCGTACCACTATGCAAATTCTTGCATCATGTACCGTAAGCAGAGAGAAAAGCCCACCTATCCTCGAGGATGTGTAAGTCAGGGCAGTGTACCAAGACTGTGGCTGCTGCCTGCTGGGTCCCAGGAAGACACTGGTTGAGAGTTTAGAAAAGCCCTGAGATCAGCTGTAGGAGACATACAAATGATAAATGTAGTTTGAAAAGGGGTCGCACAAACATCTACATGCCTTAATCTGACTTCAGGCCCACAGCAAAATGCAAGAAACACATATAGAATGACCTCTATGTAAATTATGCAAGCACAGCAGCTGTAAAATCACAAATTCGTCCACAAACAGAGCGGACTTGGCTGGGTTGTATTTTGAAGCTGGGGGTATGCACAAGAAATCGATTCACATTATGTCTCCACTCCTTAAGCGCTTCCACTCCCTGAACACTTCAAACTGCATAATGCACCCTCAGCTGCCGCAATCACACACACACACACACACACACACACACACACACACACACACACACACAAACCTGCCCTGACAGACCTGTTAAGATGGAATGAACATGCCATGGAACAGAAGGAACATATGCTATATTCAAACCAAGCAGCCTGAAAGAAGCTGTTTTGTGATAAGGAGATTATATACCATGCTTTAAAATGTTTGCAATATGGTATTGTCATTATCAGCAAGAATTAAAGATTTGAGACGCAATACAGATATTTAGATTACCTGATTTGGCCTTATTTTCAAAGTTTCACTTATCAATATTTTTACAATAACTGATCAAATTGATATGCATAATATGAAAGGGGCCGCTTGTGGGGATGAACCCACAGATAATTATCTCTTCAAAAACAATAGGTTCCCTGCGCTTTGGTGTTTGTGGCCAAATTAATGCTAATGTTGCTTCGTGTCGTCTGTTTTGTTTACAACTTGTTTCTGCTGCACCCAAGTGGCCAACAAATAACTTATTGCCAGTTTAAATCAAGAGGAAACTCACTGACTGTTACTACGCTTTAGTAAAGCATTTAGCTGAATGGGAAGCTAAGCAGCAGAGGTAGATTATGTTAAATCATTCATAACCTTGCGTAATGTTATTAATTAGTTTATATGAAAAGTGCCATGCTCCATATTTGTCCATCAGATGTGACTGAAGGCTGCACTCATTGTATGTGACGGCCTTCCTCATTCATCAGCGACTCTTCCGCTCATCCTGCGTAAAGCTGATGGAATCACAAACCACGAAACCGACACGCCCGTATGTAGTGTACAAGCTGGTCGGCATGATGCCGAGAGAGAGAGAGAGAGAGAGAGAGAGAGAGAGAGATGACATAATTTAGTAAACAATGGATAAAAATGTTCCATTAAAGGAACCACCTTACCACACCTAATTTATGCATCTGTAGTATGTACACACATTGTACACCATACATGCCAAACTCATAAATCCGACCATATGATTATCATGGAGACAGAAATACCTTTTATTTCATCTCATTCGGCACTTCTACAGGACGTTTGGCCAAGAATTACACCTCATTTTGTTCTTTCACGTACAGGAACTTGTTCTCAGAGTATTGTTTTGTTTTTATGTAATGTAGGAAGTATTTGATTTCGGAATGCAGCACAGATGATCCAGCCAAGAAAGTGACAGCTATGACGCAGAGATGAAAGCTCTCGGCTCTATCTTGAAGACAAACCTAAAAAGAAAGCCTGTGAACGTCATTAGTTGGACTATTTCTCTACTAATGTGGGTGTGTAATGTTTGACTGTGTGAAAGCAAGTTATTCCAGCATTGGTTTAGGCTGTAATAGAAAAGGAATCTAACAAATATTGTAACTATTTACAAAGAAGCATGTGCTAATCCAATTTTTCAGACTACAGTAATTTATTTTAATGAGGAACATTAATATACAACACACACTTATCTGCCTCACCTCTCCCCTATCTGGCTGCCCTGGCGTGCTGCACAAGGAGTGGAAAATACAGTCACCTAAAAATATACTGCACATAAACAACACCCGTACAAACACATTAATACACACCTGCACACACACACACACACACACACACACACACACACACACACACACACACACACACACACACACACACTCCAAGTGTCTATAATATTAGTAAGCACAAGGCTGACAACTGAGACACTCAGCGCAGCTGTGTCACTCCAACCCTTCTCCTTAAATATGTCCAGCCGTGGCCAGAGTGTCCCCGAGGGTCCCTGAGGGTCCAGTCTGATCCGCTCTGCTGCAGGCTGGCAGTCAGTGACGGGGAGGTTCGGGGTGGAGGTGCTGCTTGGGGGACACATGCTTATGACATCACAGCCCAGTTGGCCCTGCAGGCCTGTGGCAGTCACACGGGGGATCGCCAGGCTCATGGGAGGGGATGTGTGTGAAAAGGTTACAGAGGCCAGCTTGGCCTCCATCCTTGGATTCTCCTTATCGTAACCCCCCCCCCTGCACACAGACTATACACATAAAGACAATAAACTCAGTCAAGTTTGATTTTTACAGCATATTCTGCTGTTTGAGCCACATGTTGTAGCTTGTTTGAATTTGAACTGATCCCTCGCACTGTGCTTGGTTTCCCCTACCTGCTCTTTTAAGGTTATATTCAGCTCTCATCTTTGTCTTTATTTGAGCCTCCACATTGTTCCATTCTTTTAAATTCTTTGCATACATCATCACTGTAGACCTGCTCATTGTCTTTTGGTTTTCTCCCACCATCGACTGTCTCCACTTGTTTCCATCTTCCTGTAGTTATTTATATCTCTCTCCAGCATCTTGTGTCTCTTCTCTCTTTGTTGTACCTCTTGCTTGTGCTCAACCTCTATTTTTTTCAACTCTTTGGATATTTGTTTTCTTTCCTTTGTTCTTTTAACTTTAACCGTTGGAGCCATATCCTTCTTCAAGATCTCACTTTCCATTTCTATTTAACTTGTCTATTGACTATTTTTAAACAACTGTCAGATTTTTGTTGAAACATTTCTTTCTTTTTTCCCCTCTATGTCCGTTGAGCTCTGATATACTTCTTATCTCAATGTATTGCACTTGATCCCATGCATTTGTTTATGAAAAATGTTTATCTTTATTAGGATTCCTTTATATGTTCTAATTGATTAGTATACAAAAATACATTTAAATGTAGTTCGAAATTATGCTTTTCGTATTTGCATATATTTTTCATACAACAATTCAGAAGATACTTCACTGCTTATTGGATAATATCTTATTGGATAATATCTAAAACTAATTAATCTGTTTGGTTGGGTGTAATTTAGGTATTTTGGTTGTGAATGGCCAGAGTGTAGGCATACCTTGTTTAAATACTTAATCTCAGAACTGAGAATTTGATCTTTGACATTGATGAACAGTATATTCATCAATGAAGCTACTTGTGTTAAAGTACTGGAGATAAAAAATACAAACTTAATATGTTTAAATAATGTCTCCAAAGACACAATAAACAGTTATGTCCCTGTCACTACAACTAACAGTTCTAACTCTGACAGATGCAACAGAATTTAATAGAAATAACAAGTTGTTTTTTGGTTTTCTGTTTCCTATAACAGTTCCACCTTCATGCAGGGTGAATGGGCTTCACACTGTTCATCTTTCATGCTAAACACAAAGTGAGTGTGTGACACATAGAGGATTAGAGAGCAAGAGACGAGGTACTGATAGATGCAGAATCAGTCTTGGCTCAGACTCTGACTCTCTTATTTCTCTCTGAAGGAGATACCGGAAAGATCAGGGAGCCTCCAGCTGGCACACACACACTCTCTCTCACACACACACACACACACACACACACACACACACACACACACACACACACACACAAATTCTCTCTCTGTGTTACAGCTCCCTCCGACCCTCGTGACCCGAACAGTTCATATAAGAGAGACCATGTGGTCTGGATGCAAAATATGGAGTCAGATTATTTTACAGTGAACAAGCTCTCACCTCTCAGCAGACCTGCTGATCACTGGCCATTAGCAGAGCGTTACACCAATTGGCTGTTATGCTACTGATCTGGTCTTATGATCACAGCGACGAGTCAACATGAACACACACTCACATACATAGAGAGAGAGAATGTAAAATATTTGAACATGTATTATTCAACAGTCTGATCCTCCTTCGGTAGCATTAAGGTACTATATATAGTTAATAGAGTCGTGAATAGGACAGAATATTAACAAAGTAAAGTTTACAATAACAAAGTTTACATTATTGTTTTATCCAACTTTATACTTTTACATGTAAAAGTCCAGTAAAAGTAAAAGTAGAGATCATTTTTGTGAAAAACTGCTTTTTTAAAGTAATAAACGTACAACTAAAAAAGCACACAGAAAACGCTTAATTTGCACATCTTATTCTATGTACCTTCAAAATCCATAATTATTTCAATAAATGAACTATTTTGAATTGACTTAATACTACGAGCTGAATACTTATTTCACCACTGCCAATACCTGCATACTACTCCATGTGTCGTTGAACAGATCACGCTGATGGGTCTGCGTACAGCTTTTATGTAATTTCGCTGTGTAGATCTTGAGACAGGTGTCCCTGTATCCCCTTAACCAGCCTTCATTTTTTTGGGACATCCCTCAGGATTCGCTTGGTCGGTGAGCGTGGATCGATTCCACCCACCTAACGATTTATTCCACGCTTTACCAACCATGTGATCTGTTCAAAAATACACACACATACTTGACATTCGTGCGTGCATGACTGGGCCCTCACACTCATTTAAAGAAGGAATATTCTGCGCAGTCTTTGAAAGGAAAGGAGAGTTTTAAGTTATAAACCCTCTGCTGCACCTGATATCCCGATAGCTGCGTTTACCTGCAGGGTGGGACAGTCAGCATGAACACGTGTGTGATGGATGAGTGATGTAGTGATGTAGCAATAGAGAGCGAGACAGACTTACTTAAACAGTTTATTTTTCCTCCATGTAAAAACCACAGAGCAGCATGTCTTGAACAGAAAATACATGTGACCTATTTACAGTTCTCCTCAAGTGTGTGTGTGTGTGTGTGTGTGTGCACATGTGCATGCTCAACTCTCTCTATGTAAGGGACCATCCCTTGTAAAAGCGTGTGGTTTCTTCACAGGATATGGGTTTCTGGTGAAAAAGACACAGAGAGGAAGCACTCTGAAGAAAGCTTCTCTTCTTTTCTTTCTCTCTCCTTCCATCTGTCACTCCGTTCTTTCTTTCCACGAGACAAACTTCTCATGTTTAGTGTAGACTAGAGAGGTACAGGCTTCGCTTGTCTGGTCACCTAACATGCACATTGATGAAATATCTTTTTTGCTTTCTTGCAACAAAGAAAGTTGCACACTAACTGTGACTTCTATAGATCAATAGTTTGGCAAACTGCCTTCCTTAGGACAAAATCCAGCAGTCACCCCACTAATATTTATACTAGCTGTGTGCAATCAACTGCAAAAAACTAATTCTACATATCTAAAAAAACAACAAGCACAAACTGGGGAAACACCGGTGTAAAATATGTATTAAGAGCGGTATTGATGTGTCTGTCAGTCCAGAACACAAAGACTAAGGACCCTGGTCCCAGCGTTAAAAAAATAAAAATTCTAGCTCATTTCTACCCCTTGATGAAACACTAAGTTGACTTGTATAGGCGGTGTCAAGAGGAGTTTGTAACTACAGGTTGCAGGCAGCAGTGTGGAGCGCTCCTCGTGCTGCCTGGGCCTGTTTGACTCCTGAACACTGAGGGACAGCTTCACCACGGCTCTTTCATATTTAATTGTTCTGTTAAATTATTCTGGCTCACTGCCGTGTTGTGCCACCATGAATTGGGCCTCAGAGTTTGTGAGAGTGTGTGTGTGTGTGTGTGTGTGTGTGTGTGTCTGTGTGTAGGACAGGGACGACAGGGAGAGTGATGTGGCAGTAGTGCCCGAGTTTGCCACGAACACTGGAAGCCTGTGGGAAAGCAGAGCCATAGCAACAGAATGAATTAATGAACAGGATCAGAATGCTACGTTTAACACTAGACACAAGCACGCCCACACACACACACACACACACACACACACACACACACACACGCATACAAGGACACAAGCACACACGCACAGGTTGAAGCCAGCTGGTGATTTTATATTCAACACAGGTAACCTGGTGATGCAGGTTGGGCCAGAACCGCTTCTACAGCAGCTCACAGCATTATACTGAGCATGTCAGAAATTGTTCTTACGGTTTCACACTGTTTAACTTCATGCGGACAAATCAAATCAAATCTTAATCTCATTTACTTTTGTTCCACTCAGCTCATTTATATTGATTTTCATCTAAATAGATTTAACTCAACAGTCTGGTTATGAAACATTTGAGTATCAAACAGATGTTGTGTGGCTATACATTCTGCATGACGGTGGATGGTTGTTTGTTGAAGAAAACTATTTCAAATGAATTGAAAAAGTAACTATTAGAATTTGCCATAATAGTTAAAAAAAATCTTTAGTATAGCCATAACTAATAATTAATTCTGCATCTGATTTTTCGGTGCGCCAGCTGTCTCTTTGGGTGTCACACGCACACACGTGGATACGCCATTGATACAAACATGTTACATACGATCATGATGATATGACAAGGTGAAAAGGAGAAAATCACCACACACGTGTTCATGCCCTCCCTCAGTGAGGACAGAGTTATATCTTCATATTCTCTGAGCCAGGGCTCTTCAGATAATAGTCTGTAGCGCCCCCCTCAGGAAAAGACAGAAAAGGGCCTTTTGGTGAATTTACAGGAAAACCTAAATGCAGTATTTCTTTCTCAACATCAACACAAATTAGAAAGCCTTTTTTTTGGCTCAAACAACGTACAATAAGAACTTATTGATTAAACCTTTTTTTAGAGAGTGATTAAACAAAAAGTATTATTGTGCTTTGGATATATGCAGGTATATACATTCCCTCAACTGATTGTTAGGGTCTATTCTAGAAGCACCAGATTTAAATGGACATTCATGTAAAATAGGACAAACTAATAAACAGTATGTAACATTCAGTATTTAGGTCATCAGACAAAAGCCATACAATTCCTGCATCTCGTTTACCTTCTGGTATTACTGACACATGAAGACTTGACACTTTTCAAAAACGAATTTTGCCTGTCAGCAATTGGAGCGGCAGACAAATCTTCAGTACGGGTGGCGAGGACAAACCCTGGAGCAGCTCATGTTGGAGGCTGATGCCTTTGAACACTTTCATCCCATCAATCACTTATTTTAAATCAGCTGGTGTCAGATTAGATGCATGTGTAGCCTTGTTGAACCATATGACGACATATTTAAGACAATGAAGGTTGACAACGGGGTTTTCAGTGCCATTTAAGATTGAAAATATTAAAAAAGTGAGTTATGGCCGAAACCTCAGTCAAATAAGGGTAGCTTGAATGTGTTTAAGCCGTAATTAGGTGAACTGTCAATCACACTTCGGTGGTTCTCTTAATAATCCTGTTCTGCCTGAAAGCATTTTCATTGAAACAGGTTCATAAATGCCTTTTGGCAAAATGTCGAGCTTTCAAAAGTCTGGTCGTGGTTACAGAAGGTTCAGAGTGAGAATGCTGCCTCATGTCACTGAAAATATGTTTGAAGAACATTCTCATTAAACAGACTCTTTCTCAAACCCAAAACTGGGTTATTATTTCAGAGCACACGGGTCAATTTCAACACAAACATTGATTTTTACTTTTTTATTGTACAATATTACAATTACATTTGTACAAATGCTGTTAACAAAAAAAAATGAAATTCGGGCTACAAGAGGAAATGTTTTCTGGGGCCTGAAAACAACAATGTCCTTGAGTACTGCACTGAACCTTCATGCAGCAGTGGCGGGAACATGCTGCTTGGAGGGAGAGACACACACAGACATTACATCAGTGGTGGGCTAGCATGGCTTCCTCCCGTTCACCCCTTCAGATCTTAAAAATACAGGCAGGGCAACAGCAACAAGGTGGATACCAACATCTGTGCAGATGAAGATCGTGTACTGAATCGGTCGCATAAAAAATAAAAATCAAGTTGTTTGTTGTTGATAGTTCAGAAGGGAACCAGGGGAGTACGGTGGTTGTTGTTTGGTCCAGGTCCAATGTGTTAAGAAGCCAAGCCACAGGGTCAGAGGTCATCAGGTAGAGTTTAAGAGCGGGTGTACTTCCCCCAGATGTGCAGCATGAAGACCGAAGCGATGAAGAGCAGACTCATCACTAGCACTGGCACCGGGCCGCTGTCACGACAAAGAGATCAACACTCAGATTAAAACATGCAAAATCCCATCATTTGCTCAAACTCCAACCACAGCGAGCGTCTTAGTGTAGTGGCTGATTTTATTGATGAGCTTAGGAAACAAGGAGGCGCTCTCATCTCTGAAGGAGGGACTGAGTGTGTGAGTGTGTGTGTGTGGGGGGGGGGGGCACCGCTAAGTAGCAGCATTGCCATGCCAACCACCTCCTCAGCGGCCCCTCCTCTCCCTGACAGGAGGCTGTAATTGAGTTGACCTTTCAGAGTGCATCCTTTAATGAAGCTTTGAGGACAGCGTCTAACGCAGGAACAAACACACACTCGATATACAGAACTGTATGGCGAGTCTGCCCTCCTTCGACTGCTGGAGAGACGCACTCAATAACCACCACAGCACCATCGATCAGCCATAGCCAGCTATGGCCAGGAGACAGGACGCCTCCTCAGATATTCGGGGCGAGGATGCAGTAGAATAAAAGTTCATGAGGTTGAGAGTTTTATAAAAGTGCGCTTTCCACACACACACAAACCTCAAAGATTCATTTTTTGACCACAGAGGCACGTTTGTCCAATTTCCTGCCATTAAACATTCGTCCCATTCTACCGGATGAAAATATATGACACTAATGATATCAAGTGTCGGAAATCCTGAGAATTAGTACAGGTTTGTGAATGGAAGTTAGAAATGTCAGTGGCTAAATGTGTTTGCTCGTGTTTATGTCCTTGTGTGTTCTGCTTCTATGAACTGCACTTACACTTTGAGGCCTGGCGAGTCTTCTGTGTAGAAGCGCCACATGCCACCGGTACCTGCAGATCCTGTGGTCCTGCCACCGCTGCGTGTACCGCTGCTGGTAGCTTTCCTGTGGAACACAAACACACACCAAGTCAAGAATATATCTACACTACATATACACACACACTAGTGTTTACGGGATAACTAATCTGATCTTAAACTGTTGAACTGCTTCCTTAATAAATGTTTTTTCCCCCGATAAAGCAAGTTTCATGTTACTATATAGGAAAACAAGACAATTCTGAAAAATCTGATAACTTTCACTCATCCAGCAGTTTCTTAAAACCAAACATTTTGACAAAAAAAAAACAATCATTAAAAATATAAAACATCTTCGCCATTATACACTGTACTCACAATGTAACTAACTATAATAGCTGCTGATGAAGGAGCGCAGTGATTCATGGCTGCTTCACTCGTGACGAGATTAAACAGAGGTTAATGAGGTAATGAAGAGGGTGATAGTAATGGGTAATAATGGGAGAGGTAACAGCGAGACTCTGATTACACACTGATTAAGCCCACAGCACAACATCCATCTGCTGCTCTATTATACACAGGGCACACAAACATAAAGGGAAAGGCTATCTGAAAATCATCAATCACTCCGTACAGCATGATGACATGAGCAGGCGGGGGGGGGGGGGGGGGGGGGGGTCAACGCTCGGGGTATTTGGCAAATAATTATAGAGAATGTGTGCAAGCGAGATGACCACATAACTTATATCTCATGTTTAATGAGAAGCAGTCTTCTACTTTTTCACAGTGGTAGCCGACAAACAGATCACAAATTAATGGAGAAAACAATGCAACGTGTCTTGGTAAGCAAGACCTCAAAGTTGCCACAACAGCTTCAATGCTTCGTGTATTCTCCAGGTGTTTGAACTCTACTGGAGTGATGAACTAAATTCTTCCAAAAGATTTCCCCTCATGTGGTGTTTTGCTGATGGTGGCCAAGCGGGCTACCCAACAAGTCGAACTAAAATGCCCAATAGGTGTTCAAATGAGTTGAAATCTGGTGACACTGACAACTGTAGCAAATGATCATGTTTATACTCCTCAAACAATTCAGTGAGCCTTTGAGTCCTACATCGAAGAACCTTCATTCATTTTCTTACTGCATCCATTTAAGCAGGTCTGTCACACATCTGTATGCACTTACCCATCTTTCTTCCGGATAAAGAGGAGAGGTTAAAGTTGGAAGAGTGTGTGTGTTTACCTCTGTCTGACTGTGGAGCCTGCTGCACGGGGAGCCACCGTCTTAGTGGGGGAACGGCTAGACGCCCCAACATTGGTTGCACTTGCTGCTGGTCCAGGCTGAGGGGAAGACACCAGAATGAATGAATACACACACACACGATTCAACTCCAATATACCCTCTCTCTAACATTCTGCCTGAAACCTGTCACTCTCACAAGCACATTTCTGGCTAAAAAAACAAACCCCAACAGCATGTGAATAAAGAGATTTAACAACGATACTTGATTAGATTATTTACTTTTTGATTTTGAACTATAGAGTGTGTTCATGTCAGATTGATGGCAAAGGCCTTCACTAGTTGCTGTTCATTGAGTTCAACTTCTAAGCGAAGGCCACATGCCGAGTCTCAACCAAATGTCTTCAGGAACATATAACGTTATAATTCATTCATTTAGAGCTGGGCCATCGTAAAATGTGTGTGTTGGGACTGTTTGATTAGAGCCACGTCCACACATGATGAGTTAGCCTTAGAAAGCTAGCTAACCGATAGCAACACGCTAGCAGAGGTATAACGTTAAACGGGCACATTGGAGCTGGTAAGCTAGCAGTTTCAGATGGAGCTAAGTATCGTATCTTAAGTATCTTACCATTTTTGTTGTATTTGTTCTGATGCGAGGTGAAAACCTGATCCCTTCCTCGAGCCGATGTCCACGTCAAATGAACAGCAGACAGTCGGTGTATGAATTGGTAAAAACTTGAGAAGAGATCCCACAAAGCTGACGCCTGTCTAAAAAGGACACGACTGCAAAACACAAGACCAGAGGAGGCGACCGAGCAGAAGCCTGACCAGCTGATCGCCTTCACCACAAAAATAACGAATTAAAAAAATATTTTAGGAGCTTGTTTTAGGCAATTTTGATTACAAATATTTCCGAAATCCAGTTCTATCTTTAGTACATATAATTTAGATTTGTACTTGTACTTTAATTTAAAGGCACATTTTTGGTCTGCTTTAATTCTGAAGGAGACGTGTCTCACAGGAAGCGCGTTCGTTACATCGAGGAAACAGACGCCATTGTGGCTCATACTCAGATCGCGATTAGACCTGATCACAATAGGTGATTTGAGCCAACATGGCGTCCAAACAGTAGAGTTTCCTGACAGTTCATTCGGCTACGGCCACATATACGAGCTTAATCGCAGGCATCCGAACTCGGACAAGGTAGTCGAGAGATCCAAAAGGTAAACAGTACTGCATTATAATTAGGTTGTGTGGAGATATAGTTGTGTTCAGTCACAAAGACAACTGCTC
This sequence comes from Anarhichas minor, assembly GCF_050575085.1. Taxonomy (NCBI): domain Eukaryota; kingdom Metazoa; phylum Chordata; class Actinopteri; order Perciformes; family Anarhichadidae; genus Anarhichas; species Anarhichas minor. The sequence continues at coordinate 3,457,298 of NW_027466487.1, read as the reverse complement.
ACCAAGTTAGTTTCGTAAAACGGTTATAATTTCAACAGCTACATAGGCTAGCAAGCATAATGTCTTCACTGTAACAGTTAACTTACATTAGCTAAAAACGCATGGGATAACTTTTTTAAGGAACCAGTTATCTAAATCCATTGTTAATAAATCACAAGGACAAATTTGTGACGTTTGTCAACAATACGATTCTCTTATTGGCACAAGAGAGTGGATTCATACATATCTGGTTTGTTATTGCCGATATCAAGCAAATGTTTAAGCTGTTGTTAAACTCTTTTTACTTCAGATTTTGGGATGATTTGCACCGTCTTCTGGCCTTTCTGTGCTCATCAGTTTATCTCATTCTACATCATATATACATGTATATATAGATATGCAATGTGTTTAACTTCCCTCTCTGCAAAACAGCATTGTCTTGTAGGTAAATATATTCCAGATTACATTTGAACTTTCATCATTCTTGTGTGCAGGATGGCGCGGGTGGTGTTTCTCCATCCAGACCTTGGTATTGGTGGAGCAGAGAGACTGGTGGTAGACGCTGCTGTCGCTCTGAAGTCTCAGGGATGTAGCGTGCAGATTTGGACGGCCCATTATGACCCAACACACTGCTTCTCTGAGACCCTGGACCCAGAACTGCCTGTGGTACGTTCACACAGGCCTTACTACGTAATACTGTCCCTCAAAGAAACACAACAAAGAATAGTATATGTCAAATTCAGAAGACACACACTTATTTTTTCATTGTTTCAATTCCTCTTCTAATAGGTATGTGTGGGTGACTGGCTACCCACCAGTGTGTTTGGTTACCTGCATGCCCTGTGTGCCTACCTGAGGATGATCTATGTGGCCCTCTACCTGGTCTTCCTCAGCGGGGTGGAGTACGATGTCATCTTCTGTGACCAAGTGAGTCCTGTCCTACAGAAACTATTTGTCTGCATGGTCGCCCCTCATTTGAGTTCCCCAGCCTTCTGTATCTTCTAACTGTCTCTGTTGCTCAGAGAATATCGTCCATTGTCAACAGTGGTCTCTTTGTTTCTCCCTTTTTGTGTTGTTTTCTTTTTTGTCTGATCATTTTGCCATGAAGTGGACCCTCCCTTGCTTATCTTCTACTATTTTGTCTTGAACACAAATATGCTCCTTTTGTTATCACGTTTCTCTTGCACAATATTACAGTACAGAGAGAACTCACTATTCAGATCGACTTGCAGTGCAGAAGAAGCCTCACTTCTTAAATTAATAAAACCGCGATCATCCAAAACATGTCATGCAAAGTTCACAAAGAGCTTTTTGCAGGACTTGTCTTAAGATGTGCATTTACTGTTCGATATATTAACACAGTGTATGATTTACCTTATGTTTAGAGTCAATTTATATAACGGAATGTTTAGCTATGATACATATTTTGTATTTTCCTGCTGCCATATTTTTTTTAGGGAATTCATGTACATTTTTGTTTATACCCTTTTCATTTCACCCCAGGTGTCGGTGTGTATCCCGGTGCTGCGACTGTCCCGTCACAGGAAGAAGGTTTTGTTTTACTGTCACTTTCCAGACCAGCTACTGACGCAGAGGAAGTCGGCCCTGAAGAAGCTTTATCGCGCTCCCATCGACTGGCTGGAGGAACGCACCACTGGCATGGCTGATATGGTACGTTACAGCTGAGGGTGGAAGGCTGTAACGTTCTACAGGTTGTGATGGTCTGATTGCAGAGCAGGACTGTGTCATTGTACAAAGTTTTATTTTATCCAGATGGAAAAGCAAATTTATTTTGCACAGCGGTAAAAAAAAAAAACCTTTGCAAGCAATAAATAGAAAACATAATTACACTACAAAAACACACGACAAGTAAGTGATTTTAAAAAGATGCGTACGATGCGACCTGAATGTTTTAAGGGCCCTGGTGATGAATGCTGTCTGAAAATGGCCAGCGGGTCCTATGTGAGGATTTCAGTCTTAAGGAGAAACAGGGGCCAAAACTACGCATGTCTTATAAGAAGCATTCTCAATCAATTTTGAAAACTAATAGGATGATCCATCCATCCACTATCTTTAACCGCTTATTCTGTTCAGGGTCGCGGGGGGTCTGGAGCCGATCCCAGCTGACATTGGGCGAAGGCATGATGCACCCTGGACAGGTCGCCAGACTATTGCTGGGCCCACTAGGATGATCTGATTTAGTTTCTCTAGTTGGTTTTGCATTTTGCCGATTGCAGACAGGAATGTGATTTCTAAACACTAACAAGGTTAAAATTATATGAATCTAAGTTTATTCTGTTGCACAAAGCAGGTTTATAGCACTGGATAGAAACGCGTTTAAGATCACTTATAGATCATGAATGTAATAAACTGTATCCTGGAATTTCAGTGCTGTCACAGGTAAAGGCTGCCTTAAAGGAAAGATTAGTGAAAAATAATATATTTTTTTATAGCTCAGTGGTTTGCTCAGAATTACTTTTATTTCACCCAGATGTGGTTTAACAGGTTAAGAGAAGTGAAGTCTCTCTTCCTGACTGAGTTTGGTGCTTGATAACGGCTAAAAGTATAGTGTAATATAATACATCAAAATACAAGGTATATTATTTTTAACAGCTTGAATAAACCAAAGTGATTATTTAAAATGTGGTACAGCCTGAACTCCGTGAGCAAGCTGTTGTAAGAGCTCAGGGCCCTGACAGAAAAGAAACTGACATTTCGACTTTAGTCTAGACTTCAGGATAATCAAAGACTGCAGGCTGTCACCAACTTCATAGGGAATTAAAATGCATGTGATATATGTGTGAGATCCTTATGAACTAATCTCCCTGTACTTCCTCTTAGATTCTGGTAAACAGCCAGTTCACCGCAGGCGTCTTCACAGAGACCTTTCGTGGTCTAAGAGGAGTCCAGACAGACGTCCTCTATCCCTCCCTCAACACGCGTACCTTTGACCAGCAGTCCAGTGAAGCACAAGGCCTGGAAGGGCTGCTCCCTGAGGGAACCTCATGCCTGTTTCTCTCTCTGAACCGATACGAGAGAAAGAAGAATCTGGGGCTGGCTCTGGAGGCTTTTGCATCCCTGAAGAGCAGCCTTCCTCCAGGCCAGAGAGCAGGTATTCACCTGGTGGTGGCGGGGGGCTACGATGACCGAGTTACTGAGAATGTTCAACACTATACTGAACTGAGAGAGCTAGCAGCGCGGCTCCACTTGGAAGACTTTGTCACTTTCCTGCGCTCCCCCTCTGATTCACTGAAGGTGGCACTGCTGCGGGGCAGCGCAGCGGTGCTGTACACCCCGAGTAGAGAGCATTTTGGGATAGTTCCCGTAGAGTCCATGTACTGCTGCTGCCCTGTTATCGCAGTGAACTCTGGGGGCCCCCTGGAGAGTGTGGCAGACGGGGAGACGGGCTTCTTGTGCGAGCCCACGGCAGAGGCCTTCTCCAAGGCCATGGAGAGGCTCGTGAGGGAGCCGCGGCTCCGCAGGGACATGGGACAAGCTGGGAGACGGAGGGTTCAAGATAAATTCTCTCTTCAGGCCTTCTCAAACCAGCTGTATGGGTACATCGTCAGGCTGAGCCAGTGACGTGAAAGCTGGAGGAGAAGCAGGAGACAGTTGGAAAAATGATCCTCTACTAAACTGTGAATTGTCTCTGGATGACAAGGGGTCTTCAGTGAGGTGAAGAGGATGTCTTCTAGCAGAGAATGTGTGTGTGTAAATGTGCAGGGTGGCGGAGGGGCGAGAGGGGGGGGGACGGGGGGACGGGACTATTATGAGGACTCAGAGGACAATCAATCAGCATTCCCCTGGAGGGGTTGCTGAGAGGAAAAAAAGGACGGAATCTCTATACCAATTAAGACAAGAATAACGAGTTTACCTCCCCTATCTCTGGAAGGAAATACCACACCGGCAAGTGTGTGCGTGTAATTGTACATGTGTAGAGCCTAGCAAATGAGTGTACCAGAAGGATTGATTGTTAAAGTGAAAACTTTTGCACTGTGTATGTTTTGCTACCGTAGTCTTTGTCTTTGTGTGTTTTGGGGGATGAAGAAGAAGCATGTAGTTACCACCACGTGCCATCAGGCAGCGCACAGTCCCAGATCAATAAACAGGATGTTTTCCACTACTTCCTGTCCGCCCAGCGCTTTGTTCCCCTCCTCGCATTCAGAAGACGCTGGCCTGTTCATGACTCTTGCTGCTGTGAGGTTATTAGCAGATGATACAGAGTGTTTGGCTTCATTAGAGGTCTGGTTGATGGGCAGTGTGGCTTTGTCTGGGTCATTATCAACGAGGAGAATAGCAGAAGGTCAATGTGTCTGCGTGCTGGCCTCCTCAGCCCGCCTACTGTATAGAGACACTCTTATTGACATTCCTGAAGTCCTAATAAACAAGAGGACACATACTTTTCTGACTCTTATGGGGTTTGCTTTGTTGGTAAAGTTTTTTGGCTTCGCTAAGGATTTTTTTCGGGTGAGCACGGAGGCACAGAAAGGTTGTCAATGTTGTGCCATCCTTTTTTTTCTTTTTCTTTTCATTGAACATTATTTGATTGTGCTTTGAGTTGTGAAATGAAACATTCTCAGACAATATTGCAGCCAAGGAGTTTTATTTCTGCTCATTATGAAAGTCGGTGTGACGTTCATGAGAAGTGCCGCAGATGATCTCCATCCGTTGTTGCATTATCATTTGCAGGGTTTGAGTTGTATCCACGTCATTCTTTGTCTTAAAGGCAATCTAACAAAGAGTAAATAAATAATTTAAACATAGGCTGATTGGCTGTATATCTGATATTAACCACACCACACAATCTCACACCGTTGAACCAACCTGGTTGCACACGGCGCTGCCGTATCGAACAAACGTGGCGAAATGCTCACTGTTGAAGTTCACCAGGTCGTATTTGAACTCCTGGTTCAGGAATGTCTCGCAGCGGTTTGTCATCGTCTCCTGCGGGGATGGAACCAGCTTGTGCTTGTTGTTGTTGACCCTGATGCGAGTTCCTGGAGGCACTTTGATCTCCGTAATGCGCTGTGTGCAGATTCTCGTGTTCCTGAGAACACGATCGCCATTTGACTTTGGAACCAATTGTTGAAGGAAGCTGCGGCAGGTTCTCTGTGCCATGTTCTCATCTTACAGTTACAGGGACATAGAAAGTGTATAAGTGAGCTACACCTGATACATTTGAGTTCTCGGATTAACACTCTTTAAATTGTACGCGTGCAACGTCATTATTTCAAATACAGTCCACATTTCAGTTTCCTACCTCCCACTCCAAAATGGACAACACAGCCTTCTCCAATATAAGCACCCCAAAGAGACAATCCTGACCATGGATACACAAACTCAATCAAGTCTCCAATCTCTGCTGTGGACACACTCGGATCAATCTAAAGGTAGAAAAGAGAAAAGTTAGAGCAGTGCAAAGTATCAACACGTTCGTTTTTTCTTTCCCTTTGATTTTCTCAAATCTAATAATTTAACCCAAAGAGCTGCAGCAGTAATGAATATCTTAAAATAACTCAATATGGAAAAAAACATACTCTTACCTTCTGGTGTGGAATTCCTCATGTTGACAATTACACATTAAATTCGAGCTGATAGAGTTTTCTAAGCTACTTTACCTCTTCAACTGGTCAGCAAACATAAACATGTTCGTTCCTTGACAAGACTGAAGGTCCTGCTGTATCAGGTTAAGCATTTCTGGACATATTTGGTAACGCTCACCTGTCGCCGTGTCATTTGAGAAAAGAAGCTGTCCAAGTTTCCCAAAAGGTCCATTGTTGCTGTGAGCTGAAGCCAACAGACGGACTGAAGTGCATTTTCTAATTATTGGGACGCTGAAACCAGGTTGCGTAATAGTTCAAACGCCTTCAATAGCCTTGACTGTAACTCCTTCAAGACGATAGGCAGCCTAATATGTTACCTATTAATCCAATATGTGGTCTATTATTCTATCAGGTTCAGCCAGTCATCAGTCAATCATGCAAAAATGAATTATTCTGAAATTTGCTTCAGTTTGTTTAAAATATGCGGTTAACCTGCATTGAGTTTTCAATTCCCACTTCTCACATTGATTCAGAAGTTTCTTCAGAGCGATGCGGTTTGTTTTTCAGAACTGAAAACTGTTTGTCCCTATAGATGCAATTAGTGCAGGTGGCCTCGGTTTCATTTGAAATAGATACCAAGGTCTAGCTTTTGGATCATTTGGATATCACAGTGATGGACTGCAGTCAATTTATGTTAGTGATCGTAAGATGTTTGATGAGAGCAAATAGAAGATAAGTAAATATACCCACCCAAACAACCCACAGTAGTCGTGGGTTGTTTGATCGGTCACTGCTTGGCCATTAATTGTTGATAATCCTTCACATAGATAAAACAAATTGAAAATGAGATCGTTACTTGCCTTTTTAAGGTTTTGTAAGGGAATCTGCTGTGTGAGCTCATGTAAAAAGAAAACATCAAACATTTGCATATTTTGAAAATGTTAAAACTATATGTGGGTGTAATATTATTGATCATAAAATAGAGCTATCCTTCATGACCGATGTGTGTATGTATTTATATATAGAGGGCCCTTGTGTCAAAACCTATAAAATGCTAATAGGGCGAGAATCAAAAAGCAGCTGTGTGTGCACGTGTGTGCGTGTGCGTGTGTGTCTGTTCCTGCTGTGGCTCCACATGCAGAGGTATTAAGAGTTGATGATGAGGAGGGCGTAGCTGCAGTGATTTAGGGGCCCCGCTAGGCAAGATGATAAAAAGAGCCCGTGGAGTCTGTAAGGGAGGGAAAGACCCACAAACAGTGTAATTCAGTTTAAATGTGTCCCACTTTACTGCCTACACAGAAAGATGGTGTCTGAAGTCTCTTTTCCATCTCTTCCTGTTCCTCACTCTTTACCTCAAAGTTGTGAGAGAAGAATCAATGTCCCTTCCCTTACTTCCACCCCCACCTCCCCTCTTTCAGTGCCCTGTGGTGGGGTGGTTTTTGAGATCACGGTGTGTCTGAGTGGCAGCGATAACCGGTACCCAGGTGCCACTGGCACATGGTGTTTAATTAATTAATGAGACCGCGGGGTTGGTTTTCTAATTCCACCTAGCCAGCACCGGGGTGTGGGAGAGATAGCTGTGAAATGTTTAGGTGTGTGTGTGTTTTCAGGCGAGGAAAGGAGAGATGTGCGTTTTATGGGTGTATATCTATTTTGTTGGCAGTTTGGGAGCTGGTTTCCTTATTAGTGGAATATTAAATATGTATGGAATATTTTTACTCTGACTTTTAATCACGCCATGTGATTGGGAGTTAATCATGGGCTAAATAATACATCAATCTGAACCAGGTCATGGACTCATTGCCCCAAAACAGAGAAATGTACATGAGCTTTAAACATAATGAAATCAGAGGATGGTGTTTAGAGGAGTGCACGGTGTGTGCTACGCAGGTTTAAATATAATGAATTGGATGATTGTCGGGTTAGGATTGGTAGAACCGAATTAAACAAAAGTATTTTTTCTTTGTCAATAAGGATCTTAATAAGGATCAATAAGGAGAGAAAAAAAACATTTCTCTCAAAACTTTCCCATTTTATTTAGTTTGAGATGCTGGAGGGCATGTATAAGATAATTGAGTAGTTCACTTTTAAATGACTTTAATTTACCAAGACAGAAGTCCATTATACAGTACACCACCATGTTTTATTTAGTGTTTTCTGTTATCTTGTCTTCATCAGGGTGGTGTCTGAGCTTCTTTCTGTTTACATGTACAGTATTCCATCCATTTTATTTCGATATAGTATTAGGTAGGCCTCTACCAAACACAAATTATCTTTTGTGGCTTAAAAAGTGAAACAAAACATGTGTAAATGAAGATAAGTAGATTTAGATTTGACCGTAGATTGAAGATTCAAAGCTTTATTGTCCTGCACAATGACATTCTTAGGTCGGTGTCCCTTCTGATTGATCTAGAAATATTTAAAAGTTAATAAAGGAAGTTGGAACAGGAGAACACTAACAGAATTAGGGAAGACAAATCACATGGCTAAATATAAACATATACCAAAAACAAATTCAGTTGTGCAGCAGTAGTGCAAATTATAATGTTGTAATTTAATGTAATTATGACACTTAGGCAAACCTGTACCATAATTCAGGTTTGCAACAATATTGTTCACCAAATGTGCAATATTAACTTCTCTTACTACGTCATTCTGTCTGTAATCTTAACCAATCAAAGGGTTAAAATGTTCTTTCAACCTCATTTATCAAACACAAACGTATAAATTGGACATTTTTCTTGGATGTATAGAAAGGGGATTTAATCAGCGATAAAGGGAATGAGCTTTAAAAAAAAGTCAGGACCTACAAGATTATATTCCTCAATTTCCTGTGATGTGCAAAGATCCTTCAGTCTATGTAATGTAACATAGCCTTTTCCTCACTCCAAGTATTTTCCCATTTTGCACAAGAGACAGGACTAGTTTTACTGTTGGATGAATGCAGTGAGGAGAAAGCGCCTTCCTCGTCGTGAATGATGAATGAATATGCTTAAAAAAGGGAAAATCTGCATTTGTATTCACAGCTCATCTTTAAGAGGTGTTTTACATTGTACATGTTAGCAAATTATGTATTTCACTCTTTACTGCTTCCATAAACTATTCAAATATATTAGCTTACACCTCATAAATGTTACTACTGCACAACTCTTGTACTCACGCTGGTAAAACAGTATGAGGAACTGATATCACGGAGGAAAGGAATGATTTACTAAAGCTACATAAAACTCTTCTTTCTGTGGGAGATCACAATAAAACTTCTATAATCTCCGATAGTGGAATATTATAGATAGCCTCTATAAAAAGATCTTTATGGCCCGGGAAAGAGAAGCATTACGACTTGTTCTACCCTGCTCGTTGTGGTTTAAACCATCTTATAGCTTAAAGATAAATGAGTCCATAGATTTCATACATCAGACGTCATCTAATTCACAGGAGGTTTGTCCATAAAATTGTAAGGAGTCCTGTTTCAGATGTAAAGTTATGAGGAATTGTCCACCAGCATTGATGAGGTGCAGTCAGATAAGAAACAGTAGATAACAATGAGAAAAAACAAAACAATGTGGGTTGCACATTTTGTTCTGATAGCCAAATATTATTATCTTATTGATAAGATTAAATAGTTATCAAAGTTTCCACAAAGTCATGGTGAGCTGCCAGTGTTTATTCTCGATGTTTAATTTAAACTTAGACAAAATGCATGCATTTTCTGGTCTTTGAAACTCTTTTGATACTATTACGTTGTTACTTATTTTTCAGTTTTCTACATACTAACTACTGCCGCTCTCATTTACAACAACACAAATGAGTAGATGAGATCAACGTTGATGTACCAGTTGCCTACAGCAGTAACTCTTGAATGAACTGGCAAAATGGCAATTCAGTCTGATTAAGCATCTTTGATGCACGAAAGGTTTTTGATTTTCACATCTGACTCTCAAAAAGAAGCATATTTCCCAAAATGATTGAATATCCCTTTAAGACAGGTCAACGTGCTGAATAGCCTTAAACTCAGAGATGAATTTAGAGATGATGTTGTGATCTTTCTGCTTTCATTCGTCTGCAAACTTTAAGTTCCAGATACATGTCTGAAAACAAACATGTTATGCACACACAGATATCCCGGCGCCCTGGTTGCTCTTCCTGGAGCAGCAGGGAGATGCAGGAGGAGGAGGAGGGGGGAGAAAAAGGAAGCGAAAGTAAGAGGCAACAGGAGAACAGACCTCCCATTGAACTTGGCTCGCTTCCAGCTTTCATTCAGCCAGTAATCAGCTGTGAGTCAGTCAGTCATACTGGCTTTAAACGAACACATTAACATTTGAGGGCACATTACACGAGTGCTCACTTGGGCACGCACAAACACATTAAACACACACACACACACACACACAATCAGGCACACCCTGGGTTTTAGGACTGCGCTGTTACCTGGTGCTTTTTTTCCCATGCTTTTCCGTTCTTCGCTTCTTGACAGATGTTGGCCTGAGGGGTGCATTTGATGTAGTTCTGGTGGGGACTAGCATAGGGTGACCACAGGACGGGGTCTTTACTGATGAGGTGGGAGGCTTGTGGTAGATGACAATACATATGTGGGGTGTTTGTGCAGGCAGATGTACAGAGAGAGGCTTGGTACCCTGATCAAGGGGTACCATCGCCCACCTATGGCCCAGAAGGAACTCGCACACTTGCCTGCGGTTACGACTCCACAGCGCTGCACAGAAGAAGCCGAGCAGACCCCCACACAGCTGGGGAAGATAACCTCCGGTGATAACACTCACAGGGGTGAATGTCAATCACGCTGTCTGCACGAATGTGTGTGTGTGTGTGTCTGCATGTGTGAAACAATGCCCCTCGATTGTTGATGCAAGTATGCTTTATGTACAACTATGCATTCTTAATGTGTGTAAGTGTGTGTGTGCCCAGTGCCCAGTGATGGCCTGTTAGATTGAGCTGTCAGTCGGCAGGCAGCAGATGAAGATTAATGGAGCGCGCAAACAATAAGAGGCTGGCAATGATCATAAATATGCTAATGGCCATTATCAATACACACTCACTGACATGCAAAAGAGTGTGTTTGTTTGTGTGTGTGTACAATATTCCTGCAGTAAAGATTTGGGATAGGAGGTGATTCAGGTTACTGAGTTAAAATTGTTCTCCCTCCCCTTGGGAGTCACACCAAAAACCCATGCAAACACATGCACCCATACGCGCACAAACACACGCACAAACACACGCACACACACTTTTGTAGAGCGGCAGTGTGTTGGCTGACTGATGGACGGGTCCCATGTGTTATGTTTGTGTTGTGGGCTACAAGAGGGAGGGGAGAAGGGCTCATTGAGTAGATGACATGATTGGTTTCGCATTAAAATGTGTTTATTTAGTGTTTGTGCGCGTGTGTGTAGAAGGGCAGTGGATGGCTATGATGTCTCTGCCAAGCCTCTGATTAAGACTACAGGTTGAGCTAATGGCACAATGAGAGGCTGATTAAGAGAGGAAAAGAGATGCTGAAAAAAAAGAGAGCAGCGGGAGATAAAAGGGATAGATGGACAGATCCATTCACTGAACTGATGATGGGGCTCTTTGTTGTCTCATCCCATTCTATGGTTCTCTGGGGTCCTTCCTGTGTCTGCAGTATACACTCATTTTTTAAAAGCCTCTTTCTTTATCTCTCATGGCCTCCCCCCCCTCCTTCCTCTTTTTCTTCCTCACCGCCCATCTGGGTCACACAGCACAAAAGAGCAGTACAGGGGCCCCAAACTGAAACCTGGTCGTCCACTTCATCACCGGAAAACATACTTCTTAACCTCCTTCTCTACTTTTCACCCCTGGTTGTCTACTCTCATGCTGCCCCCTCCCCACTTTTCTCTGCTCTGCTAGGGTCTGCAGAGTCCACTGGGAAATGTCGGGGGCTCACGGGGCTCTCCGACCTTCCTTGTCCTTTAAACACACATGCACTCCTGCAGTCACACACACACACACACACACGCACACACTATTCACCCGATCCTGATGGAGAGTGTAATTTGTGTGTGGCAGGGTGGTGATGGATGGAGCATGTAAAGTAGACATAGGAAAGTGGTTATGATTGGGGCTAATGAGCTCACAGGGGACACTTGGATAGAGGAGGCTGGCCAATGGCAGGCCTGGTTCAGATACACTTGTCTGGAGGATCCCTGTTGCGCTGAGACCCTCATTGCCCCATGGGAATGTGTCAGTGTATGAATGTGTATGTGTTTGCGTAGTTTTTGTTTGAAACCCCAGCAGTCCCTGTGGTCATTATACTGTACACTCATTTTGCTGAGCTGGTTATTATTGCGCACCATGGACAAGGGTAGCATTTAGATGTCAAATCACATCGGTCATTAAGTCAAGGTCACTGCTAACTGGTAAAACACAGAGGGACTCGCTTGTTTTTGGAGTGCTATTGAGCAAAATACACTTCTCTTGGAAGCCAGGCAGAACAAACTCATAGAAACTCAGCGATGATTGCTAACGCTGCATCAGTGGGAAGTGTGGGTGCGAACAGGTGTGTGTGACAGTGTGTCATTTTGTGTGTGTCTCATTACCATGCATCGTGTGTCAGTGTTGTCCAGGAGGCTGAGCCTCCGCTCGCTGCTCCAGGAGAGAGTTATAGATTACTGGCTAGAGCAGGCGGGGGCCAGGGGAGCTGCTGGAGCCCAGACCCGAGAACTGCAGGCTGGGCACGGCTCTCAGCTCATCAGCCTATCTCTTGAGGCTGCGGAGCTTAACCTGGAGCAAGGCTCTGATTAACCAGGCTAATGACGGTGCAGCCCCCAGCTCCCACTGCCCAGCACCATAATCACTACTTAAGGCCCCGGCCAGCCGGCGTGTGTATATGGAGAGAGAGTAGTGTCACAGCTTAATGGATAAGTCTACTGACAACAAGCATTTTAAGTCAGCTGTCAATACACGCTTTTAGAGTCACTCACATGGCAGGAGACCAATGCATGAGAGGCTGGAATGAGATCAAACAAATTCAGCTTAAATCATGTTTTCAGTGTTTGTCAGTTGTACGTGGTCATGTGGCTGAGATTGTGAATGTGTGTAACCACAGTTGTAGGTGTTTAATGAGTGCTGATCGATGTCTCATCTGTGCCGCCTTATCTCTAAAGCAAACATTTCATCAGCACAATGGAAGCCTTTGGTACACACAGAGACCCCAACAGACAAACTGCACAAACCAAATGACATATGCAAATAAGACAAAGACGGACATGCTTTTGTTCATATCCCACTCGTACAGAGAACTACCCAATAAATGAAATAAGCATACACCAGTGAAGATGCATGTCTTTTTAGTGTCTTTGTGGGTGTGAAGGTGGGAGGGGTGGAGGTGCAATTGCACTGCAGACAGAAGAACATGCCAATAGTGTTTACTGTTCTCTGTGAGTAAAGTGATTTCTGACAAGTCCTAAATGAAGCCCTGGGGGTGGGGAGGCCTGCAGCTAGATCGCAGACCTGCTTTATGACTGTTTGTGTGTGTGAGAGAGTTAGAGACAGAGGTAATAGCTTGCCGTTATAAGAAGGAGTGAGTCGATAAGTGATCTAGCCACTCTTCAATAGATAATGAGGTGAGAGGTATCCAACACTGAGTTTAGATGCCAAAATAAGACAGGTTTATTTCTGCAGCTCTACAAGGGAATACAATTACCCCTCTGCAATTCTACTACACATACAGTATTGCAAAGAGTAATAGAACAAAAGGAATGAGGAGAGGTGAGATATTTGAACTGCTGGAGATATACAGGCAAAGAGGAGGCAGACCATGATTAAAGCACGAGGCTAAAGTTGTTCTATATTTTGCTTATTTTCATCAAATCCCATTTAAAGACTGAAACCAGCAATATAAAGACTGTTTCTCTAAATGATTCGATCAGCCACAAACCCATTAATCAATCATTTGTTAAAACACCAGAGCATTGTAGTTTTAAGCAAAAGTTGCCCAAACAGATGAATAGTGCATATTCACATTTGGTGCACTATTGAGTGGGATAGCCCCAGTTGTGCCTCTTGTGTATTACTAATTGAGTCACAGAGCAAAGCATCAGTTTTTCTAAGTAAAAACTAAAATTCCCGGTGTTCTTTGAAAATATTATATTTGTGATTGACTCAGAAATAAACTACAGTTCCCATGTTCATCTTGAAGAAGGAACGCCTCATTCTTAAACATGTCATTTATGCATTTTTAACCTCTATGGCACAGAGGAATTAGCTGCATCAACTCATTGTTGGTTTTGTTCATTTTATAGGATTTGTTGACGATAAGAGAAATACAGATTCTCGCCAGCTTTATCCTTTAAGGTGACAGAGGGAAGAGAGGAAGCAGTGGCAGAGTATGCAGGATGTTTGGGTCTTTACAGTCTACAGGGGCTGTTACTGACTGACAGCCCCGACTAAACCATCCATATTGCTGCTGATCCTCCTTTACATCCAGGCCTTACCTTGTGTGTCCGGACATACAATTGTGGGTGGCTGGAAGTGTGGCAGCGATGCATTTTTTTTTTTATTAGTCTGTGTTTATGTGCGTGTATGTCTTTAGCTCTGCCTCTACAATTGCCGGTTGATGGCAAAGCAGAAGACAGATCCAGGCATGCACTCATAGCAGCTGTGTTTCTGAATGGATCCAGTGGCCATTGTTCTCCTGTCACTAAACTCGTCTCTCTGGCCCAGGAGACACACCGCTGACATTTACAAGAACCACCCCCCCCCCCCCTCCTCCTCTCTCTTTCCTCACCCTGCTTGCCTCACCCTCTCCTCATCGCTTCTCTCCTACCATCCCCTTCTCTCCTGTCTCATTCTCTCTTTCACTATCTCCTACTTCTTCCTGTACCTTGCTCACTCTCTCTTTCTGTCACTACATCTCACTCTGTGGCATGATGTGCCAGGACAGATGTGTGTGGATAGGTGTGTGTGTGTGTGTGTGTGTGTGCGAGAGAGACATAGTGAGTGTTTGTGTTAATGAGTGGCCCTTTAAGGCTATTAAGATAAGATTGCTACGCCCAGAGTCCCTCATTACCCAGCAAGCATTGCCCCCTACACAGAATTGTAATTGAGAAGAAGAGAGAGTGAGAGAGAGAGCAGCAAGAGCGAGAGAGGGAAAGAGAGGGGGTCAGGTGTTAGAAGTGGAAATAATAGGAGGATGAACGAGCGATAATTGGGCGGATCGAGAACAAGAGAAGCGATTGATCAGGTTGATTTGTTTCTTCAGAGAGAGACGGTGTGAAGAGAGGAAGGGTTAAAGGTCACACACTCTTCTATGTACAAACAAGCATGTGCACAAGTATGATAAATTTAAAAAAAAACATGTTTGACATGCAGGAGTGGATGCACACATGCAACATGCACACATGCACACAGACATGCTACAACGATGGAAACTCAAGTAAATTAAAAATGTGATAACATGCCATAGGTTTAACTTGTCATGAGTTTTGGATGTTTAAAAAACATTTATATTACTATATTGTGTGTGTGTGTGTGTGCGTGTGTGTGTGTGTGTGTGTGTGTGATTGTCGATGTCAGTCAGCCTTTAATCCCTCTGACAGTCATTGTTGTCTATTTACACTTTTAGCGTCTTTCAGATTGTGTAACACCAGCATCACCTACAGGATAGAGACATTAACAGCAAAGATTCACAGCCTTATTCGTTTTTCTGTCACCTGCTGTCCCTGCTAAAAAACATTTAAAGTAACTTCTTATGTTATACAATCATTGGATTGTATGAATTTTTATTAATTCAAGCAAAAACCAGCTGTCCAAACATGCTTTATTTGTGAATGAAGTTGTGTGATGATACATTCAATATGATTGTTTGCAAGACAAATGAAATATGACGTATTTAAGTACATTTATTTACAAGTATCTTGCTATGATTATAATAGATTATGATCCTGATGCTAATTATATTCCTTTAAGATGTTCTGTTAAACTTTCACTGTTCTGAGAGTGACAACTAAATAGACTGACTCATGACACATTAAGTATTGAGGAAATTTTAAATTATGATGATGACTGGACACGGAGCAAGTGTAAAAATATAAATTTCACCGTCTTGTGTCCTCATGAATAAGAGGCATGTGTAATTCTGTAATATTTATTTCTGCAAGGGGCACAGTATGTTCTATCATTAGATGCTACTTATTCCCTAGATTTCTCCAGTATTTCTGAATTATGGATTCAGTAGTATGCTCATAATTTATTAGGCTATCAGCAACAGCAAGACACAAGCGCACTGGAGTGACTGAAGTCCTTTCAATTATGTAAAAGTTTGCTTTTTGTCCTTCACTGAAGGTAAAATAGGAAAGTTGATGAGACATCTATTTGTAACCTACGACAGTCCAAGGCTTTAGCAAGATGTTGCTCTGCATGAGTTGGAAAGTGAAACATGAAACAGATGGGTGTGGCCTTAGAAGAGACTCCCCAAGCCGACATAAACATGATGTTCAAACCGTGGCTTTATATCACCATCAAGTGGCAGGACTGTGTACAGCCACTGAAAAAAACAGGATGGAGTTACAGTTCGAGGATGTGAGTGAGGATGGTTAGATGATGTTTTTTGATGTCTTGTTTAGTTGCATTATGCCACCAGTACTGTGGGTACGCCTACAGGGTGACCTAGAGGCAGTGTTCCCTCAGCAGTTGGAATGAGACACACAGGGACCTTGTGAACTAAATACTCAAATTAAAGCTGAGCTGCACAATATTAAAGAAACAAGAGAGTGCATACAAGGCCGCTATAGATTTGGATCTGCAAATTGGCATGTTATCAGTCCGGGGATCCGTGCCAGGTTTTCTTTTTCATCCAAGACAATGCAGCAGGAAATAAAGCTAATTTAAACAAAGCAATTAGCAATTAAAACATGGTGGGCATTTTATAGGCTGATTACAGTATTTTTAAGCAAATTATATTTTTATTTAAAGCTTATTTTATACAGGTAAATATAGGATTTCTCCTGAATGTTATTCCAGCGTGGCAGACTTAAAACAGTAGTCCAATTAAGTAGATGAAATTTACAGAAAATGTAATTGCACAAACAACTGACGATAACATCTTCATAGATAAACAAGTTATTTATAGACTTTATTTTAGTGTCTTAAGAGTCGATGCATAGGGGGACTAACATCATAGCGATGCCAATTATTTTATTTCCAACCAATTTGTCTTTTTTTGTTTTTCATTGAAGCCTATTCCTGCTCTTTGCTCATGTTTTGCACGGCTTTTTGAGCAGTCCATTTATATACTCCACATCTCTGAGAGATTGTGTGTGAAATACCCTCTCGATCACTGGCCTAATCCCCAATTGATTGATCCTGATAATAGCACGTAGCGCCTCCTCATTGGATGTTACTGTGATTGACTGAGGAGGGAGAAGAGAGGGAGGCCGGGCGAAACCATTCATCCGGCCAATACTCCGACTGAAAAATATGCGAAGATGAATGAGCACTGCTAGGCATCGAGATTCGGATTTCAAAGAGGATTACGGCCGCGTAGCTGAATTAGCTGGTACGATTACAATAGGGGGTAATTTAGGATTGGATTAGTTTCTTAATCACACGGTCATCGGCGCTGAATCCCCCCACTAACCTGCTAATAAAAACAAACAGACTTGCGGGATTGGGATGCGGGGATGATTTTGGTGACGCTGCGATGGATACCTGCGAAGATACCGAAAGTCAAACAATAATGAGGATTCGATTTGATTTTAAGTTGGTTTAGTCGTTTTTATCGCTTCTTTGTTGACATCATTCGGCCATGATTTTCCTGCGGAGGCTCGTGAAGCTGTTGGTGCTGTTGATCCAGAGCGGATGGTTGGGGGTCGCGCCGAGCCCCACCGACGAGGGAGCACTCCGGGCCGGCCATGGGGAGCACGGAGAGCCGGGGCACCAGGAGCCCCACAAGGACTCCTACAGCACCTTCGCCTCCGAGTTCCTGGAGTCCAGATATCTGTCCGATGACGGTAAGGCTCTAATGCATTGTGCTAGGATTCACAGTTGGTGGGTTTGGTTTACATGGCATGCGCAATAGACAAACTTCTATCATACAAGTTTAACAGAAAATCAAACAAGAACTGTAAACAGAAACTGATCACGTGCTGCTCATTTTGTCTTGCATCCAACCTGCACTATGCAAGGCCTTTCAGCACCCAGGCCAGCTCCCCGTGGTAGCTGCCCAACCCTTCCTCCTCGCTCTCTCTCATTCACACACACGCACACGCACGCGCACACAGTGCAGATGGCCTCCCCCTAGTTGGCCCTTTGACTGTCTTGAAAACAAACATCAGTTGTTTTTGTGTGGAACCAACAGAGTGCTGATTTTGCATTTTGCAGGTTATCCATTCCCCACCGCCCCACCAGTGGATCCCTTTGCCAAGATCAAAGTCGTGGACTGTGGAGTAACCAAAGGCTGCATAAGGTCAGAGAAGGATACATCTTTTGCCAGCTCTCCCTTTCTGAACAGAGCTCTGGTGCAGATGAATTCCCAGAGGCTGCTTTAACCTAGATAGACTTTCTAAAGCTGGAGCTAAATATGGACTTCTCATCTTTGTATTTATTCTCTGAAACCTGAGTGAAATAACCCTAAAAATTGCCCTCGTTACGTTATCAAGATATTGTGAATATTGTGAATCTCACCTTCTCTAATGAAATCTATTTGTCAGAATAGAGCCTCAAAGTGAACGTATTTATTTGTCCATGTGCAGATATGGAAAGCCAGGGTGTGATGCAGAAACGTGTGACTACTTTCTGAGTTATCGCCGCATCGGGACAGATGTGGAGTATGAGATGAGCTCAGACACAGACGGCTGGGTGGCTGTAGGTTTCTCCTCTGACAAGAAAATGGTGAGCAGCTACACAACAACAACTCTGACTGTTGAGTGTTCAGGGCAGTATGACACACACAGTATATGTGTTATTTTATAGCACAACTTATTTTACTTTTACATGTTGCATCAGACCAAGTTACTGCCAATGTATGGTCCATAATCTGTAATTAAACACATGGATGTGGTGCGAATTATGCATATTTTCAAGAGCTTACTGTCACTATGAAACCAAATGATTAACTACACAAAAATGTACTTTGAAGGCTTTTATACCAAATGCAATTGCCCATTGTTTACATCATTTTTTAAAAATGTGTTTGGCATGAAGGTAAACACCTTTATATACAGTATGGTAATACTTTTAATGAAATTATTTTTAAGGCAGCCAAGCTAACTATTAGCGCTTACAAGATGTTCAGAGGCAGGTTATACAAAATGATGTTTACTTTCCTCCCATTTCTATTCCTGCCATTTTCACGTGAAATATTGTGAAGTCTTTGAGGTCACTTGTTCAAATGTAACAATCTGAGAAGGAAAAGTCAGTCTTTGGTTGAACTCGTCACAATTCGTGTTAATATTGAAGCCATCACCCATGATGAGGGTCGTAAGAAAGCATTGTTTCATTTTAGGGGGTCACAAACCAAAAGGTTTGAGAAACATTGGTTTAATGTGTTTGCACATAATTCCATATAATTTATATAATCGACACAAACACATTTTATTCAATGTTATCATTTTTTCAGCATTGTTTACTGGTTTGTTGAACTTGCACACCAATTAGCATGTACAAACATCATCAATGTTGTGGCCCCCATGAAGGCTGGGCACTTAATCAAAAGTTAATTGTCTGATTATCAAGGGCAGCATGGTGGTGCGGTGTGCAGCACTGTTCTGGGTTTTAACCCTCCAGCTTTTCTTCTGTGTAGAGTTAGCATGTTTTCCTATGTTGGCGTTGGTTTTCTTTATGTTCTCTGTTTCCGGCCACAGTCCAAAGACATGCAGGTTAGATTATAGATTCTTAGGTGTGAATGTGAACTTGAATGGTTTTCTGTCTTCATGTGTCAGCCCTGTGATTGACTGGCGGGTATACCCCGCATCTTGTTTTTCTCCTATATTGCCTATTCCTACAAGAAAAAAAAAAGAAAACTAACACTTGTGTGTATTATAACGACCCAAGCATGAGCAATAATAGTATCAGTCCCAATAACTTTATTCATATTTTGTACCAGAATTCAACCTTTTGTCAGCAGATGAATACATCATTCCTTCCTATTCCCTCAGGGAGGAGACGATGTCATGGGCTGTGTCCATGACGATAACGGACGTGTACGGATTCATCACTTCTACAACGTCGGCCAGTGGGCCAAGGAAATAAAAAGGAACCCTGCAAGAGACGAAGAGGGCGTTTTTGAGAACAACCGGGTGACCTGCCGTTTTAAGCGACCGCTATATGTCCCCAGAGAGGAAACACTTGTGGACTTACACCTGTCATGGTATTACCTGTTTGCATGGGGACCTGCCATACAAGGTGATTGATCAAGCTTCAGCATCAAGTCAACTGTCTTTGTGCTTTTTATTTTATTTTTTATCTTTCATCTCATCTTACATCGTCTTCCCTTTTCCAACAGGTTCCATCACGAGGCATGACATCGACAATCCGCCTGTCAGTGACCACATGATCAGCATCTATAAGTACGAGGACATCTTCATGCCTTCTACGGCCTACCAGACCTTCAACTCTCCCCTCTGCTTACTGCTCATAGTAGCCCTCACCTTCTACTTACTAATGGGAACGCCATAATGAAGCGCAGCAGACCACATAGTGGAAAAAAGAGGGAAGAGAACATGATGCAGCAATAAATAAGTTGTCTGATGCCACATTCAAGTGTGCACTTTGTGCAAAGAGACATCATTAGATATATTAAACACAATATAGAGTATATTTATATTGCATATAGCATTACTCTGAACTCATAAAGAAGATCTTGACACATTATTAAACTTATATTGTAGAGGTGTCATGTACTGGTGTCAGTTTTCGGAGGACAAAAGAAAACAAGCAGCTCACAGCCGTTTGCACAAACTCTTCCTGTTCCTTTACCCTCTTTGTATGGATTTCATGCTTTGCAAAAAAAAAAAAATCATGGTTTGTTTATTGTTTGTACAGGGCCTATAGCATAAAATATAGTTTCTAAGGTTTTAGGTACTGCCTACATTACCATGTAAAAGATGTTCATAAACTTTTTCTTATGTTTGGCTCAATTTTTCTATAATTTCCTTTCAAGATGTTTCCCCACTTTCTCAACCACTTTCTGTTTGTGTTTGTTTATTAATAATGTGCCACTGTGACTGTGTTTTAAAGACAGAGAGGCTGCTAATGAGTCACTATTACAAGCAATAACACACTAAACTTAAGCAAACTGTGGATTGAACAGTTTCTTAGACATGGACTCATTTTTCCCCCAGGCTGTTATTGTAGCCTTTTAATCTGTATAAAAACACCTCCCACTGAAATAATCTGCCATGGTTGTGTTTATTATCAATAAAACTGTGAAGAAATAACAATACAATACACACAAGACAGTACAGATGTTGTGCATGAACAGACAGGAGATTAAGAGAGATAAAAATGATAAAAGAAAATATAAGAAAAGAAAATTGAAAATCTTAAAACAACATTTTTATTTTGGTCTTGCCTTCAACAGAAACATTTTTTGGAGTAATTAAAAGAAAAATGCCCTATATTAGTAATTTAATAAAATCAAGATTTTATAATATATTCGACAATGAACATTAATTCAAGGGGCCTGCTTCTTTGGCGCATGCACACATTTTCATTTTGCAAAATGTACATAACAAATAGCTTGTAATAATCAAAATATTGTCTGTAACCATAAGCCAACTGTAACGTCATATTTCTAACCATTCCAGATAAAAACACTTCTTATCCATAAAAGCCACACGCAGGACACTTTACCTCAGTATTTAAAAAAATACTGATTATATTATTTGCTATTTGTAAATAGGTTCATGTGAATATAGTGTATTTTATATTGTTCTGATTGTATCGGTGTCTTCAACCATGTCTACCACTATAGCTGTTGCATACTAGTTTTTAAATCACATAGTTTATATAGTATGCAGCACTACAACTTAAAAGACGAACAAGAACATTATTTGTTTCTTTAGATCAAATGTTTAATAATAATAACAATGATAATAATGAATTATTACACTATTAATAGTATAATAAATAGTAATAACAGGACATAAACAATCAATAAATAAACTGGTAGTAGTAGGATTTTGTGAAGAAGAGATTGAAGAGGAAAACATCAGTAATATACTAAAGAAAAGTTCTAGTAACAAATGTTGGAAACTTCTTCTACAGTATTTTGGGTCAACAAGACTAATGAAAACAATTTGAGAATTATTATCATTATTATTTTCCATTCGTTTGGTTAATTATTTTCCTTGTTTTGTTGTTGGTTTAGAGAGAATATAGACCCTTAGACCACACTCCAGATTTGTGGGGGGCGGTAATGCACCCGAGAGCTATTTGCCAACCGCCATTAAAAGCAAAAGAAGAAGAAGAAGAAAAAGAAGTGATCCCTCGGGTGGACTACAGTGGTGGAATCAGGGAACATGGCAGACGAGGAGGAATCGGCTCCGGAGCCCGCCTCTGTCTCTCCCCCGGAGAGCCCTCTCACTGGCCGGCCTCACTCAGTCTTTTTCTCCGAGAGCGTCCAGCCGGCCGTCGGCATGATGAGCCAACTGTTAACCCAGCCGTCGTCCCTGAAGTTTGATAAAAACATTAAACAGGCCTTCTACAACACGGGGGCGATGATCTTTGTGGCTATATGCTGCGGAGCTTCTGTGCTGGTCTACTTCATCCTGGAGGCCTTCCTCCGCCCGCTGCTCTGGGCAGTGCTCTGCGGGACCTTCCTGCACCCCTTCAAGTACTCCCTGGCTCGGCTCGGCCGCTCGTGGCTCAGTGGGCTGCAGGAAACCGGGACACCCATCGTGGTGGGGATCCTGCTGATCCCGGTGTGGTGTGTGAACTACGGGGTGGAGGCGATGGGAAGGCTGGTGCTGGAGAGGCTCACGGTGCTGCTGGTGATCGGGGCCGGGGCGCCGCTGGTCTACTTCCTCTACCTTTTCTGGAGTGTCGTCGGCATGCAGGTGATCCTCGGGCACATCTGCGGGATCATCGGGGCCGCGCTGGACTATTTCTACACTGCGTGGGTGAGTGAATGGACAGTGGGGTATAGTACATCCGGGGTGACAACAAGACCCTCTGTTGTCACTCCAAGTGGATGCTACTGGGTGGGCGAGGTCTCTGTCAGCCCAACAAACCACACGGTTGACAGCTATACCACACTATTAAAAATAACATGTTCTCCAGTATTGTTTACGTCACTGTTTACATGCAAAATCATGCATACTGTTCATCTGATGTTGTCTGGAGTTATCTGTGAAATCCAGACAAATAAAACAAGAAGCTAATATAACTAGTTGATGAGTTGATGGACAAACAAATACAGAAGTTTGATGCTTGATTCATTCATTTGGAAGTCTCCTGGTTCCAGCTTCTCCAGTCTGAATATCTGCTGGTTTTCTAGGCCTTCTTTGATAATAACTTATTTCTGAATTGTGATTGGTATTGGTATATATAAAAAAAAAAAGTTAAAGTTTGAAAACACTTAGAAAAAAAACGAGAAAATGTGGGGGGGTAAATGATAATAATACTTGTTATTTGTAGCCCTACTTAAACTAGTTTGTCTAGTTTAATTAAAATGAGCTCAGAATCATTTAGGTTTACTAGCAACATTGTTAAAGGATGACACGATGTGATCATCCCAACACAATTGGAACATATGCCTAAAACCTGTACCCTAGCTAAGGGTTTCCCGCAGTTTCCTGCAGATCGATCGATATTTAATCGTAAACAGCTGCAGGGGCCTGAATCCAGCTACGCTTTGACCAGATACAAATTGTATTAAATGTTCCTCCTCAGACAGCCTGTCCTTTCTCTAAATGCTGAGGTAGACTGACACAGGGCCCTTGTCCAAAAATAGGACGAGGACACTATATTAGATTACATCGAAAGGCGTCTTTGTGTGTAGTGGAACCAGCTAAGACCTTTGTGACCAGCTGACTGGAGCATCACATTTCATGCTTTTCCTATCAAACACCAGCAGATTGGCAATAACATGGAGTGATTGCTGAGTCTTTTTCGAGTATAGATTATAAACACTGGCCAATTTGAAACAATACTGTGTGTGTGAAAGAAGCATCGGTACCCCACAGCATCCCCTCTATTGTTATCGTGTTGCCACTGTGCCTCTTGTTTCCTCTCAGGTGTGCACTGTGGTGTTTGGCTACTTGTTGGTGGTTTGTTTCAAGTGGAGTCCCCACACTGAGCACTACCTGAGGGCTTTGGCTCTTCCTGTCTGGGCCATTTCCCTCTTCTACATTGGTGAGTGTGCAGCCTGGAGAGTCTGCTCAGACATGTTTGTTGTCATTCCATTACTTTTATTCAAATACCCCTTTTTTTTTTTTTGCCCGCGGGAAGATTTCTTCAAATGTTGCCTACGTGGCAGGTAGCAGTTTGTTTGATCTTTATGTATTTCTTTTATAGTTTTATGGCAAAACAAGGCTCACTATTTCTGCCAAGAAATAACTAATAATGTATGAAAATATTATGCAGTTCAAGAGCAACATGTTTCTCCACAATAGCAACAACATGCATAGTCACCAGCCTGATTTCTGCATCTGTTTTTAGTGTCTCTGACCGGCTCGTGGAGAGTGCCCCTGTTCGTGGTTGTGGTTATACTCATCATCGTGGGATCCCAGGAGAAACCACCTGATCCTGGCAGAGGTGAAGATTAATGGACACACACGTGTACATGTACCACAGTGAGAAGTCCATTCATAAATATGGTATATACGAGTTAGTGGTAAATGTTTTTTTGTATGAATTAAACAGTATAAATAACGTGTTCATTTGTGATCTTAAGAGGTGCAGTAGGTGGACTTCGTTACCTTTGGACAGAGCTAGGCTAGCTGGTTCCCTTTGTTTACAGTCTTTATGCTAAGCTAAACTATCTGGCTACCGTGCAGACATGAGAGTGGTATAAATCTTCCATCTAACTCTCAACAAGTTCCCAAAATGTCAAACGATTGCTTTAAAAGTCAAGGGGGTCAAATCAGCTTATAATTAACTTTGATGCGCTGCCTAATGAAAGAATCTCGTGGAGCAGCTGTTATCCTTTCAACAGCGTAAAAATACACCTTTATCATACTTCTTATTTTCTGTTCCTCGAGCTCAACCAGCACTGAGATTAAGTTAAACAGTATCTTCGCACAGCTTTACCTAAAGCATAGGCAACTTGAGGAGGGCAGTTTGTCCCTTTTAATCAGGACTGTTAGACAATGTAGGAAACACAAACACACAAATAAATGTGTTATTTTATGCTCAGCTGTTTTGTGTTGATGTTTTCCGTCTCTCCTCTTCCTCAGGAGAGCTGTCGGGGCAGGTGTTGTCTTTCGCTGCTAACACTATCTACATGGCAATCTCCTGTAGCAACCTTCAGATGAAAACTGAGCCAAGTGAAAACTCTGCTACAGGTAAGAGAGCTCACTTTCAACTCTGTGTATTTTAGAGGCTTGTTTGTTATAGATCGTCTGTGTGTGTGTGTGTGTGTGTGTGTGTGTAAGGGGTATTAATGAACAGCGAGCTGGTCATTAATACGGAATAAACCCCGACAGGAACCCCATCGCTGCACATTATTATGCGCTTATTACACGGCTACTTACTGAAGAGATGAATCATTTGGCAAAACACATTTATTTCAAAATGATCTTAATGATTTAAATATAATTTTATTGCTTCTTCGGTCTGCTATAGAGAAACAACAGACTTTGTAATTGAACTATCCGACTCAAGTATTCAACAAAGCTGTGTAATGGATAGTCTTTGGAGCTTCCTGGAGTTAATCTAGATCAAGGCAGAGAGGAGACAGGCTCATCTTTAATGGGCATTAATCTGAAAATACATTGTATTTTAATAGAGAAGTTGCATTTTGATTCCATACAGACAACTTTTTTCTGACCCAGCTTCTAGTAGCCGTTAGAGGAACTGCAGCTCAAGAAACTTCTGCTTTAGCTTCACCAGTGGTTTGCTCTTGAAAAACAAACTAATGTTCTTTGCTTCTTTCTTTTTCTTCCTCTATATGCTTCCTCTGTGCCAACCCCATGATGTCTTCCAAGGTGGTGTGCAGTCCGTAGGCCCCCTGACCTCCACGCCTGGGTTCCCTCGCGGCTTTCGTTCGTTACCAGCCGGCCTCTTCCAGAAAGAGAAAAGCCCCAAAAGAGCCAGTGATATCTACTTCATCCTACTGGTCTGGGCCATTGTACTGGTTCAGGTCTGGCTCAACCTCTGGATCCTTCAACTGCTGCCTATCCCTGTGGCTGGTAACACACACACACACACACACACACATGCATGAAGACTCCCGTTCACATGCTTCTTGCTCTACTGTACACAGACTACTGTTGCCTTTATGTTTTAGTGTGGGTGCTGAAGAAGCTGGTGGTCCACTTTGGCCTGAAGGGCTTTGCAGAGCGGACTCTCATCTCGTGGTGGGCGGTGCTGGAGAAGCTTGGACGTGAGCGAGAGGGGGCCCTGCTGCCTGGACCAATCAAAGGCTTGGCTCAGTTCCTGCTGCGTATCGACACTAAGGTAACGTCTCTGACTGATCTCCACGTGGCGCTGGTGCAGGCGCTGTCCTTATTTCCTCTTCCTTTTGATTTCACACATCCTCATCCAGACACGCACACCTTTTCTGTTTCACGTGTGCGTCCTGTTAGACATTATTTTGTGTTGGTATAGTAGATTCATCACTGACCACAGTTAAGGGCCATCAGTGGCTATCAAGGACTGTTTGGTCAGGACTACTGGTTTGCTGCAGTTCAAATATTACAGGATAAAATATTCTGTAAGTATTGAAATAGTTCAGCAAGAATTCTGTGTGTTGGTGTGTTGAATTGTTCACTTCAGATCGGTTTCGGTCATTGTGTCGGATCTGTTCCTTATCATTTGTCCTGATGGTGACTTTTCTGATGCACCTATCCCTCAGGACTTCAGTACATGAGTGCAGAAGGACATCTTGGGTATACTGTATGTAATCACCTTCTTCAAGAACAAACTAACAAACAATTAAATCATGTATTCATTCAGATTTTGGACACAGCACAGGAAACAAATGGCGCACAATAAACAAAAAAATGCATTTTAAGGATCAAAACCAACTGAGTTTTGGTAATTTATTTGCGCCATGGTCTACTTTTGTGCTTATTTTGCTGATACTAATTTATTCTTAGATTTAGTCAAAGCAGACGATGAAGCTGCACCAATCCATATCTTTATATCAGAACTGTATGAAAGTAAATGAAAGGTGTGTCACCCGACTCTGCAGCTCCTCTGTTTTACGGAGCGTCTTAACATCTATCAGCTCATTGTTTTTGATCCACTCTCACTGCTCGCATAGCGCTGTTTGGAGATGCATCATCCAGCTCCGGTAAACCGACACTGTACCGTACACTTCCTGTTCAGCAGGTTTAGCAGCTAAAGAACCACATATTTCCAAAAGACTTCAAAATAAATGACAATTTTGATCCTTGCCTGCTGGATGTATAAGGAGGCAGTTGTTGGCCATAACAAATACAGGGCCTATTGATACATGAACACATTAAAAGATGTCTTTCTCCTGATGTAGTTATGGTGTGTGTTTATAATCCCACTGTGCCAGTCCACACTCAAACACTGGAGTTAAATCCTGCCTGCCACGGGCCACTTCCTGATCCCTCACTGCCTGTACCCAAAGAGGTTGTGTTCTTGTCGCATGGGTACATGTGATGACTGCTGCGCAGGTCTTTCCAAAAAAAAATAATCTTCCCAATGTCTCTTTGTCTCCTCCCCAAGCTCTGGCATTGGCTTAACAAGCAGGTAATGATTTGGAGGAGCAGAGTGCTGAGAGAACGAGAGACTCACAGAAAGCGTATGCATGAGAAGAAGGATAAGGAAACAAACCTGTTTACGTGTGTGGATGCGTGTAAAGGCGTGAGCACAAGCTTAGACTGGCGCTTTACCCATTCACTGCCATCACCCCTTCATCCTGTCTCCATGTCTGTCCTCTCGCTGCTTCGCTGGGTCGCGCTTTTATTTGACAGGAAGCTACGGCCGGGGAGGCGGGACTCTTTGGTCCCTCTGTGCCTCGTTCGTACCTTCCCCGCTGTGGTCTGACTGGCAGGTCGTGCTTGAGAGTGTTTGGGCCGCATGGAGAAGATGTCTGATGTCGACGGAGCAGAGCTGAGTGGGAGGAGAGGGCGGCGTTTCTGAATGTGAATATGTGTTGGCTGATAAGCCTGATGTTAAGTTATTTATAGAGATTAAGGACAAACACTGTCCATGGAACCCGTGGAGAGATGTGGTTACGCAGGAGATTTCATGGGTGGGAGTGAGGATGGACAAAACAATGGAAACACCCAACAGTTTGTTAATATGAAGCGGCACTAAATAAAAACATTGTGGGCAAACTTTTACCTTTTTTTTAAAAGAGCTTTACTTTTCTTTGTTGTGCTATTATATTTAAAAGACAAAGGATGTGTTTTGGAAATTAACTTTTTTTTTAAAGGATGGGGCTGGAAGTGTTCTATATTTATCTTAATAAGAACAAATCCCAAACCAGCAAGAAATGTATCTGACTAACGAAGGTTCCTGTGTATTCAAAGTAAGTAATGAGAGATGGACTGACATGTTGTTGGTTTTGGTCTTTTCATGAGATTTGTTATTATTTATAGTTAGCCTTATTCTTTAAAGGTTCAGATCTTGGATCCTGGTCATGGCAGGTTTTTGACATGAAACCAATGTTGAATGGTGATA
Source organism: Anarhichas minor (assembly GCF_050575085.1). Classification (NCBI taxonomy): domain Eukaryota; kingdom Metazoa; phylum Chordata; class Actinopteri; order Perciformes; family Anarhichadidae; genus Anarhichas; species Anarhichas minor. The sequence goes on along the minus strand of NW_027466487.1, from coordinate 3,428,985 downwards.
TAAGAAGCCTTGATAGTGAATTATAATTCTCCTGTTGACTTACAAGATAGATGCTTTACAGAAACGGCTCGGTGTTGAGTACCTGAGTTAAACATAAACTGATCTAGGTGCAGGACAAATGGTGAAACCTCAGAGCTTTCTAACCTTTTGTTGTGTTTGTTGTTGTGCATTGGCTCTGTAACCCGAGTGCCAAGTTATGAAGCAGAGAATGCCCTGTTTTTGATGAGACCATGTCACAGAGGTGTTGGTGCGATTGTTGAGATTTCTTGTGTTGCATTAAGTGCTGGTGATTTTTTTTGCTAATTGGTATTCAACATACTGTACTAACTTTCATGGTTATGTGCCTGAATTAGCTATTTTAAAATCAAGAGTAAGTCCTCGCTGATGCGGTGTTTCCATTTTTTTGTTTACCACTTTTTTTTTTTTTTGCTATACTGGATTTAATCCACATTAATCAGATTATCCTTAATCTGTAAAGTAAGGCTACATTCTTATAGAAAAAAGTTCAACATTCACCTAGAATAATAAACGCTTTATTCTAGACTGTGTCGCATTGTGTAGCTGAAACGCAGTGGGACCTTTGCTGCCATATCATTTCACCATCAATACAATGACAAATCATGAGGACATAGCCTTACGGGAGAGAGGTGTCCACTAACAGTAACTTGATTTCAGCTCATGGCTTGTGTGACATTAACACACGCATACAAAGACTGATGCTGTTATGAGCTGGCTGTTGATGCAGTTTTGGAGCATTGAGAAACCTGAGTTAAGAATTTCAACAGAATGAACTTTGAAAGACTGATAGACGGGCTCGCAAACACTTTTTTAAAAATCAAAGATACTGACAAGAAAGTCATGCATTCAGAACACACGGCCGGAGTTTTTCGCTTGCATGTTTCCATGTTGAAGTGCGAGGATGTGTGCATGCATGTGTACAGGTACCCTGGCTCTCAGTCGACTACCTTGCTCTTCTCAGGGCCCAAGGGGGGGGCAGCCTTTAGATCCAAAATGGCTTCTTCACATGGGAAGGACGCAGGTTTCTCCATGTGTCTGATCACTGTATGTTTTCAAACTCTTCAGAATTCTGCTGACTTTGTATCTACCCCCCCCCCCCCTTCTGTCTTCTATGTCTTCCTGTCTGTGTCCTCTCTATGTGTGTAGATGATCGTGTGGTTGGAGCGATCTCTGGATAAAATCATCAGCATCTTCATCATCTTCCTCCTGGTCACAGGGACCCTGCTCATGGCTCTACTGCTCACCGCTATGGTACTACTGTCTTTGTTACTTTTTTTTTTTTTTTTACTTCACTGCATTTCAGAGGCACTGACAACAGCAAAGTAACGTCTATCTTTCTAGGTGCACCATGAAAGTGTTCACATCATCGACGTAACCAGTAACCTCATCAATGAGACTGTGTCTAACCATCCGGAATGGGCCAAGTACGACTCCTTTTTTTTGTATTTTTTGCTTTTGAGTTTGGAGTTTGTAACTTCTCATCATCTTCTTGTTACATCGTCCTCCTCTAGTTGGCTTCCAGAGGCTCGTGTGGTGCAGAAGGCTCTCAATTCAGCTGCTACTAATGTTTATCAACACGGTAGAGAATGGATAACTCAAAAGGTAAGAATAAAAGGTGCCTGTATGTTTCCCATTGATTTCTCTGACTCAAACTATGGAAGAAAAAAAAAACAAAAACGAATACTTCAGCCACCTTTTTATGCACTGAATCTTTCTCATCCTGTGCAGCTCCAGAAGATGTTGGGGGACAAGATGAACAACACAGCTGTGATTGAGAAACAGGTTTTGGAGCTCTGGGACCGATTGTACCACTCCTGGTTTGTGAAGGTCAGTCAAGTCAATTTAACTTCTTCATGTCTGGGAAAGATTTATCCTTTAAAAAAACACAATACTCAAAATATTCCATTTCCCAGAACACGACCCACCCTGGACGGCACCGCGGTCAGAAGATGATGGTTCAGAGAGGGAACAGCTGGCTCGGCGAAATCCTGGACTGGAAGGACATCGCCTCCTTTCTGCAGGAAAACATTGAGACTCTGCTGTCTGTAAGTACGACTGTGTTTAACACCATCTTCTGCACGAGGATCTGCATGTGTTTTGCTTTCAAGGACCCATCAACATTTGTGACACTAAATGGAGTAAAGGTTGACTAACGACTGCGTCGTCATTTGTTTGTGCTTTGCATCAAATATTAACTTGAATGTGTGCATAGTTCTCCTGTGCATGACACTGTTACTGTTGCCCTGTTGTTTTGAAGATCCTGGAGTCTTTATGGGTGGTGATGAGTAGAAATGTCGGCCTCCTCATCTCCACCACAACAACTCTCCTCACCGTCTTGTTCCACAGCGGCACGGCTCTGCTCAACTTCGTCCTGAGTCTGGTACGAAGCACTAAACCATCGAACACACAATGACACTGGTTGGGTTTGTTGACATTTATTTACGAGGTTATTCATTTACAATAAAACCAGCGCAAATTTCAACTGAGGATAAACTGCTTGCACTCAGATTTCAGATCACAGTTACTGCATGTTTATTCTTTTGTAGCTAACAAGCACAAACGTGTCAGCTGATCTAATAATATACGTACTAAAATACCAGACATCAGACTTCAGGGATGAAACAATATTCCTGCCATTGTTGTGCCAGGTGTTTGCACAGTCTAGCAACATTAAGTAACCTTGTTTGTTGTGGTTGGTGGGGGACATTTTGTGTTCGCCATCACATACATATTTTTTTTTAATATATGTCTTCATGGTCTGGATAGCGCAGGTAAAATACTTTTATTCATCCCTTAATTCTCACTTGGAGATCTAGAGACATCTTGATACATCTGTGGGTTGTTCTAAAGTAGACGGTCCACATGTACGAGAGGACTCTGTTCCTTTATGGCTTTTTACGAGTGTAAAGACGTGTTAAATAATCTGAATTTGTTTAGCTGCAGCAAACCTGCTCATATTTATGCTGTTTTCATACACAGGTGATTTTCCTGACCACTCTCTTCTACCTGTTGAGCTCCAGTGGTGAATACTACAAACCTGTTAAATGGGTGCTCCGCCTGACCCCCCTCTCCCAGCCTGGACCCTCCTCAAATATCATAGGCCAGTCTGTAGAAGAGGCCATCAGGTAATCACACACACACACACACACACAAACTATGTAGACAATCTAAACATGCACCTAAAGGAGATTATTCTTGACCGTATGTGTGTGTGTGTTTGTTTTGAAGAGGAGTGTTTGACGCCTCTCTGAAAATGGCTGGCTTCTACGGCCTCTACACTTGGCTCACTCACACCATGTTTGGCATCAACATAGTCTTCATTCCTTCTGGTGAGTCAGCGTGTTCACAGCAGATAATGTCGTCACTTTACCTGCACCTGCCAAGCCACATTCGGTGTTTTTCCTCACTCCTCAAATCCTTCTCCCTTGGCCTGAAGCTCTGGCTGCCATCCTGGGCGCGGTACCGTTCTTGGGGACCTACTGGGCAGCACTGCCGGCGATGTGTGACCTGTGGTTGGCGCAGGGCGAAGGTGTCAAGGCCCTGCTGCTGCTGATCTGCCATCTGCTCCCAACGTACTTTGTAGATACAGCTATCTACTCTGACATATCGGGGTATGTATGTGTGACACTGTTACCAGCTTGTGTCTTTGATTTATATTGGGTATTTGTGAGGTCAAATATGTAAAAACAAAATACCACTACACATTTCTATTTTCTAATTTCATAACTTTGTGTATTTTCTAGGCATTTCTTTGTGTTGATCTGTTTTCTTGTGTCCGTGTCTCAGGGGTGGACACCCGTATCTGACAGGTCTGGCAGTGGCAGGCGGAGCCTACTATCTAGGTCTGGAGGGCGCCATCATTGGGCCCATCCTCCTCTGCATCCTGGTGGTTGCAGCCAACATCTACAGTGCCATGCTGATGAGCCCCAGCTCTGCAGCGCCGACACCGGTGCATTCCAGCTGGCCAATCAACCAAATCAGGTAAGGATCAAAAAACGCATTCAAAGACGCTGATCTAATCTAAAGACAAATGCAACCGTACTGTACCACTGTTGCTTGTCACTTTCAGGACCGCCACAGACTCCACCCCCACTATCCTGAAAAAGAGTGGTGAGTGAGAGCGAGAGCGCGTGTCCTTGTGGAATGTCACCCGGCTTCTTATCGGCTGTTTCCTCATGGGGGAAGCGCTCCCATCCCTGAAGCCCCATCCTCGCCACCCGGCTCTACAGAGGTCTTCCCCGACCGAGAAGAGATGGCGGTGCAACGGCTGGTCACCCATGATGCTGTACGCTCACCGGAGCCGTTTCTCTGAGCAACATGGCACCAGCCGCTCTGACTCAAGACCCTAAAATGACAGATGCAAGCGTTCATCCTGATCCCTAACGCGGACCAATGATATTACATTGGGCACTACGACTATGAATGACGGAGATGTTGATGCAAAGCACAATATCCCTCAGAACTCCAGTGCCTGAATTGATTTTATAATGTTTAGAGATGCATAACGTTACTGTGCGGTTTGTGGTGAATCGTAACATGATCTATTTTATCTACAGGGCCCCTGATTTCCACCCTGCACACCCTGGCTGTGTTTTAGGCTGCAGTATGTGGTTGTTCAGTATTTGTTTTCCTTACCTCTCTCCTTCACGGTGGCTCGAGCAGCGTCTGTAGTGAAGGCTTGAGATAGAAGTCCTCACACCTGGCTCAAGAGAAGCAGTTGTTGACTGTTTTTTTTTTTTTAGTTTAACTTAATGTCTCATTCACGTTCCAGTGATAGGAAAAGGACCACCGTTACATGTTTTTGCACGTATACATGCAACTGACCTTTATATTTTTAACACGCTTAGCTGATCCGTGAAGCATGTTTACACTCAGAATAACTTGATGTAGACATGTTTCACTCAGTATTTCTGTGAGCACTTTTGAGTTTGGTGACTGTCACCCCATCACGTGACTTCATCATAGTTTTGACCTCGCACACCTCGACTCCGTTATGTCAAATGTCTGCATATTTTCCACTCACCTCATCCACTCCGACACTATTTATTTTAACTACAGTCGGAGTACGTTTCTAAAGAAAGAGTATGAAGTTGTTAACCTCACTTGAATTGTTAATAAACAAGCTGTACAGGTGGATTGTGTATATAATGCAACACATTGATCATACACGGCTACTGTGTTAGCTCTCTGAGGGGCTATGATGCGTCCTGGGTTGGAACAAGTGTTAAGTTTAGCAACGGTTTTCATGTTTAACTAATTTACTGTAGTTTTCACTCGGTACTGTTGCTATTTATGTTGACTTAACGGATATTCACTGACACAATAATTTAAACAATAGTTTTTTTTGGGATTGAACTACTATATATATTGATGGATAGTGTAGTACAGGGTATATGCTTAAATAATGTATCAGTGCAATATAATTCAGACAGGGTGGGACAAAGTACAAGAACATGAATTGTGTGATTAACCCAATGCAAGGTTTATTATGAAGAGTAAAAGGAAAGACAAGATATTTTGATTAAAAATAAAATATAGTATGTCATAAAACAATTCATACTATAGTCTCAAAAGATATCATAAAAATGTCAGTGTGGTATGGCATGCAAAATCATTTATATTGTATAATAAGTCATAGTATAGTAGGCCATAAAAAAGTCATGATATAGTATATCACAAATAGTGATATGCCATAAAAATGTGTTATGTAGTTTGTCATAAAAATTGTTCCCCAAAAGTTATTCAGGGCTTAAAAAAATGAACCTTCAGGAAACTTCTACCAAACAAGCGTCTATTAGTTGAGGAACGACAACTTGTAGAAGGTCATAGTTTGGCATGCCATAAAAATGTGAAATGTCCCTTTAACTAGCAACCCCTTCAGATACGACTTATTGGCCTGAAATGAAGGATTTAACTGCGTGAACACAAACTAATATCTAACTTTCCCTGGATAAATACAAGTTAAACCTTCCTTCTGTGTTTGTGTGGGTTTAGTCAGACAGTGTCTTCTGTTGTGTGAAGTCTTTACAGATTGTCAATGTGTCAGCGAGGCCTTTGGACAGATGGACAGAATAAATATCTAATCCATGGAAAGCTGCAGTACAGCTGCTGGTGAAGCATCTCTGAAGTCTCCAGTAAACGAATCAACATACTTGGTATTCAGATCAGTAATATTTGAGACAGGATCTAGATGATGTAAATCTCTATAAACAAACGTTTAACAAGGAATTGCATTGTCAACTGACACCAGTCTTTTTCATCTCTATACAGTGTCTGTGCTGATTGTGGGACGACAGAAAGTGTTATACTGTAGAAACTAAAGACAGAAACAACGCGGGCAGGCTGAGGGTGCAGCTTTAGATGTTTTGGGAACAGGGGGAAGGCGTGTGAAAGATAGTATGCTAAATATCCTACGGAGGTTCTTTGTGAAGCCTGCTGTTTTTGATCATGGCCCCATTCAGACGTGATGTATTGAATATAATGGAAAAAAAGAATGCATTTAGCATCATCCTACCTGCACCTGATGCTGAATCAAAGAATCGGGTGACTTCACACACTGATAATAAAAAATAAAGGAGATTTTAATGGTAAAAAGACCATTTTCCACAGTCTAATTCTTAATTAAATTCATAGAAAGGACCAGAAAATGATAAATCTTACTAACCTCAGTTGAAGCTTCACATGGAAGAGGATGCTGGCCGCTGTCTCTCTGGTTCAGGCTTCAACAGCTCGTAGCAGTTTGTCAAACATCAATTTCCTCAAAATCTCCGTCCAAGGTAACAACTTAATATGTTCTGCCAAAGCAATACATTAATTTAAGTCATAAACAATTAATTATGTGTAGGTTCTAAACTCCTGATGTTCTTAATCTTACAGAATATTGCATTACTCGTTATTACTACACAATAACCTACTAATATCATGAAGTAATAACGGCTGATTATTGCAATAATGTTACTGGTTATACATTATCTTCAGTTTATAATTTAATTTCTTGGAGAAGACTTTCAGTCAATCTGACCAGAAAATGCAACATACGACCCAGTTGAAAAAAAATGTGTCTACATTAAAGAGTCAGCGCAGCTTCTTCATTATGTAATATGAAGCAGATTCCCAAAACAACGATCAATAACATAAAACAACTAAACTAGATGGACACAGATCTCAGTTTATAAAGTCACTCTGTTCCTCTGAACATGCTTCAATATTTCCGTCTGTTCTTGGAAGTTCCCCTGCGGGCCGCAGGCTGATTCGGCGTTGACCCACTTCTTCAGATCAAAGACTCCACATAGTTCTTCTGAAGTCTGCAGCACATAAACCAGAGCCAAGTCTGCCGGAGCTCAGGCAGCTCCAAATCTGCTTAATGGCAGAATGACTCATTTCATTTGCACAGAGTGAACAGAGTGAGATGCGTCCTTGAAGAAGACTCTTCTCGGATGTAGGCCCTACACAACAGATTAGTCTTCATCGAGGAGCGAGAGGAAGGAGAGGAACTCTGAAGATTTACTTTTTGACGTTCGAGTTCTCAAATGAGAGATCCTGAAATGTCTTTTCAGGCCGAACTGGAGACACAATTTAAACTAGAATGATTTGAAATCTTCAATGACAAACTGTAGTTGTACAAAACAAACGCAATGAATCTGAATATTTTCCTAATGATGCAGATGCAAAACAAATCCACAAAACAACAAATGTCTTCCTGATGGCTGTCGGTGGCACTGATCCCGACGCATGAATAATTCAACGACTCTTCACAAAACATGCAGTGAGTCCGCTGCCCGACTCGATCACCTTCACTGTCATGTTCATGAAAAACAGAGAGAAGAGTCCCTTTTCCCCACAAGGCTCGAGATTATGATCTCTTCACACCCATGGGTGCCTCATGCAACAGTGGTCACACCCCATGACCATGTTGTCACTAAACCCAACTTTCTGTTAAAAACTGAATTCTTCTGAGCAGTCTCGCCAGCGGTTCCAAACTATTCCACTGATTGACAGTCGGTGGCCACCAATAGAACGCAGCTCTGTGTCAACAAAGGCAGTGAAGAAGAAGAAGAAGAAGAAGAATACAAGCAAGTGAACACTGGTGAATAACTATTAACCTATTAACTTCATACTGGAGTCCCAAGTGGATGTTTGTGCCAAATGTGAGGAAATTGCCAAAAGTTGTTGAAGAATGGGATGGACCAGAATCTCATCAGTTCATCCTTGAGTCCAGGTGGAGGTTTGTTCCAAATCTGAAGAAATTGCCTTCAGGCGTTGCTGAGATATCGCATTCATGAGAACTCAAAAACGACAGGGCTGTCGCCGACGGGGAGGCAAAAAAAAAAAAAGCTGATTTCCAAATGATTTAAGAGGAAGGAAATGCATTCAAGACATCCGTCAGGCCTCAAGGATACACACAGAAACACTGAACGTCAACTTACCTTTTGTTTGTTTACAAAGAAAGCATTTACTCTCTCTGTGAGCCGTTTCTGACTGAAGAGAAAGTGTGTATACTATGAGTGTGTGGACGGACAAATTCAATTTGCTCATATGGTTCTGTAAACTTTTTCACCTTTATTTTCTACATTTGGATCAGCTCAGTGTGGAAGCCTGGACATGTCAGTTAACTTCAAACCCCCCCCCCCCCCCCCTCACTCCCCAAAAATCGAATCAATCGTTACATTTCCTCTTTCACACGATCAAAAAAACGTTCACATCTTTCCCCCACGCAGTCACTCGCTCAGGCATGAACTCAGTCGACGGGCCTTCTCTCACCATCGTGTCCACAACCAGGAGGAACCGGGGTCCTGTGTGTAAACCCCTCCTCCACTGGAGGAAGCCCAGACGGTTAAAACCTTTATGAAATCACCTCTCCCGCAGTGATACAAAACAAATTAATTGAAAACAACACACTGACATAACCGTCTGGCTGAGATATGACCAGTGGAATACTGCTTGCACAGTGAGATATGGATTAAGATATGTCTTCTGCGGTTTCGCTCTTTTGTAATCCACAGTTAAAATCGTCACTCGCGCTCTCTACAATTATTATTCTGTCCCTGATTAAGTCTCCTAAATCACCTATGCAACGTCTCGGGTATTTTAACAACAGCTTTCCAGGCTTCCTTTCCTACTATAGATATGTCCTCCGGGGAGTGCAGAGGGGAAAAAAAAGCAGCTTTTGCTCTTTTGTACAACAGACGCAGGGATACGCTGATCTGACGTCAGTCTACGCTAGTCTACTGTTTGTCCAACAGCGAGGAATCGAGCTGTTTGTCCTAGTAAACAGGGAGCTGACTGGGGATTAGTGCTGAAGACAGACAGACAGACACACACACACACACACAGGACACATCCATCCACACACTCCACTGGAGGAAAGAAGCCCTTGGAGTGTATTTTTTTTTTTTTTTTTTTTTTCAAAGAGGTCATTGAGAAGATATGACAAAATGGATCAAAGTATCTGGCCAGTGAAGCCTTATTCCTATTTGTATACAGGATGTGTGTGGGAATATTTAGTGCCTTATGAGAGAGTTCCCTATAGTTTAACACTACACTAGGCAGTGAATATCAGTTACATATGCAGATTCCTCTGTGTGTGTGTGTGTGTCTGTGTAAGCTCTATGTTAAACATCTTTAAAGACAACAGAGACGGACAGACAGACTAGGGTTACTGCTTCTGTGGCACTCGCACAGGACTGTAGAAACAGACAAAGCCATGTAAAAACTGGACATAGAAATCTCAAGATATCACAAACATATTCCTATCTCTAGGTCTCTGCGGATGGCAGACGTCGGGTCCTTGTGTTCGGTCCTCTCGTTATTTTATGTGCAGTCCCGTGGAAAGTCCTCAGCCGGGAGGCTCAAGTCTGTAGAGTGAAATGCCCGGGAGTAACACCAGAGGGAGACACACACTGCTGCAAGACTGTAGGAGGGGCTCCAACACACACACTCACACACATACATGACAGTCTCACACGTCCATCCACACACACGCACCCTTCTTCATAGGAGTTCATTTTTTTAAAATCCATTACAAAATTAAATAAAAAAAAATAAAAAAAAAATGACCACGGAATTCAGCTCCCTTCTCAAAGCATACATTCATCTCAGAGCACACACACACACACACACACACACACACACACACACACACACACACACACACACACACACACACACACACACACACACACACACACACACACACACACACACACACACACACACACACACACACACACACACACACACACACAATCAGAGGCAGTCGGTAAACGTTAAGTGATGACTTGAGGGGCGGACTGCTTTGTTCAGGGAAGCGGTGAGTGCAAACCTCGACTCAACTGGCCAGTCTCGTATTCACGCCCAGCGAGCGAGTCACTCTGCGGTAAAATCTCTTTAAAAAAACAACAAACAAACGTAAAACAACAGCCAGCGTCTCCGAGAGGGAGTCTTTCCTCTTTCCTCGGTCTCAGGAGGGTCAAACACACTCCTCCCTCTGATCTCCGGCAGAGGTAGTACAGTCCAATCCGGCCTCCTCTCTTCCCGAATCCCCTCGTGGGAAGTCTTTCCTTTCCTTGTGCCCAATTTCAATAAACACGTCTGTTCATCTGATTGCTTACTCTGGGCCGCCGTGTGTGTGAGTGCGTGTGTTTGTGAGTGTGCAGAGTGTGGTCAGAAGACCTCTGGTAGTGTGACGTTGCGGAGTAGCCACTGTTGGGAGCGTGTGTGTGTGCAGTCTTTGACGCTGGGCACCTGGCTGTCCTCCTCACTGGCCTTGTCCAGACACTGGTTACTGTTGACGTGGATCAGGGTCAGCTTCTGCACAGAGAAACACAGAGTGTGTGTGTGTGAGGGAATGCAAATCAGGCTTCTGACTGCTTCATTGGATTTCACAAGGGTATGTAACTAATTACCTAATCATATTCATATATATTTTATTTTCAATCAGACTTTGACAGATTTTTCAATTCAGTTGTGGCTAAGCTCTCAGTGTGAGGCATGCTGTGGTTGAGTTGGGTAATGTGTCAGCAAGGATATACAGTATACCAACGTAAGACTGAAAACAATATCCAGAAACTGAAATGACAGCTGGTTAAATATGTGTTGTCATACTGTACGTGTATTGGAAATACACTGGGTTTGGAGCAGATTCAGCACCTCATTTGTGTTTCTTTCCCCAGTTTTCCCCTTTACGTTATATTATGGGCTTGTTTACTTTAAACTGCAGCGAGTGTCTTCTTGCGACAGGAAACGCTCAAACCTTTGGATGTTTTCATAACGAATGTTATTGTTTTTTATACGGATCAAAAAATAGAAAGAAAACAAATTGTGAGCTTTCGGAATACATGACCTTCCAGGCTTTTCTGGTGAAAAGAACAACTTGATTTTCAGTTTCAAGACATGCATGAGAACCCTCCGTGTATGTTAATATGTGTATATTTAATGTACCAGTAAATCTGCATTTTTTTATGTCCTCACATACACCCTAACATGTACATTTCTTCCACTCACCACCGAGTCGTACTCCCAGAGCTGGTTGCCTTTGAGGTGATGACACTTGAGCATCATGACGGGTCCGTTTAGCTTGGACACGTCTAGACACAAGTCATCTGTCCTGATCTCCTTATTGGCCGTATAAGAGAAAACCTGCATGTCACACAAACAGATTCCAGATCTCAAAAACACATTTCCATTACTGCTCGGGAATGACTGCACTATCACCCTTTTGTACCCACAATCTCATTCTTTCAGCTGCTTCCGAAAACTCGTTAACCTCAGGTGAGGGTTGGAAGGTATATTGACCGGTAAATCACGAGCTTTGCCTTCCGGTTCAGCTCCCTCTTCACCATGACGTCCTCAAACTCTATTTTACCCTCACTTGTGAACAACACCCCGAGATACTTGAACTCCATCACTTCGGGCAGCAACTCACTCCCAACCCAGAGAGAGCTATCCACTGTTCACGGCAGAGAACCCGGGTCTCACACTTCCAGCGTGCTGACTTTCATCCCCACTGCACACATGTATGTTGTATTATTTTACTAACCTTATTCAATTCTTTCATTCATTTATAAGCAAGCACAGGTCCCGGCCTTTGCCTGCTGCCCAGCTAGTAAAGCACTCGACCCCAATGCCTATCACTGGGCGGTTTACAACAAGAAATACTGACACAAAATAATCTTTGAAAAAATGTTTACTGTTTACACTTTTTACATTATTTTGTGTCAGTATTGTTTCTATATTTGTTTTCTCCTCGGATACCTGGTTGCCTCCCATGCCGTGGCAGTTGAAAATGCCGACTTTCTCATTCTCCTTGCGGGCCATGTTGTCCAGGCACTGGTTGGTCTCCACGTTGCGGATCTGAGCAGAATACACACAGAAAATCATTAAGAGTACATAAACCCTTTAATTTAAACAGATACAGATTAGTTGTGTCTGCTTGGGTTTCAGCCTAAAGGTAGTGAATCACAGACGCATCTGTGTCTGTCTGTCGTACAGCAATAACGGTATCTAAAAACCTGTGGGTCAGCCTGCGTGTGTGTGAGTGTGCGGATGAGTATACCTCTCCCAGGGAGTAATAGTGTCTGGGGATCTGAGAGTCGGGGTAGACGTTCTCCAAGTACCAACTGAAGGGTTTGCATTGAAGCTTTTGTCTCAGAGCCGAGCGAGATGTGATGTCACCGTAGTCCACTTTGGTCACGCCTGGACGCAAACACACGACATCAACATGAAGGTCAGTAACTATGGTACCAAACTACATTCAAACAGTGCAGTATGTGCCGAGTGGCTGCTAAATTCAGTTTTCCATGTAAAGCATGATTCAAAGTGTGTCATTGGTGAAGTAGGATGAGGCCGCACATGATTTGAAGCACCTACGACATAATTGGGTGCAGCACTGAGAAACACTAGGGCTGTATAAAACTAATTGTATTTTAATTGCAGTTTTTGGATGAAGCTTCAAATATCTGATGTCATCATGTTTAGAACTACTTTTGACAATAACAGAGCAGCTCTGCCTTGTGGAGAATCTGCAGCCTGCTAAACAAAAATGGAGTAATTGAGTAAGTTTCAAGCCATTTATTATTATTTTCTATATAAGTGAGTTATGCTCCACTCTTGGCTGTCTCTTCTTTGCCAGCTTGTGTGTGTGTGTGTGTGTGTGTGTGTGTGTGCAAGTCAATAAATTCTTCTTAGCGTGAAATTACTCGCCACCCCCCATCCTGCACTGTTGAGTCACCACTGCAATATCTCACTCTCCCCGGGTTAATGGATAGATCTCACCTGCCACGGAGATTAAACTCCACACATGAGCACATACATGCATACTTGCATGAATGCGAGCGCACACACACACACACACACACACACACAAACACACTCACCAGGAGAGATGATGTAGAAGAAGTTCTTAAATTCATCCATCCAGACTTCGGCCAGGCGTCGGTTGTTTTTGTTGATGATCTGTCCCGTTCCTCCAGGAAACGTGTAGGGTGTTGCCTTTCTGAACACGTGGCCCACGTGGGAGCATGTGACAATCTCTAGCGTCCCACCGCACTGCCAAATCTGTGAAACACACCAGATTTGGCGTCAACACACATATACAGTATACTGTGTACAATAGACGCACTGTAAGGGAGATGGATGATGCAGTTTGGTCCTGTCTGTGTTGTGACAGTCTGTTTGACGCCTGACAAAATATTAGTCTAGTCAACAATTTAAGTCGGAGAAGTCAGACTTACAAGTGTAATGTGCATGTGTGTTGCCTGCCACTGCATGGAAGAACACAGTCACGTCAGTTGGCTACGGGCGTGTTCACTCACCCTGAACGAGATTTCCAGGTTCTCACCGCCCCAGATGTCCATGCCTGCGTCATATGTGCCAATCTCCTGGAAATAATCTCTGTCTATGGAGAACAAGCCACCTGCCATGGTGGGAGTCCTGGAGAGAGACAGGACAGCGGGGTAAATTAAGAGCGCGGTGGGTTAGTGGCACTTAAGTCACTGAAGACCTGCTTTCTAAAGGTCACACGGCATCTACAGATCCCATCAGAGTTTTATGTTTCGCCACTCTCACCCAGTTCTTGGCTGTTTTCCTGCTATTTCATTCTGGTCTTTTTCTGCTCACTTCTCTGTTGTGTGTCAGTGTTTAACGGCCATTTCTCCCCCTCACACAACAGTTTCCTCCATTGTAGATCAAGCTTATTTTCTTTACTGCCTGCTTTTGCTTCACTTACCAACACACAATACACATAAATAAAACACAGGTAAAAGATATCCTGAGAGCACACGGGGTAAAGCGTTGGGCTGAAAGTGGGAAATAATGAGCAACACAAACACTAGCTTGTTGAACAACACAGATGTTTACAATCGCAGAGAATGACTGAAAACTGAAACAAAGTGGTGAATTATGTCAATATTAATAATATATGCGTGTGCTTTTCTTTTAACTGTAAACATTTCAAAGCTCTCTAAACTAGTCAGCGAACAATTAAATCAATATTGTGACATCACAGTTAAACAAACACAGATGTACATTGCAGCGCAAAACAGTTTCTAATTAAAGATCGTCTCTTACAAACAGTCGCATAAAAACAGGTTTATCTAAAAGACTGTGACATTGAAATAAACATAAACAACAACTGTAAATACAGGGCAATATTCTGTACCCACAATCTCAAATATTTGTTTTCCAGGTCATCTTGTGGTAAATTCTCCCATCTTTTAGTCTGAAGGAATCACAGCACCTCGTGGACACGAGGTCATTTACTATGTTCAAAGGATTTTCCACAAGACTTTTTTTCCAATAGCTGTAAAGAGAAACTTTCCAAGTGACCACAGAGATTTTGCGCTGTGCTGTAAGTGTAAATCACAAGTTAGATGATGTTCGATGATATCAACCAGTCGGGCTGTTGCGGTTTCCTCCTGTCTCGTCACTCTATGAGGCTCCTCAGAGTGCGAAACAGCAGCAGGCCTGTAGCTAACCAGGAAAAGCTCTCTACGTACTTATAGCAGCAGCCATTTAATACCAAATTCACATGTGAGAAGTGGAAATCCCATCATTGTTACTCTTTACTGATTGATTCTACTGATTTCCCACTAGCACATCTTGTACTATTGAACTAAGTTGGTGCTTGACTGAAACCTGATACACGAGCTTCATTCTGAAAACTTGTTTATGTGCAGCAGTGTTCAAATCTTCTCAGTAGAAAACAACTAATTCAACATGACAGGATTTATCAAATAATTAGTCGAAAGTACTTTTTACTTTCCTACCCGGACCTTGCAACCCAACTGTGAAAAACAACTCACAACAGGGGAACAAGTGTTGCATAAGAAATATTATATTATGTGTGACCTGGAATAATGGTGTCAAGCATGCTGAGAAACAAGAGCAGGAAGGAGAGATGATAGACAGGCAGAAATACGTTTGGGATTTTAGTTCCAAAGGTCTGAGCCATGAGAAACGATGCAAGGAACAAAACTACTCTGAATCTTACATAAACATCTGGTCTTAAGCTACACTGTTAAGTTCAATCTATTCTTTCAGTATGTATTCCTGAAGGGCAGTTTATAATAATGAACTGTGGTAAATGAAATGGAGAAGTACGATTACTCTGCACACATCAATTGTAAATGCCTATCAGCAACGCTAAAGCTCACAGGCTATAAGTTATTTTAAACAACTGACTGACAGAGTTAGTGTGATTGATCATGTGGTATTTCACTAATGATTCAATTTTGTCCCGTAGGCAAATTCTCTTTACACTTGACCCAACAGAGAGGGGTAAGCGCTAGCTGCACAACTGTTAGGCATTGAATAACGAGCTGAACGACGCTTCAAAAAGGAGAGTCCGACCCGGATCGGCCCGCTGCTTCACCCACCTGACAGGCAGCGTGCGGTCTCCTTTGCGGCGGTCCATCTCTCTCTGGGGTACAGGGTACCAGCGGAAGTTGAGCTTCCAGTTGAAGCCCCCGTACGTCATGTCGGATCCTGCCATGTACTCGAACGTATCGTCGCTGATCACGTCGATGATGGGGCACACCACTGTTCTCCTACAGCAAAACACAGACATTCATCAGCCTTCTTTTCATAACCTTGGGTGGGCATCAATCACGGCTAAGTGCTCATCTGCAAGGTGTGGCACCTCCAGAACCAAATGCATTTACACAATGGACCGTGCTGAGCCTTCCCATCAGCCATAACTCATCACACCCTTTAAAACCCTGTGTGTGTGTGTGTGTGTGTGTGTGTGTGTGTGTGTGTGTGTGTGTAAATACTTGAGTACCTGCTTGCAGGGAGCAGTAAACAAAGAATACTAAATTAAGCATTGAATAAACACAGGCAAGCTCCCTGCAGGCTCCATAATAGTTAATTGATTTTTTTATGCTTGGCATAGCGTATGACATTCGTGTGTGTGTGTGTGTGTGTGTATCTTACTTGTCCTGCTTGATGCGGGCGAGCAGAGGCTCGAGCCACCCTATAGTGCATTCGCAATGAGCATCCAGAAAGGTTATGACCTAGAAACATGGAAAGAAAACATGAGACAAACCCAACGGTGCACACACCATGTGGTGAGCAGGTCACTGGGTGGTGGAGGTCACATAGGTGCATGTGCACACACACACACACACACACACACACACACACACACACACACACACACACACACACACACACACACACACACACACACACACACACACACACACACACACACACACACACACACACACACACACACACACACACACACACACACACACACACACACCTGGCCAGTGGAGATGGACGCTCCCTTGAGGCGAGCACGAATAAGTCCAGACCGCTGTTCCATCCTCACCACTCTGACAGGGACCTCCAGCCTTCTGACGTACTGCTCCAACGGCCGCTTTAGGAAATCTAAACCACACAAATAAACACATAAATGCAAAATAGGAATCCAATAAACACACAAGCACAGACAAAAACACACACGCACACACACACACAAAACAGAGGATGGATTACGAGCCACTCCTCCAAATGATTCCCTTTGTAGCAACAGAGATCAAAGGTAACTGTGCGCTTGTGTTTTTGCTTGTACATATACCATACATATACCCTCTGATTTACACTATCCAACCTGAGGTCCCATAGGGTGAGATGGTGCTGTGTGGTGGCGGATGGGGGGGGATTGAGGGTAATAACAGAGTGTAATCCCTGCGGCTGGCGAATTAAAGACCTAATCTCCCCCAAACAGGGATTAGCAGCATTGCACAGGGTGGAGTGGCACACACAGGCCATATATGCTGACTGGCTGTTGGGCGCCACAGCGCAGACACGCTCACACTCACATACATGCACAAATACAGCTACACACAGAAACTCAACAAAATCATACAGTAACGCTAAAAAATAGGCTAAGCCTCAAACAAGAGGCACAAGCGGTGAAGGAATTATCTGCAGTGTGTGTGTGTGTGTGTGTGTGTACCTCTCTCGCTGGCATCGTCCACCAGGACAATCTCCTCCAGCAGTGTGTGAGGTGATCGGTCGATGACGGAGTGGACGGTTCGCAGCAGTGTGCTCCACGCCTCGTTGTGAAATACAATCACTATGCTGGTACGGGGAAGATTATCGGGATACAACTTGTTCTTACACCTACAAAGAGACAAGGAAACAATCGGAAAGAAAGAAAAAACTTTAATGCTAAAAAAGATGCCTACAATGTGGAACGATAGACACTTAACGCAGCTACATATATGGATACAAAGCAAATTTCAAATCAACAGACGACACACTTTCAAAATGACAGCAAGAAGAGGTGTGAGAATGGCATTGAAAACCAAACACATGCGGTCGCACAAAGACAACCACATGTGCGATGATGAGTGAAGTTGTCGGCTTTGAACAGAGACAGAGTGAGATGAGAGAAACAATCCAGCCTCTGTCTGATAGTGAGAGACTGCTACACAGAGCTGCAGCTGAAGAGAGTCCACACAACAGAGATCTGAGGGAAACAGCTGGGACTTCATCAACAAAACAGCATGAGTCAGTCATGGAATCACTGCATTCATCAGATCGTCATATACGTCTCACCAAAAATCATATTTTTATCAACTTCAAACACTGAAAACTGAGGGTGAATAATGAGCGAGCAGCCGAGCGTGTATTCCCTAATTTAGACGGAGACAGACAGAAATAGCGGGTCAGCATGATGACAGTTGATTGGTGATGCTAATTAGAGTGTGAGTCATTGTCATCGCAGTGTAGAGCACACACTTCAAAACTCTCTTATTGAGAAACACACAGGGACCTAAATGTCTCCCAGAGGAGAGCAGGCATGATGGAGACAAGAGAAGACGGATGTTGGTGTCACACACTTATTTAAATAGTTCTCCACAGGATTCGCTGGTTGCATCGTTTACCCGATTAGATACAAAGTTTGTTCTATTGAAATTACACCCGACCACTTTTCAAAGCATAGTTGTGAGTTTAGGATTGATTTTGTTTCCCCCTGGCAGCCATTGATGAAGGTTTATTCTATTTGAAAATCATCTTGTGGAGATTTTAAACTTGCTTGACTTAGTAATAAGTCAAACGTAATGAACCTTTAAAGCAGTTGCCTTCATTTATTATTTTCCAAAACGTTCTTATCACCGTTTTGTGGGAAAGCCGCACACATTCCCATCCGACTATAAAAAGGATTCTTTAAAGTGAATTTCCAGAAAATCGACGGCTGTATTATATGATATGTATCACTCTTATGATACATTATTGTGCACAATAACAGAAGATTGCATCCATACTGCAGCTTATAAACACTTTTATTACTTTGGCCGACAAAAAACTGTTTTAGGGTTGCAAGAAAGACAATCTTTCAATTTGCGGGCTCCTACAAGAGTGATTGATGACATTTTAGGCAGTTTAATTTCAGTGTTATGCAGACTCCATTAGATGCTGCACACAACACCACACAGTCACACAATACACTGCATTACAGTACAGCGCCGCTTTGCCAAAGCTCTACAGAACGTTGTTACATCCTGTTAACCCTTTTAAGGCAAACAAATCTTTCATAATCATCTCACCAGCAGCTTCGAAAGCATGCTCTTATTATTGGAAATATCTCACATATTACTGACAGATTGATTTGCACAACAGATGGCAGAAAATATAGACTGATACACTTCCAAATGAATGATAAATGTTACTCTCCAACAAAAAAACATTAAGCACGCAGTGCTCCAGTTTTGCTGGAGAACAAGTTAGAGTCCCGGGAGAACGAGACACACGTCTGTAGGTCAACAAACACCGCAGCCTGCAATTACACCTGCCAGCAAGCTCTCCGACCTTAAACCGTCTCACAGTCAAAGCGTTTAAAGACGCTCAGTGAGCTGCTCAAACGCTCATCTATTCACGACAAAACTGAAGGCAGCTCGCGACTTCCTTCCGCTGACAGATTAAACAGCCAAATGGAATATGATCCTCCCTCCCTCTGATCATCCAGAGCGCTGGAATGCTTCCTCTCTCTCTCTCTCTGCTGCTGATTCTGACAGAAGGAATGTAACAGCGACGGAGGAGAGGAGGTCAAGAATAATCTCCATCCTGCAGCTGCCTCTGGAGCATGTTCAATAACTCACACACAGTGATTCTCAGTCCGTGGTGTGCATTGTGTTAGTACTCTCTGCAAGGAAGGGAGGTTGATGATCGCACGAGATGATTCACTGTAAAAACAGAGACACCCTTAGAGTCCTTTAGCTTTTATACACGGCAGTTCATCTTCTCTCTTCTCTGTTCTCACAAACACAAACAGAACAACCAAGACTTTACACTGTTCAGACACAATCTTCACTGTGCAGCTCATGGAAAACAAAACCTCTGGGTCCACCAAAACAACACGCGTTGACACATGATGGCATGAACGCATCACGTCACATGATGTGGATTTTAACTACAGAGGAGTGGTTGTGAGTCCCGTGTATCCAAACAGTTGCTGGAGCAACTTTTGGCAACAGCAGAGCGGGGTAATGAGTTGCAGGCCGTGTCTCCAACCAGTGGATTACGGGGATGGGCGGGCTGACTGGTTCCGATTTAACTGCATCACTCTTGCAACATTAAACTAAGGCGCGCGCACACACACACACACACACACTCATAAATAAATCTATATACTATGCATTCTCATAAAAATGCTGCAGTCAGGATCTAAAACAGGAGACCATTTAAAATTGTCTGAAAGGTGTTGTCATGGAAAGTGTTTTCATAGACTGTAGATCCACCCAAGCACATGTACACACACACACCATTTTTTTTTTTAGAGTCAATGACTGCACTGCCGACAATGATGAAAATAAACCATCAGCGAGTTTTCACTTCAAAGTTTCAGCTAATGGTGAGCTGCTTGGCGATGATGAAGTCATTCACACAGTTTCCCTATACCTGCCGAGTCACACACACACAAATAAACACAAACAAACGCGGCACCTACACACACCGACACATTGCCTTGCTCGATATTGACTCGGTCTTATCTCCTAATTGGAAAAGCAGATAGACGGAGAGAAGGCTGAGGGAAAACACACCTCGTAATCAACTCTCGCTCAAAGACTAAAACCCATTTCACGGATCAATGTCCTTCTTCTTTCCCGCCCGTCTAGTGTGCATGTGCCCCTGCCTGTCAGTCTTGTGTCTGTCAGTCAGTCTTTCTGTCGATCGCTTAGAAAACCCTCATTACCGATCTATGCATGTTCCACTGCTGAAGCGCATTAAAAAGGGGGCAGAGGGGGATTGGAGGCCGAGCTGGTTCCCACCTGCTTGAACTAACCTTGACATATCTTCCAAGCTGCTTGTTGGATGCACACCTGTCTGCTGTTCTCTCTCTGCCTGTCTGATGACTGAACAACCTGCATCCACAGGCACTGACAGACACTTAAGTGAGACTAAACTCCTCATCGCACATCGCTAGTATTACTGAAGCAAAATAAAAAAGGGGCAGCATGATATTGTATCAGCACCTCCTTAATGTAATGTGTTTACTTTTGAAACAGTGAGGGATCAGTCTTTAAAAAAAAAAAAAAGTCTTTATGCATCCATACATCTGTCTCGCTCTGTGTCGTTAATCATAACCATAACTACCCTTTGCAGTGGCTCACTGTGTGACTGACTTCAGGTTTCAGGCCAGACTTCTGGCGTGCGGTTCATCACTGATCACCAGTGTGACTGTCTCAACAGACGATGCCAGTGAGAGCCATTCTGAAGGGAACTTCATGAATGGAGTAAGTGACAAAACAGGACAGATGACTAGCTGCAGGCCGGCTGCTCACCCTTCCAGGCGGACGTCAGGCAGTGTCCGGTTGAGAGCGATCATCTCCGAGGCCATGAGGTTGAACTGGTTGATCTTAAACATCTCCTTCATCTTCTCCTGGTTGTCCTTCGGGATCACCACAGGCTTTCCGCCTTCACCGGGCCCGTCCCGCGGCCTGGTCAGGGTATCTGCGGCAGATACACACACACATAAAACACACACACACACAGACACACACAGACAGACTGTGCTGGAGGATGTCAGAGTGTCTCTCTATGATGACATATGTGTGGCAATATACACTCACCGTGTCTCCCTGGCAGTCCTCGCTCTTTTTTGTCGTCGCACTTGTTGCACTCGCTGAAGTAGAGCAGAATGAACATATCCAGCATCACCCACACCAGAGAAGTGGCCAAAACCACCTTACAGTAAGCGAACCTCCGCATCCTAATGAAGTAACGAGAGACAGAAGGGGGCAAGAGAGGAATGTTAAGGCTCTGGCTGAGGTGAGGAGAGATGGCGAGCCCCGAGCAGCACACACAATCACAGGCTTTTTCCAAAGTTCTGCAGAAGAGACGCTTTATTTCTCCTCACTCCCTTAAACCTCCACCCCTCCCACATTTCTACCCTGAAGTATCTTCCCAATGCCTCCATTTGTCTTCCCTCCCGCCTGTCTGTCCGTCCGTTTGAATCTCAGCTCTTATCTGTCGGCTGTTTATCAGCGCCGGTCCAAATGGTCACCTTCACACTCAAGAGAGAGCCTCAGAATGAGCACTGTGCAGTGCTGGATTTCTGTCTTACATCATTCAGAATAGGATATCTATGAAGGCGTATGTCAAAGTTGATAGGTTAGTTTTGTGTCTGGCACCATTATAAGCACGGTGAACATTGACGGATGTTTCATGGTATTTAAGTAAAGCTTTAGCTGCTATCAAGTATCGAGCAAATGTATACGGCGTTCTCAAGTGTGTGTGTGAGAGAGAGAGAGAGAGAGAGAGAGAGAGAGAGAGAGAGAGAGAGGCTGTGATAGTAATTGCTTTTCTTTGGCAGGCAGTGAGAGACAGACACAGCCACATTAAAATTCCTCTGCTCCCCTTTCCTTCTCTCCTCCAGCACCATCTCTCCTCTCTTTGGCTGATTCTCTGCTCCACTGATCCCTCAGGTTGCAGCAGCACAAGCAGAAGGGAGAAAATTAATTTGGTTACGGTGATTTCTTTCTTGCACATGCAAGGAAAAAAAAGTGTTTGTGCATAGTTAGCTTAGCTTAGTTTAGCTTTGCGTAGCAGCCAAGGAGGATGGAGAACTGCAGAGAAGCATTTCTAAATTCCTCCTGATAGGATTCCAGCAGCACAAAGTGCCGTCCACAGCAGAAAACAAGAGTGGGAATGTGTTCTCTCAAAGTTTCTCTTTTTTTTTTGCCTGTTGAGCCAAAGAGTTTCAGTGTCCACAGTTTGACCAGTTCTAGCAGGTTAAAGCTACGTACTGTCTGTCTGTACAGCCAGGAAAGCTGTCTCTGGGCACAAATATCACACAATAAAGGAAAACATAATGCTGACCACTATCATCATGATAATTATTTAAAAAAACTAGTTGCAATCGTGAGGCTGCAACAAATTGCACTATTATGTGACATGGTCATGACAACTGCTGCAGTGTGATAAAGAGCTCATTACTCTCAGATGCTCTCTGACGAGCGAGACATGTCGCAGCTCCTATCAGGCTTGTCGTGTAATTCACAGGAGTTTTGTAACCTTGCAAGATTGTATCTCTCATGTTGACAAAGAGAAAATGGTGCATAGAAACCACCAGCAGATGAATGCAACGCTCTGATCCTTCGTTCCTAGAGAAGAAAATAATTCGATAAAATCAAGTGAACTACAGCAACAATGGTTTCGACAAGGTTGATGCAAGTGCATCATGTCACGGCTGTTTAAACTTGGCTCTCAGGCAGCTGCAGATTGAATCAAATTTAAAATGTGGCTCTTGGTTTGCAAGTCTCTTTTCTACATGAAGAACCATTCATGATCATTTGACTTTGGCCTTTTTAACTTTACAAGTAAATCAGCTTTCCTGATGCCTCATCTCTGCAGCTCCAGACACACTGAAACATGAGATGGTGGAAATAAAAATAAACACTACACCCGTTTAATGATACATAATACACAAAGCTTAATATGTACAGCTTTACAAGTATACGATATGAAACATCTGCCATTATTTGAATAAATCATTAGGCATTTTTCAAGCAAAAACAATAAACTGCTTTTCTTTATGTTGTGTGATAATAAACTCATCTTTGTCAAACACAACATGACATTTCAGGATGTCACCTCGGGCTCTCGGAAATTGTGACGAGCAATTTTAACAATTTTATGAACTTAACAATTGATGGAGAAAATAATCAACAGACAGTCTGATTTAATATTGGTTATTTTCCCTCGTGTTATTTTAATCAAATAGTTTGCAAAGTTTGGTTTGCTGAAATGTAGTTGAGTTATAATAATTTATTAAAAAAAGAATAAAGTCAAATGTTATCAAATCTCCAACCATGATTTTTTTTTCATTAAGTACTGATTTAATGTTTTAAAATTAATGGATGAAAAAATCTAAAGATTGATAAACACGATAAAGTATATTTGCAGTCCTGAGCACATTTATTTGTAGTTTCACAAGAACTTCATATACAGTAATAATAATTTGATAATTTTCACACAAGGCCTCCTGTGTGTGTGTGTGTGTGTGTGTGCGCGTGTGTGAAAGTATGGCATGTTCACACCATTGCCTGCACTTATGGTTCACAAACAGGTTCCTACTGCAGCTAAGAGAGAGCACATTGATTCTATACAGTCTGTTACTGTATCAGCTTTCACCCTTGTTGTTTTATACGTCTACTTTCTTTGATATATAAACTCTGTACTTTTCTGTAAGCCTCAGTTAAGGAGCCAGGTTTTCCACCACATCCCTGATACTCTTACAACTCTAAGACAGTTTGGTGTTAGACTAGAGTTAGACTAGAGTTAGGACCAACACAAAACAAAATAAACGTGGTAGTTATAAAACACAATCTGGTATTTTCCTGTAACAGCACGTTCATTCCCAGATCCTCCCGGATATCCTCAAAGAATTCATCAAATTGCTCATCTCACTGTTCGGATCACTCCTCTCAGAATTCTTGAGATTCCAGTATCAGTGGGAAGCCTGACATTCTACCCTTGTCTACAATCTCTCTCCTCTCCGTCTCTCTGACCACTGCTGGACTGTACCCGCCTTGCATCACCTCCAAGCAGCAACATGACACAACCTGAAATCACAGCAGGAACGTGGATCCTTTTCACCTTTCCTTGCGCACAAGCAGAGCTAGGCACATGTGCCAAACACATAATAGCGCACTTGGGAGGAGACACCGACATGGAGGCACTCCGTCACGGAAAGGCACACGCATATATTCTCGCTCACAAAGTCGTGTCAAAACGCCGTCAGAGACGTCGACTGGTTTCCCTGAATGCCATTTGATCACAAGCAGATATGAAAGAAGTAGACAGCGGCGCTTCGAGCGGCAGCAGAGAAGATTTATATGCGCGTACGTTGACTTAACACACTTTCCCATCGCCGTCTCTCAGCCGTCTCGCTCCACTCACTGTACTTCTAATCAGGCATGGCAGAGGACACCTCAGGTCTGCTCTGTGCTCACTGCAGCCCCCGGGGCCCTGCTTCCTCTGTGTGTGTGTTGCTGCACGTGTGTGAATGTGAGTCAGTTTAGTTTATGTTGGGCGCTCGTCTCTTTGAAGTCTCTTTTAAACAGCCTGGCTCCCTGTGACATTAAACAGACACACACATCTCCATCCCTCCGTCTCTCCCTAATCCCTTAACAGATCACATTCCCTCCATCTTTCTTTTATACCTCCATCCTGGGCATTTCACTCTCAGCAACCACCCCCCCCCCCCCCCCCCCACACTCCCACATTCGTTTCTTAGTGATGTCGTCTCTTTTCAAGAGCGGTTGCCATCACTACTTCCCTGCAAGAACACAATTTCCCCCTTCACATCCTTCCCTGTGTCTCTCTTCGTTTCCCCTCCTCCTCTTCTCCACGGGCTTAATCCCTCTTTAGAGATTGCACAACCAAGAGTTTCTCACAACTACTTGTAAAAACTCTGACGCGAGAGAATCACTCGCTTCACAATTTATGAGTGGGAGTTGGGAGCCTCCCTTCTGGGGATTTCATGTTTAAAAAGTAAATTACGAGGGAGGGAGGAAGATAGTAAATATGAGGGAGTGCCAATGAGAGAGAGAAGGATTTATGTGTTTACTAATCTGCACAAAGTTTGTGCTGCTAATTCGTATAATAAACTACAAACAGTGTATTTGCTTGCTCTCTGTACCGCCTAGTTTATACTCCATGAAACCAGATGTCTTTTAATCCGACTACTTCATCCGTCATAAACAAGTGTGTAAAAATGCATGTTGCTGTTTGAAGCATCTTCAATGAGAAAACAGAGACGGTGCTATTCAAGTGCACAAAGGGGGGGCGGGCGGGGGGGGTCAGTTCATTTGCAGGTCATAACCGTGACTGCAGAACACAACTGGTCCCAGAGAGGAAGGAAGGACTGGGACAGAGAGAGAGAGCTGCCATCGCTTTATAGGGAGAAAGAGAGTCGACACTGTACACGAGCCTGTGGTTGTATTCACAGGATGTGTTGTGTGATTTACTACATATACGATTATATTCTCATTTATATATGCAGACATACAGACAGGGTTTGTGTCGCAGTGTTTCATGGCAAAGGAGGACCACCTCCTCATAAAAGTTAATACGCTTTTAAAGAAATAAAACATGAAGCTTTAGTGAAAAGAGCAGAGTAGGTATTTCACACAACTGCAAACCTACTGGAGTAGAAAAGAAATAGAAACGGAGGGCAGAGCGATGCAGAGCAGTGCAGCTCCATTCAGTTTGCTGCTCCGACAGTCTTTGCTCTGGAGTTGGAAGTTACGGAGGTCGGCTGCAGTGCTTTGGAACCAGATGCTGTACTGTACAGTAGGATTCATACTTTTCAGCAGTCATGCAAGCAAGACGTCCCTCAGCGAGCTAGGCTCTTTTAAACTGAGGCAAACTTTTTACTTCTTTGACTGTGAGGAAATCTGATGTTTTCACATCACAGACGAACAAAGGCATTGAAACCGGTTGAACACGAGACTGCTGTAGGAGTTCAGTGTGGGGTGGTGCACTGGACTGGACTGTAACTGGTTGGAGTTTGTCTCATAAAACATATTTCTCATAATTGTAGTAGAGTCTGGAGACGGATCTTTAAGGGATTCTTATTAAAAGTGCGAGAGAGAGAGAGAGAACATTTTTAAAAACTAAATAAGTGTAAATAAGGCAAAGAGTGAAGCGTAAAAAGTCCCAGCTGAAATAGATTACCAATGCAAAGCTTGGCACGGGCTCAAAGTGGAATTAAACTATTCAATCTCTAATCACTCGGGTATTCTCGGCCAAAATCAATATACGTTATTGTCACAGGGGTTGTTCCCTCGAGGGCTGGAGAGAGCGCAGCTGCCTGGCTTTACAGTACCAGAAAACCACAGACACACAGGCACACAGCACGTGGATACAAGTAAATAAATGACAACAGACATGAGGACTCACTAACCACAGCATCATGCATCTCGCTCTGCGCGACGCCTGTGAGCTTTTAAACATCTCGTATCACAGAGTGGAGGCTTTAATGACACTGATTGACAAAGTTGACTAAAAAGAGCATAATATAGCTATTTACAATATTATCACACCATCACAGACTGTGTGTGGATTGGTGTTAACACACACACACACACACACACACACACACATGCTCTCAGTGCTGCTACTACTACCGCTCTGGCATCACAGCAGGGTTTCTCTGACTACCAACCACTTCAACAGTCTACGTAGAGTTTCTAAACATAGAAATGTAAAAGATATTTTGTTTTTACTTTCTAAACAGGAATTTGTTCCGATGCAACAGCTACATGAGCAAATAAGAGCAATGTCCCTAAATCCCATTCTAGTATCTCACAAACAATGTTATTTAATGGAAACATTTAATAACCAGATATAAACGTATGTGGTTTGGACCGCTTCGTGCATTATAAATAGTTTTGTTCAGCAGCCCAGTTTTGTTATTCTGTTGTTAATTTGCCTCATCAAAATACAATATATCATAATACAGAAATGTGTTTATATGCAATATTGGAGTGTATACAAATCAGTCGGAATACAAGCATGCAAATGTGAACAATACCAGGGCTGTCACAATTATGAAATTTGAGTTGACGATTAAATTGTCTTTTTATGTTAATTTCATGCCGAGCAGCAGTGCTGTTGTGTTAAAAACTTTGCATAGTTTGCTGACACAATGTTTCACCTCTCGCTCCGCAGCACATAGCTTTATTTTGAAAAGCTATTTCTTAAATGACCCACGCTACTCTAACAACACCATGCTTCCATCCAAACATTTGAAGGTGAATTATCTAATAGGAGAAACTTGATTGAAGCAACAACTCCAGCATAACTTTCCCCAGACTGCACCGTAGGGGAGACTCTCCGCTAAAGGCCGAATCAAGAGAGCCGTCACCATCTTGCTGCGGAAAGTAACAAATACGACCTCATGCTCAGGAAGAAAGATTGATGGAAATGCCCCAAATTCAATTTCCATTTGTTGCCACATTGGCTTTAAATTCACTTGATGTGGACTCCAACAATTATGAATAATCGCGGTCAGGTGATTATGTAATAATTGCGACGGGCCTGAACAACAAGGAATCTGTAGACATGTTTTGAATTGACCCCTTACCGTTGTACTTTTATGTGATCTACTTTGACCCAATGTACAACACAAAACCTTTCTTTCTCTTGAACGTGTCGCCTCCTCTACAAAGACCATACCACAGTATTAGTTGTTTATTCAAACCTATGCATCCACAAAACATTACCGACTGGAAGAGGTAAGGGAAGCTAAAAGAACATGCCTGATTAGCACAGTCCAGCAGCCACGACTGACAGTTGATCACCACTATGGATTTGGTTTGTATATCACATCTTAGTATTAACAGCAGCTATACCAAGTATATCGCCCATGCAATGAACCTTTGGGAATCAACGAATATCTACATCCTCATAAAAGCACTCATGTCGCCACTGACCATTTAGTTTTGACAGTTTTAAAGTGAGCTGTTAAATAATTTGAAGATTCTGCTTAAAGAAGTAATGCCCAGCATAATAACACAATAACCATAGCATACAGGATTCAGATATTAATAACGCATAAACAATTGACTTTAGAAAAATCAACAACATGAAAAGCTTCAACTCAAAAAGAAGGTTGAGACGGAGGAGGGAGCTGGAGCAGCAGGTCACTTTATATTTGACTCTTGAATGACATTTCTGCTGTTTAATATTAAGTGTATTTTGAGTTTATCGTCTGCTCTGTATGTATTTATTTAGGCATTGTGAAGTTTGGCTGAAGCTAATATTCATAAACTCATACCTGTCCAAGTGACTGAAGGAGTCTCTGGTCAGATGTGCAGGTTGCTCCACCAGCACAGGGGGGGGGGGGGGGCGGAGCGTGAGAGATCCCACTTCCTCCTTCGCCCGTCACTCAAACATGCTCCTTGAACAAGAGAGAAGCAGACACGGAATAAAAACATTGTTTCGCTATGTGAAAGAGCAGTATATGCAACATCTTCTATGATCTTCAAACCAAGAATCTAAGTCAGGTAACAATCTAAAGAACCGTTTGTCTTCCTTTTCATTTATCTCTTTAAGATTCCACGTATAGCACATTGATCGGCGACTGTGGTGACAAGAGAGCGAGTGTGTTCCTGTCACACCTCGAGGCAACAGAACCACCAAGCAACCACAGGAAGACCCGTGAGAGGCTGTCACAAGGCCTGAAACATATACTTCCTGTCTGTGAAAGCACAACACACTCGTCTATCTCTCACACAACCACGCAGTCAGAGTCACACTGTCAGCAGGCATGTTTCCAGTCGCACCAACACTTTTAGTGGAAATGTCTCATCTATTTTTGAGGCAAGAAACTTTCCAGAGTCTGGTCTGAATGCGGGACTCCGGAAAGGTGTCAATCATTTAAAGATTGTACGGCTAGGCTCTGTATCTCTCTGTATTGTGTTATAAATCCATCCTCCTCTCACACCCACTCAAAGGTCAAACGCAAGCAAAGACTCTCTGCCAGCTTTGGAGCAGGATAAAACAAGAGAGGAAGAGAGAAGACAGAGGGATGAAGGGGGTAGAGGGATATAAGGACGGACAGCTGACGGATACTCAGAACTGCTCATCTCTCTGGATTAATCTGCTATTTAAAAAAAAAAATCCGCAGAGAATGAAGATGACAGTGAATATGACTTAGTGTGGGCGTATGTGTGTGTGTGTGTGTCCTTCAATTTGGTCCTTGGCCTACTTTAAAGCCAAGTCATCATTCTGGTCCACTGGGACTTCATATTGCGAGCCAGTGTATATATGTGTGTGTGTGTGTGTATTAAAAGTTTGTATTACAAGAAGAACCAAACCATAAATCTCTTCCTGCCAGCCCACACACTCCTGTGTTAGTGAGTGAGGAGGCTGTGCTGCAGTGCAGGTATGCTTCAGTGTGTGAAGGCTCCCGGCCACCAAAGGTGTCCGTCTCCTCCGGGGTAAGTCACCATCCCTCTTCTCCTCCCTACTTTTCTCTCTCTCTTCCCCTCCCTCTGTCAAATATGACAAACTCTCTCTCTCTCTCTCTTTCCATCCCTTTTTTAATATCCCTTCATCTTATACACACCTCCACAAAGTGAGAGTGGAATGTAATCCATCTGCAAATTGGAAGCAGGACAAGCGAGCGCCTCTATAAATACTCATCAGATTCCCCTGACAATCACAAAATAAACCACTGCAGCACAAAAAGCCACTCATGTCTGTCGCTGTCTGCAGAGCGAACCTCTTCCTCTCCTCTTCCTCTCCTCCTCCTGCCCGTCTCACGCTGTAGTCACTGCGTGAGTGCTACATGTTGAGGAGGAATCGACAAAGAGAGCAACCACAAAAAGCAAGAGAGAGACAGACGATGAGACAATACTGTACTTGATTACAAGCATGCCGATAGACTACAATTTGAATGAGAGAGATGCTTGCGTGATGTAGTGGGCTGTTCTCCAGCAGTGCAGCAGCGTTGGGAGGTCTTCCAACATATGCAGCTGCCTCAGCTTTTCCTCCCCCTGGGTATTAACTGTTCCCTTATTAAATGTAAACCCTGACCTCACACTAAAAAAGTAGTTGTAATATACTGCTGCTGTAAGACAGTGCTGATTTCACACACACACACACACAGACAAATGTGCTGGCTTACAACACAAAGTCGCACACACACACCTAGTGATGCCTCGGTGGTTAGGCGACCAGATGGACACTTAGTCAGATGTGTTATGCAGAGCAAGTGAGCAGAGATGGACCTGTCCAAACAGTGAGCTGTGCCCGTGGAACACGACAATATTCAAGCCAGTTCTGCACTAACACGAGCATCCAGGGAGCAGGCGAGGAAATGAACCGCGCGTCCACTCGGCCGCTGGTTAACAGTGTTGGCGATGTCGCAGTGCCTTTCAAGCTTTTATTATAAAAACATCAGTCCGACACTGTATGGCATGATCACCAGTTTTACTATAAGAGTCGTCTCTTCAGTCTCAAAACAACCATTCTCTGTCGGAATACGCCGATGCAATCTGTCAGACCAAGTGCCAATGCTGACCTTATTAAGCGGCTCAAGTATCGACCAGATGTGAGCAATCCACATTCATCTGCTGCAGTCAACGTGCGTTTATGCGTTAAGCCCTCAAGTCCGGATACGGTGAAATGTTGGTACATTATGGTTACACAATCTCATAAACTGTCCGGAAGTATATCATACAAAATGCACAAAAAAAAGAAAAGAAAGAATGACAGTGTGTGAATGTCTCCACTTACAGTAAAGACCCTTGAAGAGCTTTATATTTTACATTTGGGAAAAGAGATCACTGGGACTGTGTCCTGGATCATTTGGCCGATACCCTCAGTTCAGGTCTAACGATCAGCATTGGTTGGATCAGTGCATCCCAAATTCTCTGCTTCTTCCATTCACCGTCCCTCTTTTTTGTGCATCGCATAAATTAATGTGGTCCAGCAGTGACCAGCTGAGAACCCAGAGCATGCAAAAGGCAGCCGAATAGCTCGGTCGTCGTCGTCACCCCCCCCCCCCCCCTTTGTCTTGCCTCTATCTCTGTCCTCCACTCCCAGTTATTAATCCACAAAGCCTGTCTTTTCTCCCACGCAGGCTTCTTTCCATCCAGTCCGGCTCAACGTAGTTCCTGCTGTAAATCCAAAAGACCGGCGGCTGAGGCAGACCACGAAAAGCAGAGGTGAGGAGGAGCTCATGGGTGGAGTAATGATGCAATCTTTTGCGAGCAAGCACAAGTTTCACTTTCAGCGAGCAGAAATCACTTAACACATCGCACACATCATGCGGTGAATGCACGACTGCACCCACGTAACAGCCTGCAAACTAAAGTTGGCATGCTAAAGCTTGAGGCCCCCCGAGGCTTCAAAGCGGGACTGGAGTCAAACAAGGTTCAGGAGCTCTGAAACAACCTTTGTTCTGGACAATTTAGACGGTAGTGTGGGCTGAGAGCTAAAACTAAGTGACAGTCAAATCAGTCATTCACAATTCCCCCGAGCTCAGCGGGAACACACCAACCAGCCAGCATTAAACTCAGCGCTCTCTACAGAAAGAAAGGTTTCTTAAAGACTGTGCGATAGCTTGCTATGAGCACGAAGTGCGCATGTGTGTGTGTGTGTGTTTGGCTCCCAGCCAGGGTTTTTACATGTGTTACGTGACTCTGTTTGTAGCGTATGTTGTAACAGAGGGAGTCCAAAGATGACATCTTTGGTCTTAGCAACAACAAACAGTGGCGTGCTAATCCTGTGCCAAATGCGCCTCCTTCCAGTCCTCCCTTCGACGTCCTGCGCTGTCAAACACCTCATGTCTACAGCGGTGTGGGAAAGGAAGAACCTGAGGGGCCTGCAGCGCCTCATGCACGCACAAAAACACAAAATCCATGCTAAATAGGGACAAGAGGAAAGGCAACAAAAGATGACAACAACAGTTTCACAGGGAACTGTTGCTGTAGCTCACCATTTCTGACAGCTTTCCAGGGGAAGCCCAAGGAGCAAAAACAGGAATGCCAGGAATAGAGCAAGGAGGAAAATAGGTAAGAAGCAACTGGCTCAACTCTGCAGGTCACGCCATTATGTCACACTTATCATGGAAGAAACGTCTCACAACACAGCCTGTTATGCTTCCCATAATAAAGACGTGCTGTGGGAACTGCCTGTCACTTTCTAGATATACTGTATGCACTCACAGAGGGAGGCTGGGTCGGTACAGGAAGAAAGAGAGACTGAGGGACAGAAAAGAACGGCCGAGAGGAGTCTCACAGAGACATCAGCTTCCTGTTTACGGAGAGAACAGTAGAGAGCGCAAGAAACAGAGCAGCAGGTGGTGGCACACACCACAAAAAACACACACACACGCACGCACTACCTTCCCTTCACTGTGTCCCGAGTGATAAACAGAACAGATTTAGCCCGAAACTTTCCCATCTATCGCTGTGTGTCTTGGTACCATCTCAAGGCTTGCGATTTGTTCTTGGATCCATCTCTCCCTGGTGTCCCTCCAGCAGCCATGTTAACAAGCTTTAAGTCGAGATTAAATAAAATATGCCCTTTAACCCTTTTATATCTTATCTCCGGTCATATTCTGCACCTATTGACAAATACATGACAAACAAAATTGATATATTTGTATTTTTACATCAAAATCCAATCATATTTTCTTCCTGTAAAACAGAATAAGACATATTCGTAGGTAAGCAAGTACCACCCAATGATATAACGACATCCATCCGTCCATCAATCTGCAACTTTTAGAGACTAGGGAGGCGTGTGTGGAGCCACAGTCCTCTGTAGCTCCACATCACGCTACATTCTAAGCCCTTCCACTTTTTAGCGGTTCAATCAAATGCGAAAGATTTGATTTAAATCCTTCTCTTAACTGCGCAGCGCTCACATATTCTGTTTCACTAAAGAAACACTCACAGTACAGACGCTAAAGGCGCTCTAACTTAAGAGCGTGCATGCCCCCAGCTGCGTGATCAAACGCTCCCGGCAATATTCCCAACCCAGGAGAGACTTCCCAGCATGCAATCTCCTCCTCCTCTGCTGTAGCGGCAAATTGTGGGATTAACACATTTCCTGTACAACAGAAGCTGGTATTTTAGCTGCATACACTGCAGACTGCTCTTTCCATGTGGCACTGAACAAAAAGCTTTTAATAAAACACAGCTTCAGGATCAGTTAAGATAACATGATAGAGCTGTAGCAGACATTTGGAGACACCATATAATAGACCTGGCAAACTGAGTGTGCCGAGTAACTGGATAATATCTATAGCATCCGCCTGAAACAAAAAGGAAATCTGTTGTTCTTTCACAGGAAAGAATTACATTTTTCATCTCACTGTTCAAACAGTGCTGCCCATCATTGGCACTCAGCAGCATCGTGTAACCTACCTGTCTGTCGGCACACTCTGTCCTCATTAATCCGGCTGTAACACTGCTGGGCCACTTCAAGTGGTGTGCTCTCTGAGACTGTGTGTGCAAAAAGGAAATGGACACTCGATAGCCAATCAGCTGCAGCAAAATGCACAATCAATCACTGGGTGAGGTTCTGCATATACACATACAACTCCACATCTGCACACGCACACACACACTCTCTAACCAAGCAAGCACTATCAATATTTCATTTAAGCAGCTCCATCATGAGGTCAATAGCCCACACACACACACACACACACACAGTTTAACCTCCAATAGGCTTTTATTTTGACTTCTAAATGTTCAGCAATACCTTCGGCCGAATGGTTGCAGGGGAAATCCACTATGAGCCCAGGCATGACTAATCTGCCCATCCTCTTTCCAATCTAGCCTTATTATGACGTCACACAGAATCTAAACGTTTATCACCATGGGCTGTAGACCCTATTCAAACAAGGCTAGCTCCACACACACTTATACGTTTGAATATGTTTAGCTAATATGTTTAGCTAATATGTTTAGCTAGGCACACAGAAGAAAAGGCTAGAATGACTAAAATAGCCAATGCTTTGTTTCAGGGTATGTGAAAATGCATAACTTATAACAAGTCAAATCTCAAGCGTAAGTTTGCATTTTTGTAAAGCATGTTTTTACGCAGCCTAGCCCCGCTATAGTAAGTACACAGGCAGTATGCTGCTGCTGTCTCTCCCTGAAGAGCTGCAGCCACACTGACCCACATCCCAGCCTCTGGCAGATTACACTGCAACACACACACACACACACACACACACACACACACACACACACACACACACACACACACACACACACACACACACACACACACACACACACACACACACACACACACACACACACACACACACACACACACACACACACACACACGAGATACATGAGCACAGTGCGGCCGACATTTGTGGCTCGTAGAAATGCAATTTCTGATGGCTTAGCTTACACGCCCATGCACACACACACACACACACTCAGAAAAACAATGGGCCCAGTGTTCTGCAGTCAATCAGCCATGAGTTGATACGGCTATCAGTGTGAGCAGGTTGGAACAACTCTACTCAAAGACTCCTCAGACACACAAACACACTGACCCACACACATGCAAACAGACACTCGAGAGCAGCAGCCTGGTAGGAGATAAGAGCTGGAGATGGACGGTTGCGTGTGGTTGCGGGCCCAGAGGGGAGTGCTGTACCTTGGTCAGGGTGAGCCCGGGGCAGATAGCTCTGTCACACAACACACAACTCATGACGGGTCTGTCCGCTCTGCCCTCCTCAAGCTCTCGTCTTTCCTCTACATCCAGGAGCTACACATACTTCCCTATTCGGGATACAAGTCGAGCCTACTGTTACATTTAACGATCTAAACAAGCGTCAGAGTGTAGTCACACTTCTAATTTCTTATTTTTGTGGAAACAACTCACACCACTGTATTTGTTTGGGTTCACAGTGCCAAATCAGAGGCAATCCTGTGAAAGTAAAAGCGACATAATCTCACAAACTGCTGGAGTTTCAGTCGGGTGAAATTACATCCAAACAGATTTGTGAGTCAGTAACTTTAGTAAAAACACAATTGATTTGTTTATAGTCTTCACCGGTGTTTACCTTCACTGGTGTTGAGAGGAGATGAAGAAGGAGCTGAATACAAAGTGTGACTCGACTTCGTTGTTGAGTTTATTTGTTAAATAAATGCTCTTTTTACAATACCGGTTAGATTTCTGAACTTCTTTAACTTTGGCAGTGTTTTGATTGAAGTGACACAAATACACACACACCATGTTTAAGCAAGTCTGTTCCTGTGTTACTGTCCTATATAATATACGACAGAAGCTACTACCACAGCTAAAAGGTTTATGGTATCTTTAGTTCCTTTTTTACACATGTGCTGAAAAAAGCAAAGCTACTTCAAACCACTGGACACGACTAAACGGTCGTGTACATACAGTACAAGCTTGAGAAAGTCATGTATTTATCTATAACTAGTCTTTCCATCAACCTTTAAAAGGCTTAAGAGGCATCATATTGAGCTATTCTATATTATACAGTATTTTTATAACATTCCATAATGCCACCTATCCTTTATTATGATGCATGTAGTTTTGTGATAACAACTGACATCATGATAAAGTACATTTCCTGGAAGATCAAAAGACAATCTAACATTGCCATAAAACTGTCCTG
Organism: Anarhichas minor; assembly: GCF_050575085.1. Taxonomy (NCBI): domain Eukaryota; kingdom Metazoa; phylum Chordata; class Actinopteri; order Perciformes; family Anarhichadidae; genus Anarhichas; species Anarhichas minor. The sequence goes on along the minus strand of NW_027466487.1, from coordinate 3,392,825 downwards.
CTCAGTGATATGCAACACTGCCCACAATGGTCTAATACACCCATATATAATACACTGATGGATACCAAAATACTAACTGGTATGGTAGACACATTGATATCGATATTATCATATCCCCCCACAACGATGATGACATAAGACACTGGCCTAAGTATGTTGTGAAAAGAAACATCAGCTTTTCAGAGAGATTCACCAGCTGTTACCGTTGAGCCCAGTTTAGCTCAAATGTACATTGTTGGTCATCCACCGGTCATCTGTTGGATTATCGATTTCTCATAAAAGTCGTGATCACAGACCGTAATAATCAGCGTCATGCAAAACAACTTCTTCTACAACAAAGTTCTTCTTTTAACAGTGCATTGCTTTAAGTAGCAAAGGCATGTGAACGCACTGTGTGAACCAAGACCAATTAAGGACCTTCATCCAGGTACAAACAGGGCTCCTTTCTCCAGGATGAAAGCAGTGAGGTTGGAGCAGTAAATCTCTATAAATCCTCGCTGGGCTTTCTTGATTTAGCAGCTCTGTGGATGTGGCAGCTCAGTGACTCAGTGATTAGCAGTATTGCCTCTCGGCGAGAGGGTTCTGGGTTTGAACTCTACTGCTACCTTCCTATCCGTACGGATTAATTACTCAGTGTACAGTTAACCATTGCAGTGAGACATAAAGTTTCACTGACGATCGTTATCCGCCAATATTCAGTAAAATATGCGATCAGGACATCGACATTCATACCGATCTCTGATAATGTTACATTGTAAACAACCAGTCTGTTTAAACTGACAGGAGAAGTTAAGTTACATTATGATGCGTTCAGGCTCTGTTCAGTGAAGATGAGTATTGGGCGAAGGTAAATTATAACGTTATCATGAAGTGTTCACATGTGATCTCGTAAAATGTAGTGTTGGTGGGAAACTTGAATAAATCGAGTGGTTTGAAGATGTTTTGCCATGAATATAAAATAGATATTAGAGATGTATTATGAGCTGTTTAACTTCCTAACACGAGCTCTAAGCAGCTTATGATACCTCATTAAAGCTACTAATGACACGGTTCAATGAAAACACAATCTTTTATTTTCTTATCATTCGAGTTGTGTGTTTTTATAAAGAAAAAAAACACTATAAATTACTTTAACAAAGTAAAAAGATAAGATGGTTTACAGACTTCAGAGCGGTTGAAATGATTTTTGGGACGGTGTCTGGAGCCGCGTAGACCAGCTGCTATAATCAAACAACGGGATCTGGATCTGCCAACATGAGTCATCAACAATCGGCGGCAAAAACAACGTAATCAGGGATCTCTAAAGGGTATTTTTGCTCCCTTTTTTCTTTTGTGCTGATCCGATCCGTGACTCTGAACCGTGGTCCGATCCGGACCGTGAGTTTAGGATCCATTGCACCACTACTGACAGCCATGCTACAGTAAGTAGAACTCCTGCCATTGTCCTTGACCAAGGACCTGGTTTCAGGACTTTATCCCCCGGGCACGGTGGCTGCCTGCCGCTCCTAAACAGTAAGTTTGTGTCACATGCAGAGGACAAATGTCCCCATAGAGATCAATAGAGTGTCACTTAGGCAGGCCACCACACACACACAACAAATACCCTACTATTCCATAAAGCACTATTCTTGTTGAGATTTAAATTACAAACTTACAAAACAAACGAACCTACATGCTGGTTAAAGACGCCAACACACACACACATTCACTCCAGGCTTGAGTGAGGGGAGACATCTGTGTCCAAGTGTGTGACACACACACACACACACAACTGTTTCTCTATGAGTCAGCAGAAATTGGATATATTCCACTTCCTCCTATGGCGGGTGTGAAGGGGGGGGGGGGGGGGGGGGGATGGGTAAGGAGCCGTCCCGTAACCATGGAAACTATGTCTTTTCCTGCTCGGTCATATCTGAGTGAAACAGATGCTGTGAGCAACACACAGAGGCATGATCAGTGCACTCCTACAAAGACGGGAATTGTTGGCGCTGAGCTGAACACACGGTGTGTAGGGTTACTCAATCCTGCACGGCTGAGCTGCTGCAGTGCTTTTTTTAATTTTAACTCTGTGCGGGTGCTCAAGGTGCCTCTTAAAGCTTCGTACTATCCGAGCTCAGGATCTCTTTGTGAAGTCGACCACGTAATAGGATGACTACAAGTCCTAAAGTCAAAGACAACTGCGCTGGCAACAAAAAGTAAAATCGCAATTGCAGATTCAAATTGGATTTTTGTTCAGCTCACAAAGTTGCATCGACGTGTCCAGGTGTGAGAGGAATGTGGGGGAAAAAAATAGGATTTAGATATCATCCTGTCGACGCAAATTAAAGTAGAGGATATCCACATCAACGTCCCTGATACACATTCAAATCTGTTTTAATAAACGTTAATACAAAAAGCTCCGACATAAGCTCTTCTGCAAATGCCACATGTAGATCGTTCTAAATAAACGCTTCCACCCCGTTCTCAATGACAACATGACGCGTGTTATAGTTCCTTGTGGGGAAGTCATCGTTCATTTGCTGGAATGCAGATCGCTTGCAGGTTGAGACCTGCTTCTTCAAAATATTTCTGTATTCCGATCAACAACCACGCATCAGAGATCTTAGTTCTTCCCAGAACTCCATTTATTGAGAGCGGTGGCGTATAGTCAACACTGCAGAGGAAGATGCCGTGAAAATAATTAAATATACAGAACAGTATTTGCTGCTGACCACTTGAAACGCCGCCCATTTTCACACCTAAGCACACCTGGCCAGTGGCGGAACAAAACGGTTTCAGATTATGGCCAGAAGACCTCCTGAGACCAGTTCCTCGAGAGCAGCAGCTTTGTATTTGCATTGGAGGGAAGTAGCTAAGAGTGATCTCAGCAATATTGTGCAATAATTGAGTCTCGTGCTATGCTTACTGTCTATGTATTACCCCATGATGTCACCTCGATCCAACAATGCAGGGACAGTGCAAGCAAACTGAGCACAGAAATAGATCACTAATGCCTTGAGGAGAACCAACGCAGAAAAAATAAACCACTGCTGAACACTGGGCTAAATCCTATTTCCTTATCATTAAGCCAGCAGAAATACTGAGTCCATCCAGCTGAGCCACGCTGTGTGACAGGCTCTGAATCATCTGTAGAGGCTCTACATGCAGTCTCAACACACTGCGCCAGAGCTCATTCTGCCGTCACCGCTTTACAGTATTTAATTCTCCAGCAAAGCTGTTTATAAGGAGTCAAAGTACAGTGAGCTGTTATCTCAATGAATGACAGAACAGCAACGATCACACTCCGTCTGCACATAAACACACACACCAATGATCAATACCAACAAACAATGCATACATAGAATGAACACACAACTCTGGTTTCATGTGTTTGTGTTGGCCTTTGGTTGGTTGCAGCCTGAGAGGGAGCAGGGAGCTGGCAAGGCTCCCTGGTGGCACTGGCTGACCCACTTCAGTGCAACTTTATCTCTAATGTGACTCGCTGGAAAGCCAGAGGACACACACGCATGGCAAGCACATGCGCACACACACACATACACACACACACAACTGAAATTGCCTTTGTGTAAAACCCTAGAGGACTGGGAGGCAGGACTGCTAAACGCTGTTGATGGCTATCTCTTCTTCCTCTTTCTCATCCCTATCAGTCTTCTGTTTCTCTCACTTTGTCTGAAGTTTAACCAATTAGGTCTCCGCTATCTGATCCAGCTAAACTAGCTATCAACATCCGGAGTGACTTTCTGGAAGGTCTACACTAAATCCAGGCTTCCACTTTCTTGTAGAAAAGGCAATCTAACCCTCTTAAAGACGGGATAAACATGTAGCACGCACTCACTCACTATTTGAATTAAAACAATGGTAAATCAGGACTACAAATATAAATCATTGAGTTGGAACAAAGACCTTTATTGCACGTCATCCTCGATCTCTCTAACCCCACAGTTCCTGTCACTCGCAACCATCTCCTCTCTAATAAAGGCTCAAAAACAACTTCTAAATGATGTCAAAATACATATGAATTAGCTAATATCTGTGAGAAGCAAAATCTGATTTGTGCGGCACTGCCACATTGCTAAAAAACAAATTGATGCAAAGTGTGGAGATAAGTCTGTCTGATGTTGTGATCAGACAACATTATTAAAAACAAAACTCGGTAATCAGACATCTGACGGACAGCTGACGTTTGTGTGATGTCTTCTTGAGAGAGTGGGATTTGATTAAAAAGACAACTTTGAAGTAAACAAAGTCAAACCGACATTTCGCCGGCTCGATTGGATAACAGAAGAGGTGTCGCTACGCTTGCTCTACTCTCTCTATGACAAGATGTATATTAATTCATTTAAATATTCAATTACATTTCAAGGTCACAGCTTTTCAAGTCTGCAAGTAACTCTTTATTTTCATCATCAAGAAATCTGTCAATCATTTTAAAAAAATCTATCAATTGTGTGGAAAATGACTGACAATGGCGGGAATTACTCATTACAATATTCCTGAGCCCAAGGTGACAACACAAATGCCCAAACGTATTTAATTTGAAATAATAGACAAAATGGGAAAGGTTGATAATTCTTTACAAACTGGTATTAGAGTTTGCCAATGTTGCTTGATAAATGACTAAAGGATTAACTCCTCCTCTTTTGTCAGCTGACAAATGAAATTGTTTCAGCCTTAGTTGCATTTTTAACCATTAGCGTCACATGTCTGTCTCAAGTCTTTGCAGATTATCAGAGCAGCTAAACAACAGAACAAACAGTGAAACTACAATTAATTCAGCTCACATATATGTTCTGTGGCGCATTGCTCTGCTGCTAATGTCCGGTCTCGGCGGCTGTGCGAAGCAGAGTCTTGATGTTTCACTGTCTATTTATGTAAGCAATGACAACCAAGGTGACCTAAGTTTTTGGGGACAGACAGGCTGGTGTATGAGCTCCTCTCGCGTGCACATGCATGCGTCTGCTTATGTGTGTGTTTGCATGTGCGTCTGATCCGGCCATAGTCTGGAAAAGGAGGAACAATAGCATTCCTGTGCTCGGAGCTCCAGGTGGCTGTGGAAACCCAATCCCAAACCAAGCCTCGCTGGCACACCGAGCGCCGGGAACGCCGTATGCTGCTGCCTCCCTCCGGAGACATGGGCCAGAATAGAGCTATTGTTCCAGACCCGCTCGGAGCAATAAATGCACCACAGCCTCTATGACAAGCACATGCACTCACAAATACCAAATGCACACCAACACAGTGGACATCGGAGATTTTCCACCTTCCCAACTTTCACTTTCACTAAATATGTTGAGCAGCAAAAATCAAGGGAAATCTAAGGTCTACGTGCTTCGCACCATGATTACAAACACGGAAAAATGAAAAACATCATGGCTGCATTCGTTCACATGCTTTATAATTGGGAGTTTTGTACACATTAAACAAATTACATTCCAAAGCATACCATCATCATGATTATTACCACCTGTACTGCCATTACACAGTGAAAACACACATAACCTAATACTTACACATGCCCACAGTACGCACACACACATTCGTATTCTGATAGATGTTGAGGGAGCCTCAATAATATCATTAATTTCTTAGACAGAGAGCCTAGGTAATTTTGTCATTATCCGAATACTTGCCTCTAACTAAATCCATGTACTGAAGATTGGCCAAAATGTTCCCAATTTGCAAAACTCTCAAATCCGCACTCACAAGTATGGGAGAGTGGGACTCACACACACAACAGCAGGCACATCTGCTGGGGCCTGAGCACACAGTCCACACAGGGCAGGAAACGCATCATGCCGACTGCACGGCCTTGAAATGAGGAACATGATTCATTTCCTTTCAATGCTGGACAGTCATACCTTAACACAGGGCTGAGTTTAGCTATACAGCTCTGAGGCAAGCTCCTGAACATGACGCACATACAACCCAAAAATAACCAAAAAAAAGTCTGCGCTGAGAACATGCAACCACATGTTCAAATCAAGGCTTAAACCACTATATTTTTAGAACGTTGACCTACATGGTTAAAGCAGTGCTTCTTTTGCTTATTAGCTGTACCACACAGATACTCCTGTTCAAAGCGTGATCAAACAAGATGCTCGTGTGCAGGCACCATGGGACCAATGCTACAGGTAGCACACAGCTACAGCAGCTTCCCTCCAGCTACACACACACACACGCACACACACACACACACACTGTGGATAAATAATACATGATCCTCTTTTCCCTCCCTTTAAAGAGCATGACAGATTAATTTAATTGGTTCCCTGTCAATCCAACATCTTGCAACTGCAGATTCTTGCAGGATTGATAGTGAATCCATTCTCTTATCTCTGGAGATAATTACAGCATTGTTAATGTATGGCTCACTCATGCACGCGCGTTCTCACCCCATTTCATTCACTCAGCGAGTCTCTTTCACATACGTCAGGCCCCGCGTGCTTCAACAAAACCCTATAAAAAGGTCTCTTGGTGATTGAATTACATGAAATGTGATTAACCTCTGTTCAAACAGAAGAGGAGGAGGGCCCTCGAAACATGCAGCACCATAAAGACGGAAAGCGGCTCAATCTGGTCCACTATTTATTTACCTCCTATATGCATGAAGCTAAGCTAAATCATCTGACCTCTATCAGGACACAGGAGCCACAACAAGCACCAAGTAGGGTGTTGTATTCCGGGTGTACGGCTCGTTTTTCCTGCAGCACTGAAGCTCAGAAATGTTCAGAGATAAATGAGGAAACGTCGACCAGAAAGAGTACATAAACTGTCCATATAGTAACCAGTATCCTCAACTTTAAACATGGACTACTTTACACTGTGCACGGGGCCGGCTGTCTTACTTCTGTCTCATTTAAATAAACCGTTAGGAAAACTCGCTGCAGTCAAATGCGGCAAGTGTGAGACAACGTTTACCTGACACTGGCCCATTCACGACACATCGACAGTCCAGGGTGAACGCGAACACACGCGATGGCGAAAAAGTGTTTATGAGCAATTATATCATTAATAAAGCAGGCATTCTGTCATTTAACACACTGCATGGGTGTGAGAGGAGCAGCAACTGGCTGCGAAGGAAAATAAAGTGAAAATGTGTATAACGGTGAGGCGCATCACATCCTCGTTGCTTGGCTGCTTCTGTCAACAAGAAGCCTCTTCTGCCATAGCGCCAGTCTGCTGCTAGATACCGTCAGAAAGCCAAGCCTGCGTTTGACAGTTTTTTTTTTTATCTGGATAAAAACAAGTATGATGCGTTGTTTTTCGCATGTATTGTTTGCTTACCTAGAGTGACAGGGGCAACTCAATTCACCGCTGTGGCGCAAGAGACCTCGAGCTAGCTCCGAGGCACAAAACTGACGCCGATACGGTGCAAAGTATCGCAGCCAAGTTAGCAGGGCTAGCTTAGCTTAGTGAGCTAACGATGGTGGGGGTGGTGGAGGGGGAGTGTGGTTCTCTCCGTGTCGTCGAGACAAACCTCACAAAAAACCAAGCCGGGGATGAGGTGTTTCTCGCGTTGAACGCGGCTACAAGAGCACTGTCCAGTGTCAAAAGGCGGAACAACGGGAGACATCCATTTGCAAAGATCCTGAAGAGGTCCAGCCGGTAGTAGCGCTATGCGGTCTGGTCTCTGTCTCTCTCTCTCTCTCTCCGGGCGGACCCTGGGTCTGTCTGACTGGAGCTACGCTGCTGATGTGCGGAGCAAACAGAGGCAGCATCACTGCTCATCCCTCCCTTCACTACCTCCAACCCGGAAGAAATACTACATCTGATCTGATCCCATCCTCTCCTACATGGTCCAAAAGATCTCACAACTGCATCCAAAAGATGTGTCCATCAAGGTGGATAGTCTTTGCCAGAAACAAATATATAACAAATATATAAATGTATGCATTGTTTAGTTCATTATAATTTATAGTAATTGCAGCACTTTTTTTTTTTTTTACTGAAAAGCTGTACAAAATGAGAATGTAGCCTAAATTGCATAAGTAACATAGTGTTTTATACGAGGCTAATTTAACAAAAATCACATCAATGGCCAAGTCTGAATTTAGAAAGCAAACAGTGTGATAGTATTTGCATTGTATTTGTAAACCACAGATATAAATCACTGGAGGGCAAACATTGCAGTCGATCTTGTTAGAAGCAAAGAAATAACCACATGACTCCTTAGGAAGCTGCTGCTTCACATTTATAAAGAAGAATTCAACTGACACTATATACTCTTTAACTTTCGTAGTTTTATATGAGAAAAATAAAGAAAACCTGAACAATTTAAAATGAGTGATGATGCTTTAGTGTTGTTAAAGAGTAAGATGAACCACATAGACGCATTTAAGACAAATCATTCAGTAAATCATCCAAGTAAAATAAGGGTCCATGTTATTTACCTTTTTGTGTGAGGAGGCAGTATAAGTATTTGTAAAGACCTCAATGTTATTGAATCACTAGTGACTAAAATACCTAGTTTGTCTTGAAAAGGATATTTAATAGCAGCATGTTGACTCACAGGGAAGCTGCTGCTTTTCATGCAACAGGAATTTCAACACACTTGTTTCAAAATGGTTTATTTCAAAAGTTGGAAAAAGACAGAAAATATTGGGACCAAACATTACTCTTGTAGTCACCAAGCAAACACAAGTGTGTGAAATACAAGCACCTAAATCTTCTCTGTGTATGTTAAATGCTTTTTTTGTTGACATAAAGGAACAGTGAGTGAGAGTTAGTGTCATCTAGGGGTGAGGTTGCAGATAGCAAGCAACAGCATGACCCTCCACTCACCCCTCCCTTTCCAAGAACTATGGTGGCCCTCGGGTAAGGATAGGTATCTTTAGGATTTTATTACTGCAAGGAGCTACTCTTATCAACGCTCTGTTTTTTTATTATGACTAGATAACAAAAATACTATTTTAATAACAATTAAAGTCAGAACAGGAGTAGAAGTTATTTTAATTTAGATACAACTAAATATATGATCAAGAGCAGCAACAATTACGTTCACAACAGCAAAGTCTATATAAAGTCATTAATATCTCACTGTAAACTAATATAAAATGTCAATAAAATATACAATATTCCTGAGTGAAGTTTATAAATTATAATAATCCATAATGAAGAACACTGACATGGTATTATATATTAGTCATTCATCCTGTCCTCTGTCCTCCTGTCTGCTTTGTCTCACCAAGTTAACAAACTAAGCAAAACAGTTACAGACAGCTTCTTTTTCAGCATTGTAAAACAATGCTTTTGGGTGGATGAGAGCAGCTGATTGAATTAGGATTTACTTTTGTTTACATATTCATGCTGGTTGAACAGATGTATTAATAAAGTGTTTTATTGCAGTGACGTTAATGATCGTAGTTGCCGTCAACTCTAGTAATCTTCACTTCACCTGGTTCACTTCACCACAGCAGCCTCTCTGCTTGCTGACGCATCGTGTGTGTGTCTGTGTAGTTGGAGGACCTCAGCAGTAGAAATGCTCGCTTTAGAGTGATATTAAAATACTTCAAAACATTGAAAAGTACTAATAAAAAGCACCAGTAACGTCAGAGCTTATCAACACTCTGATCTTTAATTATTTAGCATCGGGTCACGTTTATTACTGGGTTTCGGTAGACATCCCTACTTTTAGGTAATGCAAAAACATGAACGGCATGTTCGTTAGTGTTTGTCCGTCCTGGGCTGTTCTTAGTTTCAGGTCATTATACACTAATGAAAACATAGTTTTGTATATTATATTCCATTTCTGCCAATTAATCCCCCTAATAGTTACACGCTGTTCCTTTAAAGATGTTGAAACCCCCCCACCCTTTTTTTTTTGACTGAAAAAGAAAACATTCAAACCAAACAAAAAAGCAGGAAACCCAAATTAAACTTTCACTGTCCCTCCTTTTTCCAACTATAATTTTATAGAAGGGTATATGTCACAGCCTGCAAAAACACAGGATACAAAAAGTGGCTCCTGTATTCAACATCACTGCTATGTTTTTCAAATTTAAGCGATCCATCCATCTTATCTCCTGAATATATCAGCCCCAATCAATCAAAGTGCTTCATATTCCCAAAGTCTTGTCAGGTCATTAGATAATCTTGATAATGCAAGGGCGTTTCATATGCAAATTCTTTGGGAAATGTCAACACTGATTAAACAAATCATCATAATTTGACTGTCAACAGTTCAACAAAAAGACAAAAGCATGTTTCTTTAAGCCTTTTTGTTCCAGGTTAGGCCTATGTGAAATATATCTCTGTGTTGGAATATGTACACATAAACCACAAATCACTACGGGGACTGGTGGGAAGCTCTAATGGGTCAGTATGACAGAGGGCCATAACTTTCTCCTGTTTTTATGGGCCACTACTTGCAAACATACCATCAATCCAACAAGACATCAAGGGAAGGTACGTTTGTCGTATATTTCTATATACTGAGGGTAAAATTGGACTGGAAAAGTAGAGAAAAAGAAAATTGACTCCTCTTTTTCACCACAAGGAAGTGGGGAACTGTTTATGGCAAAAGGAATACTCAGTTAGAAGACCCTATAAAAACAGTAGGATGTCAAAAGTCACTATTACGTGTTGCATTAGGGGAGTGTTTAAATGTCTTGACTGTAGGCATAACCTTTTTGTTCGTCACACTTTATTACAGAATAAGAGAAGCACTTGGGAGTACTCAGACGGTTTCCAGGCAGTACTAGCTGCTTAACTCAGTGAGTTCATTTTCTTCAGTTGATACCAATTTATTGACCGCGTATTCACAAAGATGGTCAATTCTCTTCCTGATTGGCAATTCATTCCCGGGTGTAATTCTGTGATAGATTCACGGCAGCCAGCATATGATTTGCAAGATGTGGTGTCAGTGTTTGTATCAGCATTGCTGCCAAACTGCTGTTGCACATAATGAAGTCAGAGAGGAGTAGTGTCTCATTTTTATGACTCAACGTTCTACCTGCACAGACGGAAAACACCCTGGCCTGACTAGATGAGATGCAAATAGCAATACAGCTGCTCTTCTAGGTCAGGTCATGCAGAATGTATTCAGGAAGCAAGAGTCAGCACAGTCGATGATTATGATACACACAGCCTGTTTGTATTCTCCCCTGACAAGCTTGCCAGCTTGTGTATGTCATTATACATCTGCAAAAGGTTCTCACAACCTTGTTTTTTGTTGTCTGTAATTGTATCTTTCACTTGGAAGAGAAAACCTACTCTCAGCTTTTCAGATGCAGCAAATCCACTTTAAAGCCTGGAACGCTTTAATTTGAAAAAGCAATTTGATTTCTGTTATTCTTTAGAAATACATTTTGCCTACATCCTTTGTACAGCAGGCTCAACTTAAAAAAAAAAGATCAGGCTGGCTCAGTTATCGTGCCAATGATAACTGTTTTTGTTGTGAAATATACAGTTTGCTGTCTTCAATAGACTCTTTTGATGCTTAGTAATACAGAATAGTATGACAAGAAAAGTTGAAAGCACACTTGCTCTGTTCTCTATGTCACCACTCACACACCCTAATGTACCCTTTCTATACAAATGTCCTCATACAAGGATCTGCCTACACACACATGCATGCATGCACACACGTGAGAGCTATCCATCCCCATTACACACATTGACACATATCCAGCACCAGTCAATGGCCTGCTGACACAGATCAATAAGTTGGGCTCGCGGCTGTGGCTGCGTATGTTTGGCTTGCACACCACCAAGAGTCACGAGAGCAGAAAACTCCACCATCCCGCTTATATAATGTCATTTAAAATGACATCCCGAGCAGCATGTATGCATACATGTATATGTGTGTGCGTGTCAACTTGGAAAATGCTTTTGCTATGGCGATTTGTAGCAACGGGATAGTTTAGAGAGCATCACAGACAGCTGAGAGCAATACAAAACAGTTTCCCTTGTTTGACAGAAAAGCTCTTTGTGGCATCCAGGTGTGTTTAGACTGTAAGCTTAAGCACAGCTGCTGCAAAATCTTTGATATTGCTGGTTCCAGCATGCTGCTCCAGCCTGATGCAGTAAGTGATGTGTTCATAAGGAATGGAGCGTGCGGGTCCAATGCCCCACAGTTACAGCTCATAGTTTAACTTCACCCATAAGACATTCATATCCGTTTGCAATTGAGCTCCAGCAGTCTCTAGATATACTTTATTCATGTAGCTGGCAGCAGCAGTGTGCCAGCACTGAAAAATGAATGAGACATTTGGAGAGACCTTCCTCTGAATCAGCATTTCCCCTGCGAGTGTGGGTCTCTATTCACCATAAGACAGGACAAGGACAGCAAAGAAGTGGTAGGCTTCTCTGTGTGTGTCTAAAATACACATACCACATTACACCAGCATCCCTCAGTTCAGCAAGGTCTGCACAGCAGCTCAGGGGGCACTGTGTTGAATTTCGATGTGGTAGATCTTTTGTGTGGAGATGTCTGGATGCTGACAGCTCCTTCCCTGGTGGAGCCAGCGCAGACTGATGGATATGCTAGAGGCACTTTCCCCTTAAAGATGTTTGTGCGAAAGACTGTGAATGAACGACAAGAGAATAGCCTTGTACATCCCAAGGCATAGCATCCTGCTCTAATCAACCAGAAGATTACCAGAGGCCACCTCAGCCTGCAGAGTAATGCTGACAGGCAAGCTTGTTAAGTTTTACCTGAACTTTACTTTATAGATCCCTGGAAGGAAAGGTTTTTCTCACTTCCACTCTTTCACAGCTCAGGTGAAAGGAAGGGTTTTTGGTTGCTTTTATCGCTATATACAAATAAGACTTTCATAACCATTTGGCCGTACACATATAAACCAAACAGTGTCACGAGTAATGTGAAGTGTCGCAAAATGTTTATTGATACAAGAAAGAAGAAAAATAATGTTTTGTTTCTCAATCTTCTCTTTTTTATGAAGTACTGGATAGTACTTTGACTGCTTCAGGCCTCTGTCACTTTCAGATTCAGAAGAAACAATCTAGAAGTTAAGAGTAGAAAATCAATCTTTGGTTAAAACTGCTTATGTGCACGTGAAGAAGGGTAACAGTGTGTGCTAGTATTTAGGGATTATCAGCTAAATAAAGATTTTTCCTGACGACTGGGTATCGTCAGGTCACTGAGTATCAGAAAACACTGTGACCCTTTACAGGAAGGTTAGCAGCTTCATCATTTGGGTCCCTTGCGGATGTAAAAAGAAAGTGTTCATCCATTATGTGATCAATAAGAGTCTGTTTGCACACGTTGCCTCCAGCTGTCTGCATGCAGAGCCTCCCATAAAACACATGGTGGCAGCAGCACTCCACAGACAGAAGTGAGTCAGCTGGGCCAACACGCTACTGTAATAGCAATATTAATATTGGTTCACATTCTTGTTTTCCTATTTTTAAGAAAATTCTGCTTGATTTTTTAATTATTATTCCAAAACACCGAAATGGAGTTCAGAAAGGCGCGTGTGTCGGCGTGTGTGCATGCATCAGGAAATGAAGGAGCACAAGGAAGACCTTGATCTGAGTGCAGAGACAAGTATGTCTTTATTCCTAAGTAAATTAGACTCCAACCATCTGTGAATAAACAGGTGTAATTTAATCTTGTGTTGTGGTAGTCGGGTGCTGGGGGGGAGTATGGTGTACCATGATGGTTCACCATACTTCCTCCTGGCGAACCTCCTCCCTGCCAGGTGAAAACACGCTGCTGGAGGCTCCATGTGAATCGGAGGTGATACGTGGCTGTCTACACCGCAGTATGAGGGGGAATTTGGTCGTTTGCTGGTATTTTCTGTCACTCCAAATTACACAACACAACACAACTTCTACTGATGGCAGTCTGTGCATGTACTGTAGGTACTGTGTGTGTGTGCATGTGGACTGACGACAGTCTGTGTATGTAATGTATGCATGCAATGTTATTTTGTATTTTTTTAACAGCAGACACTACATGTTCCAAGACAAATTTCCTTCGGGACAATAAAGTCTATCTTATCTTATCTTATTCACAGATGTTTCAGTCTAAGGGCTGCACGGTGGCACAGTGGTGAGCACTGTAGCCACATAGAGGGAGGACTGGAGTTTGGTTTGCTCTGGTTCTCTTTCTGGTTCTCTTTGGTTGATGGTTCGATCCTTGGCTGGGACGTGTCATGTGTCGAAGTGTCCCTGAGCAAGACACTGAACCCCTACGGCTCCCCGGGCGTGTGTCATATGGCAGCCCACTGCTCCCTATATACAGGGATGGGTCAAATGCAGAGACAAATTTCCCCCTTACTGGGATAAATATAGTATAATAAAAAAAAATATTCTCTCCTAACATTTTAGTTTAATTGATTGGATAAATATGGATACAAAATAATAATAATAAAAAATTATCTATCATCTATTTAAAATCATTTAGTGCGCTTAACTTGATTTAAGTATAAAACATTGGAAAATATAATTCTTTCATCTTACAATAGCACATTATTTATTGATCATGTAACAACTCCCACAAATAATTGTACACTTATTGAATAACAAACAACATAAACAATGCCAGGTTCAGGTGATATAAACTTATAAACAGGTTAAGTCAGTTATTGTAAATAATGCATGTGCTCTGATTTCCTGATTTCATAGCTCATGGTGGTTGAAACATCAAACCACAAGACAAAAATATGGTGAGAATTTTTTAAAGGTTTCAGGTATGGTTTTTCACTAATGAAAATAAACTTGTTGAATCCACATGCTCCAACACTTTTCATACAAAATACCCATGAGATATCAACACTTTTGGAAACATATCAACATGTCTTTTTGGAAAAGAAGCCGTGCTATTTGAGGCACCAAACTGTGAAAACCTTGAACAATTGCAGCATTTGTGTTTGAGTGAAAAATACAAGGATACCAAACAAATACTGCACAAGGACAAATAAAAACAGTGAATATACTTTTTGAAAGTGAAGTCTTGAGGCTGACACTGAAAAAACTGCAGGAGTGTTCTCCATTTCCTTCTGCTCTGTTAAACGAACAAATATCAGTGCAAATTATTATTATTTTCTTTAGATCTTTGGCCTTGTTTTTGCTGAGGCTTCCCTTTTAATAGCCTTTATTTTGCTTGTATTATATTTTCAGAATATATGGTCTCATAATATGATAAACAAATGTATTATCTAATCTATTAACAAATATAAATATTTAAATTAAAATTATTTTTTTTGTTTTGCTGCATTCACATTCAACTACATACACTAAAAGTGTTTTTTGTAGGAACATATTTTAAATTAATAAATAGTCATATTTATAGACAATTTCACTATATGGTTATTTTATTTGGTTAGTTCCAAATTTACCGGAAGTGACATCTTTCCATATCCGGTTGAGGCGATGTTTACAGTGCCGACGTCGAGCGGCTAATGCTAAGTGTCGAGAGAGAGATCTGCATTCACTTGGTGTATTACAACCACGTTGCTCACCACAAATGGCATCTCAGATCCCCATAACCGTCAGGGCTCCGCCGGCAGCCGCCAGCTCTGCCGCTGTCCGGGGGAAGAAACGTCCCGCTAGTCCGGCGGTTTGTGCCGCTCAGCAGGTCACCGGGAGCTGCAGCAGCAAGAAGAAGAAGGTCCAGCTGACAGCTGCACCAGCCGCACAGGCTCAGGTACTGGACAGTGATGGTGTCGGTTACTCTGTTTCTGTTAGCACGGTGGAGCTCATCACACTGTAATGGAGCCCAATTACTGAATATTACTCTGAATAACGTTATTAATGTCAACATGTACACAGTGATTCAGATCTAAAGGCAGCCAAACAGCACTAATAGACTATATCACAAGTACACCGTGTACAAGGCTGCAGTATGTCAAACTATCTGTTATTTACAAACGTACTGTGTAGTACAAGTATCGGTCTCATAACAGCTGCATATGTGGACACTTCCATTCAGTTGTATCTCTATGGTTCATGTTACACTGTGTTCAGCCACCTGTAGACTTTAACATTCACACCGTCTGTAAAACAAGCAGCTTACAGTCTAATGTGGTTCCTGTTTGTCTCGTGTTGTCTTTGTGTTTCATCAGATTACAGCAGTGGAGTTGGTGCCTGAGGTGAAGCCAGTGGGAACAGTTGACTGCGGTCCTGCTGCCATCACAGAGTCCACAGCAAAGCCTCCACCCTTCAAAGACCCCACGTTTATGGTGAATGTCTGCTTCCAGTTGGGTTTTAGTTTTATCTGCTTCTGTGGCTTCTCCCTCAAGTTCTTCCCCCGTTTCTTCCTCTCTGAATCTCGGCAGCATTCTGGGATCGGTGGAGCAGCAGCAGGTAAGAAGAACAGGACCTGGAAGAATCTCAAACAGATCCTGGCTTTGGAGCGGACTTTACCCTGGACGCTCAATGATCCCAACTGTGAGTTTTTATTTTTACTATTTCTACCTAATGCATGTTGTACACTTTATCTCAAAGAAATAGGCTGTATTTCTGTATTATAAACCCAAAGCACAATTACATTTTTTACTATTTTAAAGCAAAAGTACATTTCACTATCTCAGTGACTTTATTTTAGGAATGTCTAACCAGGAGTTAATTTTAAGACCTTGCTGT
Organism: Anarhichas minor; assembly: GCF_050575085.1. Lineage (NCBI taxonomy): Eukaryota > Metazoa > Chordata > Actinopteri > Perciformes > Anarhichadidae > Anarhichas > Anarhichas minor. Next base: position 3,376,277 of record NW_027466487.1, on the reverse strand, counting down.
GTTCACAGACTACAGCATTGACGCCCCTCCCTCCTTGAAGCCAGCTAAGAAATACTCCGACATCTCTGGACTCCCTGTGAGTTATCACTTTGCTGAAATCCCTTATTGTACAATAAACAAAATGACTTTTAAGTCTTGGACAAAGCTTCCACTGAACACTCTCTTGTCTTTCCTCAGGCAAACTACACCGACCCTCAGACAAAGCTACGCTTCACCTCCTCTGAGGAGTTCTCCTACATCCGCCTCCTCCCCACAGATGTTGTTACTGGCTACCTTGCACTTCGAAAGGAAATGTGCGTCGTACCCTGACAGCCGAGCGAGACTTGAAACCTGAAACAGGTTCAAACCAGAACTGAACTTGTGTCGGTGTAGGAAGCTGTTGGGCCAGCCAGCAGACTGAGAGCACAGGCTGCATGTGAACGAGTGGACAAGGAGTCATAGTCGTTACTGTGTGACAAAATAAATGTCCAGTTGTTCCTCAATTACTCCATCATTACTAGCGATGATGCAGTAGCCCCCTTGTGGTAGAATATCAGTCTCCAGTGGTGAACATTCAGTCCGGTGTGGTTAAGGAGAAGTCGTAGACAGAAAATGTTTGCATAGCTGTTTGAAGGAGTTTGTACATTTCAGATTTATACTGTTTATAAGGAGCTCATTAAAGCTTTGAATTGTATGTTGAAGTTGATTTCAATGTCTCTTTTTAATCTTTGCTTTCTTATATGTCTTTGCATAAATACACATTTTCTCAGGAGAAAACAGAGACAATTGGTGGCTGAAATTAGTTTCATCTCAATTGTTTTTATATGACAACCTTTAATCACATTAGTTAAACATTGACATAAAACACTCCTCTGTGCCTGAACAGAAACATCAACACCTGCTGCTGGGCTTCACTGTTTCTTGGATCTTCTGTTATATTCAGTAGCCGGCACGTATACAAGCTATGCAAATGTAGCTGGGCCAAGTCTGCCTCTTAACAAGCCAAGAGTCACCAACAGGCCTTATTTCACATGCGTCTAATGTAAATGTAGAATTGGTTCCACATGGTCTAATTCCACAGCTGCATTTGATGTATGATTTGTTCTCCGACTGGTAGCGGGAGGATGTGTCATTAATCACACACAACAGGCATCCAAGATCATTTCCATGGTATATTTTACGCTATTTTTCACAAACGTGATGAATGAGAACCAATGTATTTCTCATGTGAATGATCCTGACTAAAAATAAAAGCTTTCAGCTTTTGAAAATTACAAAACCCCCCCCGAGTAAAAATCAAACCTGCAACGTCTGTGGCCACTGAGCGATGAGTCCTTACCTGTTGAGGTGGGGAGATACACTTGCCGAAGTAAATTATTACTCTTCAGCTTTTGCACTTCTTAATGCTTTATTTACACTGGCCCTGTGCATACAAATCACCCAGTATTTGTTTGCTATAAATCAGCTTTATGTGTTACCAATAAACATTAATACGGTTCCATAAGATCCCATTGTCGACCAAGAGCTATTAAAAACACATAAATGATGCACTGGATGCCATGTTCTAGATATACGAACATATTCATATTTCTCCTGATTCCAGTCTTTACTCATGCCTAAAAGTTACTTCCCCCAGCTCTGGACTTTGTTGAAGCTGATGAAGGCAGTATAGTATATCTATGAGAGGGAGACCAGCATGTCCATTCCTGCTGTGGCATCAAAACCTCAACATCGTGATTAATGAACAGTGCCAGTGCTTTCTGCTACCCAAGCACGCAACCTGATAGTGTGTGTGTGTGTCTCCAAGCATGTGTGCGTGTGTATGTATGTGTGTGTGTATGCTTTTAGATTTTGGGGCATCTTTTTTGTTTGTCCATTCAAGAAAGTAGAAAGTGGTCTGTGGATCAGATTATGATTTAAGGAATACATGTTAATATTAAAAGTCCTCAAGAGTGTGGCGATATCAATCTCTATGCCATGTATGTGTGTCTATGAATATTTACGTCTGCTTAACTGAGTCTATCATCTCCCAATTAACTGGAAATACAGAGTAACATGCAGTATGTGAGCTGTTTTTCACTCATTAGGCAGACGCCAAATCCTGCAGGTACACTTGTATTTTTAGTACTTTGTCACCACCGGGGCGCGCCAGAGCTCTGCTCGGTCTGACATTCAACCTTGCCGAGTGTAATTGTTGTCCCTGTCCCACAGTGAGTCAGTCGGGTCACATGAGTGTCCGTTTCTGAGCAAAGTCTGAGATTTATCCACTTGTACTGTGCCTTCCATGCATCAGCAGGTGAGTGATAAATACCAGCTAGTAAAAGGTTGTCAGAAATCAAGTGCTGAATGACAATATGATTAATACATTATTATAAATACTACTGTTATAGTTTAGCTGACAAAATGACTTCAAAAAAGGGATATATTGTACCCGCAGTAAAACTATAGTAGAAAGATGAGCACACTGATTTAAACAGGCTAAATATGAATCGATACAAATGTTAGTATGGAAACGGAAAAGTACATAAGCAATTTAGTACTACAGTTCAGTCCTATAATAACTATCATAATGAAATTGATTGTGCCGTGCATGAAATCTGAAGGACAATTTTTGCTGCATTTCACAGAATGTGTTTTCAGAGAATGTACACACAGACTGAGCTGAAATCAACACGTTATACTTCTGCATAGATTTTGTTTTCCGACGTATACTTTGCTGAACTTCTGCAGGCGAGTTTCTCCGGGGAGATGCACTCTGTGAACTAATGCCATCTTGGGGCTCATTTAGGTCCTGTCTGCCCTCGGGCTTTTGCCACTGTCCCATCCTTTTGGGATGATGGAAATGACATCTGTGCTGTATAATGCCTACAGACAGTTTAGTTTCTATAGCTTATTTCACATGCAGTTTTTCCAGGACTGCTTTTCTTCTGTGACATTGGACCTATTGACTTTATATACACAGCAACAAAAGCGTCATCATTTGACAAGTCTAACTTCAGAGGTATTTAAGTCAGGAGAGACAAGTAAATGAAGAAAAGATATTTTTTTATGATAAGCAGATGATGTGTGATGATAAAGTTTTGACAGAAAGTCTTTGGCAGTTACACTCCACTGGGAGATTTGTAATGAGCAGCACCAATATAAATCCACCCACCAGAGACAGTGGTCGTGGTGTCTGATGATTCTGCTGAGACTGGGCGGTGAAGGGAGGTGAAGGGATGCTTGTAACAGCAGCATGAACGTACTAAAGGCAAAGAGACAACCATATTTTAAAAAAAGACAGCAGGAAGATGATAGTCTAACAATCTAGGTGTGTCACTGTGCTATTGGATGGATGCAACCAGCTGATGTGAACATGCTGATATCACGATTTACAGCCCCAAACAATGACAGCAATGATACAATGATTGAGCATGCAGTGAATGGCAGGATGAATGAGAAATAAACTTCCAAGCCCAAGCATGCAAGAGTGTTGTCTTCCCGAATGAAGTAACGCCAGAGTTTCATTTGGGGGACAAGCAGACCATGTGTGAAGCACACATTGCTGAACTTAAAGGACCGGATCAGATCCAGGACCATGTTGTCCAACATGAGGGTGTCATTGCATACAAGCAGAAGCTCTAACAACTATGGACATAAGGACAAGCCTTACGCAACAAGTATAAGCTGTATGATACATCACTCGTCTGACATGTGTTACTTCTTAAAATATGTAAAAGAAATGTATGAGAACTAGCCTCAAATGTCAAGTCAGAGAAATGCACCCCCAGCTCTGGTAAGCTGATCGATGGACCAACTCCAGTGTTTGCTGAGCCAGCAGGGGAACTTTCATATTTATGTTTTTGACCTATTGGCACAGCATCATGAACCTCCCCGTTAACAAAGACATAACAGTCTGAATTTGTTAGACGCACCATATAAACTCTTTTGCCAGCCGTTGAGGCATAATGTTTATGGTGGAAGTTCTGCAGTAACTTTGACATGACATTGACCACCTAGCTAAAGACAGTGATCAGCTTTAGACACATGTACAATGATCAGATTTGTAACTTTACTTGACAATAATCTTCCAAATGGCACTGCAAACAAACAAACAAACACCAAGCTCACAAAAGTTGATCTCCAGGCAAAGACATCTGTGAGAATGAACGCAGAATGCTTCCACTGACATGTTGTTTGGACTGTTGGACTGAAAGTGCAAAAAAAAGCTCCCTACGTTGTCTTTGTAACGTCTCTCCTGAAACAAAGCTGTCACAATGGTCACATTTTTGCAGCAAGTTGCAAATGTGAAAACAGGTGCCCTCAAATTCTGGTCTCCACATTCCACACATAACATCCATGTTAGAGATGGGAGGGTGTTGCTAAAATGTAAATGAAACTAAATGAACAACAGATCTGCCTAGAGATGACAGAAGGAGTCTCCTCGCATTGCCACTCCATGTTCTTTTAATCACAGCGGCACAGATGGTATTCAGAACGCAGCAGGTAATGAACACACCTGTAAATGCAGTACTTTAATTTATGTTAAGGACTGTTTACACTTTGTAATTCACTTTGTATTACCTGGTTAGACTATATCTACTTTATTCTTGTATTGTGTTGATTTCAATTATCATGATTGTATGATTGGGTTGTATGGTGACGGCTTGATGTACTTGATGTAGAGAGGGGATGACATGCAGCAAAGGGCCTCTTAATATATTATTTATTTATTATATTTATTTGTACAAAACGAATGTAACTCATGACCTGAGAGCCCGGGCAGAAACGTTCACAGAGCTCGCTGGCGCGTGCATTACGTTCTGCAAAACAACAGCCATCCAAGTTGTTAGGGAGTCCGGAATAGTTTGCTATTTTGGAAAATATATTTGTGATTGTCATAACCCTGAAATCCCCCAAAACCCACAGCTTTTTATATTTACACTTTGGTGTTTGTACCGATTAAAATATATATTGATTAGTCAATTATTTAGTGAGCTTTCAAGGTGCTGGTGGGCTTTGCTGCCTTTGGACAGAGCCAGGATAACCGTTTCCTCCTGTTTCTGTCAGCATGCTAAACTGACCAGCTGCTGGCTCTAGCTTCACATTTACTGTATAGATACGAATATGTGGTATCAATCTTCTGATCCAACTCATAGCAAGAAGGCAAATAAGTGTATTTCCCAAAATGTCAAACTATTCTTTTAAAGGTTCCCCCTCTTTGTATTATGGGGCCAAGCACCAGTGATGCTTAGGCTTCTATTTCCCCTGAAAATCCTCTCCTGAACCTTTCCCAACATCCTCACAATGTCTTCACGTGTGTGGTTGTCTTAAATCACAGCTTGCAGCCATATCTGTTTTTTTACGTTTGCCTTCTTAGGAAGCTTTCGCCCTTCATGGCTGTACTTTGTCACTACTTGTGTGAGGAAAACCGATCTTGAACCATAACTGATCATGCCTTGGCTGCCCACACAGTGTCACAGTTTCATGGGTCATTTAGTTGCCTCAAGGAGTTCCTTATGGGTTTCTTTCTCTCCCTCCCTGTTTGAATGCAACCTAAGTGAACGAGCTGCAAGTTGTTATTGGGCTGTAGAGGTCAAACAGTGAAGTGTCCTCAGATAGCTAATCAACTCATTGAGATATCATTACACCGGGCTAAATCCCTGTTAATCCCACTGAAGATTCAATCAGTGTTCCCTCACAGGTCAACTTGTTACCCTGTGTGTGTGTGTGTGCACTCACGTGTGGGCATAAGGGACAGCGAGAAAGGTAATTCTTCGTGTTGATAGACAATGATTGTCCTTCAATGGGCCACATTCACAGTCTCCTCTCCGTTTTCCTGTCCTGTCCGCTCTCATCTCTCCTCCCCTCCCCACCTATCATGTCCTCTCTCTCCTCACCTGGCTCTTCTTCTCTCTGCTGGCTGGAAGATTAGCACTCTGCCTAGGTCCTTTGATTGATAAGACTGAGTCTATCTCACTCTGTCTGTCTGCCTGTCTCCTTGTATTTTTGTCATCACCTGCCGTCATCCCCTTTGCCCAGCCCACTGTTTCTGTAGAGGGCAGAAGTGGAGGTAATGTAAAAAGTTGCATGCTGTGACTGTTGCCTGTAGAAAATAACACAATGGCAATTACATCATCATCTGACTTTCATCTAAGTCCGTTTGAGGTCCAGGAAGTGGGGTTTTCTGGCACATTCGTATTGTATCTCTAAAACCACATGTGCCTCACGTCTAGCAATAGGAGATTGCATTCACTTTAGATATGTACAACAACTACAGTTAATGGCCTGTTAAATGCTGTTATGGGCTAGATTTCTTTTTTTTTACGAGAGCTGCACCATGTTTGATGTTGCCTATACTGATATTGGTATTTGAGTGTAAAAAAATAATCATATGAACACATACAGGCTAGTCTCATCCAGTTTATGAGAATACGTTGACACATAATACCTATGTCTATCTATCCATCCTTCTATCTTTCTATCTATCTATCTGTCTCTCTTTACTCTTCCCATCTCTCTGTGTTGCACAGATTAGCTCCATCCATCGCAGACCTACATTCAGGTGAATGAAGTGTCATAGGACAGAGAGAGATGTAATAGGAGGGATGTGACCCTCCACGACAGATGGAACCAATCTCCCCAATACAAGACAGACCATCTATTCATACCTACCTACCATGGTGTGTTTGTGTGAGTGTAATGATTGCGCCCATCCATTCACATGGCTGCAGGTGATGCAACTCAATGCCTCACCGTGCTTAAGTGTGTTTGTATCTTTGAACCTGTGTCTCAGACCTGCTATTTTATCACCAGCTCAGCTCCAAAATCCAATTAACTGTCTGATTGCTGTTGTGTGAATTTCAACTGCAGACTGGAAAAATAATCTCGGGTGACTTTGAATGATCTTGTAAATGTTCCTTTCTCCTGGGAGTGTATAATACTGATTTTTACACCATTATATTGTACATAAATCCATACATTTGTATCTAAACGGGAGTATCACAAAAAAGCATTTCTGCAAAATGAAAATAGAAAGCACTGCCTTGCTGTAACATCCTCTACCCTGCAGCTGTAGAGAAAGTTTATATTGACACTGCAAAGGCTTTATGAGCTACAGTGTCTCCAATAACTGCTCCTTCTCTTCACACAGACACACAATCACACACATTTACTGCCTGTCTCCTAGCCATATTCATACATTGGATAATACACCGCAAAGAGGGGGAAGAGGTAATTGCATTGACTTTAGAAATAAACCAACAGTTACAGGCTTAGTGTGTGTGTTTGTGTGTTAAGAATTTTCATCCATCCATATCACTGCACATAAGAGCCCTGGTCCATTCTGCCTTATTCTCTGCTTGCCCTTGTAGAACAATACAGTACCTATTGGCTCCAGCTGAAATATTCACTGTCATTTACTTTCTTTTAGCACGCATGTCTGTGTGCATACTTCCTGTTTGTGCATGTAAGTATATGTGTTTGCTGGTGTAAGAGAAAGAGTGAGACAAAGAGCGCGTTTATGGAGAAAGAGAACGTCCCAGAGAACACACACACACACTCACTCTCAGATGCAGAGTTAGTGTTTTGGGAGAGTGTGATGGCTAATGAAGCGTGAAATGAAGAGTCAGAGATGTTAGAACATTCCTTCCCCAGGGAAACTCTGCAGCGGACTGACACAGACCAGGTCAAGATAGATCAGGACGGCCAAAACCAAACCTTCAATCTCACTGCGTCGGAACAACCCCTGGTGGGTAGAGTTTGATGTTTCCCAGCCCTTACCCTTTGTGAATGCACGTACGACGTGGATGAGCACAACTTCAAATACAAGACTTTACAAATTAGTATGGCCCCTTTTTATAATTTATGTTTTTTTCATTCGCGACATTGATCCACAAAGAAATAAGTAATAAGTATTATAAATAGTTTGACATCAAGCTCATATTAGACATTTGTTGTTTGGGGGTTGGAGGATGATTTTGCTTTATTTTGCCCTAACCGATCAGTCCAGTCCATCGTTTTGAGTTGACACAGAATGAACTGCAATAGTGTTTCTGTTTTTCATTTAAAGAAATGTGTCGATTTAAACGTTTTTATTTCTGTAAGTCGACTTACAACTGCGTCTAACTAATACATCCCCATTACAATTTGTGGCAGTTTTTCTATGGTTATTTTTCCGGCAGAGGAAGATGACGTCCCATGGATGTATTAAGATAACTGGATACAGTGTTGAGACAGCGTCTCGTTCATTCCTGATGGAAGTTGCTCAGTGGGGTATGAAGCAAAAAAAGTTTGACTTCCAAGTTAGGCGATCTTCCGCATCCATGTTGCTCATAGAGCAAGCGCACTAGCATCTTCTCAGACCTCGCCTCCCAGCCCTCAGCCCGACCTCTTTCTCGAGCTCATTCACATGAAAGGAGGATAGAAAATAACTCTGGATTCGGCAATTAGGGCATTTTACAACTTTTAGGACCTAATAATTTAATTAAGGGCTTTTCAAGTGTTAGTACTGGCAAGTTTATAACAACAAATATCCACCTAATAACAGATGTTTCTTTTCCGATGTAAGTCTATGGGAAAAAGTATTTTTGGTATCACCTGACGGATACGGAAGGTTTGTGACGTGCTCATACTTAATCACTCCTACAAAGCTCTGATTGGCTCAATTATTTTTCTGAACGCGTAAATAGTCAATAAACACCACATAATTGCTTAATTTAAAAAAATCAAGATGTGGGTAACGACTCAGAGGTCTACGACCAGGCTACGAAGAGATGCCAGAGGGCTGAAGAAACACATATTTTGAGATATATTATTTTACTAGCTACTGTAGCAGTAGTGCACATTATGGGCAGTGAACAGAGTAATTGATCATAAGTCTTTACCAAACAGCAACCATGATGGCCTAATTTACCCGTCTATCCATCCATTCAAGTATAAGTTGCAATGCATTTCAACTTCAGTATTTTCTAAAAATTATGTTTATTCTAGTGCAGTGATCTGCCCAATTCTTTCTTGTCTCAAGATATAGACGAGTGATTTTCAGGTAGAAACAGGTTGAAATATTATTGTTGCATTGCCAGATTTTGTTGACCTGTTTTTTGACAGAAACTAACTAATTTTCAAATGTCCTTCTCCTAACCCCATTATAGTAACAACAGATAGTATGATCTGTTGTTTTTACAAGGCCACTTTAGGCTAAGGTATTGCGCTACAAGGGCTTGATGAGATGATGTGTCTCTCATGTCTACGAGGGAGTAACATGTAAAATAGACCTCAGCCATATAAATGACATACTCGAACATTAAAATGAGTGGTATTCCCCTTTAATGGCCATTGTTAACATTATTATCCCAGACTTGACTGCTGTAGTAGGTCATCTAATTCTATTGGAGACAGCGTCAGCCTTCCTCTCCTCCACTAGAGTCTCTTACAATCGGGTCTTATCTCCTCTAATATGCTCTGCTGTTAATGAACAATCAGTCCCGTTAATGTCCTGCTAATTAATGGCCCATCAGCCTCTTCAGAGTGGTAATTAAGTGCCAGTTGAGGCGTCTAATTGGCATGGTTTCTGATTGGATCGAGTCACGCTTGACCCTCTGGGACACAGGAAGTGAATTATAGCGTTGTCATCGTTGTGGAGAGGACTTTTACGAAGACTGCTGACTTGCTTGTTTAAGAAATAGAATAATTTAGTGTGAAGTGAACTGAATGACAGTTTCACTTGAGTGACTGTCAGAGGACAAACTGTCAAATCTGAATTAAAGAACAATCAATGATAGAAGCCTGTTGTCTTCTGCACTTCATAAATAAGTGATTGAGAGGGGTCACAGAAAAAAATCTATATTTAGACTTCATGGGACATAATCTTTTCAAATTCCAACTTCAATAGGAAATACAGAAACGGTAATACAGACAGTGAAAACATCTTTATCTGCTTACAGTATGCACTTCCACCTGAAGCAGCATAAGGAGACATCTCACATATATTTGATACTTAAATGTATTGTTCAATTTGCACTGATTGATTTTTTCTTTGGCGGCAGCACAACAAGCTGCAAACACAACATGGATATATTTTCAATTCGTAACTATTTGCCACATTAATAGACAAATCCATTTTGTGCGCTAGCTAGTCGCTAACTGTGTCTGTTTAGTGCTGAGAAGGTAGCGTATAAAGGGTTTATCAGAGCGTTCTTGCCTTGATGACAGCAGTCAGACTGAAAGAAGTTGAGGGCTGTTAAACCAAAACAATCAAATGAAAGAGGCTAAAACGCTCGGTGGAGCTCAAGTCTCATGATAATTGTCCCTGCTGACCCCTTTCACATTTCATGTAATCTTGTTATTAAATAGTGATTATAGCTTCATGAAAAATGCACAACTTTGAATGGCATCCCTTAATAAGGGACAGGACAGAGATAGCTTGTGGCCAATTCAGTACAAACAAGGCTACCAAACAAGCTTCACACATGGCTGATGGTGAGCTCCTTCACTAATTAGTTATACTGAGAGAAAAAAAAAAACACAACAGAAAAGATTTCAAGGCAAACACGAATTCAGTGGGAATTACGAGATAGATTCACATATGGTTGAACGCTGGCTGCGAGCTGCTCGGTTAATTCGTTTTATTGTTTAAAAAGAACAGAAATAGCTAAAGGTTTAGGGCAAAGTTTAAGGCAAAGAGCAGACTCGATATAATACAAGCTAACAGTGTGAGGTGGCAGTTTTCACTCACATATGGCTGACTGGTTGCTTCAAGCTGTTGGATAATGAGTTAGAGAAAGGTAAAGCGAAAGGGGGAAGGGAGGGTGAGGAAAAGGAGGCTGAGAGTGGAAGGGGAGGAGAGGGAGGGGAGAAGGGGGTAAAGTGTTTTTTATAATGAGGGGACAGAAGAGACAAACACCTGAGTAGAGAGAGAGAAGGTTGGAGGCAAATAAAGACTCCATTTGGCAGATACTGTATACACACACGCACACACGCACGCACGCACGCACGCACGCACGCACGCACGCACGCACGCACGCACGCACGCACACACACACACACACACACACACACACACACACACACACACACACACACACACACACACACACACACACACACACACACACACACACACACACACACACACACACACACACACACACACACACACACACACACACTGATGCACACAGTATACTGGTTGCTTGGAGCAGCTTGGGATAATAAGAAACACAATAAGGTGGTTTTTATAATGAGAAACAACAGCTGAATCACCGATGGCAGAGTGGAGAGTGAAGAAGGTTGCAGGCAATGGACAGCTCCACTTACTGTACAAAACAAGGTTCTTCACGGAAATAGAAAGTTGTTATATGACACCAATACTTACTGAAATAAAAAGTACGGAGGTAGAGATGTTTAATGTGTCCCTGTCTGAAAGCCGTGCCGTATGTTCAATGGGTAAATTATGACTGAGAATTTACTGATGCACAGTTGTTGTTTTTTTAAACTGTGGTGCAGGTGACAACACTAACGTTGTAGAATGATTGTGTTAAATCAGGAAAAATCGAAATAGTTTAAAAATTTTGTTGACTTTGTTTTTTTTGTGTTTGTGTAGATGGGGGCACGTCAGAGGGGCCATGGACTAATGATCTCAGCCTGGCTCACATCATCAAAACCTGCTTTAAAACCTTGAGACCTTTCTTGGAGTTCATTGACAACAGAACTGAACTCTGAACTTTATTGTCCCAGTAAATCATGGAAGTGTAACTGTGAGCCAGCATGCAAAATACCAGCACCCTGAAACTGAAGCAGCCAAATGAAATTCAGCAATCATTCATTTTCATATTTATACCTGTGCTTTTCCTACTGCGACATGTCAAAATGTCTTCTGTGAAAAAGGGGAATATGCAACAGATTCCTCTAAAACATTGTTATGAACCTCCATCAATATAATTTCAACTGCATTAAATGTTCAAAGTAAATATGTTGACATTGCAGCAGGGACACAGATAGATACATTGTCTAGTGAGATGAAAACAGAGACACTTTTGTAAATGTGTGAGTGGTAAAGTGAGCTATCATGAGACATACCAAAGACATTTAGTCAAGAGGCTTTTTGTGTTTATATCTATGCATGTGAGCATATATGCTGAATACTGAGGTGTGTGTGTGTGTGTGTGTGTGTGTGTGTGTGTGTGAGATTAGAGAGCTCTACAGCCTTCTTCTTTTCTCCTGCATAAGCACTTTGTTGTCCTTGGGAGACTGCTGGTGCTTGGCTCTCATGCACAGTCGCCAGGCGCTGTTCCACTGAGCCATGCACGTGGGGTGACCTTCCTTTGCCTCTGGCTCAGTCACGCCTCTGTGCAGCATACACACACACGCACACACACACGCACACACACACGCACACACACACACACATACTGTATATACCTTTGGGGCCTCAGGATAACACACTCTGTCCCCTGCGATGTTTCAAACTGACAGACATCCTGTATGGTTCACTTTAATGGACCAATAGAGACACAAACTACCACATTTACACACATGAACACATACAAAACCACCGCACATTACCTGACCCCAAGCGGCAACAACCTCCGGGGGCTAAAAAATGAAGTCAACGTTGAGGTGCTAAAAACTGTGGTTCCTCGAATGGCTGCTTAATATTGACTCCAATTTAAAAAATAAAAATGGTGATTACGTCCTCTTTTATATGCCTAACCCCAACCGCACACACACACACACACACACACACACACACACACACACACACACACACACACACACACACACACACATCTTAGAACAACAATGATGGGAACAAATTGTGGATCACTCTCTGTCCACACAATAATCATTTATCAGGCATCTCGAGGTGAAAGCAATAACATAAGTCAAGTTTCGACCCGTTTTTGCACGCTTTGCATGAGCATACATTTTGAATATCAAATCGATAGTTCTATCTGAAAAGGGTTTGTCTCAGCTGTGTAAAACAGTGCTTCCCAAAGTTTCACCACATAAAAAACACAAGGTGACATTGACTTTAACTACATTTTTATATCATATTTTAAAGCGTAGCAAAACGGAACAAATACGCAATAAACATCTAAATCACCATATCAAAAAAATCGTGTTCAGCCAAAGCAGGTGAGAACAGCTGAAGGTTGTCTGTTGTCAGAGCGATACTGTGACAACTGGCAAACCTGTGTGTCGCTGTACAAACAGCTCAGGCCTCAACACAAACTGAGACAACCAAACCTGAGGAAACCAAAAGAATGAACCTCGTGCTGACGATGATGACTTGTGGCTCATACATTTCTTAGCTGTCCCTCAGTCGTCCCATGTCTGCCATATCAATGGTAAGCATTCTGAGACACTGCAATTGAGTTGCAATTTGCCTCAAAGTCAAAGAAATCTGATTTAATGGATAATAATTATTGATACAATAATGTGTGAGCATTACTTTAATACTGCGGATCATTTTAACTACTTTATACACTGCTAGATTGAGACCCCCCCCTCTATCTTAGCTTAACCTATAATAACACAGCATATTTTATTTGTTGATTCTATTTTGTATCATTAATCTGAGTCTGCAAAGTAACTAGTAACTAACGTTATGAAACTAGTGGAGAAAGAGTACAGTGTTTGCCTCTGAGATGGAGTAGAAGAATATAGTCAAAGAAAATACAAATACTCAAGTAAATCAAGTACCTCAACATTCTAATTAAGTAAAGTACTTGATAAAATATACTTAGTTGTTAGTTACTTAATGAAGTTATTTATCAAACTGTTACTACTTTCTGCACACTACAGACTTCTTCCTTACAACTACTGATCTTTATTTCCCTAGATTCCCAACATGAAGTGTCATCTAAGCTACACAGGAGCATCAGTGCTACCATGGTTACAGATAGCACCAGTGCACCTCTGCTACTACACTTTAATGACAGCAGTGATAAAAAGTGTTGCAGGGTGTGACAGTTGTTCTTTTGGCCCAGATGTTGACCTCTCGCTGTAGAGCCTCAGAGCTTCTGTGAACACGGGCAGCAAATCACCCCGGGTGTTACCATGGCTATCAGGTCTGTACTGACAGATGCTCATTAAAACAAGCACACATGCACGCAGAGAGACACACACACACACACACGCACACACACACGCACACACACACACACACACACACACACACGTGACGCCGATGACTTGATAGCTTCTCCCCACTTGAATAGTTCAGACGACTTTCTGTCTTTGAGTGTTAGATCTGAATGAACATCCCTCACGTCAGTTTGATTTTTGAACATTGAGACTGATCCATTAAGGATTTGTTCTTCTTGTAAAACCAAAGTAATAAAATGAGAACGCCGTGATGTCTTTTAACAATGTGGGACATGGACGAAATGTGTGAAGAGCACGCCTACACTGAATTATTAAAGTGTTTTGATGTGTTTGATGTTTGATTTACCTCGTCTGAGAATGTTTTACCTCAACTCATTACCGTACATTTACAATTAATAATCAGACTGGGAGTTTGGGAGTTTTGGCATTCTTAATTCAGTCTTTCAAACTTTTGTTTCAATTTTGTATTAATTGTTGGTTGCAACTGTGATTAAATTGTAATTCAAATATGCCCCCGGGATACATTTGTCATTATTTTCATATTCTTTCTTTTGAAAGAAAAAAGTGATATGTTTTGTTAATGTTGATGCTACAATGTCCCAGTTTCTCCATGGAGATTATTAAAGTTTAATCTTCTCCTCTCCTCTCTTCCTTCCCTCTTCTCTCTCTGACCATGTATTCTAGGTTACTTCAAGCAGTGTATTTGCAAGTATACAAGACAGAGGTTGCACAATTCTTGCTAAACAACACGATTTTGGTGAAACAGCAAGTGTTTCGGTTGTTCCAAAAAGAGAATACAAACTATGAGGAGCCACAGGACTTGCACAGTATAAACAGTAAGCACAGAGGAGGAAGTGAACCTTACTCTCGATAGAGGCAAATGTATTTATTCATAGATTCACTCCATCAATGTTTAATGTTATTTTTGGCCATCATGGTGTGAATGAATGTGACTAATAATGTTCTTCAGACTTTTGATCCGGTCTGTGCATCTTCACAATACACCTGAGTTTCATTATCCTGCATTTAAAAGCTACCAGCAGGTCATAAATGTACAACACATTAGCATACAGTAGTGGTTATTAGCAGGCAGACAGGTGTTAATGATCCTCTGAGGACTCAGATATTTATTCATGAATTCACTTCAGCCTAATTCTGTTCCTATATCCAAATGCACTGTGATGGCTCATCCGATTTTCGGTCTGTTTTGATGTACTTTCAGTGTATACCAGGCGCAGCACGCTGACAGAAAGTGTCATATTAAATCTTCATCATCGTTGTCCAAAGGAGGCGTCTACCTTTATTGTACAAATGTATTTATGTGCAGAAAAGCATGGTGAGAAATTGATAGATTCAGTTCATCATTGATCTATTGAATATAATAATGTTTTTCACCATTATCACTTTGACTTAAAGGTATTATTACAAATTGAAATGTATTTATCTCGCATTAGCTGTGCATTTTTATACCGTATTCTGCTATTAAGTTTTTGTGAGTTATTTGAATTAAATGCAAACCAAATCCCTTGTGTCTGTGGATCTTTGAAAGTGGACGCTGAGAGCAAATAGAAAAGCCACACTTGCTTGTGTTTTCCTTTTTAGACGTTTCTGAATTCTATTGCTTATTTAATCAGTCAAGTTCACTGAACACCTATTGTTATTTAAAGCAACAGCCTTGGGCAGAAGTTTAAATTGAGTGATTGTCTTCTTCGGCGATTCTCTCAAAATTAATTAGGAGGTTAGTAAACAGAAGATCCTCAGTAGACAGACATATTTAATGATCCTCTGTGGATTTTTCTTTCACAGATGTAATTAATAAACACTGTGTCATTAAATGTATGAAAAGCACAAAAAGCACATTTTCAAATACAATATTAATATATGTTTAAGATAATAAAATTCACTTAATGGAGAAAAAAGACCAGGATCAAAAGTTTTAATAGAGGTTGACTTATATTTATCTATAAATTCTATTAAATGAAGACTAAAAGACACAAAACATGCAGAGAGCAACAAAGATTTAACACTTTCCTGTTTTGTCTTTTTGGCCTTTGTACAGTAGGCACATTAAGTAGATAGGCGGCTGTAAATAATCCTCTGTGGCCTCCGATTTTTATTCATAGATTCAGTTTACTCTAATTTTGCCGGCTCATTGTTGTGTC
The DNA here is from genome assembly GCF_050575085.1 of Anarhichas minor. Classification (NCBI taxonomy): domain Eukaryota; kingdom Metazoa; phylum Chordata; class Actinopteri; order Perciformes; family Anarhichadidae; genus Anarhichas; species Anarhichas minor. The sequence goes on along the minus strand of NW_027466487.1, from coordinate 3,360,048 downwards.
TGTTGCAGGCTCCTCCCTGGCGGCGGCGTACCTCATGCATATTAATGAGATGCATCTGCATAATTAGATGCAGTGTTATCATAATAATAAAGGCCTACAGTATGTAGTATCTCTTGAAGGATCGTAGACCTCAGATCAGATCTTTGAGCTTTGACCTAGAAAAGAACAAAGATGACTGTACTGCCGAGATCGCTCCTTGGATCTGCAGCCATCGGCATTGAGATGCGCTGACACAGAAGACTTTATTGTCTAAAAGTTGTCTTTGATGTGAGCTCCTCTATATAATCATGAAAATACATATAGAGGGGAACTGTTGCAATCAGTGCAGTCTTATTGGGCAAACTGTAATACGATTCAGAGCGTTTGTACTTCAGTGAAACCAAAAAAATAGAATAAATATTCTATTTCTATGAGTAAAACCTTCAGAAATTATTACATGTTTATATTGTCTGGCAATAGTTGACACTATAGGTGAATCTTCCTCCTTGTGATTGTTGTTCAGTTCATCTTTGATACTTCTTTCTGTCTTTCTTTCTTTCTTTCTACTATCACCCCCCCCTCCCACACACATATACACACACACACACTCTCTGATGATAATGATTGAACCCACAGGGGGGTTGCAAGTATTGAATCTGGATTTAATGTGATTTCAGAGTTTCATATTTACTGCAACACTTGAGCCCACTGACTCACACACACACACGCAGATACTACAGATGCAAAACGCACACTTACACAACATCACAATGAGAAACACATACGTACATACAAACACCTTCACTCATGAACTTGTATGGTCAAATGATATGAACATACATGTACAGAGACACACACAGACACACAACATACAATACACACACGTGCAAATAATCCCCTTTAACCCCCACCCCTCTGTCTCACTCATTCTCGCAGACACACACACACACACACACACACACACACACACACACACACACACACACACACACACACACACACACACACACACACACACACACACACACACACACACACACACACACACACACACACACACACAGGCTGGCTGGCTGTGTCCTGTGGTCTGTGTGTGCTGATAAGGGTTTAATCCTGATTGGAGCCTCAGTAAAGGCTTTGTTATGAACACTAAATAGACTGGCCCTCGGCGAGCACACTGGGACACTGCTGATAACGTATACACACGTACATGGACGCACGCAAGATGGATGCGTACAAACACACGTTTACATATACACTATCCAAACTCCCAACACGTAGAAACTCAGGCTGTATGCATATATATATATATATATATATATATATATATATATATATATATATATATATATATATATATATATATATATATATATATATATATATATATATATATATATATATATATATATATATATATATATATATATATATATATATATATATATATATATATATATATAAAACACACTTATACATAAAACTGAGTGTCCTGTAAACGCATGCCTGCAGACACACGCATGCATACGCCATAAAATCTCCCCATAAGATGGTGTGTATGCATGTGTGTATGTAAATGTGTGTGCATGGAGTTTATCAGCGGCTTGATAAAGCTCTGGAGAGCTGTAAGTGTTGGCAGACCCCAGACTGAATACGCTGTAAATAGACTACTAATAGAGAGAGAGATTAAGGGAGTGGAGGAGAGGACAGTAGAGGAGAGATATGAAAGAGAAGAGGAAGAAGGAGATGAGAGAGGAATAGTAATGTCAGCAGAGCCACATTTGAACTCTGCATTTGACCAAACATGGGAGGAACCCCAACCATGTCACACCTGTAGCAGGAAAGTTAAACTCACTAAGTGTGAGACTGTTAGACCCCGTTATCTTTTTGTCCCTGAACCTGTTGGTTGCTCGACTCAAGTGATAACACAACTTTGGTTTCAATCCAATACTAAACAATGCCAGTGCCAGAGTCACTGATATCAAGATCATTACTTTTTTATTATTAAAAATGGCTAATGTACTATCATAGGGGAGAGGATCATGATTTTTGTGCTGCATGCATCATTAACAGGCTACTTATGACTACATTTGTATTAACATCAAATGATGTGCCAAATATTAAAGGGACAGTTCACCCCAAAGTCAAAAATGCATATTTTTCCTCTCACGGGTAGTGCTGTTTATCAATCTAGATTGTCTAGTTTTGGAGATATCGGCCATAGAGATGTCTGCCTTCTCTCAAATATAATGACTATATGGCACTCGGCTTGTTGTGAGCAGTTCCTTGTAACCGATCCCTATCACACTCACCATTGTATAACGAAGTTGATGGGTCCGAAATAACACCTTTATCTTTCCATCCATAAATCCATTCACCACCTTATATAACAGCTAGGATGGTCTGGACCACACGGCTTAAATATAGGTTTGAATGAAAGTGGTGAAAGAAAATAGTTCCGACATGAAAACTACGCACAACAAAGTCTGTGGATTATCTTGAGTAACCAGGGCTTGAGTTTTTCAAATGTACTTTATGTACCATATGGTCCCATTATATTCAAGAGAAGCCTGCATCTTTACGACTGATACCTCCAGTCCAATTTAACAACTCACACCAGAACAATCTACATTGATAGATAAAGGTTAGAGGAAAAATATTTCAAGTTTTGGGGTGAAGTGTCCCTGAACAGTTTTAATGGCAAAAACAAATGACTGTGTGCACTCTGTGAATGAATCAGGTGATCGCTGTATAATGCACACAACAGTAGCAGAGGAGGAACGAGTATGTGAGGGGTGCTCATGTGCCCAGAGGGTGATCTAGCGGGGGATGGATCCAATTTTGTTCAATCCTATTGATGCTTGCATCGATACTCAAAACAAGATCCCGTACTGGTTGTATCGATACTTGAATCATCAATCCACCTACCCCTGTCCCCCAACTCTCTCCTCATGTCTCCAGCTTGTTTTTCCATCCTTCTCTAATTCCTGACTCAAACAGAAAGTGTCTCTTGAATGATCTGTGAGCAGCGCTACCTGTAATCTTTGAAAACAGCCCGAAGCTTTTTCCTGCCTGAGCTGTCTGTCTTCCCTCAATCGACTGTCTGTCCGGTCAGTTAATCAGCAGATCCCTTCCTGAGGTCACCGTGGCTGTAGGACATCTGCTCTTGACCTTTCATCAATGCCCGTTCTGCTGCCGAGGGGTCATTAGACGTATCACAGTATCATTGCAAATGTCCCAAGAGGTCAAACCCAGGGTCAAGGCTGCTCCTAGAGGTTAGAGGTGAAAGGTCGCTGCTCTTTCATCCATAACAAACCGGGTATAAGGCCTATTGTCGTCTACAAGTAGTGACAGGCAGAGATGGGGAGGGGTCCGGTCCCACAGGGGCACATCAGTGGGATCAGGAGCATAGCTGGGCTTTTGTTTGTTTGCATGTGATAGTTTTTTAAAAAGCAGAATACATTATGCACTACAGCTGCACTATGTGTTGCCCTTTTGGTTTCATCGCTTAAGATGAATGTTCACCTTGTGCTGTTCAGTCAGATGTGGTGGCTTATTCAGGCAAACAGGCTTTGCTGATTCAGTCCACACGTTTCTTGTTATTGAACAAACACACATACACATACACACACACCTACACACACACACACACACACACACACACCTACACACACACACACACACACACACACACACACACACACACACCTACACACACACAGGGTATGTGCACTAGCTACACCGTCTGGACCACTTGCTCTCCCTGCCTGATGTCCTCAATGAATAATCTTATCTCCTTTTCTTATTTTTGGCATCCCATCCAACAAACACAAATCTTTTCAAAAAAAGGCTCAAAGTGAATAAATCTGAGAACTCTGGATTTGCTTTTTAATGTGGACGGGGACACAGAGCATTTCAAAAATGCTGAGGTCGGCGTGTTGTTTGATTGTCATGTGATCCATGACACATCCAAGACTGCTCTCCGGTACAGTCTGCTCTCCTCGTTCTCTCTGTAAACACACAAACAAGGCTTCAAAAACTGCAGAGAGCAGCTTGCATTCAAACGGTGTGCAGTTGCTGGCTCAAGAGGCCTCTACAAACCCAAAAGAAGAGTGTTTTTTTGCTGTTTCATTGTAGACGGCAAACTTTAAAAGAAACATCTAAAACTATAGTGCAGATGGAAAACTTTGGATTGGCGTTTTCAAATTGTGGACATGGCCTCTATCACCTCCCTGCTTCTCACAATCTTGGCTTTGTTTGTTTCTCTTTTCTTTCTCATTCAACTTTTCCCTCTGTTTCATTCTCACCTTCATTTCCCCATCCCCTTCTGACAACTCTGCTCGTGACCCCCTCCCCCCCTTTCCCGTCCCATCCCACCCCTCCCTCTGTGTAACCTTGTGGGATAAAGCTCCATTGACATCTGCTTCATAAGTATTCAGGGCTCAGCGCCTTTGACATTAATCAGCCTACAGTACATTATCTCTCCACTCCTCTCTGGTCTCCCCCTTCCCCCCTTCCCCCCTTCCCGCTCCTCCTCTCATCCCTATCGCCCCTCCTTCACCTCTTCTCTCTCATCTACACTGCCATTCTTTGCCCCCCTTTCGCTCCTCTCTTCTGTCCTCTCCTCCACTCCTCCTCCTCTTCCTCCTCCTATCCTGCTCCTCAGCTTTCCGTCCGCTGTTTTCTTATCATGGTGTGATAACCAGAAGAGAAAGGGCATTACTAAGTATGCATGTTGCCTACCTGAACGTCTGGCTATCGAGATACATTGTCTATCTATTTGCCTGCCAGTCTTAAGAGTAACTTTAACTTTAATATAGCAGTCACAATACTGCAAGGTCAACTCAGCCTGTAAGATTAGTGTTTGACCAAACATAGGGCAAAAGACAGACAAGCAAATATGTATCTTCATTTTCTTTTGGTTTGACTGGACTTAGATGACTCTGTTTTAATCTCCAGACATTTCCACATGATAGACTGTAGTAGACTGGTGACCTGTTCAGAGTGTACCCTGCCTCCTGCTTTGATGGGGTCTAGCCCCCCATGACCCTGAACAGTGAGTGAGGACAGCAAATGTGTGGATGGATCTAACTCCCTACACTTACTATTTTGCTTAACCAATGCAGGGAGAAATGTAAGACCAAACCCACTCCAACTGTTCTACAGAAGAGGAAAAACCCTTAGGGTTGTTGATTTTTTTCGCCTGAATTGGTAAAACTGAAACTGTGCTATACTCACTGGTTCTTTGAGTAGATATAGATGGAGGGTGCGCTAACACAAATACACCACATATGATTAGATCCACCGCACAGCACTTTTAAAGCTGGTTTGCCTGTGACTCATGTTATTTCCTTCTTCCAAAACAATAAAACAACAAACAAGCACCAGGACACCAGGAGCTCCAGGAGTTGAATTTTCTTTGAAACAAAAATTATGACTGGTGTGTTAACTGCATGCTGAATTAATCAGAGCACACAAGACCAAATCTAAGTTACCAAATGAGCGGTTGTTCACAAGCATTGTAGCATTTAAAAGGCTATTTTGTAATGGAGTCCAACGTAGTGCTCACTCGTAAAACACACAGAGGCTACATTAAATCACTTAATCAACAATGAGGGAAAAACCGCATGTTATATTTTTTTGGCCTGGTGGTGGCTCTCATTGGCCTGGTGATTATATGGGAAACACTGCTGTCAGAAACCATTTTTGAACTCAAGTTTGGGGTGAGAGCTCAATTTAGTTGAATTTCAGCCACAAAACCTGCTATAAAATCTGTGTACGGCATGCTGCTTGAGCTCTAGAAGCACACACTACACACTATATTATTGGAAAGTAATATAGCCAGAATCGAATGGCTTTGTGTTATACAATGTCAAACTTGTGTTTTTGTTAGGAAGGCGCTGTTTACCCGTCTCTACATTAGCATGTATCCTAACTCAAACACTCATTTCTCATTGAGGAGATTCAGACAATGGAGAACAATTTTGAGAGTGAAAAGAAGCAATAACCGTCCATTCACTCAGTCAGACTAGGTTTCTCTGAACACATTACTGAACTCACATTATCCTGAGGCATATATTACACAATGCTTTGAATGCTTTACAACATACCAGCAGGTGGATATTGTGCCTATAATGGCTTTTTGCCTCCTCTGGCAGGCAAAAAACAGCCAACATATACACTTTACAGTTTGTACTGTGATTCTGTAGTTAGCTTTAGACTGAAGGGATATTATCCCGACAACAACTGTGGTGTGTACCAACATTTCATCACCAAAGTAGCTGATAGAGAGACTATCCCAGAAGGAGTAGATTATGGGAGTAGACGAGGACAAGGCGAGGTGTATAGCTGTCACACAGTGCTCCGATTATCTTGGAGGTGTGATGTATGCCTCAGCTGCTAGCTAACAAGGGATTATAAAGCTTCGCATAATCCTGGATGGGCGGGCTGGCTCAGGACTCTCACTGTTCCTGCATTAGCATTAAGCATTAATAGTGCCCTAGCATTAGTGTTAGCAGCTAATAGTGTCCCAGAATACATTAACAGCTAATAATAAGACGCTGTAAGATTAGCATTAAGTTATAATAATGCCAGAGCATACATTATGAGTGTGTGTGTGTGTTCTATGTGTGTGTGTGTGTACAGTAGGTGGTGTGTAGGTTCCTGTGTGTTGATGTGTGTGCCAGTTGTGTGTATATGAGCATGCATTAGCAGATGATATGTGCAGAGAGACAATAGAAGGTTACTACGGACACTGAAGGAGGGAAGATGGAGGGCGTACCAGGTGAGGGGTTTACCAGAGTGTGTAGCAGCATGTATTAGTTACAGCAGGCATTGATGCAGCAATCATACTTACACACACATACTCACACACACAAACACAAGGTCATCCAACAAAGGATATATAATTTCCTTAAATGCCACAGGAAGGTCAAATAAAATAGAATTGGATCTACAAACTTTGGCTCAAACAACATAATCTGCCTGTGCTTTCCTTATCCATTACATATGACAGTTACAAAAATAATTGATATGATTGCCACCGTTACAGGCGAGGGTATGCTCCAAATGAACTAAGCCATACAATTTGATGTCCAAACGCGAAATTGATAGTTGTTCAATAGGCCACACTTTAAGAGTCATAGGGAGGAGCGGGGCACTATGATTGTTTAAATAGGGACAGAACAACAAGATGGATGGATAGATAGATAGAGCTGGTAAAGTCTGATGGTAAAATGAACTCTGTCAATAAGGACGAAGGAAGGGCTGGAGTACAGACAATAAAAAAGAGGGAGAAGCAACAGAGAAAAGTCGGATGGACAAAACAGACAATAGAGGAGAGATGCAGACAAAAATGCAGAAAAGGGTAAAAAGACAAACATTTCACAGAAAGAGGTATAATCATGCAGCTATTCAGTGGAGCCATTATCGGGCTGCAGGCTGCTCGGTTCTTTACAGAATAACAGCAGGGGTTCAGAGGAGCTTCTGAACCACCCACAGATACACACCGCGAAAGGTCCTGCCAGCTACAGTACTATCTTTAGCCACATTGTTTTAAGTGGTATACCACTCAATCTCAAATTTCCCTCCTATGACCAGAGAAGTAGAATCAGGATTTATGAACTTGCAGATCAGACTGCGTATTCCTGAGGAGGTGTTGAGCTGCTGAGGAGGCGGGTTTGATGCTGCCGTCTTATGTCATTATATGATTACCAGAAAAACAGGCAGAGAGGGAGAGAGACAGGTAGACTGATTGGTTAATTTTTGGGTATCAGATGTTCATGGATAACATATGTTAATTACGTCCGTTAATGAGGCCATAGATTACCATGTTAGATGTCACAGGAAGGCTCACAGCTGAGACAAAGGACAGGCGTGTGTGTGAGCCTCACGGTCACCTCCCAAGGTGCTTGAAATCACAGTGCTATTAGAAGTGCATGTACGTATGTGTATGTGTGTGCGTGTGTGTGTGTGTGTATGTGTGTATGAAATCCAGTGTAATTGCCCTGTCTATCCATATCCGCCCACAGCACCATGTGGGACCCCGGCTAAAGTGGCTGCCACTGCTTTAGAAATAGCCGTCTAAATGGCTGGAGGGAGTTATAAAATACCCCATTGTCTCGACGGTCTCATAGCTCGGCCTTAAGGGTCCCATTTACTCAGTCACTCCAACAAACAGAGGGCACACAAACTCTTTCTTGGTGCACAATTGTTGGATTTTCAGAGAAATGCATTGTGGAGCGTTATAGCTGAAGTTTTTGGAGCGACGTGATTAGAGTTCTCGCTTTGCACAGTAGACCTTTCATGTAATCCTCAGAAATCCCAAATGCCTGGTCTGCTGAGCAGGAAGTGAACAATTTGATCGCATCTGCCTTGTTAAAGGGATATCTTGACATTTTCAATCTAAGTTGGCTGCTTTTCACTGGGCACACTGAGATAAAAAAGTTTCCACATTTGATGCTCATTTATCTCCCAATGTTTGCTATTCCCAGTACAAGGACAAATATGTCTACACATCGTTTGGCTGTGTCATACAAAAAAATCATATTCCTAGCAGTCAAGTGGTGGTGAGTCAACCACACACACACAACCTCCAGATAGGAAAGGTCACCAAGGGAAGTCCAGGACACATGTTCCACATCTAAGGCAACACATAGGAAGATGCTCTACAGGTTTACTAGTCTAAGCTATTTAGGATTTAGCACAAGGCTGGTTTAGCATAGCAGCAAAACATCATATACTGTAAATACATCAATTCGGATAGGCACAGTTCTTTGGATTCATGCCTTTTTTAATATGCTGCTGAGCTTTTTCTCCACCATACCGCTCTCATGTCTGTGTTTCACAGACTGAAAAAAAGCCACACCTCGGACGTGCCTATTCCATGTATCCCCCTCTAAAACCAAAAATTGTTTTTATTAAACAAACAAAATACAAAGTGCTAATAAGTGAGCTGCTGGTAGGAAGATAATTATTTTAAAACTTCGGACAGAACCAGGCGTATTCCCTACCACCTCTTTCCCCCTGCTTCAAGGTTTTATGCCAAGCTAGGCTAATTGCCAGCTGGCTCTTGCTCCACACTTTACCCACAGAAATGAAGAGTGGTATCAATCTCCTCCTCTGACTCTAAAGAAAGCGAATAAGTGTATTTCCCAGATTGTTGAACTACTTGTTTAAAAAACTCTCTCACAGCTTTTGTTCCCGTTAACCTATTCAGAGTTAGTCACAGCCTTTCTTTTTCCTGCCTCAGTCTTCCCAATATCTTTGTCTTTACATTTACGTCATCTCCTCTGTTTCTCTCTTTCTTTCCAGCATTGCTCTGGAGACGTAATGCACCAGTATCATAAAGACCACACACACATACACACACAAACACTTGCTCATTAAGTATATCCTCTCTGCAGCTCTCCGAGAAGGTTTGTGTGTTTAATATTTGCATATGAGCAGAAGTATGTGTGCGTTTGCCTATAATGTGGATCATTATGCATTTTGCTGAACATCGAAGCACACTCACACCTCTATCAGGTGTAATTAATCAAATCCTGTCACCAATCTGTAATCATTGACATCACCGCTGCTTACTATATGTCTGTCTAGCAGTTTGAATGTGCGTGTGTGAGAGTGTGTGAGTCACCTACACCATCTGGAGTATAGGAACGTGTGCAAGAGCATGTTGCAACACAGAGGGGGTCCTCCGAAAAACACACAGACACATTCTAACATCCCCCTCAAGCTGCAACGCAAATCACACAAACACACACACATTCACGCACGCACACACACACACACACACACACACACACACACACACACACACACACACACACACACACACACACACACACACACACACACACACACACACACACACACACACACACACACACACACACACACACACACACACACACACACACACACACACACACACACACACATTTATGTGTTCATTACCAACCATAATCACACCTGTGTTCTTGTCTCTGTTACATGCTTGGAGGTGTGTGCCATGTACTATGTGTGTCTGTGTTTGAGTAGAATAACTAATCTCAGGATGGCGAGGACCACTTTCACTTTGTACTTTTTTGGAACACAGCAGATTAATCAGTGTCTTTTTAAAAGATGATCTTCTTTTTGCGTAGGCCTTTATTCTACATGAAACTGCAGGAAGAGAGAAAGGAGGGGAACATAAAGGTCTTGAATCGGTGACGTCATGATGACAGTGTATACAGATGCTTCAGACCACTAGAACAAATATACACTGCTGGAAAATCTAATTTTATACAAATGCATTATACAAATAATAGGCTGTAGAAATGTTCTTAATCTTTTTTCATGATTTATTTATTTTTTCTTACAGAAATATTTACTTTAATCTTTACTTCATTTTAAAGACAAAAACACCTTGGTTAGGTTTAAGTAAGGATCATGGTTTAGGTTGACATAAGTACTCGCCCAGGGTTAGGGTTAGGGTTAACCCTTCTCCTCACTTCTGCAGTAAAGATTTGGGTTCGACAATCAATACTATATGGTTAAGAAAAGACCGCCTATATTGTTAAAACAAACCAACGTTGACTGTTGGTAGGAGATGGGATCAGTACAGCAACCTAAGATGTCAAATCAGACATGTTATATGCCCAACTATCCACCCATTCAGATATAAAACACCCAGATAAATTAATGAGCATCAGTAAATCCAAGTCACGTTGAGCCAATTTTATCTATACAGCCCAAACTCACAAGTTTGCCACAAAGGGCTTTATAATCTTATAATCACACAAAACCCTCTATCCTTAGACCCTCAGTCACATCAATCAAATCGTAGACTATTGTTCTGCTTGTCTGGCATTTGGAAGCCCTCTGACAACAGTATCTTCAAAGACAAACAAAAAGTTAGGGTCTGTCTGGCAGTGTGTGCAGGAGCATGAAAAAAAATTTACATTCACAGGAGCTGTGCAGACGCGGAAAGTTTGCTCAGCGGTACTCACAGAGATCTGTGGTCTTGAAAGAGATGCCAGCATGCCTTTAATTTAGTGAAGTCCCAAGGCAAGAGAGGGCTTAGCTTATAGAACGATGCAGTCTGAGGCTGCATACACACTCGAGGACAATAACCTTGATCACGGGAACTCTTCAGAATTTATCGCTGCTTGGAAGTGTGATTTATGTTTGAAAGAGCATCTTTCAGGACACACATACAAACACAGGAGGATGGAGCACTCGCAGCATAAAGGCAGGGTTCCCCTTGTACACTTCCCTCTGAGAACACACTCAGTAATGTCATTACTATAATCCAGCGGCTTGTTCAGGGACAGTTTCAAAAGACAGAGCTGCAGCTGGGATGTTTCCTCTCAAAATCAACACAGGAAATAACCTCTCAAGCCCAAAGCTGAGCAATACTGGGAAACAGATGCCGCTACTGTACAGGTTGTTAAGTGTGAGGATGCTTCAAAATGATGACTAGTGCGATGAAAGTCTGACGCATGCAGAAGGCCAGTCTAGTAGACGTGCGCGTTCAGAATATGAATACATTCACAGAGGCATTGATGGAATTATTAAATTACACATTTAATAGTAATTTATATCATTTTACCAGGTGTAGACAAATAAGAAAGATGTCTGTGTGTGTGATGGGGGTTCTTTCATCATCTATATGAAAATGAGAGGCCACTGCATTGTTCCCCCTGAAAAACACACAAACACACACACACGCACACACACACACACACACACACACATACAGATTGGTTTCACTGCGTCTGCCAGTGCTCATAGGTTCTATGTGGGTATGTGTGTGTGTCCTTTTCCACACTATTGTTTACATGTTAATCCCAACATTTCCATTGACTAAACCTCCTTACAGCTCCACATGGGGTAAGTGTGTGTGTGTGTGTGTGTGTGTGTGTGTGTGTGTGAGTGTTCAGAGCAGACGGTCTATGTAGATCTTACTATTATGTTTGACCCCCTGTAGTCTGTCAGTTATATCACTGACCCCTCTGAATGTGATACACTAATTTACATACAATGAAACGGACATTAAAGAAATAATCAACCGCGGTCAGATGTTCATTTCATTCTTTCAGAGGCACCAGATAACAGATATGGATTCCATTCATAATGGGGCTAAGTGCGAGGAGGGTGATGGTAATTGACATTTGTCTGGATCCATTCCAATATGTTTACAGTTCTGCATACAGCATTTTGTTCTTGGTACTGTTGTATTGTATGTGATCATTTTCATGATAGCATGAATGTCGTTTCTCTTTTACTTTGGTTTAAAGTAGGACAGCTTAAAATGTCTAAACATTTGCAAAAAACAAATCTATGACCAAAGTGATATTTCAAAAATAATGAAAAAAGAAAAAAGACTTATCTCAACTTATCGCTCAGCTTTCTTTTAAGGGTTATTATTAAAGTCACTAAAGAAGACTAATAAACACATTTTATTAGTGCATCTAAAAACAATGCAGCCAGTCAGCTGTTTGCTAATCTGCAGTGATCGCAAAGAGACAGAGGAAACCCTAAAGAACAGCTAACATGCAGAACACTTTTACCATCTTAACTGGGCAGTAAGAACATGTACACAGTATCAGCAAATATACACGTAGGAGATTTAAAGCTAAAGATGGCAGAGTTGTCCATCAAAAGCCTGTCAAGTCTATTCAGCAAACAAAGGTTGACCAAATTAGGACATGAATTCATCCACACTCCACGAATCTCCCTCGGTGATGGTTATGCTGTTTGTTTCCATCCTATATACATATATATATATATTTTCCAACTATGCTACAGACCACCAAGAGCTGTCAGATCGCCCTCAACTCACCCACTGATGGACACTACAGGTGGGCAGCACCTGTCCAATCATAATGCATACACGGACAGTGCTTGTCCAGGCACATACATGGTGTACATGCATGCAGATGTATTTTGCTCTATTATGTCAGCATATTGTGAAATTTTGCCCTTTTATGCTAATCAAGTTCAAATAAAGCCAACCTCATGATTCATCAGCGATATTCTTATACAACAACCACTGAATACAGAGGTGAAGAGACACAACGGTGGCCCTCATTCAACTTGATGAAGTAAACTGGCCACAGTAGATACAAGGTGTGTTTCGTGCTTGTTTTTAATGTTGATTAGTAATCTTGTCACTTACGGAAACTTTAAATAGGACAGCCTTACCGCCCACTATGTCAGTTTAGCCTGTCTGCCCCGAGGCGAGCTGAGACAGTAAACCGGAGACAGAATGTGGCGACATGTTGTAGGATTTATGAGGCAGGCAGACGGGTGCACTGCAGCAAGCAAAAAGTACGAGACATCAGGGCCATCGAAAAACAAAGCCACACTTATAAGAAGTGGAGACATGAAGTGGATTGGATGGTTTGCTGCTGTTTCTGTACTGGAAACATCTTAATTTAATTTATATTGTATATATAAGGTTAAATAAAAATGCTCCATTCTTTTTCATCCTGTTATTGAGAAGTACAGAAGTACGGGTCTGTGCCTGTAACAGATTTCTAAGTTCTCACATCTTGACTACATTTTTCTCCTCATCAGCTTAAAATCAAGATGCAAGTCACTCAAAAACATTTCTAAATTCTCTTATCTTTAATCTTTACTAATATTCTGTATTTCAGAATTTACCTGAACATTCACACTGAACTACAAACATCAAATAGTCCATAATATTCAATCTGTTGGGAAAGAGATACCAGAGTTTAAGTCAAAGATGATGTTCATTTTGTGGGATAGAGTTTGTCTTTGGTACCAAGTTTCAATCAAATCAAGCACACAGAGTGTAAAAAAGTGAAAGAGATACAGAAAAAGGTGAAGAATAGACTTTGAACTGCTGAGGGAGAAATCAAAGAGCATAAGCATAGCTGCTCTTTGTCTCTGAATGGTCTGCTGGACAGAGAAGAGGTGTGGGTGTATTGTCCCAGTGTTAGCCTCTCCCTGTGGACTACAGTGTGACAGTTAGATGGATGTTCCCCTCAAACACCAGCTGATTACTTCACATGACTGAACAGAGCTGAATAACCATGTGTCAAAGACATGTAGTGCATATTCATTGTTATGATTTCTGAAATGTAAGCAAACGAGTAAAATGACAAAGTACAGTTGTCTGCTTTGAACCTGGCCTGCTCTGTCTGACACTTGTCATGGTAAGATCTAGAGAACAGGGACATTTTGATTCTAGAAAGTAGAAGATGGGCAACTGGGGATCTATAATATCAGCACACGATGCCCTCTTTAAATGACGAGGTTTAAAAGCTTCCGGAAATTCTGAGTCACGGTTATAATTGAATACTTTGACCTTTCTGGACTGCTTAAGCAATAAAGAAATGAAGATCACTTCAGGAAAGAATAAAAGGTAAAAAGTACTACTTGCAGAAATGGAGAAACCCTCAAAATAGCTTCAGGGTCAACTATACACATCACCTCACATGTATCTCTTCACTGCAAAGGTTTGTTTTGGCTGAGCAAGTATTGAGAGTTTTGGACTTTTCTGAAGTTATTTGGGAGTCTGTCCTGTAATGAATGTGAACAGTTGGCCAATTAGCTCTTAAAATCGATGACTGAATTTACGGTATAAAAACAAACCATTAAAGACGACTTTTCACGAGGGAAACAATTGGTCTGAAGGAAAAGACGTGATGAACTGCCTCGTAAGCAACCTTGCTGAATCGTTTCACTGGACAACAGATCATAATTACCGGATGAATTCCTTCCCCACGTATAGTGTCTCCATCTGGAGAATGTAATAAGGGAGACAGCTGGTTACTGTGTGGAGCTATCCAAATATTTCCACGGTTGCTAACTACATCTGCAACCTGACAAAGTTTAAACAGCAGTTGTTGCTTTCACACAGTGTGTCTGTATACTTTGATGCGTATAGATGTACCCTTCTGAATAGACCACTTAATGTCAATATTATCTCATAATTTCACAATATGAATACTCTATATCTCATGTCAGAAATCCTATCATTGCCTTTCATTTCGTTCCTCTATATGCTACTGCTGCTACAGTTTTTCAAACCATCTTAATGATGTACTGTAATACATAACTTTTAATAGTCTCACTCAAGCATTTTTCAATATTAACACTATTATAATGTAGATATGCATGTGTAGTGTATAACTTGTTTTTGTTATTTCCTTTTATTTCTCTCTGCAGCAGCAGAAGACTGACATCCGCACAGGAAAAACTGAAACTGGGTAATTAATCAGTTTTAAACATCATAATAAGAGTATTTTTTACCAATTACCAGTATGGTTGAAAGGAGTGGCAGTTATCATCTCATTTTAATAGTAATGCCGACATGTTCAATGACTGCATACAATATTGGAAGCTTTAAAGCGACTCTGTACTGTAAAAAAAGACCATCCTTTTTAATGTCTACTGGTTGTTTTGTGCCTTAAACACAATATACAATAATAGTTGTGTTTGTTTATATTCTATAACTCATTTCTATATAACGAGATCATGCTTCATGGGTATGACAACATTAAACACAGCACCAAAAAGTGATATTTTTCAAAAATGTCATCTCCCTGTCTGCACTATCCACTGTAGATAAGAACCCTCTCTTCTTAGAGTAGCATGGCAGGAAGCCAGAAGCTGCACAGATGACCTTTATAAGTTAAACTTCAATGTAACTTTAAGCTTTTGGCAATAATTGGAGTCAGACTTGGTCACTATGGACTCAGCTTTATTTATAGAAAGGCCACAATATCATATTATAAATGGGTGAACATAGAAACAGCACATTTTCCAAAACACGCTCTCTTTTCTCATGATGACGTGATAAGTCAAGGTTGTGGCTCCCTTGGCTTCTAGCTTTGGAGTAAAATTAGTCATGTTATCAGATATGTTTTGTACCAACTCTGTAGAAGTAGTATGTGCAAATAATTTTAAAAAAATTGGACTTCTGCTCTATGTGAAGATGAAAGTCAGGAAAAAGTGTACAGTAGTTGAGATTAATAGCCATGTGCAGCAGAGCAGGCGGCACGGCTTTGAGCCAACTGTCCCTTCTGCTCATACGGACAGGGCCAACAGCCAATTAAAGCCCTTGTTCAGGTCTTGGGCCAATTAGAGCCACTGGTCAGTAAAAATGAAGGATTGGTCAGTACTTTTAGCTCAAAATCCCTCAAATACAGGACATAATGTGGGTAGTCTGCTTCGCTTATTGCTTATTATTCACATCAGTGATCAGTGAATCTGAATAGTTTTTACTTTCTGATTTAAACAGATAATGATTTTTTTATTTACTTTTTAAGACTAAACTTGATGTCAAGACTTAATTCTCACACTTTTAGGCATAAAAAGAAACATCACTAGCAAATTAGCTGTACATCACAGGTCCACGTACTGTATGTACCAAGTGCACAATATCCGTACACGGTGGCCATGTCGAGCTGCCCCCGTTGGCTCATCCTGCTCTGTGCTGTTGTGGTCAAACACAGGTCGAGGCTTTTAGCCAAGAGAAGAGAGGAGAACCATCAGTCAGCGGCTTGAGCCAATAAGACCCTCTGCTCTGCAGCCGGAGCCAGACAGAGAGGTCAAGCCGGGGTCAGGTGGTCAAGACTGGGGTCAAATGTCAAGAGACTCCCTCAGTGACCAGCAGTTATAAATGTCACACACATGAACACACACAATCTCTAATGACTGGCAACCCTGTCCAACAGTGACCAGTGACTGTGACCGATTGTCTCTGCTGCCCGGACCTTCATTTAACACATGGCCGGCACTGATTTAAATGAGCGGCTAGAAAAGCTGGTTGGAAAGACCTCCAAACGACTTAATAATGCACTCAGCACCAGCCTCTTTGTGAGTGTATAAAACCCACAGCGTGAGATCTATACGTGATTACTTACATGCAGTAAGTACATGCTCACAGAAATCAAAACAAGATAAAAAAAAATGATAAATGGCAATGTACCGTGAAGACGAGGGAAGAGAGTTGGGTTTGATGTTAATCTTTTTCTCCCCTCCTTCAGGTGGCCTCTCTCAATAACACATCACAGATTCAAGCGGCATAAAAGAGCAATCACAGAACAATTTAACCTCCATCCTGCTTCTGTGCTCACACTCTTAGCGCGTGTGTCACCACAGCAGAAGTGGCAGTAACTGCCAATTCACAAAGCTCCCTCTCCACGAATTCCTCACAAATGATAACTTTCGGGGCCCCCTAGCGATAAAGTAATTTCTCCATCCCTCCTGTCGGGGGCTTGGGGGACGGCAGAGGGCTGTGATAATCTCATAAACAGAAGCTGTGTAGATATGGGCCATCTATTATGACCGGGAACAGTAGCGTAGATAGCAGCATTTATTATCTGAGACAGCAGACAATACATTCTCATTCTGTGATACTACTGCTGACAGACACAGAGTGATCCATCTTAACCGACCGAGCGGAGAGAGAGGAGGGAAGAGAGAGGTAGCGACAGATGTGGAGCGAGAGAGGTACAGAGAGAGAGAGAGAGAGAGCGAGAGAGAGAGAGAGGAAGGACAGCGAAGAGACTGAGAGAGAGGGACAAAGTTAGTGTGTGTGTGGGGCGAGGTGCAAAGAGAGGGAGGGTATGTAGAGGAGAATTATTATTGCTCTGGTCTACATTAGCTCTGCTTCTGTCTGTTGTCGGTTATAAATAATCAGACATACTTTATGCACGCACACAGACACACACAGAGGGGCTTTTTCGCCGGTTGATGTAGCTGACAGGGCACCCGTTTGCTGATGCCTGGGGCTACAGCTAAATAAATAAATAGGTAGATATTGCGGTTTTATTGCCAGACTGTTATTTTACTGCTAATACTAATATTTTAGTACAAACCAACTGCAACCCTGCCGCTGTCTGGCATTCAGTCCTACTGTTTTCTTCGACTGCAGCTGCTGTATTTGAAGTGGTGCTCATTAAGCTTTCCAGGAATCATATGCACATTTTAAGCACTGTGAGTGCATTGTAATTAATATTATGGTGTAATCAGAGTGTGTTAAAGCTGAATTTTAAGTGTAAGTTGTTAGCTACATTATGAGGCATCTTTTGTTGAAAATGACATGATACTGAGCTTATTTGCAGAATGACCAGGAAGGAGTAAAGGATGCAGTGGATGTTAGTATTCAAATGCATTTGAAAAACTTTCACTGTTTTATCTTAAAGAGCTGGTGATCTTTTAAAACCTGTTCAAAATGTATACTAGGACTTTTAAAGCGAACTAATTATATTAATATCTTGTTTAATTTGTTCACAAACAGAAATGTGAAAACAACAATTCATGGTTTCAGAGAGTGCTATAACTATTCTTTGATGAACAACAGTTTATCCATCCGCCCAGAACCACCGTGTAGAGTCCAGGAAGTCACTGCACGCGGAACAGTTACAGCATAAAACACCTTCAAGCCACAACATGTTGTTTTTACATTTGTGTTTGTATACAGATGAAACAAAAGGAACACAACGTGGTAATTGGTGAGATTCCAAGGGAATGACAGGTGTGTTTTTGAACTTTGGAAACAACCTGGCTACAGTAGCTGTTTCACTCTACTTCAGGTATTTATGCTAAGCTAAGCTAATTTCCTCAAGGCACCAACTCTGATTCTCTAACTCTTGGAAAGAGAGTGAATACGTATATTTCCCAAAATGTAAGTGTTAGCCCTAACACCCATGGCCACTGGCAAATAATACACTTTTAATTTACCTCTGCGGGTTTCTGGCACCGATGCGTGGTGATGTTGGGGAAGACAGAGATGTATTGGCAGGAAACCTGCATCATCAGAGAGAAGGAGCAGAAAGAAAGAAAGAAGTAAACAATCAAACAAGCAGAAACAGAAAGATAATAATAGAGCAGTTGGCAAATAGATGACAAGGAGTGAGACAGAGTGGGGGCGATGGATTGAGTCCAGGTGATAGTCAGACTCTTCCTTTAACTCAGAGGACAGCGGACTGAAAGAGAGCAGGTATAAACACACAGAAAGCTGTGGTTTATTAACAGTGTGTAATGGCAGCGAAGAGGAGATGCAATTAGAATGAGCCATATGGATGATCATATGGTCATTTTATAATTAGCACTATCTTAAAATGGAACACAGACTTGCATAAAACAAGAGAAAGTGGTGGTTGAAAGTGCAGTGAAAGAATTTGATTCAATTCTTCTGCACAAACATTGCAGAAGCGGGATTTCAGAAGAAATGCTATTGCTCTCAAGGACTTGGTCTTAATCACTCGTTATCATTCAGAAAGTTAAGATGGTTAATATGACATGTGTTATGAGTAGTCCAACTCACCGGTTTACTTAAACAAACATACAAAAGCTAATTGTGACCACTGAGACAGAGCTGTTTTGTGTTGAAGTAGTAATAAAAGGTAATGAATACATTCTATATAAAGTGATATATTTTGCAATATGATAACTACTATGATCCCAATTTGTTGGAGTATAAATGACAAACAACAAAGCTTTTGAGATAAATTGGTGCCGTTCGTTCCAGCATCGAGGGGGAAGATGTTCAGGCAGAAGTAAAGATATTATAGCATAGAGGAGAACATGTGAAGCGATAGGATGCTTTTCTATTCTTCATCAAAGAAACCTAAACATAATGTACTTTCAACAGTGATGTTCCTGTGCACAGTGGAGCTCTCGCATGCTCGTGATCCATAAAAGGTCACTACCACACAAAACGCACAACAGCAGCGACATTTTCACTCGACACTCTCCAAACACTGGGGGAAACCCTGGAGACAAACCTCACTGCCTGAGTCCCAGAATTAGAAACAGTCAAGTCCTCTCTCTACACCAACCTTAACAGTTCAACCTCTCATGCAGCTTTCACCAACTCATTGATGTACATTTATTTTTTCCTTCGCGTATTTCCTGTCAAAACTTATTTTCACACCATGTCTGAGGCTGTGCATACTTTACACGTCATGTATTCGTGTTGGGAAACTTCTGCCACTTCAAATCCTGCAGCCAAGTTAATTACAGCGGCACGGGGTGTTGTGTTGCCCCAGAGGGCTCATGCACAAGATATGCTGTCTGTATGGTTTCATAAAGTAGAGACAACATGAAAATAATCTCAGAAAATGGGGAAAGGCCTAACACGTATTTTGAAAAATCACATTAGAGGGGAATAAAAGAATATGATCATGTAATGGGTTCATTCCAAGTTTATTTCATTGCTTCATAACAGAAGTGTGTTTGTAAACTGTTTGCCCTCTGGAGGCAAATAAAGTTGATTTAGCAGTATTGACAAAGCATGAGAACATTTGAACAGTAGAGTGTTAGAATAGTAATGTGTTGTCCTGCTGATGAAACATCAGGAGGCTACGGATGCTACAACACCGCCTCAGGGATACATACAATACAGGCTGTGTGTGCGTCTCTGAGCATGAATGTGTGCTGTGCACATGCCCTGCAGGCTGGTTACGTGTATCTGTAATCATGTGAGCATGTATGTGTGTGTGTGTGTGTGTGTGTGTGTGTGAACATGTGGGTATGAGTTACTGCGTGTGTCTGACAGATTGCTTGTGCGTGAGATACAAAAAAAAACATCGAAGCCACAATTGTGGTGTGGATGGAATGAAAGAAAGAAATCTCTGATGGTATTGGAAACACTAAGAGAAAAAGAGGAGGAGGAGGAGGAGGAGGGAGGGGAGGAAGGGCGCTGAGCCTCCGACTCCACTGAGGAGGTCCTTGCACAATGCGTTCAGAGCATTGGGTAGAAGTTAAACAATATTTTAACAAATTGCAGGATTCATGTGTTTTAGTAGTTCTTTGCAATATTTGTTAAACCTGCATCCATTCTATGAACACAGTTGTAGTATTATCTTTTAAGTTGATGTGTGTGAAGAAACAGTTTTGCCAACAAGTCGTCCTAATTAAATGACAAAATATATTGTTTGTCCAAGCCCTCTAGAACGACACACAGAAGTCTTTTTCGATCTGACGCCCCTACGGGCAGGACGACATCACTTGTCTGTGTCTCCCAAATGATTGCATCAGCATCAGCATCAGCTAATTGGGCTCCTTTAAATAAAGAAATAAACTATGAGAGTATAGTGTGAGTGAACAGTAAAACTAAACAATGAGCTGAAAGATGTTAACATGCTCAGCATGTAGATCTGCAGTCAGGTGATAATTCTCCGTGGCTTCATCCCTTATATGAAATGTGCTCGTAGTCAATTAAGTATTTCTAAAATCTTAAACAATATTGATTTCGGCAGCTTATGTGCGGGAATTGTTGAATTTTTGAAAGCTATTTTTACGAGGCAATGACACACCCGCCCTGATTTTACATGAATTGTTGGCTGCAGCACAAACTCACTCGTGCTTTGTGGTCATGTGATCCAGTCCTGGAACAAACAAAACCTAAAAACATCAGCCTGATGCTGCAGTGACTGCCTTTGTACTTTACATGAATGCAAGCTAAATAAGTAATGTCAGTTTCAAAGCCATAGCTTACTACATTTTCATACACTGCTGAGACTCTATGTGTGTGTGTGTGTGTGTGTGTACCGGCATATTTTGCTTTCAAAAATCTGATTATTTGCTTGATGAGCTTGCCATTTAAAAGGTACCCAGAGAGTCAGAATGGATAGAAAACAAAAGGAATAGTGAATGAATTATAGGTTATTTAGTGTTTTGATCAAATTGATTGATTGACCAAAGTGTTTTATCTTCCATCTATCTCTCCTATGCTCCGAAATCACTGAATAAGTGGCCCGATCTGTAAAACAAATATAAATCTTACCTGGGACATTTCCATAACCTTTTCACTCACTTTATCTCTGTCCCTCATCCATTCTTTCATTTTTCCTTCCGTCCCACCCCTTCACTTATATGTGTTTCCGAAATATGTCTCTCTTTATCCCATGCGACATCACAGGATAGGCCTGTCTGAAGCAGGTAATGATTTTTTTGTTCTTATTTCTGCGTTGAGAGGGATCAGAGTAGCGCTGGTTATCAGGCCATTTATTACCCTGCCAGCTCGCCACTCAGCTGTCTGGGTAAATGCAATCTCTCTTGATTCACACAATTACCCCAAGATAGAGAGGGGGAGAGAAATATCTATATAGCAATGGCATTGTGGGTCAGAGAGAGTTTAGTGCTTCTCCAACCGACTAGACCTGCAGTCTTTTTGGTGCACAAGGGTTGTTTGTTTGTGTGTGATGTTCATCTCCTACAGCAGAAATAAAAAGCCAGGAGCATTAATCGACATCCTACTTTGCGACATCTTCTGTTATGGATCTATTATGAACATAATACAAATGCATTATACATTCTTAACTGGAGCTCATTACTTCCTAAAGACAAAGCAATCCATTTCTTTCATATTCAGTTAACTAATGAGGCTTTACGTTGTTTTTCTAGATCAGGATGAAAAGACCAAACACTGAGAAAGACAACATGTGTTTCACAATACAGCATGTTCTCTGGGTCAACCAATGACTTTGTAATAATAAGGATAATAATAATGCAAATATTGTTCTATGCATTGCAAACTAGCTATGTGGACCTTAAATAATAACATTTAAGGTCCACATAGCTAGTTTGCAGTGCTCAGAATAATGTACATTTTGAAAACCTACACTTCCATGACAACTTCACAATCTCCATCTGTCAATGAAGACGGTGTGATACTGTTGAACACTCCAGAGCAGGCGAGTTAGTGGACCTTGGGTGGAGATTGTTTTGTCAACAATGGTTAACCTACAGTAAATCTATCTGTATATATCTTCTTAAAACTGTGAATGAAAACATCTTTGACACCCAATATTAAGATTAGATTTTCCTGATGTAAAGGCACCTGCCGTTTGTGTTTTGTATCTCCTTTCCTCTCCTCTGTTTTGGGACACTCTATCCTGTGCTAATGCACGCTGCATTCTGTTTTACCGGTACAGCCGGAGTCATCAAAAACTGCAAAGAAACAGGCCACATTTCTCCCCTAGCCCAGCACTTCTGCGTGTGTCTGCAAGTGTGCATGTGTGTGTGTGTGTGTATGTGCATATGTCTTTGTGTGCATGTGTGTGTGTGTGTGTATGTGCATATGTCTTTGTGTGTGTGTGTGTGTGTGTGTGTGTGTGCCTGATGAGAAGAACTGCTCAGCAATATTTAGCGTTACTGCGACAGAACAGCTTTAGGACAGAACAGAACAAGGCTCACCTTCAGAAAAGACGAAATGAGAGTCAAAGAGACAGAAATATATTTTGACTTCTGATGCTCCTTGATGAAACATTGTGCTTTATTAAGTAAGAGGAAAAAATCTCAATGCCAAACACTAAAAACACCACATTAAAATGTTTGTTTCTGGCCACAAAGGGTCGTTACACCTGCTTTCTTACCACTCTTTTTCTCTCTCAGAGGTGAGCAAATGCAGGCCTTGAATTGTCCAGAAACAACAACAGGAATAACAACATGAATTATGACACTCTTCAAAACAATTTGTTACTTATCTGGATTACATATAAATTGTGAGCTCAGTTTCTGCATCATGGATCTTTTTCACTATGCTGTGCTAAAAACATTTAAATACCGCAGTTCTTTAAGTCAGCGTGTGTGTTTTCTAGGGTTAGGGGTAATGTGTGATAATGAGTCATAACTCTAAAAGCACTATGTGTTACTCTAGTAAACCATTAGACATGTGTTTGTGTGCATGTGTTCATTTTGGGGTGTAAGGCAGCAGATGCCTACCCGCAACATGCACCATGCACCTTATGCACACCCACGTCCACTTACACACACATGCACACAGACCAGCTGGGCGGCGGCTCTGGGTTCGGTGTACAACACACATGTCGGCCTTCAACGTGGCACAGCATCAATTAAACTAAACAGGACATCTATCACAGCTAACCTCACGGCAGGGTCTGACACACACACACACACACACACACACACACACACACACACACACACACACACACACACACACACACACACACACACACACACACACACACACACACACACACACACACACACACACACACACACACACACACACAGGATACATTTCTCCCACATTCCCGTCAAACATAATGTTACATTTATGAAATAGTTTTATTCAAATAGAACAAATCCTAAATCAGATCATAAATACAACCTCTTCTACCCTTAGACCGTTGTTTCAATTATGGAGGAGCTCCCTGGGAAAACCCTTAAATATATTAGTCACTTTTTTCAATCCATCTTTACACAAACACGTGATTTAAAAAGTAATTTCTTGCATTTTGTTCATTGATCATACTTTAGTAAAGCGCTGTGAATCAGTCCTTGCAGTAAGGCGTTACGTCCGAAATTCAATTCAGTTCAATTTGATCTAACTCTGTATGGGTAGTTACAGTATATGCAGCAGCTTGCTGTCCTTTTAAATTCCTACAGTTAACAAAACATGTATCTTATACATTATGTATAGATTGAATACATAACGTCTTGCATCATTGTGTAATCCAGACATTAAGTTCTGTGTGACATTTAGTTCTATCGTCACTGTCAATGTTCACTGTTTGACGACGATGGACATAGGAGTGACTTTTGCTTCAATCATTGATAAAAGGAGTAAAATGCTTAAAAAATATACATATATACTGTATATACAGTATATATAATTACTTATAAAGTTTTTATTTGTTCAAAACAAAAACTACTATAGCTGCAGTTGATAAAAAGCAAAGAGCTGCATATTTATGTCAGAACACCAAAGATACGTCGGTTGTTTTATTCAGTCAAACTTTAACAAATTGACCAGATTAAATAATAGAAGTGGCACATCTGCATTTGTACTGCATCACTTTTTGGGTTACTCACAAGGCCTGCTGGCAAAATCAAATATGTTCTGTAAGTCCCGAAAATAAAGGGAGGTGCTGTGAGCGAAGTGTGAGAATGACACCAACAAGGGAACACCTAGAGCTTTCCACTTCTGGCTGCAATTTATATACTCATGTGAGCTGCAGTGAGATATTGTCCCTTCCATCTTTAGAAATTACTTTCACATCCTCAATCTGAAGGCAACGTAATGAGTGACTCGCTGTCAGTTTGGTGCTTCGTCTTTGCTGGTAGAATATACTGTTGGTCTAAGTTTAAAAATGCCAGAAGCCAATGATATGATAACATACTGTAGGACACTTTTTAGTAGATAAAACATCTACATTTAGATGTCAAGCCTGAGTGTGTGTGCTGAGACATGTCTGTGTGTATGCTGGATTTGTGTGTATGTGGCTGTTATATTGAGTGTGTGTGTGTGTGTGTGTGTGTGTTCACATGACCTCTAATGATGATGAAATATGTTGTTAATGTTGCGGGTTATTTCTGTCAACTGACAGTTGTTGTAGATGTGGTTGAATATTTTGTGTTTGCGTTATCCCTGTTGTGTGTGCGTGTGTGTGTACGTGTGTGTGTTTAATTGGACCTCCCTGAGCCAGTCTCCAGGTGATGGAACTCATCTGTTCTCCCCTGATTAAGGACAACAGATGGACTGATATCACAACACACACACACACACACACACACACGCACGCACACGTTCAGTCATGAGTCATCTTTACACACATACATATTGTACAAGTCATATGGCCTGTAATCAATACTAAATACACACAGAGTGGAAATAAATCCGTCCCCTATAGTTATCCATGCATCAAGCTCAAATGACCCAGATGCCTCAGTCAGTTCAGTCTTCATCACCACAACACTTCTCATCTTCATCGTCAACTATGCAAGAAAATGCATCCTTCTGCAACATTTCTAACACATCTCCACTTTCCTTCCCCATCTGTTTGACTCACAGAGATACGGTGAGACCGAGTGAGGTTAAAAAGAGAAGATTTGAGGAACTAACAAGCCTTTCCTATTATAAAATGACTCTCTAAATATTCAAAATACTTAACATCTAATTCATGAACATTTTTACTCCGGCCTGTTGACTCACAGGCAGATTTAAACACACACTGATACTCTTTGAATAAAATGTCTTTGAAGCACATAACCTTGAGTGTAATATTGCCTTTTTCTATCCTTGATTTTATATTGACACACTGCATGCACTTCTATGATAGTACACATCACATTGTTTTTATTTGCGTCGAGATTTCAAATGTAATTAATAACTTCATTTCCCCTTATTGTCTAATTTCCACAGATCCTGAGTCATTACCAAAGTTAAAGTGAGACCCACTAAAGAAATTCAGTAAGACTAAGTTTCTGCAACAACAGACCCGATTAGCTCCAATTAACTCTGATGTTTAGTTGATACGACAAACCCTCCCATTACTGTGAATACTTGATCTTTAAGTGGTTTATCTCTGTGGATCTGAGTCATTCCCCTAACCTTTAAGAGATGTTCAGCAACTTCCTCACAGCCCACGAACCTGAGTCAGTGTGTCCTTCAGTCTACCTGCCTCATTAAAACACAGCACTACTTTCTAAGCAAAGCTCATGTGTAGGCTACTTTCACACCCTGGGACTAATTAATTATACACTGTCATTCTGGGTCTCAAACTGATACAGTGATAAAGATTATGACCCACTTACAACCTGTAAGTATCATTTTTAAGGTTCCAGGTTGCAGTTCACATGGATATCTAACTTAATAACAAGGTTTTTAGATGGTCCACGACTTTCAGATTTATTTTCCCTCTTTTTCAAATTAATTTTCAAGTGATATTATTAAACTTGGGAGACGGAGGGAGGCGGAACAAAAAGAGAGTGAGGCTGAATAAGGACCGTCTACACAGCAGATGATTCATTAATCTCTCAAATTATCTTTGTTGTCATTACATAAAATCGACACAGAGCAGCAAAAATCCTTGATCTTGTAAAACTTGCCGGTGAACCCAATGTGACCCTGGAGCAGATATTACTCTACGGCCATATTAATCCGGCAGTCACTGTAAAACACTCCATTTGGTCTACACACCCATTTGCCTTCAGGGCCACATTAATGATAATTAGAGGCTCTCAGCATGATAGTTAATATCCTCCATATAATCCATGTCATCGCGGAAAAAAAGCAAAGACAGAATATGCTTAGCAGGTGGAAAAATAAGAGGAAAACAAAAAAGAAGAATTTGGACTACCAAAAATAATCCACAAGACACAATATTTAAAATGAGTGTGACATGATAGCTGAGGCAAATGGATGTGTGTTTTAAAACAAAACATAACTATTTCCATTCTTATCTCCCCAAAACATGGTGACTCGCCTCACACACACACAGCAACAAACATGCATGCACGCATGCACGCACGCACGCACACGCACACACACACACACACACACGCACACACACACACACACACACACACACACACACACACACACACACACACACCTCAAAAAATGAAGACAGAGAGAGAGGGGAAGGAGGGAGAAGTAGAATAAAAGACAGAGAAAGAAAGAGAAAGAGGGGGGGGGGGGGGGGGGTGATAACAGCTTCAATAAATCATCCGGGCCAGTCGCCTCTCCCCGGGGATGTGGGATGGATTAAATTAAGCACTCCCTCTACCCGTGTGTCTATCCATCCCTCCACCCTGCTCTCTCTCTCTCTCTCTCTCTCTCTCTCTCTGCGCCGTATAAATGCCAACAGCTGATCGCGAGACGGCACACTCACTGAAATACCTCGCGGACGCTGCAGAGAGAGAGAGAGAGAGAGAGAGACCGAGGGGAAGAGAGAGAGAGAAGAGAGAGGGATACAGAAAGAGGGGACGCTGTTGATTCATTCACCCGCAGGGAGTGTTATTGTGATTTTTTTTTTACCAACCTAAGTAGTCACCATTAACGGGAATTAAGGACTATTTCTGCGCCAAAGAGGGAAGGGCACGGTGTCCGACATTTTTCTTTTTGAAAAGCTTCCAAAATTGTCGCGCCCCCCCCCCCCCCCCCCCTATTTTCTTCGCATCCCTCCCTCCTCCTCCATCTCCCCCTCCTCTTCTTTAAAGGAGCCCGAGAGCCGCCGCACGCGCTGCAGGGTGCCTCCCACCGCTTGCTATATTGTTTTTTTTTTTTATTTTGTATTTTTTGGACAGCTCACGAGCCTCTGGCCCCTGGTCTGCCGCTTGCTCGCGAGTACAGAGCGCGCGAGGAACCCCCCGTGGGGGAGCTGTCCGGTGCTGAAGTTGAATTCTTCCTCACCCTCTCTGCACGAGGACTAAAGCAGGGAGACAGAAAACAGAAAAGAAATAATAACTAAGCCGTGGTTGAGCGTGAAACTATTTTACCGGATCAACTCGCAGCCCGACAATCTTCCTCCGATCCGCCCGTCTTGCTGGTGTGTTACGGGCGAATCAGCACGCTGGCCAGGCCGTCGGAAAACGGCTGTGTTTGTGAGTGTGTGTTGTTGTGTTTGTGAGAGTGTCGCACCACCATGCCAAGGTCTTTCCTGGTGAAAAAGGTGAAACTAGATGATTTCGCCGGAGCGGATTTGGGGAACGTCTACCGACACAGGACAGACCTCAGCCTGCGGCTGCATGACAAAGGTAGGTCATGCTGCCTACACAGCGAGCACTAACAGTAACAGGTGTCTCAAAAACAAGTGCGTCTGATGGAGGAGGAGGAGGAGGAGGGCAGGTAGGGAGGGAGTCTAACAATGCTGTTTCCAAAAATAAGGCTTCAGCTGTGTCACTAAGAGGTGAAATTAGCTGCCGTGTCCTGGAGGGATTCTCTGTGATCGATCCCAGTCGTCGATACGGAGCTGCAACTCTTAGTCAAATATTTAAAATATGCGTAGCCTATTTCAGCTGTGCATGAAGTGTTGCGCCTGTTCTTATACGATCCTGTAACAGTTAGTGTAGCCTTTCCATTTCGAAACGCATTACAGTGTTGTTGCTACAGGGTGATGTGTGGGTACTTCAGGCAGATAAGTAGCCTATAATCATTGATTACAGAACAACGGCAGACAGCTCAGAGTTATCACATAGTTATTACCTCTGTGATGGATAATAAAAGCGTCAAAGCCCCGCACCTACCAAGTCCACTACCACACAAGTAATTCTACATGACTTCAGAGAATTATGACATGAGATGGGCACGGAAACACTGAAGGGCTGCCAATATCAACAAGCACTACACCCCTGCTCTGTGATAGCACCCACGGTATTTACTGAGTATTTAAGCCAAAGCAGGCTTGATTTAAGCGTTCGGGGGGGGGGGGGGGGGGGGGGGGGCGGGTGTAGGAGTTGAGTTGCCACTGGAGCAGAAAGGTCACTTGAGAATCAACTAAATCCAGCGTGTCCCATGTATCATTGATTTTGGCTCACAGTCAACTGGGACGTTTCCCCCTACGCAGGCTAAGTAAGGTTAAAAGAGATAAAGACGGTCAGTGTTTATTAATATCTGGTGCATTTTCAAAAGGCAAAGCTCAGTCGCAGTCAAAGTGGTGTCCTTCTCTGCACCTGCTGCACGCTCAGTGTGACGACACATGAAACCTACTTTATCGTTTCCTGTGGGTTTGGTGTAGATGTTTTACACAGAAAATAAACTGACAAAACATAGTGACGCTTTATATTTGATAACAGTTTATATCATTTAAAAACATTATAATATTATTCACCAACCGCCTCCAGGTGCAGCACAAATAAGCAGCAGTCTAGTTCTCCTTTATGTAACACTGCTGTGGCCACAAACATCACCACCAGTGGCCCAGTCCAGTGTTTTCTTGATATCTTTTTGCATACAAAATGATCCTCATCACAGGCCCTCGCTCTGCATGGGGTTTTGGGTGTGCTCCGTGTTCAGGTATGGCTGTTCTATTTTTGCAGTGTTGGCAGATTTTGTGCAAGATGACATCCCGCAGGGACTAAAGATTATTTATTTGAATAAATGCTTTGAATGCCTACAATAGTTCAAGTCTACATTGTCGCACCAAAAGTAGAATTGACGTTGCTGACGCCTTTCCTCACTTCACTGGTGAACTGTTGAACATGGGTAACAGATTATGAATGGACGTCACATTTCTATTCAAGGGCATTCGTTATTTTTGGACTAACTTGAAAAAAAATAAAAAACAAAGCACTGCTCTCAAATCATTTTCTGTTCACTAAGACTCAGAGATTCAGTGTTTCAATCTGAGCAAATTCGTCGTCCAAGACACCAGGCCTTGTTTGGTATTTTTATGCTTAGTTACTGCGTTGGTTCCTCTCTTATGACGACATTTTAAAGTCACTCTTTAGGCCTAACGAAGCAGGGCCCCGTTGCAGTTATGTGATTCATTGTTCAGTGCTGCCTCTTTGCTGCTGAAGCTGTGAACTTCCCCACACATTGTAACTGTGTCACATTTTACACACAAAAAAAACAAACAAAACAGAGATGCCTTTGCCATGCAAATGCAGCCACTGTATTGCTTCCACCCCAATGTCATTGACACGTTGTTGCACATCAACATGTGCATTCTCGCCTGCATTTCACTGCTCGTATAGAACAAAAAAAAAAAAAGCTGTCAGTGGTGTATTTATAACGTCGAGGTTAACAAGCCCTGCTTGGCTTGACACGCGATCTGCCACCTCAGCAGCAGCGTGCAACGCTGCCTGTCCCAGCCACCTTTTGTCTCCATCCCCAACATCTGATGGCAACAGCTTAATGCAGCGTCTACATACAGTACTGCACAGAGCACTACCCACAACACCACATTAGGAGCAACTCTCTGCTTGAACGAACAGGCTTTCGGAATAATTTATATCCCACCCGTGTTCTGTGCGTTGTGTGTGATGGGACTGTGCATTCAGATGGGACGCCGTGGGAGATATGTGGTAGCTCTTATCGTAAGCAGACAGATATGTGGTGTCACATAGCTGGTGTCACATAGCTGCTTCTGCATCTTACCCAAAAATCCTCTGAGAGACTGGATTCATAATAACAACATTAATTTCTTAAAGGAGAAAAAAGTAACTATTTTCTTGCAACAATACATCTTTTGAAGATGCATATGATGAACCATAGACGTCTGTCCTTTCTTATGTCCAACTACATATTTACACTACATATTTAACTAACACATGACCTCAACATTGATGTCTAGAATAGCTTCTTTTTCCTGACTTTTGGTCGATGTGAATTCTTGACATGTTGCATGATGGGTATAGGCATTGGGGATGTGTTAGGTGTGTATATGAGATTTGTTTAATAAAATCGTCTATGTTGTGGATGCATGAAGTGTCACAGGTTGTGTTTAGGGATGCCTGTTCGGGAACAGGTTCATCTGCACTGTAGCTATTAACAAATGAACTGTGTTTACCAAACATGTACCGTCACACTAATGATAGTTTCGAAGACAGTCAGCCAAAATGCATGTTTCAGTCAAATATGTTGAATGATCAAACAAAACAAGAACCGTGAAGGAGCAGAAAACAACATGTGTGTAATGACCCGACTGCCAGGGAGGGAATCAAATCTAAAGCTATTTTATAATGCGAGTACATATGCTAGTTTATTTAGAAATATGTACACATTCTTCACATATTCATGATGCCTGTGAAAAATATATGTTAAATGCGAAAGAAGAGCATTTTTACTGGTTCGTCAAGAGGGAGTAGTCCTCTAACCAGCCCATACATGTCTTTACTGTTTTAGAATGAGTTTCAGCGACTGTACTTTGCCCAAAAGGCTTGTCATGCAACTGTTAAACCCCTTGATCTATAAAAAAAAAAGCCACTGTACTGCTGCCTGCACTGACTGAGCCTGTTCAGCAGCCTTGCTGTCACTGTGCCATCGACCTGCAGCGCACTGGATCTGTCCGTGGTGCTGATGCTCATTTTCAGAGCCTAAATCAGCTTTCTCAAGTTCAGGGTCAGCCTGTGTGCATTTATCTTCCTCAGAGGAAGTGTTTAAACTGCAACCTTTGAGAACTGAGAGGAAGTATATTGCTGGATTATCTCAGGACTCCTACTGCAGGCTTTTTTTTTTTTTTGCACCACTACTGGCCACAGGTGTGAGATGTTCTGTGTTACAATACGCCAATTTAGACTTTCACATATGTCTAAAGTTGTTACGATTAGTTACATCTGCTACTGCTGCTTTACTCGTTGTGAGTTGAGAATCTTCCCATACTTCGTATGCAGGGTTAAATGCATCAAATTGGACTTGGCCATAGTTGCTGCAGTATTACTCCAGGGCAGGTACATGCTGAAGGACTGTGCCTACCACAGTATTCTGTGTACTTTTACACCTGACAGGCAGCAGCTTATTTAAGTTTTCATCGGTACATTTAGAGTGAGAAGAGGACCAAAACACGAGATGATCGGGTTTAGATGTCCTGGAAGTACATGTAAAGTTACTGACCTGGGATTAGATCTCACTGGAACCTTGTGTTTCTCCTATTGCATTGCCATCTTTACTTTTCTGCTCTTTCAGTTTGAAGAAAAAAAATGCATCCTGTTTTGCAACACGTACAAAATTGTACTGCCTGTCATGTCAGCGTTTGTGCTCATCCATAGCACTTAGTGAACGGCTTAATGGTGTCTCTACAACATACAGTAACATGTTAGAAACAAGTGACTGGTTGAATGAGCAACCTGTTTGGATTATACATGTAAACCCATCATCTCTATGTTGTGATTCATAATAAATGCACTCAAATGGGATGCAGAAGAAGAACCCATACAGCTGCGTGAGGCGAGCTGTATGTCACTAATGGTGTAGCTGTTCACATCGCTGAGTAAGCACTTTTTCAATTCCACCAATTCAGACTGTGTGATAGTGTCAGTATACCAAATCTCTACATTACTGTCTCTGTGAAGAAGGATAAGCTTGAGAAAAGAAAATCTACCACCTATCAAGATATTTCACGGCTACATTCGGGACAAATACTTTAATCTGGATGTGAATGACTTTGATTCGCATGTCTCTGTGTAAAACCACTTTTATATTAACTTCCATGACCTAACACTCTTTTCTTTTTCCCCTTGTCAGCTGGATACATCAGTGACTACATCAGCCCTGTTGTGTACGATGGCGAGAGCGACGGTGGGATCAAAGTGCCCTCCCCAGACCCCCTTTACGATGGTATCCACAGTGACTACGGGGCCCCTGACTCGGAGTCCCCCGACAGTCCTGGCTCAGAAATCACCGACGGCTACATCAACGGAGATGCTGCGGTGAGTGAGGGTTACTCAGTCGATGCCTTCTTCATCACCGATGGCCGCTCGAGGAGGAAAGCGATCAGCAGTCCCAGGGCCATCCAGAGGCACACCTGCAACGAGTGCGGCAAAACCTACGCCACGTCTTCCAACCTGAGCCGGCACAAGCAGACGCACCGCTCTCTGGACAGCAAGCTGGCAAAGAAATGTCCGACCTGCGGTAAGGTGTACGTGTCCATGCCCGCCATGGCCATGCACCTGCTCACTCACAACCTCAAGCACAAGTGTGACGTGTGTGCGAAAGCGTTCAGTCGACCCTGGCTTTTACAGGGCCACATGCGCTCTCACACCGGCGAGAAGCCGTTCGGCTGCGCCCACTGCGGGAAGGCCTTCGCCGACCGCTCCAACCTGCGCGCTCACATGCAGACCCACTCGGCCTTCAAGCACTTCAAGTGTAAACGCTGCGACAAGACCTTCGCGCTCAAGAGTTACCTGAACAAGCACTACGAGTCTGCCTGTTTCAAAGGCCCCTTCTCTCCTCTCGGCCCCCTAGATGCATGACCCCCTGCATAGATAAAACAACAGACAGAACTGCAGACATACATTACCATTCTCCTTACAGACTGAACTGCAGTCACAAACAATCTATTTTTGGTCAGAATGTGACCTTGCTCTCCCTCCTCCCCCTCTCTTCCTCCACCCCCACCTTGCTTTCCCTCGGAGCCTGTTCATGATGATGACAATAGCACAATTTTTCTCCTTGAGATTTGCCCACTTAAGGATTTAACTGATGTACGCATGCACTTCCTCAAAAAACTCACCACCTCCTCCTTCTCCGTCTGTTCTGGATGGAGAGAATAATACTCACACGGCTTCCTTCTGGCATTTAGAGACAGTACGGCGTCATATATTTTGGGACACTCATGATGATGATGAGGATGACGACACAGACAATAGTAAGCCTATATAGCTACTGGGTTCCTCCCAGCACTGAAAGAGTTGTTTTCTTTTCATTTTGTTTTGTAAGGGAATCATAGTAATAATTATAGTAATAATGATGATAATAATAATGTTCTGCTGCACCAAGTGACCATATTCTCTCCACTACTGAGGTACAAATACTATTTATTTATTTACTTATTTTAGCATTTGTTTTCCTTTTTTTATCTGTTGTATATTTATACTTGATTTTATAATTATGAAATGATAGCATTAACTTATTTGTTGCACTTTCATTTCTGTATACGTATGTAGGATACTTGCCAACCTCTTTCTATCAGTACAGGCCAAAGCATATGTCACTTTTTTTTTCTACTATTTTTCCTATTAAGTTGTTTACCTTTTTTTTTTTTCTTATTAACGTTATTGCATGCAAAAAAAAAGAAAAAGAAATCTATGCCAACATCATACAATCTTATGATTTTTGCCAAATTCCTATAGATAGAACCTGAGGGCAATATTTTTCTCTTGGAGCCGCCGTAGGACTCTTTAAAAGCAATAATCACCTAATGCATGGTATTTTATGATGAAGTTATGAAGTATTACCATACTGTATAGCAGTTAAAATCAGGTATGTTTTACTTCACCTATAGTCATGAACAGAATAATACTAATATTACAGACATCAGGGAACATGCCAATGTAGTGTTAGAGAAACAAAAAGAAAAGTCCTGTCTTTCCTCTCTTGTTATGCACTGCCTGCCTCTTAGTGAGTAGAACTAATGTAGGATGTAGGCTAGAGAGGCTGGGATCAGCTGCCTGCTGGGTGTGAGGCCTATTGTACGACTATAACCCCGACAGACCCGTGCTTGGCTAAGTCTAGCATGAAATAAGCCTGCTAACGATACCCAGGGGAGGGCAAATTTAGGCCTCTCAACATTTTACTCAGATTGGATCATTGGCCATTCTTGAGAGTTTAATGGTTTGAAAAGGGTCTGGGATGTTAAAATGGGACCTGTTGACAACACATCTTCTTTGTCTTGCAGCCAAATAACAAAAGGCCTTCAACAAACCTTTTGATAAGAGGCATTTATTTGTGCTGATACAAAGACATGATAAAATAAGGTTAACACAGCAATCAGATTGGAGAACTTTTCAATGAGATGTGCACCATCCCAAAATGAAAGTAAGCATACGGTGCCACTCACAGTATGGTTTCAATAGAAAACCAAGTCAAAGTTTGATCCATTGTTGAAGTCGGACCAATGTCAATTTTAAATGCAATGCATTATTCAACTACCCTTCCAGTGCACTTCCAAACCACCACAGGAAAAGCATGCACTTTAGCTGGACGGTCCGACTGCAGCTTAACTGTTACAGTCCAATAGATGCATTAGGCCAAGTCCTGATTATTCTGCAGTAGGCCCCATTTAGCCCTACTGGGCTGACCACGAGTGATATACCGACAGGCTAACTCTCATTAACCCAAAACCTACAGATGGTTTCACTTATAGGTGGCCAATACCAGTGTTGCTGAACCCAGTTCTCTACAGCTCAGAAACCTTTTTTACAGACTCGTGGAGCTTCCTGAGAGACAGAATGACACAGATCTGCACAAAACATGAAGTGTTTGTTTATATGCCATATGTATTCATTGTAACTTTGCATAGAAACACATGGGCACAAGTGCATCGGCGCGTGCACACACACAAGCAAGCACACGGTGCCTGCTGTTGTGCTGTTGTGAGAGATACACAGTCAAGCTTCCAACAATTGAAAAGAAATTGGTTTAATATTCAGATGTGAATCCCTGACAAGGGAAGTTTCAATAATTGCAATGCATCCTCGGGTATGAGATTACCGATATCCAACACCATTTAGGGTTTTAGGGACAAAAGGAAAGTCTGCACTGATACATGGAGCCATTATCTAATTTCATTTACGTACATCTCAGAGATAAAGTTAAAGGACCGGTATGAAATCAAAGGCTGTCAGATCAGCTCTGAATTCAAAAAGTCAACATTTTGTTGTGAAAGTCTTGTGTTGTAGGAGTCGATACAATCTTTAAGTCTTTCACAAAGAAGCTTTTTTTAAATGGAGCTCACAAGTCAATGAGAAAGAGTCGGCTTTTGTTGTGACTGGAGCTCCATCAGTGTGTGAGTCAGCACATTACAGGTCCTATCTCTCTTTCTGATGTGTGAACTAGATTTGAGCTGCAATAACTTGACTTGTATCAGACGATTAGTCATACAGCTTCAACTTTGTGGAGCCAAAATCTTTGTCTTTTTAGCAGTGATTTTAAACTCCTGGCTAAAATACTAACAACAACTACACATATGAGCAGGTAAAAAACATTAACACAAGTTCTACACAAATACAATCCCAGATCAAAAGCACAAGTTTGGCAAAGAAAACAAAAGCATTACGATATTTCTCAAATACATTTCAGAGACATCGACCCTTGGCAGAGATATAAATAAGAATATGCTAATATTTTAACCACCAACTCTAAAATCTTATTATTATCATTTCTATCTGAATGAGACAAAAACAGTAATAACACAATTTCTACCACCAACAAACCACCGAGAGTCTGTCTGACAGCGATTCCTCTGTTTATGCATCACAACTTGTATCATTGTGTTTTAAAGCGCTCTGCAACTTTGCACTGCAGTCTAAACGTCTGAAGGGTATGAGGCTGAAGGTGTTGTTGGGTGGCTGTCTGGTGGTTTTGAGACAGAAAAGCTGTGTGTGTGCGTCTGTCTGACTGTGTGTCTGTCTCTGGGTGAGCTCCAGGTCTGTTCTCTCTAAGCACTTCCATTCAAGTCATCTCCACCTTAAAGAAAGTAGCACAATGAAACTAACTAGAATTCAGGTAGAGAAGAATTAAAAAAAACCTTGTACTAGCTTGACCTCTCTTCTTTTTTTGTATTTCCAAGTTAAAGAATGATAATAACCTAAATAATAATTTATTGCAGGTGGGTTTGTAAAGAATCCTTTGGATTGAGACATTTTTACTGCTGTATAGCGATATCTAACACACCTTATTCTCAAGAGGTTTGGCTCTCTGTTGCAGAGACAGGATCTCCTGGGTTTTTTTGAGCCAGAATTCAGACAATGTAAGCACAATGAACACAAAGCATTTTGTGTCACTTCATAATAAAGAATAATCTCAACCAACCAGGGCAGTTGTCATAGTTTTGTGTCTTTTCTTGTTTTAAGAAAGTCCTTTGTTTTGTCACAGGGAACACACACACCGTAGAAAATAGGAGCAGTGTTGGACTGTAGTCGCTATGCTGCACTTAACATTGTTTTTCATTCCTTTTAAACTCTTTTGACCCCTACAATGTAGCTTCTGTTTAAGTAGCTTTTAAAACAATTCATGTGGATAAAGTATGATTACCTTTAAGTCAGAAGAGTGTTCATTTACATAGATTAACACTCAACTCTGTACTCCACAGCCCATTCTTTGTATTAGCTTCGTCAATATTGTATGTTTAAAGAGGGACTGGGCAAACACTGGTGCACAGTGTGCTCATTAGCACTCTTTAGGCTGGAAGCTATCAACCAGTAATGGGCTGCCTGGATGGCTAAATACAGCTGTTTGTTCATTCCATATTTGGGCATTTAGCAGTGGTTAAGCCCCTTTGTTTCAAATCGTAAGTATTTCTCTATAAGCTTAATTATCAAACAAAGATTAATGTACGGTAGTTTTAACTTCTAATCTTGTATTTTGTCACATCATCTAGACTCTATACTACCAGTGCTGTTCAACTGCTGCTCAATACACTAAACAAGTTCTTTCTTCGTTATTTTAAATTGTGCCGGCACAAATCCAGCTTTTCCTCAATAACAACAACAGAGATAGGAAACACAAGGCCCCGATGATGCTTCTGTGCACTGACAGAGGGTCACATTATTGCTGCGATAGCAACAATAATGTGTATAGAAAGCATATAGAAAGATACCAGAGGTGCTTTGTGAGGCTGCGGCCATGCGGGCTGCCGGTGACATTGCAGACATGCAGGACGGGAAGCTGACCAACCAACCTTTATCCTGCAATTACTTTGAATGAAAGGTGACCTGGACAGGCATCGTTTCAGCTGGACCTCACCTCAAAGCAACAACCTTTTGTGTAATTGGCAATTTGGAAGAAGCTTTATTGCGAGTTATTGAGCTTATGACAATTTGACAACCCTCTGTAAAATACACAACCTATCCCTAATGATGTCTCCTGTCTTTTGCTTTGCTCTTGTCGTCACCGAGCCAGTTTTTAGCGATGTCATATTTAGTACATCATCTCATTTGAAGTTAGTTTGTATGATAACCTGTTACATTATATCATGCAGTGGGTGGCCCATCCTCGAGTGGACTTACGGTCCAACCTTGATGTTGACTCCTTGTGCGTGCAGACGGTCAAAATCTATTGTTGCTATGCAAACACTTGTGGTATCCAAGGCAATAAACTATATACAGTATCTATAGTAGTAAACTATCTGAACCGCTTCAACAAAGACACAATGCAGCACACTGCAGCTTTATGAAGTACAGTATATTTCACAACCCTAACCAGAAAATTGGTTTCACAGCAGTTGCAAAAAGACAGAAATGTGGCTGCCCACGTCTATGAATCACCTTCGCCTCCCTCCTGTCTTCAAACTTCTCCTTTTCTCCTCATCGTTCTGTTTTCCCTCTCATCTTTTTCCCTCTGTTCCACCTCTCCTCACATCTGGATTTCTCTCCCCTCCTGTCTCATATCCTTTCTTCCTCCCTCCCCCATCTCCATCACCTGTCTGCTCCTTCCTCCCGTATCTCTTCCTTCCTCCTTTGTGTTCTCCTCCACCCTTCTTCCACCAACCACCTCTTCTTTCTCTCTGCTGCCAAGTCAAACCAGGCCATCAGGCCTTTGAGGACCTGAAAGTCATTTAACTCCTGGTAGATAATAAGTCTTAGAATATAGCTCCTCTCAGATAATAAGCTTTATCACTTGATTGCTCTGCACACTCCCTACTGTCTTTAGATTCATGTCCAGGGACCTAGTCAGGCGAATCACACTATTTCCTTCCTGGCAAGTCAAATTAACACTGTGTGTGTGTGTGTGTGTGTGTGTGCGTGCATGTGTGAGTGTGTGTGCGTGTATCTATACTCATTACAGGGAATGGCAGATTGCTGAGGGTGCAAAATAAAATCTAACCAGCCCAAAGGTTAGCTACCAGTAGTGAATGTGTCTGGTGGAATTAGTTAAACAGTTAAGATGTAATGGTCCACAACTGTGACATAAACCTCTTTATTTAACCTCATGCTGACTTTAATTTGAATCGGCTTTGATAGTCCCGTAGAAACCTCTTCTCTTTACCTGTCCTCTTTCCTATTCTGCTCTTTTACTTTCACTTTGACCTCCTCTGTCCTCTGCCCCGTGTCCTCCCCTCCTCTCATATCTCATACCTCACCATCGAACTCCTGTCGCCAAACCACTCCCTCATTAGTATTTTACTTGATCATTACTGCCGGTTCATAGATCTGGCAATTAAATGGCAGGAAAGTTGACAGGAAGTAAAATAAGAAAACTTTAAAAGGATGTTTAAAATGATGTTGCTTTACTCAGTAAAAGAAAGTGTAACACAGTGAGATTTTACAGTTACAGAATTTGTGTTATGATAATGAGATTTAATTTGCTGAGATTGTTTCAGAGACCAACGAAAGCCTGGACGGCCATCAATTTTGGGATCTGACTTGCCCAGACTAGATCCAGATGATGATCTGACGACTGCACACGAGCCCGTAAGGAGTCAAAAGACCACTGATGTAACTGCTGTAAGAATGCCGCTGTAAAGCTTGTTTTGGAGGTTTTGCTGATGCAGGTGTACAGAGAATTATTGCGAGAAGGAATTGAGACATAAACAAACACTTACAGTACAAGTGTCCGTATGAGAAATATGACCAACTTTGTAAATCCTCCTGAGTTAGATAAAGCGGAATTTAACCGGCTCATTTAGGCTCAGCTGGTTGTTCCCGGTGACACCAAGTTTCCAGGGTCACATCAGGTGTCAGAGAGCAGATGTTTAACAAGTCTGATGTCATGGCTAACAATGATGACCTCAGACTTGTCTGTGATCAGCTGTGGGAAATGTTTTGCAGGTTGAGAAAGCAGAAATTTAATGAGCACATCAGTCATCCTCTCTCACATTCTCCCCAATCCCTCGCCTCTCATTGTGTCTCCTCTCACTCATGTCACTTCTCCTCCACCCAACCTCTGTAATATTAGGCAGAGCAGTAATAAATCCAGCTTCCTCTGGGTTCCATGATGTCATCTGTCAAAGCAGGCATCATTATGTGCTTTATGAACTAAGTCGTGCCATGCTGTGCTGGGATCGCACATATCAATTTAGACCCAGTCCAACTGATATTAAATTGCGTTTTTTTTTGTCTGCTACTACAAACATATCAGCTTTGTAAACCACTTGTCCTGTGTTGTCCTTTGAGAAACAGAGAAACCAAAAGGGAGCCATTTACATTTTATTATAGTTTTTGATTTCATGATCACGCCCTCTAGTTTTGCAGTAATTTGACCGGATGCAGGTGGACTGTTGGGTACGTCTTCGTCCACTTTATTTTAATAGAGCCGCTGCAGACTGCAAATATTTTTTCAAACCATGATTGGTATGATCCCATATGGACATGGGCAAATAAACAGTGTGTGAATCTACTGTACATGTTATATCCTTCTTTATCTCCTGTGTGGCCACATCTTCAACTCCCACTCTAGACGTGCTTGATGTTGAGAGTGAAGCAGTGTAGGACAGGGCTGTGAATGTTCTCACCAGTTCTCTCCCAGGCTATTTGTAGAGATGGCAGCTGTCATCAGAAACATCAACGAGCTGAAGATAAATTCTGTTCACAACTCACAACTGGTAGGTGGAGGTGTGGAATTACGGGGAGAGATGTTGAGCAACTAGATTAAGATTTCTCAGTCTTTGTATCGCAAGAGGCTCACCTTTTCAGTTTAAGATTCATCATTGTGTAATGAAATGCAAAATGCAAAATGCCTTTGTCTGGTACAACTTTCTCAATATGCATTGTGCAAATATGCATGTGCTACAAGAGATGATATTGACCGGTAACAACAAGATGGTAATTGGAGAACAATTCATTCCATTCATTTGTTTCTCTTTTTCTAATGCACACTTTCAACAACATTTAACATTTTCTTCCAGACAGCTAACAATACTGTGCTGGTAGATTCTCACGTTCATTTCAGTCACACTTAATTTCAGAAAACAACAATATTCACATTTGCAGTAGAGTATTTGCCAGAGGAAATAGCACAAGTGCTGCAAAGAAACCTAACAGCCAATGAAAGCCTTCCTCTGGATAAGAAACATTAAAAAGATGTCAAAGCTGACATATTTCTCACCTTAAAAATAGCAGCGGCATGCAGCGTTTGTAGCAACAGGCCTTCTAATGTAGAGCTGTTGAACGGGTTTCTACTCTGTTACCAGAAGACAGGTGCCGCAACGAGATAGACGACCTGTATGAGAGCATGGGTGAGAACATCTTATTTGCATGTGTGCATGTGTGTGTGTTCAAATGTGTTGCATGCTGCATAACGGCATCCGTGTGTGTTCATCAGCGTTTGGCTTACGGCGATGTACCTCACCTACAGCCGATGAGTCATTGTTTCAGCAAGAGGACGTAACCGCTTTAAGGCCAGCTGCAGGGCCAGCAAATAGACCGCGTCATTTGTCCTACAAATGATTTTATTTATTAAGCACAATGTGTTATTTTGGTGACAGTCACATAGATAAGACTAAGATAACTAAAAGAAACACGTCACGCACACACACAAACACACAACTGTTATTTGTAGCTCCTAATTTTATACTTCTGTGGTGCACTGCAGGCAGCAGATTTGAAGCGTCAGCAGCAGCGCTACCTGCGCTTACAGTGACAGGAGACATTGATATGTTTTATTTATTGTTTAGTGGCCTGTTATGAAGTTTCCTTCATTCCATTGAAGAAACTTAGAAACAAACAAAAACCCCTATGGTCTTCAAAGTTCCAAATTCAAACGACAGTATGTTGGGAGCAGATGAATTAAAGTTGATTATTGCACCACTTGATGCTACATGTGCACACTAAAGACAGATGGCACATTGAAACAGGTTTTTTTCCTCATTCAGTTTGTAAGGCTGCTGCTGTTCAACTAAAAATAATGATGGTAATATCTTGTTTTCAATAATCTACTGGTGAGTAAGTTCTGTTTAAGTTGTGTTTAAATCAATATCATCACCATTAGAATCATAGTCAGTGCCTTCCTGTTTTTCCTCCTCTTCTAAATATCAAAAAAGTCTCCAGGACCAACACAATGATGCTTTTGCTGAAACTATTACGCCTGGTACTTCTTCATGATAATAATCATCAACATCCCTATTACTGTACCTCCAGCAATACGAGCTCAGAACATCAGCAGCTCACAAAGTATTACAGCAACAACAACATACAACTGTTGAGCCGGTAATGACCAATAACGTAACCTGGTTCAGTCTGACCATTAAAAACAATGGTTATGCATTTAGATCTGGTAGAAACGGCTTTGCAGTTTTAGCAGAAATAAGGATTCTGCTGGGAGAACTAATTCCCCAAAACAAACATACACGAGCAGTAAATCTTGGTGGAGTCAACAATAAAAGCTTAGCACATAAGGAGTAGGTCGAGGGAGCTGCACTATAGCAGCGAACTGTGTTGGCATGAAGCAGAGGGATAGCAAGGACCGTCAGGCTGCGCTGTACACCTGTATGAGTACGGCTGGATGTTATTAGTCTGCTGCTAGCCAAGCAGCTAGTGAATGAGTGTGAACTGGCGTTGAAGCATGAATGAATGAAGAAGTTGATGCCAATCAGCTAATGCAGTTGTTTCTGCCTAAACTAACACAATGCTCCACGGAATGGTGAACGATAAATGGACTATAGCTCCTTTCTAGTCTTCCGACCACTCAAAGCGTTGTACATTCCCCCATTCACACACTGATGTGCAGAGGCTACCGTGCGATGTGCCACCTGCCCATCAGGACTCTAAACTGATTCACATTCACGCACCGATGGCACAGCCTTCGGGAGCGATTTGAGGTGCATGCAGACGGGAAGAGTCGGGGATCTAACAACCGCACTAATTCTGATCCGCAGACGCCACACACAAAAAAAAAAAAGTGACAATGACAACAACATAATGTTAACACTTAGTAAGTTTAGCTTGAGTCATGGAGGTCATTGCATTACGCACACACAAACACATTGAAAATAACAAATTATTCATCGTGCACCTCAAAAATTTATGTGCATCTTTATTTGACTTGGACATTGGATGAGAGCACGGGCCTGCCTCTGAGCTCTGTAGCTAAGCAAATAGGAGAGAGGGAGAGACTGGGAGAGAGAGGGAGAAAGGGAGAGAATGAAAAGAGAGAGGGAGAAACATAGAGGTGGGGGAAGGAGAAAGGGAGAGAGAAGGTGGGAGGAGAAATGAGGGATAAAAGGAAATGAGACAGACAAAGAGAGAGAGAGCACTTAGGGAGTTGAGTAGAAAGAGAGAGAGAGAGGGGGAGAGAGAGGAGGAGGATGAGAGGATGGAGGGATAGAGGTAGCTCAGGGAGGAGAGGAGGGAGACTTGACCCAGATTGGGAGCCTAACAGCAGCAGCAGCAGCAGCTGAGTGAGCCGGTGAATGTTTAATACCGCCAACTACTTGCACGCTAACACACACACATACATACATGCACGCACACACACACACACACACATCCATCCACCCCCCCAAACCCAAACCACAGACACGCACAGGCACTGTTGACTGGGACTCTTG
Source organism: Anarhichas minor (assembly GCF_050575085.1). Taxonomy (NCBI): domain Eukaryota; kingdom Metazoa; phylum Chordata; class Actinopteri; order Perciformes; family Anarhichadidae; genus Anarhichas; species Anarhichas minor. The sequence goes on along the minus strand of NW_027466487.1, from coordinate 3,316,210 downwards.
TTGCTGTAGTTCAGCTCAGGCCTGTTGAATTAATGTAGCGGTGATGGGATTATCTATGGAACCGGAATAAAAAAACACTGTCCAAACATGCACTGCATTTACTGGTGATGTATGGCAGCATGGCCGTGGGAGAAGTCCACTCTCTGCTCTGCATCAGCGCTACAGTGATGGGCAATGTGAAAACCCTCCATCCATCATGCATGTGCATGTTTACCGCGTATCACCACTATATTAGCCACCATTGCGATTCCGTTGAATAATGCAAACGTACTCCTGCGCACACATAATTGGAGACTCTACTGTATTCTATTTGTAAATGTTTGGTCCTTTAACGTTTGTCAATTTATATAAATATATTAAATGCCTTGACAAACTTGTCGAAATCAATGAACAGGATACCCGACTTCTGCCTCGCATCTGTCCTGCAGCAGCACTTCAGTGGATGCTGTTTAATCTTGCATCAATACTGCATTAGTGTTGCAGCAGCCACGGCAACCTGTTCTGTCTCGAACAGGCAACTTGAAACTTAAAATGTTGCTTATATGCTTACAGCATTTCCTGCAACAGCGATTAGAATGGAATTAACAAAGCATCAAATTACACCTGACATTATGTCACATTATTACATTATTCTCTACTAGAGAAAACCTCTTCACATATGATCCTATGGAGGGGCAATGTGGACTGAATCTTTTATCACAGTATATGCGAGTGTGACTGTTCTATTCAGGTGTCCTAGTAATACCAGCGTCCTGAAACAGAAGCAGATAAATGGAATTCAGCCATCATTCAGCGTTGTCATTTACACCTGTTCTTCCCCGACTGCGAGGTGTCAACATGTGTTCTGTGACAAAGCGCCTATTACTATCTCATGTACCAATGATTAGCAGGACGACCTGCATAGGCCTGACACAACCAGGTACATTAAGGGGATAGCTACATCTGTGATGTGGCGACAACAAAAGCTAACATCTACCTTTCTCTTTATTATAGAAAGCACCATCGCCTTTCAAAAGGCCCTGTATGATAAGATATTGTCCAGGCCAAACCTGGAAAAAATGGATGAGAGTGGTCACCAGAAAATAAAGGCTTCCGACCCACCCCCTCTCAAACGAAACAAAAGTGATCGTAGGCAGGTGATACCAGCAGCTTAGCACACAAATCTGAGCCCTGTACATAAGCAGCCTCAGTGGGCCCCCTTTCCCTTTTAATACACCACGCCTAGACAAATAACAGAACTAGTAAACACGTGCATCTGTATTGGTTATTAATGAAGTCTGCACAATCTGAAATATCAGCATATTTCCTCTTTCTCTTCTCCACGTACTTTAATTATTGTGTGACGCTTTCACTAAGAGGTTTTAGAAGATTACAGCACATTATTTCCTCACTAAGATTACTGTAATATTGAATTTGCAAAAAAAGAAAAATGCTATGGTTCCAAGGTCATACAAATGTGTCTTCATGTTGAGGGAAGGTCATGTGAAAGAGAGAAGTGAGAGCAACAGTGCTGCGTAAAAAACATGGAAAACCGTAGCTTCACACATCTCCCTCTTTTCCTTGTCTCACATACACACAAATGCACAGAACACACTGCGTTCTGAATGCAGTGATGCCGATTTTCACCGCTACGCACAACTAAGCAGAAATGAGACTGAAGTGGAAGCTGAGCTGTAGTCTCTTCTCTCCATTCTTTCTTTTTGTCTTTCTTTCTCCATGTCACCCTGTTTCTCTCTCTCTCTCTCTCTCTCTCTCTCTCTCTCTCTCTCTCTCTCTCTCTCTCTCTCTCTCTTGTTTCAGAAGTCAGCACTCTTGTTCATGTTTTCAACTCCAGTGAGTCACAGTGTGTGTGTGTGTGTGTGCGCATGTGTCAGGCTGCTATTTCAGCACTTTCCAGCGCTATCGATTCAAACCAGCCTGCAGGGGAAAAACCAGGCCCCTTACAGCCACACACAGACACACACACACACACACACACACACACACACATACACCTTAAGTTATATACTACAGGCACGCAATTGAAAAAACAGATGACTCCAACACACAAACATTATGACATACACACGTATAACACAATTTTTAAAACATACATTTGTTTTGTAGTTGATCATCATGTGTGTTATATTCTCACACAGTCTACACACGCGTGTGTGTGTGTGTGTGTGTGTACAGTATGCATGTACTGCATGAACACTGTGTGATTGTGACGAGGATTGTGTTATTTCAGGTTGATATTTTTGTGTGACCTTCACTTACAGTACTATACACCCAGCAGGGAAGTGAACAGAGGAGATACACACACGCAGTGTGATGACTCAATTGCTAAGTTAAAGCCTCTTCTCTGCATATGTATGTGTGTGTGCGTGTGCATATGTGTCTCACAGAGAGAGAGAGAGAGAGAGAGAGAGAGAGAGAGAGAGAGAGAGGAATATGTTAATGTGTGTCGGTTTGCAAGATTAAACTATTTTTGTATTTTTGTTTACATACTTGTGCGTGAGGTGTGAAAGCATGCATACAGTTATTCGTACATGTTTAACAGGTGAGGTATGAGGTATGAGGTGTGTGTGTGTGTGTGTGTGTGTGTGGTCAGTTTACTAAATGCTATGTGTCCAAAACAGTTTGAGAGCAACAAGAGTATTTGTCTGTTTGCGAATGTGGAAGAGAAAACAAAACACAAACTGATGTGTGTTTTCAGTGAGGCGGGACTTGGTGTATTTGGACTCCCAGTCAAGGTCACCCACACAAACAAACACACACAGTGGACACACTCTAACAGCTACCTGTTTGTATTTGGACACATGTGTTGCATATATGCATGCAGCCTCACACACACACACACACACACACACACACACACACACACACACACACACACACACACACACACACACACACACACACACACACACACACACACACACACACACACACACACACACACACACACAACCTCCAGTGCTTGAGTGAAGGATACGCAGCAGGTGTGGGTCAAACCAACAGTGCCACATCACACCTCGCAGCGTGGCGTAATCCTCCGCCGCTGACCTCAGCTGAAATTAGAACCAGGAAGTAGTTATTTCAAGAACTCATTTCCACCCGCACCAGGGGTAGACCACAATTAGCACAACATCTCTGTCTCTCTGACTGCCTCCTACTGGCACTCCACTACCTACCTCACTGTGAGGAATGCTGCAAATAAGTTAAATGATTTCTCTCCGTGCTCTTTATGCCGTAAAACAAGCTGCATTTTGAAATGAACGCAGGACCACTGAAACTCACTGAAATAGGATCTATGCTTGTGAAGCACATACCAACTGAATCGCACATGTATGTATGTACATTACATGTCTTCATCATGAACTCTCTCTCCTACAAAGTATATATTATTTAATACCACTTTGCTGTGTTGTCACTGACGAGGGGTTTTCCCAATCCAGAACAAAATGGCATTCTTTTACAGCACAGAAGTCGCACAGACGAGGACTTTGACACCACAGACCAGGATCCGTGTCCTGCATCCCATCCATTATTTGTTTAGGGGTCAGTATGCTTCAAACTATTTGCACCTGAGAGCTCCTCTTCCCTCACCGTTCCATGTCGTAACTGGGCTGCTTCACGCAGCAACTGGCCAGATTTCAGAAGATGAGAAAGTAAAGCAGGATTTGAACTTCTCTCTCCAGCTCTCATTTTTTCATTCAAAACTACTTCACTTTTCACGTGTATGATTATACTATTTGTTGCACGTCACCCCTTACTTTTGATCCCATCTTTGAGCGCAGCACTTTGAGATGTGGTCCAACACTTGTGTCGTACAAAGTGTTTGTTTCAAGCATGTCTCGACCTTTAGGCTACTAAAGCACTCGGAGGTCGATGTTAGCAAAGGATTGTTTAGTTTTGGTAAATATTGAGAAAGTCAACATGTTTCATCTCTCGCTTCGGTTCAACAGTGACCTTTTCACTATTTAACCAAGACCACAAACTTTCCCTGAGATCAACCAAGTGCTTTGAGCTTAAACAAAAATAAATAATCATGCTTGTTTGCAAGGAGCAGATATTGTTTAATATCATTGTTACTGAATGAGATATTGTTAATGAACTGTTTGCAGATGTGTATAATGGTCATCACTTCTGTCATTGGTATAATCATCTCTTGTGCTTGTATTCTTCCAAGTTAAATAAGCAGATCTTTGTCTCTAAGTAATTGGACAATGAAAAGGGAGGTAGCTCCTGATTGCTCCTGAATATCATTAAGAACTTAATAGCGCTGTACGTAGCTACTGATATCACTCTCTGTAATCTCGTCTTTTTTATCCGTCTTTCATTTTTTAAGCTTCTAATTCTTCTCTATTGTGTCCTTCCTGTCTAACTCATCCTTTCTCTGTATTCCCCACACCATCTCTGCGTCTTTATTCGGTTTTCCTGGATTTACCTCTCTGTCTTTGTCTCTGTCTCTCTGCCTTTTAGTCCCTCTACTTTGCGTTTTACCCAGCATTTCTGTCTTGTGTTCTCGTCCATTCACTACCTTTCTCTCCCCGCCTGTTTTCTTAACGCCTGGCGGGGGTTCTGTCTTTTCTGCAGTCTGCATGTTTGTGAGGAAGTGTGAGTTTGCAGTCTCTGTGTATACACTCATCTGTGTGCTTATGTTTGTGGGCATTCAGGCATGTATGAATGTGTGATTGCTGTGGTTAGACAAGCAGTGACCCACCTCCTACATTTTGCAGAACAGCCCTGAAAAGGGGGAATGTTTGTTCCAAATTTAAACACTGGGAAATGATTATTCCAAGATATAAACCATTTAACCATTTTGTATTTGTACCATTGTGCTTGATAGAGGTTTACATACATTGTCAGAAATTCCAAAAGACTAAAAGTCTACAAACTCGCTCGTAACCCTGTGAGAGATCTGTGTCCAAACGTCTGTCCTGCTCTCAACAACAGAAACAGAAATTCATGGAGATGTGTGTTGTTTTAAAATTTGAAATACATGTATACTTTCATGTTTTTTCTAAATTTTTCTCATCAGACCAGAACTTCAGCATAAGAAATTCTCACCATCAGTTTGCAAAGTATTACAAGTAATTGTTAATCAATAGTTGTTATTGTAAATGTTGGTCAATATGATTTTGAGCTTGTGAAATTATGTCTGTGGTCGTATATCTCCCCTTACAAACCCATAATAAAGTTTTTGAATAAAATAAGATTTACAAAAATGTAAACTTTGCTTAAAGTCTTAGTAATGTAAGTGTATCTGTGTGTAATGACATTTTAAGCTTTTTTTCCTTCAGTCTTACACATCCACAATCTACGTTTATCATGCAGTTTTACCCAGGCTGATATAACTACAGACTTTGGAATTATGTCTGAACATCAATCCACAAACTCAAAATAATCCTGGCATGAGCCCATAAATGCACAGCAAGTACTGCACTTAGAGACGTAACTTCAACCATTCAAAACCATTCGAGTTTACTGTAGCTGCAGACTTTAGCGGAGATCCTCAAAAGACGGTGTTTTACATCTTTCCTCTTACTTCAGGAGTCGGCTTAGTCAGCTGCCTGTTCATGAACACTTGTAGTATAATCTGTGCACATAATGGATTACCGAGCAGTCAGTGTGGTAATGTCACTGAAAGTCACTGCAGGAAATCACGGATTGAAAGATTGGATCATAAAATAACGGCTGCCTGCTAATCTGTCTCCGAGTGCGAGTCTAAACAGTCGAGTGTGTGTTTGGAATGTACACTCTCGATAAAGCCGGTGCATAGCTGTTGTAAAAATGGGATCACAGAGTAGATGGCTGCCTGCTAATCTTGCTGCTTTAGTTAGTCTCATCCTCTCACGGTCTCATTACAAGGAAACCACATACATGGTAACACGCACGCACGCACGCACAAGTACAGAAATAAAGCTACAGTAGAGAAGGCAGACAACACAGGTAATCTATAATTCACTCATAGCATACTCTGGCCTTGTGTGTCTCTGCGTCTATCTCAATGTCTCTCTTTCACCTCTGTACAGATGGATATTCACAGAAAACCTCGCCACAGCGTTTGACTTGTTGTTCTCTGTTTGATGGAATAGATTGTTGCATGTTACCCACGGCAGTGTCACCTACTCCCCATTAATTTTTACATTGAACAATTAGACTGCAGAGGGAAATAGTGTAACAGTCAGCCAGAGTTCCTCTTTTGAACAACTTCCAATATGCACTGCAAACTGATGCATCACCGTCTTGCAGACGGTGACATCACTGGAGTCGTGCCTAATTGTTTCCTTGTTTTTCCCTCTTTTTTTTTGCTAATCGTGAAACAATTAAAATCCATTTCTCATTTCCTTGCTTATGGAAAGCTGACGAAAAAATAGAAAGTGTAAATTCTGTTTTTGTTATTGGATTGTGTCACTTGCCAAACTGATGATTTCCTTGTGAGTGTGTGGTACAAAGCTCCCGATAAAACGCTGACGAGCTGTGACGAATGTTCTCATTTTTCTCCGCGTTATGCTGACGCACAGATTTGTTTTTGTATGGGTATAATGCATCTTTCAATGTTATCGCGGGCTATGGTGATACAGTAATACAAATACAATTGCATTCAAACTGTCAGTCTGTGTGTCCATCTCCCTTTTTCTTTCTCTGCATCTTACAACACTTCTCTCCAGTGATTAGCTTGCTTTGGTTCGCAGCCACGACGAAAGTTGTACTTTTAAGAGCATCAGGCTTGTTTCTCTCACCACGCTGTAACCACTCCTCTGCATTGACTCAACTAACCCAGAGACCCAAACTGTATGGCTGTTGTCTCAACCATACCATCCTGGCCAGTTTGTGACTTCCTAAAAGCTAAAATATCCAGGTGTTTTGCCTTGAGGCAGTAGGTATGCTGTAAAGTGCATGCCACAGCGCCTGTCAGTCACCTTGACTGATTGGCTCCAAGACAGTGAAAAGACTGTAATATTGTAAAAGAAGTCAAATCTCCTCTTGAGCCTGGTGGTTGTCTTGTTGCTGCCTTCGGAGAAGATGCACAGCTGGTTTACTTCGTCTCTAAGAGGTGCTGCTGTTGCATGGTCAGTTGTTCAGGTAATGTATGCGGGCTATTCAACAAACTACTAGGCTAACCCTATTTTCATGATATATTGATACTCAGAGCCCACTGTATCATGCCTGTTGATTTATTGCCACTCTCCATTCTTACTGGTAAAAACAACTTCCCATCACCGCCTCAAAATATTGGCCTGAAGACAACACATGCAGACGCAAGTAGATACTAAAAGCTCTCTTATAGCCTCCAGGCTCCCTGCTCCGGTTGTCACCGTGTGTTTGTTATTTGTTTGGATAGTTCGAGTACTCTGAGATTTCAGTTTTAAGATGAGAGGTAGAAGTTCAACTCCCGCATACAGAACATCTCCATTCCTGTCTGTCTGCCACCCACTGACTCCTTATGTCTCTTTCTCTTCCCCGCCATCTTTCTGCATTCACCTCATTTAGATCTCTCCACCGACACGAGTGTGAAGATCCCTCTTCCTCTTTCTCTCCACCTCTGTCTCTGCTGTAGGACAGATAATTAATCTCAGATGGAACTCTGAGCCCTCTCCATGTTTACATCCCCTGTGTGTGTGTGTGTTTGTGTGCGCCTCCTATTGTAGGGGTGTGCGTGTCTACACAAGTGTGTTTCAACTGAGTGTGTCTCTGTATATTTGTTTGTGTGTGTAGAATTGTGTGCGTGTGTGTGTGTGACTTGCTAATTTGATTAACGGGTGTAAACAGTTAAGCTAACATTAATGACTACCAAGCAGTCTGCTGCTGTAGCCAGTGGGCTTCATACTGATTACTATCATCATGAAGATAAACCCATGGAGCAGGGTGTGTGTGTGTGTGTGTGTGTGTGTGTGTGTGTGTTTTGGACCAGTGCTACAGGCTTTATGCCTGTTTTTCAGTGTGTTCGTTTGTGTGTGTGTGTGTGTGTGTGTATGTGTGTGAACTGAAACCAGTTTCTAATCTATTATAGCTCAAAGAGGACTGCAGTAGGGAAAGATAACCAGATTCAGTGACAGTAAACATGTTGTCCATCTCCGTTGTCATCTGCCATCTTGAGGAGTTTAACTAACAGGTCTGATCTACTGAGGTATGATCATTTGCATTAAGCAACAAGTCCTCTAACCTAAACAAAATAGCTTTCCAAAATGACACATACAAGCTTTTTTTCTAAGCTGGCAACCCCTCAGCACAATGACACTAACTGTGTTTCCGTGCACAACACTCCTAATTGTAAACATCTTACGTTAATCCGAGTATGCACGGCTGCATGTAAACGAGAATATTAATAAAATAATGAAAAAAACTTTCATTAGCCACATTAACAGCTTAGTAGGAATAGAGACTTTTTCGGAATGATAGCAAAAACTGGAAGATTCTATTTCATATTATAGGCCGATACCAAGTACCGATCCGATACCGGTGTTTAATTGATAAGCTGTATGCCTCACTGTGTGGAAGTGACTCACAAGTGATGCATCCCTAGTACCATTTTCAAGAAAACAATTGTTTTCATTGTTTTCAACATTGTTTTCAGTGTTTTTTCTGATGAACACAGTGTGTGAGAGAGCAGACACACGTGTGGAGCTCCAGTATCCAGTATGTTTTTCCGATTGCAATGTAAGCAATCTAAAGACAAATGGGTTCATTTACAGTGGACCGATCTGTGGCATCGTCCGTACATCTTCATTTCTTGTTGGAGAAGTGGTCAGGGCAATAACACTGCCCTTAATTGAGGAACTAAAATTCAATTCCATTTAGTTCAGTTCAATTGAATAACATGTAACTGAATTCTAACTGTTGCAGAGCGGTTTGCATCAATAACCTACTTATGCAGCTTAATCTGCAGTGGAGTCGTATTCTGAAACATTCTACAATATGCTGCTCTGTTCTCCTCACGGCTCTCTGCTCAGCGTTTAAGATCACACAACTCACACACAGTATACGCCACATGCACAAACACAGGCATGAAATTTCACAAGCAGAGATACTAATAAACAGAGAACACACACGCAAACACGCCAGCACTCACACAGCGGCAGAACGCAACTGGGAGGCTGCTCCCTTGCCTTGCCTGGAGAGGGAGAAGCTTATTATGGAGCCTTATTGAAGGCTTCAAAGAGTTTAAATTAGGGTGGAGAGGAGGGATTAGGAGACGAGCGAGAGAAAGAGGAGGGGAGAGGCAGAGCGGGTAAGTGAGAAGAAAGGAGGTAGACAGAGTGAGGGAGGAAGTGGGAGAAGAAAAAAAGGCACAAATAGAAAAAGAGGATAAGATGTGAGAAAGGGGACGTTGGAGAGGGGAGGGATGGAGAGGGCATGGGGGAGGAGAGACACAAATGGGAGGAGGTGAGTCAAAGAGTTTGCTGGCTCATGCTGATCTTACACTAGACGATGTTTGAAGTGATTTCAGAGTTTATTTCCAAGTGGGAGTCATAACACTCGCTAGGAGTAAAACTCGGTCTTAACGCAGTCTTTTCTCAGAACGATTGTTCACATAAAATCAAACACACGACAGCGTAAGAAATGCGTAGCTGCAGGTGCAACGGGTGAGACAGTCTGTGTTCATGTCATGTACAAAAACCACACGTGTAACCTTGACAGAACAAACAAAGGAGTAGCCTTACAAACGACCAAAGAAGTTAAAATTCCTATCGCAATGTGATACAGTGAAGATATCGCCATCACTTCAGGATGGTTTTCAGTTGGTTGGATATTTGTCCGCGGTCTCAAGCGAATGATTCATTCTGTGCATTACTGGTGTTGATCAATGAATGATCACGTTTGTGCTGTTGTTGAAATAGTCTCAGATGCAATTCAAGATCTAGGTGCTTGATTAAGGGTCAGCAAAAACACTTTCTCCAAATTCTCCAACTTTTAACAATATTTAAAAAGGCAGAACTAAAACCAACATGATTTTATAAAACTTAAAAGGAATTTAACTATATTATACATTATTAAATAAATGAAACGACTGCAATGTGATGAAAGCTGATGTGTGATAGTGTCAAAAATAAAAGAAACCAGAATAAGGTACCAAACTAGGATTGGATATATTATCAGAGACTCAATGTCCTTCATGTTTGGTTAAGTATTGATCTGCAGCATCGACCCATCAACTCATGTTGCTCAATACTGACAATTCATTGGGCATTATATTGAGTTTGTATCCAACTTTGTGACAACACACTGTAACACTTAAATCAGAGGTTGTGCATTGGGAGAAACGAAGGAGGGCAGTAGAAGGGAGAGAAAGAAACACTGTGAAGTGATGAGATGAAAGAAAGGAATGAGAGGAGAGAGATGAGGGGGACACAGAGCGAGGAGGGATGATTTGACCTAGAGGGATGGAAAAAGGCTGTCAAGGTTGCTAAACATGGAGCACAGAGGAAACACCAGCACAAGAGCAAGAACAGAGAAGAGATGAGATGAAAAGAAAAAGGGAAAGAGGGAAAAGAACAAAAAAAAAAAGGCATTAAAGAGGCGAGTGAGAAGGATGGAGGGGAGAGGAGGAGTGGAGAGGGGGAATGGTGCGACTCAGAGGGACAGAGAAAGGCTGTCAAGGTCGCTAAACAAGCAGCAGAGACGAGGGCCTAAAGGGATTGGCCGCAGTGCTGAACAGCAGTGACCTGTTAGTCATGGTCACACACACAAACAAGGAAGAGAAGATCAAATAAACAGGAATTTACTGGCAAAACAGAGATGAAAAAGATATAAAGAATAGCCGAACAGATGGAAAGGAAGAGGAGCAAATTGTTTAAAAAAAAAAGAAAAACATGGACGATTTTAAATGTGGTTTGGCTGAACTTGAATTATGAGTTTATTTCAAACAGCATCCTAACCTGTCCTTAACAATATTTTGAAAGAATAATATCTGCCGCATATATGCAGGAGGTAGTTTACACGTTTCCTTGAAATCTAGTCCACATCAACAGCAAATGACTAAAATAAAATGTAATGAGCTTATCTTTTCCTCTCCTCCAAGCTAAACCAATTTGGGTCAATTCAGTTTGCCTGACAATCTTGTTGTTTTTCTTAAATGTGCCACTAAAATACTCAACACCACTGGGATACATGGATGATACATGGACAGGCAAATAATAGCCTGTCAGTATGCTAACCTGTCTGTCAGTTAGTCTGGTAACTAAGCAGAGGTGGATCATGTGTGTGTCTGTGTCCTGTTTGTGTGACTGCGCTGTGATTGCCTGAGGGAAAACAACATGGTATAAAGCAACAGTCACCTTTGTGTGTTCGTGTGTATGCGTTTGTGCCTTAGGGCATACAAAGGTAACATCTGACACACGCACACACACACACACACACACACACACACACACACACACACACACACACACACACACACACACACACACACACACACACACACACACACACACACACACACACACACACACAGCAGTAAATGAATAGTAATGTAGCTCAATGTCTGTTGGATGTGCAAATAAGGTGATAATATTTCACTGGTGTCTTAAAACCCCTAAGAGAACCCCCCCAAAAAAAGCTTAATTAAACAACTGTTGGGTGACATTACAGACCATCCGTAATGTCACTACTTTCAGTCCATTTATGAAAATCTGGCGTCATTTGCGCCATTTTGTAACAGCACCAGGAGCTCTGAACCAGAAAATGGGTCCATAGCTTTGGAAAATGGGTTTTATTCCAGGCACTGTACATCTAATTGATTTACTTACACTAAAAAAGCAGTTGCCAATTCCTGCTGAATGTTTGATGTTGTGGTTCTTGTAGTCTGCTCTTTGAGGACTTGGCAGCACTATCAGCTTTCTTATCATTGTCCCGGTTGGAAGAATAAATCAAATTGTTATGAAACAGGATTGGCGCGCAGCTCAGGGATGACCAGAAATAACAGTCTGAGGATGTTTGCAGAAGTACCAAATTATTGATGGAAATGGAGTTATATGGATATATCTTAACATATTTATAACAAATACCCCCATGGCTTCCCTCTTAATTGCCATCCTTCTTTCTCCGTCTCTATTTGTCACTGACATGCAAAAACTCACACTCACACCCACAGACGCAGATTTCATTGTGACTATCGGAAGCCTTATCTCTGCATTGCAGACTATTAAACATTGATGCGTTGTTATTGTAACAGCAGCAATCTGGATCATCCAGGCTGAATGACCCAAAATAAAAACACTTTGGCTCGCGACAACACGGATTCTCTGATAAACAACTGTTTTGTCTGCAGTGAACAATTAGAGCAAGCTTTGCTGGGCCCCATTTTGGTGCAAGATAATCTTTTTTTGGGGAAGTTATTGTTGTTTTTTTAGAACCTTTTTTGGAAACTGGTTTCTATTAGCAACAGAAAGCACTGTGAGATGCTCACAGAAATCTGTAAATAGGACAAGAAGTTGAGCGACCAAAAAACTACTCGCACTATCCCGTTACTGTATTTGATTGACCCTGGTGAGCAGGACAATGTGAAGATTGAAAAACATGGATGGACTATTTCCTTGTATCACTCTTTGATCTTCAGTCAGGGATGTATTTTTAATTGATTTTTAATTTTTAATGTTATGTCTTCTTCCACTTCAATTTCAGCAATTCTGCTCTACTGCCTGCTCCCGAACCCCGAACCCAACCCTAACCCCGAACTGAAGTAATGATACTGCTTTCTCTTGCAAGTCTCCCAACTTCAGAAGTGCAATACTAAATCGCTAAAGTGTCCCTTTAGGTTTTCTTCCACAGGTGTCCTAGTGGCTCAGGGGGACCACGAAGGAAAAAAGAAACTCGACAGAAAAATTCAAGTCAGAGAATATGTGTGAATGTCTCTCCATAGTGGAATTAAGGAATTACTGGCTTCCAGGGTGACTAATAGACAGACAGAAAGGTTGGTTTAATTCAGATGAGACTTGTGGCCTCTCTGTCTCTCTCTCTGTCTCTCTGTCTTCCCCTCAATGCGTGTGTGTCAGCAGCTCAGTCAAGCAGGATAATTCAGTTCTCACTCTGCGGATAAGGACTTCTATCCAGCTTTAGTCTGTCACAACATTTGTTCCACATTTAAATTAGACTGCTGCAGAGGGATGATTGCATATAGATTTGCAGAGGAAGGGAGAGAAGTAATGGGGAGAGAGGGGTGTAAAGGAGGAAGAAAAGTGCGAAAACACAACGGGGGAGAGGAGAGGAGAGCGGAGGGGCGGGGGGGATATAGGAGGAGAGTTGGTAGAAAAGAAAGAGGAGGGAAGAGAGAAGACACAAAGGAAGAGTACTACTTTTCCTACCTGAAACATTCAGTACAATCAGCTGTTGTTTCACCATCAGTCTGGTCCCCATGACAACTGTCCTGGATTCTGATGCATGCATTTCACACAACAACACACATCTATTATAAATAGGCTGGAAATCAGACATGGCATGTAAACCTGCCTAAAACTATGCAAATGTCTTCTCTCTTTGAAGATAGAGTCTTGACCCAAAAGGGTGAAATGTATATTCTGTTGCCTTCCTCTGTCTGTTCGTATTCCAGTCAAAATGCTGTTGTTTCTCTGAGCAGACAGGAAACAGTGAGGTCACAGCGACACTGACAAACAAAAAAACTAAAAAAGAGCCACAGACCTTGAACCACAAGCGAAATAAATCTGTAGCCAATGCATCCTTCTCCTCCGCTACCAAACTGTACTCGTAATGTCTCATAGTAAATAAATTAGTCATTTTGAAAAACTTTAAAACATACTTATACAAATGTCAACATAGGTCAGAGATGCTGTGGTCCTTAATCTAACGTGACAGTGATAACCAAAATGGAGGCCAAAGGACCTCATTTAACAATACATTTATTACTTTGACCATTTTTTTTTTTACTGAAAAAAGGGATGATTCTAGTGATTTCAGAAACATGCCATTCATTAGCCACACTGGCTATTACATGCCTCTCAGGGTTTGAACAATTAACCTGATTATTATAACAAGTTATTGTCTGTGTTCATTTCTAAGCCTGTCTGGGGCCCACATGAAATGTTTTCATGAGGAACCAGTTCAAATCCTTCAACAAGCCTTGAGAGAATTTGACTCAAACTCCACACTAAAACTAACAGGCTAGTGTGTAAATGTGGTTTACCCTGAGTGGGAGTTACAGCAGGTGGATATATTGAGTCTTAAAAGCTCCAGATAAATGTATTCTTTTATCAGGCGAAGCATACAGTGGAAGCTTCCCGTTTTCACTGTTGATTGTATTCTCACTAAATACTTTATAAAGCTATTCACTGTTCATTGCAGAGCCAGAAGAAAAGTGTGTGTGCGCTGTTCTGGGTTTGAGTAAGAGGATGCATGAAGATTTATTTTATATATATATATATATATATATATTTTGTGTGTGTGTGTGTGTATTTGTGTATATGGTACACACAAGCAATGCCACATAGCTGTGTGTTTGAATTTTCCTGTGTGTGTGTGTGAGACCTGATGCGTGCATGTTTTGAGCACTACATGTATGTGTGTTTGGTAACGTATGTGTGAGTGTGTGTTTGTGTAGGTGTCTGTCATATCCAGCACAAGAGGCTTCGCCCGAGCGTGATCTCCCCATCTCCGTGTCTCCCCCTCTCTCCCTCCCTAACCGATGGTGACAGTTGTTCTTTTAAGAGCAGAGTGGATCAGAATGCAGGCGGAGCGGCAGTTAATTATGGATGGCCTGTTTAATGTCCCAGGAGCACCCAGGGTGTCCATGTACTGGTTCTACTGAGTCTACCAGCCAACACCTCAAAGTAACAGCCCTGCTAATCTCTTTTAACCATCCTTTAATGATTTCTTTCTGTTTTTGACCACAGAAAAAACGGAACTTTTAACTTTACCTGCCTGGTCTCTGAGTCGTGCTTGTGGGTCCAAACCCGGTGGTACTGAGCCGTTACAAATGTGGACAAGTTACGAGTCAAAGTTATTGGCCATGGCCTACTCGTCTTTTCATAATCTTGCCAATTATTTTATTTGTGTAAACTTCCATCGTGGTGTGTAGATTATTGAAGAAGCAGGACTGCAAATATGATGTTGTTATCTGTTAATGTTTGGATTATCATTAATATGACATATCTAAATTGCTTGTTTTGTCTGGTCATTAGCCCAAAACCCATAGATATTGAGCAGACCACCTGATATATTAGCAAGTTCCTTTCCCTTGAGAAGGCTGTGGGATAAAGTCAAACAATGTGATCTCATCTCTACTCGTCGTACTTTGGCGCCTGGCTAGAAGCCAAGCTTTATGCACATTATCTTGATGAAGACGGTTAACGTTTTCACACGTGGTTAACGTTGTGAATGGTCGCAGTTAGCTTTAGGCAACAAAACTACTTGGTTAGGGTTAGCAATATGATCATGGTTTGGGTTTAAATAAGTATACTACGGGATAGTGTTAAGGGTGGAGGGTAGAGTGGAGCTGTGAGAAGTTCCATTCCTTTGTTCCCTCCACTCCCCTGCTAATTTTGGAAAGGACATCATACGTTTTTCAACAAATTCAATAATGAATCCTTTCAATAATTCTACAAATAACATAATATTAATATGTAGCCTAATCTTCTGCCTAATCTTCCTAATCTATCTGAAACTATGCTGTTATATCTGAATGAATATAGACATGCGCGGCATTTGAATATTGATTTCTAATTACAATTTAATATCATTAGTCACATTCATTTACTATTACTGCTTTTATCCACCACAGCTGTTAATACTTTTGCTATTATTAGTGCTACTCCTGCTATTGCTACTCTCATTATATGTAACATTTCTGTCATAAGGATTGACTATGTTGTAAAAAATGACTTGTTTTGCACTTCTTGCCATCCTGGGAGAGGAATCCCTCCTCAGTCGCTTCCCCTGATGTTTCTTCCTCATCTCCCTGGGAAGTGTTGTTTTTGAGGAGAGTTTTTCCTGTTCCGATGCGAGAGTCCAAGGACAGAGGATGTCGTATGTTGTACAGATTGTAAAGGCCTCTGAGGCAAATTTGTGATTTGTAATATTGGGCTATAAAAATAAAATTGAATTGAATGTTAATTCATTCTGGGTCGGGCTCGGGAATGGTTGTGAGCGGTAGTTACCGGAATGAAATTGGAGCAGGATTGAGTGGGCAATAAAACGACGCACCGACTTTAAAAAAAAAAAACGCTCTGCCCTCCACTCACACGCGCTGTGACACTTATTGTGTCTCGTGCGATGGTATCAAGATGTCGTGGTCCACTGCTGAAGCATCGGTATTTGACAACCAGGTCGGGTTAAAAGCTCAGAAGGAAAGCTGGCAATTGAACCTTGAGTTTAGAATATATGATATATGTTCCCTAGGTTAAGACTGACTCTCAATCTATGATTTAAACAGTAAAAAACATTAAGTTATCACATTTGAGGTGCTGAAATGTTCTGCATTTTAGCTTGATACACTATTTTAACCATGATTGATTATCAAAAGTTATTTATTCATTTTCAGTTTGATTTATTGATAAATTAACTAATCATTTCAGCATTCATGCATATAACCATGTAGCATGTTAGTTTGTCAGCTGTTTGTTGTGTCTTTGCTATTGTCCTACATCTAAAAATGCATCAGCAGCATCTGTCACATATTCACTAAACCACTGGCTGATGGTTTTATTAGATGTAGACTTGAGCTGACATCAGTGAACCATACATACAGTTATTCTGTAGCAGTGGATACTGCAAATACATTGTTTTTGTTCACAAATCAATCTCTGTAAATTGCACACGAGAGGAGATTGAATTCTCATTCTTCGAGTAAATATTTTGTGCAACTTTAATGTACTTCGATTACACCTCAGCAGCAGATCTGGAGTTGAATAGCAGTTGATTTAATCTGAATCCTTATACAATCTGTTTGGCTTTTGAATTTGTGAATAAAGTCAGATAATAATAAATCAGCCAGGTAAAGCAGAAACACTATTTTTGAGTTCATAACCTTTTAGATAAAGATGAAATGAGCAGCCACGTGCAGATTGGGTGGCAAGGAGCAGTAACTAGATGACAGCAGAGTGATTCACTGAACGATTTGTTGGTCTTACTTTTCCAGATCCTGGTATTTTATTAACCCCTAACCAAATCCAAACAGGAACAGGCAATCAGAACACAAGCCTAGTCATCTGTGGAAATACTGTAGGACACATGTTCACTGGTCAAAGACTGACATGTCTTACTATTACAGTTCATCTACATGGGTATAAAACATCGAACACAGCAAAATGTGTCAAAGATTTTGCAGCATAAGAGTGGCAAATGAGAAGCAATGTGATACTTTATTGATCTCTGTAGGGAGGATCTCTGTCCGCTGGCACTTCAGAGTTAAAGTCAGCTGCATAAAAGCACCACTGGAGCTGGTGGAGATTCAGTGTCTTGCTCAGCAGGGCGAATATTACAATAGTACAGAAATAAAGCTACAGTAGTTAAGAGAAGGCAGACAACACAGGTCATCTATAATTCTCTTGCCATACTCTGGCCTTGTGTGTCTCTGCTTCTATCTCATTGTCTCTCTTTCACCTCTGTACAGATGGATATTCACAGAAAACCTCGTCACAGCGTTTGACTTGTTGTTCTCTGTTTGATGGAATAGATTGTTGCATGTTACCCTGTAGGGAGGATCTCTACTCTAGTCACTGTCCGCTGGCACTTCAGAGTTAAAGTCAGCTGCATGAAAGCACCACTGGAGCTGGTGGAGATTCAGTGTCTTGCTCAGCAGGGCGAATATTCACCGCTTGAACCTGGAGCCTTCAGTGCGTGCGCACACACACACACACACACACACACACACATACACACACACTTTTTACTGTTGTTTGCATAGATGAATCCTCTTTACTCTCTCATTCCTTTGTGGTAGTCGAAATATACTGCTGTTACACATGAGCTATGAATCATACGAGCTACGTCGTTAACTTGTGAAAGGGGACCTTACAAATGATGATGTCTGAAGTCGAGATAAATATATCTGGCAGACAGCAAAAGAAACAAAATCTATTTTTTTTATTTTACAGCAAGAAATGTGTTGGTGAAAGGGATACGCCTTTGAGGTGCAACAACAGTGCAGCTAATTTTTATGTGCACGTAATTGGTCTGTGGTTTAATCTGAATACATTATATGCAATGCCTTGCTGAGTGAGAGTGATATTAGCAGGACTTGCAAATTCAGAAGCAGTTGTACGATTTTATTGGCAATTACATTTTTTCTGCAATAAAACGCTGCCTGTTGAGAGAGTTTACTCATTTTCATTTGTTTTTGGATGTATGTGATACGGCACAAACACTCAACTTACCTATGATGAAGATGCGGCATCCCGAGGTGCACGAACTGCGGAGCGCTAATGTCAGTGCTGAGAATGCAGACAAATGAGCAGTTACAGTTAGAACCCGAGTCTGCTTGACTTTGTTGTATTTTATTTACTGTACTTGTAAAAATCACTCATGTGACTCAGCTGAGGATCTGAATATCAGCCTGAGTCAAATTAAAACCTTAAATATGCGGCGTCAAACAGAAAAGTGTTGCATGAGGCTTTGAGATGAATGTGTTTCTCTTAGAGAGTCTCTATCATCCTCAAAGCCCCAAACCAATCAATCAGTCCTCTGATGACTGAGGCTCATTTAGCTCTTTCCTGATTGGCTCTGAAGGCTAGAAAAGAGCTGGGATTGCCCCAGTGGGAGGTTGGGAATTGGAGTTTTGAAGTTCTTTATGTGTTTCTCTTAATTTCCCAAAACTCTTTAATGTTTGTCTGTATTTAATGTGTGTGTGTGTGTGTGTGTGTGTATGTTAATTCCTCTAAGTGTGTATGAAGTCGACTGAGGAGGATTGTGTAATCAAGAGTGTTTGTATGAAAGCTTGTGTGTGTGTACAGCAGTTTTTAATTAGCTAATGCTGCCACACATTGGGGCAATATGTGGTAGACATAAAACCAGATGTTTATTGTTTTTAATAGCTTAACGACGGTGATCTCCGCCAGCGCTGCATCGTGGAAAGTGTCGCCTACTGTGTCTGCAGTCAGAGGAAGAGAAAAGTAAAAGTACTTAGTTCCAACTTTTGCCCTCGACTGTGGTGATGAAGACACACTGATTGATGTCTTTTTCTCCATCTCAGTGAGAATCACATTAAATATGAAAAATACATTAAAGAACAAGCTTTTTTTAGAGGGCTCTTTAGTAACATCACTTGTCAGCTGTAGGACCCCTCAGACCACGCCAGCAAACACGGACTCCTCTTCAACCCCAGATATTTATTATGTCAAGCAAAATCTGTATTATGACACTTTTGACACTATTCAAACAGTTGACACTATTTTCATAATTAACTCAACATTATTAAATGGTTAAGTCCACGTCTCCTGCAGTACATATACTGACTCAGGTGAGGTGAGGAGACAGAGCTTGAGATTGGGGAAAAGTAAAGAGTTTCCTCCATGTACTTCATTCTTGTTTAAACATGCAGCACAATAAGGGGACCAGGCTGTACAGTATATACAGTTTAAAATCTCACAGAGGTGACTGGCATTGATCAGCAACACCTACAATTCCTCACTGACATTTAATGGTTAATTGTATTTCAAAGAGCCAGGAAGACAATACCGATATAAGTTAAACAGTAAATGAATAGGTAAGCTGGGTTATTGGTCTCTGTTTGTCTGAATCCCTGTTTGTCTTTTAAGGACGTATTGGACATTTTGGGTGCACACGTCAGCATTTAGGTCAGTGGTGTGTCTGTCGAAATGAGAAGAAATCACAACAACAATATTCACAGAAAGGGATGAGAAAGACCAGCAACGCAAACAAGCAGCAGGTTTGAAAGACGAACACAGATCCTTTCTTGAAGTTTAAATAATTCAAACCGCACAATGCAGTTGCAAGCGAGGCAAACGCTTCCATCAGGCGTATGGAAATGAAATATTCAAACTGAACAGTCAGTAACACAATTCCAGTTTTAATGGTATCAAGGTATGTGTTGACTGAAGTCACCATGATAACATGAAAATACTATTATCACAGCTGAGTTACATCCAATGCTGCTTGGCAGAAAGTGAGGATCTGACAGAAGTGGATCTGCAGGGATTTGATTCCTGGGCCCACTACTGAGACAAGACTACACTCCAACATGTCAGTGTTGCTCTTCCATAAAGTCTGGGGACTTGCCAAAGAAAAGAAGCAATATTCATCGACAGATATAATATGAGTCAAGCTCTAAAAAAACTGGGTCTTACACATTTATTTTCATCGGACTTCACCATTGACTGGTGAAGTCTAATGTCTCACAAGTTCCACCCCAGTTTGTAACTGAGGCATTCTGTTCAAAAGGGCTCCAAACCAAAGCTGGGAAGGTAAACTCTTAAATTCACACGTTAAGTTAGCAAAACAAATGATGGAGTGCCCTTTAATTCCCCAAGAACAAACTATTTGTACATTTGTATTTGTCACATAATGTTAGGCGGGAGGTGCAATGTAACGTACAGCTTAGGGTGGATTGATAGAACTGCATCTTGCCACGGTGATGGAGTGTAAATGTATGTACAGTATCGGCTTGCTCTCACTCTCTCTGTCCAGTCTCAACATCTTTCCCTCTGGCATTTGTTTCTCTGGTGTTTTTTGTTTCAATCCGTCTCTACAGTAACACGCTCTGAACTCTCCTTTATGGAGAGAGAGAGAGAGAGAGAGAGTGAGAGAGAGAGAGAGAGTGAGAGAGAGAGAGAGAGAGAGTGGCTGTTTGCACCAGTTTATTACAGCTTAACATTACTCCACAAATCACATCTTTATCTTATTATTCCTGTTTTTACCAGCCAACCATCTCTTTATCTGTCTCACACACACACACACACACACACTCACACACACCTTTAGGACAGCAAGAGACCAGGAAGTGTCCACAGGCACCAGCCAATCAGAGTCCAACACACGTAAGGAAAATCCCCCAAGGCCTTCCCACTACACACACACACACACACACACACACACAATCCTATAGGTTGGATTGCCATAGTGTATAGGGAGTACAACCAGTACAGAGAGGACACTGGGAAGGACTGCACACATGCACTATCGTACACACACCACACACACACAGTCACACACACACCTACACACACACACGCGTACAGGCTCTCTTACACACACAGACTACAAAGGGGAGCAGGATAAAAATACTGTGCTGACAAGTCAATTAATCAGATGTGAAGGTGCCGAGCAGAACAATCCTTTACAAGGCTGGAGTTCAAAAACAGTGTGTGTGGTTGTGTGTGTGTGAGGTTTCTGTGCTTAATAACCTGTGTCATAAGCTGTTGATCAGAACATTGTAAAGAAATAAGTTAAACGGCTGCGTTCTTGTTGTGTTGGGTGAGAGCTGCATTATTTTTGACGCTGTGTTTTTCTCTCTATTTTGGTCCCAGTTCCTGTTCTGGCATGAAAACGTCACTGTAGTTTTCAACACATTAGCTGTGTTATTAAAACATATGGATTAAATACAATGCGCATAATAAAAGGGTGTGTGTGGACTTAAATGATAAACACAAGCTGCCTGTCTAAATATCTACAGCTATCAAATTCTGTTCATCAAGAGGAAAACATTGAATTAATGATTCCTGTGATGTTAAGATTTAGGAAGTTATTGTCCTGCAGTCAGTATAGTCTAACTGCCCATGTGTCTGTTAAAATTAACAAATTAAAAGTCTGAATGAAGTTCTCTTCTTCAAACTACTAATGTCTGAGTCGATATCAGGAGAAATAATCACTGCAAATGTGTGTAAGGGAAGTGTGTACCACAGTTGCATTATGCATTTGTAGTAAAAATACTTTCTTACGGTTTGTAAAGCATATTTGACAAGCAACTAGATAGTGGGCCTATTATTTATTATTATACTAGTCATTATTATTTACAAATCAATAACCAAGACATAAAAAAACAACTGGACAAATTTGTTCATAAGGTTTAAAAAGGGGGAGACACCGTGCTGCAAATATATTCTATTATATATTTCATGATGACTAATGCTGCGCTGACAACGGCTGAGAGGAAATACCTGAATTGTAATAATTAGAGAATGTGGTGATAATAAAGTGTGGGATTCACAAAAACACAGGGAATTTAAATAACTGACATTTTTATAATTTCATCTGGCATTTTCTTTGATGACCAGAGGAGGGTGGAATTTCTGATTAATATGTGTCTTCTAGCAAAGCGCTTTATTGACCGCACCACGCCATAGTTACACATTCTGAATCTACAGGTAGGCCAAGAACTTTGTGGAGTATAACTGCGGTAATAAAACAGACTTCATAAATCATCAATGGCCAGTCGGTACTGTCGGCACCACTCAAGTGTGTTGACTTTGGCTTGAAATCAACAGTGTGACTGACTGACTGACTGACATCTCCTGAGTGGTGCTGAAAGCAGTCAATCAGCAGTGGGTACTGCGGTAATGACAGGGATGTGTGCACTCCCTCAGGACGAGCTGTCAGGTCAATGGATCACTGCCACTCTTGACACACACACACACACACACACACACACACACACACACACACACACACAAAGTGAAACAATACATCAGCTTACAAAATATGCTGCCATTTTGCCTGTGCAGACACAGTAGAACTCTCAGACATTCAAACAGTTCAGTGTTGACAGACTCTCGTGCTGCTCCTGCCCTGTTATTCATTATGGATTCTTCCCAGGTTGTTGACATGCACGCACAAATACAGACACATAAAAGTACTTTCTGTGCATTCTGTATTTAAATGACAGAAGTTCAAGGTTGAGGATGTCTGAGGATAAAAAGTCGACTTACTGTCTTTGCTACAACTGCAGAGAATGAAGTGAATTTCGCTGGCTGATGGAGGCTTCCTAATCCTGTTTGTTCCAGGATATTTCATCTGGCCTGTGTCTCAGGCTGAGCAACTACATTCTCTCAGTTTGGGTCCCCACACGACAAGAGCACTAATATGTTTTAAATTGGCTTGAGCCCTGGGGTAAGAAACTACATTCCCTCTGTATGTGTTCCTGTGTGACAGAAGAACTATTATATTATTACAGACGGGAATCACAGACTTATCTTCTCATCAGAGGTACGGATTGAACAGTTTTTCACCGTTGGTTTTGATTGCAATCCTCATTTGTTAGCAAAACTTTTTTACAATATGTACAAATAAAAAAAAAAAATCAAGAAATAATCTACCTTCAAAAAACAGTTATGAGCAATGTAATTCCATTTCAGGCCCTTTTTTTTGTATTTTCGATGGTCCAAATGACTTGTATATGATTTAGAATTATTTCCAATGCTGCTATTACAGAGTTCAACAGCAGAAAACGTCTGTGTCCACATTCAACATTAGGATTAATGTCATTCACAGGGCATTTTTACAACGCTTTGCACTGATGTGTAACATTTACAAGGACAATTCCTCATAAAGGAATGATTTTAACCACCATTTAAACTGCAATAGTCACCCTTTGAATACAGAAAACTGCCACGATCGCACATCTGCTCCAAAATGAACTTGGCTATAGTCGTGTAGACACTGGATATTAATACCTCGCTTATCAACCTTTGATTAAAAGCAACATATTGACCGCTTCCGTCTGAGTTTATTGAAAATAATTCTGAAAAGAAGTGGCACACAGAGGAAAACGGTACACCAAAAATCGTCAAAAACCTATTTTCGGAGCCGAGGTTTACATTTCTGTAACATATATGTAAGGTACTTGCTGCGTCATGTTTCATATTTCTCAATCCCTCATACCTCCTGCTGTTCTCTGCTCCTACTGGCTGCTGAGCTCCTCCTCCCCTGTCACAGCATGGTCATCCATCCACCCAACCTCGATAACTCTCCCTCTTGGCACACAATAGCAGAATAACTTTTTGACTTTCTGGTCTAGACACCAAAATTAATTTGTTGCCCTCGTCATATAAGCTCTAAATCCAGCTCTCTCTGCTCAATCACGTCAGTCTCTCCTACATCGTCCTCTTCTACTTCCTCTAGAAATCTTCCCTCCCTCCCCAAAGTACTTGCCTCGAAGGTCAAATGACTGCGCTTTGCAGTTGATAAGTTTGCTTCACTGCAAATGACAGTGGATCTAACTATGGAGCTGTAATTTAAATGTAAATGAAACACCACAGAGAGGCGCAGATCGAGGAGACAGAGCAGTAGACGGCTTGTTTTAATGACCTTTCATATCATGCAGGGACATGGCTGTTTACAAACAAACAGAAAGCGGTCAGACTTGTTTACCAATTAAACAGTAGTGACAGATGTGTTTACAATTCACAAACACCGCCAGCCGCTGATGATTTTAATATTCATACCTGGCCTCTCCTGAAAACCTCAGTAATACAGGAGCAGCATGAGTTTAGAATACTTAAAACAGCTTGAACGCATTTTCAACACTTAAGAGAGGAGCAGAAAATATTCAGAGTACTCGGAGAAAGTGGGATGAAAACGTTTTATGCTATTAAGTCAACTTTGTCCTGTCCTAAATGCACCCTAAAATATAATACGTAAAGCTAAATATTGCATTTATACACGTGTAAAGAATGTATTTACTTCAATAATCGTAAGACGTTTTCTCACAATACCAAACTTAAAAAAAAGGTGGAATGTTTTTACAAAGCCTTGATATTACAAGTTCTGTAGCAATTTTTTGTTCGTTTTTGCCAAGTAATATGAGCAAAGCAGTCTTTTGACTTTGATCTGTTGAACCTACCAGAACATGAAGGATTAGGGTTATTTCAATGGCACCGCTCTCTCTGGAGAGATGACTGTGGAATACCTCTACAGGACTATTGCCTCTGACTTGTGTTGATTTATTGCTGTTGTTTTCATCATTCTCTGCTGTATAGTTGACTACAGGTGTAGCTGCCTATAGAAATGATTCATCATGTATTGCACGTTCGCAACTCTGCTGTGGACAGGTGGAGAGTAGTGGAGAGCAAGAAAGAGAGAGAGAGAGAGAGAGAGAGAGAGAGAGAGAGAGAGAGAGAGAGAGAGAGGTAGGTGAAACATTGAGAAAGAAACAAAGAAGAGAGGAAAGCGGAACATAGAGGGGTACAGTAGAAAGTCAAATAGACAAAAAAATAGATGGGATGACAAAGGTGGAAAGAAGGTTAGACAAGAGGCAAGAGAAAGAGGTAAAGAGATAAAGAGTGGAAGAAGAAGAGTGGAGAGATTAATACCTGGGTTTACCGCTTATATTCTCTCTCTCCCGGGATTTGTGGTCATGTCCCTAAGGAAGTGAATGTCCTACATTTATTGACTATTATTTTAAATCGCCAGAGACAAATGCTACTAAACTAAATGCACCCAACTGCAACTTCAATTAAAACAGTGCATAGTTGCTACACGGTGTTAGATATACTGCAGTAGTTAACATAAAAAAAACCAAGAGCAGTGAAGCAGCAGATAGAGATCAATGTTCAGATCAGTGCTAGAATAAAATGAGTCAGTGCTATACCACAAGTTGGTTTAGTTTCATGTATTAAGTTCATTTCAGGTTAATGGGAAACAAACACTGTGGACCACAACCTGAGGTTAAGTGTCTCACTGTTCCTTCCTAGGAAAACAATAACATATGCAGTCACATGCGTAATAAACCTGTGCATTAGGCCTTTGATATTGCCTTCATGCACTATCTTCTTGCTCTTGAAGATTTCCCACCAGCTACGGCGTTTTCTTTGACGTCGTGAAGGAAATCCATCGTAATGTGATGAACTTTAGCCTTCAAATGCCACCGGCTGCCTTGGTGTGTCTCTCATTGGACTAAAGAAGACATTAGCCATGCAGAAAAATCCTTTCTACATCTCACTGATCCAGTGTTAACAATTATTATATTATAAATCACAACATTTGTTTTAGTGTTTAGTTCACTGGATTAGTGATTCGCCCCACAGGTCTAACTGCTAGATTCTGTTGGAGCTGGAGCGTGAATGGTTGTCTGTCTCTATGTGTCAGCCCTGCGATAGTCTGGCGACCTGTCCAAGGTGTACCCTGCCACCGCCCAATGTCAGCAGGGATCGGCTCCAGCCCCCACGCGACCCTGAGACGGATAAGCAGTCGCAGATATTTGGCTGGATGGATATATACAGGATACATATAGCTTGGGGGAATTATAGCAAAGTGTGTGCAGCTCTAAAAACGTATAATTAAGTTCTATCCAGACTTGTTTAACATCCAGAACTTTTCTCTCGCACGTACCGACAATCTCACAAAGATATTATTTTTTACCTCATAAAAGAAAGAAAAAGAGAACTCGTCCCCTAATAACAGCCGAAGACCGGAGACATAATAACAGAAAATAAGAAGAGGAACAAAAGTTCCCGTGCAGTGGCAATCTGTATCAGAAATCACTGCAGGAATAAATGAGCCACATGCCATGGGGAGAAAATAATTAAACTCGTTTTTAACTCTTTTTTTTTTCTTTAACTGAAGGCAGTGAGTCTATGAATGCAGAGAGTTTCAGTTGTTGTTTGGTGTGAAGTCAACTTGTGGATGGGAAAAGCACAATGACCCTAACGGTTCATCCCGGTTAGGCATGAGCAGCTTAGAGGCAAGCCCTTCCTGAACTATAGACTTGACTCTGCTACTATACACATCATACACACAGCAAGACAACCGGCAGTCGTACCGCATGACTTCAGATGACCTCAAACGCCTCTCTCGACCCCCTCACTGCAGCACGATAAGCAGACAGAAGGACAGTATTTACGGGTACTAAATGCCGCCTTCCTCAACTCGGATTGATTCACGCAAGAGCAGCTACAAGTCCGCCCCTCAGGGAGAGTCAGTCTCCCATCAGTACTTTGAATCAAAACCTATGAAACAAAGTCAAGTGACAATATCGCACAGTACGTTGAGTGGATAAAGTATACTATATCTTCGATTTATATGCAAAACGTCATCCCTGTATCTCAGGGTGTGTGTTTACACGCTGACTAAAGTATGTTTGTCAGTTGGAGTTGTTATTTTTCTCTGCAGCATACGCCTCAATGGGCTGTCTGTCTTTTTGGATGGAGCTGGGCAAGACAAATTGACAGCTTCACACACACACACACACACACACACACACACACACACACACACACACACACACACACACACACACACACACACACACACACACACACACACACACACACACACACACACACACACACACACACACACACACACACACACACACACACACACACACACACACACACTCAAATAAATATACACAGGCAGAGTGTGCACGCCCCAATGTGCACATACAACTCCCAAAACACAACCACATGAACACACACACACATACAAGCAGCCATACATTGGCTGATGGACAGAGTGACAGTTTATTTGCAGGACTTAAATGAGCAGAGAAATAGACTTGATGCTCTGAGGCAACGGAGAGCAGAGTAAGCAGAAGAAAATGAGCCGCACTCGCTGCTCGAGGGTGGATAGATTCCACATTAGATGACACACGCAGTGGCCTTTGTCGCTGCCGTGCAACTGTCTGTCCATGTCGGACTCAATGACCATTACTGACAGAGTTGCTGGGAGAGCAACAGAACAAAAAGAGGATATACTGTAGATACGTGGATACAGTGGTCTTCTACACGTCTCTTTGACTTCAATCCTGCAGCAGAAGTGCAACAGATTTTGCAGAGGATTCATCTTGAAAGCCACACTATAATACAGCACTGTGCGTAATTGGATCTATTGTTATCGAAAATTCCTTTCTGTCAGACAATTGGATGTCAGACCCTTCCTGGATCAAAATGTGAAAAAAAAAAGCGAAAAAAAGCAAACGTTTTACAAATTTCCACTCAGCGTGGATCAACAGCGCAGCAAAAAAAGGAGTGACTTTGATCATGGCTCGAGTTTAGAAGGAGGTAGTTTGAATAGAATCGGCAACTTACTGAGGCAGAAATGGGTTTAATTAGGATGTGTAGGGTCTGAAGCACTTTCCATTTTGTGAGCAGGAATAACATGACACAATGCTAAAAGAGCGAGAACAGGAAAAGCCTTGAGAAGAGCTGACTTGGGAGATTTTCCCTCCCAGTAGTCTAACATTACACGGTAACAGAGGAGGAGAGAGAGGCTGCAAGGAGAGAGGAGAGAGGAAGGAGACAAGGGAGGTCAGAGGGAGGATGGATCATCATCTACCCTTCACCTCCTTCCCATCTCTTTCTCACCTTGTTTTAAGGTTTATAAGCTACATTTCCCATACTCTATTCTGTCTATTCTGCTTACTTTCTCCTTTTTGTCTCCTTCGACTCCTCCCATTTTTATTTCACCCCTTTCTCTTTTGTCCTCAGGCTACATATCACATACATTTCCCTGTATGTTGCTTTCTCTGCACTCTTCCCTTCCCTCCTGTGACTGGATGTCCTCCACACTCTCGTGGTCCCTCCTCTCTTCTCTCCACTTTTTGTCCTCCTCCTCTTTCTCTTTCCTCTGACAGATTTCCATCCCCTTCTCCTCATCCTCCCTCTTGTTTCACACCTTTCTCCTCTCCCCCACTCTTCTAGCTTCTCCCTCCTTCTCTCCCCACATCGTCCATATCCTTCTCTTCCCCCTTCCTACTAATGCTGTCCTCTACCTCGACTTCCCTCCTCTCTCCTTTTGTCCCATCCCTCCACCTCCCCCCTCTCTCTCCCGGTCCCAGGGCTCGTTAAACAATGTCCACATTCACCTGACATCATCTGCAGAGAGACGCCTATAGGGGTGACAGCGTGTGTGTGTGAAAGAGAAGAGTACGTATATGCGTAAAATCTAAATTAAAAGACTGCAAGCGTGCATTTATTGCTTTGGAGAGGAAATACAAAGAGTGGGTAAATGCAGAGGTCCAAGAATAGTACAGGCACAGTTTGCTTCAACACACACACACACACACACACACACACACACACACACACACACACACACACACACACACACACACACACACACACACACACACACACACACACACACACACACACACACACACACACACACACACACACACACACACACACACACACTATAATGATTTGAGGTGAAACTTTACTGAAAGTGCGAGGGAGACAAAGACGGAGAAAGAGGGCGAGATAAAGAGACATATTTTATGTTGGGAGTTTTGCAATAGACCATTATCAGTGCTGAACAATTGGTATTCACCAGAGTTAAGCACACAAGCTGTTGGTCTAGAGCCAAGCAGCAAACCCTCTTACACATCCAGCCGCCTAACACCCCCAACCTCAACAACCAGCGCACAAAGATTTCCAATTTCCTCTTCTTTCTCTCATTCTAATTCTTTGTCTGCTATCATTCACACAATTACCTCGCCTCTCTGTCCACCCATGTTTCAGATTCTGTCCTTTTTCTTTCTGCCCATTATCATTTTGTTGTCTCCAGATCTTTCTGTCCTCCACTTCTCTCCGTGCGTCTCTTGCACGCTTCCTCTGTCTGGCTCCTTTGATGTCAGCTCATATACCTGCTGTCACATGCCACCTGTTCAGTTCTCAGCGGGACAGGACCGGATTAAACTAAACTGCACCGCAGTGGACGCGACTGGTTGAGCTCGACCAGCCTGAACGAGACTGGAGTGATGGAGAAGGCCGGAGAGTAACGCTGTGATGGCACACAGGTAACTACAGCTTCCTTCCCCTTTGATTCCCTGAGGGGACGGAAGGTTCTATTGTCAGTGAAGTTTCCTTTTTTTATTTCTTTTTAAAAGTGATCCTAACTGTGACTGCAATCCATGCTAATTATGTCTTCAGCATGTCATTCACACAACCTAAAATGTCTCCCACTTGACTTAAGGTTGACTCTTTCTTTCAAATGCATTCAGAAGTTTGAAGGCAATTCCACAAGGGCTTTAACATTCGCTTGATTTTCTTTTTCTGCCTGAGTTGTCTCTGATCTTTATCATGGTCATTTCAGTTCAATTCTGTTAAACTCTTTTCTTTTTTAATCGGTCCTGTCTGACATTGTTCCGCTTTGCTCTTTTTGTTTCTGGTCTTTCCCGCTCTTCTTTGATCCAAAGCAATAGGTGAGTTGAAAGGTTATAGCTCGTCCTTTGACCATGACTGCTCTACAAATCCTGAACAGAAACATGAGCACTGCCACAAACTAAAGGAGAGAGAGGCCAGAACGAGTGTGAATGTGTGTGTGTGTGTGTGTGTGAGTTCTCCCAGGTGACGGAGCATGGACGAGAGAAATACTCGTTTGATCCCTGGAACAAAGAGAGAGGGGAGGGCAAAGGAGAGAGCAGCGGGAGGGAGAGCGAGAGAGACAGAGAGACAGGAACGGAGAGAGACAGATATAGCTAAAGGGTGGAATAGAGAGAGAGAGAGACAGGAGGGAGAGAGAGTGAGACAGGGGGTTAGGAGGGATCAGGCCTCACGAGAACAGAGCTTTGTTGAAGGGGGTTTGAAGATCACGAGCAGCTTTGTCAAACAGAATGAAAAGGGAAGGAGAAACGTTGTGTCCAAAACACTGTTCGGTGCACAAACACTAATAATTGTAACGGCTAGCTGGGCTTGATGTTGCATGATACATGGAGAGAGAAAAAAAAACGGTTAATCGTGGCTAAAATATATTTTCTCATTCACCTCTTTGGATACGTTTGCTGCTTGCTTCGATCTTGAGATCCGTTCCTGAGATGTCTTCCAAAATGTTGTCCTCCACCCCAATACTACGGTAGTGAAAGGAATTGTTGTGGGTGGTCACTGGGAGTAAATATAAAGCACATTTAACAATAAAACAGCGACATCTATTTTCAGTAATGATGTTATGCCGGACATTCGACAGACGTCACTGTGAATAGTTTTGACTAGAAGGTGTTGACTGTCCGGACTGACCGGAATACTGATTCCAGAAAGATAAGTTGCTGTTGAATTTTTGAGACATTTTAAACGCTAATTCATTGAAATATCAGTATGTCCATGTATGTTTTAAGAGAAACTTAATGCCCAAATTACTTTAAAAAAAAAACATTTGTAATACATGTAGAGGCAAAATGTTCACCAACAATAATTTAGTTTGTTGTCCCAACGTTTGGTGATGTTTAGGCACTCCAAGCACTTGAGGTATTATAAGAGAAAGATGGGAATCTTGGTTACATATTTAAAAAGTCAACAGTGAATTTGAGAGTAGACAGAACCTGTTCACTGTAAAATTGGACATAGCCACAGTCTTTCCCTGACCGCTTTTGTAGCCTAAACCCAATCACAGGGCACTTGGGATGCAAATCTATGGCGTCAAAGCTCTGTGTTTGTGTCCACTGTTTCACTGGGAAAAAACGTTGCCAGTGAATATTATCCAAGCAGCAATTATGTAACCCTCAAAAGATATTTGGCAAAACAAATCTGTCGTCCATAAACATAATTTTTAGGACACAACGTTGAATACATTCAGCTCCATTGTTTTCGGGGTGGAGTCAGAAATCTTGAAGGGCGATATTTCAAAAGCTGGGAGAATACAATTATCTGCATCGTTATAAGTGGGAGAATGTGTTCTGTAATTTGGGTGAATGAACCTTTTAAACACAGCGCTCTCAACAAACAAGATTACCATTTCAAAGTTTGTATTTATAGATCACACTACAGTTGTTTTTCTGCCACTGGACAGTTTCATCACCAGTAATGCTGTATGCACAGTGCTGTGAATTCTATTACCTTGCCTATGCAATCAGTCCCAGAAAACAGCCAACACTACCATCACGGCATTTTACTGATGTCGGGGGGGAAAAAAAATGCAAGGCAAATCATTTTACATCCAGTTCGGTCATCAAGGCTCCTGATCAGCAGGTACTGTGTAGTGAAAATGTTTCGACCTGCTGAAACGACTAAAAGCCGGCAGATGGAGGAGAGGAGGAGAGGAAGAAAGAGTAGAAAACAGAGGTTAAAGCAGTGAACATTTCACTGTACAGTTATTATCATGCCCGGCTTGTACACGCTAACACAAACACAGTATTTAAAATGGTTTTGTAATATATTCTCTCATCTCTACATAAATAAAAACATTGTGTGATGTTTCTAATCCAATTAAAATCGAATCTGGTTCTGTTAATGTTCTATATGTCTCCTGTCCAAGGCCACTGCATACATTACAATATGACTGGATCACCTTCATGCACATATGCACACACGTTGTTATGTACACGGTGAACCAGCCCCCTCACACTCTCTCTGCTTCAACCCCACAGTTCTTCACCTCCAACAAAGACATTTCACTGCGCCGTTAAACTGCGGTTCATTAAAACGCTTTTGCATGTTAATTTAAAAAAAAAAAATCACTCATATATCCTGTGTGTGAAAATACGTCTGTTGGTAAATTAAAACATTATTCTATACTAATTCTGTGATTGTATATAGCAATATACAATCAGCACAACATCAAAAATAAAATGTCAGTCGACATGGTGAAAACGTTCACACATGCTCAGTCAAGACGAAGGTAAATGAGAGTTTAAACGGTGAAAGGTTACATATGAGGCACACTGAGGCACCTCCCTGCCTCACTTCTCCTTATGTATTATTTTATATTGTAAACGGCTTTCATCAAACGTGCCGTAAAATACCAGGAAAGCGTACTGCTCCCCTTTTGTGTGCACGTGTCCAGTGGGAATTGAACTGAAGATAAAACATGTTTTTATAAAACCGAGTACTAATGCAGAACAGACGATCAACTCAACCCCCACACACACATCTACTCTTCTATTCTCTTCCTTTCACTGAGACTTGTATTATGATTCCAAGAGACGCGTGACTCACTCAGAGAAATAGACTTGTTACTCTACAAGTTATTCATTTGAGATGAGCACAAGATGAGGCACAATCCTAAAAATAGTAATCTCTCTGATTTAAAACAATCAAAATGATTTTTTTTTTTTGCTTGCATGTTCTCCACTGATATGAACCACATCTCTGAGCCTCTGAACAGGAATTAGTTGGTATAGAAATGGATAGACTTCACCAAACAGCTCTGGTAAATAACCTTTTAAGACAAATGTGTTGATTATAAGTTAAAAAGTGTTGAAGAAGCAGGAAAAAGAAGGAGACCGTTTGGGTAATTTACTAGTGGCCTCTCTGGTGTCTCTCCCTCCGTCGTTGAAATAGACAGTGCTGAATATAAGCTGGTAGCCGTTCTCTCTCCCTGTCTCTGTCAGACAAGAGCAGTAGAGAGTGCTGACTATGAGCTGGTAGCATGGTGAGTCAGCCAGCAGCTTTACGTTTAACACATGCCAACGCTAGCAGGACTGAAAAGGAACGCAGTGGGGGTGCTTTCTCTCCCTCTGTCTTGGTCTCAGTCTGTGGCTCTCTTCCTATTCCTCTCTCTTCCTCTTTGGCTATTTCTCTCCTCTCTTTCCTCCCATCACTTCTCTCCCAACCCCTTTCTCCTTCTTGCCACCCATTACCCATTGTCTCCCCCACCCGCTCTCTATTTTTTGCCCTCCCCCTCTCACTCTCACCCCCCTTCTTCTCTTCCCTCCCTCTTTCTCTCTCTCTCTCTCTCTCTCTCTCTCTAGCCTCCCAGTGGTCTTGCTGAGGGGCATATGCTGTTGCAGGGAGAAGGGGATGTCAGCTTGGATTTCAACACTGTCACAACAGGGGAACACACACATACAGTACATGCACACATGCACACACGTATACACACACACACGCGCAGGTACAGGCACAGGAAGGAAATGGCCACTTATTAATATATGCTGCATTTCTGTCTCGCGCGCACACACACATACATGCACAGGCATAGACACAAATGTAAACATGAATCAAATGGCCACTTGTACAGTGTGTGTGCACAGACAGACACATACACTGAAAAGAGTCTCACCAGGGTACAAAACAGTGCTTGTCTGCAAACTGCCTGACAGGCAGAAAATAGCCCTGTCTAAGGAGGTGTGAGAGGAGAGGAGAGGAGAGGAGGAGAGAGGAGAGGAGAGGAGGAGAGAGGAGAGGAGAGGAGAGGAGAGGAGAGAAGCCAAAGAGAGAAAGAGTGTGAGGAAAGGAAGTGGAAGAGAAGAGAGTCAAGAAAGGAGTTGAAAAGATAAGAAGAAAGAGAGGATAAAACAGAGGACAAAAGAGTCGAGAAAAGAAAGTGTGTGTAATGGATGACACCCAACGGCTGCAGTGCTTTACATATGGAAACCAGATCGCACCAGAAACGCAACACCTACTAACAGCTAAATGACAATTTGTCGAAAACAACCCATTCTTTCTGTCTTTTCTGTCCACCATCCTTCCCTCCTTCACAGCCGTTTTCTGTAAATTCCTTTGTTTTCCTCTCTCACCTCAAATTCTCTCTCTCTCTTTCTCTCTCAGCTCCTGATATGGTATCAATGACCTTAGCTCAGTACGGCATGGTCACACTGGCCTGACCAGAATCCCATTACTGACACCCTTCATGTGTAACATTACTGCACTGTGTGTGGGTGTGTGTGTGTGTATACGCCTGTGAACATGCGTGACATTGCCCTTTCCATAGCAACAACAACATTATGGGTGGTGCGTAGCAGACAGACAGAAACTGACATATACACACACAAACACGCTTACACACATAAACACGCTTACACAGACAGAGACATAGCTGAATACAAAACATACACTGTATGCCTTTAGTGAAACACTTGAACAACACACACCCAACCACACACACCCAACCACACACACACACACACACACACACACACACACACACACACACACACACACACACACACACACACACACACACACACACACACACACACACACACACACACACACACACACACACACACACACACACACACACACAATCATTCAATTATTATTATTACAGCCTCCTTCCTCTAAAGTTATTAATCCTCCACACGGGGTTTTTTGAAACATTTCCATCTGGGAACCAAGCTCATTAAAACGGCGCTCATGTGGGTACCAAGCGGAAAAAAAAGCCCTGTGAAACAATATGTTACTTGACACTTAGTTTAAAGCGGCAAAAAAAAGTTTCTATGCAACATTTATTTTTCATCTCATATCACACATGAGGTTTTAACAGCTCCACCATGATTTAAATGTTTGAATAACATCATTTTCTGGAGTTAAACACATTTGATGTAGATGAGCAGCATCTGCTCCACTGCCTCTGAGGGATGCAGTGGGCGGGCTCTGCTATGATTATGTAAATCAATAGCAAATTTGCCAATATAAACCCTCATACAGAGGGGCAGCTCCATTCAGCCATAAATCAAAGCTGGGGGGGAAAAAGCCTTTACGATGACCTTAATGATTTAACTTTGATTCATAATGTAACACTTCTATACTGTTAATATCCAACCACCACCTGTAAGTCGAAAGAAACCTCACATTAGCTTTCGGAAATCAGACACTGTTTACATTCAGATAACAGGTTTCCTTCGTGTTCACAAATGAAAGGCACGTTGCAGAGTTGAGAAAATGATCTAACAAGCAGAACCACCAGGAATATGTATTTATAAATACAGTAACACATATGTCCCATATGGACAAAGACCCTATAAGGACGAAACCTACAGGATTGATTAGAATTGACTTTAATGGAAGAACGGCTTTGATTTTACAAGCTGCTGGTGAAAATGCTGCATCAGCCCCATTGAGGCCATATGGTTTGTTTTATAAGGACGAACTGGCAGCCGCAACACTCTGAGAAGAGTTTGGGTTTAGGGAAGCACATTTATATACACCATGTATAAGAGCTGAACACTTTACGAATATGCGACATATTGTGATTTTCTTCCTAAACAAAGCTTTGGTTCATTGATGTCCTGAAAAGAGGACAATGGTATTGAAAAACAGCCACAAATGCATAGTATGGATGAAAATTACAGTAAAAAGTGTGGACAAAAACTCGTAAATGTGCTGGATGCTGCTAAAAACACCTCATGGGTCACACTTGAAGCGTCTTATCTTTGTAGTATGTTACAAGCGTATAGATCCAATATGGTGGTTGTCAAATTCAACAAGGTTGGCTGATTTTTCTGCGAATTATTGTCAATGATTAATGGTCTTATTACTACAGCCGCCCCTCCCTCCTCCTCAAACACACACACACACACACACACACACACACACACACACACACAAGAGATACAAGTATATGATTAGAGGGGTGGAAATGAGAGGAAAGAGGAGCAGTGCAGAAAATAGAGGGAGACAGAAGATGGAAAAGCAGAAAGAGGAGATGGGGAGTGTCTGACAAAACCAACAACATAAAACCGATCTTACAGTGGATGTGGGAATCCTTTCATAGTTACACTGATTAATGTCTTTCCTGGCAATCTTACAGCAGCTCTCTTCTTACTAAATAAACGAGGAACAAGCTTTTCACTTAAAATGTCACTTATAATGAAACAACAAAAAGAATGAACTGCTGTAAGGATAATGAAAATCTATGCGTGTCAAGGGTTTGAAAAAGAAAGACAAATTAAAGGAGGGGTAAAAAAAGACAAGTCTACATAATGCATTTTATTGTCGAATTAGCAGTGATAACAAGCATTGCATATGCATTGTTTAGCCCTCATTCTTTTGTTTTGCAAGCTGGGGATAAATAACGCAGCACAAACAATTGACAATAAGACAAAAATATATAAATGAGTAAAAACAACAAGCACTTACTCAGAGCGGAGCCTGGCTTTTGAATGCTCTACATCCTACAGCATTCATCTGGAAACTGCAATCATTGAGGAACTAGAATTAGAGGAAAACAAACCTTTATGCATGTTTGTGTTTGTTTGTGCATCTGTGTGAGTGTGCATACGACGACATAGGGAGTGTCTGTATCTTAACCTGACATGCTGTCGAAACACCTGTACCGTTTTGCAGGAAGAACATCCGCTCCGTATTCCTGACTGGAATAATGTGGACGCTGCCTCGAGTCCACAGACGTGTTAGAACACGTATTGTGTTATAGAGGTCAATGCAGTAAAGTTACTCTCATTCGTGCTC
The DNA here is from genome assembly GCF_050575085.1 of Anarhichas minor. Lineage (NCBI taxonomy): Eukaryota > Metazoa > Chordata > Actinopteri > Perciformes > Anarhichadidae > Anarhichas > Anarhichas minor. Next base: position 3,279,251 of record NW_027466487.1, on the reverse strand, counting down.
CCACAAGAAGCAGTTCATTTGGGGTAAAATAACATCTGTTCCTCCTGTTTGCATGATGTGATGTGGCATTCTCACGGTTTGCTGAGCACAAACTTCCTTGTAATTGGTTTGCTTTCCTCTTAGCAAATGCAATGACCCCTGTTGGAGGTGATTAAGTGTGTGTGTGTGTGTGTGTGTGTGTGTGTGTGTGTGTGTGTTGCAAAACAGTTGATCTACATTTGTCTGAGACCTGTAAACAATGTAGTGGATTAGCTTCCATAAGACAACCACCATGAACAGGTCTGAAATGAATATGCACACTAAAACACTCTCTACACTATTATCATTATACTACCTGTCCTCACCATCACGCTCACTTTGCAGCTGACTGAACACCACTGGTAAGATAACCATTTATACTCCTTGTTTTCCGTGTTCACAACTTGTTTTTGTATCAATTTCTTGTGTGATTAACACTCTCTCTCTCTCGTGTAACTTCTTCGTTGTGATTAAATCTGGTATAATTATGAATAATTAGAAATCAAAAGCTTATAGCGCCCCTGCAAGTATTTCTGTAACTTCTAATTGTGAAAACAAGTGCAGAGTGAAACATTCTTCCTGCAGTACTGAACAGATGCTCAGAGGACAGGCATCAGCAGAGCAGAGAAGGAGACCCACCAGGACAAGAAAAAGTGAAAAAGTGGCCTGACTAATGCTAGATTAGAAATCTAAATAATTAGACTAACTACACAAAGTGCACAAACAGGCATCTCTCTCTCTCTCTCTCTCTCTCTCTCTCTCTCTCTCTCTCTCTCTCTCTCTCTCTCTCTCTCTCTCTCTCTCTCTCTCTCTCTCTCTCTCTCTCTCTCTCTCTCTCTCTCTCTCTCTCTCTCTCTCTCTCTCTCTCTCTCTCTCTCTCTCTCCAGCAGTGCATTAAGTGAAGAACTGAAACAAACTCAAATCGTTTGTCCTCTGAGTTTAATGCGAGTAAACAGTCATGTTTCAGTTCAGTAGATATTCTCCCTGATTATATGCATGTCTTTTAAAAGCTCAATCCTACTACTGTAACAACTCTCAAGAAACAAGTTCTCTATCAATGCGCTAATGCGAACTAAATTTGACGATTGCAGATATGTTTTGCAAAGACTACCTGCAAACACCTTCCAGTCATTTGTTCCATGACGACTCACGCAGCGGGACAGAGGAAAGATCACAAAGGCCAAAGTCACTGCCTCAAGTACGGTTTCTTCTTTTTTTTGAACTCTCAGTAAAAACTGCTGCTCACGTCACTCAAGCCACTGCAGATACATTCTCCAAAAATATAATTTGTGTGAGAGACTTCTACATGTAGGCAATGTTTTAAAAACAGTTGGAGACCATTCAATGTGCGTGTGACACTTAGACTGTGGGTCTGTAGTCCAGTAAACATTGTAAACAAAACAAACTGACTTTTCACAACACAACTTTTGTTTACTAAAACTTAAAATGCTGAAAGTGAATTTAAAAACTATTGAGGACCATAAACAGATTATCAGGCAACAACATCAGCCCCTCAAAACAGCTGAAATATGAACACATGATCCCCCCCTCTTCTCCACCACTCTATATCTTTCCCACTTACTCTGTTTGGATTCTACTCACGGTGAGACAAAGGTAAGCGGTAAAACAAATAGATACAATTGGGAAGAAAATTTAAATGAGACATGATAAGAGGAAAGGAAGGATGGAAGGGAGGGACAGTATTAGAAAGGGGAGGAAAGTGGGAGGTAGCCAGAAAGCAATAGAGGGAAGGTTAGATAGAGAGAGAGAGAGAGAGAGAGAGAGAGAGAGAGGCAGAGAAGGACAAATGCATGGGGGAAGAGATGGTAGAAAGGTGTGATGCAAGGACCAAGATAAGTCCCTAATTATTTTTTTTAGCTCAAACTTCAATCTCTGACTGTGACCTTAATAAAGAGATGATATAAACACAAATCCATGGCTGTGCCCCCCCCCCCCCAAACACACACACACACACACAGAGTGTGATGAAAGTGTTACCTCAGCATTTTCCAGCTAAATGTACTCATTAGCCTAGTTGCACATGGCTGCCTGGGAAAACAACAAAGTCAGCTCCAGAAAGCAGAAAGCATTCATCTAAGAGGCTGTCAGAGCGGGAGACAGAGAGCAGAGGTCTCAGCACAAGCAGGAACTCATGGCTGCATTGTTTTCTCTAAGACTGACTCCACTTGGATGCTATTACATACATTTCCGTTACATGTTTATTCAAGCAATCTTTACGCTTTTACTCACAAGCAGTCCCGAATAGGAGTTGTCATAATGAATGCTTACCATCCGATTCAATTAAAACTGCTACCATACTATAAATACTGTATAGATAAAGTGCGAGAGCCATTTGCAAACTGTGGAAGAGTAGGGAGATTCATTTGCTAAATGCATGCAGCATTTGTTAAATACTCCACCATCTCGCTCCTCGTAACATTTACCAATCAAGGTACAAATTAGCTTATTGTACTGTCAGAGAAAAGATAAAACAAGATATCTTGCAGCTAAGGCCTTTTCAAGCACCTGTTGCTTTAGGCTAAATGCTGAAAATGCATGGCTAGGGGTTAGGTTCATCATTCAAACCAGAAGACCACAGAGCATAGTGAGCCAAGCCAGTGATCATATGTACTGTGTGGGGATGAGAGTCTCAAATCCACGTTGACGTGCACGTCTTTAAAACTATGAGACAATGTGAAACTCCACCAGAAATGGCCAGTGGGTGATTTGAGGAAGATGGCCCTTGTTAACCTGACCTGCCCCCCCCCCCCCTCTCCATCGCCTGGTAGCAGAGGGCTGAGGGGTTGATGGTGGATTATGTTAGTCCAGTCTAGCCCGACTCATTGATCGTTTATCTGACTGAGGTTTGTGCCAGTTAGAATCTATGGCTCCGATCATGGCTCTGAAACATCAGTAGCTTAACTGTGCTGTGTATTGATAAATCCGTAGCGCTGTCCATGGTGCTGAAGTGGCAGATGGATTTGTAATTGCGACTTTTTTTTCTCTGAGCCCCACCCTTCTGTCAGTTTCGACTTTCTTGTTGTGAGGTGACAGTGCTATCCACTGATCCGCTATGTTGTGCATCCCATCAAACCTGTCCTACATGTGTGTCCAACTTGGAAGGCAAATGAAGACGCTCCGACAGGAAGAAGGGATCAGTTGCGTCAATCTGACAGAGCACGTTGAGTTTTTTAAATTGTAGAACTTGCTGCCCTTTCACTCATGGCGGCAAAATGTAAGACACAGTTTTGTTAAAAATTCACAGGTTGCCGTTTTGAGACGAGGAAATATCTGCTGTATAAATTGTCACTAACTGGTCACCAGATAGCTGAATTTCCTGCTCCAGGGTAGGTACTAACACATGGATGGCTTCTGTCAATATGAAAAGGCAAACTAGAGAGCGCAGCTCTTTCAAACTGTCTTCTCTTGTTAGTGAAATACTGGACTGTGTCAGACACTCACCCAAGTCCAAAGGGGCCCTTTTCTGTGGGAGGGCAGAGCTTCTTGCAGAATCCGCTGGACGAGAGGAGTTCATGAGCGTTTCTGGCTGCTTTTGTGCATATTCCAGCCTCACATGGAGCTTCAGGCTCATGTTTGGTGTCATGAAACTTGTGTTTTCAAAAAAGGTACAGGGGGCACTGGTGGAGACACACACAAAGAACACATGGGAGAGAGGGAGGAAGAGAGACAGTTTGCTGAGGACTGTAGCTTATACATTTGTCAACATTTTCTTTTCCCAAAGTGACAGTGTACTAACACAATTCCTTTTCCGGACAGTAAATGAGGTCCTCTGAGACTTCTTGCCTTACGATGCCTGAACTAAAGGCTGGTGGTGAGGTGGGGTGGGCAACAGGAGTGTTTCTCATCCCACTAGTGCAAAGTTTAGCTTCTCAGGAAGACTAAAGGCACCCTCTGTGTAAAATCACAATGTGGAGCGGAGCTCAAAAGGAAGCAGGATTTACTCTTTGCTCTCTCAGCTTCTCTATGCTCCACCGAGGCAGAGTGATCGATCGCCAAGTGTGCAAGACACCAACTGACCCCAGCTGGATCTAGTACCAGTGATGCAGCCGACTCCACAATCCCCTCTTCAGAGGATGTAGCACACACAAATCTTTCACACGATAAGACACATACTGTATATCATACAGTATGTTTTTTTGGTACCTAGGCTATTATTTATTAAATAATAGTAAATAATACCAATGGTACCCATCTTATCTATGTGTTTCCAAACACATTTGGCAGATTTGAACTAATTAGAAAAATGACAGCTGGGTTACTTGCATAAGAAATCGTCTACTCCAGCTAGAAAAGCATTTTCAGCCTCTGCAATAATTAAGCAGCAACTAGCTGTTGGTTAGAAGTACAGTATTGTCAAGTCCCAGGTGTATAAAATAATTGAGGCAATCAGAGGTTACAGTCATTATTTATATTCACTACCAGTCAGTAATGATTCCAAATGTGTTTTTTACATTAAAACTAAGGAGTTAAATGTACGACATGTATTTAATACTTATGGCTGCTCTCATTGCACTTTCTTTTCTCACATACATCTGTGTCTTTGAAAAGTCCATTTGTTTACATTATAATTGACAAGCCGACAGTAGATTTTGTATATTGCTCAAAGGATAAACAGCTTAATGGATAAACTGTGCGGGACTGGTTTTCAGTCTCAGTATGATGTCATACGAAGGTGAATGCTTTTACACCGTGAGCGAGAAATATATTCATTTAGATTATGATTGAGAAGTATAGTGTATTAATTGAGACCCAGTGGCGGCGTGATAATTGAGGAGTTCATTGTATACATATTCATTACTCCATAATGTGCTGTATATATAATCTGTGTGAGCTGAGCTGGAGATGCAAACAAGCTGCCAGTGAAATGTTTTAATTGGCCTGCTCCATTTCCATTTCAATAAGGTGTCCCTTCCCCTTCTCTTCTCCTCCTCCCCTCCTCCTCTCCTCTTTTGTCCCCTCCACTTCTCTCAAGCTGTCCTGTCTGATATTTGACATGTTGGCGCTTTCTCGTCTTCCTGTTAATGGATCGCTTAACTCCATAATTTGGAGCTGTATGTGAAGAGATAAAGCCGAGTGTATGTGGATGGGTGAGTCTGTGTGCGACTGGATGCAGCAGGACAAGAGTAACACAGGAAGTTGAAAGAGGAGAAGATGGGAAGATGAAAGGAGAGACATGAAAGGAGGAGAGAAAAGTTGAGATTTCACGAACACTACAAGTGGAGCTCTGGCAACTGAAATGAGACGTACTTCTGATCACAAGCCACTACACACTGACACCACCAGAACTGTCATCCAAAGTTATTTGGAACGAGGCCATCTTATCAGCACTTGAATTCAAATAGCAAGACGGTTTTGAATTCTGAGAGTTTTATAACCTTTGTTGTAATGTAAATCTATTTATGTTGATAGTTATGTGTGATGCCATAATAAACACATAAAACAAATCCTAAAATCTAAATTAAAGACGTTTACAAGCAGACTCTCAAAAACTACATTTTGATCAAAGAAATTAAGTCATGATTATTCTTTTGGCACAGACTTACGTATGAATATAAAACTGATTTAAGAATTCATACCGTCTTATGTATCACAATAAAACCCACAATATTTTAAATTAATAAATGATAAACAAAAAAAGGTGCAATTCTGTGATAACTTCTTGCAAACGCTCCTTCCTCTATCCCTCTCTTCCTTCTTCCTCTCGTTTGTTTAAATTATCCTTTTTGTTCTCTCTCCCCTCCTCTCCTTCTCCTTCCCTCTGTCTCCTCTTTCCTCCCTATTTCTCCCATCTCTCCAGGCCTCCTGCTCCCAGTTCCAACCCACATTTCTCCCTCCTGCTTTCTCTCCTCCTTATTTCCTCCGTACTTCACTAGAATCCCCATTTATGTCCTTTTCCCCCCCATGAGGCGTCTTTCTCGTTCCTACCCTTGCTTCCATATCAACCCTTCTTCGTTGGTGCCCCCCTCTCTGTTCGTCTTTGTGTGCCCTGCCATTCTCCGTGCTGCCCCAGGCTCAGACATATGGCGCTCTCCTCTCTGCTATTGTCATCCATTAACACAGTTGTCGGTGGGAATTACAGACACGTAGCGCAACACGCAAGGCTGTGCTCTAGCTTCTGATGTGGGAGACAGAACAAGACAGGGAAATCTGCTAGGTGTCTTAAAAGGGCAAGAAAAGAAATGTGAGACGCTGCATTTTAAACATTACCTCAGAGGAAAACTTATGAGAGTTTAACATGATAGCTCACATCATTTTAATGTAAATAATGTCCACTAAGTTGTTAATGCCTGAACACACACATGAAAACAGGTATACTCTCAGAGCGTCCTATAAAATAAGTCCTCACCACCTGATAAGTGACAAGGTTTGGCCCTCTGCAGAGGACGACAGCTACAGTTTATTCCAAGTTTCACAGTCATCAAAACATCCGTAAAAACGTCTCAAAGCACTCCAGTAGCATAATCTACTTCTATGCTATCCATGCGTATATATGGTCCAGTGTTTATGTTCAAATATGGTGAATTACAGCCATTGTTTGTTGCTACTGAAGTAAGCTTCTTGCATTTTTCATTTGTGACCAAACCCAAAAAACATAATTGCTATCACTCGACGATGGAGTACATGTTTCCTTGAAGTCATCTCTTGGAAGATCAAGTGCTAATATGTCACTGTTAAGAGCCAACAATATCATTGATAACACTGACACAAATTAGCTATTGCTACTCAGGACAGGATATATTGATATCTGTCCTGTGTACGATAAATCTTAACTTTATTCAGAATAAAGTTTCTTAACGGGGGCGTTCAGAGAACATCAGGGGGTGCTGGAAGCAATATTTTTGAAAGGAGGTGGTTGATGTCTGTTTTTTAATGTCACTTTAGTCATTCAAATGCCCATTTTCAGTTTTATCATTAGACTTGCTTTTACCAGCATCATCTGATGAAGACTTTTCCTATTTAACACCAGGATTTATTTTCCGAATCTCTTGCTTGCAGCTTTTTTAAATTGTTTTCTATAAAACGGCAAACTTCAGCACGTTCCTCTAACCTGTAGCTCTTCTTGTGCTTCTGAAAAGCTTGGGGAAGCAGCTTTGAGCTGCACTTCATTGGAAGTCTTGAAGTTATCATTTGCATGTACAATAAGCCACACAATGGTGAGTGTTATGCCTGATCGGAAGTGTTTTCTGTCAGTTTTTGTTTTTCCACTTTTGATGAAGAGCAGCGCACAGCCGGTTTTCTAAACTGTCCGACACATTCAGATTGAGTCCCAAATGGGGTAATGCGTCTGTCAGACTGTCTGAATGGAATACTAGCATATCAGCAGAGCAACAATGCAATGCACAGCACTATAGGGCAGGTAGATCTTTTCTTAAAATATCTTGATTTATTGTCGCAGTATCCCTCACAATATTACATATACATATTATTCTTGACATGAACACAGATATGAGTATTACTCCACCAGGAACTTTTAACTGGTTATGAAACAGTCTCAATTTCACAGAGTCTCCTTCTCTGGCCAGGAGCAGAGTTCCCGCGCGTGCGAGATGTAGTGGAGTAGTGTTTAGTGGCGGATTGAAAACCACCTTTATACCGCCACCTATGTCGGGAGTGATATCTGGCCAATCCAAAGACGAGGATTGTAACCAATTAAATCTAGTGATGCAATTGTGACTGGGTCCGCCCACTTAGTGTCAAAAAGAAAAGCGAGCGAGCAGGTGAAAGTTTCACGAGCAGAAGAAAGTTTTGCAAGTGAGCAGGCGAGAGCTTTGCGAGCAGAAGAGCAGTGATAGAAGTCGTGCGGCGGGGGACGCTCCTCGCGCTCAAAGCATGGTTTTCTCCTCACAAGCTTCAATTTTGCTCACGCGAGCAGAGATATTCTGTGCGAAGTGATGTTTCAGTTGCACGCACGCGACCTCTACACGTGCGCGCGCACGGATAGAATCTGTGCTCGCGGGTATTCACAGTGATTTGCCTTCGCAGGTTTTCTAGAGTGAATTTGGTGCTCGTAATTATTTGTAGTCTATTATGCTGACCTTTCTCTAGATTTGTTATCAATTTCCAGCGATACAACCAAGCTACACTGTAACAAAAATGATATCGCTGGCAAGGGGAGAGTGAGTCTAACAGCTGCAGATGTTCCAACTGAGAACGGAGAAGACTAATTATTGTTGGCAGGTTTAAGGAAACAGCAGTCTGGTTTTAGTCGTGTAGCCGTGAGATCAGCTAGACATCTCAGGCTGCTCATCGTCTGTTTTTGTGAGCATTTTCAGAATGCTCTTGTACTTCTTCACAAAAGAAAGGGACTGTTTAAAAATGATTTATTTATAGGTTATTATACAATGGTTTTACTGGTCTAGCCAATTCAAGATTGAATTGGGCTATATGTGTCTCATGAACTAAATTATGGCCATTGTGATAAGATACAGAAGAGGAAAAATCACAGCACAAACAAATACATTCTCTCACACACACACACACACACACACACACACACTTCTCCACAATTCTAATTAAAGTGGTTGTGATGACAGAGCTTGGAGTGTGATGTAGAGTATTACACAGTAGTCACTATCACATTCACAATGGTGTGTGTGTGTGTGTGTGTGTGTGTGAGATGCAGACAGAGATAACAGCTCTATAATAATCAGTCCACAGGAAATGGTAGAGCAGAGAGCTGTGACAGCTTGTCCGCCAGCTAAGTGTCAGTTACACAAACACACCTATGTGCACACACACACACACACACGCACACACTGATGCTAATCAAACCTTACAGTTGTTTCATCTGACTTGATGTCAAAGTGCTATTTAAAGATATTTTTTACTTTATTGTGTAGTACACAATAGAGATATGTAAAATGTGGTGTTTTCTGGGGGATTTGGAGCAGCTGAATGAGGAACAGCTTTTTAATGACAACATGACAGCAGATCTCAAATTTGCAACACGAGAGGAGGAATTGGCTGCAGTTGCTGCAGCAGCGGTGATGCAGGATAGATGTCACTTTGTAGCACAGGTAGAGTGTAAGCTAGACAGATTGACAGAGAGTCAGGTATGGAGGCAGACAGACAGGCAGAGAGACAGAGCCTGAGGTGGTGTGTTTGCATCTCTCCTTCATCGTCTGCAGGTTTTGATTCTGTTTGAAGTTCTCCTTTTCTGTGATGGGTTTTGTTAAGTCTCGTCAGACGGTTCTCTCGAGTTGTCAGGACAAGACGTCTTTAATCTTCCTTATCCACCGTATCGGCAAAAGAAAAGACAAATACAGCTCTTTTCCTTTTTTCGCTCATAATAAGATGAAACGCACAAGATGTGTCCATATTCCGGTAATTCAAGGCTTACTTTGATATCATAGTTGTTAGAGCACATGTTAAATAAATTGACATTTCAGGTGTTTAATAGTGTGAGCAGACCAGAGGCATGTGGAGGAGCAGATTCAATAATTAAAATTGTGTCTTTACAATATGCAGCAAACCTCTCACTCTCATAAACCTGAGGGTTACATTAAAGTTTCGGGAAGGTTTTTCAAAAGTGAACATATTACACACCATAATGTAATGTTTCTCTAATTTAGATTGTAGAGCTTATACACACTTAATGACCAATTTCAGTGTTTAGAAATATATTTCCCAAAAGTAACATATTACGTACTCATATTAAGATGTGGGTGTGAGGGTAGTTCGTTAGGAATGAAAAAATGATAATAAGTAATGAATTCCATATTGCAGCATATAGAAATAGTTGTGTTTCTTAGTTTCACATAAATTAGTTTTGCAAGAGATGATCACCAACACAACACGCAAGTACAACCTGTGAGTATAAGCATATATTCTAAAGGTACAGTGCAGTATATATACTTGTAGGTGCGAATACATTCTTCTGTCAGTATTAAGCATTAAACATACAATGTTTCTGGTTGTTTGTCCTTCACAGCTTATCTGCCAGTGACTGTAACACAGCACAAAATGAAACCTACACAGAGGAGAGGAGAGGGGAATTAAACAGAACAAACAAAACAGCAGAGGACTCAACTGTACTGAACACAGCAGAAAGCTGCACAAGTGCAGAGCAGAGAAAAGCGTCGCTGAACGCCCTAATCTTCAGCGACTTTGTTGGAAAGATCTGGAATCCTTGACCGTTAAAGTTAATCTCATCATAATACGGGTCTATTTTCCAGCTCACAGTTTGCTGACAGAGGAAATCATCAGGCTGGAGAGAAACCAAGCGTTCACACTTCAAATTACCAGTGACCCACACACACACACACTCTCACACACATGCACGCACATTACAAAGACAAGAGCACAATCACATCACACACACGAACAGAGAGAGTAAATTAACAGATGTATAAAGAGCACATGCTGACATGCACAGATGGACACATAGACACACACACACTCACACACGTGTCCCTACCTGAAAACACGACAGTTTACTAATGCTAACACTGAATATGTGCCATATTCCAGTTATCACCATCACATTTCTTTGGAGGGTTCTGCGCTGACCATGTGCTCTCAGGGAGGTCAGGATCATCACAACTCTTGTCAAAGCCTCCTTGAAGTGTGGACTTGTTTACGCTATCCACAGACGTTTCCACTCTCATCAAATCACTAGCAAGAGTCATTCTCTCACCCTCATATATCTTTACAGCCCCATAAAAAAACATTTTTCATTACAAGCTAGATCAAGCACGAGCTCCGACATGTGGACAACAAAAAATGCTTTTTGAAATATAAAAATATGATAAGTGTGCAAAAGAAACCCTTAGTATATTTAACAAATAATCAGTTGGTTAAATAAGTTTATTTTGTTCTTAATTTTATTATCATATTAATTGAAACTGAACACCAAAGGCTGAAGTTATTACCTGGAAACAATAGTTAGTTTTAAAGGTAGTCAAATGGTATGAGCGTTCGTCGACTAAGACTTTCTTTTGGTCTAGTTTTTATTTAATAACCAGTAATAAATACCCGAACTTGAGCAGGCTAGCCTATTATTAGCGCATTATGCTATTACCGATATGTTATCATTATTAACCTTATCTTGTGTTTTTGTCATCTCACAGTAGTAGACTTTAGGCACTATAGACTCCTCATCCACAATGAGGCCCCACCTGCCTTCTGCTTTGGCCATGCAGCTTGAACAAATGAAGAGTTTAACACACGCACACGCGCACACACACACACACACACACACACACACACACACACACACACACACTCGGGGGCCACTGTGAAAGGCACTGTAGTGTATAGAGGGAATGTGTCTGAGGCAAATGCAGGGAAAAGCAGAGGAGAGCTCTAAAAGTCACTTACAATTAGGAGAGCTACTTTTTCAAGGTCATTATTACAGAGTCTATGCATTAGTGTGTGTGTGTGTGTGTGTGTGTGTGTGTGTGCGTTCCTGCAATGTGCATATTTGTGTGTCTGTCTAGCGAATACAATAATGCAGCCTTTTTCGTCTATACCACAGTGCAGTAAAACCATTAAATGTCTGACAGAAGTGCTGACTGAAGATTAGAGTGGCTCTAAATCTGATCCAGGCATTATGAATCCACTGTGCTCTGCAAAACTATGTGTCATTTTCCACATCCATGAATGTAGAATCGCATACAACCAGGAACCTGTTGTGTTACTTTCTTAATTAACTCTCTGTTAGAATGAATTATTATTTCTTAAAAGGACTCTCTTTTGGACTTTTATATTATATACTTTGCTCCAGTTGATATATCTTTATATAATATATTTTACTTAATTAATATTGATTCCATAATAAACTATACTATTGTAGTATCACTATTACCTTTATTTTGTATTAAACTGTACCATATTACATTTGATATTCTGTTATACTACTGCACTATACTATATTATGTTATTTCAGCAATGATAATAATATGATAATATAGTATATTACCAATATTACCTTCATTACATTGCACCTCATACTATACTATACTGTATTATAAAATACTATACAATGTTAATATGTTGTACTTTATTATATTTCTATTTTATATACGTAATTACAGTATACATTCTGGTAAAGATGCTCTACTTATATCCGAGGCTCGCTGCTATTAATCACTGTGAGATTTGTTAGTCACTTTGTCTTGTAACTTAACTTGCATGTTAACTTGTCAGCTACCTTCACACTTTGTCTTTAATTTCTCTTGTATAGTTCATTCTTTTTTTTAACTGAAAGTTATTAATGGAATAAGCAAAAACAAAACAGCCAAGACTAGGGATGCTAATTTTGAATTTCTTTTCAGATTTTTTTTTTTTCCTACAGCTGACCCTCGTTAACCGATCATTAATCGTTCTCCCGCCAGATGAGTGCCTTTCATGCAGGGTGCTGTGGTTGAAGAGCCTAACAAGCCACCCAACCAATGCACAAGCAGTTTACATCCATCATTTATTGCCAGCTGCAGTGTATGTGCACAACAGGCAACTGAGCCCCAGTTCCCCCGTCCGGTAGAGTTAACAGACACGATGTTGCATGCACTGTCGTGGACACGTGCAGCCACTTCCTCAGCAAGTCTTCCATGCATCAATTAGGATAGCTGCGAGGTTGTTAGCTGTGTGTCTGCCTATACTCTGTCAGGGAGTGTCGAGAGTATAAAGTCAGCAGTAACGTTACAGCTGTGAACGTAGCAGTGCACAGTGTGTATGCATCTACTTTGACCCGAGCCAGGTTCCTGTGTCCTGCCAGCCACCTGCTGATTAAAGTGAAGGGGGTTAGCCGATGTTAGCAACAGCCCAAGCTCAGGCTCACTTAAGGTGGGCTTACCTTTATGCCGCTCCTTTGAGTTTTGTTCAGCTGTTTTGTATTTCTAATATTTCTGTTCAACTGATTGCATAAATCGGTCAAAATTCTTATTGTTGGTTTATGATTAAGCAGTTATTTATTAACATATATAGCCACGACCTTCCCCTTGAGGAGATGGTACTGTATATAAAATCTCAAAAATAAAGTAGAGAAGTACTTTAAGTACATTATATTCTTTTAGAAATATGTATTATTTTTAACAACTTGTTAGGCCTCCGAAGCATCACTCCCACTGAAAACGTGTTGCAATGCAATTTCCTCCCATGAAATGAGACTGTTTGATGAACACACTCATGCAATCACTCGCAACACAACAGAAGCTCCATTTAATGTGTTTCTGCATTACACTACGGTATGATTAAATAATAACTCAAGTGTTACAAAACCACTTGAGACGGGGATTCCTTACAGCCTGAATAAGAAAAGGAGTGGCTGTGTGCTAACGGTTCAGCTGCACGGTCTATACATCCCGCCTGGCGATCTTCTGTTGGCGATCAAATGTTTGAGAGATGATTGATCTCAAGTTCACTCCAACAGCTAAGCCGGGAGGGAGGGAGAGGAAGCAATGCAAAAGATCGAGCGGAAAGACAGTGAAAGTGAGAATGCAATTGGGGAGGAGAGAGAGAGAGAGAGAGAGAGAGACAGAGAGAGAGAGAGAGACAGAGAGAGAGAGACAGAGAGATAAGCAGCATGTGTGAGCCTCTAACCACCAGCTGACACTCTTCATCTGTTGTGTTGTGTCTGCACGCCTGTTCCACCATCGGAGCACTGTGGGTTTGTCTGAGTACATCAAAACAGCCATGGAAACGGAGAGTGAGAGAAAGACAGACGGAGGAAGAAATAGCGCTTTCTTAGAGAGACTCCAGCATCAGCTTTCTGTCTCGCTTTCTCTGTCTTTCATTTCTCTCTGTGTAATATCATTTCCCCACTCTGTCCTGCTTTTATCCACCCCACCCCCTCCCCCGTTTCCCTCTCTGTCTCTCTCTTAGCGTCTTCTCTCAGAAGCAGAGGTGGGAGTTGGGAGCAAAAGGCAGGAGACAGACAAGATAAAAGCCGTTTCCTGAATCTTCAGCTCTCAGCTTCTCTGCTGTCAGGCAAGAAGACAGCTAGTCAAGACAGAGAATTTCCTGCTAGATGTCTCCCTGCACAGCTGCTGTCGCTAACAGGCAGACAGGCAGAGAGAAAAGAGGTGGAGAAAGACAGACAGAGGGACGGATGCAGAGGCAGAACGACTGGTAAGTGGAGATGTAGACAGGTGGAGAACGAGGCAGACAGAAGATGATCCTGCAGACCTTCACTCTGACCGCTTTGGAAGAATGCGGAGAAGTCTGTGTTTCATGTATAAAGAGAAAAATCATCAGAACATCTGCTGGGTGGAAAAATATATTTTAAACTGTTGCCAAAGTCACTAACGATCCCGCGGATAGGAAAACAAGTGATGCATGTATTGATGGTGGGAGGGATCTGGACATGCATTAAAAGATACTATTATTAAAGAGAATGTGTACAACACACACACACACTAATTCAGACACTCACTATATTTCCTGGATATTATCATGGTAGCTAACAGTTTGACAGTAATGCCTCCTGTAATTGATGGAGAGAGTATTTGTGTCTTTCTGTCTGTGATGGCTGATCATATGGTGTTTACACACAAAAGCATGCACACATATTCTCTCTCTCACACACACACACACACACACACACACACACACACACACATTTCTATCCTGACACTGTCTTTTGAAGCCCTGCCCTCAAGCGTGTTGTCTTGCAATTTGTTTTATCTGTGGGGAAAGAGTCTCCAAATCTCCAAACAGATATACAGTAGATGAAATGGAAACATGAAATGTTCACAAGCGTACAGAGCAGAGTGGTGGTCTGATGAAGGTCTGGATGTAATGCCACACAGTTAACTTTAATATCAACACATATCACTTGTAACAGAGTAGAGTAAGTAGTGCTTCAATTTCCTGTGACTTCTGTTGCTTTATGAAATTGCTAGACATCTTTGGGTTTCCACTGCATTCTGTTTAAGGAAACAGACTCACCATATTATGGTCCTGCCAGAGGTCCATGCCCTCAATCAAGCAGTGCCAACATTTTCTACCCGTATGTGTGGTCGCAGAAGCAACATTGAAGGAGTCACATTTTTAAAGTTGCATTTATCTGTTTTCAGAGCAGTAACAAACTTTATATTTACTGTAAATGCAAATTTGGCAGTTCCTGCTTCACAATTAACCTTCCTCCAGCGAGCCATTAGAAAGCTTTTGTTGTGAAGCAGCTGCAGGAAGCCTTGACTGAGCCACTGGGGTTAAAGACGGCTTGTTCCAACAAATGTGTGTATAGGTGCCAACATTTTTCAGTACATTTCTGATAGCGCATCTGTTTTAAAAAACATCGAGCTATGACTGAGTCAAGAGGTGGAGGCAACAGGTATTATTGAATTCAGAAGGATTACTTTAATGCTCAACACCCTACCTGTCGTAAACATGATCTGAGCCACATGACAGTGGCAGGCTGCAATTAACGAAAATTCAACACGTTTCACATTTATAGCATTTTACAACACATCCTTTTCTGCTTCTCTCTCAGCACTTTCCCTGACGTGAGCATGTATTTTAGCACTCTGCTTGATGAGTACACACCTGAGTACACATGTGCGTGCTCAGGTGTGTACCCTCTGTCACACACAAACAAACACACTCCTGCCCACAAACACCCAGTCTCCCGCTTTTGGTTGCAGATGCAAAAAGCACATCAGTCACGCTGTTCAGTTCAATCGTACATGTTCCACTTTAATTATTCAATAACAATTTCTCAGTTTGGTCATGTGTAGTGACACTGATGGTGTTCCTAAAGCACTGCGAAAAAACGACAAGCCTACTAAGTGATTTATCTTGTCATCATGCCTGTGTTGAGACACTTCACATTACAACACTGCACATGCTATTATCATAACACATGTCGGCACATCTTCTACCTGATGGAATTTAAAATGGGGTTGGTGCCACCTTGAATGATGCCAAATAGTCAAACCAACCAGTGTGAAAGCTGTGTGTGCATGCCAGCTGTGGTGACAGAAGTCAGTGTTACATAGTGAGATTGCCAGCTTAGGCTGATTGCCAGTATTACTCATGCTTTAACCTTTTTACATTTTTCCATGTCGCTCAACAGTCTGGCTCCTCTCTTCATGAAATTGAGAATGCATTTTGACTTTCTGCTCTGTAATAGCTCACTGCAGCGCCGTAAACACAACCGTGGTGTTTCATAGCTGCCACTGTTGATTTTGCTGCAAATAAGAGGCAAGTTATTTTGTCACTGCCCCAAACATCAGAAACTGGGAGGACCAAGAAATGTCTTTTCTCAACTTGCCTTATCCTAAACTTCCTATCAGACAGGATGGCCAGATGTGGCCCATGAGAGTACAACTTGCCCTTCTTTCATGATATAATTCTCTTGACACCAATGTTTTTTTTTGGGGGGGCGGTTTCTGACACTGACTGAGCTGCAGAAACATACAGGAAAAGCACTGTCCTATCAGACACTGTTGTCTCTCTCAAAGGAGCGAATATCATTCTCTCGTTCTTTTTTCCCCACATCAACATCATTTTTGTCATCCCCTCTCTTGTGTCTGTCTTTTATATTGTGATCCTCTGAATGTGGACTGTCCCTCTCTGTTTCTCTACTCTCTGCCTGCGGGATGTAGACTGAGACGTGTGTGTGTGTGTGTGTGTGTGTGTGTGTGTGTACCCCCTCCAACCCCATAGGGGCTTGTATACGAGGCTGGCCCTTTATGCCTGCCATTGTTATGCCGGCTTTGTGCCTTTGAGCAGCTGTGTGTTTATGCCCATGAATGTGTGTATGTGTATTATACATGCAGGTCTAAGTGTGTGTGAGCATGTGTGCCATATGTGCGTTTTGCATACCGTATGTGTGTACGTGTTTATTGTGTGTATGCGAGTGTGTGTGCAACTCTTTTCTGCCAAGACCCGACTCCTCTCTGTGTCCGTCCATTGTGTCCAGTGTTGTGCTCAGAGGCTCTGGGCATTCGGCCGCTATAGAGGACAATGCAGAAACGACAATAGTCGGACAATAGATGGAATACTCTGTGGAGCGGTGGGATGAGGCACCTATCATGTACTTACAGCACCAGGAGTTTGAGTGCACATCAGAAACAATCTCTTCAACCATTTGCCATTCTCTATTGTGTACAAGATGTAATGTCCTAATCATGGCATGTAATAATACCTAATTCATTTTGCGGTATATTGCGGCAATTAAAAAGCATCAGGTTCAAATTTGACCGGCAGCCAACGGTGTAAGATGTGTGTGTGTGTGTGTGTGTGTGTTGATCATGCAATACACTCCCCCCCTCCTCCAATGACCTCCTTTGTCCAGCAGAAGCCAAATGGCAGCTTGACATCCTGTATCTAAAATCTATTAGTCATTCCTTCTTCATCGCTCCATCCATCTCTGTCTCAATAAGCCATCAGTGGTTTTGGTTCTGATCCAGATCAATCCTGTTCTGACACTGACCTGAATCATTCATCTCTCCCCGCTGTCTCTCTCTATCTTTCTGCCTCTCTAACAGTAGGAGTGTGTAGCCAGCTGCCAGCTAGCATCAGTCATGTTGTCAGGGTCTGGCTCTGGGGCTGCTGTTGGCTTTGAGGGCAAGTTCTGCCATGAGTTTCTCTTCGAGTCCATCCCTAAACAGCCTTGATGCACTGACAGCATTTAATGGTGATGGCCTTGTCACATGGCTTTGGAGAAGAATTTGGGGCTTTGCTAGCAAAACCTGGGGACTATTATGAATAAGGACTATATGCTTAATAGAAAGTAGTTTTAAAGAAAAAAGTTTGTGATTTTCAACATGTAAGTAGACTGCCCTCTTAATACTCTGTTTAGTAACGACACCTTTGTCAGTTTGAAGAAAGAGCCGCGAGAGCCTGCCTAAAACGAGCCTAGCTAGCTAAGTGCGGACTGCTAACCCAAACAAGTTTAGCATGCAGCTACAAAGCAACAAAACCAGGAATTCTCCGGACTAACTGGACTCTGCAAGGACAACAAAAGACTGAAGCGACTGGTTTCCTTCAATCTGCAAAGACTGCATTTGACTGTTCCCTGTCTGGTTCACCATCCATAACTGACGGAATCGATGTCAGCTAAGCTAAAAAGCAGCACGCTAAGTAGCTCTCTCTCTCTCTTTCCATGGACTGTTTAAATATTGTGGACATTAGCATAGTGTAACAGTACACGGCTGTTTAACTTTGCCATTGTACATGTATTGATTTGATGAATGCATTCACTGAGCTTTATCGTTGTGATATATAGATGCAGGCAGGACATTTGGGTAGCTGGCTTCGCCACAGTTGATGTGTTAGTCATACTTAACACAGGGGATGCTAAAAGCTAAAGATTGTGTTTTTAATGATCTCAAGTGGTTTAAGTTCTCACCTTGTTGCAGCAATACAAGGTGTTGTTATAGGCGGAACAAAGAAGACATTTGACATTAATTGTAGTACTTTTTTTTTAATTGCAGCACATTTCAGTCTTTTGTGACTGAAGTGGTTGGTTGAGCTCCCTCACTGCAGAAAATGCAGTTTTTGCTGATGTCGTCGGTATGGAAATGCACAGCATGAACAGCTGTTTCGGGTTCATAGAGGCACAGACAGTGAATTCTCACTGAAAAGGCTGTGCTTCATCCTATTGTCTGGCTCGTATATTATTTTGAGACGTCTGTGGTTGTAACATAATGCTCAATATAATGTAGAATCACACAAGTTCATTGTCTTGTAGTATTGTCTCTGCATCAATACTATGCGTCTGCCAAACAGCTGTCAAACTCTCCAGATTCAGTGCCAGACCAGAAACGCTTCTCTTTCAACTTGTGAGCACAATGATTAGCTAAATAGCTAAACTATCATCATGTTCTCCACCCCAAAGATCTAAGTCACATACAATCAAAATGGGATTGTGAGTGTAAAAGCAGCTGCATTGTGTAGGTAGTATATTCTTAATTCCTGTCTTTGCTGTGTAGTTAATCTCTCCCCCTCTCTCTCTCTCTCCTCTCCTTTCCTCTCCTGCAGCAAATGCCATTTACCTGATTTCAAGTCTCTAGGGACTCCAGAAAAGACTTTTACAAAATTAAGAAAATATTCACTCCCCTACACTCCTGTTGTCCTTCTCTTTGTTGCCCTCTCCATCTCTCTCCAAAGCACCACCTTTTCACTTTTCATTTCCCCTCCTTCCCTTCCTGCTTCTCTGAGATCAAATACAATCTATCTACCCGACATGACAAGCAGTTTACAGCTCTTGCAGGCCTTCAAGATTATAAAATGCAAAACTAGTCTGCTTTTTTAGATGTATTTTCCACCAAAGCCCACAGAGTCTCCTCCAGATTTAATTGGCCCTATAAATAAATCGTTCTGCTGTAAAAGTTGTTTAGAAGGAGAGAAATAGAGGGGAACACACACAGAGAGACAGAGACAGAAAGAGGGATGCAGATATAGAAAGACAGACAAAGAGTGAGGGTGTGATTTACCACAGTAGAGATGAAATGAATGTAATTCTCCAAGTCTTGCCTGAGCAGTGTGCAGACAACTGACTCAGGATGCAGACAGAAAGTGATGGCTTCATCAGAGCAGCTGAGAGACGGACGGGTGTGTATGCATGACAGACAGAGGATCTGCGTGTGCCTCACAAGGAGACGGAGGTGACAGAGAAAAACAGATGCGGAGTGAGGAAAAGACCAACATGCAGAAAAAGAGAAGAAGCCAGATGGAGGAGAAGCAAGATGTTTATCAAAATGTATGATCATTTTTGACACCTGTAACTTATAATACTGTTAAGAAAATAGTCATTTAAATCACACCTCTTACGCCCTGTTCAAACATACGGACTCACATCTGTCATCTACTCAACTGTGTAAAAGTACTTGGTAAATAGACTCCTTAATAAATATATATAATCTTTTTATCCAAATTACTTAAATTACAATGTTGCCACTCATTCACCCACACCTATACCACACACTCACACACCGTTGTCATCGAGCTACAAGGTGCTGACCTAACCATCGGAATCCATTTGGGGATTGGTGTCTTGCCAAAGGACGCTTTGACAGGAGGACCTGGGAATCAAACTGCCAACTGTGCGGTTAGTGTACAACCCGCCCCAAACTCTTGAGCCAAGTGGAAGAAAATGTGATAGTTGCGGTCAAATGCTGCAATCTCACAGAAGAGGGGATATGGATGCAACATGTAAGTGTCCACATACCTCTGGCCATGTGGTTCCTTTTTACTTTTGTAAGCCGTTTGTGTTTGTTTATGATGCTTTTCAGAGTTCAACACAGTCATTTTGATGCACCTGCAGCACACTGTGAATCTCGGGTACAAAGGCATCTGCACACATATGACTCATTAAGTTGAATACCAATTAGTAGTATGCGTGAGCTTTAATAGCGTTTGAAAGGCCGATATTTTTAAGAGCAGATTTTCAGCAACAGCAACATAAGGCAAGTTAAAAGTAAGGCCAAATACTTGCCGCCTGAACTGCTGGTGCATCAGTCACATAATTGGGGTAATTGTGCAATGTTGCAAGAGGAAAAGCCCAAAGAATCAGTTTGACATATACATAAGCCAGAAATGTTACTGGCGAAGAGGAACAGTGGTTAAATTGGTTGTGGTCACCAGTTAGACAAAAATAACTCTTCCTTTGAATGTGTACATGAAAACATTGGTGTTAATGTGTGTAAGACATTTGTATATTTGCATGTTTATGTTTATGAAAGAAGCTATGAGAAAGCAAGCGTGGCTGTGAAATGGTGTGTGTGTGTGTGTGTGTGTGTGTGTGTGTGTGTGTGTGTGTGTGTGTGTGTGTGTGTGGGACAAAAACAGAGTGTAATCTTTGCGGTGCAGGGTGTTGACTCTACAGGGATGTGCAGAAACATGCCGTCTAATTAACAGTGTCCTCTCTGTGGCGAGGCTGGTTCCCACAGCCCCAACAGCCATGATTAAAAGAGATGCTCTCAAAGGACAGGAAGCTCTTCCAATTCACTCCAGATACTTCCTGGATGACGTCCACACACAATCAATCATCTCATCTTGACCAGAACGGACGCTCTTTTAACTCTCAGTCTCACTCTGTGACTAGGTCCTCCTCAAGTACGCACACACTTTTCTGTGGCACTTTCTCTCTCGCCCCCTTCATCTGTGTGCCACTTTTTTCTCTCTGCTCTCCAAACACTGGTTCTCTCTTCCCTTCCCTCTCGCTTCTCTCACCCTTGCTGTCTGCCAAGGCTTCACATCAAAGCTGATGATTGGTTTCTAACTGTTCAGTAGGCAGTATTTCATCCCGCTTTGTGTGAAGAGACCAAAATAATCAGCATGAATATGGAAAAACTTGCTTCTATGGTAATACCCAGCACAGTAATATCCATATCAGTCAAACTAACTTGGCTTAATTTGACTTACATACAAACGGATGGCTACACTTTACTCCAAAGTCCCCTTGGCTTAGACTCGCATTGTAAACACTGACTTTGACTTATGTGTATAAATATACCAACTTGTCAAGGTTGTTGGCTCAGAGCTGAAATCGACTCATGTAAATCAACAATTGACCTTATTTCTGTTGTTTTGTTGGCACTATCTCCACCTACTGCATGAGGAGTCTCCTCACCTTGGGTTGACTCCTCTGTACACTACCACTACTCAAGGTTGCTGGCTAAGTGTTGTGAGGCTGTTAAGAAGTTTCTTCAGCAAGGTCTCCAATTTATTCAATCGTAAATATGGAGTCAATTAGTCTCTTGTCCTTGGGCTCAAGTTTGTATTTAAATATACTCATTTGGGACAGGATATCAGAAGTAAATTACATGCATTTCCGTTCATGTGAAACAATATTTAAACCTTCGATTGTAGTATCAGTACTTGTATAAAGCAGGTTGATCCCCACAGTGTTAGGCAGATACAGTTAACAATAATTATGGTTAAAAGGGTTAAATGTCCCTTTAAAAACATTTGGCTGTAAGAGAATTGAGGCCTGGTGACAATAGAAAGTGGCACTGCTAAGTTCAGCAAGGCTACAGTCAATTGAGTTCAATTCTCCTAAATGGTTTGTTCATATTTTAATGAACTATTTTTGTAAAATTGCATTGTTCATATTTGCCTGTTTAGGCACAATGGCCGCACTGTTTTTAGTGGCCTCCGCTGTCGCTGCCAATAAAAAAAATCATGCATCTTCGTGTCCTGACATGAAAAATGACACGGTTGGTGTCTCTGTTCATCTTTTCTTTCCATTCCCTTATAAATGCATAATCTATAAACATGTTCTGTATACAGTATCAATTATTTAAAAACACAAACACACAGAGGCACACACACACACACACACAAAGATTTGCTCGTCTCTGTAGTCGTCTCAGTCCCCAGTCCAAAATAAAAAATGATTTATGAAACAAGATAGATTAAATCCACAACATGTTTCAATAGAAATATTTGGCTTCAATCCATATTTGTTGGCGTTTAGCCTTTCATAAACAACATTTTCACTGCGGTCAAAAATTATTTCGCTCTCCCAGTTGCTGCACACACACAAGGGAGGCATCTCTATTAACAGATATTCGAAGCAGCTTTCAAAAACCTCAATAGAAGCTTGGCTTGGCCCAAGCCACTTTGTTTCTTTTTCATTTACAGAGCCAGGGCTGTGTAATGAACACCAGATTTTATTCAGCGCACACACAGACTGGACAGCTAGCGGACGGGGAGGAAATCATTTTCTGACTTTGACAAAAACTGTTTCAGATTAGAATCCCAGACTCCACCTTAAATTAGGCCTAAAATGTCTTATTATTTTTTTTTTTTAAATGAAAATGATGGATACCAATAGAGTATTACTTTAGTTTTATGACCCTGTCAGTCAAAAACACAACAACAAGGGCTAGTAATAGTTGAACTGCTAACTGACATATAGAACTCTAGCTAGCTTAGTTGCTAGCCAGAGAGTTATTTAACATATTTTTACCATTGTCTCCTATGATAACGTCCTCGGTATTGGACTCCCTGCCTCTCAGTTCTCTCAGAATCATACTGCCATGACAGTTTGCAATTAGTAAACATTGCATTTTAACTTGGTCTCAGCATAATTCAACTTAAGTAAGAGTGGGACATTCACCTAGATGCCTATTAATTAACGATAAGGGAATTAACTGACATATTTTATATCATAGAACAAAGTGTAAAAATGTCTTAAGTTTGTGTTAACCACAGACCGTATTTCAGGCATTTAACCAGAAACCCATTCAAAAGAAACCTCGACTAAGAGACGAGGAAACCAAAAGTGCAAAGATGCAAACTAATAACCGGGCTTCAGGACTCATTCCTGCACCACTCTATTGTGCTGAAATAAAGCAGTGTCACTGCTGCTCGCACTTCAAATCTGCCACCTGCAGTGTGTCAAACAAGCCATTAGATTAGCAAATTACACAATTCAGTAAATAGCTTCCAGTGGGCTTGGGCTTTAACTTCAATCAAAGTCTCTTACAAACCCTCACTGGTAAGATAGATACTGGTAAGCATATTTTGGTACCGAAGTGTGAGAAGAATTAAGTCTTGTGACATGATCTGAATTCTTAAAATCTTTGTCACATTGTCCTTTTTCCTGTTGCTCAGAGAGATGAATTAAACAGAATGCTTTTCATGAGGCAGAAAACGGAGAGAGGAGTACAGAAGGACTGTAACAGATTGAGGGAGGGGGGGGGGGGGGGGGGGGGAGTGATGCATTTCTCTTTCAAAGGTAGATAAAAGAGGGATATTTCTGTAACTCCAGGCTAATTCAATGAGTAGTGCCAGATCTCACTTGGGATTTACAGATCTGGCTTCAAAACAATTAGCTGGAGAATGGGAGGCGTTTAGAAGACAAGGAGACGAGGAGATCTTAATACAGCTGTGGGTATTTCCCCACGGAGGAGTCATTTTAACAACCTCCTTACAGAGTCTCACTCTCACTAATACTGCTAGCCAATCTCCTCTGTCTCGTTTCACAAAGAAGACAATTTTCTGAAAGCTGCTGTAGGGAAAAGAGAGGAGAGAGAAAGGGAAAAGTACAGTGCTGGCGACAGTCAGAAAGTCAGGAGGAATTAAAAAAATGTAAGATATTAGAGAGTGTGAGGTCTGAGGCAGTGTTAGAGAGAGGAAGGGAGAAACTTAGAGAGTCAGAAAGAGGGATAAAAGCTCAATTGGGAGAAGGGAGCGGGGAGGCGGGACAAGAGATTAGGGCAAGCTTAAACAGTGAGACAAACGGCAGGAAAAAGAGGCAAAAACAGAAAGAAACACAGCTGAGGAAGGTTGTGGTTGTCTGGGGAGCTGGAAGATTGAACATCCCTCTCTCTTTATGAGGACCTGCGTGCTGCCCTGTGTATGTCGAGGGCCAATCAGTGAGTCCATCTGTCCACGGGGGCCAATCAGTCAGAGCACAGAAGAACTAAGTCAGCATGTCCTTGTCCACACAGGTAATCAAAGACACTGTAAACACTCTACCACTGTGAATGCTCTTAAACCAGGGTTCTCCACGCTGTGGCCCTCACAGCAGAGGCTGCCTTGAGGCACTTTAGCCCCTTTTCACATGGCAGTAGCTAACTGCAGGCTGAGTTATTGTACTCTGTTGTACACTTTGACTTCAACCCTGGGGGCTAATGCTGCATCCATGGAAGTTACCATAATTACCAACCTGTTAATACCTTTCTCGTCAACATTCAAGATTTAATTACAAGCTCTGATATGTTGCAGCTGCAGTAGATAATAAAGAAGTGCCTTAAAAAGCAAACATATGCCTCATCTGGGGCTAAGTCAGTCATTCAACAATAATGAAAGGCATATCTAAAGCTGCACTCATCAAAGTTTTCAGACAAACTGTGGACCTGACCAACCTGACCAACCCACAGATCATTATCCCCCGGCTTTGCAGTTGCCCACGACTCTACTGACCTTTATGTTTTTTTACGGATCGCAACTTTACCGTCTTGGCTTAAGGTGCTCAATTCAGAGCATATCTAGTGCCTCCACTCAGCTCTCAACATAGAGACGGGGGCTAGAAGCCAACAGTGCTGACAGAGCTAACAGCGTTTCCCTGGGGGGGAACCGGAGGATCTGGACGGCGTATGAGCTCAGTGCATTAGCTAGCCAGCGGTGCACAACAGAGAGACTCACATGCACTAAAAGCATGCACGGCCAGCCCGGCTTTGTAAACGGAGCACAGAGATGCTCCGATTACAACACACAGAGAGGGAGAGCTGCTTCATTCGTGCTCAGGAGGCCCTAACTCAACTTTATCTTTACATTGCAAATAGTTGTTTGCTGCTACATTAACGGTCTGAATCCCGTATTTAGAACCATTAACTCTCACCGCTCTCATCAAGTGCATGTTCAGCCGCAACAGAACGTTGTTTTTCAGCAACAAAGGCTATGATAAACCTACTGTGTGCTGCCTTCCCAATACCAAACAGCCGAGAGACAATTTCGGCATCTAGCTGGTGAACATGGTCGAGCATTTAGCAGCTTTACAGCTAAATATTTACACTAAGGAGTTGGTGGTCTGAAGTTCGCCACACCATCTTTGTGAGGTGATAATATGCCAGTGTTGTGCTTACAGCTTGTTGTGCTGCCCCCCCCAGTGGCCCAAAAACTGCAATCATACAACCCTCTTGAGTTGTAAGATGAGGCGAATGCTTGCATGTTACAGTTACCTTCCGTCCCACATGACGTAATCATGGAATAAAGGCAAGAATAACCCACATTTGAAATGCATTATGTTAAAAGACCTACATGCAAATCAGCATACGGTTGTCATAAACACATAAAAACTAACCATGTCTCTTCATAAGTAACTATTTTAATGCTGTCTGAAAGTGACACAACAGGGAAGGATAAAGGAGAGGTTTCTCTACTAGTGTGACTCGATGCCAGCAGTTGGCCAAAATGCCAAAATCCTACTTGCTGTCCATTACTAGACAATCTTAAAAAAAACATCTATCCAAGTGTAAAGGGAAGAAATCAAGACAATTCCCCTGGGACCGAATGCCACTGGCTGTATCGCAGAAAGGATTAGTGGGATTGATCGCAGACAATTGCTTTTGTTGGCCAGTTTACATATTAAGCAGGCCTCCTGGAAATTAGCAGTCCTATTTGACCTGAGCACCGACTCTGAGCAACTCAAATTGTTATCCAGATATATAGTTTTTTTCCATTTCCAAAAATGAGATTTTTATGTCCTGTACTGTTTTGTTACATCTTTTGTCTTGAATCTATCCTGATTGTGGAGCATTTTGTAACATTGTCATATCTTAATTATTAGCAATATTATGCCGTAACAAACACATATTTTCCACATCCTACCTACTGTATATGTTCTCTATGGTGCAGCAGCCCATGTCACCAGACTACTCCCACTCACACCTCCTCCTCTCAGTATGATAAATGGACTCCTCCCTGGAGAGTGAACAACAAAGTCATCCAGCCTGAACCCTACCAGTACCTGTCACTTTCAGGGATAGAGAGTCAGGGGTTACATGGAGCCCAATAAAGTTATTAGACGTTTAGAAACACTGCAATGAAAACATGTAGCAATGACAAAACAGAAGGTGACGATGACAATACATATCATTCTCCATCTTTTCAGTCTCACAGTGGTCTAAGACACTTTGTGAAGTAGGTGTTTTGTATTTATTAGCTTCTGCTAGTTGCTTGCTTTCTTAGAGACAGTTGAGTCTGTTCTTTGATGCCTTGTGGAGTTTAGTATGGCTGCTGTAAAATCAATAATAACCTGAGAATCATCAACACCAAAAAGAAAAGGTGCTTATACCCTCACGTACCGGACTTCTGGCTTTTTGTGAACATGAAGAAAATTAAAACTCTTTAAGCAAAGAGCACCCCAGTTATCAGACAACCACTTGTGAATTCGATAGCTTTTCCGCCTGTGTATTCTGCTTTTAATTCAGAGTTTCTGTATTATTTGCATGTTAAGGTGTCTCTCTCACTGGGGACCAATTAAATGATAAAGCAGTGCTGTTACAGGTTTATGGAAATTTAACCTGCAAGGGGCTTGTGTTGATAAATGGCGTAGAATTACAGAACAGCAAATAACTGCGGGTGGTGTACATTATTTTCCCCTGTTTTTAATTGATAAGGTTGCAGAGGAAAATTGTGCATCTTAGGGTGAGTAGCAAGCCTTTCTCGAGGGTTGTTATGTTTAGAGAGGAAAAAGAAATGGAGTACAATTAAAGCAATGCAGAGGGAAGAAGAGGAAGAAGAAGCACTTGCTCTAACTAATGCGGTGGCTCAACAGCTTGTTCAGCTCAGGACACGAGTGAAAAATGGAGTCTCTTATCGTATAGCAGCCAACATCATTAAAACTGCATTCAGCAATATTTTCAACATTAACAGTGAATCATATGGCTCCCTGAATCAACAGCCCAGTTTGCAACTCTGCTGGCTTCTCTTTCTTTGCAGGACACAAACAATGCTGGTTCATATGAAATCAATGACAGATGCTCTCAGACACAAGTCGTTTGTACACTAGATAGATATGTATTTGACGAGATAAGAAGTGACAAGTGAGGAAGTCTATTAATTAGCAAGCCAAAGAGACTGCCGAGGAGTTGTAGTACCCAGCTTTCAGGCTTTTGCATTACACAATTATAGTTAGTAGAGTTAAGAGAAGAACTTCAAATGTACACATTGGCCAAGTAATAACATGCTAAGTACTTCTTATTTAACTGTTGTCATGACCTAACAGTTACAAAGATGTTTAATAATGAATGTTCGAAGAGCCATTTGAATTTTCTTTTACTTTTATCACCTATGACAGATGATATTCCTCTACATTTATGAACTTACAATTATTAAACCTCTTAAGATCGAGGGTCCCCAATATTGGGGACCTAGAGGGGGTACCCCAGGGGTACCCCTGTGTACAATTCACTTTTGCGAAAGGAATACAAAAGTAAAAAAGAAAATAATAATACCTGTGTAACAAAGAGATTCTGGGCGAAACAACCATGGGAGGCATTTTACACACTTCAAAACACAATTATACATGAACTAAGATCATATCTAGAAGAATACTACAAGTTTTACCACAAAACCACGTTTTTCTGGACAAAAAACTGCGTACTATATACTTTGTTTTGGTCTGGCATGAGAACGCGCGGAGCGATCTTGGCGGATGACCACGTGTAGCAGGGCCGTGATTCGACCCCGCGACGAATAGCGTCGTCGGAATTACTCTCTTTCAAACCGTTCAAACGTTATATATCTATAAGCCAACATCAGTCACATGTCACCAGCAAAAAAATTGGGTAAAAAAAACTTACATTTTGATGGTTTTGAAGATGAAAAACGGATTTATTCCATTGGATTTTCGAGCAGCGGCTTCCTGCATCTCTCCCCTCGCCTCTGCAAGTGAAATCAAGGCGCTGCGAGGAGGAATGAGAAAATGCCAGGGTATTCTGCAAGGTGGACCAAACCAAGTAGAGAGGGGGGTTGGGCCAGCATTTTGCGATTTCTAGTCAGTAAACAGACCCAGATACGATCAAACACCCCCGCATGGCTCCCGTTGGACTATCCCGCATCTAAAACTGTTTCACACGTGTAAATCGGCCGATCACAGGCCTCTCCAGGGTCACATAGACACACATTATGAGGCATTTCTTTTTATGATTGACAGATATGACACATCATAACTGCTCAACATTATTGAAAATGGTGTCAAACTGCTTTATTATGATGTATTGAACACTCTTAGTGATAAATCAAGTGAATATATAGTTAATATGTAGTTATATAGTATATAAAATGAGTATACAGCAATGCAACAGCTGGTTCCGAAAATCAAACCTTTTATTTTTATGAAATAAAGCTGGCCTGCTTCACTCAATCAAAGTAAAATATGTTGTGGGGACATGTAACACGTGTTGTTCTATGACTTTAGCATGGTTTTAGGCCAACCAAGGCATTATTTAAAAAACAAATGTTCAATGCAAGTGCTTTTTTTCAGGCGAACTTGGAACTTTTTCAATTTGAGCTGTGCCATAAGTCACATCAGTTATTAACCAGTAACATATACACAATATTTACACAATTTAACACATCTCACAAGTGTTACCAGTATTAAACCATCAAAATTATTATAATAGACCTTGTAGTTAGAGCTTGAGACTCTTTTGAGTATGGCTATGCAATTTTCGAGCAGAGGGCTAAAAATAGGTCTAGATCTAAAGAGGTTTTAACATTACATCTGAAATAGAAAGAGCTCAAGTGCAATTTTATGCTGCATTCCCTTAAGATGGGAATTGCGTCCAGCCCCACTTGGTTGCTTGTAACTAGAGGCGTTCCGTAAAACAAACTAATCTCTGAATTGACTGTAATGAATCACCACGATCACTGTCAGAACCGGGAGCTAATCAGGATGTGAAGTTCCCCTCGCTGGTGACTGAGAGCGTGATCAAAATACAAAGAAAGCAAAATAAAAAGCGATATATAATTATCAATGAGTTAATGAACAAATGCGTTGTATATGTTAAGCACACGCTACTCCTTTATTTCGAAGAAAACGATTGTACTTTTATGTCTCTTCCTGCTACTATCAGTAGTGTCTTTCTCTCCCATCTTCATGAGAACTGCATCACAGATAAAACAACGAGTTGTCTGTGAAACTAGCGTCTTAGAATCAAACTCACATTCAGCCTGTGAAACTGGGAGCTTGGCGTAAACACTATAGTGACCATGGGACTTATATCCAACAGGTGGTAAAAAGACAACTCTAATAAGTTGCCCATGTTGCCCAATTTATTCCAGATCTGTATGTCGGTTACCATTTGCTAATATGCTACAGGCTCATTATTGTGAGTTATTTTGAAGACTTCCGGCTCCCTCTTTAGTGCTTTAAATGTACTAGTACCATACGGGGAAACCAACCCGAGTGATTGTCTCATCCATACATAATACAACTGGGCTTGTAAAAAACATAAACTACCTGCATGCACTTATCATCTATAAGAATGTGAAAGAATGACACAGACAAAATGAATGGTTTATAAAACTACACATTTACACTACTACTCACAGTTACAGTATCACCTACAAAGTGGCTCTTCCTAAATAACAAGTTGGACTGATTTATATAAAAGCATTTGCAATTTGTATGAAGCTTCATACACTTAGAAGAGACTGACAGGCAGAGAGGCAGACCAAAACATACACGCATGCACATAAACACACACTCAACCATGAGTCAGAAAGACCTCTTGATGTTCTCATCAAGCCAGAAGGCACAGCAGGGACTGACGACTCACTGTCAAGAGACAAATCGGAACGCGCGCACACACACACACACACACACACACACACACACACACACACACACAGGACAGGAAGAGTAATGTCTAAACATTTCCCCCTGAGAAGCGGTGGTTCTTTCCTCAAAAAGTTAACTGTTTGTGACTCTGTCCATGTAAAATGTGTTTTTTCTGTCTGTCTATGCCTCGTAAAGACGAAGAGATGGAATGTATATGTGTGTGTGTACATTTTTGTGTATGCTTGTCTTACATTTAGTTATTGTCCTCTCATTTCTTCATGAATCAGAGTGAGAGACTACATAACATGACATAACTTATAACACAAAATTGACTGTTTTTGGGCTAAAGACTTTGTGTCCCACCTCTATTTACCACTGTCCTAAACATAAAACGTTTCCTAAATGGCTGCAATGTTCCCACACTTCATGTTATGATTCCTGCAACAGCTTCTTCGGCATTCCCTCTGACTGCTTCACTAGCTCCTCAGAGGCGAAATAATTTATATGGCTGCAAGGCACATTGGATCTGAGCCCACAAACAGGGCCATGCATCAGTCTAAGTTATCTCTGAAGGTCTTAACATTACTTAATGTCTTACGTCTTTGATGCTGTATTTTATGACTTTTGTGTAGTTTTAGTTGTGACCTAGAAATGTCAAGGCCTCCCTTCAACATCAAGGTGATGGACCACTTTCAGAAGGTATCACTGTTCACATTTTCACCATTTAATGTTCTTGTGTAACTTCACAGTTAAGAACAGATCATTACTCCAGAAACAGCATTAGCTCAAAAGTGAAAAGATTATTTATTGATGCTATTAAAGAAGGACCACAAAAAGGCAACGCGTACTATAAACAGCAAGAGACTTAAATACCCTGTTAAGTTGACAAAGAAGGGCTTTTTCAGAGAAGACATTGTGACACGTCGTAGCAGGAAACGGGTGGATCTAATAATTTTAATGATGCCCAGTTGTGCAAAAGAGGAACTAGAGTGGAGGCAACACTGAACACAGCTGCATGCACTCAACAAGCTACATTTATTGACTCACAGCGTGAAGTGTGAAGGAAACAGTCTTAAAATCATCTGGCAATCAATCAACGATTTAAACGATGATGACAATGCATTTCCAATATTTATGCTGACAGAAAACTCCGCTTCTTCTATCGCAACTTCGAGGATTGGTGTGGGTGTCTCTGATACTAAAATGGTAAACTCCAAAGGCCTCAATGATGTTGCAGATCAAGTCTTCCATTTGGTTCATTTCCCACAACGTTTGTATACGAGTATATGCATTTAATTGCCTGTAATTACTGGCAATCGTTAACGCCTTCTTTACATCTGGTGTTTTCCTCTGTGTCTTTATCAGAAGCTATTATCACAGCACTTACAGTGAGAGCAGCTTGTGTTTCCAGTGACTACATACTACTGCCACAATTGAGTATCCCACAGAGTTGCTGGTATGGCCTGTCAAACGAATAGGTTAGGATTATAAATTAGGCTAAAAATAGTTGTGTAATTGATTTGGAAATGGCAACATTTGTGTGTGGGTATGGTTTGCGATCAGCCCAGGTGAGAATCTGTCAGTAACTACAGTGGGATCCTCAATATAATGCGCAAAAAATACCTGAAACATCATTTTCTAGATGGATCATTCCAAACCTGAAGCTATCCATATTTTTTTATAACAATACAATATCTCATGATTTGTTTAATAAGTCCATCATTACAGTCTAGTTTAGTAATGTTAAACCCTGCAGACCCATGGTCCACCCACACAGGATTTCACTTACTCCGGCAAATTAGACCTCTCCTCAGGACTGTGTGGGCGTACAGAAACGGTGCTTGATTGACATCTCCTTCACTCTCCTCGTTAGCTTTTTCTTTAACCTACTGAAGTGTGACAAATTACATATTTCTATTCTTATTGGTATAGTCGGGTGACCTCGTAATTCCTGGCATATATCCTCCCACCTTCAAACTGAGCAGGTCTGATCAGCCGTGATAACAAAAAACATCTGTGTGGGTGCGCAGGGCCAAATCTGACACATTTACTTTAGTGAGAGCTAAAGTGAACAATGTAAAATCAACAATTCAACTCTAAATAAACCTAAACGTTAGAATATTTCTTTTTAAATGCCATAGTTTCATTCTTCCCATAATAGTTGTACGTATAATTTGTAACCAGCATGACTATTCATTGCGTGTTTATTACACTAGTAATGTATTACAACAAACCGAACCTGGATCTGCCAAAAATGATCCAATCACATCTCTGATTTCCTGAAACAGCCAGTGTCACCATTTACAACCTCGTATAAAGTCTCTGTGAAAGTGTTTCACAGATTTTTGTTTGGTTTCAGTTTCAAACCGCAAATTTGGTTAATTTTACGGTACAAACATGCACCTATACCTGTATTCTCGTTTACACTCTAGGATGTACAGTGCTTCTTGTAGTAGCCTGCATACTGTAACAAAAACGCCAACATGTGGTCAGAACCCATTGCAGCCAACTTGGTAAAGTCATGGATACATTGTAAACCACAGCACAGTTTTCCCTGAAATACGATTATTCCAGTCTTTGTTCGGTTTTGGTTTTAGCCGCCTGGCGACACTGTGAAGCAGCTTTAGAACATATACCTGCAAAGAATGAGGCACACTGATATTGCACACCCCTGACCTTGATAAATGACTGTAGACATTGTGTCAGACTGCACTGTTATGAGATATATTGTCTGTGACACTCTTGCCAAAGTGCTCCCTCCACAGGTGGGCATTTATGCACACAGTAGCCCAGTGAGGCTAGGAAGTGATTTCGAACTACACCTTTCCAGCCCATGAACTCTGATGGTCTGA
The DNA here is from genome assembly GCF_050575085.1 of Anarhichas minor. Lineage (NCBI taxonomy): Eukaryota > Metazoa > Chordata > Actinopteri > Perciformes > Anarhichadidae > Anarhichas > Anarhichas minor. The sequence goes on along the minus strand of NW_027466487.1, from coordinate 3,246,176 downwards.
GGTGTAGTTGGTGTTTCTCTTTCAAGTCCTTTTCGAAGCACAAATGAGGGAGAGATAGTGTAAACTCAGACGCACACTGAGGACTTAGAGGCTACATTGTGCTCTGATAACTCTAAACTGGCTTAAGATCAATAATACAAGCATAGCTACAGTATAGTGATGCAGTGTACTGACAGGACGGACTGACTAATAGGGTTAGACTGTCTCCACGCTGACGGCAGATGTGGATGAGATGATCTGCTCTGTGGGTCTGTTCATCATCAGCTTGTTCTTCTCTGTGAAATTCAGGAATCTATATCAAGAAGACTGTTGTACATGAATTTAAAAGGAGGAAATTACTTTTTTTGGTTTTAGATTACAGAAGCCGCAAGGCAATTATTTAATCTCAATTGATATTGATCAACACTTACGAGGACTGCAAAACAAAAACATCAGTTATTAAGGTTTGTAAGTGGCCTGGCCTTGCTGTTTCTCTTCGTCATGGTCAAAAACTGTCATAGAAGTAAACACAGATATCCATATAAAAAAATTATAATTTCAATGTTATATGTGTTAAACTAGAGAACATCTTGCGATGGGATCACACCCGCCGTGACACCAAATCGGGCCAGGGGTGTTGAGGACGGGGGGCAGTGGACCCTTTCAAACTTCCTATCCCACTATATCCGCTGCTCTTGCTCACATAACACCGATCTTTATACTCAGCCCTCATTTGGATCTCAACTAAACACCTGTAAGGTTTTATGACGCCAAACTGGGCCAAGAGCGTAAAGTGGGGGAGCCAATGGCTCCTTCAATCGCCTTGCTCAGACCACGTGCTTCTTGCACGGTTGTGATGCTATTGCGGTGAGAAAATCTGTCCACAGACATATAAACACCCAAAAAAGACTGAAAACAAAACCAGCAATTTTGCTGGTAAACACAAAAATCAGCTGATGTGTTTTTATCAGATTTCTAAATCAGCTGACAAACAGCTGGTGGGAAAATGCATATCGCGGTGTTTCCAAGCCAACACATACTGTATTGAGGGTTTGAAACAGGACTAAATCATTATATACATCAATAAAGAGATAATGTGTAAAGAAAGGTGCATTTTTAAGTATTTCACAAACTATATTTTGCCCAGGGCGTCAACACGAGCAGACTTCATGGTAGAGAGTGTTATGGAGGAGACAAGTGTTGAGGATGATGAATGTATTCCCAATTAGAGAGATTCATATAAAGGTGAGGATAGAGGAGAGGAAGAGGAGGAATAAACACAAATGTCAGTGTTCCCAAGTATGGACACTGTAAACTACACAATGTTATATATCTCATGTATCTCTTCTACATGCTTCTTCCATAAAGTATGTGTATATATTTCTACTTTCATCTTGTCGAACTTTAAAGTTCATCATTGATCTAAAAAATGAAATGTTTCTGGAGCCACAGTGGCCCTTCAGCCACATCTCAGCAGAATGATGTAATTTATTGTCATGGAGATGGCTCAGTCATCATGTGACGTGTACTTTATGCTATGATTGTTTTTAGTCCGATTACTTTGACTTTGTATGCAAAGCTCTTCTTCCTATATAAATGATGTTTGATTCAGATTGACTAAAGGTGAGACAGGCAAGACCTGTTACATTTATTCAGCAGGTGTCCTTTAATTCTGTCATCGCAACAGCTTTAGACAGTCTCCTGCTCAGGCTTTAAGCGTGTGAGTGTGTGTGTGTGTGTGTGTGTGTGTGTGTGTGTGTGTGAGTGTGTGTGTGTGTGTGTGTGTGTGTGTGTGAGTGTGTGTGTGTGTGTTCGTGTGTCTCTAGCTAAGGAGGAAACTCAGGGAGACAGTTGCCACCACCATTTCAGCACCCAACAGTAAAGTATTGATCTCTGGTTTCAGCAGCTCTTTCGTTTTCCATCTCTCTCTCTCTCTCTCTCTCTCTCTCTCTGTTCCTGTCTTTCATCCCTCTCTTCACATTCTCTGTCTTTTCCACCACTCATTTGACACTATATTTCATATAATTGTATTTTCTACTCCATGTTATATTTCTATATATTGAATATATTCCCCAACCATCATGAAATTCAATCTATTTTTTATACTCACTTACTTCTAAAATCCTCCCTCATTCTATCCTTACCCATGCTGTTTTTCCGGCCCTTGCATCTCTCTCTCTTCCTGACTCCTACAGATGTTAACCTTGTAGCGCAGTTTCCTCAGGTTGGAGAGACACACACACACACACACACAGAAGAAACGATACAGAGCTCAATACCTCCACCCTCAGGTGATGATGTGAACGTTCCTCTCGCCGCTTGGCGGTAATAAAATCAAGCCTTGATGATTCATGGGTTTTTACAGCAGCGCTGTAGAGGGCTGTAAATCATTTTAAGATATCGTCCTCATAACCCTTGGCACAGAGTCATAGTTCCTATGCAGACAGAGATGTATATCTGGATTCTGCTCTCATGAGTCTCTGTTGTTCACCTGAAGACTTTGAAGGGAACTTAAAACCCGTTTTATTCAAGCTATTATTTTCAATCTAGCTGAAATACAATGTTGTAATCTTTCTAAGACAAACAGACAGCGAGGCAGAGCGTACAGGGACTAGAAAAACAACTCAACATCTATGAACTTAGCCTCAATGGAGTTACTTGCTGTTGAGACAATAAATTATCTGTGATTCGCCACATGCGCAAGCATAATATTAATGAAAGTAATTACACTGAGACGAAACACAACAACAACAACAACAAACAAGCCTCATGCTAATTAAAAGCAGAACAAGGGAAACTGAGGCAGAACTAAGGGTTTGAAATCTCTGTTTAATATGAACGATTTGTCATTAATTTTCCAGAACAGGTTTCTTTGTGATATTCAGGAGATTAGCACCAAACCGTTTCTCATGCATAGAGAAAAATGATCTGTTGATATATGGTGAAAACAAAAGCTGCGGACTTATTGTCTCATAAAGAATAACAATAGTGCAGAACTATATGTGAAGTATCACTTAAACAAAAGACAAAGATCCCGATGTGCACAGTTACGCTCAGGAACGTTACCAGTAGCCCCAGAGACCGGTAGGTTGAATTCCATTCCAGAGGACAGAATCTGTTTGTTGTGTGAGCTCGGGGAAATGGAGAATGAGGTGCATCTCTCTATTTATCCATCTATCATTCCCTTAGATGAGGTGCCCAGCTCTCCATGGTGTAATACAAGCCAAGGGACCCTGCTGGTGATCTTTAACAGGATTCTTAATAACTAAGGTCACTTTCAGGATTACAGAAGTCTTGTAATATAACTTCATAAATGCTGTTTATTTTTCTTTATATATCACTTACCAAAAGGCCAGACAGCTCACTGCACTGTTTAGAATTTCCATGAAGGAAAAAGACCAAAAGTCATCAACACTTCAATTACTTTTAGATTACAATTTTGGATTGAGGAACTAAACAACACAGACACTAAAGTATATGGTATATTGTTTGCTTGCAAAAATAATACTCTAACTTTAAGTCTGAAAACTGGCTTATGACTGCGACATCGACAACTATAGTATGTCAAAGACTCTTGCATTTGTTTGGGAGAGCTTGTTTTTTGTTTCCATCATTATCATATCAGAAAAAGAGATACAGTAATGAGGATGAGGTGGGGGAGGAGGAAAAAGAGGAGACAAAGAATGGAGGGGTTAGAAAAAGGGGAGAAAGGAGAGGAAATAATGGAATGGGCCAGAAGAAGGAGGGAGGGGCAACAAGAAAAGAATGGAGTAAAAGGGGAGAAAAGAGGGGGAGAGAATGTGGAGATAATGAGATAGATTGGCTCGGTGAGAAGGGAGAGAACGACGGCTCATAGTAAGTGAGGTACGTCTGTGTGGGTGTAGGTGTGTGAGAAAGAGGGAGAGAGAGAGTGTTGTCAGTCTCATTGCAGTTTCTGCTCCTTCACTTTCAGCCTGCGTCAGTTGAACTGCTGAAATTGGCATTTTTACCTGGAACAACACACACATGCACAGACACACAAAAACGCACACATACAGGTAGTTGCAAACGTGCAAAAAGACACACGCTTTTTCTGACTGTTCATACCACATTTTGGGGAGACACTCTTCTCTTTCTGCAATAAATAACAGGACCAGTTTCAATTTAACAATCCTCATTATTATGAACACCCACATGGACACGGAGTGTGATGCTGCTGTTTATAAATTAACTTCCTGCATCTTCCCGGACCAATTTAAATGATTGAGGTCTTATACCATGTTTGATGCTACTGGAGCAAAGTTTTTCATTGTTGCCAGCAAATTTCTATGAATCATCAGTTACACAAATCCCAGCTGCTTCCTATTTAATGGGACACAAAAGTGAATCAAACGTTAGGAAGAAATTAAAGTCCTGTAGATTTTAAGCAGTTAGCGTTAACATCTCTACAATCAATTTACCCTTCATAAAGAGACTACAAACAATCCCTGCTATGCCCCTGGTAGTTCTACTTCAAAAAGCTAGCACGCACACACATACACACACACACAAAAAACACACCCATAATCACAGATACACACACGCAATCAGATACACATTTAAATACAAAGGGGTAAACAAACACGCGCATAAAACACACACAAAGAAGTTTTCATGCACACTACTCTTCTGGCAGCAGATCAAGAGAAGCAAGTGTGTTTGTGTATTGTGTGTGTTGCATCTGAGCTTGTTTAGTGAGTAAAACGGAGCGGCTTCTTGGACAAATCCAGTCTAAATAATCTTCCTATCCTGGCCGTCCAGATACCAACACTGTGTCCCATGTGGCTTCATTACTGTTGCAGCTAATTAAGCAGCTCCAAATAAACACCATCTTCTGCCTTCATTAACACAAACACAGCAGCATCAACACATGCTTCAACTAGATGTATTTGTTGATGCCGACATGGATAAGTATGGAAATACATTGTATGATGTTGATAGTGTTGAAAATTAACATTATATATAATAAGACGTATTTGCTATTCCTTGTAGAGTTCATATTCCCAACTGTCTTACCTCTTATCAATCTATGACAAGTAGCCTCATAAAGATGCCAGGGTTTCATTTCTTGATGTGAATTTCTTGGATATGAATCAATTTATCATAAAGGTGAAGAAATCTAAATTATATTTCGTTAAACAGCACTTTACGATATACAATTCATAATAATAACAACAGGTAACAGTGATGGAGTTAAAGAGTAACTGCACACTTAAACATCTTTTTTAGGTTGTAAACAAAATGATATCAATGCTGGTGTTAATGTTGACAGTTCTTACCATATTTAAAATTGGCATTTCATGGTTGAAAATGGCTCAAAATGCCATATACTCTTTTTCCATTTTGAGATAGAGTCGACCGTTTGGAGCCATTTGCGTCATGCAATTAAAGAATGTTAACACCCTCTAATCAGAAGCCCTTCCTTGCGTCTCCCCACAGCGTCTATGGTTTTTACTTTTACAGTACCCACTGTGAAGCATTAAAACCACAGCACAGCACCAGCCTCTCTCTTCTTTCTGTGGAACTGAAATTAAACTATGAGCACATTACAAAATATCTGGTGATAGCAATGTGCTTTCATACGCTGTGAGAAGAGTGTGCAGATGAGGCATTGAGTTGTTGTTGGCTAGTTAGCAGGACAACATTAGCTTGCTAGTTCCACTAGCTGTTCATGCTAACGCTACACTGGTTACAGAAAGCAATCCGGACAATGGGCGGGTGATCAGCGACAACGCTGGGTTCCTGCTCCCCACCGCTAGCATGGCTAAAACATTATTTTCTGATAATTCAACCAAACAATGAATCAAAAAAAAATAATCAACAAATGAATCAGGTATTCAAATATTAGTTAGCTGTAGCCCTCCCAAATGTTTGTCTGTTTTTAAGATATGGCATGTTACTACGATGAACAAATGGATGAACAAATGGTGACAGATCCAGAGCAACACCCTCAACCCCCACATGTCCACAGTTGTCCTGTTACGGACCTACAGGACAAGTACTTAAACTGAGCCAACATAGGTGGCTAATACTGGAGGGTAAAGCTGTCCTATAGTCATATATCAACCTCAAGACCACTAACTCACTGTATGGATAATGGGCGAGTAACAATATATCCACCTCCTCGACTGCATCACTGGATGGTGATTTATCAGCAGTCGGCAAGAAGGCAGACAACAACTGAAGATCTAGTTTAATTAATTTGAGTCGGCAGTGGAAGATGTGGACTTACAAAAGAGCTGAGCGTGAACAAATCATTGAATTGAGGTGAATTAGAAGCCCTTTAAGGATAAGGAACAAATGCTTTAAAAACTGTGACTGACTACGGCGCATACTGTATACTGTACATGTCCCTCTGCATTCACATTCTATGTCTACACAGCAGTGTGTGTGCGTGTGTGTGTGTGTGAGAAATAATGAGCAGAAAATAAAATATAATTGTATGCTGCAATCTCAGCACTTCAATTTATTCCTCCTATACAGCTAAGAGTTAGACTCAGTGCAGGGAGAGAGAAGTCTTTGATTATGAAGCCGTTAAAATCTAGAACACAATGTAAACAACAGCAGACCGCCAGACTGAACTTGAACGTTTTCTTTCATCAAAAAAACTGAATTGATCCCTGATTTGCATACAAAGACATTTGCCTACAAAATGCTTGGAATGTGCGTTTGAGGCGTTTGTTTTGAGGAGTGCAGGGCTCCAGTTTTTTCACAGAGTTTTGCTTCCACAAAGTGTGAGGTTGATAATGTCAGCGGAGCTGCAGAGTTAGAGACAAGCTGGGATGAAATGCTTCGTAACCCTGTGACGAAAGGACACATCGCCTCTCTTCTCATAACCCTTCAAATCTCGATCTTTCCCCACCTTTCCCATTTCCAACAGTTTACCCTTGAGCACCCGTTAAGGAAAAAAACATTTTTTTACTAGAACCCTATTTTTAAATAACAAACCGCAGTGTGTTGGATATAAAGGGGGACACATTATATGTGCCTGAACAAAAACAGCCTCACACTTTCAGCTATTCTTTTTTTAATGGAGGAGGAAACTTCAAGTTTCACAAAATCTGATAATCTGAGTACTAATACGGGTGCCACAAACTAACAAATTAGCATCTTGTGTAGAGTTTTGCAGTGTTGTTTTGCAGAGTGCTGATTTTTCAGTGACAATTATATGAAGTTGACAAGATGATTGGAGTGTTGTTTCTTCCCTCAGCGTTGGTTCTGGGCCAAATGCTCAAAATGGCTTCAAAGTCTTGAACTAACTCTAAAGGGTTTACGTTTATATTAACTCTATATTCAAGTTAGGCACCGTTTATTTGTCCATTTGAATGTGATCCATTTGTTTTATGCTGCCCAAGCTTCCAAAATCTTCATGAAACCTCGAAGTTTATCCATATATTTTGAATTTCAGTCTGTTCATATGTGTGAGAGAAGAATATCACTAATTCACAATAGCAGAATGACTATTGCTGCCATACAGCACCAGGCTGTGTTGTACATTGGTCCTATACAATTCATATGTGGAGCTTTATAATGTCTGTGAATATATTTACGGTTGATCTGAATCTGTTAGTCACTATGTTGTAACGTGGCAAAAGTCTATTAAGAAGCCATGACCCTATCCTCAATTTCTCCCTTTGTGCTGGACTTTTTACACCAACAAACATCATCGCCAAACCTTTTTCAATTTCTTCTGCATGAACCCCAATCTTACCCAGCATGCAGGCTTGAGGATCTCACCACTGAAACCAGATTTGATGAAATTCTTTTAGCCGGGGAGTCCAAACGCACCTATTTCACGGTAGGGAAAACACTGAGGCTACAAATGAACCAGATAAAATGCTTCTCCTTTCTGTCCCATACAAAATCATTTCCATTTTACATCACGCTCATATAGCGAGTGGTGAATGACATTTCCCCGGGCCAACAGTTAAACATGGTCTGCTACACATACATACACACACGCAGATAAAATGCATGTGTATGAAAACAAACTGTCTTGTCCCTCTCAGCTCTGTCCTTCCAACTCCCACTTGTGCCCTTTAATATTCTGAACCAAGTCAAACTATTTTAGGTGGCATTAAACTCTGCCTGCTGCTTGCATGTGAATATCACAACAGTGGTAAACTGCTCTGATTGTAACCTTCTACATGATGTGATTTTCTTTGAGTTCAAAGTTGTACCATATTTATTTTCATAAAATACAGAATCACGGGTTAGAGATTAAGGGCTTCAGAGCAATCATGGCATCTGACAGGTTGTGATTTATACTCAAACAGCTTTGTCAGCATGAAGCATGTGTTTACAGTCAATGAGACACAGGTATTTAACATCACAGGGCATTAGAATGACAGCGATGTTTAACACATAATATAGGAGTTTTTAAATATTTCACCAAGAAAATGATGACACGGAAACATTTTTTATAATACCATACCTCTTAAAACTAGGCAAATGCAGTACTTTCCATCACTTACACGGTGACGATTAGCTAACGGTGCTAACAACACAAATAGTACAAACAACGACAATACTGCTAACAGAGCTAACAGCGTTTTCCTGAGGGTGGGCAGTACACTTTTGCATCGTTATTAGCCGTATGAGTGCAGTGCAGAGCGGCGGCCATGAGCTATAGCCAGTGGAGCACACTCACATATACTAACATGCACTAAAAGGCACGCGTGGTTGGCCTGGATATGTGAACAAAGTACAGAGAAGCTGGGGTAACAAAACACACAGAAGGAGAGTGATCACTATATCTTTACATAGCAAATTGTTGGTAGCTGCTATATTAATACTCTAAATGTCAGATTTTGCACATTTAATAACTCATTTTCAACAGCAAAAAAATCTCAAATGACATCTGGGAAAAACCCCAAAACAATTACACTTCAACACTTCAGGCAGACACTATTAATCAAGACTGAGATCCATCAAACAATCAATACTGCAGCTAAAACTCCCCAGAGTCTGAGCCTCAGTGCTCTCCTAGATGCGACAATATTGTCATGTCCCGACAATAATCATGTATAAAAAAAATAGCCACAGAAACAAGCTAAGGAGAAAAGGTCTGTTGTTTTAAACATGGTAGAAAGAGTGCAGTGGGATTCAGCAAGGAAGGAAACCCGCAGGGTCTTCAACAGAATAAGCTTTCAGATGTGTCCGAAAACAGGAAGCTACTCTCAACTTCAGAGTATCCTGGGAAGGTTATTCCACTAATAGAAAGCGAAGAGAAGTAAAGGCCTTATGGTTATTTTTCCTCAGGGAAGGATGAACTAAGAGTCCAGTAATACAGCATGCTGAATGGGCCAGAACACTAGAATGCACCATGATCTGAATGGGATAGCCCTGCTAGGAGCTTGGTTGAGTTTTCAGAGATACCTGCAGCAGATCTAATCCAGGGTCCTTGACAAGAAGAAGTTTGGTATCATGTATTCCTCCATCTACCATTTTTTTTGCACTCTCCTCCTGATTCCACTCAGGAAGCAGGAAGTCCAAATCTCTCTCTCTTTCTCTCTCCCTCTCACCCTTTCCCTCCCTCAGACACGTGGAGATGGATGGACAGTGTGTGCAGGAGTCCTTGGCTGAACTGCAAAAATGCTGACGTGGCGCCAAGCCCTCAAACAGCGTGATGACGCCTCTATCTGTCTCTCCATGATGCACTCTCTCTTTCTCACACACACACATATATACACACACACTCACAGGTGCATGTACAGATAGGTACTTCACTTGCTAATGCGAGGCTCAACACATACACAGAAAAGTGCACACTTTGCATGCATTATATCTGCACACAGATTTATGTGCTCACACATGCAAAAATTTGCCAATGCACATGAGCGGGCACTGGTGCATGCACAGACACACATGGGCGTGCAAACTGCGCGTGCACAGCAGAGCACATACCTCTCTATCACTGTCCGTCCATCTCGTGACACCTTTATCACTCCGTCCAGTCTCCTATATAATCAGCATTAGTCTCTTTTGTCACACTCCTACCATCACAAACATACACAAAAGCTATCACACATATGCACCCACACACACACACACACACACACACACACACACACACATACATACTCAGGTCAGCTGAGTGATGTTGGGAGTGTGTATTTCTCTTCTGCCTGTGTTAAAGTGAGTCATCTATCCTTCCACAGCTTCATTACAACCTACAAGGGCAAACACTATCTCTCGCTCCCTCTGCCTCTCCAGATGGAGGGAGAGAGAGACTGAGATATTCAGTAGATAGAAGGTGAGATCTCCCCCCCCCCCCCCTCTCTCTCTCTCTCTCTTTGTATCCCACCCATCTTGCTGTTCTCTCTTGTTCCTTCGTCTCTATATTTATCTTTTGTCTCTACATCTATTGCCTTAAACCTTATGTTTTCAATCACACAGTCTTTCTCTCTTCCTCTCCCACCTAGCCTTGAGCAAGTGGCAGTGTGGTTAAGCAGTTTGTGATGTCAACATTTGAACCCACGGAAAGATGTGACAACATGAATGCAACAGAGTAGATAGATACACAGACTGAAAGGCCAAAACAGCCACCTCTGTTCAGGTAATTGTTTGTTTGGGGAATTATTTTAATGGTTTGGGCAAGGCCCCTTTCTTCCAATTAAGGGAAATCTTAATGCAACAGCAAACAATGATATTTTGTACCGTAATGTGCTTTCAAATTCCAAATGCTAAGAAAAGAAAACAATAACTATGTGATTAAACATATATGAAGAAACGTGTTTTCTGACTGTCATGATGAGAAAGAACGTGACTGGCCTATAAAGACCCCCAATAGGCAGTGAGTGTATAGCCACAAATGAATTCCTGTGGTTGATGTTTAAAATGTCACATATGGGTGTTATGTTCAGGTAACCACCTATTTTGACGGATAAATCAGACAAATCTAGACATGGAAGGTACAAAAAAAGTATAGAAAAGGTAATTTAAAGATCGTGTTTCTGGAGGCAGGAAGAAAGACGGATCCACATAAAAAGAGAAGTCGGTTGTGTTCCTACCTGCCTCTCTCGCAGCTCAGATAGAGCTCGTAGAAAGCTTCAGTTTTTGAGGCCCGACAGAAAGCATGAATAATGCATGGTGCTGAATTTGCCAATGTCCAGGAGAACCATCTTCACTGCGCATTAAAACTAGAAAACTGTCCATTATGTTAATTATACTAATTTATTCATGAACATCTTTTTCTCATAAGAATATATGTTTTGACCTTTGACAGCGATAAAGTTTTCACTAAACACAGAGGTTCTTCAACTGGGACCCTCAAATAAGACACAGCACAATGACTCACCAAAAGGTTGAAACAGGATTCCAGTCTTGGACTCCCTCTACTGGCTCATAGTGCAGGCTAGGCTGATACAAAATGCTGAGGAGATTGTTGCACCGTTATGTCTGAGGCATCTCTTCGATGGAACAGCATACTGCTCAGCCTCCCTGAGGAAGATTATAACAAGTTGTTAGAAAAGACACACGCCGAATTCTGAAACTATCTGCTGCTTTTGTCCCTGATGATCAAACAGCTGACCAGCTTTTCATCATTTTACAGTCACCATAAACAAAAGAAAAAAAGAGCTAAAACCAAAAAGGCAACTTGAGATTTTAATGGTTTGGGGAAAACACTGTAGTTCAGCAAGAAGTTTAAGGGTTAAAACAATTAGTCATAAGTTTCCTATTGATCCCTCCCCAAGATCTCTTATCCCAACAACTGCAGGCAGGCTCATTACTCTAAAAGACAACCTTATAGACAGTCAGGACTGATAAAGCTGGATCAATGCCACTGATCAGTTCCACACCACAGTGTGGATAAGCACACAAAACTAGAATAGACAGAAAGGGCATTCTCATTAAATGAAAGCTTTCAAACTGTCTTTTGGCTGCTATACACAAAGGGTAACTTAGAGGGTGTGATGCGAGTCTCCTGTTTGCTACAGTCTCCGGGAAGATAGTTGAAATCCCAATTCATTATGGGATCCTTGGCCATACAGTCAAAAGGGATCTGCATCTTTAACAAGACTAACAGTCCACATTGGCCCCACTAGTGGACCAGTGAGGCTGCAATGCTCATTACGCACCACAAAGCTATGGATGGGAGAAAAGTAGAACTTTTGCTTTTCTTAGAAACATCCCACTTGTGGAATAAAACATCTAAGGTTTGGCAGGTTTGAAGGGTGGAACCAGATGAAACTCCACGTTCTTTCCAAAATCACAAGGGATTTACTTATTATTGTTGCCATTGCGCAACGTCATAATAAGCTTGTCAGACCCAGCTCAGATTTCATCCGCCTACAAGCTGTTATAAGCTCACCATCTACTGATGAGGAATACACATTTGGGCAGTATAGACTTACTAACCAAATCGGGCAACAGCAACTTCTGAACTGGACTTGAATGATTCTCTTCAACACCATCAGCCTGAGCTGTCTTCGTTGTGCTTTTGAGAGGTTAATTGATCAGAAGAGTACATTTAAAGAGCCCACTCTTGTGACATCAACTTACACTTGTGAAAGCCAGAAATCTAGGTGTAGTTATGGATTCAGACCTCAACCTGAACAGCCATATCAAGACAATTACAAAATCAGCCTCCCATCACCTGAAGAATATATCAAGGATTAGAGGATTTATGTCTCAACAGGATTTGGAAAAACCTGTCCATGCATTTATCTTCAGCAGACTGGACTACTGTAACGGTGTGTTTACAGGTCTCTGTAAAAAGTCTGTCAGAAAGCTGCAGCTGATTCAGAACGCTGCAGCTCGAGTCCTCACTAAGACCAGGAGGGTGGATCACATCACTCCAGTTCTGAGGTCTTTGCTCTGGCTTCCTGTCCAACAAAGAATTGACTTTTAAATCCTGCTGTTGGTTTATAAAGCACTGAATGGTTTAGGGCCAAAATACATTTCTGATCTGCTGCTACCTTATGAACCATCTGCTTTCTGTCTGCTTTCTGTTCCCAGAGTCAGAACTAAACATGGAGAAGCAGCGTTCAGTTTTTCTGCTCCAGATACCTGGAACAAAGTCCCAGAACGCTGCAGGTCTGCTGAGACCCTCAGCTCCTTTAAATCAAGATTGAAGACTTTTCTGTTTGCTGCTGCCTTTAAATGAACCAGATTAAATTAATATGTTAATCAATTTCCTGCATTTCACTACTGTATTTTATTTCTTACACTGTTTTTTAATGTTTTAATGACTGTTTTTATTGTTTCAATGAATGTTCTTAATTGTTTTTAAATCTCCTTTTCTTTTGCCTTATGATTTGATGCCTTTAATGGTTTTATGTGAAGCACTTTGAATTACCTTGTTGTTGAAATGTGCTATACAAATAAACTTGCCTTGCCTTGTGATATCCACTTAATAAGATAAGAAAAAAGGCCACTGGCCCAGACACACTAAAGGCATTCGCCATTAAAGACTTTGCCCTCCAATTAAAAGGAATCTTTGCAAGGTTATCCCAGTACTTGTCCAACCCACAGTGCCAAAATCATGGAAACCTGTGCCAAAAAAAGCCAAAAGCAAGTACGCTGAATGACTTTCAACCAATAACTATAACATCCATCCTTTATAAAACCATGGACAGAGTTGTAGCTGGACATCCTCTGTGGAGAGGCACTTTCACCCAATTTGAATTGCTTACAACAGTTGCAGAGGATATAAGGGATATGCCAGAGTAATATTTGTGGATATTTGTTCAGTTTTTAACTCTTTGTTGAATCATGTCCAGGTTGGCTACTAAATGGACCTTGAGGTGTTATTGTTTTGTCAACTATTCCATGTTATCCTGCCGGCATTCATCATGCATCTGATGCACAGAGCCCGATGGGTTGGCAGTAAATCAAAACAGTTCTATCTTATTTGACTCTATTCTGAGAGGAGCCCAGGCTTGCAAGCGGACTGACACTTCAGTTAAACGCTTCCTCATATCTCATGATTGAGTAAACCCTGAGGATGTGACTCACCTGTCGGTTACAATGTGCAGCAGTCAAACAAGTTACAGTAACAGGCCGCTGTCACTTCATGTGGCGTCATGCCTACGGATATCTGAGCTTTGGGCGGATTGTTTTAGCAGCCACGTCCACTTCCCTCTCCTGTACGCTAGTTGAAGTAGCAACAGGCATGCTACTGTCAGCAGTGACCTGTAGGAGTAAACTTTAGAGTAGATTTAACAGCTGTTGGTTTTTGCTCCGTCATCATGGGGGACTCGGACGCCACCGGGGGCTTAGCTCTCAGGAGAAGGGCGACTTTCGCGGTGGGGAAAAGCGCAAGTCTGCTGCCGATGAACGGCAAGTCTGCAGCGGTGTGTCAGAGCTCAGTGACCGCGGACAGTAGCAAGGACAATGGGCAGGGAAAACGAGACCGACCGCTGGAAACAGCCCGGTCCAAATCAAGCAGTGAGAAACAAAAACGCAGGAGTGACATTAGTGAGAGGCTGAGGTGAGTTAACGCTAACTTTACAACAGTTATCAAACTGTCATTTCGTTTGAGAAAAGTTTAGTTTAATACTTACACGGCTGACGTTAAATTAACGTTACTTTAAGCCAGTAACGTTATTGTATTATTATTAAGTTATAACTTAATAAAAGTTCTAATAAAAGGCAGAAGTTATAACGTTCGCTAGTTTGAACGTGCAGCACACACACTCAGGCTGCTCAGGGTCGTTTGAGGTGAACCCTGAACAAGATCTGTTCATTTTGTGACGGGTGTCGCCCTTTTTCATTCATGCTTTTACATTTGTTTTTAGTGCTACTTGGCAGAGTAACCACAACTTAACACTAACGTTAGACCCGATATCTGTGTGGGCCTGTTTTATTGATTAGGGGCGTGTCTAATGAGGGTACTATAAACAGGGTGCATTGTGGGTAAGCTTAATCCCTTTAGGCCAGTTTAATACCAAAGCATTCCCTGTGTACCGATCGGGCCGCGTTGGTATTTAGTGTACAACACATCGGATATTCCTTATTGTGGTGCAACATTACCAACATTAAATGATAAAACTAGTGTGTCAAGGGACATAAATGTAACCACACTTTTAGATATTAGACCAAATTCACCTTTAGTTTCCTGAGCTGCTGCCACAACATTTTTATTATTGGTTGTATTCTATTGTTTTTGCTGTTATAATGTATCTTCCTTTCTTTCTCATCACTAAAACTACTCTCAACCATTTTTTTCTTCCTAATATTCATCATTTGATGTGCAATTGATGTGAGAGTCAAATAAATATAAATGTTTCTTAAGATCATGATATTCTTAATTGTTTCACCCATTCATCTATTTTATTTCTGTAGTTGTCATAAGACACAAGAGTCCCTGCTGAGTTCAGCCAGTGGTTTCAATAACTACAGAGGAATCCTCAACTGGTGTGTGGTCATGCTGGTAAGACCAATGTTTGAACACACAAATAAACCAAACTTCCTATGGAAATACATCTTTTTATATAGATTTTGATAATAAATGAAAGCCAAATATCAGGGAAATATCTAAAGGGCGCTAACATAAGTAGCATTATGTATTTCACTTGATATCCAGTTTGTGCTCGTCATCTCTTTCCCAGAAACCAGTGTAAAACAGGAAGAGAACCAATCGGATGATCCACTAGCATTGATTGATGCAATGACATATGTCAGAATTATATAAAATAAATAATTAGTCCACATTGTTCTATTAATAGCTATTTGTTTCCAGACAGACTCGCTGTGTCTGTATCTGCGTTGAATCCGGTTTCCTGCCAAAAAATGGAGTCTCAGCAATTTCTAAGATGGTTTGAATCAAACATGTTACAGCGCAGGCAAATCATGTGAGGGGTTAGAGGAAAACGTGTCAAAACACAAAGAATTATTGAGTTATTGAAGTGAGCTTATTTTGAGTGCATGTGCAGTTAAATAATTTAACGTGATTAACAGGTTTTATGTCGAGCTCAACACCTTTCGCAGCTCTTCCTCCTCTGTGCTGGAGACAAGGCGAGGCTAGCGAAGACCTTCTGTTAATCCAGGCTTTGAACACTGATCGTGTTCAGCGCAGGAGGTTTTTCTTCATTCCCACTGAACTTCTGTCCCATCCCCAGGCAGAGAGCCTTTGTGCCGGGTAATGAGATATTACAATCCATTTAGAAAGAGGAAAAGCGAGGAGGGGAGATTAAAAAAAAAAAAAAAGAATGAGGAGGAGAACTGGGTTGAGGAGAGGAAAAGGGATGATGAGATATAGGGAGAGGAAGGAAAGCAACAGAAGGAGAGAGAAACTTGTAGAGGGAAGAGATGATATGGAAGGATGCTTTTATTGGATTAAAAGTGTTGAAAGTAACACATGAGTCAATCAGATGAACATCCTTAATTCTTGCTTTTTGTTACAGGTGTTGAGCAATGCTCGCCTCTTCTTAGAAAACTTGTTACGGTGAGTACGTCTGAAGTCTTTGGACATCATTTTATTAGTGTCTTTTTCACAGACTGATACATTATCATTTAAACAGGCCTCCTGTACACTTGTTACCCAGTATTTCATTCTTAAACAGATATCAATGATGTTAGTGATGAAGGATACCAAACAGGTTCTCAATCATTTCACAATCTTCCTGCTTTCACAGAGTGACTTTACTAATCCTGTAATGTCTCTTAGTTCATCTATTTTGACAATAGATGTTTTTTATTGTAGCACTTTTACATCTCTCGTAGAAAAAGCACAGGTGTAATTAATGCAATAATAAGGACTGCATTTCACCTGAGCCGATGTCAGGGTCCTGATATTGTGCATGCTGGTTAGCTGGATTGGTGTACTGGGCCAATATACAGTAACAGAGCCATAGTTAATGCTGTTAGTCACATTTCTCTGCTAGTTGCTAATTCAAAATGGCTGCTGTAAAAAAGTCTATATATATATTATATAAATATATAGCCGTGCTGGAGTCAATATTCCATTTCTCTTGAATAGTAAACCTCTGTGTGTAATTCTTTAATATTGAAATTTTGAAAAGAAGTGACCGTATTCATTTACTATAAAACCAATTTCTGTATTCTGGCAATTTCAACATGCATTTTAATTTAGATGTGTCTTTTTTAATCTGGCTTTTTCTCTTTTTGTCAGGTACGGGGTCTTGGTGGACCCGATTCAAGTGATTTCCTTGTTTCTGAATGATCCCTACAGCTGGCCAGCAGCATGCCTGGTAATTGGTAGGTAAACATTTCACCTGTCCAGTAAGTCACCTGCTAGGAAAGCAACAACACAACCGCAGTCGCATAATTAAACAGCATAGTTCCTGTATTTAAGATAAAAACGTCAATATTTGAAACAATTACCTAATTTATCAATTTAATAAGGAGGGAAATTAGATCAAATGTCACTTAGAAATTGTTAAATTGAGCTTGAAATAAAACCAGTTTTTAAAAATGGGATAAAAATCATAGAGAGATGTTAAACCAAAGCTAGAATTACTCCTAACCACCAAAGACACATCATATGGCAGATATGAGAGTAAGATTCAGCTTCATGTACGGTACATGAGCACAGATATAGATCTACTGCTAAACTTTAATCTGGCCCTAAATTATACCATTGAACCACTTCAAATGAGTCCGGCAATAACACTTCAAAAACATCTTTTTGAGTATAAAATATTTTTTTCTAAAATTAAATCATAACATTTAGATAATTAGGTCGAATAACTGCATTTAAAGCGGTGAATATGTATTTAGTTTGGGTGGTCTAATCTGCCTTATTTCAAGCCTTGTTCTAAGGCACAAACAAGCACGTGCTATATTCAAAGACCTTTTTTAAATATTTATTTTTATGGTATATCACAGTGAAAGTCTGCAGTGGTGCAGCTTACAGTGTCTCTGGAGGGACAATCACCTGCCCCATATACTGCACACTGGTACTGTGCTGCAGAGAGAGGAAGAGAAGTGGGGAGAGAGAGAGAGAGAAAATAGAAGCAAAAGGGGGAGATTAAAGGATTGGGGAAGAAAGGGAGAGGGGGTTGATGTAAAGTGCTGTATTGGCACGGGACAAGAGGAGAGGGAGGGAGGAAGGGATGGATGGAGTTAAGGTAAATGGCCACACAGAGACAGGTGAGAATGGGAGTCTGTTTACAGTAGCATGGACAGTAAAGCAGCTCATTCCCAGAGGACATTCAGTACTTCTAGAGTCACTGCAGCAACGCACTCCCACTCCCACACACAAATACCACAACACAAAGTCTACAATGGTAGAACCAACCAGTCTTCCATTCAGGCAACTGTTCCTGTGAGTGACCAAAATAAAAATAATCAATAGTTGCTGCTTTTCAAAGTTGCTCAACATGCCTGTTTCCAAAAGAGATTTTAATAACGAGCATTAGCTCTTCATATAGAATAGAGTTAGAGTCTTGATGTGTGATAAAGAACTACAAAATAAAATAAATAAATGTTCAACATTTTATTTTGGTAAAATGTCAGACACTGCCATGTTGAAGAGAGTTTTACTCAACCTAACGTTTTATTTCAGTGGAGCAAATTGCACTGAAATGAATGAAACGTTAGCAAATCATGTTTTAGTCATTTGCATGTTTAAAATAGGTGTGAGAGGAAGTTACCGATAGTTGTTCTCCTGGCTGTATGTGGGTTTTGTTTACTTTGTTGGGGTGCTTTTACTGGTAATAAAAAAAGTCACATTTGCCTAAATACAGAATCTCATGTAACTATAATGAGCCCTTCTGCAGAAACCTAGTGATGCCTACTTTATCCTACTAACTGCAAATGATGACGCATTGAATGAAATAGTTCTTGCCTGATCGACAAATCTGGTTATGAAAAATACACATGAAAAATAGTTTTGCATGCGCGGCTTTTGTTCCCTCGTCTCTTGTCTCTTCATAGCATAAGTACAGTAAGTATACCATGAAGTCCAAAGCAAGCATGGGACTGACTGCACCATGACACACATTGATTTGGGGTGGCAATGCTAATGAATAGTTGCATTGATGACAGAATGATAAGACCCAGTAATCAAAATGTCTGACAGTTAACACATCTGCTCACTCTAGATTAGATTGACTGACATGCTAATGCACTGATTAGGGTCTTAAAAGGGAACAATTGCTGCAATTATGTGCCATCAGTGTGGCTCAGCCGGGTCTAGTCGGGGTAATGAGCAATCTACATACCAGTGGTTTCCTTAAGTTCATTCTGCAGCGAGTTACCCTGCAGTTTAAACCAAAAATTCCACATACAATTCAGCCCAATTTGCTCCACACAGAAGGATCGGGCTCAGCGGCAGCAATTCATGCATAATAAAGAGTGCATTAAATACCAACAGTGGCTCCCAATACTAGCATTTTCCCTCTAAAGTCAGGATATTGTAGCTGTTTAATACAAAGCAAGTTCTCTTCTATTTCCTTTCCTAAAGATCTGAGAATGGCAACAATAGAATATAGAATGACGTGCGTATGTGTGTGCGCGTGCACGCACACCCACTCGACCGCCTTGTCACTCTAACTAACTAGCAGTTGGCGTGTGCTGAGCAACACATATGCTCCGTTAGTGCTGGCTCATTTCTTTCATCAGGTGTTCCTGTTTAATCATGCATGTGTGTGTGCGTGTGTGCGTGTGTGACGGCATGGTTTATGCATGAGACAGCAGAGGGCAGCTGTAAAGCTTAATTCACTCAAATACTCAACTTGAGGCCAAACCAGTGCACACATTAGACCTGGACCCAACATATCTTACTGTAATTCTGAGCCTTGTATTCACACTTCTATCCTGCACAGACCCTTCAGAAGTGAGTCTGCAAGGACTGTTTCAGAGGAGCTGACATGAATCTGTCATTGTGTTTTGACAGTGTCCAATGCGTTCGTTCTGGTGGCTCTCTACACAGAAAGGCAGCTGTCGAAGGTGAGTGGGAAAGACCCTGCTTGCACTCAAACATCGGAGCCCTGTGGATTTTCACTGGACTGTTGAATTCGCAGCACTTTCACGACTCCCAGGAGGGATTATTTTCTTCTAAAACTGACTGACTAGCTGACCCTCCCCGACTGCATCGGCAAATGTTAAATGGTAAAATGAGAAATTAGTTTCACCATCTGCATTTAGGGCATGTTCAGTTATGCTCTGTCTGTTTGGCATGAATATGGAACATCGTGAGCTTTTTCTAACTTTTTATAGGCCACCATAACTCGAAATGTGGTTCTGTTTTCATTCCAAAGATCTGTTCAAAAGCAGAGCAAAGAAATACAAGTTTCATGTTTAGCTGCTATATTCCTCACATTGTTTTGACAATAAGCTCAACAATAAATGACTTAAATAGAAAATGTGCAAACTAAATAAATAGTTAGTTGGGAGATGGTGGTTTAAACTAGGACAACTTGTCTTTAAGGTTTAATGTAAAACCTCCTGCTGTTCCTCTTTGTCTCCCTCTGCCCAGGGTTCATTCACTGAACTTGTGGGATTTCTGGTCCACTGCATTAACATGGCAATCATGCTAACGCTGCCTGCTGCAGTGGTCCTATTGGTCCCCTCCGTGACCCCAGGTAAAATGTTTTTTTAAAAACTATTATTAAAATACCGTCTCTGCAGCCTTGCTACGATCGGCTGTACAGGCTAGTAGCATCTATGATGCGGCCGAAGCATTATCCATCCATTGGTGGTTAACAATGTCGCCACGTGTATAAAACAGAAAATAATGTAATCGTAATAAAGATTAGGAGGTCATTCGCATCCTTGCCCTTCAGAGAAACAGACGACCAGTTTGATGGTGCAGTAAAAGACATCTCTTATACAGAGCCATAATTGGTCGGTTAGTGGTAATGGACCAGTTGGTCATGACTGGATTATTTCCAGCTGGCTGAGAGGAGAGGAGAGGAGAGGAGAGGAGAGATGCCAAAGTAGGTGTGGTTTGCAGTACAGGGTCATCCAAGGGTCACCTTCTTCTGTCTTCATCAGGCCGCCCTCCACAAACCATACGATTCACCCATGATGCATTAGTAATACATGATACACCAGCACACTACACTCCTCTCAGTGATTCATTCAAAACATGACAGCTCCAGTGTTGTTTAAAAGTTGCCTGCTTTGGTTGTGTTTAAAAAACAAAACACAAAAAAAATACAGATGATGGGTAGTTATCCAACCTTCACTGTTTCCTCAGGCCGACTTGCTTGAATTGTGTAGAAGTGAAATGTGGGGATTCTACCAGGGATACATACTTTGAACTTAATGAAGTTGAAAATGTAAAATATGTCACTGCTGAGGTCACAGTTCTCACTTAACCTACAAACGATCCACAGTAGGAGTGTTTCACACCATTAACATAATATATTTAGCTCAGCTTCTTTCTTCAATGTTAATTTGGTCCAAGAATATGTATTGTTTTAATTCTTTGTTCCTCTCCTGTCGTGGTATATTCTCCTCTCCTCTCCTCTCCTCTCCTCTCCTCTCCTCTCCTCTCCTCTCCTCTCCTCTCTCACTGGAAGGTGAAGGAGTAAAGGATTCAGTCCATCTGTCTGTCTGTTCTCTCTGCGCTGCTGTTCACACAGGAAGGGCAATGACAGAGGGCAGGCGCGTGTGTGTTAGTGTGTGTGTGTGTTGTGTGTGTGTGTGTGTGTGTTTGCACCTACTGAACACTGCTTATGCAACTGGTATTCAATCACTGTACATGAAGCAGAGTGCAAGGATCTGATTTCAAGCTTGATTTTAAATTGTATTACATTTCTTTTGAGGGTGGTACATAAGGTGAACCAGCATCCACGGTACATTAACCATTGGGCTGAATGTACTACGAGAGGTATTACTGTTAATGGAAGTTTCCCGTCTTTACCATAAAACCTGAAGCTCACTGATGTTCCTGATGAAACATTTGACAGAGAGCAACAGGAGAAATATGAGGGAAAATAATCTCGGGACACGTATATATGGACTCTTAAGGAAGACAAACACTTGTTCAGCTTTTTAAATCCACGGCCCTTTTTGTGCGTGGGTGATGATTGGTTCCTCCGATTTGTTTTTATCTACTTACAGTGAGCTCCACCTCCCCGGGTTTCTGTGATTATCATATGCAGCAGCTCTCTTTGCAGCCAATCTAGTTGTCTAGAAGCCACATAGAGCCAGAGAGACAGATGGTTGATGGATAAGATTCGCTGTGGTTTGATGCCAGGTGTGCCGACCTGCACCTCACCGTATTGGCACAACAGGAAGTTTTTGTTTGTGTGAGTGTGTGTGTGTGTGTGTGTCTTCCTCTCTGTTCAGCATGATCCTTTGCTATCAAGCATATGGTGACTATTGATAAAGCCCTGTAGGCAAACTGCTCAGTTAGCCTAGGTGTGTGTGTGTTCTGTGTGTTGTGTGTGTGTGTGTGTGTGTGTGTGTGTATGTGTGTGTGTGTACGAGCACAAACTTAAAAGACTACAAAATTATTATTAATCTAACCTCAAATAATTGTTTCATATTGACTCACAAAAGCCTTCAGCGACTTCAGTTTGTATGACTGCACACACACACACACTCTCTCTGGTAAACATGGTGACTATAATGTATAATATATAATAATGATGTCCTTGGCGTAGTTAGACCGCTCTCGTACTTTTAGCTGAGGTGATTTATTTTACTGGGCATATTTTCTGATCAGATGACGACCTTTCTTTCTCTCTTCACTTTTCCACAGTTTTAATCCTCCCTTCTCTCTCCCTGTTTTTTCTCTTGCTTTCCATTCTGTCCGTCTCTCCCTCCCTCTCACACTGTTTTGCCAACTTTCTCCTCCTCTCTCCTCCCTCCTCCATCACTGTTTTCTCCCCTCCATTGGCTTTCCCTCATCTCTGCTTCTCATCCTCCCCATACTCCTAGCCAGTACATCATTATGTTACAAGTTCTCACATTACAGCTTTATATCCAAATCTCTCCCTCTCTCTTTCTCTGTCAGTTGGCGGTGCGTTCGTTGTTGGTACTTACACCATCCTCTCCCTAAAGCTTTACTCCTACAAGGACGTCAACATGTGGTGCAGAGAGCTGAGCTCGGTCAAAGCCAAGAAATTGGCCAGGTCGCAGTCTTGTAAGTCACAGAAACACAAGCACATACATTGTTTTTGGCAAGGGAGGGCTAGCGCACTACATTCAAGACCTAAATGAGAATTCATTCTTTGCTAATTTTAAGGTCAGTTTCTGTGTATGTTTTACATTTCTCAGCCCCTTGCTTATGAGGTTACAGTGACATCTAACGGCAGATACTTGGTACTGCAACGCTCAGATAAAAGGGAAGTTTGTCATAGAAGCAGACGGGAACTGCAACAGTAGCTACTTTGAGGAATTGTTGCACGTCAACATCCACACCTGGTTGTCATTGTATCGTTGTCTCTGTATTTGTATGTAATGCGATGTTAACTTCCACATGCTTTACATGTCTGTGTGTTCCTTCTATTCAGGTCCGTCAGTGCAGCACCTCAACGGAGGCGACCGAAAGGCGTGTTACCCTGGCAACCTCACCATCAGAGGTACTCAAAAAATCTTTCTAGAGTTTGTATGAAACTTTATTGACAATGTTTCTAGAGCCACTGCCTCTTTTTTTTCATATTTTTGACTAACCGTCCCTTTGATCTCCGTCTCTGTAGACATGTACTACTTTGTCTGTGCTCCAACTCTGTGCTATGAGCTCAACTTCCCGCGCTCTGCCAATATTCGCATGAGTTTCCTGATGAGGAGACTGTTTGAGATGGTGAGGAAATATCTCATGGCATTCAGACAATTAGACGTGTAAAGCATCTCTGCTCTAAACATCATGCTGTAATCACTTTTCAGCAATGAGTCATAACTCAAATGAAGTTCTTTAAAAGTTACAAACGCTCCATCGTTTGTACAGATGTTATAAAACATATCCCCATATTCTCTTGTCATGTCACTCACTTTATTGATGTGTGTCTTTGCCCCCAGCTGTTCTTCACCCAACTGTTAGTTGGTCTCACTCAACAGGTACGGTCCTTTAATGTAAACTGAAGTGTGGTGCTTTATTTTTCGGCCCATTTGCATTTGCAAGTATTTTTAGTGTCATGTTATAAGGTGTTGGTGAGATCGTATTGCCTTGATTGCCAAAACTATGGAAAAAATGACGAAACATGAGGCCAATCTGTGAAATGTAGAGTTTACTGCGCATGTCAGACAACGGCATAACTTTGCGTTTTGCTTTCCTTCTATCAGTGGATGATTCCCATCATTCAAAGTTCCATGAAACCACTAGAGGTGAGGAGGACAGAATGACAGTGAAAAAACCAACATGGCGTGTTTTTGTCAAATGCAAAGAGCTGCTGCGCGTCGCTTGTTAATCTGTGCGTCTCTCTTCTCCTCTGTAGGACATGGATCTGTCCAGGATGACTGAGAGACTTCTACGATTAGCTGTGAGTAAAACACAACATCTGTATCTGTATCTGTACACCTAGAACCTTTTACTAATGTTATTTGTCTCAGTGCTTGTTATACGTTAGTGACTGACTCTGACTCTACACGAGAATGTATCGTGACTTTGTTGAGAGTATGGGAAGGAAACGGGCTCGAGTTTTGCATCAGGCTTTTACTTGCTGTTAGTGTCCTTTTCCTAAATGTCTCACAGTCATATATATATATTGTTATTGTTCATTTGGATCCTTCTATTTCTGCAACCCTTCTCCAGGTTCCTAACCACTTGCTGTGGCTGATGTTTTTCTACGGGTTCTTCCACTCGTCTATGAACTTCAGCGCTGAGCTGCTGCGCTTTGGAGACCGACAGTTCTACAAGGACTGGTGGTAAGTTGTAGTGCGTGTGTTGCTTCGGAATTTCATGAGGTGTGGTGGACTGTGCTGGAGGACTGATGGGGTCTTTACTTTTCAGAGTTGGTATTTGCATGTGTGTGCATGGGAATGGATGTGAAGTATATGTAAGCAGTGTGGTAGATCATTTCAGTACCCTGCAAAAATGACAGAGGGGGAAGTCATTGTATGTGTTGTACGTTTGCTGATATTAATAAATCAACTCCATCACTCAATGCACTGTAGGATAATTACTATTGTTTCCTCTTTTCCTGCACGACAAGAAAGATTCTTGACTTTTCATTTTCATCCATATTGATCCAACGGCCTTAGGTCAATTGTTTAAACCCTGTAAAGCTTCAACACTCTATTTGCTGACTCTCCTTCAGGAACTCCGAGTCGGTGACATATTTCTGGCAGAACTGGAACATCCCTGTACACAAGTGGTGTCTACGGTGAGTTATTCGCACTCTGCACACACTGAGAGGGAGCGTTGATATGTATAGAAGTGAACACGGGGGACAGCAGTGGGTTTGATACAGGGAGAAAGACTTAACAAGGCACACTGATGCGTTTGGGAAATTGATTCATGTGGCTGTGAGAGAGTAAGTACTAGTAATAAATACGGCGCCTGCAGCCGGTTCCACATAAACGAACACGGCAGCAGCAGCAAATGCAGTGAGGTTTGTATTAAACAAGACAAAGCAAATGAAATGCTATTTAAAGGGTTTAACGCCTATTCACTTTGAATTCCTGTCAGTCTGGGAGAATTGCAGCAAATAAGAGAGTTAAGATACTTCCACATGAATTATTACACATTAGGAAAACGCTTTTGACATTCTGATTTACAATACATGTCCATCCGTCCATTCATCCATTTCAACATCTGTGTTTTTGTCTGTCTTGCAGACACTTTTACAAGCCGCTGCTTAGGAGAGGATTTAGTAAAATAGTCAGCCAATCAGCTGTCTTCTTCTTGTCGGCTTTCTTCCATGAGGTAAGAGCTGAGAACCAAGACCGCTTTCTCTGCTTGTGTTGACACTGAATACACTGTGCCTTTCAGACCTTAAATGTCCTCAAAAATCCTGTTTCACGTAGATGTCTTTGAACAAAAACGGTTTTGTGTTTTATAGAGAACACAATTTATTTGATGTAATGATCTTTGTTTCCTTTGTCAGTACTTGGTCAGTGTTCCTCTCAGGATGTTCAGACTTTGGGCCTTCATGGGCATGATGGCACAGGTAAGACCCAACACCTATCACTGATGGTGAATCTAGCTGTGGTCAGCACAAACCTGTACTGTTGTATACATATATATAACAAAATCTATATTTTAAGTATGAATCTGCATAATATGCCATGTGATCTAGGTACAAATGAGAGATAGTTAGAGGTAGCGTTGCATTTAGTTCATAGTTAATTTTTTTAGCCAAATAATACTAAAAGTCAAAGTAAAGACAAGTGGTTGATGCTCTTTTTGAAATTTTAAAAGGTGTTCTCAGCATTTGGCCTTGGCATCAGTGTCATTAACTTAATTAATATAATATGTATAATTAAGATAGCATATTAGCATGGGCGTATTTGATATATCATAGGGACGATAGCAGAACAAAAGGCAACATAAGGGCCTCTTGGTCTTTGTTGAGTTAGTTAGTTATTCATTAGAGTGCTGAGTCATAAAACACAGAATACATGAATCAGAATAAAATACACAGTCAATGTGAGACTGTAATTAGTCTTTAAAAACCTAATGACCCGCTGTGTTTCTTCCATTTCTACTTTCATCCACTCTTCAGCTTCCATTGGCCTGGTTTGTCGGTCGCTCCTTGCACGGTACCTACGGCAACGCTGCGGTGTGGATCTCAATCATCATCGGTCAGCCATTCGCCGTCCTGATGTACGTCCACGACTATTACGTCCTGCAACACAGACAGGAGGCTGACTGATGTGCGCGCGCACACACACACACACACACACACACACACACACACAGAGAAGTACCACTTGCATCCAGTGCTGCAGGAATTGTACTTCACACGTCAGGGTGAACTGATCATAGTGTGTTTACATTAGACACCTTGTCCATTGTGTCTCCTTGTAATGTAATGTTTTTCTTCCTATACATTTTTTTCTTTACGTTGGGAAAAATAAGAATAACTGTAACAGAAAGATGTTGAATCTTGAAGCATCACTGTGATGTAGGGAGTGAGGCCTCTCTTCTGTATCATGTGACATAATCATGCAGCTTTTCACTTCTCTGATGGACAGCTTGGGTACTGTGTGATGCTGTGCTGCTCTTCAGCTGTGGTCATGGCCAGGATAAGGACTGTGGCTGCTTTTTATCAATTGACATCATGATTTAAGTGCTTTTGTAAAAATTGTGATGGAGATTTATGATCCGCTGTGTTTCATTTTCATGAGCCAAAGGGGCTTAATCTGTCCGGTGTGAATGTAGATGGAATACTAAGAAGAGTACGATTTTATTAATGTACGTGTTTTTTTTATGATGTTTTGCTTTGTCAGTTATGAAATACAGCTAGCTGTATGTCTGTTTTTTTTCTTTTCTGTTGACCTTAGTGCCATTACAATAATACCGCACACATCCGTTTGTGCAACACTTTTTTGGGTGATTTTTTTTTTTTTTTTTTTTGTCACGGTGCTATCTCATTGGACTGTTGCCAAGTAATGATGTCTAATCATGCGTCTAAATTCAATCTGTGTCTAAAAATAAACATTCCGAGTTTAATTGAAGACTTTTTTTCAGTGTGATATTTGTTGCTGATGTTTATCAGATTTTTATTGAACATAACATTTCTAATTAGATCAAGGTAAATAGAGATTTAAAGCAAAAGGTAGATGTGAAACTCACAGAGAGCCAGAAGAGAAAAGGTAAGAGTCCCTTAGCTTTAATACATTTGTTGACAAGTAGCTGACAAATGTATGCAAACATTTATCACGGTAAAAATGAGCATCTGTAAATGCAAGTAAGAAGTGCTTTCAAATGTGACTGCTATAGAAGGGTAACATGAAAAGTTCAGTTCAACACTTGTTCTGTGGTCCAGCAAACTGTAACCTTGTAGTTGCTCCCGAGTGAACAATTCAGTCAGTTACAGGTCAACAAGTTGACAACTTATTTTACATCAATGATCTGCTGCTGAACAGTCAACAGGTAGAGGAGGGAAGCCCTCACCCAAATACTGCACAGGTAAGTTTGCACATTTGTGAGAAAAGCTTTTACCAAAAACTGAAGGAACTGCTCGTTACCTTCACCGTCACCATGAGATATCTTTTCTAAGCTGTACTCGGCATAAACCGTTATGTGTACATTCAGGAATGAACACTTTCATTCATCCTTAACTTGCATTTCTTATTTACTACAGTCTATGTGCATATTTAAGCCTCTGAACTGAAGAATATGAAAATGAATATTGTTTCAATCTGTCTTGTTGCTAAAAAAAGGACATTTCTGAGTCAGACTCTCCTTTTGTGAACCTGTCCTTGTAAACCTACAGGTCCATGTCACAGAAAGAGATGCTGCATTCACACACTTTTTAGGCTCGTAAAAATAAGACTAAACTTCCTTTTGTACTCTCATTCTTCAAAAATACCTCTTCACCCTAATCCTAAATCATGACTCGTCTAATCTCCTTTTACATCCTTATTTATTTTTCTCACATGTCTTCTGAGATCATATTAGTACTGTATGGAATCAGTTTTGACATTTACCACGTCTCTGGGATGTGTCCAGACTGAGTCATTTTGAATTCTTGTATTAGTTTCAGTCACAGGCATTTAATGCACCACAAGTTAAATGACTTAAAACGACAATTAGTCTGTGAAATTCATCTGGATTAGGGAACCATACCGGGTTTAATATCAAATTTAAGACAGTGTTAAACATCATTTTACCACTTTGCTTTTGGGCATCTCAGCCAATGGGGGGGGGGGGGTTGTGTGTGTGTGTGTGTGTGTGTGTGTGCATATTTGTCATCCAGAAACTGTGAACAGGACAGAACTGTGAACCTGTATTTTGTCAGCTTGACAGTGAATTAAACAGCAAGTCTGAGGCACATCACAAAGTTTCTGTATAGGCGTGTGTACGTGCTCTGTGAGTGACATTCGGTTAAACAATCGTCAGTGAGGATTAGAGTAGATGTGACATGAAACGTGGCTTTGCAGGATACACCACACAATGTAGAGTATTGGTGCACATGAGAAAATGTACCACCTTATTTTCTCCTTGTTTTTTTTATTCCAAGAATTAAGATGAATTCATTCCAAAGTAGGGACTCACTGAAAACAAGAACATTACCACTTATTGTCAGGGTTTAGAAAACGCTGACCTACTATGCGTTAATGAGGTGATTTTAGTTGCAAAAACCCCAGACACAGCATTTTCAGCATCACATTGTAAAAATCATACTAAGTCATTTTCTTCAGGGGCCATTAAAGTCTCACTCTGTTGAACATAAATACTCTGAAGTGGCGGGTAACGCTTTACAAGAGATGTGGTGGGCAAGCGATGTTTCTGCCTGCATCTTGACAAGAGGGATATGTGCAATTATTTGTTTTAGCAATCGATTCCTCACATCCGTCCCCATAACCGCCACCGATGCCAAAAAGTACGCTTTTGCTGCAGGACAGCCGTAATCCTCCATCCATCCCCTTCTCACTCCTGACAAATAAACCGCGAGAGAGAGGAAGGAGGGGGAGCGGAGTACAAAGTGCAGAAACCTCGTCATCTCTCGTCTATCCTCAATATTCAGACGGTTCCTGTCATAAACGAGGCTTTCCAGTTCCCCTGGTTGGACTGAGTCACACATTTATGCACCTCTCTCTGCATAACTGCACGCACAAACATATGTCGTAAAATGATCCATCTGTCATTTCAACACCTATGCATATGGTCAGACATACACTCTGTCTTCCAGTCTTTGCTTTATCTAAATTATTTTCTTTCACACCTCCCCCGTTCTCTCTCTCGCTCTCTCTCTTCTTTCCTCTCTGTCCCCAATCTTCTCTTTGTGCTCGTCCCCAGTAACAGGTTGATCCATGGCTCTTCTCCTGACATCCGTTATTCCGGATTTTTCCGAGAAACGCTGACAAGCTGTGAGTGATGATGATCCTCTAGACAGGAAACCAGGAGACACAAACCTGTCTCATTCTGCAAGATGGATGGAGCGTAGGTCCAGGGACACGTTGAAAAGAGACAGCCTGAGCCTTACATCTGAATACAACTTTTGGACGGGCGTTTGTGTATTTAGATTCAAGTATTCAGGTGATAAACAAAATAATTATACAGTATGACCTAAATAGCATGTTTACATGAG
This sequence comes from Anarhichas minor, assembly GCF_050575085.1. NCBI lineage: Eukaryota > Metazoa > Chordata > Actinopteri > Perciformes > Anarhichadidae > Anarhichas > Anarhichas minor. The sequence goes on along the minus strand of NW_027466487.1, from coordinate 3,216,120 downwards.
ACACACTTGATGCAAAATCTGATTTTTACACTGATGTTTTGCTTTTCATACACATTTTTGCAATTGCAAAGACTCAAAAACTGGTACTTGTGGCACAATTACTGAAAGCACTGATTACTGAATTCGACAATAATACAAATATTTTCTGGCAGCAGGAAATAAAATTCCCCTCCGACATACGTTTGGTTTAATGCGTCTGAAACAAATCATTTTTGTGCTTTTTCTGAAAAATGTAGAAAAGATAGAGACTTTTTTTGTTTCTTCTTCTGTCAAATGGTCTGCCTCCTCTAAAGATAACAAATTACCTGAGCAGTATTTACTGTCTCTGTGTCAGGATGAGAAAGAACATCAAATCACTAGTTAAGCCTGATTTGTTTTGTAGCTCAACTGAGTGAAATGAAAAGGTCTGTTCAGGTTCAGGATTTTGTGTTTTGAGTTTTCTTTCATATATATATCACTGTGAATCATGACAGCACAAATCAGAGGGCTTTCTGTCGTCGTCTTCGAGTTCGCTCCCATATATCACTCTTCATTCATATTCATGATGCAGATCGGGGTTGGCCAAATCCCTTCTCCTCGATAGAGGACACCTAATTTATGTTATTTTACATCAAAAAGGAAGAGATTTATGGCTGCATCAACACACGCAGTTGATTGTTTTTTACAAATGATTTATTCTTCTTTTTTCATCCAATTCTTAAAGTTCTTAAAGCCAAAAATGATCTTTATACTATTTATTGGTATTACAAAAACATTCAGTTTTCACAGTCAAGTGTCATCGTTTTAAGGATACAAGGTTTCTGGGGTTATATACTGGTACTGATGTGTTTTTTCAAAATGGGTGCATTATAATTTCCTGAATATAACAACATTGCGCAGTTTAATGTTAAAATAAGGTTAGCAAGGTTTTCTTGTTGTCTTTTCACCAGCTTATATGTTGTTACTTCAAATGCAATGTACTGCACATTATTTCACAATGGTTTCATAACCAGTTCCATTTTTTTATTTTCTGTGGGGAACATGCAGAACCTCCATCCTTTGTGTTTTACAGTTGTCCTTTTAGTCTAAGCTTTATACACAACAATATTTGACCGTTTGGAAAAATACTTTATGGACCAGTGTATCACACATGAAGCTATGCGTTGTGCATTGGTGTGTGTGTGTGTGTGCACACTGTACATGGGCAGACATGTGCGTGTCCCGGCAGAATGTAAACACATACTAAGACTTCCTGTCTGAAGACCAAACTGAGGGAAGATTTAAATTGAGAGGGAGGGAAGTAGAAAGACAGAGTCATTGGAGAGAGAGAGAGAGAGAGAGAGAGAGAGAGAGAGAGAGAGAGAGAGAGAGAGAGAGAGAGAGAGACTGAACTTGACACTAACAGGGAAAGAAAGAGAAGGAGAGAAGAAAAAGAAAGACACATTGACAGGAGTGAGACGTGCAACAGTTGAAGAAAGATCTCAGGATGTTTGAGAAATGAATGCACTGAGTAACGACAGACAGGCTGGCAAAGTGACAGAAATGATGCACATATCTGAAGGAGTGTGTTGCCAACTGGCATGACTCAAGAGTCTGAAAGGAGACACAACTGACACACTGACAAGACAAGTGAATTTCTCACTGAAATGCTGAACCTGCTCCGGACAGAGAAGTGACGGATGTAACTGGATGTTTGGAGATGATGCGAGGGCGCAAAGGTCACTGAGGGTTGAAGCACCCTAACTTTGGAAGAGATCCAGCACCACCTGGTTGGACACCGACGGACATGAGGACACATCAGCTTCACCAGACACAGATTTGACTTTTACTGGAGTTAGTCTAATGGTGTGACTGGTTCGTCTCTCCTTTTTCTCTAAAGGTAAGTGGTCTTCAGCGCTGGATAAACTGTGTCTACAAACAGTATTTTGTTTCCTAAAGAGAGAAAAAGTAAATCAGGTCTTCCAGTTATGTTTTAACCAGGAAACCAGACTAATAAAAAAAGTTAAATTAAAACAGGGGCATGATTAGTCCCTGTCACAAGTACATTCAGTGTACAATAAAGTACAAGTGTGTAATTGTTACATTGAATAGACTGAATAAGCTACGATCACACTCCATCCCAGAGAATGTTTGTGACGTGTTACACAATCAAAGTACACGGAAAGACCCCTGCGAACTTTTATTGCATGTACACGTACAACCATCACTGAAATTGGAGTTACAGCGGCAACAGAAATGTTCCGTTTGCCTTGAGGGGCTTTCTGTGAAGCTATAATTTGATGCAGGACAGCGTGAGATCTGTATTCTACTACCCCATCCTGTCTGTCTCCCTTTCTTTATATATCTCTCTTTCACACACATACACACACACTCACATAAACGGGACTCCCACGCTGCTGGAATTTATTTGGACAGTGTTATTTGTGATCTGCCTCTGGGCCCTATGCTCCCCTCTCAGTATCACTTTACATCACCGCAGTCTTTGATGTCAGAAGAGGCAGAGCAACAATGGGACGGCAGCAGGGATGCATTAGATTACTCTCATATTATCGGTGCCTACTCAAATTAGAGGCCAACACAAACTTATCCAGCATTCCATCTATTTTTAATTAGCGCCTCTGACGACGGAGCCAACAGTTGCTATTAACATTGTATGTTGTATCTGCTTTTGGGGTTTATTGTTTTACCCAAAACTGATTATGCTCACTGGTGTTTAGGCCAAATGATCAACTTTACAATACGATGCACACAATTTAGAGTAGTTACAAAGGAATGGTTACCTACTGTGGGCTCACATCTTTCTTTTGTCTTTATTTTAGCTCTACTGCAGGAATGAAGCCTTAGATTAACAGCCATGCGAGCAGTTCTTCAAAGCTCTACATAGGAGTGGTGCTTTAAGCTAAATACGAACACATTTTAGTTTAGCATGTTAGCACTCATACTGCTAATTAGCACTAAACATAAACTTTAGACAATGGGAATGGCATGTCTTTTGCAAGTAATTGGCCATACACCAACATATGACCTGGTTATGACACTAGAGGAAAAGTTAAAGGGAAAGTTCCCCTTTCATGTGGATGTCCAATCACTGTTGATGGTAAATGTAAGTCGACTGATCAATACATCCCCTAGTGTGCGCTATATTGACCGAGTTTGCAGCAAAATCTGTTGCTCTTCCTGCATCCAGCGCTGTCATTTGTCGTGACGTAGTTGGATGAAAGGAAGAACTACGGGCTATATCTGCTTGGATTTCTAGTCTCCAACTCTGGGTAGCCAGAGGGCCGCATGCAGCATATTGGGCTCTTTGTTTGCGTTGCAAACCGTCTACTTACCCAAATATGCATGGGATGTTATAGACAAGGATACATTTTACAGTGCTTTGGCTGACTCGGATATTCAGACGTACTTATCCGAGCCAGAGCCTACGGTAGAAGGAAAGCAGCGGAGTGAGGCAGAGGCTGCTTGCTGCCGTGCAAGAAGATATACGGCCGGGCGCCAGAAGCTCGTGCGCAATGCATCCTGGTCTGTGAGCTGAGCTTTCTCAGTCAATTTAGCACGCACTGAGTCATTTATTGCTTTAATTGACTACATTTACCACCAACACTGAATGGACATCCACATGAAAAGGTGGCGAATTTGCCTGAGATGTGCAGGTGGACTTCAGGACACCATGACATCATTGTTGGGTGTGGCTACAGGTGCAACAGAGCACTCCTCTTCAGCTTTGGATAGTTGGGTCAGGATATGTTGGGGCTCAACATTCATCTTTCCAAAGACCATCACCGACAACAAATAATAGAAAACCACTGGAATGTATTACTTGTCCTAGCCATTTGTTTCTCAACAGATAAGCGGTTTAACACACAATTTCCCCAGAGCAATGCTCATAACGCTCGTTAGCGCTGTTAACGATGATGAACTACAGCTCCCAGTAAGATGAACAATATCAGGGGATGTTACTGTGAAAACACTCATTTATTTCCTTCAATGGTCTTAATGTTCTATGGCTTGACTGATCTTATTAATGCAGATAAATCACATTATTCATGCCTCACCCTCAGCTGAGCATGTTATTGTCATTAGCCTGACTACATATTTCATCAGCCCGACGATTATTTTGCTGTGAGAGATTAGTTGTGAGCCACGAGCAGACACAACACAAACCTATCCAGTCTGGGATTCACATGAGCAATTAAACTACATTTGTCATGGAAGAATAGGGTAACATTCCAGCCTCCAGCCAATTTGGGGTTTGAAACTCGTTGGGACGCAGCACGGAAAATATGGTGTTCACCTCATTTGACAGTTTGTTATGTTGTAAATGCCTGTGGATTTCTCACGACTTTGACTCGATCTGCTTCATCGTCCTCAACTCACACTCTACTGTTGTTAATATGTCTCGTCTGATCTCGATCTGTCCTTCCATCCATCCTCACATTATATCCTATTGAGATACATTCCATGTGGCACAGTCACTGACTGCCCTCTGCTGTCTATATTATTCACGCCTGGTAGATGGTAGTTCATATTTGCATATGTTCCTCCCCACAGTTGAAAACACCATATGGAAAGGGTCACGTAGTTAACTCGGGTGTCTAATTTTATAAAGTCTCATAACAGCAGGATTTTGCTTGTGCACTGCAAGCAATTATCACCATACCGTGAACATGTGAAATGTGGAAAAATAAACTGCTGCATTTTGTCACAGTGATATCTGTTTCAGTTTTCTTGTTCACCTTTGAAGTAGTCCACATTTTAACTGTTCTCTGCAGTTATTGCACATATTGTAGCTTTAGTTCCAGCTCTATTCACTCTGCAGTTATGTTACTATCAGTGGATGTCTCATCTCGTGCCTTCTCACCAGTAAATGTTTCTCTGGGGTTGCAAATGTCTCAGTGCTGCACCCACTGAATTAATGTAAACATAAGATTACTTGAAATTGTAAATATCCGGGAAATAACTGTTTTCTTGTCCACACACAGAATTTACCCAAATCCACTCTGTTTATCCCAATTATGAGAGGAATGCGCCATCTTTCTATGAGGTAAATAAACAGGCTGTACAGATCACGAGTGATTCACACAGGCAGAAAATTACTATTTGTTGTTCAGATCTGATCTGACCTGAGCTATTCAAATGAAGCAATTTCTTCTTCTGCTATGACTGCCATGAAAAGGTCACACCTTGGCCAGAAAGGGGTAGATGTCTGTGTTTTACAAAAAGGGTGTGCCAGTAAGAGTTAATATCTACATTTCTTACTGTAATTAAAACAGCTTGAAATAAATACACCCCTCACACCACATTGCTGCATAAATAAATACAGTTACATTATAAATAATTATCTAAATAAGTCTTATATTTGTTTAAAGTGGCTTTGTCAGTTTGGTCATGCCAACAGCAACAACCTCACTGAGGAGGAGTGAGTGGACGTCAGGGCAGGAGAGAGAGAATCTTTGCCGTGCTCTGTATATCTGTCCATGAGTTTGCATAAGCTTTAAACTAATACTAATGTGTACGTGCGTGTCCCTGTCACCCTAATGCATGCTGGGATAGCCGGCAGCCCCTGAATATAGAAAAGATCAGATGGGTATTGTAGAAACCTTCCATTAAATTGCACCCTGACTAAAATTGAAAGTAATTGTTGACTATAACGCAACGTTGTGTGGTTTTGTTTGACAGTGTCTGCACCAACTCTGGATCGTCATCATCATCATCACCATCATCACCATTATGATGGACTTCAACAACACTGAGTCATGGCTTTTTATCAATACTTCATTCCCCATGCTGCCTGTAATAGCCAGTCCCAGTAACAGCAGTGGCATGGAAGCATATCTTCAGAGACTGGCTCATTTAGACGAGGGGCTCTACAATGAATTTTACGGCATTTGGATTGCACTGATGGTCATAAACTCTCTGATATTCCTGGTAGGCAGTCTTTCGGGGAGCCCTTATAGTAAAGAAGTAAATATTACCTACATCCTTATATGAGTTTCGAAACTCGTAATGCTTGTCATGTACAAACTACCCTAATTCTCCTCTCCCGCAGGTGGGCATGGTGCTCAACATAGTCGCACTTTACGTTTTCTGTTTCCGCACCAAGCAAAAGACCACCTCCGTGATCTACACCATCAACTTGGCGGTGACGGACCTCATGGTGAACCTCTCTCTGCCGACTCGCATCCTGCTGTACTACAGTGGGGGAGCCTGTCTCACCTGCTCCTACCTGCACATCTTCAGCTACTTTGTCAACATGTACTGCAGCATCTTGTTTCTGACCTGCATATGTGTCGACCGTTACCTCGTCATCGTGCAGGTGGGTTTGGCCTTTAGTTCGGTCTCAATAACATTTTCTGAAGCCTAACACGCCGAATACCTGCTCATCCGGGGATCAAAACCAGAAACAACCTAAAAACGACATATTTCCTTTTGTCCTTGCAGGTTGATTCTTCCCGTCGGTGGAGGAACTTAAGTGTGGCCAAATGTGTGTGTGTGTCTGTCTGGCTGTTTGCCATCGTGGTCACCTACTCCTTCCTTTCCACTGCTTTCCAGCACCCGGGCTGCTGTCTCTCAAAGCTCCTCTTTCTCACCATCACCGAGTTCTTTCTACCCCTCATCATCATTATGGCCTTCACGTTGAGAATTATGTGGGCACTAGCCGACCGCCGCCTGATGCAGCAGAGCAGGTACAACCAGTGTTTTGTTATCACTATACATAGACACAGTAAAGTGCAGAATATCATTCCTGTCTGGTCTCTAAACATAAAAATACAGTGTTTTACGTATCATAGCTTTGGATACTACAATAAACGGAGTGAGGTAAAATGACTCATATTTGCAGCATTCATAGCGGACTGAAAGCACCGGAGGCACACTGCTGATGGGATGTCACAGTGCTGGTTTTGAGTAGTACTGTATTTCTTCAGGGACAGGAGAAGGAGGGCTGTCCAGCTGCTGATCACAGTGCTGATCATATTCACTGTCTGCTTCACACCCTTCCACATCAGACAGGTGAGTGAGAGACAGCTGGACTTTTGTTTTAAAATAAAAAGAATAATCGTAAATTATAAGATGTAGAAGTATTAGAAAGTATAATATATTATTATTACACAAATTAAAATGAGAGCACATATCAAGTAGCACTGAACCCATACACAAAATGGAGGTACAAGTGCAAAATAAGATCAATAACTAAATAAAATAACATGACGCCTTCAACGATCACATACAAGTAGACATTGCTTTATTTGAAGCAAGCCAATAAGGTTGGGAACTACTGTGTTATCAAGATGAGTAGGTGATTATGCAATATATGTTGCTGCTTTTATACATTTTTGGACAAATGTAACAACTTTGTGTGTGATGTCATGGCTGTGTTGTCTTATCCGTGTTGCAGGTGGTGGTGTACTTCCACCCTGACATGCCTCACCATGTGATAGCCTACCACTTGACTGTCACTCTCAGCAGTTTGAATAGCTGTATGGATCCTGTCGTCTACTGTTTTGTTACGAATAATTTCCAGGTAAGACTGGAGTACTTTACTTCATCCCAGCATCCTTCCTCTCTGTCACCTGTGCATCTATTCATCCAACCTTCCCTCCAGGCAGAATTTGTCCACCCATCGCTCATTTAATTGCTTATTTACTCATCGATTCACTGAATAATTTACAGCTGGTTTCTCCCTCAGGCCACCATGAGAAATATTTTCCGCCGTGCAGAGCCCGAGCAGACTAGCGGCGACATCATCAGCATGCAGCACAGCTCCAAGGCCTCAGGTGGGACGGCGAACGCCATCACTAATAATACGATCATGATGACCAAGATCCCCACTACACTGCAGAGAGACAATCTGGAGAAGAACCAAACACTGTAAAAGCCTCTTTCACATGGGGTGAAGAAAACTGAGAGTTACTAAGACGTCACAGTCGCCTGGAGAAAGGTGGCTGATATATCCGGACTCTGTAAGATGCTGACCAGTGATAACAGCTTCAGTGTATAGGTCAATGTCACAGTGCTAAGAGCTCAGGATCAACAGCCAATGATTATTATAATAATATAAAAATAAAAAGTCAAACAAATTCAGCTGGTTCAGCAACCTAAAAAATTGTATTACTTGAATTAATTATGACGCTGACAACAGACGGACATATTTAGTCTGTGGGAAGATTTCCCCAAGCTAGACCAGTTTGCCACCAAATTCAAACAATACAACAGGATACAAAGCTGACTTATGTGTAGTATTACTTGAACCATATAGTGACAAAATGCAAAGTCTCATTTAAATAATCATATTTGATGTAATAGTAGTGATATATTTTACCTCTAAAGTGTCCAGATTGCACTTTTCTGTGTCAAATCTTTTTTTTAAAAACTGAAACAGTTTCTATTTTGGTAACACAGCAGGGATAGTCTTAACTGATGCAGCACTATGTAAAAGGTTTATTTCATACTGTTTGTAATGCCTAAATAAATCAATTGCCACTGCAAAGACAGCCACTGATATCTGTAAATTATGTTATGCAGAATATCTAGTAATTGGCCAGGACAGAAGTGCTGGTATTCACAAAAGGAGATATTGTTGACCCCCCCCCCCCCCCCCCCCCCCTCTGATTCCTGCCTGGGACCTTTGCATTATTTTGATTAGAAGGGAACATGCACTGTCAAACAGACTTGGATCAACTTCTTACTGCAATGCCTGGTTGTGAACAGGAGGGAATTCAACATTACACAATTGCAACACAATGTAAAACAGAGCACACCTGTATCTGTTTACCATTGGGAAAGATATTGATACGTTTTGTTTTGCTTGGATTACACGATGAGCACCTCAGAAGATCCACTGCAAGAGTATTTGGGAAGGTTCATCACTTTTGTGCAGCAGAGGGCAACACTGCACTCCCTTTCAAGGACTATTGCAGTATGAAACTAAAGGAAATGTTTTCACTCAAATAGAAACCGCTTGGATGAGTGAAAGCAGCTACAATGTGAATGTTTGGTCAGCAATAATATTCTTTCATGATAACAAAGTATTTTTTTTATATGCTGTTAAGAAAACACTTTGTAATTTTCTGTCATCAACAATCATCGGATCAAGTTCTAGTGAACGAGTCGTCAATGTACCAACGTTGTAGTGAAGCCGGCTCTGTCTGGTTCTGCAAATAGTTCTGCCTGTTTATTAAAATATAAAACCACGTTCTCATAAGTCTTCATTTTATATTTGAGGAATGAGTTTCAGAAAAAAACAACTGCAACCAATAAGTTGATAGATGCTCAATTATCATTATTATTGAAATATAATGCCACTTTTCAAACTATTAAGACTTATTATTAATATAATTATTATTTGAGCACAATTGATATTACAGTTTTTCTCGGTCGCTTTGGTACATTTCTCGTATCATCCTATAAACCTATACAACAACAATGACAATGGAATTGAGGTGATAGTGCAAATGGAGGTAATAGTGCAGTATGACTGATTAATTGTTCATCAGAGTGACGGCCAGTGGAAAGAAGCTGTTCCTGTGTCTGGTGGTTTTGGCGTACTACCAGAGTTGGAACAGCTTGTGTCCAGGGTGTGGAGGGTCTGCAGGGATCTTTCCAGCCCATTTCCTGACTCTGGAGGTGTACAAGTCCATGATGGAGGGCAGGCTGGAGCCAATAATTCTCTCTGCAGACCTGACAGTGCGTTGTAGTCTGTTTCTGTCCTGTTTAGTGGCCGATCCAAACCACACTGATAGAGGAGCAGAGGACAGACTGGATGATGGTGGAGTAGAACACAATCAGCAGCTCCTGAAGCAGGTTGTACTTCCTGAGCTGGCGCAGGAAGTACAACTTCTGCTGGGCCTTTTTTCTGACAGTGTCGATGTTGGAGGCCCACTTCAGGTCCTGGGAGATTGTGGATCCCAGAAACCTGAAGGTCTCCACCGCAGACACAGTATTGTTGAGTATGGTGTTGGGGGGCTCCTCCTGAAGTCCACTGTTATCTCCACAGTTTTGAGCTTGTTCAGCTCCAGGTTGTTCTGACCACACCAGAGCACCAGCTGTTCAACCTCCCGTCTGTACGCAGACTCATCACCGTCCCTGATGAGGCCGATGACCGCTGTGTCGTCTGAGAACTTCAGGGGTGTGAAAGTGGGCTTATCAAACCGGCAGTAGAACACATTCAGGTGATTCTCCTCAGTGTGGGGGGGTGGTCTCCTATAGTTGGTGAGTATCCGCAGACCTCTCCAAACTGACGAGGGGTCGTTGGCTGAAAACCTGTTTTCCAACTTTTCAGTGTAGCTCTTCTTTGCTACCGTGATCTCCTTCGTCAGTGTGTTTCTGGTCTGGTTGTACAGGATTCTGTCCCCACTTCTGTAGGCCTCCTCTTTAGCCCGACGAAGCTGCCTGAGTTTTTCAGTAAACCAGGGCTTATTGTTGCTGTATGTGCAGAAGGTTTTTAGTCGGCACACACATGTCCTCACAAAGACTGATGTATGATGTCACAGTGTCAGTGAGCTCATCCAGGTCTGTGGCAGCAGCCTCAAAAACACTCCAATCGGTGCAGACAAAGCAGGACTGTAACTCCAGCTTTGCCACGTTGGTCCATCTCCTCACAGTCTTGGCCACAGGCGTTGCAGATTTTAGTTGTAGGTCGGGAGAAGATGAACAAATGATGTCAGGTTCAAACATGTCAGTGCCATCAGAATGACAAGTCATTGTGTAATTGTTTACAAAAAAAGAGAGTCAAAATGCTTAACCATGTTGTCTCTGTAAGTATTTTCTGATGTCAATGAATGAAAATCAACACGGCTGCATGTTTTGCTGTATGGCTTATCAATATAAACGTGACAAGTTACAAATTACTGTATGCGGAAGATTGATTGCAAGAGATTGGACATAATTCACATTTACGCCTTTACTGTTTGTACTGTCGGCTAATTTGTTGACAGGACTGTTTTACAGCACTGCATAGCACAAAGGTCCAAAATATGAAATTAGAAAAACACCCCATGGGCAGAATTGTACATGCAGCGCTGTTTGGGGAATTACAATGCAGTCTTTCTACACATCCCCCTTTATGAGTGAAAGTCAAGATTCATGTGAGGGCAATTTATTCATCTAGGACACAAAAAAAAAGTCTAATAGAAATGTATAGAAAAATTGTCAGTTTTTAAAATATATGTATACACATGACTTATGCAATTAACTAATGCCTAGATGTTTGTGTGTGTGTGTGGGGGGGGGGGGGGGGGGGGGGGTCAGATCTGATCAACATGACACAAACAATTGATAATGTATGAAACAGACACGAATGTGCCACATCATTTGCAATTTGGTCATAAGACTGAGACATCTCTTTTATGATGTGCACACGTGACTAGGTGAGGTGCAGGTTAAACAAGTAGTTTCGACAATTTACATTGTGACCTGTGAAGTATACCAGAGCAGAAAACATAATAAACGTAAAGTAAACCACCGTCATCGTGAGTCCCCGCCCACCGTAGGTGAGTAGCTCGATGACGCAATACGCGTCGTCTAACGACCCCTCCTCGCTTTGTTACTGTGGAAACCAATGAGATTGATGAGTGTCGTGGACCAAGTGGTCCTTCAGTTAGCCAGATTGCTACAATAGCTAACCCAAAACAAATAATTCTGATGTGACGTTGTCGAGATTTGACATAACGCGGAACTGCTTTTTTACTTCACCTCAGCGGAGTAGAACCTGAGGTATGTTACATCTTAATATCTTTGACAGCACTGCTCTCTCTTAACTTGCTAACGTGCCTAACTAATGTATTAGCCAACCTAGCTCGCTGTGGTAGCCACAAGTCAAACAGTTAATGCAAAAGTTAACGTTAATGTATCCGGAGTGGTGTCTCCAACTAGCGCCATGTGCACCATCCTCACGCGCTAAAAGATACATAATAATGCCTTTAGTTATTAATTACGTAGACTGTAGAAAAGGTCGGTAGGTGACTCAGGTAAGTCACGTCAGCGATACTGTTAGCAGAGCTGCACCCGAGCTAAATGTGTATAGAAAATTGTGTATAAATTGTGTATAAAAAAAGTATAAAAAATATTCCAACAACACTACCAGACACACACCGTGCATTCCTGTGGAGATCACACAAGACATGTGTAGACTGCTCACTACGCGCAGCGACACGTTACTCTAGCGCACAGTTACACCACCACAACAGAACATCTACAGGAGTGTTTCGCATCTGTGGGAAGCGTTTTAAAACGATGTTTATTTTTGTTTAAACGTTAACGTATACGTGACCCAACCTCTGTTTGGATAACCTGCAACAGACTGAAAGACTGAATTGTTAACAATTGGTGTCGTAACTTGCTTTTGTTCATGCCTCTGATGAATTAACCTGCATGGTAATCTCAGATAGTTAAGGTGTGGCAAAATTGCGTCATCCTTTGCTTCTTTATTCTGTTATATGAGGTCCATTCAATCATTAAACGTCTCATAGGCAGAACGTTAGCTCTGTGTAATAGCATGTTAAGTTATGTATTGAGGCTTAATTGATTGCCAGTGTACTTCATTGGGGCAGGGCAGCATTTTTCTTAAGCCAGGAGGATTGTTGTCCCCCATCATGTGACCCAAGTGAAACATTTTAACACACTGGGGCTTTCTAGTCCTTGTCCTTTGATACCCTACTAAAAAACAAAGTCATATTAAAAATGTGCTTTGCCAGTCTTATCTGTCAGTATCTGTAGATTATGAATACCAAATTCAGAAAAATAAGTTAAGACAGAGACTGTGAACACCAAGGCAATGCAACCCCTTGTAATGTTTTACAGCTTTAGCTTACTATCTAACTGGTGTCTTGTTTTCTGCAGGTTGCTGTGTCACTCGGTGGGTCTCTGCCAAGAAGTTTCCACATCCCTTGCACCCGAGGTGCCAGGAAGTGCACTTACATGCACACGCAGACTTCAGCCGAGCAACACTCTTAACCTTACACAATTCAAATACTGCATGCACTCAACCGCCGACACACACTGACCGAACACATTCACGGACCCATTCCAACCCTTCTCACAGTTTACCACACACAAAGTTACTGGATCCCTCTGCTCTTCCTGAAGTTAGAATCTACAAGCAACAGCGAGGCACACAATCGCTCCTAAGCTGCACAACTGGTGACATACCACATACCACATGATGCAATAAGTGGAATATATTTTTACTACATCATTTTTGGACATAGTAATCTCATTAATGATGTTTCCTTCCTCCTCAATTATTTGCGATTATTTGAATCCACAATGTGCCGACCAGCAGAGATGCTCTCTGATTACTCTTGTCTTACACAGTGAGTGATCAAGACCCTGGACGTTACATGTTGCATCAGCATATAATAACATAGTGCAGTTCTGCGTACATATCGAAAAATAGTAGCAACAAGTGTTTATACACTGATTATAAACCAACCATCAAACAAAATAAACCCATTAGCAGACTGTAATGGGAGGAGAAGCAAAGAGGGAGGCTTGTGGCCTTCCGGAGAGGAGGAAACCCAAGGAGGAAGCCGAAGAGAGAGAGAGCGAGACGGAAGTAGGAGGAGATAGAAGGGGTATGCGGATCCCTCTGCATCGCTGGGTGATGCATGGGGCGGTGATGTTTGGACGGGAGTTCTGCTACGCCATGGAAACAGCCCTGGTGACGCCAGTGCTGCTGCAGATAGGTAAGGAGATGCAATACAGTCGCATACAGACAGACATTGATACATCTGTGGCAGTGTTCACCTGGTTAGTGTGAGGAAATTGGCTGACCCACGGTGTCAACACCGTGGAATTTGACTGCCCTTAGCCAGACTGGACCTATTGATTTCCCTGTCTTCACCACTGTGTCATGTAACCCGTCTGCCCAGCAGTAGCCAATCAGAGGTTATGTAGTTAGATGACAGGTTTGCCACCATAGCAGAAATGGAACAAAGGCATTCTCCACTGGCTAGGTATGACAAGAATGTCTAACACAGCACATGTTGGTCTCTGTTTTCCTCCCTAGTCACAATATTGTAAGAAAGATTGTTTTAATTGTAAAGATTGTTTCTGAGAGCATTTTTAGGTGTTCAGTTTAGCTTGTTGTAGTCCCATTTACAAGAGAGAGAGAGAGAGAGACATTTTTCCAACTGCAATAAGTCATCTGCTGTTTTGTTGACTTAAGGGAGAGGACAGACAGGAGCAGAGCAAGGCAGCATGGGTAACATGTTGTTCCTGTGAGAACCAGTCAGCTCACACAGCCCGCTCTTTATAAGGGGTGGAAAATCAGGATTTTGTCATCGAGCAGAGACAGCTGTTTTTTATTATAACTGAGGACTGACAGCATTGCTTCTCAAGTGTCACAGATATTTGGGTCATGCGTCAGTAAAAAACAATATCAAACCACATTGATCCTGTAATAGCTACAGTATAGGATTGAGTTCTGTCTCATGACGGTCAACGGGAGGTGATGCAGATTTCTGTCGGTGTTGTTGTAACAGGCTAACATTGTCTGCACTGGTCCTGCCACCCTAAAAAGGAAGCTGCTTGAGAGCACTAGTGGTTCTTCAGCTATGCATGCAGAGCTCTCATGTGCTGTGCTTCTATAAACAATGGAACGTAGGGAAACCTTCGCCTTTTTTTGTGGAGGAAACCTGAGTAGGATGGCTTATTGAGGCGTTTTGTACCAAGTTGGCAGGACAAAACAGAGCCTCGTGAATGAGTAATTCATTATAAAGTACATTGGGGCTCGCTATGTATCAGTTCTTCAGTCAGTAGTTAGAGTTAAAGACAGGATTTAAAATAATAACACAAGTAAATTAAACTCAATGGAAACGTTTTACAGATCTCAACATCATACACTATAGCATCCGTTTAAAAATCAGTGTAAAATACCATAGATCTTTTGGTCCAACAATAGGAGACTTTGCCTGTTTTCTAAGTCTTGAATCATTTTGTTTGTGTGTCCTTTCTAGGTCTTCCTGAGCAATATTACAGTTTAACCTGGTTCCTCAGTCCTATCCTGGGTCTCATGCTCACACCCGTGATCGGCTCAGCCAGCGACCGATGCACTCTGCGATGGGGCCGGAGAAGACCATTCATTCTGGCCCTGTGTGTGGGTGTGCTGCTGGGAGTGGCGCTGTTCTTAAATGGATCATTGATAGGTGAGTAGAAGGTTCCAAAGGAGATCAACACTGTACCGCTGCCGTTTCAACCCCATCTGTATATATTGTGTGGTGTTCCGTTAGGCCTTTCCGTTGGTGATAGTCCCGGCAGCCAGCCAATTGGCATCGTCCTTACTATGCTAGGTGTGGTGGTGCTGGACTTCAGTGCTGATGCCTCTGAGGGACCAATCAGAGCTTACCTTCTCGATGTTGCTGACACTGACGAGCAAGACATGGCCTTGAATATTCACGCCTTCTCTGCTGGTAAGACTACACGGATGTATGGACACACACACACACACACACAGTCCACATAGACATTGTACAAATTATTTCACAGACCTCTGACTTGTGCGTCTGTTTATACCTGTCTCCCCAGGGCTCGGCGGAGCAGTGGGCTACATGCTGGGCAGCCTCGACTGGAGTGGCACAGCTCTGGGCCAAGCGTTTAAATCACAGGAGCAGGTCCTCTTCTTGTTCGCGGGCATCATCTTCATCATCTCAGTCACACTGCACATGCTCAGTATCCCCGAGCGACATTTCGCACCTTCCAACCAGCTTAAAGATGTGGCGAGCGGGGGGTCTACCAGCCAGTTGTCTTTCAGGCCCGTTGGCCACACGCCACCTTTACTCGACGTGATTGCAGAGGAGGATGCTTCAGCTCGAGCCCCGTGCAGAGAGGACAACGAATCGGATTCGGAGGAAGGAGACATGGACTTCCTCGCCGTGGAGCGCGTGCGGTGTAAAAGCGATTCAGTCTTAGCCATGCCAGATGCTACAATCGAGTTGGATTCTGACCTCGACCCAGAGTCACAACTTTTCCTGCCACAGTTGCACCACTTTCTACCAGAGACACAGGCAGAGCTAGACGATGTTTTCAAGCCATCAAACCACAGTATTGGGTCCTCGTCTCCTTCTGGACCACCGGCCCATTCTGATGAGATGGTGGTTTTAGAGCCTACAAATCCAGACTGGCCTGAGCGTAAGGGTCCACAGGACTCGTATCGGGTGAAATCAGCTGTTATGATGGCAAGTGTTATTGGTGTTAAATTACCTTGCCAAAACAGAAACAAATGTTATCAAGGCAGTGTTACAAGTATTTCGATATTTGATTTTTTTCCTTATTCTTCAATAGGCTTTACTGTGTTTCAGATATTTTGTCCCATGTGTTTGAGTTTCCCTTTGTGCCTTTAATATGTACGTCTGTGCCTCTCTCATGTCCCAGCAGGTCAAGGCTTCCAATGGTGTCAATGCTGCCTTGTCATCTTCTGACCACTGCAACGCGATGAAAGGCCACGCCTCCACAAGCCGCCCCTCCAACACCTCAGTTTCCCCACGACCACACCCACACACCTTCTACAGACAGGTGCGATTGGATGTTCCATGTTTTAAATTACTTTTTGTAATAGTCATTTTGCAAATGTGAAAAAGTTGATGTTGGTCTCTTTTTGCCCCCCCCCCCCCCCCCCCCCTGTTTTAGCCCTCCTTCACTTTCTCCTACTACGGAAGAGTGGGATCGCAGCGCTATCGACTGCGAAAAATAGCACCATGGAGCCCTCGGCCAATCACCACCTCCCAAAGTCTGAATGACCTCAGTGAACTCCAGCGGCGTCCAAGCAGGCGAGAGCTGCAGCTTTCAGCTAGCAGTCTGTCATCTGAGGGCTCCAGCAGTGAGGGCGGACCAGACGAGGGTACAACTGTTCGACTGCTCTGGTTGTCCATGTTGAAGGTAAATTGTAAATGTCTTTGATATTGATGTATTTTTTTCTCTTATTTTACTATTTACAACATTTAAAGGTCTGTTGTCGCAGACATAATAAACTAAACTAATTTACTTTTCATGCTCACTTGCTAGTCTTGATTCCTTGTGTCCTTTCTGTCCTCGGTAGATGCCAAGGCAGCTGTGGAGATTGTGTGTGTGTCACCTCCTCACATGGTTCTCCATTATAGCTGAAGCTGTGTTTTACACTGATTTCATGGGGCAAGTCATCTACCACGGAGACCCCAAGGTAAACACATAAAGGCACTCGCTCATCCTCATGCACTTGCGTGTCTTATTGTTTAAAAACAGTTAAGTTGATGTACCACGGAGACCACGCAGTAAGGAACACAGATGTATAAACTCAGCACAATTAAGCAACATTTCACCAAAATCGCAATACGGCTACAAATTAAATATTGTCACGCTACAGAGATGTAGTGGCCTACATATCATATTCCACAGATTTAAGAAAACATCATTGTTTGGTACAGAAAACCCACAAAAGTCACTCCGTAATCATTTTCATATGTTTTTCAGTGAAAATGAGAATGATGTGAAAATGCAACATTCGAAATAATCCGAATTAGATATCCTTTGCAAAATGTTCCTCATTTCCCAGCATGCTTCACAGACGTGTATGCCAAATATAAACACTACAATGTCAGTCATCCAGTCTGTTTGTTAAGTCAAGTGTACTATTACATTGCTGAAATTCTTCCACTTTTTTTGGCCAGGCACCAGCCAATTCCACGGAGCTACTCAACTATCACAGAGGAGTTCAGATGGGCTGCTGGGGACTGGTGGTCTATGCTGCTACTGCTGCTGTCTGCTCTGGTAAAACACAAACACTGTTCCGTTTCATTACATTTGAATTGAAATCCCCTAACTGGTGAGTTTACAGAGAAAACAAGTGGTCAGTGATACAAGTAAACGCTGCCTCCAATAATTCAAATGTCTTCTTTCGCCCTCTTTCTATCACTCCACTCAGCAATCCTTCAGAAGTACCTGGATAATTTTGATCTGAGCATTAAGATTGTCTACATTGTTGGAACTCTGGGATTCTCAATAGGTCAGTTGGGTCAAATGAACAATAATAAGGTGAAGTACAGCGGATTTGGGAGCAGTTGCACATGGTCTTAATGGGTATGCAGAATAAAGTGAAATGTAATTAAAATGCATTTAAAACAGCTTTCGTCTCTCTAACCGTAGGAACCGCTGTCATGGCAATCTTCCCTAATGTTTATGTGGCCATGGTGATGATCAGTAGCATGGGCATCATCTCCATGAGCATCTCCTACTGTCCCTATGCATTACTCGGCCAGTACCATGAAATCAAAGAGGTATGTACTCAAACAGTCAGTACACATGCAAGAAAAGCATCCATGTTTTATAGTTTTATGACATAATATAGTGTCATAAAGCCTTGGAACTACAGGTAGAGGCTTTGCAATTAACAAAACCCTCAAATGTGTCAACATTGACTGTCACTGAGTGTGTGTACACTAATATTGTATTTGTTCTGTATCTCATCACTTGAGGTGTTTTCTGATGAAGCCTTGCCTGTAAGCTTTCTCAGCATAATGATAGTTTTTAACCTTCACCTAAAGGCCTTAAACACTCCATCATGAAAACCTACACACTGAGACTCTGTGCCACATGTGATTGATGTGTCTCTTCTCTACTGTTCCTCTCCTCAGTACATTCACCACAGTCCAGCAAACACTAGAAGAGGCTTTGGTATTGACTGCGCTATCTTGTCCTGCCAGGTGAGCGTTCATACATCAGCTCTAAACTTAAACCGACCACCAGCGGCTTCCAACCAAGTAGGAGTTTGCTTTTGAAACGAGCACATTCTTATTCTTGTCGAACCGATCCAGAGACACAGCAGGTTTAGGGTGTGAGCTAAAGTAACATGATGTACTTTTCCAAATGTGTGTAATATTCAGGTGCTTTCTACTCTAGGGGCGGTGATAAGAGTCTATGGAAAGCATGAGTGTCATCACGGTGTGTACTATTATATTCAATCACTCTAATCCCGTTTCATTTCCAGGTCTATATCAGCCAGATTCTGGTTGCATCGGCCCTTGGAGCTGTGGTCGACGCAGTCGGCAGTGTGCGTGTCATTCCTGCCGTGGCCTCTGGAGGCTCCTTCCTCGGCTTCCTTACGGCCTGTTTCCTCGTCATTTATCCTGATGCGGAGCCCAGCAGCTCAGAGCAGGACCTGGGCCTGGACCTGGTGGGTAAACCTGGAGATTCAGACCCAAATGGAGGAAGGACCAGTGACCAGAGGTTGGCTCTGCTGAACCTCACATATGGGGATAATTTGAAGAAGGAAGAGAATCACTCTGTTGCCTGAGCATGTAAAGAGTTGTTTAGCTTTCTTCTCACTAAGCACACACCACAACATGTGTGGGTTATACCAAATGTCTGTGCCTTTCTGAAGGAGGAAAGATGGCACAACGTTCTACATGAATCTCTTCTTCTTCTCCTTCTTATTTGCTACCTCAACTCTAAAACAAATAACCGTTTAGACGGCTCGATGGATCGAGGACAGCCATTGAAACACAAAGAGCCACATGATAGTGACTTGGTGAGACTGTTCAAACTAACTTAGCTCAGACTACTGACACAAATGTAAGCCTTTATTGTGAAAACACAAATAGGAAGCACACAGAGCACTTTGTCTCACTCCTGAACAGTATTGCCACACTGATGCAATGACGCAATGTGTGACATTTAACTTCACAGAAGCTGCTCCATGGTTACTTGATGGCTAATCGTAGTGCTGTAAAAGTGTGCAGCTCTGCATTACATGTTGACTGAATACAATTGTTAATATTTGTTCCAGTCTCTGCATACTTGATATTGTTATTCTATAAATGCCAGAAAGTGTCCAAACTAAAGGGCCTCTACATTTGCTGCAGACATAACCATTTCATAAACTTTTTTAATTACATAGCAAGCTAGTGCGCAGTTAGAGGGGCCCTTTTAACCACGTTTTTTTTTCTTTTCTTGCCTGTACAGAAACACCCGTTCTGAAGAGGCCATATTCTCCTTTCTGTGCCAATGAAGACGGATTTTGCAAATCCTGTGAATTTTCACTGTAAATGCTGGTGTTGAGATGTTCGCTCAAGCGGTGTTGGACTTCAACACGTTTTGTATTGGAGGGTGGAATTTATTTTGCTTTCTAATGAAAGAAAAAAGTGTTCGTAAAATATACATTCCAAGTACAGTGGAAATAGGGAACATGTCCATCGTGGCACATTTGTCATATGCAGCCAATCAAAAAAATATAGAAAGGCTCCGTCATTGGAAAATTCAATTGCCCGAGCCCACATTAGTTTCGTGTCCCACGCTGATCATTTGACAGTCGTAAAGCTGTCTCGCTGAACAGAAAGGACTAATGAGAAGATGAATAGCTCCCATACTGCCAGGCTTCACTTTACATAGAACAACAAACCAGAGTAAGCGGAGCACATTGAGCAAGATAATGTTCAGCATAGTCGCTACACACTTTAACATATCTGCAGAGTGCACAGTGTAATAAGCTGCAGAATAATGCACAGTTTAATTAAACAGCACAGTCGCTCTTCTTTGAAGGTACATCTTCAGTAGCATCACTCTTGAATATATGGGAGTGAGTGTAAATGCACAGAGCAGCCGTAAGCTGACTAATAGGAGTATTGTTTCTTTAATTGGGGAGGTTTAATGTCATGTGGTGTGACACTGTTCCAGGAACCTGTAATGCTGCATACTGAACGCTAGAGAGAACCACTTCTATGCAAGGCCAACAGCTGATCTGTGCAAACTTGAAATGCCTTTTGGCTGACGTATACCAAATGCATCTTAAAGAGAAACACTGGACCTTCTCAGTTCACGTTCCTCTTTAAATGATTGTCCAGCTCAGAGGTAACAATGGGGGAAGTCTCGTGAAAACATTGCACAGATTGTGTGCTTCACAGCAAGAAGGGGTTTATTTTCAGGACTTTGCTGACGATGTCGAGTGACTTCTTTATTTTGTTCACGATCAATCCCAACAGTATTCGTTGGGACCTTGTTTCCTGCTCTGTCGTGACACAGTGGTGTCTTCTATGGTGTGATTGTCACTAAGGACGAAGGACCAGATTTACTCAGCCTGATTTACAATCACTACAAAGGGAACGTCCCAATTCTATGGGTATTTGCATCAGATATGAAGGGAAAATGTTAAGAAAGTGAATATTAAGTAATATAATCACTAATTTCCCTGTAAATAATAATGCAGAGATTCTGCTAGTGTGTTTAGTGCATTTTAGTAACAAACTACTGTACTGAACCAAAATATTGGAATCTTGGAGTATTGAAATTGTTTTGATTTTATAAAAATGTTTAGACTTTTATGATGATTCTCTATTTTTGGTGTGTTTTAAGTGATTGTTGGTTCTTTTTCCTGCTGCACAGACTTTTGTACAATGAGAAAAAAGGTATTTTTGTACCAATTATTTGAAAAAAGAAAATGAATGCACCTTCACTTGTGTCTGTTTTTAATGACAATCGCTCACACATGCCACTTCTACATGTATTGTCTTCATTAGCCCTTTTCTTTACAATAATAAGTAATCACATATTTAGTTCACGAGATAGTCAACCAAATGTGCTTAGAAGTGCTTACAATCCAGGAAAGATACAATATCCCAGAAGTTCACAACTGCTGCTAATCTGAAAAAAGTTCCCCTTAATATACAATGCTCACAATTAGTCCTTAATAGCACCAAGTACATGCAATAAAGATACTTAATTTGCCACAAACTCATATCACAACTGAGCAAACTTGTTTCAGCAAGACTGTTAATCTAATGAAACTATTCCTTAATACCATGAAAAGAATCCCTTGCTGCAAACTCAGATTGAGAGTGAATTGATGTTATAATATCAATTCCAACATGAAAAAATGTAAAGTAATAATTTGTTAACTTTTTCTAGAATGATTGGAGTGATTATTTTATATTTTGTGATTCCTGTTTGATTGTATTTTAGTGAAAAACAAAATAAGAAGCAAACCCTCTAAATTAAAATGTACACACTTTGCAACCACCGCCATCTTCAGGCTAGTATGAGTTACTACAACAGGATTCAGTTTACTGTAAAGAGAAAATCCACGATGATAAAGTTATTTTGATTCTTAAATATATCTAGGTATCTACGCACATAGGTGTCTCCTTAAGGTGGCAATCAAATCAGATCAGTAAAACTTAATTATTAGTTTTTATCAAGTGACAAAATGTAAAAGTGACGGTCAATAGGTAATAAATGCTCCAAGAACTGTAGTTCAGAGGTATTAGATCTGTATGATTTTTAATGTAGGGCTCACAGCAGCCCATTGTTCCAATTTAAATAATTTGACTCAATGTTTTAGCCAATACAGTTTGTAATGGGTTTCAAGATGGTGATTTTGGTACAAAATTCTGATGGGGCCACACAATATTCATACAACAAAATTTGATGACGCAATCCAGACATATAGGTTACCATTGATCTATTTCTTTGAACCATACTCGCCCCACCAATAAACTGAGAGCAGAGAGGTGAGACACTGGGATTGACGACATTCAGCCCTGGGCTGGAATCGAACCCTGACTGCTGCGGCACTACTCATGTTACGCATGCTCTACCAGGTTAACTACATTTCATGGGGGGGGGGGGGGGGGGGGGGGGGGCCTCAGATCAATGCCATCTACAATCACAACAACTAATGCAGATCATATCTACCATACCAACATAATACCACCAAAGGACAGTGTTAAAGAACTGTCCACATCAAATAGCCTAACGCTCAAGACAGGAAGTAGGACACCAACATGAGGACACTAACAAGGCAAAGCAACAATCACGCAGTGAACGGCGCACTGCCAATACACGCAACATATTCTAAATAATAAAGACATTTTTACTCACTGATGTGTGCTTCTTGAAGAGGAAGGAGGTGCGGCAGTTCTTCATCAGTGAAAACGTCTCCGTGACCTTGCTGTTAAAATCCAACAGTCCATGGATGAGTTCATGTTCAATAGATTGCATAGTCAGGGCTTTCAACCACACATTGTATTCCATGAAGGCCTAAATGTCTCCATTTGTTTCAGAGTGGATAAGTGTCTCTCTGATTCGTCGCTGGTCATTGGTGTTGTGATGATGATTTGATCAAGTGTCACGGTTTCAGACAAGGTTGTTTTAATGAATGGATGAATAGAGAGAGACGGCGGTGTTGCCTTTGCCCAGTTCACTCTGCTGGTGGAGGGACCTCAACTCTGTGTTCAGCTTTGCCTTATTCGTTACTGGTCATAGTTTATCAGCACATTCCAGTTCGGCCTCTGGAAATTATTTCACTAAGAGTTGCCACAATCAAATGGTCGCTTTTAATGAACCTCCACCTGCCGAGTGGCAGGCCCTACATTCTCCTTGAACGTGTCCATCGCCTGTACATTGTACAGAAAAAAAACCCTGCAAGAGTTTATATGAACTTGGTTCCTGCATGTCAGTGGACAGACCATAGGCATCGCTGATGGTCACCTATGCGCTCTTGGACGGTGCTCCTTGACAAGTCAGAACTTCACAGACAAGACCTTTTCAAACTTGACAACATAAACATTCTTAATGGGCCCGTCTGTATTTCCTGTTGCAATGCAAGGAACCTATAAAAGATATTCCTTGTTGCAAGGTGTGCTTATGCAGTAGTTGACAAGGAACCTATATATTCCTTGGTAGCTGACAGGAAGTAAACGAAGAGGTCTATACTTACACTCATAACACAGCCCCATGATATGTTTGCACTATCAGCTTTATAGGTTCAGCGCCTCAAGTGATGTCATTGTGGTATTTATTACCATTGTTGGGAAAATCTAATGACTAAAGAAGTATGTTGACTTACAAAGACTTATATCCTCATGTGAACTTTCGAGGCCTGTGTCCTCGTATGTCTGGTGTCTGAAACTTGCTCTGACACCAAGCGTCTCAGATATCTTTCCTCTTGGGGGCTAGCAGATGTTTGTCCTAAATAAGAGACAATAAAGCTGTAGCAGGCGTCAATACTTGAGCAGAGCTGATTTGCTACCAAGACTTCCTGATTTCATAGAATGACCTTTGTCCTAGAACAAACTGTTAAAGTGTTGTTCCAGGTTTTGTGAAGATTACGCTGTGTGAAAAGCAATACGTGTGTATGTTATCCATGTGTGACAAGCTTATCGTAAATTACCCTGTACCACCACACTGCTTGTGTTTATGACTGAGACTCAGAGACAAACCTCTGAGCAGCCTTGATCCATGTTCTGTATGTGTTTCAACTCTGTTCCTTCTTGCAAGAATAAACGTCCTGTGATTAATGAACAACCATACAGAGCAGTACTATGAGCATTTATGACTTACAGGACACATCCACAAGGGTGCATTTACCAGCTGTTGAGCAACCTCATTCTTGTAAACAATGTAACTTTACATTCAATCCAAAAGTTCGTTTTGAATAATGGCCGAGGTGCCCTTAAAATAGGGTTGGAGCATGCTGAGCAAATGGTTCCTAAGCCTGGAGTCTCCCTCGCACACTGTCTCAAATATGTATCTAAAAATGACAAAATCCACACGACTATTGTAACGTTGACTAATTACAACATCAGCTCCTCTTTAATTAGCTAACAAGCCGTGTAGGCTCTCGCACCATTAAGAAGCAACCAATGGGATTCCTCAAAGGGCCCTCAAAGTTCACGTTGAACAATGCAGCCTGTGCGTCAAACAAGCGCATGCGCATAATGGTTTGTTAGTCCAGAACACTGCAAGTGAGCCAGCTCTGAAGCGCCCCACCGAGCAGAAACAGGCACAAAGACAAATTTAAACACAATACAAAGCAATGTTTGCACTAAGAATATGATGAAATTTAAGATGAACAAATTTGAGTTTTATATTAAACTAGAGACATTATAATGTCCAACAAAGCCTAAAACTTATTCTGCACAACAGCGCCCTCTGGTGGCGTCGTGCTAACACGCCGTCAGATTCTGACTTTCATTACAAATTATAATCAAATATATATATAAGTATATAAGCAGTCAACAATATACTGGAGGCTATTAGCTATTTTATTATTCTAGAAATGATCGGCTTCATACTGCATTGTGCTTTTTCCAAATCATCAATGCGCATGTCTGTACTTCCACAATGAGAAACAGGAAGCAGAGAGTGACAGACGGTAAACATGGGAAACCGGACTGAGCTCGTGCTATTTACTCGTGCAGGAGTTTGTTGTGCGCGTGGAATGAGTGTAAAGCTCCGGACCGCTGTCATGAATGTGAAGGGGTCAAGGGGGATGAATGAGGAGCCGCTCTGTAGCTCGTGAGCAGGTTAGTGACCTGAAAGAGAAGTCTGATTTTGACAGACAGTTTATTGAATGACTTTAGAATCTCGTTGACAAGTTGCGATAGACTGGAAACGTCCTCTCACCGCAGGATCACGTGTCGCAGTATCACGAGTAATAAAACAGTAGTAGCTCAAAATGTATTTTGTAAGACTTTGCTGAATTCTAAAATCTTTGCTAAACTTTTATCCTGCAAAATGAGACGACAAAATGATATTGTGTAAAATTATACAAATTTACATTACAAACGGTGTGACTTTGGATCATAACAGCGTGACAGTAAAGACATACTCGAGCCTAAAGGGTTAAATGAGCTTTCAGCAGGATCATAAAATGATTGTCTTGTGTTGTTGTGCACCTCTCTTTTTAAACTACTGTTGGCACTCTTTAATCAATGAGCCATTCTTTATGAAAACTGGATAACCTGTTCGCAGCTGATCAAAAGAGTGGCATGTCAAGTTGGAGACATGACACAGTGTCAGTTGCTTTGCACTACTTTTTATTTCCATTCCATTGATTCCGAAGGTCAGATGTAAAAACTTTGTTGATCATGCTTCTCATCGCCGGCTTAGTCCACAGATCACAGTGTTTTAAGGGCGCAGACTTTTAATCTCACAGCAAGCTTGAGCACCTCAGGCCTTGAAGATAGAGATGTTAGACTGTTGTGTGTTTGTGTCACACCAGCAGATGTAACACTATTATTGTGTCCTTACGGTTTGATGTGGAATGTGCCCTGTTTGTCAAGGATCATATGATTGTTCTGTACATTGTTCGTGTCACATCCTTGGACCAATAATCGAGTGACAGCAGCAGGTCATGTGGCATCATGCTCGTTTAATTGGTGATTAGCTCAGCAATGCTTGACATTCTTTGATTCGTGATCGTTTCATTTCAAACAAGGGAACAGTGCCACATTCTTGCAATGGTTATTGCAATGATCAAACATTTTTAAGGAATGTTAAGGATAAAAACATAAATATTTACGCATACTGTATTTCCTATAGAGATAAGTTATTTTGTGCAGCTCAGCATTTTTCTAAAGTGTTACTATTTTTTTGGCACCTCACTGACTCCTCTGTCAACAATATGCAGGAGTGGAGGACTTGATATAGTCTATATATACTAGTTACATTTTTGTGTGCATGTTTCCATCCTGCTCTGCACACATGAATCTCATTTTCCAAGAAAGGCCCAAAACCAGGAAACGGGGAAAATGTGATTTTAAAATAATTTGCTTCTCAATGTGGTGACTCAGTTATAAAAAGCACCATAGAAGGAAGGTTGATCATGGGTAAACCTTTCTGTAAACACACTTTGCTGCGGAGTTTTTCTAGTAAATTTTATTTAAATTGTGGAAATATATTAATTGCTCTTTTTAATAAAAAAAACGTTTTTGAACAAAGTTCAACAAAGTAGTGCATCGCAGAATTCTGCAGTAGCTCCTGAATTCCAGAGAAGCCATGTGTAAAATCAGATGATTGCACCATAATCTCTGATGTAATCAAATCTAATTAAACTGTGGTTCTTGTAGCGGTAATAATTGCAGAGGAGCTGTTGCCCTGAATAATCCTGTGGTGTAAAAACATGCCTGAAGAAAAGCGGTGATAATGAGTTGGAACAAGCACTCATGTGACTTTATTTGGCTGATAGATGTTTTTTTTCTCATGCAGAAAGATAAAGATGAGAGAAGTGTGACAACCGCCTGCCTTATTAACACACGAACCATTATCTGTATCTTCATGTGTATCTTTCTTTTGCTCCTCTGTGTGACTGGCCTCTCTGCTCTTCTCTGCTTCTGTCAGTGGTTGTGATCCAGCAGGTCTGAGTTGGCACCTTGTTCCCTGTTCTGCTGGTCCAGCTGGGTCCTGGGCTGGTGTCAGTGATGGCGGACCATCTGCCTCCTGTTCTGCTGGAAGCGTGTGTGGTGCTTGGAGCATCTAGCGACAAACTCACTGAGGTCTACCAGGTATTTGCCTCCAATCGCCCTCCGACACACACGTGACTGTAGACTGATAAATTGTTAGCGGTATTGTTATCATAGAGTGAATAATTTGTGTTTGCAGCCTCATTAATTGTTTTTGTATCGGGAGGTTTATTTTAGTTTTTGCTAGAATTTCATGATTCTTTAATGAGTATGAGTTTTATTACCTTTTTTTTTTTATTAACCATGCGAGTCCCATTGAGATTAAGTATTTTTTTTTTTATTTTTTTTAAGAAACCTAGCCAAGAAAGCAGAATCCATGCTAACTTTAAACTGCACAACAGTAGCATTTCAAACTGCTGGTTGGATGCAAACCTCTCTCTTCCAGGTTTCCTGTCTGTATCGTATAATTACAAAAATATGCCCCCCAAAATATGTTCAAAAGAAAAAGCAAATATTGTCTCCAGATTCCCATTTACCAAGTCTCTTTGTTTTTTTAGACGCAGCAAAGAAGACCATCTTTGGCATTGGATAATTGTGTAGTGAGCAAGGGAGAGAAAACGCAGAGCCCATTGGCTAAACATTGCCTCAATAATGCCCAAATAATAATGATGCTAAGGTGTCAGGATCAGTTAATCAGCATGTTAAAAATGAAATGTGTTTTCCTTCTCTCTTCTATTAAATGAGCCTCATGAATGTACGTAGAATATGTGTAATGTAGATTAATATAGCACGTATCAAAGCTAATTATGATAAGAATAGAGGATCCTTCCCTTCCCATCTCCCTCTCAGGCCATTAACAGTAATGGATCTACAGAGCACCCCCTGTTGGAGCCGGAGGTACTGTACGTCCTGGCGCCTCCCTTTGTTAGCAGACCACCCGCTGAGAGTGAAGCAGCGAGGTCACATGGGAAGAGGCAGCGCTCTTTTCTCTGGAAGAAAAGGGAACACCCTCCTCCAGCTGCAGCAACTTCCATCCAAGGTCTGGTGTTTGTTTGGTGCTTCTATCCACACACAGCCACACAACAGGCCTTAGTGGGTTTTCAAAGACAGAACTTCTGTGATTTGTCCCTGGTCTCTTAGATATTTGTGTAATTTTGTTTCATAATATTTCAGCAGACGGAAGTGAAGATGTCAGTGTTCCTAAAGACATTGACCTCATGGCTTTACCTCAGCTCTGCTTCCCAGGTATTTGATACACACACATTTGGGTCAACAATTAAAATATTTGATTTTTAACTTGCATGATATTCAGCCATACAGCAGCGAAAAATGGATATCTTGTCTAAAATGTTGTTGTTTTTCTGTTTCCAGGTGGGCTTCAAGTAACCAATGAAGAGAAAGATGAACAATTCCACTTCCTGGTTTTCACTGATGTCTTTGGCAACAAGACCCATGGAGTAGTAATGCAATGTTACCGACCGATACTGGTACTCAGTACTACATGTTATACTTCACACAACTATGTTTTACTGCTACAGCCAGATCTCTAACCTCATGCGAATATATAAAACTGAAATGAAATCAATTCACTCTGTTTCCTGTGTTTTTACAGGAAGGGACGTCTGTCTGCAAGAATGGAGCTGGATCCATAAAGTTTTCTAAACTTTTCTCTGCCTACGGTTTCTGCGTCATATCCAAGTATCCTTACTTCACTGCACTCAAAGACTGTCTGTCATGGTGAGAAACAATGTAAGAAACAAAATTAAATCGGTTTAGCTTCACCAAAGGAAACAAATCATTTCCTGTCTGTTTCTGTTTGTTCTTCTTTGTCAGTCTGTTAATCCAGTTAAGAAGGTGTCGTTTATCTGACATGGAGGAGAGAGTGAAGGAGTTTGCAGCCAAACTGGCGCTGGTGCCTATTCCCCCTCCTGGACAACTACATTTGGTGTGTGTGTGTGTGTGTGTGTGTGTGTGTGTGTGCTATGTGGTTACTGTGGTCCTAATAATATCATGAGCCAGGAGTTATCAGGTTCATATTGCTGTTATGACAGAATACTATCAGTGCAGTAGTAGCGAGTGTCTACATACATTCATTTTCAGTACATCCCGTGACTGTGATGCAGCCAGACAGACCTCTGAAGAAAACAAACTATGCTGTGTTTTCTTTGCAGATGTTTACCTTGTGTCCTCTGACCATCGTATTACCATCCAGAGAAGACAAAGACCATCCAGCTGTAGATTTAGACCTCCATCTGCCTTTCTTCTGCTTCCGACCAAAGCAGCTACTACAGGTACTAAGCACACCTGTTGAGTTGATGTGAGTGAACCAGGAGGACGCTTATATTAACTCTGTCCATTTCTCCGTCTGTCTGTCTTTCTGTTCCCCGTCTCTGTAGGTGCTGTCTTGTCTCCTGCAGGAGCAGCGGGTGGTGCTGTTTTCTGCTGATTGGGCCAGACTCACGCTGGTGGCGGAGAGCTTCTTGCTTTTTCTGCAGGTCCGTTGAAAACCGGTGTCTGCATATCTGCAAAGGCCACAAAGTGCTGTGTATTCAACAATCAGAGCATTGATACAGCATCAAACATCTATTAGCTGTGCGAAGATATAGAGGAGTAGAGTCTACCTGAGCGGACAATGAAGACATATTATGCATGTTGCAGTGCAACATTGAAAGGTGTTGAATCCTTCATGATCCTTCACCAAGCCATCCGTCATTTCATCTTTTGATCTATTCATTTTCTCCATCCGGTCCTCTCTGATGTTTCATGTCCAGCCTCTGTCGTGGCAGCAGCCGTATGTTCCTGTCCTGGCCAGAGGCATGCTGGACTTTCTCATGGCCCCTACTGCCTTCCTCATGGGCTGCCATCTCAGCCATTTTGAAGAGGTTGCTACTGTGAGTACACAAGCCTCCAAATCATGACTGTCTTTGCCATACATTTTTTTTTTTAGAAAAAGCAGGAGGAGGGTGAAGGGGGTAATTGGAATGCTGTCTGTGGGGTGGATGTAAATTGTGTACAAATGTATGGTACAAAATATCCATCTCTTATTCAGAATTATGACGAAAAGAGTAGGTGAGCGTGACAGGACGGTCAAGCCTTCTGCTTCAGACTTGGTTGGATTTTTAGAGGCCTCAAAGCAACTTATTCTTTCTAAATAAATGTAAAATGAAGAAGGTTATCTACAGCAGATTTGATACCGTTTTAGCAATTTTTTAGTCACGGTTCTAAGTGAATACTTTGAATTACATTTGACTCTTATTTCTTGTTGGTCATGTTCACGAATGTTGACTACATTTTCCTAGATCACAGACATAACTTTAATATTGTAACTCAATATTGTCATATATTTGTTTACATTATAAGATTATCAGTTAATGCACAACCAAAATGTGGAAGAGATGCATTTTATTCTTGATCTTCCTCCGTCCAGGAAACAGATGATCTGGTCCTAATCAACATTGACAACGGAAGTGTCTCCACTTCTTGTTCTGAGACTCTCAACCTACCAGAGATTCCCCCGGCTGCTGCAGACTGCTTCACACAGAGGTGCTCACAGTAACGGCAAGAATGATGCAACTTCTGCAAATTTCCACAAGTACTAGAAAAATGACTCGACAGAAATACAAACAAACCAATTTGGATTTAGTCTTGGACTGTTGATGTGCAGCTTTACTGATCCTTTTCTCAAACCTCGCAGTAGATATGAATATGGTTCGATCGGTTTATACAGTATGAGTGTGTTTTTGCAGGTGTCAAACACTGCAGATTCATTTTGACCTGTATCAGTGCCACCATGGAAGCTGCACTGACATCAGTGAGCAGCGGGCACAAAGAAGAGCGTGGCAACACAACCTCAACCTCGACATCCAGAGGATCACACTGGAACTGATCATCAACATATTCAGGTTCTGTGTGTGTTCTTTCTGCACTGAGATCTAATGCGGTGCTTCCCCTAAAAATACACATTGAGTTAATGTGTACGTGTGTGTATATAACAGGGATGTTAGCAGCCATCTCAACTACGAACATCGAGTGTTTAACAGTGAAGAGTTCCTGAAAACCAGAGAGCCATCTGAACAGCTGTTTTACAAACAGGTAAACACTCACTTGGTAAAACAAGAAGCCTTTTTCTATTACTTTAACTTGAACGGCGAGGTGCTGACCTTCAAATTGACCTGGCTGTTTTGCAGGTGTTGAAAACACACATCTTCCATTTCTTCCTCAAGGACCGTCTCAACAGGAAAATGGACAACTTTGCTCGAATGGAACTCAGCACTCGTTCTGAGATGCAGAGGTAAGTTATCAAACCCATCTAAAAATAGCCTCAAACAACATTACTATACCGGAAATACGTGGCGATCCAGTTGCTGAGGCCACATTCAGAAGTAGTCAGGCACACGTCTAGTGTCATCCCAAATGCATACCTGACCACATTGAACTGAGTTCACTGGGCCAGTCAAACCGATGTTTCTGGAGTCTTCAGCTGAGGCGAGGCACCAAATAACCACAGCAAACCTCTTCTCTAACAATATGGCTATTTTATTTTTTCTTCATCTCCTTTTTGTGCTGGAAAAGCACCCTTGAAATGCATCGCATCTGTCGTGTCGTCTAGGATGAAGGCTATGGTTGAGGTCCCACGCAGACCCACCATGCAGGAGATTCAAGCCCGGAGAAAGAGCTCTGCTACAGGGAGCACGATGATTAAGAGACTGGGGATGAGCCTCCCTAACCTCGGAGACGATGAAACTATCAGCTTCCAAAGAAACTCAATGCTGCCCAGGATGTCTGACCCCGGTGAGGCTTCAACAGAGGCACGCACGTTCAAGATGTAGACAGACAGAAATGGCTGCAGAAGATAAAACGTTTCTCTGTTTGCCTCCTCCTCACATTTTCTCACATTTTCCTACCTCTTTGTGTCCTAGCGGCGAGAACTCCTCCTAAACCGCCACAAGTGTTTAAGCTCCCAGATTTCCCAGCCTCTCTGTCACTCCACTCTGTCCAAAACTATTACAGTGAGCTGATCCAGCTGCTTGGCAAAGCCATCTTCTCAGTCCAAAAGGAGAACTCTACGCTGCTGGCCAGGTATTCTGCTTTTATTATTCTTGAGGCTCCTGTTGTCATCCTTTCTCCGTCATTCCTGTCTCCTTCATTTTTATTTGTACAATCGAGTGTTTTACCACTTCACACTGTTGGTCCTCCGTGTTGCTGATCTGACTTGAGGATTGATTCCAATCATTTGTGTCTCTGCAGATTCTACTACTTGCGTGGCTTCATTAACACATTGTGTTGGCGGCGGCTGGACGCTCTGGGTGATTTCCAGAACCTCTACAAGACCGACACCGCCATCTTCCCCACACAGCTGGTCACATGGCTCGTGGACTCACTGCACCGAGACGAGAGACGGCAAGCTGACGAGCGACCCGAACTCAAGAGACTTATCCTCAAGGTCAGTCAGTTTACACAGCCATTCTTCCCATCTTGTAGAAGTGGTGGTTGGAGGGCCAACTCAACAATATGTGTTGTGATTTTGTAAGTCGGTGATAAAGCAGCGACGATGGACGTGAACTTGTCTTTTTATTCTCATCTGTTAGGTGAAGACGGAGAATGAGAAGCTGTCGGTGCAGCCTGACGACCACGTCAAGAAGTTTGAGCTTCCCCGCAAGCATCTGCATCAGGAAGAGTTTGTGCGTTGCGTTCAGGAGTGCGGCATTGTTAAGGACGTCGCAACCATACATCGTTTATTTGATGCTCTCACTGATGGTAAGTGGGGACAGGCAGGATGATGTGTGTGTGTGTGTGTGTGGTTTAGAGATCTCTTTTGGTATTCGATATTTTTATGAATTTAATAGAAGCTTGCAATTTCAAAGCTGTATTTTGCAACCAGCAGTGAGTCAAGGCAAAGTACTAAAAGTTCTCTCCCATCACTGGTGCTGATTCAAATCCATGGTGAATGATCGGTAAATCTTGAAGACATTGTGTGTCTTGTGCATTTTTCCGTATCCTTTGATGGTGGACACAGAAGTGACTATCACAGTAATTCTTTTTTTATGTAAGCATTACATGAAATCATTTAGAATCGATTACATCACTTGTTGCCGACGTGGTGTAATCAGGCAGCCATTAGATGATCTGTTGCACTCGTTTAATTCTCTGTAAGCGTGAAGTACAGTCTGTACAGCACGTTCTCACTCACAGGCACACGCACATACACACACGCACATACACACACGCACATACACACACGCACACACAGCTTGTAAAATGAATCCTTCCACATTTAAATGCAAAACTATGTCCAACTGAAGTGAAGGGAAAAGATGCACTGTATTTTTCTATACCATGTATTTTATTTTTCCTTGTTGACCAGACAAAGAAATGTTATTTTTAGAATAGTTTTCAGTATTTTCTGGACAGGTTGTGGAACGGATGAGTCCATTAAAGCTGTAATACAGTAATAGTCGATGTTTTTTATATTAACAATGGATCAAATGAGCGTAACGTGAGAGGATACGCCCACAGTCACGAAACAACGAGAATTATCACTCGACCTCAGCACTATAAGTGCCGTTGTCTCGGTTTTACGATTCACAGCTGCACTGTTTTCACTCATCACTCTCACAAGCACTTGTTTCAGTGAAAAAGCTCTAAAGAACTGTACGCATCACGAGGTATAAGATAAGGCACTTTATCTTTCTTCGGAGCGAAATGAAGTATTACAAATTTGTAGTGAGAAAGTCTAAGTAGTAGGTCAAAGGAAAATAGACTTGCTGTGAAGTCTCTGTTTAGAGCAACACAAAACATGAGAGAAAGAAAAGGGTGAAGTCAAATGACGAGGATTCAGACTGAAAGGTTGTAAGCTCATGGTGCGACACTCCACTGACCAATGAGCCCCTTCACACAAAGACATTGAAGCCGCTCTCTTTGGGTTTGTTTTCCTCAATATGGTTTTCCCCATCTTTGTTTTGACTTTTATCTGGCGTGAAAGGCAATCATGCACGGCTCGATGGAATAAAAGAACAGACAAAGGTGTACCAGGAATGTTAAACTGAATATTAAACTGAATGGCTTGTAAATGACGTGTAGGAGTCTGTTTTGACCACAACACGGCCATTTAGTACCACATGAAGAACAATAATACACACTATTCTGAGACATCTGAGGTTGAATGTGGAACTAACTGAATATGTTTGAGTGAGTGTGTTAATGTACATGTTCTGCTTGAAATTGCACATGTTTTCTCCCCCCTCAATGTCTCTTTGTTTTAAATATGTTTGTATGTCTTCTTGTATACCTCTCTCTCTCTCTCTCTCTCTCTCTCTCTCTCTCTCTCTCTCTCTCTCTCCAGGCCAGCCAAAGCAGGTTGACCCTGAACTCTTCAGAGTCTTCTACACCTTCTGGAAGGAGACGGAAGCCGAGGCACAAGACTTCAACTTGCCCTCTGAGGTCATAGACCATCTTGACAATAGCGAGTGTGTCTACAAGTTGTCGTCGTGTGTCAAGACCTCCCTTGGCGTCGGTAAAATTGCCATGACTCAGAAACGTCTCATCTTGCTTACCGTTGGACGGCAGGGCTTCCTGGAAATCACAAAGTTCAGAGACATACAGGTCAAGTGTTGTTAACTTTCTCTAAAAATCACGTTATCTTTGGAGTCTTAATTCATAATGCGGCACTCCTATTTCAATAAATGACTTCCCCATCTTTGTGCAGGAGGTGAAGATTGCCTCAGCTTCCTTTCTACTCGTTCGTATTCCTTCCCTTCATATCAAGACCTCTGGTAGGGTTGAGGTGTTTGAGGCCAATCTGAAGACAGAGACCGAACTCTGGAACCTTGTGGTGAAAGAGATGTGGGCCGGACGCAAGATGGCCGACGAGCACAAGGTACAACGACGATTGATGACTCACCACTGGAATAATAAACTCCCCATTGTCAAACACGCCACAATCCATCGAGACAATATTGTATCATCGGCCCACCGTGAAGATTCCCAGGTCAAACGTGAACTCTGACCTGTGACTTGAATTACAGTAAATGAATGAACAGCGAATATATGTGGAGACTGGTGTAAATTTGACCTCCTCATTGCTTCCAGTGGGCTTGGCTGCTGCTGCCTTATATATGGGCTGACAATCGATGCAAATTGAAATAAAACCTAATATGACCACCACAGCAGTCATTTTTGACTAAATAAGTCAATTTTCAACGTGTTCATTTTTCTTACCCCCCTTGTGTTAATGACAGTGTACTATACTAACATTTCTTTAACATACGGTTTATTTTCCGTCTCTTTAGGACCCTCAGTACATGACTGAGGCTCTGACCAACGTCCTGTTAATGGATGCTGTCATGGGCTGCCTACAGACACAGAGGTCCATCATTGCTGCCTCAAAGCTGGCTACCTTTGATAAGATCATACATGAAGGTCTGGGCTCACTCTTGTGCTGCTTCTAAATAGCATCATTTTGTCAAATCCTTAGTCAAAATGTTCTGTAGAGCAACTAATTGATTATTCAACTGCTCCTTTTCGCTCTAATTCATTGTTTCTCTCTCTCTCCCTCGCCCCGTGCCTCTCTTTATACCCTTTTCCATTCAACCTTCTGTGTCATATTGTCACATTGTTCTTTCCTCTGACCAGTGCCCATGATGGTGCCTAAAACTACCTCAGAGACTCTAAAACACAAGATCAACCCATCACTGGACCTGGCTGAACCTCAGACCGTACATGTGCTGCTATACACACCAGGTACTATGTGGAGCAATTTATAAAGTGGGATTAATATCCGTATTAATATCCATATTTTTTGTGCTCTACTTTCACACAATGTGTCTCCCCATTGTCTCCTCGTTGTTATTGAATGACTGAGCGTTCACACAATGAACCGCTGCATGAGCAGAGAGATTCTCATGTTCTTTGTAAATGTTTATATGGCAGCAGATGCTTTAGTCAAACCCGATCCACATAACCTGATTAGTCTTGCTGTGCTGTGTACTAGCAGGCGGGACAATAGCTGTGAGTGTAAACAAATGCTAGACTGTGACAGAGAACAAGAGCCGCTGAAGGCTACTGGCGTGGTTTGAAGACAAAACTGAGTTCAACTAAATGCAGCAGATAAACAAAATTTACAGAAATAATAGCCATAGCTGGCGTATGATGTGACGTAGTGTGTATTGATTTGGTATTTATTTATATCAAAATCCCTAAATCAAAACTATTTGGTATCCTTTCTATGTATTTATTGCAATTGCCACTGAAGACACTTATGAATACTGCGGCCACTCTGTGAAAAACAGAAAAAAACAGGGTGGGGGGGTGGTAATTTTCATGGTTGTGGTGTCCTGGCACACTAAACCACCCTGCATGCTGTCAGCTCTCACAATTCACTGGTCCACTGCTCTCTCACCCGTTGTCTCTTTCTGGCTCACTCCAGGTCAGCTGACTAGCAATGTCTCAAAGAGTGAGACGAACCCAAAGCTGTGGGTGGCTCTCAGTGGGGGCAAAGTGGTTGTATTCGACGCAGCTAGCTGGTCCATGCGGCAGGACTGCATCCAGGTCGGAACGTCGCAGCTGGTGAGAGCAGACATGCTGTACTCGATAGGAGTAACATTTACTTCAAGAGGAACTCCACCAACTCATCAAAGTCTGTTTAACGTTCTTGGGGAATACAACTGCATCTGAATACAAAGTCTGCCTCACGTTGGTTGGAGCTGAAGTATGAAAGTGAAAAAGAAATCCGGTGATCTGGATATATGAGCAAGAGAGTCAAAGGTCAAGGACCCAATTGAATGCATACTGCAGGCAACAGTACATACTTTGTATGGGCAGCTGCAGTATGTACTTAAAGTAAAATGAAAACGTATGCGATTTGGAACGCAGTAACCATGTCACATCTTCTTCTATGTAGAACTGCATGCTGGGATTGGACCAGGAGCAAGTGTGGATTGGCTCTCAGGACTCAGTAATCTACATCATTGACACTCACAGCATGTCCTGCAACAAACAGCTGACTGAGCACAGACATGAAGTGACTGGACTCACTGTGGACCCCAGAGATCCACACAACAGGTAGAGACGGGATTATCTCTAGTCAAGATGTCAATTTTATCAAGTTAAACATTAATACAAAGTTTAAAAAAAGTATAAAAGTGAAAGCTTTACCCAAACTGCCTTTCCCAGTCAGCAGACATACTCCTGCAGTTGTGATGGGACGATTCTGCAGTGGGACACGGCCAGTCTCAAAGTAAAGCGACCGCTCCACCTCAGCTGTGACCGTCTCTCCTCCATACAGATCTATGATGGAACACTGTGGTGCTGTAAGTGCACACATTGCCCTTCCCTTTCAACCTCATCTTATAGTGTAAACTAAATGGCGACTATAAGACCTGCATCCCTCTCTAAACATGCCTGCACTCGAACGATAGCGTCTACACATTACTTTCAAAATGCACCTTACCAGCAGAAAAGACCACGACAACGGCTTGTTGAAAAGTGTCTGTGCATGTGCAGGTTGTGGCGACTGCATTGTGGAACTGAAAAAGAGTGGGACTCCACAAAGAAGGATAGCACTTCCTGATGACGTACGGAGCATCCCCACTACCTTCAGCAGCTTCATCTTCATCCCAGAGGTGATTCAACAATCAAGCAAGTTAGCAGCCATGTAGTGATTTAGTCATTCAGTTTGCTGCTCAGTCAGCAATTCAAGTATGTCAGTCAATTAGGAAATTAAACAATTATGCAGACCTGCATTAGAAAGTTGATTGAAGATAAAAAAAGAAATGCTGGCACTATTCAGTTATAATGAACAGGTCACTGCAACCACTGAAACTGAGAGGTTCAGGTATTTGCAGACAACCTTTTTTTTTTTTCGATACTTGAAAATGCAGAAACAAGCTCATTATAATTTATTTGGCTGCCAAACATGTTTGTCTGCATAAAAACCTCTTGGCTTTTTGTACCGTTTGTTGCAGCGAGGTCAGTTGTGGACGGGCTGTGCAGACTCAGGGGAGTTGTGTCTCTGGCACACTAACAACCACAGACATCCATCCAAGAGAATCTCCCTGCCAGGCACTTCAGGAGTCACCTGTATGATTCGAGTCAAGGACCAGGTGAGCTGCGATCTATGACAGCTGTCATTTTTTTAAACGGTTGTGAATTTTTTGGTAACCATTTTGTTCCTGTGTTGTGGATTTCCCTCTTTTCACATTTCCTTCTTTCTTTTACCCCCCCCCCCCCCTCTTCAATTATCACTTAAACCCTGCTACCTTTCCTTGATGCCCTCTCCCACCCTCAGATCTGGGTGGGCTGTCGTGGCCAGAGCGGTATCGGAGGTCAGTGTGACGGTCAGGTGTTGGTGATGGACGCAGAGAGCCACACTGTGGCGAAGGAGCTGCAGGCCCATTCAGACAGCATCCAGACACTTTGCTCTGCCGAGGATCGATACGTCCTGAGTGGCTCTGCACGCCGAGACGGCAAGATCGCCATCTGGAAAGTAGAGTAGAGATTTAGAAAGCGAAGAAAGAGGAGAGAAGAAGTAGCAAAACGGTACTTGTGAGTACATGCACAAGACATGATACAGTGTTTGCCCTTTGGGTATTTGACTGTGACAACAAGATCATCCTGTGGGAGGTTCAGAAGAGACGAGAGGACAAAATGTTGAAAATTGAAAAGAGGTGCAGAGGAAAGCTCTTTTCTCTCACTTGGTGGAGTATCTTTTGTGACCATTCTTTAATGGTAATTTAGTTTTTCTGCTGGTGGTTCAAGACACAAAATGGAAAACGCAGCTCATGATATTTTGAGACTTTTATGGAAGAGAGAGCCCTTAAACAAAATATATGCTGTAGGGGAGAGCGGGGTAATGTGAGACACCGGGTAATGTGAGACACACCGGGTAATGTGAGACACCCCCTGTATCTAGGCAAAGGAACACATTTGTGGTCATGTGACCATTATGTTTTCAAGCCCCTCCCATTCCCCCCTTGCCATGAAGGAGAAGTTGGTGCTGGTGCTGTGGTAAGTATGTTTTTTCACAAAAATGTGTTTTTTGCATGTAAAAGTAAATTTTCTTGCTGTGAACTTAATCAACTGTTGTGTCAAAGCAAATTGATTCAGGTAGAAAAACTTATATCATACATGTTGATGAACTTCCAACATATAAAACCATGTGATTGATGCTAGCTGAAGATTAGCCTGAATTGCTAAGAGCCACCATGAAGCACAAGTTAAGTTTAGTCTTAAACATATTTTAGTGTAATATTACATTACATATGTTTTATTTTTAATGTCATAAACATTGTAGAAAAGCCATCATGCCAAGAAACTACACCAGGAAGACAACCTGGGGCCAAACACCCCTCGCAGAGATGGAGAGTGCAGCCGCTGAGGTCATGCAAGGAAAGAAGTCCTTAAGAAAAGCTGGAAGGGATAGAAGTATTGACAAGACAACCCTCAAAAGATTCATAAAGAAAAAAGAGAAAGGGGAAGTAAAATCAGTAGCCTGGGGTGCAGTAGCTGAGGCAAAGAGAATATTCACAGATGAGATGGAGGAGGAGCTTGCCAAACACTTGAAACAACTAGCTGACCAGTTCCATGGCCTTGCTCCAGTTAAGTGCCGTGAACTGGCATTTGAATACGCAGAGAAATACTATATCCCTGTCCCTGCCAATTGGACAGAGAAACAATGTGCAGGTAGGCTAGGGTGTGCAAGAGATCACATGATTCTGTAGGTTAACTTAGGCCAACTGATCTTGCCACAAAGCTAAATCTTATAATAATGAATTCTCTACTCTTTAGGAGAAGAGTGGTTTGGCAGCTTCCTAGCACGTCGCCATCTCTCTGTCCGAACTCCGGAGGCAACATCCCTGGGAAGGGCTACAGCCTTCAATAAAACTACAGTGGGGGAGTTATTTGAAAATCTGGCTGTAGTGATGGACAGGTGACAGAATTAATTCTTTAGTTGCAAATGTTTTATGGAGAACCTCAGAAGAATCCAGGGAAACAAGAAAGAGTGGGAGAGACCCACGTTTGCTATAAAAGAAAATGATGTGGCACATGTTCCTAAAGGTGATGTGGTGAAGAAGCTGCCTCAACCTAATAGGCCTGGAGGAACCACACGGAGAGAGCAACTCTTCACCTTTCCCTGTAACCTTCAGGGCTGGAATGTAGAGTAGGTCTTGTTATAGAGTATGAGGCTGATGTTCTAATCCAGGTGGGTCTAGTCCTGTGTTCTGAGTCCCAGGCTGTTCTAGCTGGTTCTGATTATGGTCCCATGACTGTGTTCTAATCTAACTGGTTCTATCTGTCATTTGAATGTTAATTAAAACATTTTGAATTATATTATGTTGTATATGATTTTGTTCGGAGTTACTTTCAAGTGTTTAAAAAAAAATGTGCTTAATTGACCAATCCCCATGATTCTGTTACTAGTCCGATATTAGTTTTGGAATGTGTGGTTGTCAATCTAGCTGTCAGGATTCTAACTGTTACAACATGTGTTGTTATGGTAGTTTTAAAGTGGAAAAAGTAAGTGGATCAGTTTACCCCCAGCTGGTTCACTTTACCCCCTTGATTTCTCTGGTCTGTCTCACTTTACCCCTAAACTGGGGTAAAGTGAGACACAAGACCACTTTTTTAAAAACAATCATATTTTCACTGCCCTTTGTCCTGAAGACATTCTGATCGTTTCCATTGCTAGGAAACATCCTGAATTAATGGGAAATGTGTAAATTTTACTGGTATATCATTTTAGCTCGCCTAGAGGGGAGCAAATGTAAAAAGTGTCTCACATTACCCCGCTCTCCCCTACTGTGTGTGAAGGAGATTTGGTTTCTGACACGGGACCTGGACTATGAAGAGGTCTCTTTTTTTTTTTTTCTTGGAAACAAACATACACACAAGATGTGAAGAGGGTCAAGTCTGTGCTTTAAGTATGTTGTTTCAAAAACTTGATTTTGTCTGGATGTCAACAACAGTAAGATATTTAAATGATACAATGATTGTTATTCATGTTTCTTTGTCAAGCATTGATAATAAATTCCATGTTCCGGTATCATCATGTACTGTTGTTTTGTGTGTGTGAGGCTATGCAGCTCTAGGTTGCTTATGTTTTGTCCCCTCCAGACAGATGCAGCCTCCTCTTTCAACGTGTGTTTTAGAAAGCGATGAAACCGGCGACTGCTGAATGATCGTGACATGTTTCCATTTATCGATTATGAATTTCAAAGTGTTCTGACGCCAACTTTAACTTGAGTAAAGATACAACCTCAAAGAGAAAACACACAAATCAATACAGAATTTTAAAAAAAAAGGAGCACCACTTTTGTTATCGATTTGAAATCATCATCAGTCTGAAAATGTTTTATTTGTACAAATACAATGCAGCCACAGTCAAAGAGCTGCAACACAATACATCTGTGTGAATTATCAGTTGGTGGCTTTCAGTAATTATGACCTTTTTACTTATTTAGGCAGACCCTTGCATATTAATGTAATGGTAATATTTAAAGACAATTGAAGCTATAAATACATAGATCACAAAGTAATGTAGATGTTTGGTGAATTGGGGATGGTCTTCTGGGTTTGCAGCATTCTGTTTATGAGTGATGCTTTCATGCAGATGGATGGATGAACGACAGAAAGAGCCTCTCTGGTCTCAGTAGTATAATTCCTGATCCCACCAACCTGAGAGATTACAAGCCATGGATTATTAA
The DNA here is from genome assembly GCF_050575085.1 of Anarhichas minor. Lineage (NCBI taxonomy): Eukaryota > Metazoa > Chordata > Actinopteri > Perciformes > Anarhichadidae > Anarhichas > Anarhichas minor. The sequence continues at coordinate 3,174,299 of NW_027466487.1, read as the reverse complement.
TGAATACTGAATAGATGTAGAGACGTTAATGGCGATTGATGAATGGGTGTTAAAGGTTAGAAAGAAGGATAAAGAATCTTTGCTTACTTCCTGGATATCTTCTGACTCCTAATTTCCTGATCTCATCATAAACAAAGATTAAAATACCATATGGAACAGGAATAAACCACCACTGGACTCTGGAGAGAAAGCACAATATGTAACATTAGATCAAATGCTACAGCTCTTTTTTTAATCTCAAGTATGGAAAAAAAAACAATGATTATGGTGGGGAAATGACTTTCTACCTGCTCCATATTCATGTTTTGATTAAAGTTTGTATTCTCAGAATTCACAACATCCTTCTAATCCAGTCTGAGCTTAGATTTCAGATGGTCAACACTGTGAGTCGTCTTTACCTGATAGGCATGAAATTGAAGATATTGGGCATTCCAGGGCAGTAACAAAGCAGATTACCCAGAAGGAGCTGGAAGACTATGGCAGAAACCAGGACCTTGTTCCTGCACAGAAATAAACAGAATAAAATGATCAAAACACCCAGTTAGGATCAATCATGAAGCAGATTGTTTTAACAATTGTAACAGTTTATTATTTGCACAATTCAAACAATAAAATAAAAAGAAACAAACATAACAGAGATAAATGAATATCACAGTGCAGGAGGAGGCAAAAAGCCAACTGGACTTATTTGAAGCCTCCACTTCTATAATATTACAGAAAACATCAAATGAATATGCATAAGATATGACTACGTGAATGCAGCAAAAGCTTTGGAGTTGTTAATGTTGCCATGACACAGGCACAGAATGAATCCTGTAAATGTTTATACGTTAACTTTGGCTATTAAAATAAATTATGCCGCGCAAATGCACATTAGGGATGAGTCTTCACTGACCTGAAGAGGCCTTGCTGGAACACTGAGAGACGTCGAGTTTTCCTGATCAGCACATCTGAGATCTGACAGATCTCTATGCTGACAAAAAATACAGTGTAGCATGTATACTGCTGGTACAACCTCTGACTGAAGGTCTGTAAGCAGAGGACATAAGGGAGGACTTATTTGGTTACTATGCTGTCAAAAATGGAGATGTTTCCAAAGGTAGGATCTCACGTCTATACTAACCCATTCTTGTCCATAGCTGTCCTGTAGGTCTTGAAGATGAACATCCTCCCACTGAGAACGCAGGCCGATACAATAGAGCGGAAACCAGCCCTCCTGGGCCATGGCTGCGAAATAATCTGTAAAACCTGCAAAAGACTGGATGGCTCCTGAAAACAAGAGGAATAAGAAATGAGAAAAGTGTCAACACTATCGTAACGGTGAATATATCTAGTTTAATGGCCTTGTGTCGCAATTCAGAAGGGTAGTGGCTCAGCCTCCTGCAGAGGGATTCTGAGTACACTTGTTACAGGTATTGTCTTATCTGCTGTATTGTTCAAAAGTGTAACATTAGAAGACGTGTATAGCTAAGTCTGTAAGTGGGATATGCAATAGATTGTTTGTCTATTTTGTGTCTGGTAGTAAATATTCAGTTTAACATAACTGCTGTTAATACAGTTATAGATACAGTATGCATGTTTTGTTCACCGGCACAGACACACACAGTCTCACCTATCTGGAAGTACGAGTACACAGCCAGGGCTTCGTTTACCAGACGATGAATACGAGGGTTCCTGGGCTTCAGGTGCATGATGTCACTCTCTGCTTTCTCATAAGCCAGAGAGACAGAGGGGTACTGTAAAGAAGATACAAGAGTGGCTTTACTATTAATGTCACCAAGTCACTCGTTATAAAAGGATAAGGTGAGTGTGTGGTGATTCAAAATCAAAATGTACGGGTCATAGTGAAGAGCAATTGTCATCTTTGGGAGGACAAAAAAAGTCAATAGCCAGTGTAATGGTAAGTAATTCGCTCTCTTGTTGATCTGGTACTAATGACAACTACTCACAATGTCAGTGGCCAGTTCGATGAACAGAATAGTGATGCAGCCCAGAGGAAGAGGCACACTGCAGGTGATGTAGATCAGATATGGAGTCAGCTCAGGAATGTTCTTGGTTAGTGTGTAGGCAATAGACTTCTTCAAGTTGTCAAAGATAAGACGGCCTACAAACACACACACACACACACACACACGCACACAAACACACCTCAACTCAATAAATTGGCTCAATATACTCTATGTAAATATACAAACTATTCACTTTTATTTGTTCTTAAATTGCATATAGTAACCATAAGAATAATATGTAAACATCTTAAAATACAGTGCTCTTTTGAGTTTGAGGGGCAGGTACTTTATGGCAATCTATTAAGTACTTTAACTATTTATCTGTTTTACTTCAGATTCATTGATAATATTTGAAATAACACAGACATCCATGAACAGACACAGAGGTTACGATCTCATCCATGTACGACCACACCAGCACATGATCGGATGACCATTGAGCCATGTCCCAGACCGAGAACCTTGAGTTAAGATTGTTTTGTCAAAGCACACAGTCTCACCCTGCTCCACTCCAGTGACAATAGAAGCAAAGTTGTCGTCCAACAGGATCATGTCTGCAGCGTTCTTGGCAGCGTCCGATCCGGCGATCCCCATGGCGATACCAATGTCAGCCTTCTTAAGAGCCGGAGAGTCATTGACACCATCACCTGTCACTGCGACAATAGAGCCCTGGGGTGGGATGAAACATGACAACATCTGACACAAGCCTGAAAATGTAGTCTGATCATGCACGCTGGATATGAATACATGCAAACCAACCTCTTCCCCTGCTGCTTCCTCATATACGAGCCTCCCAGGGGACCATATTAGCTTTATAATGTCTACCCTTGATATGCTTGATATTATATGCATAGGAAACATGATTTGGATACATATTGCATGTGTGTGTGTGTGCTTTTGTGCGTATTTACCAGACGTTGACAACTCTCCACAATAATCAGTTTCTGCTGAGGAGATGTTCTTGCAAACACCATCTCAGGATGGTTTCGCAGCGCGTCATCCAGCTCGTCACTGCTCATGTCTTTCAGCTGACCACCACTGATCACACAAGCACGGGCGTCCCTGCACACAGACAACACAGTGACAGACAGAGTTACATAAAAAGAAATAGACAAAGGAACATGCGCGCATTCAGACGCTGCAGTCCAGTGAAAATATGATGATGTAGGATTCTGTAGATTCTGTAGTTGTGTGTTGTAGTCACACAGTAAGAAATAAACATTATACTGCAATGGATTGTTCCTTGATATGTCACGGGGATGAGCATTGATCAAAGTGTCGACAGCAGTTGTGCCGATACCTCTTGTTGACTTGTTCAACAGGAATACGCTTCCTCTCTGCAATGTCTTCCACTGTTTCACTGCCTTCTGAGATGATACCAACGTTAGCTGCTATTGCCCTTGCTGTAATTGGATGGTCCCCCGTCACCATGACAACCTAAAGAGGGATTGTACATATGCATACACACACACACACACACACACACACACACACACACACACACACACACACACAGGGTGAAAATGCAGTCTCTTGCACATATTAAAAAAACTAAACTAGCCCAAACAAGCTGTTAACGTGTATGTGGGGCAATGTGAACACACCCTGATGCCAGCAGTACGACATTTCATCACTGCATCAGGTACAGTGGCTCTTGGGGGGTCAATCATTGAGATGAGACCAGCAAAGCACAATGCTGACGTGGGGAAATTCATCTCATCAGGGTCGAATTGAGAGCCACGAGGAAATTCCTTCTCATTCAGATAGAGATGACAGAAACCTAGCAGGGGAAAAAGGAACAGCACAACTAATATACAGTTCCTATTGTATATCAAAAGAGATAGCTACAAAACTAAATTGTAGAAATTATACTGATTGTGTATTAAGTGACAAAGGCTTTGGAGTTTTACAAGCCACACAAAATCATTTGCTTTTGGGAAAACCCATTTTCAATACAGCAAGCCACATGATTAGGTCAAATATGGGTCATAAGAAGTACTCCCTCACCCAGTACTCTCTCTCCCAGTCCTCCCAGGTCCATATAAGCTGTCTGAAAGGCTTCACTCCACTGTTCATCAAGAGGCAGCTCCCGGCCTTTTATCAAAATGGTGGAGCAGCGCTCCAAGATACGTTCTGGTGCTCCCTTCATCACCAACAGGTAGCGTAGGTCAAGAGGATCCTCCAGTTCATGGATAGATACCTGGAGAGAGAGATCAATGGTTGGTAGAAGCTAAATAAAAATGAATCAGGGTGCCGAGATCCACCGTAAATCCCAGGATTATAGTACATTAGGATAACATTATTAAATATAAGAAAATCTTTTGCACACTAATCTTCTGGTTTATAATGTAATTGATCAAGGATGATACAAAGCCCCACACTCACCTGGAACTTGTTGGTGGAGTTGAAGGGCACTTCCACCGCTTTCTTGAAGCGATTACGGTAATCCATGATGTTCCCCACAGTGAGCTCGGTGAACTTCAGCAGAGCAGTCTCTGATGCATCTCCTACCACGAGCCTCTGTGTGAGACACAAGGAGACAAGAGGAACACATCTTTTCTCAGAATAAATTGGAGGGGGGAACCAGCTTCTCTCAACCAAAAAAAACACTGTTGGCAAAATATATAATATTAAGCTAGAGAGCAAGATGTTGCATTTTGTCAGCTCACATGGATGTTGACAACAAATGTCTTAAACTAAACGTGTACCTTAGGAATAGGTACACCTTCCTGATCAGGTCTGAATGTAGCTCTGTTGCACAGGGTAGCCACCCTCGCCAGTGAACGCCATGTTTCTGATGACTGGTCAAAACTCTGCCCTGCATAACACACATCATCATACTAAAAGATTACTCAAATGTAAAATAACGTTAATCCACCTATATTATATCGACATTTTACCATTGCTCACGGTAACAGTATTGATTCATTTTAAAAGGAAATGCTTTGAACAATAACAAACTTTTAGTCATGCGTCTACCTGACTGATCTTCGGTGGTATCAGCAGCGTGGATGTGGTTGTCGAACCAAAGGTGAGCTACAGTCATCCTGTTCTGGGTCAGGGTACCCGTCTTATCAGAACAGATCACTGAAGTGGAGCCTGAACACACACAGTTTTAAGGGTTACACATGTACACTGTACATACATGCATGCTGTAATAACTTCATCTCAAATCTGTACATCGTAATGTCCCTGAAGTCAACAAAGCTGTCAGGAACAGGATATGTCTGGCAAACAAACCTAATGTCTCCACAGCTTCCAGGTTCTTCACAACGCAGTTCTTCCTGGCAAGTCGTTTAGCAGTCAGAGACAGACAAACCTGTTAACAAAGACAGAAAGGCCGTTACAGATTGACAGGTTAATACAGAACCTACAGCAAATATGATGAACCATTTTGCATGTGTTCACTAATACACAGGCTGTGATTTTGCATGGGTGCCATCATTCAGAAATGAGCATTTATACGGTCCAGATGCTAGCCATAATGGAAACAAGACAACATACAACAATGGTATGAGAAATTTGCATTTGATAAGGTGACTCACAGTAACTGTAGCAAGTAGCCCCTCTGGCACATAAGCCACCACGATAGCCATGAAGAAGATCATGGCTTCCAGGAAGGCATATCCGATGAACATGGCAACCACAAAGAAGGTAAACCCAAAAAAGATTGCGAGACCGGCAATGATGTCAACAAAATGTTCGATTTCTATGGCAATGGGTGTCTTTTCGTTGCCGACGCCACTCGCCAAGGTGGCAATGCGACCAATGATGGTACGGTCACCAGTGCTAATGATCATGCCAGTAGCTACACCTGGAAAGGAGAGGTTATTCTTTAAGTTTACAAACTAAAAAAATACTTAAATAAATGACTAAATAGATCATATCTAGTCCAGGGTTTGTATATGCATATAGAGTATGTACTGCTTACAGTACCTTCCAGACAAGTTGTAGAGAAGAAAGCAACGTTTTTTGTCTCCAGTGGATTCTCATGAGTACATTCTGGATTCCTGGATTGCGGTTCAGACTCGCCTGTCAAAGACGAGTTGTCCACCTGTCACACAAAGTATATTCCCAAATAGATCATTACATGTCCACATGATAAAATGGGGTAGGAATGGCCCAAGAAATATGACCCAATTCACAAGAGTGATTTAGTCTTTCTCCGTCTTCTGGCTATTCAAAAGCATTACCCCAACTGGCCTCATTTCTTGTAAAATACCCATGTAAATACTTACTATATTACACTGGCCGGCCTACTTAGGATGCTATAATTAAAGGGTTGAAATTGATATTTTAATTACTGGCAAAACAACTTCGGCAAAATGTAAACACTGATTCACGTGAACCCAATAAAGTCTGAGCTAGCATCAAGACATGTATCATTAATCCATGTGAATGTTATTCAGTATAGTATACCGTATGCGTGTGATCTACCTTGCAGGCCTGACTAGTGATGATGCGAATGTCAGCAGGGACTCCGTCTCCTCCTTTGATCTCCACCAAATCCCCCACCACCAACTGGCAGGCGTCGATCTGGTTCTTCTGGCCATCACGGATCACAATGGCTTGCTATTTTGGGATGTCAGGAGTAAATTAGCAAAGATAAAAGGAGATAAACACATGGAGAAAGACACAGAGTGAGAGAGGAAAGCACAAGTGTGAAAGAAAAGAAAAAGAGGAAAAGTGGTATGACACACAAGCAATTGATATTAAATTCAAACAATGTGCAGACATGGAGTTGCACATTATTAATTGGTTATGTGCGACTTACCTGAGGAACCAGATTCTTAAAGCTGGCAATGATGTTGGTACTCTTAAATTCTTGGTAGTAACCAAAGCAACCAGTTACCACAACGACAGCAATGAGAGTGATGGCCAAGTACAGCTGGAGTGAGAAAGGAAATATTACCATAAAAACAGGTAGCTAGCAATGACTGTTGCTCTCCCCCCCATTCTTCTTCCTTATTGTCTCCGTCCCTCTCTAATCCCTCCGACTCAAAGCAATCCACATAAGACAAAAATACATTCTTTAGTTTTTTTTTTCCACAGGGCACTAAAGGAGAAAAACTTTAAATGGAAATATAACATACATTGTCAAAGCTGGTGACGTTCCCTCTCGCAAATTCAATTCCAAAGGCGATAAAGCAGATGCAAGCTGCGACCCACATCAGACACTGCAGCCCTCCGGCCAGCTGCCTGGCAAACTTCACATACTCGGGAGTTCCTTTGGGAGGCTTCAGTTCATTAGGACCGTCTCTCTCCAAGACTTGAGCGGCAAAGGTGGAGGTCAAACCCTGTGAATGGAAATCAGAAAAACAGATTCGACTGATGAGTTTGGTTGGTTAAAGAAACTACAAACCACAAAAAATGGGAGCTTGGAAACATCATTGTCTTTGAACCTAACGGGCCTACACAGAGGGGAATTGGGAGGATGTTGGATATGGTTGAAGAGAAAAGGAAGTGAGTGCATAAAATGAGGAAGAATGAAATGAAAATATTACAAAACACCAACAAAAGACAAACATTAAAGAAAAAAAGTAATTACATAGGAACGTCTTACCTTCGTAACACTAGTGTTGTACCTCAATTCTAGTTCTTCAATTGTAATCTCATGGTCGTCCTGTAGGAGACAGATCGCAATATTCATTCAGAGCAACCAAAACGTTTAGAGGGTAGATAAGAGTCAATCAAGGTGATTTCTTCATAGCTGGTTGGTTGTAACTTGATGCAAATGGACAGAGAGTTCATCACTAAATATTCTCACTACTGTGAAGCCCCGAGGCTTCTGTCTTTACTTACTATATCCATTTCTTTCTTCATGCCCTCCAGTTTCTCCTTCTTATTCATCTTTTTCTTCTTCTTCTTCTCCATATCTCCGTTCATCTCAAACATGTCGTATGTGTCCTACAGGCAGATAGTGATTGGCAAAGTGTTTACATGCATACACAATTGTATTATTCAGCGAGTGATTCACCAACATTAACTAAATGACCTTTGTGATTGAAAGAATAACTTCAACAAAACTATACGTAAATAAGTTTTAAAAATGATGAGTAAAGTAAGATCCAGTCTACCTAAATGCCCGACCAATAATTGGTTATCAGCTAATCTTCAGGGTGGCATACCTTTTTAGTCATGGTTGCAGGTGTGTTAGGGGACTGCACTCCTAAATCAATGGAGGTCCAGACCACTCGATCCTTCTTCTTGGCCCCCGGAATTTTGGCAGTCAGCTAGGGTCCAGTCCTAAACACACACCCTGTTTCTCTCTCTCACCCACTCACACACACACAATGGTCCGAAAAAGAAATGATATTCTGGAAAAGCCTTTTATAAATGACAACTCCCCTTTTTTATAGGCACATGCGTACAAACACCTTTGGACACAAACACACATATATGTTTAAACACGCACTTCAAGACGACTACCTGCGTAAAATTGTACCTCAAGTAGCAACAATGTCACCCCTACGCAGGTCACACACAACACACACACACACACATACACGAATACACTCATATCAAGCTATGCTGGTATCTCTTATCTACCCTCTGCACGTTTCTTTTCCTGATAAACTGATTGGAGTATAGAAGAAAGGAACAGTGAAGGTTAACACAGACCAATGTCATTCCTACCAGTATGCCCAACATTAAACTGCATCAATTTACAATGAATGCTGCACTAAACAACTGCTATTCCTCATACACGAGCCTCCCAGGGGACTATTCGCCATTAAGTCACTCTGGAAGTAAAAATTGCCTTGATATAGTAAGCATTTGCCTAACTGTGAATCACTGGCTTTACTAGTAGGGGGGAAATTTGCCATCTTTCATGTACTAAGACAAGAGACCAAATCAGCGCGCACAATCGACAGACTGACAGCTGGGCCACCACCAGGACAGACAGTCAGTGATGCCCTGGAACGCCACACAACCAAATACAAAGGGAGAGAACATTGGGCAGAAAATAGCCGGTAGCTCAAGTTAATCTGCAATCACACCTGATGCCAATTCCAGCTCATCAGCAGTAATAGGTAGCATCAACCATATAGGCAAGTCAATGGTGTGAGCATGCCAATGGTGTCAGTATGTCCACTGCGGTTGTTTTTTCCTCCACCTCCTGCTGGCTAAGTGGTACAGTAACTGGCTGTATGTTTACTCTGATGACCAGACACTACTTCTGTCCACCACATTGGATTATTACACTCCCACGTGTGTGCACCTTAACTAAATTCTGAGTTTTGCTGTTATTTAGATTAAAGCCCAGCACTAACCTGTGCCTGGCTGAGGGTCATTATATCAGATATGCGTCAGCAGGCCTCTCTACCGTGTTCTCTAAATATCAAGAACCTCTGTCAACGAATCATTACACATGTAGAGGTTAAAACAGGCACACTATTGTAGACAGATGCAAATAGAGATAGATATTGTGTACTAAATAAGTTTATAATACTAGACATTAAGATAAATCCCTCCACAAAATGGCAACACAACTCCTATTTAAAAATACATTCTTTTGAATGCTATAATATTGTACTATCCTGTAATGAAGAGAAGTAAGTAGAACCGAGGTCACCCTGTCCCTTAACTGTTTTGCCCAGAGCATGTTGCATGCTGGGTAAATAAGAGCCAGGTAAGATAAGTTGTGTTTAAGAGAGTCAATATTGTTTTTTTTTTTACTGTAGAGTGACAGTGGCTGTGTAATCAAAGCAATGTTATCTGCCTAATTTTATCAGCTCTAATTAAACATGACTTGGGGTACAAGTGAGGAGGGAGAGAACAGATGCATTAGATGGGATGATGGGGTAACAAAAAAGTGAAAGACAGGTAACACACACATACACACTCCCTGCTTTCTGGAGAGAAATGAAAGGGTCGGCTCACTCAGATTACAAAAAAAGCTGAATCTGTTCCAGTTTAAACTTGAAGGTGTCATTTGTCAATGCAGCACTAAATAAATCTTAAGGAAGGCATAAAGAAAGAAGTTCTTGAGTTGCATTAAGGGAAATCCAGGATCAAGCATTTCTGGAGCTTGACACATTAAAGTGTTCATGGTGCAAATTCTTCAATTATATAGACCAAAAACTAAACAGCATTTTTTTGCCATTTAACATTAAACTACCTCCCTAAAACGATCTAATGTTACATTACATAAGCATGAATAGTGATGTTCAGATTGCATATTTCTACTTGTCGTCAGTGACACTTAATTTCACACTGTGATGGTTAACGTTAAACTGTGTAATTAATCCGCGGTCCGTTACACCACTATCGACCAGCCATTTAAAAGACGAATACGTTTTAATATTTTATAAGTGAGAATAAATTCTCCCATTAATTAAATAGACAGACTGTACGCTAGCCTTTCATTTTAGATTCAATGTTATAAGTCGACTGCAATTATCACAACAACACCAACATTCAGGCTCCCTCATGTGGCTCAAAGGTGAACTGCATATATTAATGTTAAATAAAATACTTTTGAAGAAACTATTTTATTTGTCGACCCGAATAAAATCTCATGGGTCCCGACCTAGACTTTGTGAATGACTGTATTCTATCATTAGATTATTATTATTACTGATGTGTTAATTTAAAAACAGGATTCCACTGTTCTAGCTGAGCTCATTTTGAACTATCAACTGGTATTAACTGGTTTGTAAAAATGACCCAGAGCCCAGAGTGACACCTTCACAATGTTTGTTTTGTCCGACCAGCAGTCTAAACCTTTAAATTATAAACAATGAATGAAGTCGAACGTTTCTAGCCAATTACAGCAGAGTCACGTGACACCGCCCCGCGACGTCATTTTCCTGCGACTACTACTGACAGATAGCTCCATGTGAACAGCTTTGACCAAAGTTATCGTTAATTACAGGTAAGTCGTGCATTGACATGACAGCTGATGGTGCTATGAGCTTCTGTCTTTATTCCGCCTCTGCTCATGTCGCTCAGCTTCACGAGGGGGCACGAACCGAAGCGCTGCCGGTCAGCGGTGTTTCAGAGAGTCTCTTCCTTTTAGCGACAAGGTCAGGATTACATGACAGAAGAAACGTCCACTCTCAGACTGCAGCTTCCGTTAACGTCACACTTTAACGCGAGGGATGCCATTGCAATCGAAGTAACAGCAACAGACATAATTAATCAACCTCGGTACATTATTGCCATTGTGAACCGTTCTGGGTTGCACAACTTCCCTCGTTGGTAACATTACACTACCCGAGCGCTTGATAGAAACTGGCCAGTGAAAGAAGGCTCGGTGAACATGAACAGTATGTAATTGTTGCTAAATGTAATTGAGCAACAGAAGGATCAGCTGATTGTTGAGATAACCTTTTAACCGGGTAACCTGTCCTTATAACCACACTTGTTGCCCCTTAGGTTCGGTGTAAGATGGTGACGCCAGCTGCTGAATTGTGAGAAACCCTCTCTCGCTCTCTCCTTTCCTCTCGGTGGCCACTGTCTTGTCTCTCAGACCCAATGGCCAGCCGCTTTTTGGGCAGACATGCCCGTCTACTCTGCAGGGCCTCCTCCTCCTCCAAGACGCCGGCTGCTGCTGCTGCTGCTGCTGCCCGCCTGCCTCCGCCTGTGGCCGGGCCTGCAGAGATGAAGAGGGCTCAGGGCTGGCCACGGGTTACAGAAAGGTTCATGTGCGAGGGAAGGACAATTGACAAGGAAGACCACTATCCGGGCACGCCTACGCGGACCCAGCTGGATGAGTTGTTGGAAAAGGCAGTAGTGCCAGAGGACATCCTGTTGGCCTGGGCAGAGCATGGACAGAATGGTAATCAAGCTGCTAATTCCCTGATGAAGTGGACTCTGTTGGTGCTGAAGACCAAGGGCAAGTTTAAGGAACAAAGAGCAGAACGGATGAGCGATTCAAGGCTACTGGATATGATGGATACAGTATCTCGGCAGGTAAGGCAGTCACACACTGAGCTGGACTGGCGTTATTATTATGTACGGTAACCGACAACCCTTGTGCTTGCCTGTGCAGATTGATTACTCATTTCTGCGTGTGCTTTTCTTCCAGGTGTCTGCAGTGTGGAATGGCAATCTAGTGTCTGTCTTGCGAGCTTTCTGGATGATGGGTGTGCCCTCCACTGATTCAGCACTCAATTCTGTCCAGACTGAGGTCCTGTGGCGTGTCCGCCGGCTGACCTACAAGCAGTTGGGCTACCTGGCAGATTGGGGAGCAGGCAGGAAAGGACAGCAGGATGTGGCTATCGTGAATGCTGCATTAAAACAGCTGGAACTGCGTTGGACTGAAATTGCCGATGCTAAAACTGTCAGTGCGTTGATATCCAATGGACGACGCATGTCGCCCACCTTGATAGACCGACTCGAAGACAAGGTATCAAAGTTCAAAACATCCGCCACCATTCAACAAAACGTTTTTTTTTTTTTGCTCAGCTAAACAAGTTAACCGCGCCTTAACTTCACTGTATACACATCACTAGACCAGGTTGGTAGGAAACAGAATATTAATTGCTGTCTCTAAAAGCTTGGAAGTATTTTCCCCTGGAAAAGGAACTGGAAGGTAATGTTTTAAGGTCATTGAAAGCATATATCACATATGCGTTTAATGGTATAAAATGTAAGCATATAGGGAAAAATATAATGGCATTTACTTGGCGAAAACAGTGATCACTGTCTTGGAAAATGAGCACGTAAAAGAGTTGTACACCTATGAACAACATGAGTCTACCCTATACCTATTGGATCATGCGGACGAAGGTCAATTAGCCCATAATCCTAAACCACAGTGCAATACTCTCTGTCTGTATTGCAGGCTTTGGAGCTCGCAGAGGGCTTCTCAGCAGAGGAGATCCGCAAAGTCTGCGCATCTCTGGCAGCTCAGAGCCGCAGATCTGTGCCGCTGCTCAGAGCTTTGTCCTACCACCTTCTCCAGAAGTCCCCGTCAGAGTTCACCACTCCGCTCATACTGGACATGGCTTTTGCATACGGTAATAACACTGATCCTTACATATTCACTAACACAGAAGGAATGCATGAACCAAATTAATAGAGTGTATATCCACGTCTTCATTGCCCCCTCTGTCATTTTTTTGGGTTTGCGTTCGTCTTGCTTTCTTTACCTGATATAAAGATGTTTTAAGGAATAGCTAAAGTCTTTCTTTTGTGTTCTGCTCAGTAACAAATTGTATAATGCTAACAGTCCCAACTTTGTCCTTGCTCCTCCATAGGGAAGTTGAATTTCCACCATTCTCAGGTATTTCAGCGAATGGCCTCCGAGTTGTTACCCAGAGTGACTGAGCTCAGCTCTGCCGATGTCACGCGCTGTGCTAAATCCCTGGGCTTCCTCAAATGGCTCCACGTCCCTCTCTTTGAGGCCTTTGCTGAGGTCAGTCATTAGTTAGTCATCATTAACTCCAACTCAGTTCATTTTGAAAAGTGCTCAATCTCTAATTAACGAAGTATTTGAATGCATCTTTTCTCGCTCGCTGTGTCATACTCTCCGTACATTTCTTCACCAGCACTTCACTGCAAACGGTAAGCAGTACAGCACCCTCCAGCTTTGTAATCTGCTCATGACTTTTGCCAGACTGAACTTCCAGCCCAGCAAAGGAGAAGAGTTCTTTAACAAGGTACTAATAATATTAAAGGCTCGTCTGTTGACTGCACATGGTTGCTTCTACTTCCCACCCTTTTTATTGATATGTGCCATTCTGTGTAAAGGTTCACTCTGTGCTGGAGGGCTCTCTCTCTGGCCTGGAGCCCTACTTGCAGACAGATGTGGTTTGGGCTTTGTGTGTGCTGCAGCAGGCCAAGCCCCAGTACCTCCTCCCGCTGACGCAACAGAATCACGTTACCAAACTGTCGGGTAAGACGCATAGCTGTGGGCGTTCATTCTTCTTCTTCTGTACCTTTCCTGTTCTCGACAAATAGGGAATTCATAAATATGCAGAAACAGACTTTGTATTAATACAGTTACGCATAGTTAAAAATCCCACTCTGGCTCAGTAGATGGCAGTGCTGCACCAACACATTTCTGTTTAGACGGGGACATTAATCCCGCTGTCTCACAGATCCGAAGCAGAGCATTGATTACTACAACTTTCTTGAAGGGGGTTTTGAAAATATTTGATGTATGTGGATTCTATTTCTCTCTGTAGAGGGCAGTCCGGCTCGAGTGGAGAATTATCAGCTGAAGCTCCTCCACATTGCTGCTACTCTCCACTTGGAGCACCCGGGTTCCTCAGATGCTCCATCCTCCCTGAAGGCCCTGTCTGTACCGGTCAAGAGCTCCCCCCTCTCCCCCCTGCAGAGCAGTCTGAGAGGGGGTTTACAGAGTTTGGTGGGTGCGAGGACAGAGGCCCTTCGCACTGGGGTTGACACAGTTTATGGATGGACTATTGGTAAGAGTAGCCCGTATAGGATGCACTTTGTCATGCTGTCAGGTCCTTTACAAGGCTTTTACACTGAAAGTAACATTTACCACATTCTGTGTAAAGGTGAAGGAGTGTCATTCATTCTGAGAGCTATTTAACAGCTGACATGCCTTTCTCCAATCAGATGGTGAGCTGGTGGTGGATTGTGACAACAAACCAGTTGATATGTTGATGCTGAGTGCCTCTCACCTTCCCAGTGGAGGAGGAGACCAGGCTTTACCTGTAGGGGCACATCGGTGAGTCAGAGGGGAATCCTCTAGCCTTGGGTTGTTAAAGATTTATTTTTGATTTTCTCCCTTTTTAAATGTAGCATCGTTTGCTCTAGCTGTCTAAAGTTATTTTTTGTTTCCCTCTCCTTGCTCCATTCATCTCCATCTGTTTACAGGCTTGCTTTCTTGGCTTTGGAATTTCCAAACTTTGGCTCAAAGAGTAAAGACCTTCTGGGACGGTTTGCCATGATGAAGCGACATCTCCGGTTGGCTGGTTTCATCACAGTGGAGGTAGGTAGAGGCAGGACAATGGGATAACCCATCTTTGTGGCCAGCGTCTAGTTACTTCAAAGTAAAAGGTTTTATTTAACGGTGAACAAGTTATTTAGTCTATTCCTGTGGATAAGGTGTGCTGAGCTACTTGTTCTTCAGATCCATAGTTATGACGCACTCATTAATTGCAAAGGGAATTTCCTGGTGTGTTCGCTGTGATAGTGGGAAATATTGCAAAGAAGCAGCACTGCTGTATCTGACGGTCTCAGGCCATGCAAACAATGGAGCCAGTACTTTGGTAGAGCAAGAAGTCAGGTGGGCTCCGCTGCAGTCTGTGGTATAAATAGAGCGGCTGCTGCAGCTCTGTCTCATCTAGGCCAATGCAGGCGCTCTCTCTCTCATCGAGGACACCCTCCTTTGCCAATAGTAGCATCACTTGCCTCTCAGGCGTTGCTGCAGGATTTGTTAACCGAGCGACCACATGTACCCGAGACTAAAAACCAGCATGTTGTCCTAAATGTGTCTGTAAATATGTGACTATCAAACTAGTTCTAAAAGTGCGTTCTCTTAAGCACTCACTGACAATGAGAAGGTACTCGCTCAGTAGTGCTCAAAAGGTTTTCAAATCTATCGTTTTTGTCCTCTTTCAGGTGCCGTATTATGAGTGGCTGGAGCTGAAGACAGATTGGCAGAAGTTGGCGTACCTGAAGGATAAAATGGGGAAGGCCGTGGCCGAGGACATGGCCAAGTGAAGCCATCGGTCCTGCAGACGCAGCCAAATCTGAGCTTTCCCAATCGAATGGGACCACGGGGAATACACACACACACACACACACACACCCACGTTTCTGCAGCATTGCAGAAAAGCTCTCTCATACTTTTGTCAGGAAAAAAAAAAACCAAACATACTTTCACTCTGGTTCCCTTGGCAACATGTGGGGCTTTCCCTGTTTCCATGGTGATGGCGAGCAAGGCTTTTTGGAGCCAGAGAAGAGACAGAAATAAACACAAAAGAGAGTCCTTCTGTACAAATGATGTGATCTAAGACCGAGTCTTTGCTTCTGCGAGTGACCTGTCAAAACGGAAGCACTCAGGCCGTTTGTATAACTTTGGCCAAAACGGGTTGGGCTTAATATCATCATGTGAATAGATTGGAATAATTTATGTGTGTCATCTTTTATGGAATAAATTGTTTTATTGCCATTTTTACTTGTTTTGTCTGACAATTCTTGCATGTACAGTCGGGGCCCTGTTGCAGTATTGTGTGTGGTATTCAGATAGGATATGCATAATTTCACATGTGGCAGCTAGTGGCACACCTCTCTGGCGTACTGGTGCGTGTGATCAGTATTATTAGCAAACATTTGTCAAATCGGCATAGAGCAGGGTTGATGAGCATTTTCACAGCTTTGCTAACATAAATGACAGCTAGATTGTTATTTTGTTCACCCACTGCATAGATTAATACATTGTAATATAAGTATAGCGAGTTTGCATAGTAGATGCATTGGTACGCGTTTCATATCTTTGAGTCCTGTGTTGAATTTTGATTGAATCAGAATCAGAACCGTTTATTTGCCAGAGTATGTTGCACATACTAGGGATTTGACATAGTGGATAGTGCACAACATTAAACAATCAACACAGTGCAGAAAATAGAAATATATATATAATATAGTGCACAGCCAAATGGATAACAGTATTTTAAACAAGTGTAATGTGTCAAGTGTATTTAAATCTAGAATAGTTGAAAACATTATCTGATATCTAAATTTCACGCTGAATCTATGTTTGTGCATTAATGTGCATGTTTGTTAAAGAGCAACAGCATTATTATGAATCAACAGAAAGGCTAAAACTCACAGATAAACACTTTGCTTACCCCTGAAACTGCTTACACAACATCATGGGCAGCAGCAGCACTGACATCAGAGGCTGGTAAATGGCAGAGGGAAGAATGCAAGTCAGTGCAGAGGAGAGAAAAAGGAATTCAATTGAAAGGCAGCTTCTAAGAATATTACAAAGCCAGAGTACAGAAAACAACCAACAGGAAAAATGAATGGTTTAACTGATAAACCATCACATGATCAGGGGCCATGGTGCCTACCTCATTCTTACCAATATTTGGGTATTCATGGATCAATGGGCCTGATGACAAAGAGCCCAGCTAGCACTTCCGGTGTTGAACATTTTGGTCGTGTCTCCTGTCTGATGGGTTAGCAGTGTGCAGGTGCAGCCAATCTCCTTATTAAAGCAATGAAGCTTTATTTCTATACTCAACACATCACACAGACGGCACTTTAATATAAAAAGATCTTGTTAACATTGTTCTACGTACTGCTTCCGACTGATACCTGAGAAGTGACACCTACACTTGAGATGATAATGTACAAACACCGTTTTCCTTTTTTTAAGCTGTGACTCTACCAGCTGCTATATTGGTTTAGGTCAACCGCGTTACATGGAGGCTATTAGACATCATCCTGTATGCAGCACTTCTGCTGAGCTGGCAATCTGTCATGGGAAGTTTTAGGTTGCCGTGGAAACTGCCATTGCTGATTATTTGGCTCAGTGCTGCCGCCCCCCCCCTCTCTCTTTCCATCTATATTTCCCTTACCTTTTGTCTATAAGAGTAGAGGTAAAACAGAGGAGAACAAGTAAGAGTGCAGGAGAGGTGGCTAAGATGGAGAGCAGACAGATGCTATAGCTTGCCCTCAGGGTAAATGACTCCTTGTTGAGTCCTTGGGGAATGAATGTAACCTGAGCAGGAGGCAGATGTCATAATTAGCAGTACACTTTTAGGTTTTGTTTTTGGCCTTTTTGTTTGTGTTTTCTGTTTCTCTTTCCCGATGTTGTTTTTCCCTTGAATCTCCCTCCTTTGCTTGATTTCTCCATTTGTGTCTTGTTTTTGCAGTACTGATCCTTTCCTTCAAGGTTGAGGGCAGCACTGAGAGAGCAGTGCAAATCTGCTGACATCATCCCCCAAGATCCAGTCCGCTTGGTTGAGAGAGGAGGGGGCGAGATACAGAGAGGATGGATAGGAGGGAGGAAGGGAGGGAATCAGGATGTGTGCATCAAGAGAGGATACTGCAGCTCCCTCTCAGAATTTACACACACACACACACACACACATACTGTATATTCAGGATTCTGGATCATGAGGCTCTAAAACACACGCCCACAACAGCAGCATCACTGCTGCACCACAGAGAGAGAGAGACCAGCATTTACTCCCATCTCTCACTCTTTCTCTTCTCTGTCTGTCTCTCACACAAACACACACACACACACTCACACAAAGACAGACACGTGCTGCAGGGAGGATCTGAGTGTTGGGTCGCTGAGCATTCTGGTCCCCCCTCCCCTTCTTCTCCTTTCTCACTCTCTCACTCCCTCTCCCTGTTCACCTTGTCTGTTCCGGCTGTATGGTTTATTGTTGCGTCAGAGCCAAAGAGAGCCAGCGAGAAGCATGCCGGGGGAGAGCTCTCACAGATCTGTTCCCACCGACAACAAGCATCCAGAGCAGGGAGCTGAGGAGACAGGGCTCCCTGGACCAGGTAGGACATCTGGGGTTGGGGGTGGAGAAGGACGAAAGAGGAAGTTAAGCAGGTAGATGTGTTTAAAGAAAGAGACAAGGACATAATTAGAGAAGAGAGGATGAGCATAGTACACAACAAGAAGATATTGTTAAATAGATTGTGGGAGGGGGGAGGGGAGAGTGAGCAGGATAGACGCATGGCAGATATATAGAGGCTACTGGGCTAGTTAAAGTGAAAGAGACTGTTAGGTAAACAGTATTTGCTTGAAACTGCCATGTGACATCATTTCTGTCTGTTGACATGTGCAATTTGAGTAAACTGTGATTCAGTTGCATGTTAGCCTCCTCACTAAACCGCAGGTTGTCTCCCCCTCTGAGCTATAAGCAGCCTCCCTAAAGCCTAAAGCCTCCATCCCTATTAACTAACAATCTGACTGACTTCCAAAAGCTTTGTGTGATTCCTATCTCTCCAGCCCCCATCCTTATCGGATTCCCAGCCCCATCTCCCCCCACCCTAACCCTGGCATCCTCGCCCCTATCCCTCATCCCGCTGCCCCATCTTTAGCCCCGGCGCCACCCCATCTGCATCCACATCTCACAAGCAAATTTGCGAGCTGTAAGCGTAGAGTGGCTCCTCCCTTCACCTAGCCTTAGCAGGGACATGACACAGCAGCATGTCATTTGTCTTGTGTTCCTGTGAGCTTCTGTCACAAATCTTGTCTTTTATTGCTCATGTTGCTGCTGTATTTCTGACGTTGTGAAATCATGAAAAATGAGAATAGGGAGAGAGAGATAGGAGAAGATAATGTTTTGTCAGTGCAGAAGAGTGATTGGGAGGGTCAATTTTTTTTTTAATTTGTCCCCTCTACTACAGTCAGGCAATGATGGTCAGAGTAAGAGTGTCGGCTTTGGGACAAAGTCTTGTGACTACTGTGTCTCTTGCAGTTATTACACACAATTTAGCTTTCATGAGAACAGTATATACTGTTGTAAACGTCTGGCAGTTGTGATGGACAACCTAAATGGCTATTATGGAAACTCCCTGCCTCCTCTCTGCTAGAGATAGTTTACAATGGTTTGCAATTTTGGAAATGTTCCTCCTTTGACTTCATAATTGCGCTAATCTTTTCTTAGGTTTGGAATTATTTTAAGGTTTCTTGGCCTGAATCCTGGGAAGAGAGGGAGGAGAGAGAATTGTCGGATGCTCTAGTTAGCACTTGGTCTTTTGGCGCATACTTGATGAAAGAGGAGAGATTAGAGGATTGATTATGACTAAATAGGTGAGATCTCATGGAGAAAGACAAAGAGGGGCATATGAGACTATTGGGGTGTCTCTTCTTTAAGGCCAAATCCAAGCAGCAGATATAATAGAGGCACCCCTTGCAGACAGGCCAGCGCTGCAGCCTCTGTGACGCAGCTCTAGTCTGCTCAGCTTGCTGCGGCCTGCTCCTCTTACGGCAAGCCGGGTGCTCAATTTCACTGCATCCTCCCAGAGGAGACTTGCAGGCTGGGCCAGGGAGGGGGTAGACATCTACAGATCATTCACAGCAGTGAATCTGCAGCTAAGAGACGGAGACTGACAGTTATGCTAGCGGAAATAATACATGTCATTGGCTCATTCAGCATCCTAGCAAAACAGTAGCTCCAACAGTGTGCAGTTCTACATGTGATTCCAATGCCTAGCATATACGTGAGAACGATACAGTGTTTCTGAATGTGTTTAATATGGTGGTTTTGCTTAATTCTTCTAGTAGTCAAATATCACTGAAACTAGTCCATGCAGGAGGAAAAAATCACGTGTTCTATACCCATTAACCATATTACATATAGCTATACATGTAAGTGTAGAGCAGCAGTTGGCTTTTGTGCATCTTTCTGATTAGTGGAACGTTTTAGTCTTTGTTGCATGACTCAGCTCGCACATAAACACAGCTAGAGCTTATTATTGGGCAGCAATCAGGCAGAGCTGCTAAGTGATGATGATTGCATCTGCCACCAACCACAGGCAGGGCAGGAGAGCAGCGAGGGAGGAGATATACTGTGCAGAGAGAGAGAGAGAGAAAAAGAACATGGAGGCGAGAGAAGGGAGCTAAGAGTCATCACTAAAAGTGAAACAAAGCAGAGGCATATATATATATATACATACACATATATTCATGTTTAAAGGCTGCGGAGAGGCTACGAAAATAGTTTAAAGAGGAATTTTGAGGGAGTGAGACAGAGGACGGGATACAGAACAGAGATTGAATTAGAAAGTGATATCTAGGTTCCTGGCAGAGCAAGTTTGTGTATGTGTGTGAGGGCGTGTGTGTTTGTGGCTGGCACTGAGCTGAGCCACTTGTGTGTTATAATGGCCAATCAGTATGTGGATGGAGGTCACTGTGGCAATGGCCCAGTTAAGAGAGCAAATGAAGGTTCTGTTCCCTCAATTTGTGCTTTAGAGAAAGTGACTGACATGGCATTTAGGGCTATTACCGCGAATGTATAGTTTTGTGTTATGGTAATCAATACAACATAACAAATGAATTAAGGAAGCAGTGGAACTGAAAAAGTAAAGAATACAGTCTTTAATTCCATCTTCTCCCTGCATTTGTTTTCTCTTTATTGCTCATACACAAGAGTCCCTCCACTCACCCCCCCCATTTCTGTGATTCATCCTGTCAGTTCGTCTCAGTGATCTCTCCACTACTGATGACAGTTATGAAGATGATAGCATGGTCTCTAGAAGGACAAGAATACAGGGAACACCATAATTCAATGACAGTTCCTTTTGCTTCTGGCTAATTGTGCAATTGTGCATGTTGATACAGAAAGAGAAAGAGCGACAGAGAAACTTGGAGATGTAAAGTAAGATACTGAAGTGTGTGTAGAGAAGCATTGTTTTCCACTTTCATGTTTTCAGTCCAGCTTTATGGAGAAACAAAACAGGCAGGGTTAATCAGTTTCAAACATTAAAAAATTAAACAACCAAACCAGCCTGCGGAAAGACTCTTGGTGATTGTTTTGGTCTCCAAAGCCATTTCAAGTGTCAGGGTAACACACAGAGGTGAGAGACATTTGGTTAATCTACTGACTGACATTTTGATGACATTTCTGGAGCTGTGTGTGGGAGAAGAAAAGCAAAGTTCAGCTGAAAAGATAATAAGTATATTATTCTACAATAAAGGAGGCTTAGCCTTTCTCATCATTTCTGGTGTGCTTTTTTATTTGTGCTAAGATAATTCAGTCAGCTCGATTGATCTCACTTCTTTGTTAATTCCCTACTACAGTTCAAATTTACCATTCATCTGCCAAGTAGACAGTTTCCTTGATTCAAAATGTTGATTCAACTGCTTCTTCCTTTTAATTTAAAAGTTTTTTTTGTTCCTGTTTTTCAGACATGACTAGACACCCTTCTATTGACTCCAGCCCTAGTGACAGTGGCTCCTCCCCTAGTGACAGTGGCTCCTCCCCTAGTGACAGTGGTTCTAGCCCTTCTCCCAGTACTCCTCAGAAGCTACTCCCAGCATACACCTCTTTATTTGGTCCACGGCTATTTCATGCGACACCTAGCTCCTCTGGTACTCCTAGACCACAACCTGAAGGCTCTGACTATCGCAACAACACAGCTAGACTGTCTGGAAGGTTAGGTGGTCATGGACCATGTGGCCGCCATGTCCCTGTTAAGATGGAGAGAATTAAGGTTTGTGTTTTGTGTGTATCAACATGTTTACAATTTTACATCAGATATGCTTCCAGATACATGTTATTGGTATACTGATATGAACTTTATTATGTATGTATATTGTGTTATTCCCAGGTCTTGACTGGTTCTGAGGTGGAGAGTGACTATCAAGAGCCGCAGACCATTGATGCAAGGGTGGTGATGGGTCAAGAGACACTGCTCAAAACAACAGAGATCCAGAAAAGGAAACCCCTGGTTGAGCCAAGTGGTCAGGCTATCCCTTTGCCAGCTATTCCAAGCTTTTCAGGTCTTCAGTCACAAGCGAAAGAGGCAGAGATGGAAGAGGAAAACCAATTCCAAATCCCTCAAAAACAGCAGGATCAGCAAAAAGACCTTATGCAGCCCCCAACCACACTCCCTTCCCTTTTTCAGAACCCCCTATTCCCTTCCTCCTCCTCCTCCCCAGAGCCAATCACAACAGATGACAGTTTGAAAGACAAAAAGGAAGAGAGTCAAACCCTTTCTCAAGATGAAGTGCCTTCCCTTTCTTTTTCTGAGCTGGCCTGTCCAGTTGCTTTGTCCTTCTCTGAGCCAGCCTATGCTGTTGACCCACTACGAGTGGGTGTGCCCACATCTCTTGACCCTGACCTATACTATACCGCTCCTTCCACCCCAATCAAGATGGGTTCCCGTTCTTTGCACCTTAAGCATCATTCATATCCGGGTTCTCCAGCCAGCCCACTCTCCCCTGGCTCTCCCTCAGACAGCGAGGACCTCTGTTCTCCTCTCACCTCTCCCTCTGGCTCTTACATCACAGCAGAGGGAGGCAGCTGGACCTCCTCTTACACATCTTCCACCTCCCCCTCCACTTCTCCCAACCTGCTCCTCACAGAAGAAGCACAGGAGGCCCCTGCTTGCTTTGTGGGCTCCTTATCAGAGATTGGAGATGAAGTTGGGGAGGAAAAGGGACGAGCAGGTCTAGAACGGGAGGAGGAAAGGGCAGTAGACTTCTGCCTGTACCGTCCTGAGGATTTTGTCATGAATTCACGGATGGGTATAACAGGGACAGTGATCCTTGAGGAGGAAGAGGCTCTAAAAGAGGAAGAGATAAAGATTTCGAGAGAAAGTTGTCGTCCTTGCTGGGTGACTGACGATACATCCCCTCTAAGGAGCAGTAGCAGCCGTAGCAGTGACTCCCAGGAGGATGGGGGAGAGTCTGAGAGCTCACTCTGCCCACTGGAAGAGGCCAGTGCAGGGAGAGCAGAGTACTCTAGACCCATGCAGACAGGCCTGAAATTGCAACTGGAAGCATGTATATCGGAGGGACATTATGGACAGATGGATGACCTCCCAGAACGCTCCACTGCCTTGACTCCTGACACAGAGAGCATGACCATGGCCTCATCTAGCCTCAGCCCTGACTCACCTGTAAGCCCCCTGGATGCCTTCTGTCCTGGAGCCTTTGGTATGTTTGGCCCCAGTTCTTTCATGTTTTCCCAGGCAGCCTGTTCTGATGATATACCAGAGGAGGAAAGGATGATCCCTGCCTCCCTCATCTCCTTTCCCCTCCACACCAGCCTTATCTTTAAGGCAGATTCAATGGAAATCACTCTCTTCCCCACAGAGGACGAGAATGATATAGGAGAAAGTAATGACAGAAATGAAGGAAAGGATGTTAATAATGCTTACGCAGCAGGAGAGGAGGAGGCAGATGTTGAAGATGACGATGATGAAGAGGATGATGATGATTATGAATATGACGATGAGGGTGATGACAATGCTAATAGCGCTGCTGGCGGTGATGACAATGTTGAAAATAATGAAGATGATGACCATGATGAGGCAGATGAGGAAGCTAAGGTAGAGGTGAAAGTGGTAGAAGAGGCGGAAGAGAAGGAAGAAAAAGAGCAGGGAGAGGATGATGATAAGTGTGATCCCAAAGCAGTGGAGGATCCTACAGAAGAGGACAGCTCAGCATCCTTCCTTCATTCACTTTCAGAGACATCCATCAATGAGGGGCTGGACGAATCCTTCTGTTTCCAAGACGATACAGATGACTCATTAGATTCTGCCTCCTATAATGGGGAGGAGGACGAACGTCTATACAGCACTGAGAGGCATGCACAATCACTAGAACCCACACCAATAGATGCACTTGATCTATCTGAAGTCCAAACAGAACCGGAACAGGGGTCTACCACTGGAACAGGTCAAACTGAACCTTTGCACACACAACTGAGCACAGACAAACGTGTGGATATAGAACCCAAACCTCTGGATGAGCCTACACCCCTTAAACGGCAGTCCGACCCTGAACTGAATTGTACCAGAATAGGTCAAACTGAACCTTTGCACACACAACTGAGCACAGACAAACGTGTGGATATAGAACCCAAACCTCTGGATGAGCCTACACCCCTTAAACGGCAGTCCGACCCTGAACTGAATTCTACCAGAATAGGTCAAACTGAACCTTTGCACACACAACTGAGCACAGACAAACGTGTGGATATAGAACCCAAACCTCTGGATGAGCCTACACCCCTTAAACGGCAGTCCGACCCTGAACTGAATTCTACCAGAATAGGTCAAACGACACCTTTGCACATACAAGTGAGCACAGACAAGCCTGTGGATCCCCAGAAACTATCCGGTCCTTCAGAAGCCATCTCTTGTCAACCAGAGTCATCCAGCAACCTGGATGGGAGTGGGATGATGGCTATCTCTGGTTCCTCCGACCCTTTTGAACAGCCTAAAAACCGCACTCATTTTAACCCGTCCACCACTCCTGTTGTCTTTCGTGGTCCACCTGATCCTATTTCTAAATTGCAGACCTCTCCTCTTTCGGAGATGACAGACCTTAATAGTTCAGTTCTTCAAAAAGAATTGGCTGAGGAAAATCCCCAGATGAAAGATGATGATTTGCAAGAGAGCAATGATTATTCAGCAGAGGAACCCACAGAAGAACCAGAAAGAGACTCTTTCAAATTGCTCATCAAGCCTCGTCATTATCAGGCAGAAAGCCACAGGGCTGTTGGGGCAAGTAGAGTTGTATTATCAAAGTCTTTCTCCAATAAATCGGATGTGATTGGAGGGGCTGAGGCAATATGTAGGGCCAGTATTCACAAGGAGTCTGAAATTGAGCTTGACCAGAGGAATGGGAATGCCTCAGCTGAGTCTATGAGTGTGGATTGTCGAAGCATTGATTCTGCCACCAATGACTTGAATAAAGGTGTTCTTCTTCTCTCCTGCCCAAAAGACCCTAGTCCCAACCCCAGTAATATCCCTGTTTCTGCTTCTTCAGAGGTCATCTCAGAGCTTGCTGACAATCTGGCCCTGACCCCTGGAGACTCTGCCCAGGAGAACTTGAGAGAAAATACTCTGAGTACAGATGAGGGGGTGCTGGGAGCTGTTGGATCCCCACATTCACCCCTTGCCATCTCACCCAAAAGGGAAAACTCAGAAACAGACAGCATGGGTGGGAGCAGGGAGATGCATCCTGGAGCTGGGGCATGGTGCCATGACAGGATGGGGCTGGGGTTCAGTCTAGGATTAGGATCAAGGGCTGAGTTTGCTGTCTGGGGAGCAGGGGAGTCTCTCTCCCTATCTCTGGGGAAGAGGTATGAGTTAGAGACAGAGGGTCTGCTCATGTGTGACACACAGGGCCAAAGCACACAAATGGCCGTGGTTCCCAACATGAGCAGTGAAGTGTGTGAAAATTATGACAATGTTCTGCGTTCTGTTCTGGATGAGGAAGACAACAACAGTCTGTGTGGAAAGAGGGACCGGATGGCGGATGAAGAATTGGTAGGTGAGGGAGCTTCTGAATCCAACTTGGCTAGCTGGAAGTCCATTGAGGAGATCTCAGAAGCAGGCGGAGGGGAGGATGGAAGCTCCAGATTCCCAGAGGATGATGTCAGTAATCTAAATCCAAACAATGATGGAGATAACACTCACACACAAATACAAAACACTTGGCAGAACTCTAACAATAACAATGACTCTGCTTTTGACTCCTTAGAAGTAGCCATATGTGGAAGTCTGAATGCTCTATCAGAGGAAGTGAGACCCCAGAGTGTGAGTTTTAGTGTTACAGACTCTGTGTCTAATATTCCACTTGAAGAGATGCCACCTCAGGTTTCTGACACAATTCCTGACGAAGGGAAACACAAAGACAGCTCCATATACCAGGCATCAGACACAACACAGGCACCATCCTCAAAGAAAGGTGCCTGTGGCATCTCTGTGCCATTAGTTGAAACTCACCTGGACAAAGCTGTAACAAACCAGCATCTCAGTTCACCAGATAAAGCCAGATCCAGATATCATACTAGTCTAGAATGTCAGACAATCACTCCAGAGAGTAATACAGCATTTTCTTTGCTACACGGATCCTTTGGTTCCTTTACTCCTAAATGTAAATCAAATGAATCCAGACCAAGTAGAACTTCTCAAGACAAGTTGGAAAATACTGGTTCTCAGTCAAAACCTGAGATGGCGGAGCGTCAGACTGAAGGCCAAAGAAAAGATGATGTCAATCATGTGACTGACAGACTTGTTGATGAACCAAAGACTAAAGATGCCTTCAGAGGACAGCAGTGTGTTGGAAGTAACTCAGGGCAAGATGATGAGGAAGAAAAAGTGGAAGAGAAAGCAAAAAAGACAGGTGTGGAGAAAGATAAGAAGAACAAAAATGAAAGGAAAACCTCAGATGCACAGAATAGCCAAGAGCACTATGTGTGTCACATCCCTAAAGGGGAACTTTGCACAGATAAACCAATTGCTGCTAAGAAAGTGAGGAGAGGGAAACAGAACAAACACAGGGCATCCCAAACAGGCAGTCATACTGACTGTAGCCCTGAAACTGTTGATGATCCAAAGAAACCTTCTGTTCCATTAAATCTCACAGCAGATGGATGGACAAAAGGGATCACAGACAATTCTAAAACGAAGACAGGTAGAAAGGCAAACCACAAATCGTCGTCGTCGGACTGTGAACAGAGGACATCTGGGACAGATAAGGCTGCATTTCAGTCACAGATACAGGGGGATAACGGTCCCAGTCCTGAAGACAAAAGTCCTAGCCATGGATACTGCAAATCTCCCACACATACCCCAGACAACCTCAATGTTGTGTTGGCAATGAACCAAGAATTACATCAGAAACAGGAACTGCTTGATAACAGACCACTATCTGATAGTCAGAGTGGACTCACAGTGGATATTAATGATAACAACATAGATACTGGCCACAGCCCACCCTCCCATGATACCATATCATACTCTCTGACTCCACTGTCTTCCTCACCACCTCCTATTTCCTCCTCCTCTCCTCTACCATGTGCCTCAACAGAGCCAGATGATGATCTTCCCACACCTGTGCA
Organism: Anarhichas minor; assembly: GCF_050575085.1. Classification (NCBI taxonomy): domain Eukaryota; kingdom Metazoa; phylum Chordata; class Actinopteri; order Perciformes; family Anarhichadidae; genus Anarhichas; species Anarhichas minor. The sequence continues at coordinate 3,146,809 of NW_027466487.1, read as the reverse complement.
GGAATCCCAACCTGTCCTCTCAGCCCAGCAACAGCCCTCTCTGTCCATATGCCACACCCCACCTACACTTTGCTCTACCTCCCCCACAACACAAAAAGCCCCTGATTCCCAATTTCTTCCTAACAACAACCTCCAAGAGATGAGTGTTGTCTTTTCTGCATCAACTACATCTACCACAAGTGTCTCTTCGCCCTCATTCTCCACTGCCACACTTTTAAGCCTGTCCCAGCCTACCCAGGAGTCGTCTTCACCTGCGCCTGGGACTCAACATTCAGCATGTTTTCCAGACTCTATTTCCCGTCCCCAGTCTCAGCCTAATCTGAACATCCAGCCTTACAAACAAATCAAGCAAGGTTGCACATGGAGCATACAAGACAGGTGCAGAGGTGAGTGTCGAAATATGGCTTAGATTTAAAGCACAGTACAATACATGTTGAGGAGTAGCTTATCCTTTGTTGTTACAGTCTGTTCTGGCAACAGTGAAAAAGTGCTTTACAAGTTGGGATTGTAATGAAAAAGGAAAATGGCCACTATATTCCCCTGGTCTGTGGGTTTTAAGCAATAAACAAAAGAATAGCAAGTTTTTAAAGTCAAATGTGTACTTCCTAATACAAATATGATCGATTAATGTGTACTCTGAAAGGTCCCAGTTTGGCTGAGGAGGAGACAGACAGTGATGATGATGGTGGACTGCCTCGACGTGGCCACAGATCCCAGGCCAGAGCAGTGGCAGGAAACAGAAATGGAGCCATGCAGAGCGAGTCTGGTCCATCCAATCAGCGGGAAATACAACCTTTCTCTGCTCACCAAATGTCCAAGATTGCAGAAGAGATCGACCTTTCCTTCAAAAACAATTGTGAGTTGTTTCTGACCTCATATTGGAAATAAGATTCAACATCAGGAATCACCTTCTCTCCACCCTTGTGTCTTTTGACACTATCTCTAATCCTACAATATCACCATTATTATATAGCAATATTACTACAATAAACCCACAACTGCTGTTGTTGTTTTTACATTTACATGTGTTTGAATATAAATTGACAATATATGACAGAATAGATTAAAGTGTTACGACAGACGATATCACAAGAGACGTAAATTCTCTGCCCTGTTGTTGCCAATAACACGTTGCAAATAATAAAAAAAACAATCACATAGTATGGAGATACCATATGATTACATGTATTTTTCGTGGGGTAATTTAATTCCCTGACGTTGATTAGATGAGTTTGGGGATTTTTTTTAATGAATGCTCCTCATCAGCTTTGCACTAATGAGATACACTTATGCTCTCATGACTTCTTTTATGGTGATTAGTTTCTATGGCAATAAGGATAAGATACCCTTCACTTACATGTACTGGAATGTGTGTTGAATATACGCTTGTGTAGGCTCCATATTGGCTTCCTGTAATGAGTCTGAGAGCGAGGCGTCAGTGCCTGAGCTAGAGGAGCCAGAGCCACTGAGACCATCAGAGCCCCAGGTGAGTCGGCTCCTGCTGCTTTATTAGAAACCATCTTTTCCTCTTCTGAGGTTCCTATATCTTGTTATAACACAATTTTAACACTTAGAACACATAATACTTCATGACATGTGATATTGGGACTACATTGAGATTATGTTGAGAAATATAACCTTTTTTCAGATTCCAATCTAAATCGGGGAAGCCTAAAAACTAAAACGCATGTTATGTGAAGATCTTGATGTGACAAATTAGAATTACAGCTGGGGAGAGCAGCTGGTGTATAGGCAATTGTAGTTAGTTGATACATTTATATTTTTTTATGTTTTAAGCAAATTGCAGTTACTGATGTTGCTATAAACATAAAATGCATTGCTTCCTGTGTGTGCAAGAGAAAACAAAACTGTCTGACATCAACAAAATAGCCGTGAAATCCTAACTGGATATAAGATGAGTCACATTTGGTGATATTAGCAGAATTGACAAATGGAAAAGATTATTATAGTAAAGTATCTGATATTTGTTCTTTCTTTCAGTCTATCTCCTTTCCAGATGAAGGGCTAAACAGACCAAAACAGAGTCGCAGCGAGAAGAAGGCCCGCAAGGTCAGACTATTGGCTGAATAAAAATAAATGAATAAATCAAGTGGAGTGTAAATGACACCAGTATTTATTTTTTGTTATTTTGTCTTTATTCCTGACTATCTCTGCTGCTGTATGTGTTGTGTAGGCCATGTCTAAACTTGGTCTGAAGCCGGTCCATGGTGTGACCAGAATCACCATTAGGAAGTCCAAGAGTATCTTGTTTGTCATCAGCAGACCAGATGTGTTCAAAAGCCCCGCATCAGACATTTACATTGTATTTGGAGAGGCAAAGGTAAGTCTTTCTTTCTTTCTTAGTTATTCAAGCTTCAGCACATGTATTGTATTGCCTCTCAACCTCTCCTTTCCTGTCAGATTGAGGACCTATCTCAGCAGGCTCACAAAGCGGCTGCAGAGAAATTCAAGGTGCCTGTGACCTCTTCTCCCTTGGCCCCACCTGTCCCACCCAGCCTCACCATCAAGGAAGAGAGTGAAGAGGAGGAGGAAGAGGTACTTATTGTCTAAACTATTGTTTCTGAATACCAAATCAATGGTATACCAATATCAAAGTAATGTCAGTATGTTGTAGCGTTCTGTAAAATCTTTTATTCTGTTGTTAACTTTATATCTCTCTTTTTTTCTTTGTTATACATCAGGTGGATGAGGGAGGTCTTGAGCAGAGGGATATCGAGCTGGTGATGGCTCAGGCCAATGTGTCACGAGCCAAGGCCGTCCGGGCACTGAAACACAACAAGAATGACATTGTGAATGCTATCATGGTGAGGAAGAAGGAGGGGGAAGGAGGTAGTGAGAGAGGAAGAGGGTAGAGGGAGGGCTGATGGTGAACAAAGTGATGAGTCATAGCCAGTGGGCGGGGACTGTATAGAGTAGATAGAGGGGGGGGGACAAAGAGGACACAGATGACAAGTAGAGATTATCCCCAGTAACTGAGCAACCTTTACAGTTCTGTGGGTCATCAGTGCAATGTGATGCCCACCAGGTGGCAGCAACAGCTCACACTGAGAGAACTTAGCTGTTTTAGTGACGCAGTTGATTTTTTTGTTGTTGATGGGGTGCAAAGCAAGATGGAGCAGCCTTTAGATCACTAGCAAAAGTTGCCTGAGTAAAAACAGAGCCTGTCATACTAGTCATCCCAGTCAATTGTATTTATTTATGTAGTGTGACATCAAGAGTGACTTCAATCTTCATTTCAATTATGGGAAGACTGTTTTGTATTCTGATTTAATGAAGGAAAATCAGTTGTAATAGTTTTGTATTCAACTGAATTTGATTTATTCACAATGACTATTTTCACTGTTTGATTGTACCATTCTTCTTTGTATCTCTTTTCTCTTTCTGTCTCTTCTGTCTCGCTCTCCTTCTTCCATTTAGGAGCTGACCATGTGAGTGGTGAGGATGATTTGACTCCTGACCCCCTCCTCCAGCCTATAAAGCCTATACGCCACTGACTCTTCTGTATCGCTGCTACTGTATGTTGCATCCCCAATATCTGCTAAATAAAGTCTGTTCCAACGTGGACCGTGACTGCATTGTAAGGTTGATTTTACTGAGAGATCGCAGATGGTTCAGTGTTGGTTGTTCTAAAATGAGGATACTTCCAATTCACCTCAGATTGGAACCTGCTATCACCCAAATTAAGCAACAACAATATAGTTAGATAAAAAGTTAAGTTTTGTTATGCTGATTTTTAGAGTTAACAAGCCTATATTTGCATGAGCAAATAAAAAACACACAAAATGCTTATTTTTCATCCACATTTCAAAGTCTTCAGGTGATTATCTATTTGGTCTGAATTGATTTTTAATGTGAAAGGCTGTTATATCATCACAGGCTGTTCATGTAGCAGATGCCAAGGTCCGGGTGAAATGGGGGAAAGCACTATTTCTGGTAATGGCTTTTTAACCAAAACATTGCAAGTATGCTGCTCTGTAAGATTATACAATGATTGTTTTAATGTTTTGCAATAGCAGTCTGCAGATATCGAAGAAATACTTTGCCCTGCTAAATTGTTTTTTGGACCCAGGAGATTTATGCAAGTCTCACAATTATTCAGACCTTTAATACCAACCTCGAAAAAAAACTGTTTGCAACTAACATTGCAACTAAAATGTTCCTATATTATTCATACTCCATAGACTCACACTTCAAAATACCAGACTCAGATGTGACATTTAAAAAAAAAGAAATATGTCATTATGAAATTAAACTAATTTTGTTCTCTTTCTCACTCTCTTATAATGTCACACAATTCAGATGACACAAGCGTGCCCAGACAGATGCCAAATGCATTTCTGACAATCTATCAACTTTATTGTACAAAACTTATTAGAATACAAAACACACACTCGAGACTGCAGGGTTCTGCTTTGACAAGTTGTGGCAATAACACAAACACATACCAAGAATGTTGATTTATCAGCTTTAAATTATATGCAATGAAATGTAAACGCGTAAAGCCTGTCCCTTTGACTGACTTAGCTACCATTTCCCCTCAAATACAGATGTGAGGCTATGATGTATTTCAGTGCGTGAAAATATGAAAGTATTGGCATTAATGAATAAAATACTGTCACAGGCAATGTAAATAACCAAATGAACAATCCAAATGGTCACTGGAAATGTTTTGTTAGCAAAGTCAAACAGTAGTGCTTCTTTTATTCTAAACACTATGGCGTAAACGGGTCCATAAAAAACAGGACATGGACCTCAAACCAGAGTGCATTTCATCATTCAAAATCAATACAAGATGGTAGAATGGATCTCTACTAGGCAGGGAGTGGTGCTCTCCTGAGTATTCTTCATAGCAGTGCAGGCAGATAACTTCAGACTGTCCAGTCAAGTGTTGGGGATCTACACATCATTAGGTGGTGGTCTTAGCTGGGAGGACGTTGTTCTCAAAGTGTCCCTGGTTAGTGATATTCCCAGCGGGGAAGTACCGAGCCACCACGAAGGAAGACCCGTCTGATGCAGTGGCCTTACCGACACCCAGCTTATTACTGCTCTTCCACACCATCGCTGTGAAATGGCCTATAGGTGGTGAGTGAAATGAGAAAGAAAAAATAGAAAGAAATTAAAGGCAGAAAGAGCAGGGTGAAAAAACAGACTTGTTATGACACATTCAAAGCTGAGTGCAGTTCCTCCAAATATTTACAGATGAAGGAATCTTGATTTCCTGTCTCACTCATCAGTCCCAAACCTCCCTGCATACTTCATTCCTTTCTATCTCTTATACTTTATATGATCAGTGTGAATTATGATCAGCTCCTAAGCGATCTCCTTTATGTGTGATTAAGTTAAACAGACTCATGCACACTTGAGTCTGAGGCTATTGGGAAACCATCTGGAGGAATTAGGCCAGACTGGAAATGTTGTGTGGGCGGAAAAGTGATACATTGGACTGTGGTTTCTCCATGGCTGGTCACTGTGAGTCACACAGTCACACACTGGCTGAGGTGTGACATCAGCGGGGGGATAACAAAATCTGTGCCCAAGCCTGGGTAAACATGACACAGAGACAGAGAAACTGACAAGGAGTTCACAGAAAATGACAAAGAGAAACAAAACAAGAAATGATACATTGAGATGAATGCAGTGAAGAAAAAAACAGGAGGAGAAACATATGAGAAGGGAAGTGTTTGATTTAATGTTTCAGGGCACAAGATTTTAGTTTTACATATGGTGATACACAAAACGGATGTTTGAAGATTTTAATAATATTACATTTTCCTTTTGTATGTGATGAGCAAAATTCTCATTATTTCAGGACTTCTACGAATGATTATTTTTCCTTTATTAGTCTCTTGATTAATATCTGGGATATTAAGTGTTATTTAAATTGCTTGTTTCAGTCCAAAACACATTGATATTCACATTTTTGTTTTTCTTAAAAATTAACAATGGCTTATTAATTTTCTGCCAATCAACGAATCAACTCATTTTTTTCAGGTTTCATTTTTTTTTTTTTTTTTATGATTTTGATTGTTGTATATACTGTATATAAATATTGGAAAAGTTGTAATGATTATTTATGATTATCCTAGCATATAATGTAATTCTGGCCAATTTGTTGTTATTGAGGGGGTTTGCCACTGACTGAAATATGAAAAGAAGTGAGAGAAATCTCACCAGTGGCAGAGGAGAATCCAGGGCGGTTGAAGTTGTACTGTTTCACTTCGTCATACCAGCGGTCTGCAACATCCTTACCTGCACATGCACAGAACAAAGTGTAACCTCATCTTCAAGGACAATCAAATCGGTTTTATGTTGTACATATTGATCAGAATGGGAGCAATATAAGAAGACCCTTGAACTACAAATCTTCTTTGAGCACATGTTGTTTACGATGCTGAACTTTCTGTCACCCAGTGCTGCACTTTATTGCTGCACTGTAGGAGATGTTTTATGAATCACACCGTCCTGCGCTGACATATTTCTGCAGTGAGTCATGGTGTCTGAGCTCTCAAACACTCTGCGAAGTGGAGGGGAAATAGATCCCAGCTGTTCACTTTCAGGGTAGGACAGTCTGCTTGAAGCCCCATAGACTAAACCTTTGGGCCTGAATGGAGGGATGTGTATCTCAGGAGGACATATACCAAATCATTCAGTTTTATGAATAGAATATTGCGTATATATATATATAATCTGATTGGTGTGTACCTGATTGGTCATAGGAGGCCCATGCAAGGTTCTCTCCACAGCTCCCTCTACTGGACTCCACACTGTGTTTCAGGATCCGTGTACTGGCCAGACTTTCAGCATAACTGTAGACCAGGACAAAGAAAGTTGTGAATATTATTATTTATTTTTTTTCCAGTTTTGAATCCTGCAACACAATCCACCTCTATACTGGAAAGATAGCCACAATGTGTGGCATACACTTTAAAGCAGGCCATTTCTTGAGATTTAGGCTTTCTAGAAGTCTCCGTTTTTGAAAGCTTGCTGCATTGTGTCGTCTTCCACACCTGAAAAGTAAACAGTGAAACATCCATACCTCAGGTGTTTTATCTAGTGTAAAAATGCTTAACAGGCACAGAAACCAATTCCTAGTCTAAACAATCTCTTTTGGTAAATGGGTTGATGTTATTACTGCAAAGATCATCTGGGGCTTACACAATATGTCCATAAAGTTCAATCTGTTTTATCAACACAGTGTTAATGCGGTGACATCATTTACTCCAATTTATAATCGCTGCCGTTACTGCAGGGACAAGGTTCAACACCTGGGCCTGGTGGTAACTTATTCATGTCTCTATTTAAAAGACTGTAATGACAATTACGTGACTCCCATGAGACTCTCACAACATGGTGTGGATAAACCACACATGCTCCTCATCACAAGATGGAAAGACAAACGCCAGCTCTTCAAACACATGTTCAGTGAGCTTTTTTTTACTTATTTAGTTTTTTAATCTGCAAATTATCCCCAAGACATGCAGCTGTAAATGAGCGAATGCTGCTCCTGAGTAGGGGGGGACACGGTAATGATTGCGTCATTTTGGTAAGTGCCTTTACAAATGTCAATTGACGCACACAAATCAAGTCCCAGTGAACTTGCTGCGCTTTAAATGATAGATTATCTCCAAACGCAAAATTTTTACCATCATGGTTATAAACAGCACATACAGGTGTGGACTGTTTTATCACTTTCTCTTCTTTTATGATACAACATATTAAAATCAATTGAGGAATACATTCTTCTTTTCCAAACATTATATAGTGCTTTTAATGTACGTTGCCAAATCAGATATCATAAAATGAAAGGTTGTTTAGCAGATTAATGTAGCTATTGCACCATCAACTTGAGGAAATGGACTGGAAGTCTATTATCCAAGACAGATAGTTGTCTCTATCTTTCCTGACAGCACTGATGAAGTTTGCATTTACTCAACACAATTAATTGTCAACATAACCCGTAACAAACCAGAGTCCTTAATATCATATTTATATTTTGTAGTTATTTCATTTGAAAGGCTGGAACTGTCACTGTTATCCAGAGCAGGTTAACAATGACTGGTATGAGTAGAGATGCTAATAAGGTTTCTAATTTGATCTGTGTGTGCATCAACCCACCGGGTAGCCTCGCTGCTTAACTTGCTGCTCAGCTTCATTGGAGGAGCCTGGTGCTTCCTCCTGAACTCATTATGGCATCGCAGCACCTCCTCAGCAAACTGCTTCGAGGCTGACACACAGGGAGGAGAGAGGCAATAAGGGGTTAGGCAGCAAGAGAGAGCAATCTGACAAAGGAGAAGGGATGATGCAACATGACGATTCATGCATGGCTGCAGAATACAAACTCGAGCTGAAGTGTGAGTTCATCACCTGAAGTCTGAATGACCTCAGAGTACAAGACATGACAGATGATGGAGTAGAAAACGTCATCCACATCACCCCCCGCTGCCCGGTGCCTATCACTCACTGGCCTTTTCATGAGTCCCACAATCTCTCGAGTGCCCACACAATAGGCACATTGAAATAGCCACACACACACACACGCACACACACACACACACACACACACGCACACACACATATACACAGACAATACAAATACTAATGCTGCCTAACAGCCAGCATCTACTCAGCATGCTGCAAGAAAAATGTTAACTAAGTATCAGTAAAAGCCATTTTGAAATCTTATTGCAAGCACCGTTAAAGATGAAACAAGTTAGTAATTTCTTTTACTGTTTAGTATTTGTTCTGTCCTACTTTTCAAAGATAGCAAAGCTCACAAACACATGCAGTAAACAAGCAAGCCCACACATGCCCACACACAGTTTCATGGGGCCAAAGTTCTAACTCAGGCCAAATTGATAGAATCAGAGTTGATATCCTTAGGGTGCAGTTTTCACTTACCTGATTTTCCCATGGTACTGACGCAGGAAGCCTTCAGTAAGATAGCTAACAGGCTTAGCACTGAACAGCCTCTCCCCTATCTTGTTTTCTGCTCTTGCTCTCTTCCTCTCTGCCTCTTTCTCTGTTGCTTGCTCCCTTTCTCTCTCTTCCTGTATTGCTGTCTATCTAACGCTGATGTTTTGAAACAGCTGCTAATACCTTTATTTCGGGGCCTTCCTTCAATTCCTGTCTCATTCCACTTTGAACGTACAGCAGTTGTGTCGAAGTTCCTCTTCAGCTATTAATCTGGGTGTAGAAATCATTATGTAACATGCTTCTTCCTCAAATTTTGCTTCACTAAACCTCTCTCAAAGCCACACACACACACTACTTTCTGCATGCCCTATCATTATGGCTCAGAGGAGCACACACCCACTTCATGTCTTTACATTCCCACGAATGAAAGGGGAGCCCCTGCAGACGTTGGTGACATCATCTCTGTGAGACACATGCCCATATATGGCTCTGAGATTCTTGTCTTCTGTAACTTGGTAGCCATGGACAAGAGAATGTTACTCCTAGCAGCCGTAACCACAGTGGCTTTTCTCACACTCCACACTGTCATGATGCAGCATTGTACAGTGTAACCTTAGGACAATAGCAAACTTTGACGTGGGCCACATTGTGATACTCACCGTCATTTCTGAACTGAAAGCTCACTATTTGTTCACTTTTACTAATGCTGATATCAAGGTGCTTCAGTCTTTAACAAAAACATATTAGAAGACTTTCCACCGCCATCCTTTAGTTTCTCCAGTAACTTCTGGATCAATAAGTTCCCCCTAACACAGCCAATGGTAAAACAAGTGATCCCTTAACCTCAACCGGAATGAAAAAGCAATGATTGAACAATTTGCCTACTCTAGTTGACACAGGGAGAGGCAGAATCTCCATTCAGCATGCTGCAGAACAGGTTTCCACCATTTGTTTTGTCTGTATGAGGTATGCTTCCTTCTGTGCCTTAATGGTATTTCTGAACTGGCATATCTATCATAAATAAAAAAAAGAAGACACCTGCTCTAACAAAGGCTGGAATGGTGCAACCAAACCTAAAATGAATTACCTCATGTTTTACTGTACATCTCATAACTCAGCTTTTGAAATTGTCTCTCCACTTTTTGTATAGGCTACAGCTTGTCGAGAATGAACACTTTAGAAAAATGCCCCTCTTACACCCTCTAAAATCAATGAGACGTCATTGTGTCAGCACCAAGTGTTGTGATGAAACTGCTTAATGTGTAATAGTGGAATGCTGAGCTTGATTGTTAATCTCCCAGTTGTGAATGTGAGTCTATCAACACTTTGTTAGGCTTGAATAAATGAAGGTCAATGAACACACAGTTACGTTGTGATTTTGTAGCTATGGTAGCATAGTCTAGCGCCATCATTTGTTCAAAATCTCAATACTTTCATTTATAATAATATACCAGAGTTACATCCTCAGCTTTACTTTGCTAACATACTAAACTAACATTCATCCTTATAATGTTATTGTGGGCATTTTGCCATGCTAACATTAGCATGGTTCAAAGTTCATATGTTTAGCCTCACAGAAGCGCTAGCACGGTGGTTAACTCTTGGTCTTATACTCCCTTGCCACATTTTGTAATGTTACTGTCTTGGAAACTGTTGCATAAATTCATGCTGTTTATGCAAGAAGTTATAATTCCAATAGTTTGCAATATATGCGTCAGCTTTAAAAGAGGTCTAACAATCATCATTTTTTTACATGTGATTTCTTTAGTCATTGCACTACAGCACCACAGTATAAAGATAAGGAAAAGTCTAAAAAAAATGATATATGAAGAAATTTGCCAACATTGATGGAAGACTGTTTTTTTAAAGTTTTTTAATCAAATTATGTAATTATTTCTTGTTATCGGTGGACAAAGAAAATGTACCCAGAGATTCTGAGATGTCTTTCTAGTCATCGGCCCACATACACATTTCCTGAACATACAGTATTCGTATTGTAAATATATTAGTAGCGTGTTCTGTCTATGTATCTTACTGCACTAATTATTAGTTTAAAAGGAACTCTCCCTTCCCTTCATCTGCTATTTTTTGGCAGATGTCCAACCTACAACAAGAAGTTTTTTCTGTGATTCAAAAAGACTATTAATGTATCATCATTTAAAAGTATAACATTGGGTACAATGGGAGTGTGTGTGTGTGTGTGTGTTTGTGAAGTTGTTTTACCCGTCTTGTGGGGACATCTAATTACACAGTGAGATTGTGGGGACTCGCCCTTTTTATTAAATAATGGGGACATCCCCATTACAAAAATCATTATATTTTAGGGTGAAAACTTGGTTACGGTTAGGGTCAGGGTTAGCGGTTATGGTTAGGGTTAGTCTCCAGAAAATGAATGTAAGTCAATGTAATGTCACAAAAAATCACAAGTGTGTTTGTATGTGTGTGTGTGTGTGTGTGCGTCACTCTGGATTAAAAAGACTTCACATTTTGGAAATCCAACATTGTGTTTTTAAATTCCCCCACCATCATTATTATCCAAGGGGCAAATGTGTGTGAGACAAATATTTCCTTAAGGGCCAACCAGTGAGTTTTAATCCATTTAGTTTCAATAAAAGAAACAATAAAATAGTTACATTCAATTTATATTCTTTTCATTTTTATTTTATTTTTTGCATTGTGAGATGTTTCACTTTGCCCACCCCCTCATCTGTGATCCTTTTAAATGTAATTATTGAAAATGCCACAAGGTGGGACTGTTAGCAAAGATACTGAACAAGGATGTGGTTGGACTATTAGTCACACTAAGTGCAGCTAATGACATCTTAGTTTGATAATATGAGCGGACATGATGGGATTCATGTGCAAAGTCAAGCCACTTGATTTCTCATTAGCTGGATAGTGCTATCTTAACAAATTGATTTCCTCCTTGGTTCCTCCTACCATCTGCATAGTGATGGGACCGGACAGCTGGAAGAAGACATTTACATAGTGGTGTCGAGCCACTTAGACTTTACAACCATACATCTTAATTCATACTAATTGAGATAGCTGTGGAGTGCTGCGTGAATGTGTGTATTTGAGTGTGCGCATGTGCACATGCAGTAGGAGGGATGGTGATGTGATTTATAGAGAGAACCCCTTTTAGAGGGACAGTACAGACATCGATCCATGCAGATATTACATCATTTATCTCTGCACATTGGCTATATCTGCTGTACTTATTGCTTGGCTCCCCACCCTGTCAGCTGCGACATCCTTCCTTCGCTTCTCCTCTGCTCCCCATCACTTTCCTTGTCTCCCAACTCCTCCCTTCTTTTCCTCCAATCTGTAATTTTCATTTTTTCCTTTACCTGAAGCCCCTAATGAAAATCTCCCAGCACATCCCTTATAAAAAAGAAAGGAACACCAAATTCTTTCTGGGCCAGAAATAATTTTCCACTCCTGTCATGACTGAAGTGGATGTGGATTTATGGCAATAGAAATGTGAAATAACTCTAACTGGGGTTGTAAGTGCACTTTGTTGCATATAATTCCTCTTTAGCGGTCCCAGGAGGAAGGTTAGGACTTTTTAATAACTCCTTCCATTCACCTCCATCCTCATTAAGAGGTCTTGTTGAGTGAAAATGGAGAGATCTGCTGAGGAGGTGTTGAGTGGATTGATCTCAACTGAGAGAAGGAGAAGTGAGGGGGTTGCACTTTTTCGAAGGAGTTGTTGGAAGCTCTCTCTCCAGAACTCTGCTCCAGAATTTGACACATCAAGAAGCCTTTTATGGTGTCATTAGTGTAACTGTTCCACCGAGGACAAATGATTCTGCGGGTTAAGAGGAGTTAATCACCTGCCAATCAAACCTCATCAAGGCCCCTCTACAGATGAGGCTCTATACAAATCTCATCATATTTAAGGAGCCTTCAATTAAGCAGATACAGGCATGGAGACACATGCAGAGAGGAGAGAGTGACAGGGCGAGCAGAGGGCAACAGGAAGAAAGACAGAGATAGAGGGAGACAGAGACAGTAAGCAGAACCGGACGACTCCTGTCTGACACTAAGCAGCAGAAATGTAATGTCTTAAAAGGCCATCGCAGTCAATAAACTTCCTAATGTGCTTAAAGCAATTACTGTGTCCGGAGAGGACCAGAGTGCATGCAGGATATTAACCTCAGTAACCCGCTCTATCTGGTCCGTAATTAAATTATCCTCACATCCTCATTCTATACAGACACACATAAACCAGTGCACACACTCATGCAGCCATACGTTGATGCATGTTCACATAAAGTGTGTAAAATAAGAAAAACAAAGCAGAAGAAAAGTGAGAGATAGATGATGATGTGGAATCCCAGCACTACAAATATAGTTTGACCTTGATATTGATTGACATGTTATGTTTTGGGATAGCTGTTATAGTGTCCTAACATATTGTAGGTTTCCATGCATCCATTTTAGGATATATGTACAACCATCTGACAGTGTCAAAGTTCTCTCCCTCTCAGTAACAATTCTTTTTTAATGTTCCAAAGTTTCCTATAATTCCCTATAAAAGAACTGAAGTGTAGGCGTAATGTCACAAAGAGAGCCATGGAAAAGACGGCAATTCGGTTAATCAAATCAACATAGATGAGTATAATTACATTTCCAGTAGGAAATAAACAATGAATGCCTGTTTACTTAGCTTCAGAAGGAGTGTTTCTTTACAAACCTACAGGAAAATGCTAAGGAAATTAAAGCATTTCAGAAATTCCATGTTCTCTTCCACCTGTTTGTATGAAATGTTCATTGTCCTCTTTGCTCTCGCTGTGTTCATACTGTAGGCCCTTTGATCCTGACTGACATTTTGATCTGCCTGTTTCTTTGACTCTTCTTCCTTTCTCACTCTGTTTTATGTGTATTCAAATTGAAATAGCTGTCAAATTAGTGTAACTAATAAGCTCTTCAAGTTGATTTAATACTGTTTAATAGTTGTCATACAAAATATTTGCCAGGGAGAGCCAGGCCAGAGAGGAATCTTGACACTACGGATGCTAATTATTGCTTCTGAAAATAACTAACTACCCTCAAGCATTTTTATATGTTCCCCCGAAGGAGCTTTTCTCAGCATCTGGGACAGCTTCTATGTCTGGAATGGGCAGCAAGCTAATTTAGTATTTGTGGATGGTGCCTCTTTGGCTTATTTTGCTTGTTTGTATTGTTAAGTAATATTTTCCGACCTTGCCTTGGGAATTCTAAGCTGCTGCTTTGGGTGAATATAACAAAAAATAATTGTGAGCATGATTATGCTTATGAATATGTGTGTGTGTGTGTGTGTATGTGAGTGGGGGGGTGGGGGTGCCTTTTTTCTAGGTGTGCATTGTTTCCTATGCTGGAGAGGACTCGATTGCTCTGGCGAGACGATACAGGAGGGTAGGTTTTCTGGAAAAAAGGTGATAGCCCATCAGCAGACTGTCAACCACTCTTTTGCACATTCACATTTTCATGCACACACAGGGATAAAATACAGCCATCGACTAGTGACTAATACAGAGCTGGAGATATGAAAGGTATTTTTTTGCCAGTGGTCACCGCCAGTCTGTTGCATATTTAAGAACGCACTATGCACGTGAACATACCCTCACGTAAGCCTTGTCACGTGAACAACAATTTGTCACCCTGTAGTGTTTAAGTTGTCATGATGAGTAGAGTGTGAATATTATGATTAGTGCACCGGATTTAATCAAATGAACTGCTGCAAACCCAGCAGGAATAACAGCTTAAACCACATTACAGCAAATAAGCACTTTTGGAAATTTCATACATAAGTCCTTGAGGTATTGGAATATCAAGTGTTAATGAATATTTAATGATGAAAATAGTTATCTCTGAGCAGAGCTTCAAACCCGCACCAATGCACATTTAAGGAAATATCTCTATTATGTTAACTGGAACAAAATGATGATCTCAATCAGTATGTGTGAAACCGTATCTATGCTTCACTCTGCTGGAGGCTGTAAAGTGACAGCCTCATGGCGCTGAAGAGAATTAAGTAGGTATAGAAAGTTGTTGCATTAACAGCTTGCTGGTGCCATATACACAATTATTGCAATCATGTCTGGGAGGATGTGATCTTTGACACTTTCATGCCACTTATCAACAAATGTAAAGTCTATTACAGAGGGCTCTACCTGATGATTGGAGCGCATGACACCTTGCTATTCCAGCTTGTTTTATTTTTACCTTTAGGCCATCTTGTTTAGAGATGTATTCAATATATGAATCCAATAAAGTATCTCAGACTCATCCAGCCTTAGTATACTGAAGATGGATACGTATGAAGTCGACAGGCTGTGAATGGCAACATTATATGTTCTGAGTGAAGGACACAGACACGACTCAAGAGTAAATGTACAATAACACAGAGGAAGCACAACAAAGCAGAAATTAAAAGCAATTATTATTTTATTGTTTGCCTTTAGAAGTGCTTGCTTGTATTTCATAGAGGGATCAAGCCACCGAACAGCTCACTACTGCATGCCTGTTCTGCTAATGTTCATTTTATTTGCTCTCACTGTGTGTTCTATCTCTTTTTGTGGTCATGGATCATAAAAGGCTAGGGAGAGCAAACAAAAAGAATTAATATGAAGTGAAAATGCATGACCATTGCCTTGGGGAGTAGAAGGACAACACTGTAGGGACCATTTGTATGTGTGTGTGTGTGTGTGTGTGTGTGTGTGTGTGTGTGTGTGTGTGTGTGTGTGTGTGTGTGTGTACGTGTCTGAGAGACAAAGAAAGTACCATTTCTCTCAGAGCCAAAATGAGGTTGGGGAATTGGATAGAACGCTTTCGTTCCCCCCAATGAAAGTGGCTCTCTCATATTCGCAGGAGAACATATGGGGCGTGAAGGAAAGCCATCGGATGACGACAGGGGGAGAGGAATGCTCGCGAGCCTGAAGAGATGACGGGGGGAAAAAAACCTGAAACCGAATTAAGGGGGAATCAGTCGGGGAGATTGCTTGGGAAACCTCGGGTCCGGCACCGCTGTAAACTTTAATGAAGAAACTTCCTGAGTCTCTCCTATGGGGGACAGAGTGCCATGTGTTACAACCGTCTAAACAAAACACAGGGATTCTGTCAAACGCTGATGGGCTGCACAGTGTGTCCTAACACCGTAGAGCACAATATACAGTGTCCACCTCGCCTCACTCCATCACTGTGAATGTGCTGATACACTTAGGTTCGCACATGTGCAGACGCACCCACACAGGACCCACGTGCCTTCACGCATGCATACACACAGTAACAGGCACACACACACACACACACACACACACACGCAGGCAAGACAAGGTGGTAGACAGTCGGTGTGGAGATAGATGGGGGAGGTAAATAGGGGTGTCATGGCAGTGTGATGGAATGAGGCAGGGGAGAATTCATCCTGTGTTTCCTCTAGCCTCTGTCCCCCTGCTGACAGCATCCTGAAATAGGGCCCACTGTGTCTGTATATATATACACCTATGTGTGTGTGTGTGTGGGGGGGGGGGGGGGGGGGGGGGAGAGAGAGAGAGAGAGAGAGAGAGAGAGAGAGAGAGAGAGAGAGAGAGAGAGAGAGAGAGAGAGAAGGAGAGGAAGAATGATATTTTTTTTTGGGTGTGCTTCCTCCCTTTCTCTCTGTATGTGCTTTCTAACTTCTGTGTGTTTGTGTGTGTTTCTCCCTCTGCGTGTTGTCTATGTCCTCAGCTCTAGGAGCGGGATAAAAAGCAGCGAATGTGGAGAAAAATAGAGATAACACCAGGGAATGCACGAAAGAAAGAGAGAGAGAGAGAGAGAGAGAGCCCTCGGGGGAAAATGAAACACCCTTCCTGGTTTTCTTTTATGTTCAGGTCTGGTTTGAACTGGAATCCCACTGGGCCAGTGGTCAGTAAAGTGTTATTAGATCCCGCTGAGCATCTGTCTGTGTTCCGCACAGGTTGGTATACCTGGGGTAATCGTTTAAACACTGTTGCTGCTAAAAGAGACATTGCTGTAAATGTGTTAGGTATTTAGCTTGGGTTTTCCTATTTCTAGCACCAGTGGGACAGGTTGTTGGAGAATGTTACCACACTGGCTTTTCCCTCTTGGGACATAAACCTGCAGAAGTTGTAGCTAAATTTGGCTTTAGGCTTTCGGCAGGGCTTTGCAAATGATTGAGTCATTGTCATACTTTAATACTAAATATAGATTGTGGGAGCCTTGTCAACATGTAAATTAATATGGTAGTTATGTGTCTCTAGCAGTACTCAGTAATGTTGTTTTGGAAGATTTACACAGTCAACTGTTACGATCTTGACAAGAACCCAAAGACGCAGACTCAGACAAAGGGACACAAGGGGAAAGGTTTAAATAGTTTTATTGTAAATTAAAGCGGAGCAGTATTGGGACTGGGAAGAGGGAAATCCCAAAAAGTTGTTGGTGTGGTGGCATTGAGGGAGTGAGGTATGAAAAATATCGACATTTTTGCCAGAGTATTACCACTGAGGACTGTCAACAATTTGGCAGAGATGTATATACTGTGGTTGATGAGACTGATGGAAGGCAGGTGTGCTGGATGGGCAAGAGTGACGAGCTGATGAACCACTGGTGAGTGAAAGTAGGTCAGGGAGGTGAGTAAGGACAACCCCGCCCACACACCACACACACACACACACACTCACAACACAGGGAAATACAGACAGGGCAGACAGACACAGAAGGACAACACTGGGCTGAACAACCTTTTGTTTAGTGGTTGAACTCTCCAACGCAACTCGACCTGATAGTTTTTAAGAGTAGTGTAGTGTTGAGCAAGGCAGTACTGTTATCCTTGTTTAGTTTCACAGTACCTTCCTCTTTTCAACTCTCTGTTTCTTACATTATTTTCCCGTCCTTCTGGCTCTTTCAGTCCGCCATTGTCTCCTACAGTCTCTCCCCCTTTTTTTTCTCCCAAGGGATAAAAACCCTCCCAGTCTTCAGCTCACTGAAGCCTGTGTGGAGTAATTAGAATTAAAGTATTAGAGTTTAAAAGGAGGATTTGAGTCTGATTATGATGAAGGAAAAACTATAATCCAAATACTCCCTCATGGGTTTTTAAAATTTTAGTGGAATCCACTCTTTGAAACACACAATACGCTATACAGTCCAAACATTATTAACAGTTTGAAGCTGTGAACATGTATGGTGTTCACAGGTATGTCTGTATTGTGTGTGCGCTGCTGGATGTAAGTGAATGGGCCTCATTTATCTGTCTCACTCCTTGCGGGAAGCTGACTTTTCCTCTCGATTAAAAATGAATGTCCCCCCTTCTGCTCTCTGTCACGTTTCCTCACTTCTGTCGCTCTTCCTACTCACACTCTTTTTTTTTAACTGTTTTTTTACTGCCCTCTATATCCTCTCTATTTTCTTCAAGCCATCTCTATATATCAACTCACCCCCCTCACCAGCACACATGCCCTGATACTTGCTTCTCTCCCTCCTCGCTCCTCCTGACTCTCTCCTCCCATCTCATTCTCTGCAACCCCATCTCTTTCTGAACATATTTCATCAAAGGCCTCCTCACAGGTAACAGTCACCCTGATCTCATTAACTGCTGCTAAGCGCAGAAGACTTGAAAGAACACACACACACACCACATACACACTGCTTGTATAACCCTAACAGTAGCATAGGAAGTGAATCAAAGACAGGAACCTTCCAGAAGCCTCATGTATAATTCTTAAACTGAGGATAGTTATAACGATCTAATGATTTCAGGCTACTGCACGAGCACTGAGATAGGCTTTTATATTGGCCCTGTGTGCATGGCATGTGTGTGTATGTGTTATGCCCCTCCTCACTCAGTCTCTGTCCTGTTAGTAGCTGTATTAACCTGGGGTCTCTCTGCTCTCTCGATCGCAGTAACCCCATTAACTCTCATTAATTAAGTCTCACACTCTAAACAATTTCACCGTAAAACAATTCACTGTTTTTTTACAGTGAAGCTACCGTAATTTACTTTTCCACTGAACATCAGTGGCACACCCCAGGGATAGGTACATACCACTGAACAATGGTGCCACACACCAGGGATAGGTACATACCGGTGAGCAATGATGCCACACACCAGGGATAGGTACATACCGGTGAGCAATGGTGCCACACACCAGGGATAGGTACATACCGGTGAGCAATGGTGCCACACACCAGGGATAGGTACATACCGGTGAGCAATGGTGCCACACACCAGGGATAGGTACATACCGGTGAGCAATGGTGCCACACACCAGGGATAGGTACATACCGGTGAGCAATGGTGCCACACACCAGGGATAGGTACATACCGGTGAGCAATGGTGCCACACACCAGGGATAGGTACATACCGGTGAGCAATGGTGCCACACACCAGGGATAGGTACATGGTCACTCTTGTCACTCAAAAATGACTTTTAGGCAATGAACAGTTTGAATAATAAAAAATATTCTATCGCCATTACAGATGCATTAACCTACAATAGACAGTACGATGTAGATGGATCGTGATTCACTGAACTTGTATAGAGAAGCGTATTTCCACCACTTGCTGATAAATTACAGTAGTCTGCTCTTATGGTTAATTGACGGCATTGACTGTTAATTTACATGCGAGGGATGAACATTTAACCGTATGTTACAGTTATTATGAAATACTGTAAGATACCATTGAAAATCCACCATCAATTTTCAGCAATTCATTACAGTGTGCGTTACCACTTGCTTTATCTCATTTCCTAAACACCACAGTATGCATTCTGTGGATGTCTGCTCGGTGCAACACAATTGTTGCCAGTAATTGCGAGTCGTTATGTGCTCCATTGGAGCCAGGACCCTGTTGGTTTGCCAGTCAACTGGTGACAGTAATTGAGCAATCCACTGCCTCTGAAAGACGAATAGGCAGCCAACACTGCCAAGGAAACCGTTTTTTGATGCCTGAAGGACTGAGGAAAGCCTACCATAGAAGGGGGCAGTGGACTGACAGGCTGACACAGAGTCAACTATAATTGTACATGACTGATCGATTGAAATATTCAGCAATGTGTGGTCATGGGGATGAATTAAATATTCACTACCGTCAGGACTTCTGTTTCAGAGTGGGATTTGATGTAGTAAGAGGGAGTGGGATCTGGAGTAAAATGGAGAGGGAAAACACAGAAAGAGATGTGAATGGGGTGATGAAAGACGAGAAGGGAGGGCAGATTAGGTTAGACATGGAAGAAGTGAAGTTTTACTTCTACAGCTCTCTGAAGTCTGTGATATCCCAAGCATGCATATGCCAGGCACTGCACACTTACTCCCAGAGGATTTACGTGATTTTCTATCACGTAAATCATTTTTTCAGAATTAAAATTTTAGTTTTTAATAGTTTAATAGTTTTAGTTAAATATTTTCAATTTGGTAACTTCAGGTCACATGCAGATGATTCATGCACATCCTATGCAAATATGCTGAGCAGTGCATGCTGATATTTCAGTTTGTTTAGTTTCAGTTCTTGTTTTAGTGTGTTTGGCAAGAGATATATTTTATTGTGAAATAAAAAAATAATTACAGTTCTTATAGTATTTGAGAATAGGTCTCTAATTGTTTTCAGCAGTTATGGTGTAATACAAATATAGTAAATAAAACCTGCAAAGCTAATTCAGACAGAGACGTAAAGGTGTGCTTCCACAATTACATGTGACACATTCTACAAGCTGCAATATCCAACAGAGCCTTTGTAATAAGTCGGTGTATAGCTGTCAAAAGCCTTGCTTAATCCTGGTGTTCTGGTGCTGCTATACTTTCCGGCTCAGTGTGCAACTAGTGCTGCCACAGTTACTGCTGCCGCACTCCTGCATTTCATCAACAATTAGTGGCTGACCCAGAAATAGCACAGCAGTGGTAGTGTAACAGTCATTCTGCATGGATACTGACACAAAGAAATCCCACATAATATACTGCAGCTGATGTTTGGTTCTGGATCTAAAGTGGCTTTTGGATTTCAAAGCAACATTATTTAAACAGCTTGAAAACATTTTCAATTTTGAATTAAAGCCATAGTATTTCACCACAACATTGAATATTTATGACTAAGCAACAGTAAAAGTAAAAAGAAAAATCTATGCAGATTTGTGTGTGTGTGTGTTGTTGATTCAAACATATTTCATTGACACGCGTTACACACCCAACAAAGGACATCAAGTTCTGTTTTTGTATGTTGCTAAATTCTAATTGGTGCGAATAAGTGCATGAGAAAACCTTTTCCAAACTGAGCCCCGCCCATTTAAAACCAGCGGAGAAAAAAAAACAAAAGAGAAATCTATCATGGCAAACCGGATCCCAATTGCTCATATGAGAAGCTGACTGCCAAAATACATTTTTAGGGCCTTTCAAACCTTTGCAGAGTGATGAGAGCCATGTCTCAAAATATCAACTCTGCAGATACTCTGCGTGTACATTACTGTACATATAATAAATAAATGAGAAGACTGACATTCAAGACAATGTTGATTTTGAGTTAACCACTTAGTAAGTGTAGTGAGTTTTTCTATTTTTTGTTTTTATTCAAAGGACATTCACACCCGCACAGGTGTTTTCAACTGCTCTGGTTGATTAGACCTCTGAAGTTGGGTGGTGCCATAGAGTTGAAAAGTGGAAGGGGTCACTTGTGCAAGTCTTCAGCATTATAAGAAACATGGAACCCTTATGAATAATGTAACAAATACGCCAGACCACCAGTCTGAATTATTTCAGCTTCTGAAAAATCATATCCATAATTTTTGCACGGCGGGCGGGTTGAGTTACAACACCTGGAGCGATTTTGGCCGATCCAAACTAAGTGCTCCAATTGCCAGTCACAGAACATTGTCTATAGAAAAAATGAATGGGGCCTTTACTTCCGAGCGCCCAAAATAGCTCCTTCCAGTCCGCAACTCTATGCAAGAACTTGTTATCATCAATATGTGCTTATAAGTACGACAATGGGGTATTTTTCCCTGCCCTAACAGTTGCAACAAAACTAACAGGAGAGAGAGGAAGATGTAATTTAAGCCTCCACACACACAAACATCCACACAGTTCTGAGAAGGAGTTTAATCAAGCAACATGTGACAACACCTGTGTGGGTTGACTACGGGTGTGAAGGCGCTTTAAGCTCCACATTATTTTAGTCTTTGGGGACAAAATAGACAGACAACTGTGTACACTAAATGACGTAAACTAAATACACACAAGAGTCTCATATCTTCAGGGTCCCTGCAATATTGTGTGCATCAGTGTTACCACAGAACTGCTGCTTGCTCATTCAGTCAGGTTTTTACAACCACTCTGATTAGAGCCCCCATAAAGCTGAGACCATGTCCTAATGCTGCTCTGAATTGTAGGAGACAGAAAGAGAGACAGGAGAGTGCTGCGTATGAGGAAGAGAGAAAGTGAGGCTATGGGTGTGTGTGTGTGTGTGTGTGTGTGTGTGTGTAGAGTGAAGCGTGTTACAAGGAAAGATTGGATCTGACCCATTAACTTTACAGGCTGCTCATTGAGCACCGGTGCAGCAGGGGTCAGTAGGGAGATTTCACTGTAAATCTCTACAACGATCTCAACAATAAATCAACGAGAGAGAGAGAGAGAGAGAGAGAGAGAGAGAGAGAAGGGGGGGGGGGGGTAAGCACAGCTTGCAACACTGTTCCTGACTCTGTCCAAAGCCAAGATAAGTTTTACTAAGGATGGCATCTGCTGCCAACCAGCCAGCTGGACTTCATTTCCTTTTGTTACACATTTAAACACTCTACAAAAAAAGGGCTTTGCCAGCTTAGACATGTTCTGAACAAATGGTGAGTATATGTGGGTTTTTTTTCTAGCCGACCCTCTCTCATGTTCCTGCCTTAAGTAAAGTTGTTTTTAGATGTGGCCTTTCTGGCTGTGTCAGATCACAGCCTGCAAACCCAAAGCATAACCTCAAAAGAATGGCTCATAGGGGGCTCATATGAGGACACTCTGTGCCTCAAGGAAAACACAAACAGCAGATGTGTCTCGTGGATGTGAAGTGAGAAGAGGGAAAAGTCAATGTACCAAATATCCAGCCTCAGACCAGAATGATTCTCGCTCTCCTTTTTTGCCCCGCGGCACAGCAGCTCCTTGGCTTGGTCACACCTCAGATAAAAATAGCACAGAACCCTGCACTTTACTAAACACAACACACTGCATTCAAAATCATTTTGATTACATATAGTACAATGATCTTGAAAGCAGGATGTTACTGTATAGTGTATTTATGCACCAGAATTCATTAGCATAGACTTGTGGGATAATGCACACTGCGTTTTGCTTAGACGATCAGATATTGTGCAGAGTAAAGCCAATCATGGTAATGGCTGTACTCTGGGAGTACTGGATGGTCCAATCATCACCCTTGCCTGAGAGTGCCTTTTTCCAGACTTGACATTTGATATGTGACTGCTGCTTCCATTCAGTTTTGTTTTGATCATTAGAAATATACCCACACTGTTCGAGGCGGACTTGTTTGGTGTGTTGCTCACGAGTACTTGACTGCAGCTCTTGTGCTCACTGAGGTCGAGCTCTGTTCTTTTGTGCCTGGGCTGTTACTGGTTGATCTTTGAGCTTGGCTTCAGAGAGGAATGAACTCTTGGTCAGTTATAACTGACCACTGGATGTGGGAAAAATAAAACCCCTAACACAGCTCATAAATACCACTGACCTGCCAGATGGTACATTCAACTCGAACACTTTTTCTATCAGACATCCTTTTGTTTGCTTTTGTTGTTATTTGCTGATGCAAAAGGTCATGGTTTTTATTTATTTATCAACCCTGACCCCCCCCCCCCCCCATCTCAAGAGCATCACTTTACTTTCGGATCTTTCGGAAGTCAGCATGTAATTGTTTACCAAACAGCAGAAATGTTGGTAAGTTCTCAAGCTAAATACTGCCCAAGAAACAAGATCAAATTTCATCACATTATCTCAATGGTGTGTATGTGTGTGTTCAAGTTAAATACTTTTGTCTGTGTCTCATACAGACTCACCACAAACACACATTGGCCACTTCAGGAGGCAGCAGAGCAGAGGGAGTAATTAAAGTGTAGGACAGGTCACCAGGCCCGCGGTTCACCTCAACCCTGAACACTGGAGCTATTCTGGACCTCTGGGAAAATAAGAAGGGCTGCACTCAGAGGCCAACTTCAGTTACCAGGCCTAAAAACATGAATTACTCATAGGGCCAACACAAGATTAGACTGTAATTGGTGCTTTGCCTGCTCACATGAATCAGCGATTGCTTCTACTGACCACAATATCAGTGACCGATTATAAGGATTGTGTTCTTTCACTCCAGGTGCATGGCAAGTAACCGCCCTCTCTTAAACATTATTATTCAATTTGCACACATGTCAAAGTAATTATGCACTTGGTAGGGCGTGTGAATGTTACGGTTATATAATGGGGATAATGCGGGGGAAGAGAGGAGGGGGTTGGGAGCATTCCAGCACACTGTGTTTGCACACTGTGACCTCAACACGGTCCAGATGTTTGTGACTGTTGTGATGAGTAAACGGTCAGATAATCACATTCTTGTCTGAGTTGCACTTAATCCAAGACACTGGTTTAAGATTTTATTTTGTTTTCATTTATTTGCTTGTATTCTATGTAAATGCCTAAACCTGTTAAAATGTTTTTTGAGCAACTGACATTAAGCTACAATTAAAAAATCTGTCTCATACTGTGCCAGTCAGAGCCTCTTGTGGTTTTTAGATGTGCATTTACTTCATGTCCTTAAATGAACTGGGACTTCCATTTTCTGCTTTCCTCTGTATGTGTTTCTTAATGTGTGTTGCTGCGACTTGGCTAAACCAGAAAACCACAGTATTTTGGCACACTGTTTTTTATTTTGTCCAGTGTTGCATAATCTCTCACAGAAGATCCAATGATTTCCCAGAAGAAGGCCATGTTTGAAACCTTTGCACAATATTCCCCAAAGGAACCTTTCCATACACAGCAGAGACGGATGTACCTCCCACCTTTGGAGTTTCCATGGAGTTTCCCAGTTTAGGCAGACTTCAGCCTGAGCCATGGGAGGGGATGGGCCAATACAACAACAAAATCAAGGCCGAAAAATCTGTCAGTCTAAGGAGCAATGAGTTACAAGACGGGACACATGGGCTTGAGGGGCACACAGTTGATTTGCTGACACTGTTTTTATACAGAAGTACCCAGAAGAGCTGTTATTTTGAAGACTATTACTTTGTTACATCTGCCTTGAATCTGGACACATTCTGACAAAAAAGCTGGTGGAGTATTTTGTTCTGTCAAAATCACCAGAGAGACCATCACTGTTTGTGTGAGACTGTGGCCATGTCGGCTGACAGACTGAGCAACATGTCAAAGGAAGTGAAGCCAGAGAGTGTGTTGCTGCATCCTCTGGGCACAGCAGCTGCCCCTGAGCAGGAGCTGCTGTGTATCTTCGGGACGGGGGACTTAGGGCGCTCTCTGGGCCAGCGTCTGCTCCAGTCTGGCTACAGGGTGGTGTACGGCAGCCGCAGACCTCACAGCTGTGGCCCCTTGCCTCAGGGAGCTCAGGTACGAAACAATGCATGACGTCTTCTCAAACTCTGGGATTCAACTTTTTTGCTGATTGTTCAGAACATGTGTCGCATGATGGTCCTGAACCAACTCAAACAACTGTCGATAAAAGTGCTGGAAAAAATAGAAACCGTTGTTGTCAGGCTTTGAAATCCGACTGAGCTAAACAAAGTCACTGTGTGATCATGTGTGTCTGCACATGTTGAGGCATTTAGTTTTCATCTGTTGTGTAATATGTGTTTAACTATAGTGAACTATCACTGAACACGCTGAGCCTGAGCTGTGTTGCCACATGTAATGTTCACGCAATGTTCAACACAATAGTGTTTGTGTATGTTCTGCAGGCGACGAGCCACGAGGCAGCAGCCCAGTCAGCTGCTCTGGTCTTCATTTGTATTCACAGAGAAAACTATGACTTCCTGGCGACACTTGCACCTCAACTCAAGGGGAAGGTATACCTTGTTGCACAGTCAGATGCCTTTGTGTAACAAAGCAGTTTGTTGATTTCTACTTTTTCATCCACTCTGCTGATTTCATTGATTGTAAGGTGCTGGTGGACGTCAGCAACAACCTCAGGAAGAATCTATACCCAGAGGCCAATGCTGAGTATCTGCAGAGGTAAGAGGAAATCAGGCACCACTGTAATGTCATTTCCTAAAATATTGGGAGATCTCATACATCACGTGATTTGAATTATCACTGTGTTTGTTGTTTGTCAGGCTGATCCCTGGAGCTCATGTGGTGAAGGCTTTTAACACCTTGTCTGCCTGGTCCTTGCAGAATGGACCCTCCGATGCCAATAGACAGGTGCTGAATGTGTTTGAGATCTGTTGAAAAAATATTTTGGTTGCGTATTGGTGCATTTGACACTTTAATAAGTGCCAAATTAGGTTTTCTTTCTTCCTTGCTATTTAGGAATTAATTTGTTGTCTTCCTAATGGTGACATATCTATTTTTGGAATTAAACTGTTCAGCACTGCTTGTCAAATCCTTCTCCCACTGCTTTTTACAATTCTCTAATGTGTTAACACAGCGGGGCATTGACCAACGAGTTAAAAATAATAGTCTCTTTCAGACAGAAAAGTATTTCAGTCCAAACTATATTATTAACTCATTTTGAAGTTTTGATCAAACCAAATCCAAGTAAAAGAAGCCAAATCTGAAGAGTCATCCTTGTGTCTTTGCTGTGAATGCCATCTCTGATGTA
This sequence comes from Anarhichas minor, assembly GCF_050575085.1. Classification (NCBI taxonomy): domain Eukaryota; kingdom Metazoa; phylum Chordata; class Actinopteri; order Perciformes; family Anarhichadidae; genus Anarhichas; species Anarhichas minor. The sequence continues at coordinate 3,120,101 of NW_027466487.1, read as the reverse complement.
TCCTTGAATCAATTAACTCCACAGTCTCTCTTAGATCTAAGCTCTCCGTCACGTGCTTTGTGCTCTTCCTCTGTACTGCAAAGCTACAGCATATGTGGGTTTTTCATTCAGTCCATTTTGATCTGGTTGTGCAATCCCCGAGGAAGGTAAAAAACACACAGTGTGTGTGTTGGTGGGGGTGTATGTTTATGTGTGAGTTGGTGTATTTGGAGCACAGTCAACAACATCAAATCGGTGTTGACTGAGCATTGGTGTTAGTTTTTTACCAGCTTTATTACAATAAATTTAGTATTTCTTACAGAAAGCCTTTCCAGGTAGTGTTCAATCCTCTGGAGTCAAAAGAATCCTTTCATCATTGCGTGGGCAAATGCATCAACATAAATGCATAAACATGAAATAATGAAGAGATATACTCCCCACATGGGGCATTTCGAGTGCTTTAAATACTATGGGTGTTTTCATGCTACAGGTGTACCTGTGTGGAAACAGTGCTGAGGGGAAGCTGACAGTAGCAGAGGTGGCCACCAAACTGGGCTTCACTGCTCTGGATAAAGGGTCTCTGTCAGCAGCCAGAGAGCTGGAGGACTTCCCCCTGCAGCTTTTCCCAGAGTGGAGGCTCCCGCTACGTGTGGCCTTCGGCCTCACTGCTTTATTCTTCTTCTACGTGCTCATTAGACAAGTCATCTACGCGTATGTTGTAGAGGGGAAAGACATCTCCTTCAGAATCATGGTGTCCTTGGCCAACAAGGTAGAGTGTTTAGTGTCTGGTAAATTAGCATCAGTTCCTCTTTAAAAGTAACTGACTTGAATCTGTCTTCCTCTCAGTAACCACTTCTGTGTTTATCCGTCATCTTTCAGGTGTTTCCTATTGTGTCTCTCATCATGTTGTCTCTGTGTTACCTGCCTGGTGTCATAGCTGCCTTCCTTCAGCTCTACCGAGGAACCAAGTACAGGTCAGACATCAAAACAGGATGCACTGATATTTAGTGCCTGCAGAGAATACATACCAAAGTGTTTTATTGTATCCTACAAGTCAAAGTATGTTTTGTTTAAGGCGTTTTCCTGACTGGTTGGATCGCTGGATGCTGTGCAGGAAGCAGCTGGGACTGGTGGCACTTGGCTTTGCTTTTCTACATGTGCTTTATACTCTCGTCATCCCCATAAGGTATGTAACAGGTGCACACATCCTCATACTGGTTCATTCAATAAATGTTCAATCACATTTTTCTTGACAATATCAACCAAAACAAATTACGACAGTTTTGAGCTAGTAATCATAACTGCAATTTCAACTGCAGTCAGTTGCCAGTTTATCAGGAACACAAAGCTAAAACTAATCTAATTTAAAGACAGCCCTGCATAAATCATACTTTCATGATGGTTTTAAAGTTGAGTTTGTACATAAATATATGTAAATATGTTTATTTTGGTAGAAATAGGAATGGCAGCAGTACTGTTAATGGCAGCAGTGGTAATCACAGAGGAAGTAGTAGAAGTAGTCTTAGGAGGAGTAGTACTAGTGATAGCAGTAGCAGCAGAATGAAGAGTAGAGGCACTCACTCTTTAAGAAGCACTTAAAACTGAGATGTAATGCTATGTTGAATGGATTGTGATTGGGTTTTAAAATCGAGTGTATTAAATAACACATAATGATAAAAATCAGGCATAGTGGAAAAAATGAGAGAGAGAAAGAGCTGTGTGATGCTGACGTGTCAATTGTGAAGATTAATTGCAGCACACAGAAAGACAATTTAAACCCTAAGTACCCACAAGAAAGTGCAGCTAAATGACCAATCATTCAGAGTTATAATGCTAAACTACAGATGAATAACATAGCAATAACACTAGGAGTCTTTTTTTATTAGTCATGGTAACTACTACCTTAGATATGTAAAATAATTAGGCCTTATTTAAATGGTTTCATCCTTTTCTTCCCCAGATATTATGTGAGATTCAGGATCGCTGACCATACCATCTCACAGGTAAGACATGAATGTAATTATTCATATACAACCAAATACATTCAGATAATTTTGCTTAATACTGTACTGTTTCAGTACATAAATGGACATATATCTGTCTTGTTTACTGTTGCTTTAAGATCAGAGAAAACAAAACGTCAGTGTTTGACACCACCACGGCCTGGCGAAGTGACTCTTACTACTCCATGGGGATTCTGGGATTTGGCCTGTATCTCTTGTTGGGAATAACCTCTCTCCCCTCCGTCAGCAATGCTCTCAGCTGGAGAGAGTTCAGCTTCATACAGGTAGATACTTGCATGTTTGTCTGAGTCATACGATATGTGGGTGTCTGGATGTGTTAGAGTGTGTGAGCTTCAGTGTGTCTGCACATTCATAGGGACACACGAAATACAAAACACTTCTTGGGCTGCATCTTGTTCACACGGACAATCATTGGCAGTTGCAACTGGAGGAATTTGGAATTTTTTTATTACAGTTTCCAGCGGTGCTGGCCCTATCGATTCCCAAGCAATCTGTCCGCCTTTCCATGAAACACTTGTGTGTCCCGTACGTGTTTTTACAGAAGTTGTTGAATCACAGATTGAACCTAAAATGACAGCGGTTTGTTTTTCTTAAAGAACTTCACCAACCCACAAGTTGAGAAGGTACATATGTGTGTATACTCTCTAATTAGCTTTGCACTTCAATGCTTTTTTTGACAACATGGAAGACAGCAAAACCTTCACACCTTTTGTAGCCAACAGATTTGGTGCTCGTAGCTCACAAAAAGGAAACTGAATGGCATTCAAACACGTTGTTGGTCATTTTAGAGCCATTTCTGTGATATTTCATGAGTATTTTTCTGAGAAAATTAATACAAACAAGCTCATCGAGAAAGAAAATTGGGACAACTGATTATCTCACCTCTACACTGTGGCCTTGAAAAGCTGCAAATGACAACCAGATTGATGATTCAGTTAACACAGAGATACATGCTCACAATATTAAACAGGCTCAGTAGGTATCCACTCACGATGTGCCCGTTGGAGGTATTATAAAGTGCGTTATGAAATGTTCTGTCTACTGCCACTACAGTATTGCACCTGTGTATGCACGAGGCTGCTGAGATTCAGTTGGTGAGGAATTTTACAGAGAAGCTACGGGACAATATTTGCAAAGATATTCCCATCATGTCCATTAGCCAAGATTCCAGCTATGACTGATAAGGAGGATTGTGTGCGTCAGCCCAGATGGAAACAAGTTACGTGGGCCAGATGGCTGCGTACAACTTCCCGTTGGATAACCTATTGGAAAGTGTGTTGGTGGTATTTCCATCCTTCCTTTGCAAAAACTTGGGATTGTTTTTACTGTTGCAGACACAAAAGTTTACCTTTTTTCCCACTTTGGCCAATCGAAAATGAAATCAGCCTCACTACAGGGAACAAACTAATTCATAAATGTAACTGGGTCATGTCAAGCTCATTTTCTCATTCCACACACCTCCCCTTTACTCAAGCCCAAATTAGAGCAATGCTTTAAATGTTAAGTTATTCATCAATTGTAATTTGCGGGGCATACATTATCTTTCACCACAGTCTTTAGGTGTAATTCATGTGTATGGAATGGATATACTTGCTTGTAAATTTGCAAGTGTGTATGTGTATGCATGGTCTCTATCAGTAGTGGAAATATCTCTATATGTATGTGTGCACAAAGTAGATAAGTGTGTACACATGTGTAGGTCAAACGTGTGTCTCTGTAAAGGTCAGTCTATCACCTAATAAGCCTTTTACACAGTAATTAGTTGTGTAACTATGTGAATGTCTTAACTGGTTTTTCTCTCTTTCAGTCGAAGCTGGGATACCTGACAGTGTTCTTCTGTACCTTTCACACCTACTTGTACGGATGGGACAGGTTCCTTAGTCCCTCTTCCTACAAATGGTACACTCCTCCAGCCTACATGCTCTGTCTGGTGGTGCCTTCTTTGTTGATTGTGCTCAAGCTGCTGCTCCTCCTGCCCTGCGTGGACCGCAGCCTCATCCGCATTCGACAGGGCTGGGAGAGGAATGATCCAGAGGACGGCAGTGCGAAAGCACTGCTAGCATAGAGACTATCAAAATTACTGACACAAAACAATGAGGCACAAGAAAACGCAGACACAAAGACCTTTGGCCTTCCAAAATCAACAGGTAACCCAGGGTCATTGTTTTGGATGTCATAGACAACTTACAATAGCAGAGACAAATGACTGGAACTCCTTTCAGTGTCTCATTCTGTAATCATCTTGTAATTGTTATATTTTGTACATAGTATATGACGCAATTGCAATGTGTAGGTTTATGTAAATACCCTGGAACAACTTAAAGATTAAAGCATTAAAGCAGCCATACAGCATTTTAACACTAGTGTTTAATAATATCACCATACCCATGTACATCTAGAGTTATTACAGCCTCTAACTCTGAGACAGGCGACTTTGTTGCATTTCCCAAAACGTCAGCAGCAACACTTTGACTTTTATATCTCAGAGTTTCTCTTCAACCTTCCTCTACAGTTGTATTTTCTTTGTATTTTTTTTCTTTGTATTTTCTTATGCTGTATGTCAAATTGAACAACTGTTCAATAAACTTAAGCGTGACTGAACATAACCGGCATGCCTCTTTTTTCCCCCTTCCATATACATTTCATCCTGTTTAAAAGCTCAGTCAAACTCAGAGAGTGTCTCCCTGCAGAGTTGAGTGTGCTCTGTCTAGTGGTCCCGGTCTGATCCCTCTCCAGGGTTCATCCCTCTGGCTGATCTGATGCAGTTCTCCAGGAAACATTTGCTCTGAGCTTCAGGATCTCCCCAGTTACTACAGGATCTCATCACATCAGTGGAGAGAGGAGCGTGCAGAGTCCTCCATCACTGAAGTCCTTTGCAGAGAGGATATCATATTTGGATGTGACAGTAGAGATAGGCCCTTGATGTTGTGCTGCAGCAAGTCATTTTAGTTGATCATGAAGTGAGTGAAGAAAGCATAGAGCTGATAACTGGTAGTTGTTGGTGACACATGATCAAACATTAATCAATACACTTGGACAAGCAGGCATGAAGACATGCAGAATGTTGTCACATGCATGAATGCATTTAAAACACAGCACACACACACACACACACACACACACACCTGTAGTGCAGGAAGATGAAGGATGGAAAAAAGAGAAAAAAGAACAACACGCCTCAAACAAAAATACTCACCTCATGGTTTCAATTACTTCAAAAATAAACAATTGAAATTGTAATAATGAATGATTATGCTGCATTTTGTGAATCATGTATCTGAGTTTTCTCCTACTAATGGAAATGACTTGACAGAGAACCATCTGCTATAAACTCTATATGCATATTCGACAATTTCACTATTCGCAAACTTTGCCACCCTTTTACCAATAAAGTCAAACCTCAACTGGCTCAACAGGAGAGTGGGCTGGCTAAAGCGGCACTCCCTGCCAGCCCAAGTGAATAAGTGAATATGTCAGGACATTCATATACATTTGCTTCACTGGACACAGTCATTTACAGAAGAAAATTATCTACATATTAACTTGTGAAAAACAAAAGACAGGTATAACAATAAGTAAACTAAAAGGCAAAGTGGGATATCAAAAAGGTTTTTGTTTATAATATTCTCTCATGGGAGCTATGATCTTCCTCAAAGCTTCATTCTTTATTCATGAATCATGAGTAATGGTTGGGCCACATGGGGAGAAGTGTATAGTTCCTATTTTTCTTGTTTGTTCCTGAAAATTCTGCCGAACTTTCACAAAAAAATGTTAACGCAATTGATTTTGTATCTTCAATTCATGAGCGTCTTTCCAGGTTTGTTCCTATTATGATTTTTAACATTAAATGTCTGAAACATTATTGTGTATATTTAGTGCATCTTGACATGATTGTCAGGTGTGGTTAAACATGCAAAAAAACCATAATCTCAGCTAACCCACCTTGGTGCAATGAAGGAAAACTCCAAACAAGCACAAATCCAAGAAATAGACCACCGCCCAGTGAAAAATGCCTTTCTACTGCATTTGTACTATACTTCACAAAAAATACACATACAATGTTACAGTGAGAGTACAGATTGGCTATATACGTTGTAAAGTGTCAAGTTATTTTATCTGATCCACAGGTGAATCCAGAAAACATGAAACATCTCTGGTAACCGTTATGTGTTAGTCATGAGTGATCAACCTTTAATCTATGTGTGTGGATTCATTGTTGTGTACAGCTGATGCATTCAAATCACAACAGCATGCACAGTTGTTTGGGAACTATGTGAGAAAATATTATATTCTTCAAGCAGTAGTATAGTAATTCACACCAATATGTATAAATAGTAAAAACAAGATAGAAAGTTACATTTTTTGAATATTTCATATTTCTTATTGCAGTGATTCATTCTTTCTAAAAGAGAAAAAGTAAAAGCACAAAAAAGTGCCTCACTTTACTTCAGCTTCATGGAGCACCTCACAATAATGTGACTATTTCAACACGAGGATGACTTTCACTGTAAATTCCGATGGTTCAGTGGAAAGCAGTAAACAGCTTTTTACACAACAGGAATCTGAAGCCAAATAAATATTGTAGATGAGGAAGAAAACACAGAGACACGTAGACACAGAGACACGTAGACATGAATGAGGAAGCAGTGATTGCACAAATCTCACGATCCTGTTCATGCTGCACACAACATCCAGACTCTGATTTCAAGGTAAGATCTACACATGACAAACTGCTAAATATAGGAATTTAAAGTTATTGTAATATTTGAAAACCTTTTGTTTTGTTTTATTTTTTTACGTTTTTCAGCTGTATTGTTTATTCTAGCAGTTCAAGGTAAATCGGAGTTAATTAATTTGTTGCACATAGAGTACTAAAGGCAAATCAAAAGTGTTGACTTCATGGTCTCTTTCCCCTTTTATATTAGATGAAGTTTTTGCTGCTGTTGGTGATGTTGACAGCATGTGCTGCAGCTCCTCAAGGTAAATATAAAAAATCCTTATTTACCAGAGGGAATAACAAAAGGAAATGTTGGAGTTTGTAGCAGTTTGTTGCCATTGTTCCTCAAATTTGCTCACACACTTGTCATGCAAAACTCTTTTAGACACAAGAAACATATTTTTTTCCAAATTCAAGGTTTTGCAGTATATTAATAGCAGATTTCTGAACTGGGCAAAATATGTCAGATATCTCTACTTAGTATATTACCAATGTTGACTTCAAGCATATGTCTGATATATTTGAGACAATACATTTATTATTTTCCATTTTCATATCAAATTTTCAAGTAACATTGTTCTACAAAATTACGGTTGACAAATCTAACAGAACAGAAAAGTGAACAAAAGACTATTATGTTTTAACATTTTCTTGACTCGACAGCCAAAACACTGGTGCCCCTTCCACTTTCAATCATTACTGCATTTGAAGATTAAATGTACCTATATATACTTGTGTAAAACAAATAGATACACGGCAAAACAATTAGCAAACCAAAAAGCTAATTGGAGTATCAAAAAGATTTTTAATAACGGTATGTAGTGTCTCTATTTGTATAAGACATCATAGCAAGTATTTTCCTTCCTCAAAGTGTTCTTATAAATCCTGAATGATGGCGTGCAGAGCGATGCTTATATGTGTGACAGAGTTCAACAGACAGTGGTTCACATGGTACTGTTTCTAATACCGTGCAAGATGACGTTCATCCAAAATATCATGTCATGTGTCACCACAATTTTTGTATAATATTCATAACGAAGATAATGTAAAATGTAATTAGTCAACTGTTACACTGCTACACCATAGGGCTGGAAATAATAATCCATGCTGACAAAGAAATCAATAAATAAAAATAAAAAATCGCCCCTCTCTGTTTTCAGATCTGTCAGGTAAAATGTTCATCTTCCCACAACAAACCAGCTCAGCTAAGGTGAGGCTGACAGCATCAAGACAGGGTTTTGGTGCTGTAACCGTCTGTCACAGGTAAAACTGAATGTTGAAAATGTACAAAACAACCCATTGTATCTCTGACTGTGATAAGTATCATGCATGATAATGTCTTTTCAATGCCTACAGATCCTTCACAGACCTTAAGAGAGACCACGTCCTTTTCTCTTTGGCCACACCCAGTTCTGCCAATGACTTCCTGATTATCTGGGAAGAAGCAACTAAAGAGATGGAGCCCCATATCAAGAATGTAAAGACAGAATATAAAGGGTGGGACTACAAGTCGAACATGTGGCACTCTATTTGTACAACATGGAACTCTGAGTCCGGACTGGTGCAGCTGTGGTTTGATGGACAACCTTCAATTAAGAAGTTTGCCAGCTCTGGATCAGACATCAGTGGATCTACTATAATTATCTTAGGACAGGTACAGTTTTATTAATAAGCACCATAATAAATGTTCTAAATAAACACATTTATTCTTAGTTTATTGTGTGTATCTAGTGTATAGATTTCAGTACAAATATTGTACAATTTAGCTTTTATTAACTGTATCTCAAACCGCATTTGTAATCTACAGGAGCAGGATTCCCATGGTGGGGGGTTTGACTTGAAGCAGTGTTTCATTGGCATGATGTCTGATGTCCACATGTGGGACTATGCCCTTTCCCCCTGTGAGATCCAGAAGTACGTGGATGAACTAAACTTCACCCCAGGGAATGTGGTCAACTGGAGTGCGCTGGAGTTCCAGATCACAGGCAGAGTGCTGATAGAAGATAAACAAAAGTTCTGTTCCTAAACTTTAAAACAAAACTACAATAATTTGAGTTACGCAAATCAAGTGGGTTTGAAATATTTCTCAATAAAGTCCTGCTACAAAGGTGTGTCTTCACAGTGATCTTTATTGTGTGGTTAAACACAAAAATGTTCGTCCAGAGGCAGAAATGTTGGATTCTAATGCTGTGTTCACACCAAATACGATGTGATTTTTTCGCGTGACAAGATTACATACAAAGTCTATGTAAAGACGCAAAAAGATGCGAGTAGACGCAATATCTACAGATGCTAATGCGTGCCGCGAATATGCACAAGATTAACTTTTTCAACTCTGACGCAAAATTCGTGTGACGCTGTGAAAGCCTATCAGCGTTGAGAATATTGTAGCCGTAGGTGGGCACCCAGAGCTCTACGATACCTCATATTAGTAGAGACCGGATGAAACTATGTGAATAAATGAATGTGTATAAACCATATGGTACAGGGAACAATAGCATGCCACACCCTGGACAGGCAGGGATGGGTAGCCTGAAATGACAGAAGGCATAATGGCAACACTACTAACAAAGTTAAAAAAAGGTATGAATTAGCTGGCATGTTTGTATTAAGACTAAATACAACCCTTTGGCTTAAGTATTTCTTGCTTCAGGTGGTTATTTGAGATTACTTTGGCGTCTGTCTTTTGCAATGAAGTTGATTTAAAATAAAAATGTGACATTCAGCAGTATTTCAAAACATTCAGGGATACACCATTCATCATTAAATGCCATTCTGCAATCTGTGTGATTATGATCCCTAACATTATTTCCTGGTCTGTTTTCATTTCCTAGCTTTTCAAAATCAGGTATGAATCCAAGACAAGAGAAAAATTAAAAAGTGAATCAATCGGCCACGTGTAATGCTTATCACTCTGCATCTTCAGTGTACTATGTACAAAAATGATTTTGTATATAGTATATGACACAATGACACTGTGTAGGTTCATGTAAATACCCTGGGACAAAAGACTCGGACATTAAAGCAGCCATACAGCATTTTAACACTAGTGTTTAATAATTTCACTATACCCATGTACATCCAGAGTTATTACAGCCCCCAACTCTGAGACAGGCGACTTTGTTGCATTTCCCTAAACATCAGCAACAACAGTTTGACTTTTATATCTCAGAGTTTCTCTTCAACCTTCTTCTACAGTATATGGCAGCTTATGTTTGTTGGATTTTCTTTGCATTATATTTTTGCATCTTTCTTATTAATGTTGCTATGTCAAATTGAACAACTGTTCAATAAACTTAAGCGTGACTGAACATAACCGGCATGCCTCTTTTTTCCCCCTTCCATATACATTTCATCCTGTTTAAAAGCTCAGTCAAACTCAGAGAGTGTCTCCCTGCAGAGTTGAGTGTGCTCTGTCTAGTGGTCCCGGTCTGATCCCTCTCCAGGGTTCATCCCTCTGGCTGATCTGATGCAGTTCTCCAGGAAACATTTGCTCTGAGCTTCAGGATCTCCCCAGTTACTACAGGATCTCATCACATCAGTGGAGAGAGGAGCGTGCAGAGTCCTCCATCACTGAAGTCCTTTGCAGAGAGGATATCATATTTGGATGTGACAGTAGAGATAGGCCCTTGATGTTGTGCTGCAGCAAGTCATTTTAGTTGATCATGAAGTGAGTGAAGAAAGCATAGAGCTGATAACTGGTAGTTGTTGGTGACACATGATCAAACATTAATCAATACACTTGGACAAGCAGGCATGAAGACATGCAGTATGTTGTCACATGCATGAATGCATTTAAAACATAGCACACACACACACAAACACACACCTGTAGTGCAGGAAGACGAAGGATGGAAAAAAGAGAAAAAAGAACAACACGCCTCAAACAAAAATACTCACCACATGGTTTCAATTACTTCAAAAATAAACAATTGAAATTGTAATAATGAATGATTATGCTGCATTTTGTGAATCATGTATCTGAGTTTTCTCCTACTAATGGAAATGACTTGACAGAGAACCATCTGCTATAAACTCTATATTGTCACAGCCCGACTCATAGACTGAGACAAAACAGGGAGACAATGAGCTGGCGCCAAAAGTAGTATTTTATTTGTGACGCCAAAAACACACAACCGCACTTTACAAGGTCAGCAACCGTGGTCGCGGTCCCGTCAGCACATGTCTTCCTTTCCCCCTGGGCTGCCAACTGGAAAGGGTATTTAAGGATGAGCCACACCCCGGCACAGGTGAGACTCATCCTGGTAACGATCCTCCACTCAGCACCTGTAACAGATGGAAAAACCGGCACCTCGTGTATGACAGGAGGAGGGTCGTCACAATATGCATATTCGACAATTTCACTATTTGCAAACTTTGCCACCCTTTTACCAATAAAGTCAAACCTCAACTGGCTCAACAGGAGAGTGGGCTGGCTAAAGCGGCACTCCCTGCCAGCCCAAGTGAATAAGTGAATATGTCAGGACATTCATATACATTTGCTTCACTGGACACAGTCATTTACAGAAGAAAATTATCTACATATTAACTAGTGAAAAACAAAAGACAGGTATAACAATAAGTAAACTAAAAGGCAAAGTGGGATATCAAAAAGGTTTTTGTTTATAATATTCTCTCATGGGAGCTATGATCTTCCTCAAAGCTTCATTCTTTATTCATGAATCATGAGTAATGGTTGGGCCACATGGGGAGAAGTGTATAGTTCCTATTTTTCTTGTTTGTTCCTGAAAATTCTGCCGAACTTTCACAAAAAAATGTTAACGCAATTGATTTTGTATCTTCAATTCATGAGCGTCTTTCCAGGTTTGTTCCTATAATGATTTTTAACATTAAATGTCTGAAACATTATTGTGTATATTTAGTGCATCTTGACATGATTGTCAGGTGTGGTTAAACATGCAAAAAAACCATAATCTCAGCTAACCCACCTTGGTGCAATGAAGGAAAACTCCAAACAAGCACAAATGCAAAGAAAAGACCACCGCCCAGTGAAAAATGCCTTTCTACTGCATTTGTACTATACTTCACAAAAAATACACATAAAATGTTACAGTGAGAGTACAGATTGGCTATATACGTTGTAAAGTGTCAAGTTATTTTATCTGATCCATAGGTGAATGCAGAAAACATGAAACATCTCTGGTAACCGTTATGTGTTAGTCATGAGTGATCAACCTTTAATCTATGTGTGTGGATTCATTGTTGTGTACAGCTGATGCATTCAAATCACAACAGCATGCACAGTTGTTTGGGAACTATGTGAGAAAATATTGTATTCTTCAAGCAGTAGTATAGTAATTCACACCAATATGTATAAATAGTAAAAACAAGATAGAAATTTACATTTTTTTGAATATTTCATATTTCTTATTGCAGTGATTCATTCTTTCTGAAAGAGAAAAAGCAAAAGCACAAAAAAGTGCCTCACTTTACTTCAGCTTCATGGAGCACCTCACAATAATGTGACTATTTCAACACGAGGATGCAGTGGAAAGCGGTAAACAGCTTTTTACACAACAGGAATCTGAAGCCAAAAAAATATTGTAGATGAGGAAGGAAACACAGAGACACGCAGACAGAAATGAGGAAGCAGTGATTGCAGAAACCTCACGATCCTGTTCATGCTGCACACAACATCCAGACTCTGATTTCAAGGTAAGATCTACACATGACAAACTGCAAAATATAGGAATTTGAAGTTATTGTAATATTTGAAAACCGTTTGTTTTATTTCATTTTTTTACTTTTTCCAGCTGCATTGTTTATTCTAGCAGTTCAAGGTAAATCAGAGTTAATTAATTTGTTGCACATAGAGTACTAAGAGCAAATCAAAAGTGTTGACTTCATGGTCTCTTTCCCCTTTTATATTAGATGAAGTTTTTGCTGCTGTTGGTGATGTTGACAGCATGTGCTGCAGCTCCTCAAGGTAAACAAAAAAATCCTTATTTACCAGAGGGAATAACAAAAGGAAATGTTGGAGTTTGTAGCAGTTTGTTGCCATTGTCCTCAAATTTGCTCACACACTTGTCATGCAAAACTCTTTTAGACAAATCGCATATTTTTTTGTAATATATTAATAGCAGATTTCTGAACTGGGCAAAATATGTCAGATATATCTACTTATATTACCAATTGTATCTTTAAGCATATGTCTGCTACATTTGAGATAATACATTTATTATTTTCCATTTTCATCTAAAATTTTCAACTAACATTGTTCTACAAAATTACAAGAACTTACGGTTAACAAATCTAACAGAACACAAAAGTAATCAAAAGACTATTTTGTTTTAATATCAAACTTGGATGTTTTAATGATTTCATAACTGTTGTTAATTTGTTTAATTGTGGACATTTTCTTGACTCGACACAGCCAAAACACTAGTGCTCCTTCCACTTTCAACGGCACTTTTCATGACTGCATTTGAAGATTAAATGTACCTATATATACTTGTGCAAAACAAATAGATACCTGGCAAAACAATAAGCAAACCACAAAGCTAATTGATTATTATAAGTTAATATCAAAAAGATTTTTAATGACGGTATGTAGTGTCTCTATTTGTATAAGACATCATAGTTGACACCATAGCAAGTATTTTCCTTCCTCAAAGTGTTCTTATAAATCCTGAATGATGGCGTGCAGAGCAATGCTTATATGTGTGACAGAGTTCAACAGACAGTGGTTCACATGGTACTGTTTCTAATACCGTGCAAGATGACGTTCATCCAAAATATCATGTCATGTGTCACCACAATTTTTGTATAATATTTATAACAAAGATAATGTAAAATGTAGTTAGTCAACTGTTACACTGCTACACCATAGGGCTGGAAATAATAATCCATGCTGATGAACAAATCGATATAAAGAAAAATCGCCCCTCTCTGTTTTCAGATCTGTCAGGTAAAATGTTCATCTTCCCACAACAAACCAGCTCAGCTCATGTGAGGCTGACAGCATCAAGACAGGGTTTTGGTGCTGTAACCGTCTGTCACAGGTAAAACTGAATGTTCAAAATGTACAAAAAAACCCATTGTATCTCTGGCTGTGAAAAGTATCATGCATGATAATGTCTTTTCAATGCCTACAGGTCCTTCACAGACCTTAAGAGAGACCACATCCTTTTCTCTTTGGCCACACCCAGTTCTGCCAATGACTTCCTGATTTTCTGGGACGAAGCAAATAAAGAGATGGAGCCCCATATCAAGAATGCAAAGACAGAATATAAAGGGTGGGACTACAAGTCGAACATGTGGCACTCTATTTGTACAACATGGAACTCTGAGTCCGGACTGGTGCAGCTGTGGTTTGATGGACAACCTTCAATTAAGAAGTTTATCAGCTCTGGATCAAACATCAGTGGCTCTACTATAATTATCTTAGGACAGGTACAGTTTTATTAATAAGCACCATAATAAATGTTCTAAATAAACACATTTATTCTTAGTTTATTGTGTGTATCTAGTGTATAGATTTCAGTACAAATATTGTACAATTTAGCTTTTATTAACTGTATCTCAAACCGCATTTGTAATCTACAGGAGCAGGATTCCCATGGTGGGGGGTTTGACTTGAAGCAGTGTTTCATTGGCATGATGTCTGATGTCCACATGTGGGACTATGCCCTTTCCCCCTGTGAGATCCAGAAGTACGTGGATGAACTAAACTTCACCCCAGGGAATGTGGTCAACTGGAGTGCGCTGGAGTTCCAGATCACAGGCAGAGTGCTGATAGAAGATAAACAAAAGTTCTGTTCCTAAACTTTAAAACAAAACTACAATAATTTGAGTTACGCAAATCAAGTGGGTTTGAAATATTTCTCAATAAAGTCCTGCTACAAAGGTGTGTCTTCACAGTGATCTTTATTGTGTGGTTAAACACAAAAATGTTCGTCCAGAGGCAGAAATGTTGGATTCTAATGCTGTGTTCACACCAAATGTGATTTCTTTGCGTGACAAAATTACATACGTCTAGACGCAAAAGGATGTGAGTAGACCTAGAATCTCGGATGCTAATGCATGCCGCAAATATGCACAAGTTGAACTTTTTAATTTTAATTACATTTTTTAATTTATTATACTATATTGGGGAATTAAGGGGGAAATTTGTCTCTGCATTTGACCCATCCCTGTATATAGGGAGCAGTGGGCTGCCAATAAATTTGTGTGACACTGTGTCGCGAAAGCCTATCAGCATTGAGAATATTGTAGCTGTAGGTGGGCACCCAGAGCTCTACGATACCTCATATTAGTAGAGACCGGATGAAACTATGTGAATAAATGAATGTGTATAAACCATATGGTACAGGGAACAATAGCATGCCACACCCTGGACAGGCAGGGATGGGTCGTCTGAAATGACAGAAGGCATAATGGCAACACTACTAACAAAGTTTAAAAAAGGTATGAATTAGCTGGCATGTTTGTATTAAGACTAAATACAACCCTTTGGCTTAAGTATTTCTTGCTTCAGGTGGTTATTTGAGATTACTTTGGCGTCTGTCTTTTGCATTATAGCTTTAAAATAAAAATGTGACATTCACCAGTATTTCAAAACATTCAGGGATACACCATTCATCATTAAATGTCATTCTGCAATCTGTGTGATTATGATCCCTAACATTATTTCCTGGTCTGTTTTCATTTCCTAGCTTTTCAAAATCAGATATGAATCCAAGACAAGAGAAAAATTAAAAAGTGAATCAATTGGCCACATGTAGTGCTTATCACTGCATCTTTACCAGTGGCGGGCCGTGTGTTTTATACCTGGGCCTTCAGTGCTGTCCTACTACAGTTGAACCACCTCCTAATAACCTCATTATGACGCCACAGCTACGGGCTATTATTTTTTGTGTAAAAACATCATATACCCAAAACACTACATTTGACAAGTAAATAAAATGTTACATGAAGCTCAGCACCTATGAAGGCAACAAATACATTAACTGCAGAGTGCAGATACATGAATACACGCAAAACTATAAAGGATGCAGGTCTATCACTATGACGCAGCATGACGGGATGCTGCGTCATTAACGAGTAATGCATATAGTCAAAATCAATGTAATTAACCCAATGACAAGAACAAACGCACAAGAAGGAGTCACATATATTTATATGACAACAAAGCAGGTAGAATAATATAAAACCCAAATAACACAATTCAACAGGCCGCTGCACATTCTAGCAAAATTGCGGCGCTAAAACACACATTCCACCACACACTCGAGGGCACCATTCAAATAGTATTCACATCAGAGGGAACAATATTAACTATATCATAAAAAAACGACACGATAGAAAAATGAACACAGTAGTAACGCTACTGCAGATGTAAATACAAAAGCAGTTCACTTACCACTTGCTCCTTTCTTTGATTACAAAGAGTTTCATGGCACATTTGTACAGTACATCGGTGCGGTTCAGTTCCAGCAAGAGGTCCTTTTCGATTGCCATGGACGCCAGTGATGACAGTCGAGCCTCCCCAGTTGACGTTTTAATGCGTTTGAGGACTGAAAATGTCCACTCGACAAAGTCAGTAGATATTGGGATTGTCACCGCCAAACATGCCAAAACGCTAAAAATGTAATGTCACGTAAAAACTTCTTACATATCTTTAAACTTTAACTCTTACTACTACAAAGTTCTGCTAGCTAGTTTCACAACAGTCAGACTAGCCCACTGACTGAAGCCGCACGTTAATGCTGACGTACTTGGCTCGGCCAGCTAGAAGGCTCTGGCATGTCAAAGAATACGCCCAACATGTCAAACAAAAAATCTGATTGTCTGTCAGTGTCTAGGCCAGCAAAGAAGGCCTTGCCTGCCCTGACGGCCCACCACTGCATTTTGTAGATAGTATATGACACAATGACACTGTGTAGGCTTATGTAAATACCCTGGGACAATATAAAGACTCAGACATTAAAGCAGCCATACAGCATTTTAACACTAGTGTTTAATAATTTCACTTTACCCATGTACATCCACAGTTATTACAGCCCCTAACTCTGAGACCGAACTACCTCAGAATTTCACAAGTAGATGTGAAATGGGGTTTGGGGGTTTGAGTGCTATCTCTAACTGCAATCTGAATGAACATACAGGCCCGATCCCTTTGTTTCAAAGCACATGGTCCCAACACAACCTTGAATCTATGTGTGCAGATTCATTGTTGTGTACAGCTGATGCATGTGAAACAAAGATGAAAACATTCAAATCACAACAGCATGCACAGTTGTTTGGGAACTATGTAAGAAAATATAGTACTATTCAAGCTTAGCTATGGTAATTTAAACCAATATCCTGTTACTACTCCTGTAAAATTTGCCTAAAACGCCTATCCAAGGCATACCCAAAGTAAATTGAAAGCTGTTATTGAACCATTGCATTGTTTTGATCTCTTTTGAAAGGTAACACTCTGAAATTGTTTCCCCAACAGTCAGAATCACTCTGAGTGCTACTGGCATTGAGTAATAGAAGTTTAAACACACTCAAGTAGAAGGTTTTTATTTCCGCCTGAATAATTTTTTGCAAACAGATGCCTGCAGATGACTATAGCTGGGACTTATTCGCTGGAAAACACAATGGGACCACAGCATGAAGCCTTACCTAGTCCAAGTTCAAATTTGATAACAATACCACAGAAAATGAATATTTTACACATGTTTTTCTAAGGGTATGTCGAGGCGTTTTCCAAAAAAGGCCATTTGGAGACGCTTGGTAACCGTGGTCACATACCTAGGCTAAAAAGGCCTAACCCACTCCTGATCTGAATCTACATCATAGGGTTTCCTATTATGTAATTTATAAGTTATTTTGCCATTATTTACTTTCCTAAAGTCTCCAAAACCACACATTTTACACACGGATGCAGGGAGCTGACTTTCGCTGTTACGCAGTGACATCCCGTGTTGTGGCTCTAAATCCATCCACTGAAGCTGTATATCGTTATTTTCGAAATTTCATTGGCTATACGAAGCGTCAGTCATCAGAACGATTGGTTGCAAATGGCTTGGTCTTTACACGAAAGAAGAGGGGCAGGCACTTTCCTTCAACGCGGACTCTCGTTGGCTATTGTAGGCTGTGGACAGGACATGGAAGCTCCTATTGGGTCAAGTGAGGTGTCAATCGAAAGGTCAGAGTGCAGCCGCCATTTTGAGACCCAGATACCGGCAATGTTTACATGCAAACTGGAGTTACAACAGAAAATACATAAATAATTAGGCATATCCACCGGCTAATTTGAAATGATGCAACAGCAGTCCGTGGGTATTTATTGACGTAATAATGTGTTTTGGACTAAATATTTTACTGGATTGGATCGTCTGGACCTTTGACAATGTAACAAGACCGTTTTTGTTGGAATATTATCGATGGGTGGATTACTATGAGGCTTCATAGGTGAGTTGTCTCAATTTTGTAATTGTTTGTTTGTTGGTGGTCTGACATTTGCGTTGATTGTACCTGCTGTTGTAATTGTATCTCGAAATGGTTTACATAAATCGAATCACAAGAATGTTAGCTTTTCAAA
Organism: Anarhichas minor; assembly: GCF_050575085.1. Classification (NCBI taxonomy): domain Eukaryota; kingdom Metazoa; phylum Chordata; class Actinopteri; order Perciformes; family Anarhichadidae; genus Anarhichas; species Anarhichas minor. The sequence goes on along the minus strand of NW_027466487.1, from coordinate 3,101,827 downwards.
GATATGTCGCATCAGTACCTACCTATACATAGCAGTTGTGTACATAACACAGATATACACTTTACATTACATTACAGTCATTTAGCAGACGCTTTTATCCAAAGTGACTTACAATTCAGAGTCTATCACATTTCTACACCGCAGGCACAGCTACGGGAGCAATTTTGGGGTTAAGTGTCTTGCTCAAGGACACATCGACATGCAACTAGCGGAGCTGGAGCCAGAGTTCGAACCGCCGACCCTCTGATTGAAAGACGGCCCTGCTATTCACTTAGCCACAATCGCCCCCACTTAACACTCCAAAAGCCAGTGGGCGGGCCGTCGGAGTGTTAACAGGATATGTATACATATTAAATTCTGAAAAAGTAAAAACAAGACAGAAATTAAAATGTTTTGAATATTTCATATTTCTTATTGCAGTGATTCATTCTTTCTGAAAGAGAAAAAGTAAAAGCACATAAAAGTGCCACACTTTACTTCAGCTTCATGGAGTACCTCACAGTAAGTCACATAAGGTGACTATTTCAACATGAGGAGGACTTTGACTGTAAATTCTGTTGATTCAGTGGAAAGCGATAAACAGCTTTTTACACAACAGGAATCTGAAGCCAAAATAAATATTGTAGATAAGGAAGAAAACACAGAGACACGAAGACATGAATGAGGAAGCAGTGATTGCACAAAACTCACGATCCTGTTCATGCTGCACACAACATCCAGACTCTGATTTCAAGGTAAGATCTACACATGACAAACTGCAAAATATAGGAATTTAAAGTTATTGTATTATTTGTAAACCTTTTGTTTTATTTATATATTTTTTGTAATTTTTTCCAGCTGCATTGTTTATTCTAGCAGTTCAAGGTAAATCAGAGTTAATTAATTTGTTGCACATAGAGTACTAAAAGCGAATCAAAAGTGTGAAAAACAAAATGAGTGACTTCATGGTCTCTTTTCCCTTTTATATTAGATGAAGTTTTTGCTGCTGTTGGTGATGTTGACAGCATGTGCTGCAACTCCTCAAGGTAAAAAAAAATCCTTATTTGACAGAGGGAATAACAAAAGGAAAGTTTTGTTTGTAGTAGTTTATTGCCATTTTCCTCAAATTTGCTCACACACATGTCATGCAAAACTCTTTTAGACACAAGAAACATTTTTTACCAAATTTGCAGTATATTAATAGCAGATTTCTGAACTGGGCAAAATATGTCAGATATCTCTACTTATATTACCAATGTTGACTTTAAGCATATGTCTGCTACATTTGAGATAATACATTTATTATTTTCCATTTTCATATATCATTTTCAAGTAGTTCTACAAAATTACAAGAATTACAGGTAACAAATCTAACACAACAGAAAAGTAAACAAACGACTATTTTGTTTAAATATCAAACTTGGATGTTTTAATGATTTCATAACTGTTGTTAATTTGTTTAATTGTGGACATTTTCTTGACTACATACAGCCAAAACACTGGTGCCCCTTCCACTTTCAATCATTACTGCATTTGAAGATTAAATGTACCTATATATACTTGTGTAAAACAAATAGATACACGGCAAAACAATAAGCAAACCAAAAAGCTAATTGGAGTATCAAAAAGATTTTTAATGACGGTATGTAGTGTCTCTATTTGTATAAGACATCATAGTTGACACCATAGCAAGTATTTTCCTTCCTCAAAGTGTTCTTATAAATCCTGAATGATGGCGTGCAGAGCAATGCTTATATGTGTGACAGAGTTCAACAGACAGTGGTTCACATGGTACTGTTTCTAATACCGTGCAAGATGACGTTCATCCAAAATATCATGTCATGTGTCACCACAATTTTTGTATAATATTTATAACAAAGATAATGTAAAATGTAGTTAGTCAACTGTTACACTGCTACACCATAGGGCTGGAAATAATAATCCATGCTGACAAAAAACCTCCCTTTCTTCTTTTAGATCTATCAGGTAAAATGTTCATCTTCCCACAAGAAACCAGCACAGCTAATGTGAGGCTGACAGCATCAAGACAGGATTTTGGTGCTGTAACCGTCTGTCACAGGTAAAACTGAATGTTGAAAATATACAAAACAACCCATTGTATCTCTGACTGTGATAAGTATCATGCATGATAATGTCTTTTCAATGCCTACAGATCCTTCACAGACCTTAAGAGAGACCACGCCCTTTTCTCTTTGGCCACACCCAGTGGTTTCAATGACTTCCTGACTTTCTGGGACGAAGCAAATAAAGGAATTGCGCCCCATATCAAGAATGCAAAGACAGAATATAAAGGGTGGGACTACAAGTCGAACATGTGGCACTCTATTTGTACGACATGGGACTCTGAGTCTGGACTGGTGCAGCTGTGGTTTGATGGACAACCTTCAATTAAGAAGTTTATCAGCTCTGGATCAAACATCAGTGGCTCTACTATAATTATCTTAGGACAGGTACAGTTTTATTAATAAGCACCATAATAAATGTTCTAAATAAACACATTTATTCTTAGTTTATTGTGTGTATCTAGTGTATAGATTTCAGTACAAATATTGTACAATTTAGCTTTTATTAACTGTATCTCAAACCGCATTTGTAATCTACAGGACCAGGATTCCCATGGTGGGGGGTTTGACTTGAAGCAGAGTTTCATTGGCATGATGTCTGATGTCCACATGTGGGACTTCACCCTTTCCCCCTGTGAGATCCAGAAGTACATGGAAGGACTAAACTTCACCCCAGGGAATGTGATCAGCTGGAGTGCGCTGGAGTTCCAGATCACAGGCAGAGTGCTGATAGAAGATAAACAAAAGTTCTGTTCCTAAACTTTAAAACAAAACTACAATAATTTGAGTTACGCAAATCAAGTGGGTTTGAAATATTTCTCAATAAAGTCCTGCTACAAAGGTGTGTCTTCACAGTGATCTTTATTGTGTGGTTAAACACAAAAATGTTCGTCCAGAGGCAGAAATGTTGGATTCTAATGCTGTGTTCACAACAAACACGATGTGATTTTTTCGCGTGACGATATTACATACAAAGTCTATGCAAAGACGCAAAAGGATGAGAGTAGACGCAAAATCTCGCCGGGCGGCGTGAATGGATGCTAATGCATGACGCAAATACTCGCAATTTGAACTTTTTCAACTCTGATGCAAAATTTGTGTGACGCTGTGCGTTGAGAATCACGCCTATCAGCGTTGAGAATATTGTAGCCGTAGGTGGGCACCCAGAGCTCTACGATACCTCATATTAGTGGAGACCGGATGGAACTATGTGCATAAATGTATGTGTATAAACCATATGGTACAGGGAACAATAGCACGCCACACCCTGGACCGGCAGGGATAGGTAGCCTGAAATGACAAGAGGCAGAATGTCAACACTACTAACAAAGTAAAAGTTAGAAATTAGCTTGCATGTTTGTATTAAGACTAAATACAACCCTTTGGCTTAAGTATTTCTTGCTTCAGGTGGTTATCTGAGATTACTTTGGCGTCTGTCTTTTCCAGAAAAGTAGCTTTCAAATAAAAACATTCAGGGATACACCATTCATCATTAAATGTCATTCTGCAATCTGTGTGATTATGATCCCTAACATTATTTCCTGGTCTATTTTCATTTCCTAGCTTTTCAAAATCAGATATGAATCCAAGGCAAGAGAAAAATAAAAAAGTGAATCAATTGGCCACATGTAGTGTTTATCACTCTGCATCTTTACCCAGGTATTTAGCCCACCTACCACATTGTCTTGGTTTGGTCTTGCTGCACAGACACTCTTTTCAGACTACAACTAAAAGGCGGTGATGGTGCTCCATGCCTGCTGATTATGTAAGGAGATAATCATTTTCTTTTTTTTAACATGTTGGGCATGACAACTTTATGAAGATCATATAGGGGCTGTGGATCTGTCAGCTTGTTTTAAATTGTCTCTGCCCCCTACCCCACTGGCCAAAAATTGATAAACGCAGCTTTAAATGAGTTTTAATATTTTTATCAATTGCACTGATCTCTTTTTTAGACACTTAAATATATCTTCATTCAATGGGACAGCAATACTTTGTAGTCACTCCCTTGTATGTGAACGGGCCTATTCTTAGAATATTGGCACAGGGCTAAAGTTTCTCCATGTTTCATCACTTTCCCAGTTCTTTGATAGTAAATCACACACACTCTGACATGGACTTTTGATTGTTCATGCGAGTCATTCTGTGCAGCCAGATGCTGGCAGTCTCTCAATCAATAAAACTACTACTCTGTCTCATGGATCCACATTCATAATGAGAATGCTACAGAGGCTGGTAATTAACAAAGCCATGTGGGCACATAAATTATCAAACCTATTTTTCTGAAGAAGCTACCCAGACACTTCACTTTTATTGAAACTTCTCATTGAGCTCATGAGAAGAAACTGACTGACAGAGAGTCTGGACCTTTCTGTATACATCTGTTTTAGCACCATTTAGCATCTACATGTATACCTTCCACAGACAAATAGTGAGTGAATTCTTCATGATATTTAGAGCATGAAATGTGTTTTTACCCACAATTTACTTATGCTCTTGGACACACTACAACTGGTAACAAGGAAACAGCTAGCCTGACTGCCATGGAGCCTATTATCTCCCTCCCAATATGAAATTGATTTGAGTACATGTTGGTTTGTAGAGGAAGGTGCAAATTTCTCTCACTGTTCAACATTTATATGAGCCGTGAACATGTGATATTTGAGAGATTATTGTTCACTTAATGTGCTTAGCTCACACAGGTTTTCTGTAAGGGGACTTTAATTTCCTGACCTGCCTGACCCTTTAAGAAGTTGTGCACTTCCAAATGAGGGATGATTGTTGACACCTGAGTTAAAGTGGCACTAATTCCAGAGATTATCCCTGATTGGCCACAGACAGCAGGTGGCAGGTTACAAAAGGTCTTGGAAGACAGCAAACTGCTTGGTCTGGGTTTTTCCACTCTCTAGGAAAATGGAGCAAGGCCAGTGCTTTGTCTGCCAGAAGGTTCTCCCTCGATGATTGCAAATCAGTCTTAATTTGGGAGTTGTGCTGAGCAACACAAAAGAAAATTGTGTTCAATTTTGTGAATATTTCACTGCCATGTTTTGTCTGCAGAGAACCTTAGACGATAACCTAATGAAATGGTTTATTTTTTCCTTTTTTTGCCAGTCAAGTAAAGTTGCTTGCAGGACCATACTTCCCACTCGCACTACCAACCATCCTCAAGTACAACTATGTCTTTATCTGAAAGAAGTCAAATATTCTACAGTCATGTTAACACTTCTGTTGGGCGGTTATTTGGCACAGTGGTGCTTATTTGAGCTAAATGTTAATGTCAAGGTAATATTTGTTAATTATCACAAAAAAGTACAGCAGAGGCTGATGGGAATGTGATAAGTTTTGCATGTATTTAGTAAACCAAATATTATCACAAAAATATTGCCACATCATATTGCACCAAGGAACAGAAACTGCTGCTGGTGAATAAATACTTTGGCGCATAACTTCTCATAAAACAGCAAATTGGGGATTTAACATAAATTTGTATATTGTTGAGGACAAAGACATCTGCAATGAATACATAAAAAGAATGAAATTTAAAATGGATGTTGTTGGACAGAGTTGGGATAACTATTTTCCTCTGTTTCCAGTATCTGTGCTATGCTAAGCTAACTGACTGCTGGATCCAGCAACAGTACATGTTTAGGGCAATCTTACATACAATACATTTGTAATAATCTTCTCATCTTACTCTTGGCAGGTCAGCGAATAAGTGTATTTCAAATTTCTAACTATTCCTTGTGATATGTTGTATATGTTCAAACAATACATTGTAAACATATGGTGTTCTACAATAGCTGTTATATAAAATTACTATTTGTTGTATTTGAGGCAAGATCTAAATATTTTTGATTTTTGAAGTTGTAAAGTTGTATTGTGATTAATTATTTCTGTAGCTCAATAACTAGCTACGCTTAACAATTACATGTCCTAATTAAGGAAATTGTAAATAATATATTGGATATCATGTAATGACTTCACTTACTCTGTTTCTGGAATGATTAGAAAAATATATTTACTGTGGAATCATAAGTTATTGCTGCAAAAAGCGAGAGCTGATAAGTAGCTGTAAGGGGTTATCCTGAGTGTAAAAATACTTTAGTAATACTGTAGATTAAAACGTATCTTCCCAAAAATGGGAAGATCTCTACCACAAATATATTTATAGTAAATATAAAGTTGTTTTCTGGATTTAATGCAAGGCAACTATTAGTTTGAAATTAGCTAATTTCTCTTCAGCATGACTGTTGAACCTCTGAGTCAGTGTCCAATAGCTTGTGCACAATGATTGCTTTAATCTGCAGCAAGTGTTCCTGTTAAAGTTGTACTCAGCTATTTATTTATGCTTATATAGAAGTGAGCCTTCATAGCTGGAAATACATAATCATATTAGGGGGTTCAGGGTTGTCTAGTTGTGTAAAATTAAACATGAGTGCAAATGATTAATGTAAACTAGCTTGTTTCACAGTTTTTCTGTATGTTGCTAGATCTTAATTCTTTCCTAAGGCAATGTTTGAATACTCTATCTAACTTATACATCAGCGTACGCACACACACGCTCACACTCGCACTCGCACTCGCACTCGCACTCACACACACACACACACGCTCACACTCACACACACACACGACCCAACAGCAGGAAATTGGCTATCAAAAGCAGTTCTTTGGTAATAGGAGAACAAAACAACGTGAGAGGCTGTAAGGAATTGGAGATTGTGTGTGCAGATAATGCTGTTAGATGCTAGATAGTCAGATGCCTCTGACTAAATGTTCTGCTTTGGGCAAAAAAGACGCTGCACATTTCTCTTGTAGCACAAGACTCTGTCATGGCGACAGCTGCTCCCTCCTCCTCTCTTCCCTCCTCTGCATCTCTATCAACAAAGTTCTGTTTTGCACATACTAACTTCTCCTGTCCTTCCCACCTGCTATGCGGCCTTGCCCACATGTTGTCACTACTGAGTCCGAGTCACATGTGAACCCAGCTGCTCTACATTAACCTTATTCACACTAGACTGTGACTTATTCACTCAGCATGTGAATCACTATCCAAAATATTTGTTTGTACACTGTGTTCTTTTAAAAATACCACAAGGCAAACCACTAGAAATAAACTTGTCACATTGACATATTAATTATAGCTGTGCTTTTTAAATCATCCAATGTGTACATACTGTAATTGCAATGGTATGTGTCTGATCTTGTTTTCTTCTTTTGCAGTCCAAGACGGGTCATCTGACACCAGGCCCCATGCAAGAACAAGACAAACAAGCTGATTGTTCTCAGTAGTTAGGCCTTTCCTTGGACTGGAATTGTCTCTTATAGGTAGGTTCAAAATTCCCCCGTTGTCCAAACCTGTCAAACGAGTGATTTGCTTTTCACCACAGGGAAAAAAAACACTAAAATGGCCTGACATTTTAATGCCTGAATACGATAGCATATAACTAAGACAAACTCCATGCATAAAAAATATTCTGGTTACATCATCATTATCATCATCATCATCATCATCATCATCATCATCATCAGGGCTTGTCAATTTACTGAGAGTTTTTGTTCTACTTTCTGATTTTCATTAACATTTTTCAGCAAAACTGTATTTGATCAGTTAAATGACCAGTGGCTGCTGAGTTCACCAGTTGGATTACTGTGTGATAAAGTTACAGTTACTGTAATTTACTGTGGCGGCGAGGATCCTCTTTGCCTTTCTATGAGTGTTTTATTTTCTTTCTTAACTAACCCACACACATGTATTCACACACATACACTCTTACATTACCAACAGTGGACTGTCATGTTATTCTAATTAAATGTGGACTTGTGTTTCTTGTGTTTCTGGGAAGAGGGAAGTCTGGGTCAGCCTGCTTGGCCTGTTGCCACCGCGACCCGACCCCGGATAAGCGGAGGAAAATGGATGGATGGATGGATTGTGTTTCTGGTCAATTTCAAAAAACCAATTGAATGAAAAATGTACTTTTATGGTCTTTATCCAGTATATTACTGTAAATGTGCTTTTTAATTTTTTTTAAAGAAATTGCCAAGAGGGGACCTGCATCTTTGAGTGATGTCTACCTATCAAAGAGGGGACGTCAATATATTGCATTTCTCTGTGATACCAATATTTTAAGAAATAATCATGGCAACTTTAAATGAGAATTATGTTTTAACTGCAAATCAGAAGTGAATTGGCTGCATGCACTAATATCATGGACTACAGTATAAGCAACAAGTTTACTTTATCTAATCTTAAATCAAATAAAACATTTTAAGGTTACATTTTAAAGATTGATCACAAGAGTAAACATTAAGTGTAATTTTCTCCGTGGGGAATTCATATTCTGCTGTGGAATTGTTGGTCATTTTTATGACCGGTTTGGAATGGTGAATTGTTAAGTTTCTATGACTATCCATGACGACACAACTTTGTGAAGAAATGTCCTATGTTAATGTCTGTCATCATGATCTTGCAGATTATTGAATAATCTTGAATTGTCTGATGTCTTTAAAACTCCACCTGATAATTCATTGCTGCCCTTCATTGCCCTGCCAGCAGCATGTACCGTATGGTTTCAATGAGCTACATGTAGCTGGTTCATCAATCTCATAAAGTGAAACATTTTGTAAGATGCTGTGACTTATTATTGTGTTGATAGGTGTAATGACCTTAGCCACATTTTCCACCACACCTTTTAAAAAAATGCTCTCCAAACACATAAACAAAATGTTGCTCCTATTATAATTACTTGTTTTACCAGTATGGTCTGCTTTTGTCCATGAAAACAAGATAAGCAGGTTTTCCACATGACCTTTTACTGAGAATTTGTCATGAGGGTGTGTACAAGGAAGTAATATATGAAATTAACATAAGCAGGGGGGGTATAAATATAGCTCCTAATCACTGTTTTGCACAACATCCTGACACAGAGTCAAAGGTAAGATCAAAATACATTCAGAGTATTAATTAAGGTCACTGCACTTTTTTAATCTGTATTGTGCTGTATACTGTGTCATGCAATTGTGTAAGTGTACACTGGTAGTTAATACCGTCTCAAGAGGATTTGATGTAGTGGATTTACACTAGCATTTCCCTTAATGTCTCTTTATTTGTCTTTGTATCAGATGGCATTCCTTCTTCTCCTGGTGATGCTGACAGCATGTGCTGCAAGTCCTGAAGGTAAAAGATATATGCTTAATTAACAAAGGGAAAACAAGAGGGAATTTCACAACACGCATACATACACATATAGACAGTGTCATTCGCCTTATCATTTGCAAACACTTTCTGAAATGAATAGGATAAAACAGCTATATTTTGCAACTTGGAAAAACATGTGGAATGTATGTCTCAATTACATATGTTGAGTGAATCTACTATGCTTCTCATTTTAGATTAAATGTTGTACAAATATTTTAACATTATAATAGAATTTTATTCAACTCTTTTTCATTTTTTAAGTTTGTTTTATACTGTACAGGATACATTTATTTAGTGTGTATTGTAAAATATGTTATACTTATACACATTTATCATATTCCAACCGGACATTCATTTGTTTAATTCACAGACTTGACATCAAAGCAGGTGTTCTTTCCACTTTCTGCAAGGAATTAATGATTCTGTTTGCAGGAGAAACCCACCTTTAAATCTGTGCAAAACAGAAAAGGGATTTTGTTAACCATGCATGTTTACTTAGCTTCCTAAAATCTTCATAACATTCATGAATCTTAAATGATGAAGTGGCCACATGGGGAGAAGTTCTCATACGTATCCCATCAGATTTCAAGAATCAGTGGTTCATTTGCGTCCGTATGTTCCACATTGTTTGTAAAAAGACTTTCACCAACCAGTAGATTCAGCAGGTTCTGGGGTTGTTATCACATCTGAAACACTTTGCATTGTATGCTATATAATTTGTTCATTAACTTACATGGACATTTAGCATTTTTCTGTTTTCTTTTTTTGTAGATTTGTCTGGTAAAATGTTCGTCTTCCCAGAAGCAACCAGTACAGCTAATGTGAGATTGACAACATCAGCACACAGTTTCAGTGCTGCAACTGTCTGTCTCAGGTAATGTTTTAAGTGCAAAATGCTTGAATGAACTCACTTTATTCTGACTATAAAAGCATCATATTTGATTTTTTTCTTTTTTTCTTTCAATTCCTGCAGATCCATTACAGACCTCCGCCGAAACCACGCGCTATTCTCTCTGTCCATATCCTCTGCTGACAATGCCTTCCTGATATTCAAAGCTGCCACAAGTGATGTGCTTGATCTCCATGTCCAGAATGAAAAGGAAGGATTTGGAGCGCTGGACTACAAACTGAACGCTTGGCAGTCTATTTGTTCTACATGGGACTCTGAATCTGGTCTGGTGCAGCTGTGGTTAGATGGAAAGCCTACAATTAAGAAATTTGTTGGTGGATCACAAATCAACCACCCCATTGTTATCCTCGGACAAGTGAGTTTAATTGATAAACATAGTTCATAGAATTCCAGACATTTCTGTATATTGATACATTTTGTGTTAATTTTAAGTCTGTAAGATAAAATGTTTTTATCTTAACTCTTTGCAATCACTACAGGACCAGGATAACCATGGCGGGAGATTTGACAGTAAGCAGTCTTTTGTTGGCATGATGTCTGATGTCCACATGTGGAACTACGTCCTTTCACCCTGTGAGATCAAGCGCTACGTGGATGATCTAAACTTCACCCCAGGGAATTTGATCAACTGGAGGGCGCTGGAGTACAATTGCATTGGAAGAGTGCTGACAGAAAACAAACAAACACCATGTGACTTGCCCACAACATGCAAGGAGTAAATTAAACAAGGTCTTTTCTTTTGAATATGAAATGCAAATGCTATGTTGACTTAAAGAGTAGCTTTAAACAGTCTGTAGCTTTGTCTTTGGGAAGGGCAAGGGTTTTAATCAACTTGAATACAAATGTTATATGTTTTACAAATTACAATCCATCTCTTGATCTTCAAATTAATGTATGTTATTAACTGTGCAAATACTACATTTGTGATATATTTTGGGTCTGCCTTGTCTACTGTTTTTTGGGTGATGTTCTTCTTGACAGTTCATTAAAATTGGCACATTCTGCAGTCCCGTCTCATGTCCATCCTTTGATATAAATCATTTAATACAATTCAGCACATCAGTGGAAGGCTGGGGTGCCCTGAACATTTTTGGCCCCTTGATATCAGCTCAACAAGCCTTGATGCAACATTTCTTTTAATCTCTAGCATGTTTGAGAGGCCCAATCCAGCTCTGTGTCCCCACGGTGCTACAAGAGCTTGACTTACTAGGTTATGTCTGTCTTCTTTGTCCTATGGGCAATAACGATGTCAGCCCGTGAAGACACGATACTGCTTGGGTTGCTGCATCAGCATCTGCAAAGGGAATCATTTCCCCCGGGGATAGGGGTGGGGTACTTATTTTACATGCATGAATGATATAACATTTTGAAAATGGAATTACATTTTCTACAAATTTGTATCTTTGTCAGTTGATGCTTTATGATTTAATGGTTTGTATCAGAACCAATGTGAGGAGTGAAGTCAGTGCCTGGATCTTAAGAGTAGTGGCTTGTGACTACTGTATATTTACATTTCATAATTCCAACTCATTGTCGTTCTTTCTCCTAAACCTGTTTTATATATCAAAGGGTCTCTTTCATGAATGCTCAGTATAACTGAGACCATAAACTTGCTGTAGCTGAACTAATGTATACTTAGCAAAACTCAACACTCAACACAGCAAATAAAATGTGAATAATATATCAGACATAGAATGTACAACAACCATAAGCTCTTTAAGAGAGCTCTATTACTGAATGTGTTTTGAGCTGATCTGTTCTGTTTTCTCACTGCATGCTGCTGTGAAGTGTGAAACAAGATACAAGTAAGCCCATGTCTGCAGGTTTGATTAACTGGGTAGGTGGTGTCTTATCAGTCATCAAGATGTGTGATTTATTGTTCTATTTATTAGCAAGATGAACCAGTCTTTCTTCATAATGTCCTCATTTGCTTGACCACATTTTCTTCTCTGAATGAATTGCAGCATTTGCTCAAATGATATGGCACTAGTGATGCTGCAGGTGGCTTGCAAACATCCAGGGACTTCCACAATAAATTAGGCTGCAGGATAGGAGCTGAAGCAGTAACACGACTCACCTTAAACGCCTCTCTTTGACATTCCTGCTGAATCAATTAAGCATTATGTGCTGTGTGAGAACTCAGAAAAAGACTCTTGTGGTATGCTAGCTGCTCGCTGATGTAATGGAGGGCAACTTTTACCTCAACAGACTGAGAGATTGAGGGTTTGCAATATTGTAAAAGTTTAATTCACCGGATCATGAGGGACACTCACTCGGGATGCCATTTGCCCCCTTGATGTCGTGGTCCACGGTGCATGTGCCCCATGCTGTGCTGAGTTATACAGTCTTCAATGCAATCCTGAGGTGTTTCAGAGTTGGGCCTTCTTATCTGTAGTGAAAACCAGTAAGATTTGCCAAAGAGGTTTAGACCTTTATTTAATCTATTTCAGCTAACAAGTCTCACATTTCCTTTGAACACGGAGAACTCACAATTCAGCGTTCACAGAAGGCAAACAATGTATTAAAACTTGTTTTAACAATGGAATAAATAGATTTGGGTAAAGAGTATAACAATTCTTTTAAAACGGTGTATTTAGGTTTTATGACTGTTCATAAGTAACAGACACTTTTTTAGGTGTTGAATGTCTACACAGCCATGGATCTGTCTGAACACCACTGTGACAAGACAAAACCAAATCTATTGAGATATGTTAACAGCTTCACAAAAAGTCATATTGATATAATGTAAGACAGTAATCAAGATATGCAATTTCATACAACTAAGCAAAAGACCTGGGCATGATTAACATATATCTTGATTTGTCAGAATTTTTTAAAGATCATTTTTACAACTTCACACAAAAAAACACAACTTTACAGCAAGAAATTCCAAGTAATTTAATGTCAAGATCATGTTGTTATTCAAGCTATGTCCAACCTTTGGCATAGCACATTTTATTATATCCCTTTAATTTAACATCCAAGTGTACATGTCACAGATTAATCCTGGGTGAATTTTCCATGGTGTGTGTCTTCACCCACAATTTCAGCAGTTTATTTTTGCCTTTGTAGAATTGAACCTCAAGGATGGCAACATAGGTTTCTAACACATTCTTGCCGTTTCGCCTCTCAACAGCTCTCAACATGGCAACGGTGAGATGGAGGCTTACAGCAGACAGTGCTAACAATGCCGAAAGTGCTGACCGAGAAACTGACAGAGGAACCAGAGGGTGGGTGCTAAACTCCGGCAATGACACTGTTGGTCAGGACAGCATTATCAGCTTTAACCGCCGTATGAGAGAGCGTACTACGTCATCAGACTCCCGGAGCATTTTCTCTGAGCGTCTAATAATGAGACGGATGGATTTACATTGTACCTACGTGAAAGCCCGATGTGTCTCATAAAGGGTGCCTTGTGCGATGGTATCAGACGCCCAGGGGCTTGACAAAGTGACAAACAGCAGGATATCAGCTAAAACCAACAGCAGTTCTCTTGTAATAGGAGAACAATAAAGTGTGAGAATGTGTAAGGGATGGCAGATTGTGTTTGCAGATAATGCTGTTAGATGCTAGATAACAGGATGCCTCTGACTAAATGATCTGCTTTGGGCAAAAAAGGCACCGAATATTTCTCTTGTAGCACAAGACTCTGTCATGGAGACAGCTGCTCCATCCTCCTCTCTTCCCTCCACTGACTTTGGATCATCTGATTAGTGTTGTACATGCTAACATATCTTGTTGTTCCACACCTGCCATTCCGCACCACCAGCCGACACTATTGACTTTGCCACCTCCGCTCATCTGCTGATCAAGTCACCTGCCATTGACAAACTGTCTATGTTATGCAACCTACATTCTGCTCTGCCTCCTTGTACATGGCCTGATGATCCACCTGCTTTAGCCCTCTGTTACCCTGTTTTAGATCTGTAACAGACGCATGTTCTTCCTCCTGAGTCTGCTTTTGGCTTCCAAATCTGTTATCCACTGTGGTGTTGGCACTTGTATGGGTACATCTGTGTGCGCGTGTGTGTTGAGTCTGCATGTGGTAATATAATTAGCTTAACCTTACTCTTCTTCACAGTGTATATGTGCAAGCATAGTGTGTAATTGTGTACACTTGCATGCCCTTAAGAGGAAAGCAGGTTTTGGGAAGCAAGGTATTTGTGTTAGAAAACAGGGAGATCAATAACATCCTGAAAAGAAAGCAACCTCAGGGATACAATCGCACAACTTGAAGGGAGGGGAGAGAGGAAAGCGGAAACTGTTGCCTACGTTTATCAAAACAATGGGTCAGCGGGGGATATCAATCTATTTTTCTCCACATTCTGTGAAAAAGATACAGCACAAACATGAAATCAGTTTGTTTTTTCAAAGCTCAAAGAAAATAGACATTAAAAACATTTAAATCCAGAGAGACCTGTTCATTTGGCTGAAATACACTATACTTCTTTGTTTTGTTTGGCTATTGAACAATTGAGAGGAGGCATTGCCGACTGATCAAAGGACACAATCATGCACCAGCATGGAAGAAATTATCTTTGGATATGTTATGCTATTACTGCTATTACTGCTATTACTCATTCTACATACCAACCTGAATAATAAGAGATTTCCCCCACCCAAACAGTACATTTGAGAAAATGAATAAGTTAAGTTGTGAAGTTTCTTTTTTAATTTATGATCATCAGTATTCTATACTATTTGAAATGTATACTGTAGTTATGACCAGTTTAGGACTTATTTTAACCTCAAATAACAACTGACATAGACGTTCAATAACCAGCATCTCAGATGACTTCAGAGGTCAGAGTTCACAGGTTGGTGGCCTTAACCATCTCCTCGTCCGGCTGCGTCCTCTCCCAGCCTTGTCGAATGCGGGTTAGGGTTCGATCCACGCAGGGGAGGAGGACCAGTGCCTTCAGCACCAGCACCACAGAAGGCACAATCAGACAGAGCATGTAGCCAGGAGGAGTGTACCATTTGTAGGTAGAGGGTTGAAGGAATTTGTTCCAGCCGTAAATGTAGCCATGCGTTGTGCATATGATCAGGGTCAGGTGGCCGAGCTTAGACTGGGAAAAAAATCACATGGAATGGAAATGTTAAAAAGAGTAGTGAGATATTTTAGGAAACACGCTTATTCACTTACCGCTCTCATGTCTGCACAGCAAATATATAGTCATGGCCAGCAGCTGGTTGGCTTAGGTTAGCACAAAGGAAACAGATGCCTGTCTCTTTCCAAAGCTAACAAAATCAACTTACCAGCACCTCTAAAGCTCACTAAATCATGCGTTTTATCTCAGAAGGTTACCAAGCTCGGAGAAGAGATATTCCAGCACATAACCTCATACTCTTTGGTTTTCCTACAGACAAGTGAGATACAACATGAGCTTTAGAGACGCTTGTGGAAGGACTTTGTGAACGTTGCACAGATCCAAGTTAGCTAGTGGGTTAGTCTTTACGCTAAGCTAAGCTAACCGACTGCTGGTGTTATTCATATTTAGCGGACACACATATAACTCTTGGCAAATTAGCAAATGAGCATTTTTTTCTGAAAGATTACACTATTCCTCTAAGCATTTTATACACAAATAACACACATTGCATGATAAAAAAAAAAAATGTTCAAAATTAAATTTGTTTTGGTTCAATTGAAACAACAGTACAGCTGATTTTATAAATATGAACCTGTCACACACTGAACATTTCTGTGGTATGTTTCTGAAAAATATGAATTTTATATAAATCCAGAGTAATTGGTTTTGTAGCACTAGTGGCCTTTGAGGCTCCGTTATTGTTAATTACTTGGATAATGTGCTTTCATTTACATGTTTAGCATTTGGCTGTTGACGTTCTCATCCACAGTGACTTAGAGTAAACAGCACAATAAGGAAACGTTCATATTAATGAAGTGCAGTAATGAACGGTGACCCTATAATGATAATCGAGCATCTTCTCCAACCCATTTACAACAGCAAATCCCTCTGCTGTGAGCATTGACATTCATTCATTTACATTCCTTGGTTCACAACCCCTGAAAAGAAAAACATTTTATGTAAATTGATACCAGTTATTAAATGTTTTTCACAATTTCTCTCACCAGATCATAAGAATCATCTTGACCTAGACCTCTATCTCTGAGTCTTATTCCCTATCTGAGGTCTATCTATGGACCTGACCTTTACACAAATGGACCTGTGACCTGTATTAACAACCTCCTCCCTGAGGATTATACCAGGTATCATAATTATATTTAATGAATAACTTAACATTTAAGATCCTGGGCTAAAGTCAGCCTGTGTTAGGCAGTTAGTTAACTAGCCTTCGGGGATATGACTGCCAGTGACATATTGCTTTTACAACACTTTAATAACTCTGGTGAAATCTTGGAAACTCCAAATATAGATTATCACAGCCCTAAAATAACTTTTTTACTGATAGTAAGCACATGACTGACATAACATCTGAGGTCTTAAGGTGAACGCAAGCACACCCACCCAGACTCGAACACAATCACATGCACATAAAGGACTGTATGTTTCCAACTGAGCTCTGACCTGAATGAAGTTGAACTCTCTCCAGCTGAGAGAGCCTCCCACCGAGGGCAGGGATGTTAGTCCTAGCAGGACATAAAGAAAGAAGCCCAGGATTCCCAGCACATAGAATGAGTCTTGGCCCCATGCCTCCGTGTTATCAAAGTAAAACGGGGTGGTTTTATTGTTCTTCATCTGAGGGAGACAGAGAGACAGTACTGTAAGTAAGGTTAGCTTCATGTTATACTTCTCTATGTTCAGGATTGTAGAAACACTACGAGGTTTGACCCAGCCTGCCCCGTACCTCATCCACCACAAGCGAGATGAGTTTGTGTCTGACAGAATAGCGAGTAGGAGTGACGAATGTATAGATGGCATGGAGAAAAGCAAGGGCCAGTGCAATCAGACCCATCTGCTTCCTACACAGCATCCAGCGGTCCAGCCAATCAGGGAAGCGTCTGGAACATGCAAAACTGAGCTAAGCCTTAAAAAATTAAACACCTTTTTTTTTACAATAAATTGCACAGGTAGTGGAGATTTTTGTGATGGTTTGATGTCTGACCTGTACTTGGTACCTCTGTAGAGCTGAAGGAAGGCAGCTATGACACCAGGCAGGTAACACAGAGACAACATGATGAGAGACACAATAGGAAACACCTGAAAGATGACGAATGAACAGAACACATCCTTTAAAGGGGAACACAAAATACCATCTACAGAACATTTAACCAGACGGGGGCAAATCTTTACCTTATTGCCCAGGGCCACTGTAATTCTATAGGAGATGTCTTTCCCCTGTTCAACATAAGCGTAGATGACATCTCTAATGAGCAGATAGAAGAAGAAGAAGGCGATGAGGCCAACGGCCACACGTAGCGGGAGCCTCCACTCTGGGAAAAGCTGCAGGGGGAAGTCCTCCAGCTCTCTGGCTGCTGACAGAGACCCTTTATCCAGAACAGTGAGGCCGAGCTTAGTGGACATCTCTGCTACTGCCTGCTTTGCTTCTGCACTGTTCCCACACAGGTACACCTGTAGCATGGAGGTGTGGGTAATTCTCAAAATGTGCTGCGGCCGTTTAAAGAAAAAGGTTGGTGATTTACTATATATATATATATATATATATATACACAGTATATATCGCTTTCCCTTAATACGTCCCCCCTCACCCACACAACAACTAATGCCTCAGAATAACAACAAAAATAGAAATATTATTGTCTTGCTGCATTCTGCTCAGCTTTTGTTTTTTAGTTGCTAATAATCACTCTAAGATTATTGTTAGGTGACTCACCAGCCCTGTTTGGAGTATATAGCGCATGACTGCACCGTGTATCTACAGTGTCTGTCTACAGAATTAACCTTCTTTTGTTGATCTCCGCTGTGCTGTTTCAGTCATTTTGAGATGAAGCCCCTGCAAGTGTATGACTATGCAAAGACACATGCATACTATATATATATATATATATATATATATACACTGCTCAATATGTAATCCTATTTCTAGATCTTCACCATGCTGAAGGTTATTACCACACTCACAGCTCTGTGATAAGACGATTAACTTGTTCGTAAAGGGGGGGCGTATTCTACAAAGGGAGAGAGGGAGAGAGAGGGAGAGAGAGAGAGCAGTTTGACAGGCATATAGTGGAGTCAGTGGGATTGAGCAGTCTTCCCCCAGGTGTGTGTATAAGTGGACCGGGCAGCCAGCCATGTCTCCCTACATTACTGCACCAGTAACAGCAGGGGATGGCCGACAGACTAAATCTTCATCTGAATGTAAATGTGACAGATCCACAGCCCCGCTGTGGATCTAATCAAATTGCTGGACAACGAATAAGCACACACTTACAAGCATGTGTGTGTTGCTATACACTGCACCTACACATGCACTGATAAAGACACACATTCAGACACTCCTGTTCTCTCACAGGTACCTGTTTTCAAAGAAAATAGAGCACTGCAGTGGTGTGTGTGTGTGTGTGTGTGTGTGTGTGTGTGTGTGTGTGTGTGTGTGTGTGTGTGTGTGTGTGTGTGTGTGTGTGTGTGTGTGTGTGTGTGTGTGTGTGTGTGTGTGTGTGTGTGTGTGTGTGTGTGTGTGTGTGTGTGTGTGTTTGTTTGTGTGTTGAAGAGCATTCAAGGCAGATTCAGGTTTGGTCTCCAGAGGTTTCAGCATGTTTGTGTTTCTCTTTGTAGCTGTGAAACGGAAGCTGCAATAAACAATGGTCTTTCTACTCTGTAACATCATTAAGTGTGTTTGTTTGTTTGTTTGTTTGTGTGTTCATACAAGCACTGTCCTCATTTTCTCTTGCATTGTTCTGGAAAGACGGCAAAATCAATCATCTGCATCAACAAAAATGAAATCAATTCCCTTCCTAAAGTTTGTGTGTTTTTTGGTAAAGCATTCACCTCCTATTATTAACAAGCCTAAGATATTTCTGATGTGTTCCAGGAAATGTTGAAAGTAGTTATTGTTGCCAGGTGAGAAGTTAAACATGCATCGCATCATGAAAAGATCAAGTTGGTAATCTCTGTAAGTGCTCTTCGTATCTTCAGTCAACCAAAGCCTTCCTTAAGGCTCGGGAGCGTCCTGGCTTTTTCGCCCTGATCCCACTGCCGTCTTTAAACAGATTCCTCACTTCCCCTCCTCTCTCACCTGTTTTCCTGCCAGAAGTCCATTCTGCAAGGCCCAGGCAGACAGCGTGTTAAGCCCTTTCACCACAGCAGCTCCAGGGACCAGTCTGTGGAACACACAGCAAGGACTTTAGCTGCTATTGTTTCTATCTACAAATACACAAACAGGAAAAGAAGGGCCTGAAAATGGTGAGAATCAATGTTTCCACTTCAAATGAATAGACACACAGCAGGCCGTCCTGCCAAGGGAGCTGCGACCGCGCAATTTCTCTTCATTTCTCTTCATTTCTTTTGGATTCAGTTGAGAGTTTTGATGTCTCATGCTCTAAGTGGTTTTTAGGAGCACTTTCCCAAAAAAGACTGCCAATATTTGAAAGAAAAGTGGCACCTACTGTTGCAAAATGATTGTTGACATTAAACCTATATTTATCTGCAGAAAAGTGAGCTCCATTTATAAAACATTATACTTATGAGGATGGAAGCTTTTACATGCACAGTGTCTTTATGACTGAGACATCCTTTGTTTCTTTTCTTCGCTTTCACAGTCTGTTACCTCTGCAGGTAGGCAGCATTGGCTTCTGGGTACAAGTTTTTCTTCAGGTTGTTACTGAGGTCCACCAGCACCTTGTAATCAACCCATCAGCATCGACAGAGTGCAGAAGACAAAAGACATTTTTTTCAATCAATTCAATTAACTCTTATCTTGTCTCATACATATTCCTATTACAATAAAGGGAGCATGTTGAGCTATCCAGCAAGTATGATAAAGGTGTGAACAGAGCTGAGCTGATTACAAAAAGAAAAAAATGCTGATTAAGTCGTGTCAGCGGTATTGCTTTACAGCAGAGGTCTTCAACAGGGGGTCCGCGAAATTTTTGGTTGATTAGACAATAAAAAAAAAAATAATAATAATTTTTTTTTTTCCCCAAACATGAGTGTGTCCATTATTTTATGCAAGATAACAGGTATGTTTATGCATGGCAGGCCATCACTAATTTTTTGTTTCCACATTTATGTTTAAAATGAAAACATCAATTTGAATAGCTTGTATGATTATCATGCAATTGACAGACAATGTTGATATTGGCATTGGTATCAGTTGACAAGGTGTGCTTATAAATAGCAGTAGCACGGCCACCCTACTCACTGTACCTTGCACATGTGGCATGTGAGGTGCCTCTCTCTTGAAATTGTCATGTGTATATGTGGCTGTGATATGGCTACTTATAAAGTTTTGTAGTGCTGAAAAAGATGTTGCTTGAGCTACATTCCTTGCCCTTGACCTCTTCATTCTGCTTACACGATATATTGGGTATCATAATGAGAAGTGAACCCAGTAGCACAACTGAAGTAAAAACAATAAAAAGCTTGTGCTACAGGGAAATCAGTTCACAAATGTTATGATGATCAAAGAGTAACGGCCCTAACACTTAGAGGCTAATGTATGTTACAACACTGTACACAAAGTCGAGAACAGTTGCTGTGATATATGTAAAGAATAAATCGTGAATGAAATGGGCATTAATAGCTAATAAGTTTCACTAACTCTGAATCATGGATTATATTGTGGCTAATGGTAGATTACTTGACAACAAATACAATGTTAGTTTCTGTGAATCTGAACGCTCATCATTTACTTCAGTGGTTCTCCCCCTCCGAGGGATCACAAGACCATCTTGAGGGGTCTCAAAATGATTTAGAGGGAAAACATACGCCCGCTACATTTTTCTGACAAGTCATTGCTGGTTTCTTGTTGAAACCTGGACACTTGAACCTCTTCATGCCTCTAAAAAATGTTCATATGAAACAGTCTGTGGGAAAATTATTATTCTTCGGTGGAACTACTCAAAAGTCAATGTTTTAAGGACCACTGACTCACTTCATACTAATATATCGGTTCATAGCACCAAAAACGTATCACTGCCTCTTACACTGTGTTCGTATTAGTTACTATCTTGTGTCCCCTCTAAAGAAGTAGTCCATCACTGTGAGCTGTTTCTCAGAAAAAAGGTATCTTAAATGACCTTCCGTTTAAGCACGGGGGCACAAATATAGTAACTGCTATGTGCTGTACACAGCATTGGTTACTTATTTTTACATCCCACCTATCACCTGTTTCAGAGGTTGCTGGGTGCAACTTGTCGATTGTCAACATGTAGATTCCCTGATTTGGAGGAACTAAGAAATATGTTCCAGTTCATTGAGGATATTCCTTGATTCAGCAACAGGAACTACTTTTTTAAATTGCTATTTGTAATTAACTATTACTTCCTGATTATTTCCCTTTAGTAACTACTTAGGATTACCGTATTGTTGATTGATTGATTCCAACATCAAACCTTGATTCACCTTTTCTTTAAGATGAGAAGCCATTGTCTCCAGGAATGCGTAGTGTTCTCTGTGAACACAAATGAAGATCAGACTGGCAGATTGGGCTGCTGCTGCGTGGCTCATCACCTGTACACAACACATACATCAGGACATTGAGAGACATGAACATGTTTGAGCTGCACACACACACACACACACACACCTTTTTTTTGTACATTTTGACAGACTAAAAGTGCTATGTTAAGCCATGTGCAGTACCTGAGCTCCCTGAGGCAAGGGGCCACAGCTGTGAGGTCTGCGGCTGCCGTACACCACCCTGTAGCCAGACTGAAGCAAACGCAGGCCCAGAGAGCGCCCTAAGTCCCCCGTCCCGAATATACACAGCATCTCTGGCACAGGGGCAGCTGCTGTGCCCAGAGGATGCAGCAACACACTCTCTGGCTTCATCATCTCCAACAGTCTATTCACCACTGTTATGTTCCCCCTCTGAGTTTGGATGGTCAATGTTTCCTGCTGTGTAGTTATATTACTGTGGAATCTGACCTGTACACTGCCTCTCCCTCTTTGAGTGTGCACAACACCGTGGGATTTTTAACCCTTTTCCTCCCACTGTAAAAGTGTGTTTGCACGTGTGTGTGTGTGTGTGTGTGTGTGTGTGGGGGAGATGGGGGTGTTCTTAACACCTGCAATCAACTCCTGAGATCATATGTGTAGGAGTGTGCGAGCATGCATCATATAACGATGTGTCACTGTGAGTCAACACTACATTTAAGAGTGTATTTTTTTTATCTTTTTATTATGTGCAGTCAAGAGATTGATTGGTACAGCAGGACTTTAAACTGTAAATCAGTTGAATCTGCCGATGCAACTATAATCTCAGATTAATTCATGTTTTCACATTTAATCTCTTCTTAGAAACACAGAGAGCCTATCTGGTTCAGCCAGAATTTAACTTTTACATTTGATAGAAAAAAAAAAGAAGAAAAATCGTATTCTGCTGCTTTCCAGGGCTGCATTATTCTATTTATTTCCTCACTAGACATGGTGCCATGTGGGAGATCCTGGCCCACAGATTCATTATCATTTCAAAACCCACCGTTCCAACCAAATGACTGGGAAGAGAATTTGTGCAAATAGTGTTCATGTCCCCATGGCTGAAACATCTGCAAAGTTGTGACACGAACAAACTCAGCAGAGCAGAAATGAAGCTTGGCACACATGTAAGTTGTTTTGTGTGTGTGTGGCTGCTTTACTTTGTATGAATGCATGGCTTTGCTTGCAAGTGTTCGTCGGTCAGTGTGTGTGTGTGTGTGCACGCGGAAATCAGGACGATCAGAGCGGACTACAGTCTCAGCTGTGATCCGCAGCACCTGGGGAGTTGGCTCTGCAGGCAGGGTGACTACCATCACATCAACTTTACTGACTATTTGCACAAAAATACGCTCCTCATCATAAAAGCAGCCTCATTGAAATCACAATGTGCATATAGAGAGGCGATGATATTTATGGAAGACAAGCAGCGCGTGCAGCCTCAGGAGCTTTCACAGTCAAGTCCATAACTAAAGCATTAATGTCTACCTTGGGGGATATCGCAGCAAAATGAGAAATCATTTTATGCCTAACCTTTAAGGCATCCATTCACTTGTAGCGCTGTTAGAATAGACCTGATAGCAGATCCAGTCCGATGACTCATTTATTCGCTCTGCCTCCGGGACATCTTCCCTTTCTTCTCCTCTTCCCTCTCTATCTGCCTAAAAGTCACTCTCTCTCCTACATTGTCTGCCTTTCTTTCTCCCTTTTGCTCTTCACACTCTCACTCGACCCCTAGTGCTTCCCGGCCTCTCTTTTCCAATCTGTCTCTTTGAGTAAATCATTGAGTAAATTCAAGTAAAGCTGGCTGTTATATTTTCCACTAATCTGTTTCTTTAACAGAACAGGGTAAATTAAAAGAATGCCTCTTTGATCTCAAGGTCACCAACCCCCTTCTCCTACACACACAGAGACACGCAGGTAACACTTTTAAAGGACACTTCTTTGGATGCTTGCTCTAATCCTTCAGTTTTCAAATGTGGTTGATTTGGCGACACCTGTAGCTAAAGGTTTTAATAATACAGGTTCCAGAGGCACATGAACTGACAAGTGTCATCCACTGGGGCCATCCCTTATGGCCCACACACACACAAACACACACACACACACACACACACACACACACACACACACACACACACACACACACACACACACACACCTCTTCAACACCTGATATCCTGAAGGTTTCTACAGAAGTCCAGAGAGGATTTGAAAGCATGCAAGTGGTTTGTGCTTATCCGAAAACATCTTGCGACATTTAACAGGGAATGCGCTCTGGGACATGTTTACATCAAACACACGCTGAACCGCCATTTTATAAATGTCAGGGTGGAGTACAGATTACAGCTCATGTGAGAAACTGAGCTCAAATTGTGTCAGTGTTGTGTTGGATCAGCCTGCAGTGCATTACTGAAAGAACATGTAACCTTGCAATAGTGAACATTAAACATTTATTCTGCTAGTTTAAGAGACAAAAAACTAATTTGCAACTCTCACCGACAGCACTGCACTGCATGCACTGCAAGCAAGCGTGAACTGCTGTGGGGATGAGGTTCAATTCCCAAGGGCAATTATTTGGAAGTTTCCAGCTGCTTCCAGCTGTCAGAAGGCACAGAGAATGATATGAGGCACAGTTATTAAGGACAGTTTTGAGTTACAGCATGCATATGCAGTTCAATGCCGCTACAATGGACAAGGAAAAGCCTGCAGGATAGATGAGTTCTGCGGGATTTCTGTTATATGATGGCTACTGTAATGCATTAGGTATGAGGCTCAGATTGAGGTTCTGACTGAGCTCAGGTTTTGAGGTTGATGAAAAAGTAGACAGAGAGAAAGGTATGAAGGCACAGAGAGAGATACTGTATATACAATGAGACACAACGACAGAACCAGAGAGAGAATAGCAGAGAGAGTGGAACACAGAAAAAGAGACAAAAGGAGAGATGCAACTTAGGAAAGATGAAATTGTGCCTCTGTAGAACAAAGAGGCTTGTTAGAACCAGAGTTTCCCAAAAGTATTCCCAGAAATATTCTATAAATATTCCATTACCAGCTTTCCAGACAGACACGCCTGGGATGTTCATTATGAAACACTTAGAATAGGTTTAAGGAGAATCTGAAACAGTTTGGATGGAAATGCAACCCATTTCTGCAGATGAAAGCCTTTGATGAAATTGCTGAATTAGGGCTGATGCGATACATTAATAGATCATATGCCTGTGCATATGGAACATGCTGTATGTGTTTTGCATGCTCGGTGTAAAGAAACTGTATGTGTGTGTGAGTTTATACTCAATGTCACATTATCGCCATCTCCACAGCAGGAATACAAAGCACATAGAAACATGTCCTAACTCAGAGAGCCTCGTCCTCTATCTCTGCTTTAACAGGATGAGCATTGACTGCACGTTTGAAGTTAGGACTCTTATCTGGCAAGCCAAGCGGCAGAAATCAGAGGTGGGGAGGAGCTGCATGAAACTGCAGATTTAGAGATTTTCCTCTTCCGTCCGACACACATCGCTGCGGAATTATATTGCTTATTTCAGAATTCAGCCTTCAACACAGGGGGATTGTGACGCTTTGAACATATCTCGACAAAGATAATGCTTGCATGGGATTGTCTTATCCTCTCCTTGGAAAGCAAGCTTTGACAATCTGCTTGCCTCATCTGACTCCTTCCTTCCCTCTTCCACTCCACGTCACTCTTTGTGTGATCTAAGATGGATGAAACTGAACAGAACCATTTTGGTTGCCATGCTGGGAGAGTTGAGATGAAAATCTCTGATGTATCTGTGTCATTCTATATAATCATATCTTTGACGAACAGCTGTGGTCTACAAATAGCATGCATCCACACAGCTCCTCCCTCGTGGCTGCAGGGAAATCGGCAGCCCATTATTAGGCTGAAATAGGCCTAAAGAATTTTTCGCCTCATCTCCTCAGCCTTACCTCCAGTCGAGTGAAAGAGCTGACAAGGTAGGAAAAAGCTGACACAGAAGTCTAATTCTACAAGGATGAAAACCTCGGACTCATCACAGATGCAATTTTCCTGCTCTATAATTTTACAGCAGTAAGGGTGAAGGAAGAGGAGAGTAGGGTAGGCAGCTTGCAATTTGCACGAATTTAATGAGCAGTATGGTGATTAATGGTGATTAGGTAAATTGTTGTTTCTATCTAGGCTACATTTTCACACCAAATCTGTAGTTAACAAGAAGGAAAAATTCTCCTAATAAGGGAGGATGCCATTTGTTCTCTTTCCACTTCAAACTGCCTTCTGGGATACAATGCCACAATGAGGCGACTCGCACAGACCCATGATTGGTGAAAAATAATTACGAGCCTGCAGCAGGCCAGTAAGGTTAGTTGCATGGTTACTAAGTTTAACTGAGGTCTTGTCTGTCGTTTCAGTCTCTATGTACCTGTCTCTCTCATGTCTATCTGTTTATTGTTTACTGGCGGAGTGAGTCTGCTATTGCCGTGCTGGATTTAATTGCCTTCACACACACAGACACACACTCACACACATCACAGATAATGATATAAGGGCGACTGTGGCTCAGTGTTAGAGCGGGTCCTCCTTCAATCAGAGGATCGGTGGTTTGATCCCCGGTTCCACTACTAGACCATATTGGTGTGTTCATGGGGATTTATCAACAATTAACGCTTTTAGTTATAATGTTCAACTATTCATAAACGTATAAAGGCTGTTTTGTTAGAATGTGGTACCAGACATTTGTGTGTGTACCTTTAACAAAGAATAGCTTTGCCTGAAATTGCCTTTTCTTCAACTTACCTTTTGGTTTTAACATCAGTTCTGACTGTGGGTTATTTCATGTTTTGTGTTGATGATTTCAGAGCAGACATCTCTCTTCTTACATCCATAGAACTGTGTTTTGTGGGGAATTCTCACAGACCGCAATAAAGAGTTAACTTTAAAGATGTTGGCAACCTGCATTTCCTGCTTGTGATGTGGTTATTTGGTGCCATCCCAGTTTGTCAATCTATGTTTCTCTTCATAGACAGTACGTGTGTGTGTGTCTTTAGCTGTCTGTTTATCCGTCTGTTAGTTTGTCTGTGCACCCGTTTACCTCTGGATGTAGTTATTCAGGGAGAAACATGATTTCCAGGGATTTGCTTTGAATTGAGGTGTATTGTGATGTAAAAGCTTTGTTACTTAAATTTCTCCATTATTGCAAAAAAAAAAAGAAGAATATTTTCATTATTTCAGAACCATCCTGTGTGTCTCGTGCTTTTCTGGAGAAAATACAACAATACATACTGTGAGCGCTGATAAGACACAACAGTTTATTGTGCATTTCGCTGTCTCATGAGAGGGCTTTTTTAATAGAGAAAGAGAATTCTTCATTGTCAGCTAATCTGTAAGGTCCACTATTCGGTTTGCCATTCTATGTGATTCTATTATGTTCTATTGTGCTGAACATTCCTGAACAGCAGATGGTTTGCTAACAGCGATAACAAACAGACACTTATTTTAATAAATAAAAATGACGATTGGGTGTAACATTTAAAATGTATACATGCGAAGCTGCCATAAAAGAACACAACTGTGTTGTCTTCACTCTCATTTTGCGTTCAGTGTGTGTGTGTGTCTGATTCTTCCGCTGAACTATTTCACCTGCATTTTAACGGAAAACATATCTTTGAATAATTGGTATTGAATCTGTGCATTATTATATAATGCTTGCCAAATTTTGGACTGACAATAGGTCAGCCCGACAATGGATACTTGAGAAACAGCTGTTTGAAATAAAGCTGTATGTGAAGTGCGTGTGTGTGACGTGTAGATCTGCAAATGTGAGAGAGAGAGAGAGAGAGAGAGAGAGAGAGAGAGAGAGAGAGAGAGAGAGAGAGAGAGAGAGAGAGAGAGAGAGAGAGAGAGAGAGAGATTATGCCAGCGTATGTCCTTGTCTTTCAGGAAAATAGATTTTGAGAGAAATGTAAATAATTAATGACTTGGGAATCAAATATTAGAGTATTCAAACATGAATGATGTGTGTAGATGTTTGTGTGTGCATGTGTGTGTGTGTGTGTGAGAGAGAGTTTGTGTGTCACGAGGCAGCTGGGTGAAAAATGCAGTGCATGCAAACCTGAAATGGCAGGTGTCGGCAAGTACAGGTGAAAATCAGACACTGAATGATGCATCGAGTATCGAGAGAGTAAGACAGAAAGAGAGACTGTAAAGGATGCAATATTTGACAAAGGTTGGCATGAAACTTGCTGCACATGCTATAGTTTTTATTAGATCCTAGTCCCTCCAGAGTGCAAATGTCTCTGCTAAAATATTCCATTTAATAAAATTGACCCTATTAGAAGGGCACAGATGGAAAAGGAGTGGAGAGGGAGACATACAGTTCAAATTTTCATCGGTTGCAGTTAATGCATGTGCATGAATAGGTGTGTGTGTGTGTGTGTGTGTGTGTAAGAGAGAGAGAAAAGGAGTAGGGAGGAGAGACCGTTTGTACAGTATGCGAAGGTTAATTGCTGTGTGACCATGTTGAGAGCACTGAACTCTGACCTGTCAAGGGTCAGGCATGGCCTTCTCTGGCAGAAGAGAAAATTTATAATTACTCTGAACACCCTTGCCGATGACCTTCATACTCAGCGAAGCACATTTAAAGCACACATAGCGCAGGCACAAACACACACAGTGTTGCCAGGAACTTAGCGATGTTTTTAATCTTGCAACCGGATAGTTCCTGATTTAAGATTGAGAAAAAAAGAAAAACACTCAGCGAACAGCTAAAACTCCAGCTTCAAAATATCAAATGATCACATGCTATATGGGCTGTTCTTACACACAACTGTGATCCCCATAGCTGTGAACAAGATGACAAACTTTACATGTGAATGCATACGTGTGTGTGACAGGGATCACTTTGTATAATGTTTCTCCCAGAACATGTGGTTCTCCATGAGTGTGTTTGTCAATGTGTGTGTGTGCGTGTGTGTATGTGTGTGTGTGTGTGTGTGTGTTTGGCAGTATTCCCACTGGCGCCCATGTCACGTTTCCTGTCAGGTAGCCGTGGAGATTTAAAGAAAGAGCCAAAAGAATGTCTTTGTGTCAGCAGAGGAGTGTAATTAGTCTCTGACTTCCTGAGCTACAGATTGACATTTAAGTGTCATTCACACTCCTTTGTCTTAGTGTGTGTGTCACTGCACAAGTGTGTGTGTGCGTGTGTGTGTGTGTGTGTGTATGTGTGTGTTATTTATGTGCTATGTTCAGAACTATCAGTTGTATTGGTTTTACACATACTGTGCACACACAAACACACACTGTATAAAAGCCTCAGGATGTGATCCCCCCCACCCCGTTCTATGTCATGTCTAAAGCTGGCCTTAATCTTACATGACAAGTTATGACTCAAACTATGACTTGATATCATATCATCACAGCTGGCAGACCCCTAACAGAGACAGCCTGCCTACACTCAATACTAAATGGATCCATCTCATTGTAATGTACGGTGATGTTTCGTATTGAGCAGAGTTATATTGTGCTGCATCATATTGTATTGTATGCTAATGTTATGTATTGTGTGTGGTAATGCACTGCGCCTTTTTGAAGATCGTTTTGTATTGTGTTGTATTTCATTGTGTATGTCCAGAGGCTAATTTACCCCAGTGCAGCTGACATGTCCTGAGGACTCTGTAAATATTAATGTTAGAGAGACTCAATATTCCTTCATGTGAGTGTGTGTGTGTGTGTGTGTGTGTGTGTGTGTGTGTGTGTGTGTGTGTGTGTGTGTGTGTATGTGTGTGTGTGTGTGTGTGTGTGTGTGTGTGTGTGTGTGCGTGTGTGTGTGTGTGTGTGTGTGTGTGTGTGTGTGTGTGTGTGTGCATCTCTCAGCATTAATGCCATGGAGGAATGTGTGAAAGCTGTCAGAGAACATCAGGTTCCTAAAATAGACATTCCCCATGGGAAAGAAAGGGGAAGTGTGAGAGAGAGAGAGAGAGAGAGAGAGAGAGAGAGAGAGAGAGAGAGAGAGAGAGAGAGAGAGAGAGAGAGAGAGAGAGGGAGATTGTAGAGTAGGTATTCACATTTGCGAGACAAAAGCCCAGATTCTAGCACAGTGACAATGATTAATTATAGATTACAGATTACAGTAAAGAGACAAGCACATACACGCTCATGCAAACAGACAGTCTCACACATCGACAAACATGACGCCTTGTGGAGTTGATGAAAAGCTTTTTGTTGTGGTACGCTAGAGGAAGGCCAAATGCCAGAGACAGCAGCTTCTTCTCACCATCCAAATAAGAAAGTCTGAAAATGAGTCTTTACAAAGTAGTTAACACACTGAAATAAAGAGTGAGGTAATAGAACTTCCCTGTATTAGAGGTCAGGATGTGTAAGAGTTTAAGTTGAGTTTCGCTATTTACCCAAGTTAAATCAACTGTCATTGAAATAATGTGCAGAGGAAAAAACTCAAGAGGGTTTATACATAACCCCTACCTAAATAATATAAGATGGTTTTCAGGGTTTCGAAGATATACTAAGATTTTGACAAAAAGCTTTTTTTCATTTTATTCCGTTTATATATATATATTTCATTTTAACCAGGATAATAAGCTAACAATAATTCAAGACCACTACATCGTATTGAACACCGACCTCTGCTAGTGAGATGTTTGGGAAGATGAAGATTAAAAGACTGAATGAGTCAGAATTAATCTGTTATTTAGAGAAGTTTGAATATTGGACATAAAAGGGTCAGGGAGATTTCCCTCTGATTTGTTACCTATTAACTTTTGGTCAACATTAATAGTAAATCATAAAGGAAGTTGAAATAACAAAATGTAATTGACTCTAGAGTACACTGTATATTAACATGAGATTGGGGGGATTTCCTTGAAGGAACATTGCAATGTTTTTGCAAGCAATACATTATATCTAATCATTTTCAAATGTGTGATGTACAGCTTGTCCTACCATTACAAGCAGATAGTGCTTTCCATTTTATGGCATTCAATTAGCAGACTTGTGAAAGATGCTTGAGTTGTGTAATCGATCACTGAGAACATTAAATCTGCATTATATTCCCATCTCTCCGGCTCTTTACATTTAGAGATAATTCATTTACTACATAAGCTAAAGGTGGTAAAATGTGAAATAGTGAACATTGTCATAGGACCGTCAACAGCACAACTCACACACCTTGAGAGAAGTTTCATTGTCATTGTGTGGTAATGCATTGCAGATGTACCATTGAATATGCACATAAACTGCAAAACAAGCAATGACAATGCGACTTTGATTAAAAAAATGTAAAAAAATCTTTTAAACTTGATGTTTTCTCTGATGGATGAAATAACATAAGCAAGTTTCATATGTCTGCTATTGGTTTTTGCATCCTAAAGGACACATGATTTGTAATGGGAAAAAAACAGTGGTATGGTCCTCTATGACGATCTGCTTCAACAGACCTGACCAAGGCAGGTCTTCTTTCACAGTGGCCGATGAATAAGGTGCAGTGTCTCATGGGTCAAGGTAAATATCAAACCATGGAGAGTGATTCATGGTATGGTGACACATTTTGTAATGCTTTCCTTCAATGTACCCTTGCAAGAGAGATTCAGTTGACTAGATCGTACCACTGATGGATTTTTTTTGTTCTCCGTGCTGGTATTTTCCTTTATTCTCACATCTGACTAATACCTAGGGGAAAAAAAACGCTTTCAGGTCATGTCAGTATCTCTTTCTAGAATGAATTCCAATGCCCTACGAGTACATAGTATGCAAAAGAGGGATTGTGAAGGTATAGTGGGAGATGGAGGAGAGACAAGTGTATAAGAGACTCTTTTAAGATGACAGAGAGATGAATCCTCTACTGCAATATTAGACAGAGAGAGAGAGAGAGAGAGAGAGAGAGAGAGAGAGAGAGAGAGAGAGAGAGAGGGGACTCAATCATCAAATCATCATACACTTTTGGCAGGCAGTTGATGAGGGAATGTGAGCCCCTGCTATCTCTTCTTTTCCATACCAACCCTCTGCTTTCCACACAGGAGTAGTGGATAATTAAAAGATAGACCGATAGTACGGGAGAGCAAGAGGGCCATTGCGACCTCATCTCTGTTCTCCACACTCTGACATAATTAAAATAGAGACTTTATAAAAATCATTCACAGGATTCATCCAACTGCAGATTTTTTCCAGCTCTTTTCATCCACACTCACTCCATCAACACAAAGCATTTTCAGCCGTAATGACTCTGCTTAACAACACAGAAAAGAGGACCTGTTAAAGATACGGGATGTTTTATGGGAGCAATCATGGGAGCCGTTTAATTGCTTCAGGCTGAGAATAGAGAGGTTCACTGTGTTCCCGTGGTCTCAAAATAACCAAAGCAAACTCCTCGGGGGAGTTACAGCAGTTATTTATTGTACTGCTGTAATTATGGCGACCATCATTTGTATTTCTGTTGCTTTCATGCGAATAATGTGCATGTTTGCATGTTACTCTTATACCCTGGGAAGGTGTTGGGTTGTAGCTGATCACAGGCTGGTATGAAATTGTGTGAATAACGTTCTTGTCTTTTTTAGGTGAGGTGTTTCTGTCTCTTTTGTGTATGTGCCTCTGCAAGTCAAAGAGCTATTGCATTGCCAAAGCAGTGAGGAATAGAGAAAGACATTGTATATTTCAACATACTGTGTGTTATTGTACAGTACAGTTTGACAATGCTTCAACTGGACAAGAGACAAATTCCACAGTAAATCTATAGCCAAATTCACAATTTACGATTGCAAATGATCTATTACTAGAGCAGTCACTGGATTTCTTTTTTCATAAGATAAGAAATACAAGTCAACTTAAGGTTAACACTCTTGGACTCTGCAAAGTCAACAAGGATCAAATGGAGAAGTAAAGCGGACTCTTGACATTACGTTCAATTTCAGGAGCATTCAGATGAAAACTAATCTCAGCAGAAAACAACAGCATTGTCTGTTTGTCTCTGAGAAGTAAAGGCTGAAATAGTGTGATGTAGTTATAATGCTGTAAAAAAAAAGTCTGGGTATATGATTGGTTATAAAAAGCATTACACTTTGACATCAGGGGCTGTGGTACAAATCGTA
This sequence comes from Anarhichas minor, assembly GCF_050575085.1. Lineage (NCBI taxonomy): Eukaryota > Metazoa > Chordata > Actinopteri > Perciformes > Anarhichadidae > Anarhichas > Anarhichas minor. Next base: position 3,068,980 of record NW_027466487.1, on the reverse strand, counting down.
TCATCTGTCAACTATCCATGTTGGTTACTTTTAACCATGATCACTATCTTTATCTTGCCTGAACCAAATACGAAGTTGGTACAATGATGGTGATGTAGAGCATGTGGTATGGCTGAAAGCTCCAGAGCAGCTGCAAAGTGGACACTGAGATGAGATTAGTGTTTTTACGTCAACACAAATGATAAGTCCTTAAAGTGCTCAGGGAAAAAAGGAAGATTTTAAATCTACAATTCTCCATTTGTTGATGAGGCTCATGTGATATGACTGAAAGCTCCAAAACAGCTACTAAATGGACCTTGGTGAGACTTAGCCAAGTGGTTTCAGTTACTTAAACTGATGTAAACTTAAGCAGATGGCAGATCAGAAAACATTCATATGACTCATGTTGGTAATGTCATTGGTTGATTTGAACAGCAGAAACAACCTAATTAGTTTTTTAGCTGTGAGGATTCCCAGTATTTTACAATCATTTTCTGAACTTGTCCTGTTAAAGCATTTCATTGATTTGTTGGGGGAAATAAGTGCAGCTACTCTGCCATGAGAACAGATTGAGTTCTCCACTGCCCCATTGACCACCCCTGGTCACCTTAACCACCTCTCTTCAGCCTCAGGGATTGACGGATCAATTCTGTCTGAAACTCAGCTCCCCCCACGTATTTTTGAGTACCTTCATAGCTCCTCGTCTTCTTCCTGTCATCCTGCTACCATTCCCAGTTCAACCGTTGTAATCCCTCTCTGCCTCTCTGCCTCTCATTCGCTCAATCTTCTTATTTTTCACTCTCTTTCTCTCTCTTTCAATGTACAGCCTCTGCTGTGTGTGTGTGTGTCTGTGAGAGAGAGAGAGAGAGAGAGAGAGAGAGAGAGAGAGAGAGAGAGACAAAAAGAGAGATTTTCTAAATCCTAGGTAAGAGCAGAGCTTTTCTGCAGGAGAATTTCATTTCAACACCTCTCATCTTACACAGAGAGCAGGAGGATAGGAGTATCCCAGTTATGAATCCAATAACCATTGTGTGTGCCTATATAGGTGTGTGTGTGTGTGTGTGTGTGTGTGTGTGTGTGTGTGTGTGTGTGTGTGTGTGTGTGTGTGTGTGTGTGTGGGCTAGACTAACGCCTTGTTTATAGGATTGGAGGTTACTCTCATAAACTCAGACTGAAGGTCAAAGAGAGAAAGAAATACAGAGTCAAGTGTGGAGAGAAAAGGAGTGGGGGATGTGTGTGCATGAACATGTGTATGTGTGTGTGTGTGTGTGTGTGTGTGTGTGTGTGTGTGTGTGTGTGTGTGTGCTTGTGTGTGTGGGGATGAGGGGGTCAAAGAGTGAGTGCGCAGATCGAGGGCAAAGTCAAGGTGGTATCATGACACACAAGCACATACTCACTGTCTATATGTAAATATGCTTGTATGACAAACAGGCCAGAACGCTCTTACACACATTTATATACACACACACACACACACACACACACACACACATATGCATGCTGCAGCTGTGTGAAAAAGAGTATATTGAGTTAGAGAGCTGAGGTCAGCTCTAAATCATTTCAGGTCACCATGGCAGGCCTGGCTACCAGATTAAATTAACGTCTAGCTGATAGACCCAGCCAAACACATTAAAACACACACACACACACACACACACACACACTCATGCACACACAAGCACACACACACACACACACACACACACTCATGCACACACAAGCACACACACTTGTGCATGGAATAAACACAAAACTGGATACCCTAGCACATTAATCACAGTGGGCCTGGATGTACTGAGATGTAACTTTAGTTTCTTTCATAGAACGAGTGGCTGTTTCCTGACCCCTGAACAGTAAACGGACACATAATAGATAAAAGTCCCAGTGGAGCAGACTGCTGGGAAACCAGCCTATTAGGAAGTTGAGGAGACTGATTAGAGCCTGAGATGGGTCACCCTGGCTCCAGAAACTCTCACCAACAGGACGACATGGTTGTGGATACACACCTGTGTTTAATTCTCTGGGAAATGCATGTCTTTTGTTGAGACCAAAAGGTGTTAGTGTGTTTGTCTGTGTGCAGTTGCATGGAAGAGAGGATCAAATGAAAAGAGCAGCAGCTGCTGTTTATCTGCATGACATCTCCACGCTTTCGAGCACAAAACAACACTATAAAGCTCCCTTGGTGGGCTATATGTTACTGCGAGCAAAGACGGGCCCCATATCCTGCTCGCAGAGTGAAAGATGGAAGATCTCCCCTGTCTACCCCCTCTCTATCTCTTTCTGGCCCAGCAGCATGCCTATCTCTCTCTGATAGGTGATGTATGTCTGACCTTCAGTGGTAAATTTGCCATTCGCTGCCAAGTGGATCTTTAACTGCATCCATGATGCACATGACCTCACTTCCTCTGACCCTGCTAGGCACTGCTCGACATGGCGGGCAGCCAAGAGCGGAGGGGCACAGAGCCAGACCGGATAAGGGCTTCTCCGAATCAGCTTGGACTCCTCTCCTCTCCTCTCCTCTCCTCTCCTCTCCTTCACTCACTACTGTAGGGCGGTGGAGCCTGTGCTCTCTCTAACATCGTATTTAATCTTAACTGTCATTGCTTTGAAGTACAATAACTGTGGATGAGAGGACTCTTGAGTGTGCTCCCGTGTGTTTGACTAAAATTGGCTCCGCACAGTGTGTTTTCCCATTGTCCTCTGGGACAAACCAGAGCCCATCAACAGACCTTATCTATTATTTACAAAGCACCACTGATATTCCAATAAATAAACTAGCTGCCATTTCAAACAACTTTCTACTGTCACAAACAAGAGGAAACACATTCATATGCTTTCCGGCACTCAGACACAGCGGTATCTTTTGATCCAGGCGATAGCATTTCGAATCAGGCATCACAATGCCAAACGAGTATGGGGTCGAGGCTGGTATAAGCTCATGGCACACATACTTGCAAACAAAAACAAAAGAAGGAGAGAACTGCACAACATAGGCCATGCACACATGTAGAGGCACACACTTCAGACTGATGTCATTCATTCTGGACAGGAGGTTGTGTATTTCTGTATTGGTGCTAGCTCTTAGGGCCATGACTTTCATCTGCAGCAGAATATATGCTGATTAGCTTCGAGGGAGCATGCCAAGGGAGGGGAGAGGGCTGCAGAGGGGAGAGGAGGCAAAAGAGGGTGGAGGAGGGGGAGAGGATTTTGAGATATGTAAAATGAATTGAAGTGCATTTAAACTATATCTTGAATCTCAACCCCACCGGAATGTAGCACAGGGAGTTTGAGCAAATGCATGCAAAAACAGACACAAACATACACAGAAACTAAAAGTACTAAAACATATGCACACTTTGGTAAATACACACTTTCTCCGCGTATGAGGGAGAGTTGCAGTCCCATTAATAGTGTAAGCGCAGCAGCACACCTTAATGATCCCTATCTTTTTTCGGTGCAACTGCCTCTGACACCATTTCACTTTAACTGCAGGTGCAGCAGGGTTCAGGTCAGGACAGAGCATCACTCATGCACTGTCCATATATCAAAGACATATCAGAACCCTTTACCAGAGAGTGACTAATTGACTGCCACCCAGGAGATCAAGTCCAAATCCGAAGCCAGGTTGTCAGCTCTGACAGGCTCAAGTCTGGCCCTCATCCCATATTTTACCCTCCGTTCCTCTCTGTTGTGTGCTGAACAGAGTCCTATTCAGAGCAGAGGCCACTCCGCTCCTATTCTTCTGTCTAAATGGACCCTTCTGACCAGATTTGACCAGGCTCTTATTTCCTATTCCCTCTCCCTATGCATTGAGCCTGCACCCATACTGCTCAACCATGCATCCGTAACTAAATATAAATCATCCTTTCTCTTACTCTGTCATTCTGATAGCCCTTCCACACTCTCTCTTTTGCTCTCTTTATTTCCCCTCAATCCCCCTTCTCTCTCTCTCTTTTATACTCTCTTTCTTGCACACCACCTTGCACAAACACAACTCTAATAAATTGTGGCACTGGTAATTACATAGAACCCACCGGTAAATTTCACTTCCATTTACATTTAGATTACAGAATATTTCATTCCTATCAATCTGCAGTGCAAGACCAATGCGTGCATGGCTTCGCCCATATGCAGACACAACTGTTCATGGCATTTTTGTTTTCTCACTGGTGCATGTGCGGACACACACGAGATGAACACACATATAAGCACTCAGATATACACGTACACAAACTGTGCACACACACACACACATGCAGGTGAGTAGACATACACACACACACACACACACACACACACACACACGCACTGAGCAATAAATCTCAATGTTTACCAGCACATATGGACAAATGCACATATTAGTGTGGTAAATCCTATTTTCACTGCACACATATGTGCAAACATATGTGCTCACACACCCGCTCACAGCTAATGGTGTCTTAGAGTCAAATGATAGCTCTCTTACATTTTGTTCACAAATGTAATGCTGTTTTAAAAAAGAGCCACAGTTTACCTTGAACTGTGCAATTTGGATCTGATAAAAGGAATCACCCTCACACAGCCTCTCTGTGGAACGATAAAGAAATCTCTTTTGTACGAATATTTATGTGCCTCCACACGTAATACAAATTATTTGCACACTATTTTCAGAGCGATGCTATGGTGGATTTTTGGAGGGAACATACTGCTGTCCCACACATAGACATACCACACACACACACACACACACACATTTATTTCCACACAAACTTGCCCACTTCAGGATCATAACACATTCAGATGCAATCTCATCCACTGCGCATAAAAGACAGCAATATGTGGCAAAACCCTTACTGTAATATTTCAACGGTTTATAAGGAGGGAGGAGAGGGGAAATGAGCCAGAGGCGGCAACTGGGGAAAACGGATACCACCGAGATTTTGCCTTCTCTCTTTTTCTGTCTGTCTCCCCTTCTGTCTATCGCCCTGACTCTCCCAGCCACCCACCCACACCCATCCTCTCAGTATTACTGCATCATTTCCATCAGTAATAAGTGCACCATGGAGCAGGGAGATAGCAAGGGGATTTTCAGGGAATAAGAGTGTTTAAAATATACACAACAGTATAACCTAAAGATACAGAATCACACACCTGTACCATACTGTGTGCTTTCTGATCCCTGAAATTATTAAAGCATTATCAACAAATACATGGGAGCTCCTTTTTCCAATCACTATCAATGACCCTTAAGTGTTGGTGCCATTGTTTTCTGCATTACCTGATTATTCAGGATGCACTCATTACTGGCTCTGCTTTGCTCTTAGCGCATTCCAAGACACAGACAATACGTTACCTAGCAGTGCTTAAGTGTATGAGACATTAACTAAAGCTTTTACTAGAAGATAGCGTGGAGGTAATTTCCTGCGTCAAATTGGTTTCCCTTTTTCGCTTTTGTGAGAAATGTATTCCCAGGTGGTAAAGTGGCTGAGGAAAAAGCAGAAAGACAATGTTTCCATCGCTGACATACGACACGTGCAATTGGTGTTCATTTATAGTGTGTGTGTGGGTGTCCGGATGCAAACATGGGTGTAGGGATGTTTTCTCCACCCAGATGATTTTATTGTCATTAGAGAGTCCTGCTGATATGATCTGCCGCAGTTCAGGCCGGTGGCTGCAGGAGGAAATTGGAGAGCGACGTGGGTGATGTCAGCCTTTAGACTGCTGAGCAGTGGCAAACCAACAAACTGACAATGCAGGCCATTGGGATGGAGCAGCGTCAGTAAACAGTCTCACACGTATGCACACATGGTTACATGTAATCCTCAGGGTTACAATGAACTGGCAGAAGATGCTAGACGGCTTAGCAGATAGCAACTCACTGGAGAGACTATGAGCAGAGGAAAGCTGCTGTACTTATGTAAGAGCATGCAGACCCACAGACGCAGGCACAACCACATGATCAGCACTACAGGGCAGTGGCCAGCATATTAGAAATACTAAAATCAGGAATCCTAGTACATCCTCCCCTTTTTTTCATTTCAATTTTTCAGTGAACCTTTCCGTTATATTCTCTGTAAATGTTATTTACCAACACAAAGATCTCTTTCTGAAAACCATGAATGGACAACTTTTCATGAACTATGACAATGCATTTTCCAGATAAATTCAATGTTTTTTTTAATGACTTAGCCGAAGAAGTAAGAGAACATTTAATCCTTGTATTTGTCTGAAAAATGCAAAACAACCAAATTTGCAGATGCATAGATTTCAATGGACAGTGATTAGTCAAATGGAGATTAAAATTGTATCTTTGTATTTAATTATTAGCCTGAAATAAACCAGAGTTGAAAAGAATGTTGTCTAGAAATACTGAAATCAGGCTGAAAAGTTTCCAACTATGCAGAATATAAACTCACCCCAGGTTCCTAAAACCGACAACATTCCCAGAAAAACGCCAAGAACAAGACCACTGTGTCCTCAATAGTAGCTACGGTTCTTCACACAGACAAGAAAAAATATGAATAAAAAATATCACTAGGTCTACAACTATTATTTCTTCTAGACTTCCCCTTTTAAATCCATACCAATCACAAAAAGAGACACTACTGACTAAATTGTGATAGGTGCAAGAAGCGTCAATATCTGAAAGATTATACCATAAGCTTAAACAGGAGTTCTAGGCCAACATCTGTCTCAAAAGGGGAATTTAATCTTGAACTTTGCCTTGGCTGTATTTCTGAATAAAAGTTGAGCTATGTAGTGCTCCATTAAGTCCAGGCCCATATCTGAAGGAGTATGGTATAGACAGACACATCCGTGCGTCATTCTTTCTGTGTTTACTGTAACGCTGGAGATTCCCAGAGGAACAAACCTCTCATGTATGAGGGCATGCATAGAAATAAATCACATCATACACTCTCTCAGTCATACCAGATCAAAACCAAAAAGCAACATTGCTTTGACTAACAATGCTCCGAGGCTAGTTCCTGAAGTGATGCAGGCAGCTACAAAGGGCCGTGGTTTGAGAGGGCTGAGAAGTGGCAGCACCTGGCCTCGAGGACTGGACAGAAAATGCTGTAGAATGAGAGAATGAGTAGGTTGCGGAGGAGCAACAGTTTGATGAAGAGTAGGAGGTGGCCGAGAATAATATGTTTGCAAAAGTACAAGGGTCAGCCATATTTGTATTAGAAGTGTTTGGAAGTTAAAAACTGTAATAGAAACCAAAAGGTTTTTCACAAGGTGTCCTTTGGGTCTTTTTGTTGAATAACCGATGCGAAGAGCGAAAGTTTTTGTTGAGGTTCCTTTTTTCTGTGCATCAAAACATCTGCAGCACCTTGGTTGTTTTTCTAACTTTGATTTAGTCACTGCAGGAAGGCAGATATTTGAAGAGCTTAAAGCAGAATTGATAGCTGCACTAAATCTAACGACTTGGGAGGAGCATATCAGAGTCAGACTTTTTTTTTTTTTAAACATAACTCATCTACAGTGACAGGTGTCCTACCTTAAATAAAGCTGAAACCTGATAACAACAGGAAAGTTGTGCTCACCTGAAGGATATATGTGTTTTCTGTGCACATACATCAAGTTTAAAAAAAAAGAGCAGAAAGTGGACTCTCTTCCCAGGCTGTGACTTGTCCCTCTGTGTCCTTCTACCTCATGTTTACCTCTAAAACCCAGAGCTGTCTGTAGCGCTCAGTGTTGACGTTGAGCACAAAAGGCACCCTAATCCCGGGCTGAATATGCATGACGCGCCGCGGTGCTGTGGCTGCTCGCAGCTTAATAGTTTCAGCACCGCGCTGGTGAACAGCGCCATACACCGCTCAGACACACTGAGGCTCAGCTGCAGCTAGTTCCGAGCTACTCTTTGACGGCACCCGGCGCAGTTTGACAGGCCGAGCCGGAGAAAGACCCTTTTATCTGTAATCAAATTGGCTCCGAGGTTGCAACTGAGTTGAGGTTTCATTTTCCCCTGACGATACCGAGATCTTGTAAAAAAGCATGGCGCTTTTACTTTGATGCCCTCAAAAAGAAAAAAAAAAAGAAGGAGACAGGGGTGAGGGTGGACCAGATAAAATGAGAGAGTGAGAGATTGGAACATTGTCGGTGGCTCACTTACAGATATTCTTAAATCGCACACAAGTTTATCACCATTCCTTCTCAGAAAGATGAGAAAGAGAAGAAGAAACTGAAAGAAAGGAGAAATGGAAGAGGGAGGGGGTACTTCAATTCGTAGTTGCTCAAGCACAGCGCGAACAGAAGTGATTCCCCCAACCCCTGTCCCAGTATGGGCACGGGCTGCATATTATGGGCTACAGCAGACAGCTCCAGTGCAGCCACCGGGAGAGAGAGAGAGAGAGAGAGAGAGAGAGAGAGAGAGAGAGAGAGAGAGAGAGAGAGAGAGAGAGAGAGAGAGAGAGAGAGAGAGAGAGAGAGAGATTTCTTCCTTGAGAGGGAATCTGAACCACTTCAGCCTGCCTGCGCTGGAGCCCGACAATAACTACAGCACTGCTCTGGATGGATGTGGCGTCTCTCACACCTCGCACCGTCGGAATTTAATACACAGGACGTGTGATTTTAATCAATAGTGAGCAGAGGAAAATAGAAAGGGTCAGATTCCCTTTCTTTATTCTTCGACGTGCATGAAGAAGAGGCGCACCTGCGAGAGTGCGTGTACCCCCTTTCTTTACTGAGAACTCCATTTGGGCTGCTGCTGCTGCTGCTTGGCTGAGGCTGCACACACTTTACAGACAGGACCAGTGCGAGTGAGAGAGAGAGCGAGAGAGAGGGAGAGGGAGAGAGAGAGGGAGAGGGAGAGAGAGAGGGAGAGAGGAGGGGTGAAACAGAGATTGGATGGATTCATCTCCTCCTCTGGCACTCCACAGGCTCTCATTCATTTTTTTAAGCCCGACCGACGACAGCATGCCAAGCGCAGACTCAAGCGGCGGAGCTCGGTCAGTATAACATCCATGTCTCTCACTCTTTCTGTCTCTTTTTGTCCATTTCTGTTAGCAGTTCTCACATACATCGCTTAAGCAGGTCTTCACCTTCTCATATTGTCTCCCTTTTTGAATGCAGCCACATACTTTCCAACACAGGACCGGAGTGAGACGCCCTCCTTCGCACCGGCCCGGTTGCGCTCTCACCCACTGCCCGCATTTGCGCGGGACCCGACTTTGGCGACCTTCGGGACACTGCTGACACCCAGGACCCGACGCAGGGAAGTGAGGCACCCGTTGTATATGGGCCCAAAGCCCCGTGAGGCCCCTGGGATGGCGTGCAGCGCGTGTTACTACCTGGTTATCAGCTCCACACACCTGAGCAATGGACACTTTCGGCGCGTCAAGGGGGTCTTCAGAGGACCACTGTGTCCAACCGCAACCAGTGATTCACCGGTAGGAGAACAAGCTGAATTTCTTAAGTGTGTGTGTGTGTGTGTGTGAGTGTGTGTGTGGAGAGAGACGGTATGCTTGTAAAAGAGTCAATTTCAGCCACTTTTTCCACTTTCTCTTGTGACTCTTTCATCATAAAGGTTGGGAAAACGGTGGGAACGTCCTCACAAGTATACGAAAGTGTGTCTGTAAGTGTAAAGTGTCTGCAGGATATAAGAATAGAGACCTACTGGCACATCTGAGGAGGAGGATATTTTTGGAAGGGGTGGTCTTTTTTTCCTTTTTGTGAGCCACAAAAAAGAAGATTTTTGTTTGTAGAAGACAGTTAGATGGGGATATGTTAAACAGATGAGAAATTAGGTATCCAACCATGAAGCCATTGTCCCTCCATGCCTCCTTCTCTCTCGCGGCTATGGGAATTAAACGAATCAAATTACATTAGTGCTTTCAGGAGGAGATGAGTTGCCCAGCTGAAAATAGCACTAATTACCTGGGGAGTATTTGTTAGGTGTGTGTGTGTGTGTGTGTGTGTGTGTGTGTGTGTGTGTGTGTGTGTGTGTGTGTGTGTGTGTGTGTGTGTGTGTGTATGTGTGTGCGTGTGTGTGTGTGTGTGTATGTGAGTGTATGTATGTGTGTGACCTGCCAACAACTTCCTGACCTTTCCCTGATGCCTGTGGTTCCTTTGAGCCACCAAACTGGCATTTAGTTGCAAACTGGGTCTCAGTTTGTGTGCACTTACTGACTGTGTATTTTTGTACTTGTACTCTTGTAGAGACAAAGAAAGAGTGTGTGACAGAGTGAGAGAGAGAAAGAGAGAGAGAGAGAGGGGGGGGAGAGCGAGAAGGAGAGAGAGAGAAAGAGAGAGTGATGTAGTGATATAGAGAAAGAGAGAGAGAGGAGGAGAGACAGCTAAGAAAATTACAGTACATGTAAATATGTACATGATATTTTGGACTGTGTGAATTTGTGTGTGTGTGTGTGTTCTAGATTCAGGAACTGCTCGGAGGGTCTCTGGTAATCACACATTATTCATGAGCTCTTAATGTGAGACGAGACAAACTGGCGGAGCTGATGACAAGTTTGATGAGAAAGGAGGAAAGGAGCAGCTGGTATGTGTGTGTGCGCGTGTTCATACTCAAGTCATTACCAGTCTGTCATGTTCGGCCCGCGCTCACTGTGTGATGGGAATGAGCGAACAGTGTTGAGCAGACGCAGTCAGACTGGCAGAGATGCTGCAAAGAGTCATATTAACAAACAAGCATACAAACTTTTGCACACACACATACACGCAGAGATGGGCTAAAAAAAGTAGTTAAAGAGATCGTTACTGCACACACTCTCTACAGTATGCATACATCTTCATTTCTAGAAATTAGGGCTCCCCTTTTAAATTTGATCATTTGAATTATCTGTCTCGGAGCCCATTCATCTCCTTGTAGAATCATCAAATGCTCATTTTTTTATTGCACACGCAATCAGTTAAGTTATGTCTCAGAAACAAGACCGATTCCTCAGAGGAAGTCTAATTTGGATGCTCTTGAAGCGTACTGACTATATCCGGCACATCTACATATTTGAAATGATGAATGCGGTTGCCTATTTTTCAGGCATTTGCTAATTGTATTCCTTTTAGCATGTTATGAACATTTATTTTAAGAGACTTGACACTTGTGCTATCTTTACAATGCACCACATCTTTTCAGTTTCTGTCAAAACTTCCCAGTAAGGGATGAGTATGAAAACAAAATACTTTTTGAGTGCAGACCAAAATCTGTCTGTAGAATTATTGAACGGTGTCATGTATCATCAGAGGTGGACTTGAAACAATTAGTCAATTAATCAATATTTGGATTGACAGATCTGCAACTATTTTTATAAATGATTAACTACCTTTTGATCAATTGTTATCTATATTGATATGAACTCAATATCTTTGGATTTTTAACTGTTGCTCAGACAAAATGAGCAATATGAAGGCCAGTCTGGAATCTGGGAAATTGTGATGGATACATTTCACAATTTACAGTCATTTTATTGACCAAACAATGAAGCATTGAATCTTAAAAATGATAAGCAGGCTATTGAACTAATAATGATTAATAGTTGCATACTAACCAAAAGCATGTTGATTCTTAGGCTTGTTTAATTGTTTTTTGATTAGATATTGACTTAAATCAGGAAAGCGCTAACTTTACTCAAACTACAAAGTTTGTTTAACATACAGTGAGCAATGTGGCATATTTTGCTATATGTAAAAAAAACATGTTCATATTCCATAAACTAAGATATCTAAAGAAATACTGGTTTGCTATCAGCACCAAAACTCAGGAGTTGTATTGGCATAATTTTCAGACGGTACTGTGCAATAAGGCTGTTATTATTTGAAAAATATCCTGATTCAAGCCTTCACTCTGCTGAAGTGTCCCCGATCAAAAAATTGAATACACACTCAGGGTCTGACAGGCTCAAGTATAGCAGACCTCTATGAGGACAAAAGCAAAAATAGAAATGTTGAGTTCATAGTATTCTCTTAAAGCTGAAGGCTTTCAGAAATAGCTGTCATTCGTGGTAGGAAGGACATCATTTACCTCCATGTCATAACTAATGTAGATAAGTGTGTGGGAAGATGTCAGTGCTGGAAAATGCTGTGTAAGTAATGGAAGGTCGAAAAAAAAAAAGAAGAGATTTATCCGTATTAGTTTCGACATGGCCAATGTATGGGCCTGTCAGCATGATAAACAGTGAGCGCTTGTGGACAAGTATAGTTCAAAAGTGACCTCTTGTGTTAGGCTGAAAAACAGAGAGCAGGTGAGTTTAACACACCTCTCCAAGACATGCTGAGCAACATCTTTTGCACCTGTCCGTTCCGTTGTAGAGGATGCCGCGCAAGCCAGCACTACAGCCAGCTGCTCTTTGATTTAGCTTAGATCAGTGGAGCACAAAGGATATCTCAACTGGGCTTTGTCAGGGGTAACTTTTTGTGTCTTCACTTTGATAAGGCATTGCAGCATTAACAAAATACTGGGCGCCTATGAATGGTAGAGAAAAGCCGTCTAGACACACGGCCCCCTTTCTTTCCCTTTCATAACAAATCCTCTTGTGTTTGTCAAGAGTTCTGTGCTTTGTTGTTTGGTTCGCTTCCCTGTGGAATGTCTAGATTAGGATTTTGCTCATTACTCGTTTATCATCACTAATTAGTCATTGTGATAGGTCTCTCGGACGTGTCTAAAGTTTGGTTCCCGTATGTACATTAGTGCTTAAATCATCATTGGTGAGTCATTCTTCAAACTCTCATTAACACTTCAAAGGTTTTTCATTCTTGCTCTCAGCATGGAGGGAGGACAGGAGGAGAGATGTAGAAAGGTGTGTGCAAAGAGGTGCTGCCCTCATGTATCCCTTCATGTATCCCTTCATGTATCCCTTCATTCAAACAGATCCAAACTGAATCTTACCTATCATGTCTCTTGCTGTCTCTTGTCCAAATATCCCTCAATCCCTTTCCCTCTGTCTCCCCATTTCCCTTTAGAAACGCCTCCCTCTGTAGAATATTATAGCTTTGTGTGTATGCATACTTCAACTGAGGACCACTTTGATGTATATTTCACTGCCGTTGCAGAAAACAGATGAATCGTTGGCTATATCGCAAAGTGTCGAAGTAAGCGCGAATGGGCCTGTGCGTATATGTGTGTGTCTATGTATGTGACTCTGTGTATGCAACCTTGTGTTTTCATTGATTCCGCAGGGAGCTGAACAGTGTTTATGTAAATGAGGTGGCATTTAAACATATGCCCCGAACAATTATCTTGAAACAAGTATTCAGCTGCACAAAAAAACACCGCCATGTTCGAAGTGAGTCAAGTACTTAGCTGCAAATATTAAGCCATCAGGGGACAGAGGTGAGATGAGCCAACTGGCTCGCCATTTGCCGTGCCAGTTTGCTCATGCGGGTGTGGGCATCTTAGTGCGCAGTTAATGATGATCATAATAATTAGTGATACAGATTCAGTATCAAAGAACTCGCTGGGGACGATCAAGCTGGTAATAGCATCTTGACATTTATGAAGTTCGACAAATGTCAGAAAGAAAGAGATTAGTTAAATGTGAGTTAAAAGTGATTTTAATTTTAAAAAAGGTGTTTGTGATACAAGCATAAAGCAGCAATACAGTTCTTGAGTCTTGTATCGTCAGAAAAAGCTATTTCAGTCATGGCCCCTAATGCTGCTGCAGTCACTCATTCATACAGTGTAATGGTAATACACGCACACACACACACACACACACACACATACCAATGCAACCATCAGGCCCTAGCGGAGCAGTTTGAGAGCGAGCAGGTGAGTGCTGCTGAATACTAAAGTCCTGCATGACTGGCCCATTCCTGCTGACCACTGCAAAGTGCTCCCACTGATCACTGCTAATGTCCTCCATCACAGTTTACACTCAACACTCTGGAGAGAGAGAGTGTGTGTGCTGGGGAGAAAGGTGGATAATTGGGACAGATGGGTGAGATAGGATGACGAGGTAGAGGGGTAGAGTCAGACAGTTGGCATCGATTTTAACACTCTCAAGCCTTTATTGACATTTCATTTAGCTAATGAATTCATTAGTGCTTCATAGCATAATAACCTCTACTTGATAACCAGGATGGTTCCCTAGAGCACGTCTCCCACACACATACACACACACACACACACATACACACCTCTGTTTCTTTTTATTTTACCGAGCAAGTTCCCTCCCTGTCTGTTGCACTGTGTAACTTTTAAATTAACCTTAGTTTGAGGTGACACAACCTGCCAGTGCAGCACGCCCTCAAAATGATAAAGAAAGAGAGAAGCCTGAGATGTACAAGAAGATTCATCTCTGCCTATGTATTGGTGCCTTTGTGCTTCTGCTCGCGTGTACTTGCCAGCTTTAGTGCTTGTTCACCTCTGAGATGGAGATGATCTTTATTCAATTTCAGTCACTCTTTTTTTGTGTGTCTTTGACCTGCTGCTCATTCGAAACGCAATCATGCACACACACACACACACACACACACAATCCTGACTTGCATGGATTGAACGACCGTTTTTAAACTTATCCAAAAGCTGTTTTATCAGTCACATAAAGGATGATGTTTGACCCAGAAGACGTGTGTTTGTACATATTTACAGCCCTCCAACTAAAAGTTCTGTCAGACTTAAAATGCTGGTTTATGAACTGGAAGCATTTATTTATTTATGTTTGGTTCTAATGCTTGAGAGTTAAAAATTGTCTGTATGGATGTCTGTGGTGCCGAGCTGAACTGTGTGGGTGTGAGCACGTTTGGAGGGGGCTGAGATTGTTTGGTAATAGTTTGTCTGCTTCATCATGAGGTTTGCAAACATCTGTAAAGTGCACATGCTGGTATTAGATGTACAGTATGTAACGAGTGACACACAAATTATCATGCATGCGCACACACACAGACAGCACAGATGGCCAACCTCTCATTTTGTATATTACCTCGGGACAGCTGTTAGTCTGTGTGGTCATTAGTGATCGCAGCATCAGGTAAATTACCTGGAGACACATCAGCACATGAACACACACACACACACACACACATACACACACACACACACACACACACACTGACATACAATTAGTGAGTGTTTGATAATTATAGGATGTTTGATGAACCATCTGGAACACCAGCACAGGTAGAAACTGACAGAAACGCTCGAAAAATTTAAAAACGTGCAAAGCGAGCCGACGAGTGCGAGATAAAGACATTAAAGTGTTTTTGTTTCATTGCCATTAGGATGCCATGTCTCATTCAAGGTTTGGTCTTACACTCTTTTAATCTCTTTGACTCTTCATGCTCTATCTCTGCCCTTTTTCTTTTTTTTAACTATAATTTCTGCCTCTCTGTCTCTTCTCCACTCCATTTCTCTAGGCGATACCTTTGTTCCAATCCCCCTCTCCCTGACACTTTTTTTTATCTCCCTCTCCTATTGCTTTTCGTCTCATCTCTCCAGCCCATTCATTTTTTAACAGGTCAACGGTTCAACCGTTTAGGCCTTTAAATCATAGTGTGTGTGTGTGTGTGTGTGTGTGTGTGTGTGTGTGCGTGTACAGTATGCCTATATGGGAGTTTGTGTGTGTGTGTAGGTGATGGGAGTAATAATGCAGTAGCGATATTGCTGAAAACCCCTTGAAGGAATGAAAGAAAAGAGAGGGTGTGCTTTATTTTGCTGGTCAGTATTTCTGTTCTTCAATAACCCCCATTTTACTCCGCTTTCTATTCTGCTGCACTATATAGATTCATGCTTTCATGTACTGAGCATATGTGGGAAACAATTATAGCTCCATTAACTCAGGGTGTATATGCTTGCATGAGCAGGTGGGTGTGCACGTTACACATATTTGCACCTGTGTGCTTGAATGCCTGCATGCGCGTGTCTCCACCACTGACACACCGGGCCGGGGTTAAGAGCAGCTCAGACAAATTAATTATCTCTTCTCTGGAGGAGAGATGACTCACTGAAATAGAGGCTGCAAACCAGCTCCTCGTCTCCTCGTGGTTGAGCAGAAGCCCAGGAATTACTCCCAGCCTAGCAGAGAGCAAGGGGCCTCCTTCTGAAAAAACAACAACTTGGATTTCATCCTCAGCTTGATGTTCAGATCATATTTCTTCCCACTTTTCATGTGCATAAGGCCAATTTATAAAAATAACTGCGACTGAAAGAAGACGAGCAGGCACGTTGCATTTATAGATCAAAGTGGCAGAGGAATTTTAATGCATATGAACAAGTTTCCCTTCCCTGAAATCGTTGACATAAGATCAAGGCTGCCATGTTTTGCATTGCCTTGCCTTGCACAGAATAGGCTGTTTTGGTGCATAGTGTGCTGCTGAGTACACCAATACACAAACACAGACAGCTTCAATTCATAGCCTGAGAACTGAGAGATTGACATAATGATTTAAAACCTATTATAAAAAACGTGTGTGTACATTGGTCATTCGGATGTTGCAAATCTAATTTCAATGTCTGCTGTCTGGGAAAAAAACTGTATTGTCAGTGGGGCTTCGTTGAATAGTTAATGATTCTGCTGTCTCTGCCACAGCCTCTTACCCCTGACCTTTTCACCATTCCCTTATGACCTCTGAGAGATAGCCCTGGGGAAAAGAAGTGATGAAAAGGTCAATGCGAAGGTCAAGGAGTCCGATAAAAAGGTTTTTATTGAGCTATTACCTTATTATATCTCTGTGTACCTATAGGAATACACTGCTTGTATGTGTGCACATAAGGCACAGTATCATCGAGTAGAATGCCATGGTACATACACACAGGAAGGTTAACAAAAAAAAGACAAGAGCACAAGCGAGGCAGAAATCCATGTAGTATTATAATAACACTATGTGTTCACTCTGGTGTGCTCTCATGTTTATTTATCAAAGCAGATAGGACCTACTAGGACATTCTAGTAGCACGGGGTCGGCCATGCATCAGTAACAATGCATCACATTATGTCAGACTTACCTCCACCAGCAGCACGAGCCATGATGCAGACACTAATAATTCATGCCGTTTGCTTCAACCAGCCTTCACATCAGCCATGATGCCGAGAACAACCCACCATTATCGTGAGCAGCAGCATTCCTGTGCTTAGCAGATTGGAGATGCCAGGCGCCCAGCTTAGCGCTGGGCAGAAATGTCCTGGCTGCGCGCTGCAAGGATGGCAGGATCACAGTGGTCTGCAAGCATCCTCCAGCTACCAGCCACCAGGCCTTGGCTACCTCCTTTATATGGGCAGCGTGCCTGTTTCCTCTGTCTGTTTGTGTATGTATATTTGGCGCGATTGTGCTTGCACATTCCTGCAAGAGTCTGCTACGGGGCCTTCTTACCCTTGCTGTGAGGTATATTCTTACCCTGTGGTACGGGATTAGTCACAACGCTGAATGGGAAGACATGGAAACAGCAGCAGGGGAGGAGAGTAAGAGGAGAGGAGAGGAGAGGAAACCCCACAAAGATGAGAGGAAACGTGTGGGTGGATTGTGTGAGTTCATGTCTGCCTGCACACCATGGATATTCATCAATTTCCCTAACATTCTCTACTTTTCGTCTGCCATGAAACCCAGAGGCAAGAAGTAAACACAAACTCTATCAGCCTCTGTTAGTTTCTCTCTCAGCCATTCCTCCTGTTTCACTCACTTCTCTCCAATTGTAAAGTTAGCTATGCGTGTGTGTGTGTTTGATTGATTGATAAGTGAAACGTCTCTGTTGTCTTGTCGGAAACAAGTATAATGTGAGGTCCGGAGGATGTGGAACATATTCTCTTTAATCTCTGAATGTGCAGGTGTTGCAGCTGCTTAGTGCTTGTCGTGAACAGCATAAGTCCCGTTCTAAATTCTGTATCGCAGCGTGAAGTTACTTATCTCTTCCAGGTATGGCAGACGTGTGTTTTTGGAAACGGATTGAAAAAAAAAAAAGCTTGAGTCATGCACTTCACATAGCAAGACAAAATCGATAAACTTTGTGTGTTTGGCTGCATGTGGGTGTGTGTTTGTGTTTATGTGTGAGCGTGTGAAAAATAGCAGCGTGTGATTTATGTAAATGAGTGTCATCGGCCGAGGAGGAGGCAGAATTCCCAGGCCTGATGAGTGGCTTAATGATTCATCAGCCTGGCTGAGGCAGGCATCAATATTGGATGACAGAGTGGGCCATGCAGGATTGCTCGCCCCTTGATTAAAGTGCTCCACAGCTAAACGCCTCACTTCCTCCCTCTTCTCCCCCTACCTTCTGCGAGGATGAAAACAGAAATGTGCCGTATTGGCACACCCCCTCACACACACACACACACACACACACACACACACACATGGTCACACACACCTCCTCCTCGATCTCCTCCTGTACAGCCTTATGTCATCTCACCTCTCACATGCTTAATAAGCTCTCATCCCCTCTTCATCTCCTCACTCTGCTTCTTTGGTCTTAATCCAATCACGGTGGGTGAAAGAGGAAGAGAAAGGGGTAGAGAGAGGCAGCGAGAGAGCAGGAGAGGGGGGAAAGAAGACGCTGGAAAGCGTGGGAGAAAAAAAGAGAAAGACACAATTTAAAGCTTTATAATTTGTCTGTACGGAAATGGAACCTTTCTCTCTGGAGATATGACAGCAACATAAATGTTCTTTCTCTCCTCTCCACGCACAGAGCGGAGGGAGTCATTTTCCCTCTGTCTCTCTCTTTAAGCTGTATGGGGGTGTTGGTGTGACAGGACAAATCTCTGTCTATTAGGAGACATAAACCTCTAAACCCCGAGCTACACGGCCATACATACTAATGCAACCATACAGAGGGCTGGATAGAAGTTGGGAACGATAGCGAAGACACACTGAGAAAGGAGGAGATCTGGAGAGCAGAGAGATGGAAGGAGGGAGAGCATGATGTTGAAAGCAGAGAGAGTCCTGGTGGGATTTCAATCCCCGGCCAGCACAGGGTCTTAACTGCTACACAATCTTTGAGTACAGCAAAACCAGCTTTAACAAAGTCGGACTGACGTGCACCACAGAGTGAGTTTGTGTGCGTCTCCCCTGTGTGAGTGTGATGATGTTGTACCAAACAGTTCATTCCAGCCTTCTCGTCCGTAGCATCATTAATTTGCCATTCGTGCGCTCATACTCTAATGTGCCAGAGAAAAGATCACTCACTTTTATTGACCACACTCATGTTATCCCTTGATAGCACCAATGAACCACACACAGTGAACATGCACACACACACACACACACACACACACACACACAAATGCTCACCCAATCATAAATGCCTGAAAGACAGCAATCATTCCTCAATTCAGCGACAGCAGAAACCAATCGCTCTCGCTCAGCCATCCTCGCTCCCCTCATCTGTGAGTTTGGCGAGATTTAGCCGAGCGTTAAGAGTGCAGCGTCTAATCTGCAATCGCATTAATCCTGTTCTTTAAATCTGTCTCTTCCCAAACTGATTACCTTCATCTTCTTAACTTGTCTTTCACTCTAATCTGTATTATCACACTCTGACAGATTACAGTCGCAGTTTGATCACTCCAACAGATAGTGACGCAATCCTCTTTGAGGCAGTCAATCAACTGTCTTGTCTGGACAGACGGAGTCCTGTACATTACGTGTGTTTGGTGTGTGCGTGTGTGTATGTACCAATTTAGCTACACTGTATATCCATTTGTCCATGCTGGGTTTTCAATTGTGTCTGCAATTTAAATGGCAAGGGTGTATAGTCCATATAATTCCATTTTTCTGCCAGCTGGGAGAGGAACGCATTTAATACTGGAGATGACATTTAGCAAGAGGGGAAAGAAGCCTTATCGGCACACAGATGGAAGGACACATTGTTACTTGGACTCTAAGACTATGCTTTGTAATCTTTTAGTGGTCTTCATTAGTTTATCTGCCTTTGTTTTTATGTTATCATGAGATAAGCCAGGATAGGGTATCAAAGAGGTGCATATACATACAAAGCATATACAGTATAAATGTAGACATTTCAGAGACTGTGCCTAAAGTTCACCTCTCTATCCTTTATACCAACCGTATATCTTTGTCTCCCTGTAATTGGCTTATGATGTTCTCCTTAATGTGCAGAAAGGAAAAGGACATCTTCGCCTTTCAGAGAAACAAATGCAAGTCCCTGAAGAGCACTGTGAGTGAGTGGTATGATCATAAAAATACATTTAAATTCACTGAGGACAGCACAGTTTGTAGAACGGCAGGGTATTTCAGGAATTTGCATGCACGCTTTCATGCATTTGTGCTTCTGCCTTGATCCCACCCCAACACAAAATGTATCCACAAAACAACTGGAAAGAAACTATGGGTCACGTTTGTTCAAGTGGAGAAAATGTCTTAAGATGTCCTCTGCTTTTCTTTTTTTTTTGCCCGAAAGCTATGCTCTGCCCCGGTGAATCATTTTAACTTGTCCAGCATGAGCCAGGGGCCGAACTCACATTGTATTCGGGATGAAATGAACACTGAGATTGAGAGAGGAGGGGGAGGATGATGACAGGTGGGTAGATTTTAAATGTGGCACCGAATAGGACGGATCAATGATACAGCGCATGAATAACTCTGTGATAATAAGGGAGCCGTGTTGAATGAGGAGAAGATGGAGAGAATGAAGGCAGTGAGGATGGACAGATCCTTGGCCTTGCATTGTGATGGACAAATAATTAATTTTGATAGCTTGCCGGTGATTGTTTGATCGGACCTTGAGACAAATCCTAGATTTATGACCCAAACAGGAGAGCGGTGCAATTTGTTCATTCCCAAGCTTCCTGCTGTTGCCCCAGACGAAAGCAGTCGGCTACAGTTATGACTTTGTGTGTCGTTTGTCTTTTGAACACCCATCTCTCATTATTCCCCCCCCCCCCCCCTCTTTTATATTTGGATGTGATATGTCAGCCGTTGCACACAGACTGTAACCTGTAGCTTTCTTTCTTTTTTATAGCAAAAATCTATTAGGCAGCATTGATGCCTATATTTGTGTTTAGAGTAGATTTATTTTTAACAGTACAAGTATAACACAGTACAGTAAACAACGTGCGAAAGCAGCACTTACCTTGCAGCCTGTAAATATTAAGACAGTGACATATTTTAAGTTTTTTTTTGGCTTTGGCGTATTAGATTGACTACAAGGTTAAAGTGTTGACTTTCACCTTTAAGTGTTTCCGAGTGAGTCTTCGTTCATATTCAGTAAACAATGTAAAACATACAGATTTCCATTTTAAAAAGAGTCAATATTAGGACAGTGCAGCAGGACAATGGGCCTCATGCAAGAACCACTCGTATGAAAAGATTTGTTCTTAAGCGGCTTCTACAAGTAATCTTCCCGTATTTTGAATTTTCACTTAGATACGAACACAGTGGTTAAGATCTCTTGTAGGAGGCATGTGAAAATAGTCTGCTGTTATCCAAAATTAGTTTTTCACTAATGGATTGTATATTTTATTACTTTGAAGTAAAATCCTATAATTACACTTCATTATTAAGTTGACATTTTTCCTGTTTGACACTGCAATTTTGAATTATGATATAATTCAAAATTGCCTATTGTATAACACTACAGTATCAGTATGAACATCTCAAGCTGTAAAACGGCTTAAAGTATGCACTAATTGAAGTTTAATTTGTCTCTGTATTTAATAAGGTAATTGAGAAATATAACCAGGTGCGTCGCGGCAAACTAGCTTCTTTTGAATGCCTTAGCGAATCAGGCCCTTGGAAGAGAGCGTCCTAATATTTGCCGACAGATGGCTGTTTCTTCACATGAAGGTTTATGCAAGTCGTTGTCCTGGGGAATATCTTCCGTTGCAATGCCTGCAACATCACATTTAATGGCACATATTATTTGAGGCATTTTCATCATGAACTATTTTGCCTTTATTCCACTGACAGTATGAGCCTCAGGTGACACACCATTAACAGCGTTCGTTATTTTCTTCCATTCCGTGGCTTAAGCACGGTCCCTTATGCAGGCCGACGCTGTTATAAAGTATCGATTTTTCTTTATGGATCTCTGAAAGCAGGACCAAAAATCTCCAAACTTGTAAAGTTATCTTTTTATTCTTTGGTGTCATGTTCATAAATGAACACTTCCGGACATATAGGCCAGGACAAATAGCCTGATATGATGAAACTGGAGCTTTAATGATGCTAATCTACAATTCTCATGAATGAACGCTCATTTACGCACAGGTGGCATTCATCATGTTTACTGTGCTTGTTTACAGTTATATGAAGTTAGGAGCAATTGCTGAATTTGACGTGGCTCACTCGTACGAGCCCAGGGAAAGAAAGTAAGAGAAAGTTCTGATAAGAATACGAAAATGTTCTTGCATGAGGCCCAACGATCCTAAACATACAGACAAGGCAATGGAGATGTTTTTAAGGCAAAACAGTGAACTTTTCCAAACTAACCAAATCAGTCACTTGATCTCAATCCAACTGAACATCTGTTTAATTGGTAAGAGATTGCTGCACTACAGGCCTGACTAGAGAGGCTACCTAAGTGTCTGTGGGTCTCAGAGTTCAAGCAGTCACTGACAGTTTATGTTTTTTGCAAATGTAAAGTTACTTTTGGATCCCCAAAATTGGAGGTTATTTTTAAAAAAGGGATGCAATTCCCATATCAAGTCACTAAAGCACCTTTATAATTCTGGAAGAAGGAGCTTTAGCTCTTCGGGATTGTTCTGTTTCAAATGCCATTTGCAGGATTACAGACCCAACAAAATAGAAAAAGTACACTCGGGAAAGATAGATAGATAGATAGATAGATAGATAGATAGATAGATCTCGG
The DNA here is from genome assembly GCF_050575085.1 of Anarhichas minor. Classification (NCBI taxonomy): domain Eukaryota; kingdom Metazoa; phylum Chordata; class Actinopteri; order Perciformes; family Anarhichadidae; genus Anarhichas; species Anarhichas minor. The sequence goes on along the minus strand of NW_027466487.1, from coordinate 3,046,317 downwards.
GTTTAAGGATCAGATCCAGGGAGAAGCACACCTCATTTCAACGAAACAACAAAGGGCACAGGGCAAATTTGCAAATATAATCCCTTCATCATTTATTCATTCAGTTTGTTTGTCTTGCATGCTGCTCAACTTAAAAGGTCAGAGGGAGACGGAACATTCGGTTATATTTTGAGCAAGACACAATGGAAAGATGAATGCTGGTGATTCATGGTGTGTAGAGGCCGTTTCTTAAGATAGCGCACAGTTTATGAGTCACGACACACCTGACTCTGGATCATTGGAATAGTCTGTGCATGTGGTGGTAATCTTGCTTTGTGAATTATTTTTGCCTGTCTACTGTCTCCTCCACAGAGTTGGTTGCTGGCAGTGTGTGAGATGACGTTGGTCACTGGTGCTAACACATCTGTCCTTTTGGCTAAAAGAAGCATCGGACCGTATCTATGGTAAACACATCTGCGGTTCAGGCTGGGGTTGCTCTGCTTGTTCTAGCCATACTTCTAACTGGCTTTAATGACCTGGAGCAAACAAAGATACACCAACATTATCAGATGGTTTCACACAATACCGGCCGGGACGTACATGCAGATGCCAGATTAATAAATCGGTGGGTACTGGCCATAGAGGCATATTAAAGGCAGTCAAGGGAGATGCATTAGGGCTGTAAATACCAGCTCATTAACACTCAGCGATCCTATTTGGCAGTCTGTGTTCTTATGTGTGTGTGTGTGTGTGTGTGTGTGTGTGTGTGTGTGTGTGTGTGTGTGTGTGTGTGTGTGTGTGTGTGTGTGTTGTGCTCGCAAATGTGTCTGTCGCCGAGATCTACAGGTCATTACAGTAACAAGCAACTTAGCCCTCGGGTCAGCTGCCATTAGCTACAGAAGAATGGCCAGAAATCAACACGGCAACGCCAGACTCTCACACTGCCAGACTTTCTCCACTAGTGCATGTGTGAATGCATGTGTGAATGCATGTGTGAATGCACGTGTGTCTGACGGAGATAATCACAGGGACACTTTAGAGAAAGGGCAGAGATGAAAACAGAGAGGCATTTAGACTGCGAGGGGTGGACAGAGCTGGAGCGAACAGATTTGCTGAATTATTTTTGTACCACCAATGGAATTGTTTCTATTCATTACAGTGGCCAAGTTTGGGTGATAATTATAGGCAAAGATAATTCAAGACTTAATTGGGCTTGATAAACAGTTATGAATTGTTTATTGAATTGTCCTCACAAGGCACAGTAGCAATTTGAATTTTTCTGAATTGGTAAATGTCACTGTTAGTCCCTGTGTCACTCTCCTCTCCTCTCTTTACTTTCAAGATTCATTTCATCTTAAAATAAGCAGATGTCCTTTATGTTTTTCAGAGATCTGGTCTTGTACTCTCCAAATGTTGCTTTATAAAAAGCACCACTCATTAGATTTTGTCCATAATAAATCAACACTGTTATACTTAACAATAGCATCATGCATGGATTAACACAGCTGGAAAGAAGTTGTTTTGTTGTTGTTGTTGTTGTTGAAGAACAATAGTTTCCTCAAAGTAAGCCATGTTCATGAAGTTTTTATCTCCCCCCTGCAGTCGAAGTACTCTTCAGTTAATATATTTGAACAGAGAGAATCTGTTACCACCAGTTATGTTGGGCTCTCTTTTACTCTCTCTCTCTCTCTCTGGATTTATTATGCAAGCTGAGGCATAGTTTTTGCTAGTTTGGATATGTTTTGAATTTCATACTCAACCAAGATTGCAATTAAAACGTGTGGTGCCATGTTGTTAACAATTATCATATATGAACAGTTCTCACTATGTCCAAGCCAACACAATTTAAGTCAGAAGTAGCACAAATTAAAATCCTGGAAATGATATTTCTTTAAGCCTATAGTTGATCACTCTGTGCATTAAGCCCCAGCCAAACATCCCGTTTTAACAGGAAATACATCACATTAAGGAGGCAAACTCCTCTCAAAAGAGTGACTGTGCTGTAAAATCACTCTGTAAATCTTTCCTCACACTCTGTCCAGGATCGGAGTCCAGCCATCCATGGAATTACTGTTCAATATTTAATTACAACTACTGAGAAAGTGACCATTAAGACGAGTGAAACAATTTAGCTCAAGTGCAGTAAATGTCTGTAAACTATTTAAATTATTTATTTTAATGTAATTGATTAAATCGTAGCAAATTCTTAAAAAGATTAAACTGCACTGAACATATTCAAGTCCCTGTACATAAATTCTTTATCACTCTGAGCATTAAAGTAGCTTAATTTCCAATGTTTTCCATCGTATATGCATTTCATGTCATTTCCAACAAATGTTCAAATGTGTTCTGCCGAATTTTCTTTTCTTTTTTGAAGAACAGCACATTGTTTAGTAGATGGCTGAAGAAAAAAAGCAAACCTTTAAAAAAAAGAAATAGCTGATGGCATATGAATAGTGGTTAAAGCTAGTTCCAATTGCAGACTTGGCCTCAAACATCCAGCCTCTCTCTGTCCTTGAGGTTCCACCTGCAGTCAGCTTACTGTCAAGATGTTAGTAAGAGTTAAGTTATGGCAGTGATAAGCATATTATCTCAGGGGTCTCCGGTTTTCTGTGTAGATCAGCAGTCTTGAAGGTCAAGATCACAAGACGAAGAATTCTGAAAAGCTTTTAATTATGCTTCTTTGAAATCTCCATAAGTCTTTCTATAGTATGCTTACAACTAATGAGGGTGTCATTTTTTTATTTTATATGCCATAAAGGGTAAGATGGCAGTGAGGTGATTGCCGCCAAAGCTTTGATCTGCAGAACTCCCAGAGGTTTCTCAAGGGACTGTGTCTTTCTAAAGACTTTCTTGTGAATACATTGTATGTCATTACTTTCCAGTGCACACATTTCCAAACGCTGACATACCACGTGTGCAAAACACTTTAAGCGTGACCTGTTCATTTCCACAGAAGCTCGGGACATTGAATTACATGCGTGTGTGTGCCGGAAACTCCAGTTGTGGTTTCTTAACAATTCTTATTTCTGGCATAATTTCAGCTATGAAGAGGAATAACATGGCACTTCTCGCACAAATTGAGGATAAGCGAAGAGAAGAAAAAAAGCTCATTCACATTCACAGCCTCGCATAAACACTCACACACATAATCCTGCAAACAATCACTGTTCGTTTAGGTCTGCAGATATCAGCTGTGCTTTCTCTGCAAACACATTTATAGGTAAATTCAGGTCTATGTTAATTTAGCACTGGTATATCAGGTAGACAGACTATGTGCGAGTGTGCATGCACAAGTGTGTTTGTGTTTGTGTGGATGTAATTCTGTAAGCATGTCTATCCATTCTGTGTTGGTGCATAAGGGTATATAAATCATATTAGGTGTATTTATTTAAGGCAAATGAAAGCTCTCATGTTTGACTTTATTCAGCAGGAAAATGCATGCCAGGAGGTCTCCGACATAAACAAATGGCTCCTGAGTTCACACACACACACACACACACACACACACACACACACATTTTCTGCTTTCTTGCATTCACACCTTTTCTCATGTACATACACCCCTCTTTCTGTATAAATGTCTCCCTCTTCAAAATAATTACCCTGACAGAATGCAGAGAGGTGAGAAGAAAGGGTTCGGGGGTAAAAAGGCAAGTAGGCAGAAATATGCATGTACACACATAAAATGAGTATATGAAGACATGCACAGCTTCTAATCTTGCATAAGCCCAACGGTTGACAAATAAACAGCTTTCAGTATCTCAATCTCTTCACCCTGGCACCACTCAAAGAAAGGCCGCTCTGGGTGATTGGACCATTTCCTGGTCGTGACTTAAGCCTGCAAGGCAGATCGATGCCACGGCGGTACACACACAGAGTAACACAGGATTAATGTATATTAGTTACCTTTCTGCTGATTTCAGTGTAGGAGAGTCCTGTCCGCTTGGTCCTTTCTTCAGCCTCCTCTCCTCTTCACCCAATCTGACTGAAAGCCAGATGGAAAGAGCCAAAGGGAGGACAGTTGTTTTCTCTGTACGTGTGTTTAAGTGTGTGTGTGTGTGTGTGTGTGTAGTTATTATGTAATTATAATTGTAATTTATATGTGTGAAAAGTAATGACATGAACAGGGATTGTTACTCTGTGGTAATAATAATGCCAGGTGTTTGTGAATGTCTGCGACGGCAGGCAGGGGTCATTTCTTCTCTTGTCTGCATTCCTATCCTCCCTCTCTTTTCCTCTCACCTCTGTTCCCGTGTGCAGGCATATTACTGAAGCAAATTGGGGCCAATAGACTCTGTCACTGCATGACCTAGGGCTCACCAAACAGAAAGGAAACAAGCTAGACAGAGAGAAAAAGGCAAATAGAGGGGATAAAAGGGGAGATAGAAGAAAGAATAAAGAGTGAGTTAGTGGGGGGAAAAAAGGCTGGGAAATCAGGAGACAAAGCGAGGGAGAAAAGCCAAGAGATGGACGGAGGGAAGGAAAGAAGCAGAGAGTGAGAGAAAGAAGTGACAACCTCAAATTAAATTCCCATCATGTCAGTGTAGAACAGAATTCAATAGTGTTTATTGGCAGCCCCCAGCCTCAGGGAAATTACATTCTGAAGCAGAGCATGGCATGAATGCACACACAACCCTAAACATGTGCACGCGCCCACACACGCATATACACACACAAGCACACACATCTGTTGTACACAACACAGTGCATGTCCTCGAAACCCCCCAAAAAAGGCCCTCTGGCTGATGTGAGCATGCAGACAAGCGATTTATCCCCTGAGATCCATGTGCCATTAGTCCAGAATGTGCATCTACGTCCATGCGCTATTTGCGCACCTCTATGTGTGTATTAGTCTGAAAGTTCTTCACGTGCACGGTTTTGCCAGTGTACAAAAGACCAAGTTGTACATTTAAGAAGCTCAGTTTTTCTGTCTGTCGGCCACAATTGCCACTTTCCCTGCAGTCAGACTCCGACTATTTGCCATTAAAGTACATACACAGGTTTCTATTACAGTGGCTGTATTAAATGTGTCCCCAGGCTCAAGTTGCCATGAACACAGGGCTTCAGTGCCTTTGTCCAACCTCCAGCAGCAGCAGCAGCAGCAAAAGCAGCATACTTTAATGGGAAGCTGTTTAACAGTTTTATGCAGAGCACATGTAGAGGCTATTACTGCTGATGTCTCTGGGATGCAGATTTGCTCTAAATGGCTAACAATCTGCTATTCTTTCAACCCTCCTCCCCCTACTCCTCTTGCTCTCTATCTCTGCCCCTTTAACCCTTCATGTCTCGGTCTGTTTATGCCTCTATCTCGACTCTCTTTCATTTTTCTCCTCCTACCCCTCCAATGCACTCACTTCGTCTTTCCCTTTCTCCAGGAGCATGCAGAGAGGGCTTTGGGCTGCTCAGTGGAGGATCTGAAGGCTCTTTTCTACTGTGAGCTGTGTCACAAGCAGTACCTCAGACACCAGGAGTTTGACAACCACATCAACTCCTACGACCATGCACACAAACAGGTACATGGGATGCACCGGCACTGCAGTTACACACACACACACACACACACACACACACATGCTTTGTAACAGCACACATGCAGACATTTCTTATGATCTCTTGTCATGGAATTTGGGTGTGTTAGCTTTATGCATGTTGACGGAAAGCTACTTTACATTTCCATGTCAATCTGCCCATTGGGTACAGTTTCCCAGCAGGCAACAGTAGGAGTGTGACAACCGCATCATCTCTTACAGCACACACACAGAGGTGGAACTTGTGGCAGATACTCACATGTATAATGTAGACACACTCGTAGCAACTGAAAAATATTATTAATCATACGGTGCACAGTATTTATTTTAAAGTAATTAATTTAAAATCTTAAAATCAAAGTCCCACATTTATAATAACTAGTGCAGTGCATACATACATGCATACATACAAATAAACACTTTTCCATTTTAGTTAGATGGAAGATTTTTTTTTTTCTGGTTCAAAATTCAAAAAAATCAAAAAGTAAATCAAAAGCACTTGATTTGTATGTATCTGGTACATGAGGATGCTGCTACAAAATGCACTTTATTCTTCAAATCGCAATTCTTTCAAAAGAGAAATAAATATTCTGTACCAAATAAAACATGGGGCTATTAGCATTGCTCAAGTATGATTCTATTATTCCGGTTTGGACACGATGAGACCAATGGACCATTAGGAAAGGGCCCGGCAGCAGGTTTTCTCCTGCGTTCTGCTTCCACATCCATTTTCATACACAACCTCCACTCTGGACTAACAAGCTGAAGGTTCTGCTGATAGCACATTCTCCCACAGCTATCTGTTGTCATGCCAAGGCATACACTCACATACAAAAACATACCGACATGCACTTCCCCGTGTACACACTTGTCCACAAACACAGGCAATCTCTCAACCAAGCCAAGCCACTTCCTACTTCTGAACGCCCACACTGTGCAACATGAAATAAACATGAAATAAGACTGTTCCTTCACTGTCATTGTATTTTGAAAATGAATCGAAGCAACTGCAGGCCGATGTTAATAATGCTTTGTTTTAGCCAGCGGCAGGGACATGAAACGAGCTGCATGAGGCACTGAGCTGACAGTAGCCACTGGCACTGTAGGAACACACACACATACAGGCATGCATGCACACTACTGAGCAGACAACAGATGAAATTCTAGCTGAAGCGAGCTTCCCTGCAGGAGTATTGGCTTTGGAGAATGGCAGCTGATTGCGTTTGTTCTGTTTCCTTTCCTTGTCATCGATTCAGGGATGAACATCTCTGAATGCAGCGCTTCATCAGCATTTACTGCTGATTACAGAAATAGCTCATTACAAGAGAATTATACTCCCTTTTAAATAAAAGGGCAATCAGCCCATTAGCATGGCCCCTCACATGCTACCTAAGAATACACCAATCCTCACTCTAAGGGCCTTGTGGATTTGAAATGAATCAACTCTGACTCATCCGTAGTTGCCTCAGCCTGCGCACTCCTTAACACATCTAAAGGAATATTGATCGAGGCTTTGACAGATGGATTGAGCTTCACAACACATAGCTAGACTGGCATGTTGGAGAGTGATATCGCTTCAAGCTGTTGGGGACATGACATCCTCTTTGAAGACAAAAGTATCCGCTTTAAAGTGTGAAACGGAAATATCTCTGCACTGTGTGCTCTCTGAAAATGGTTCTGTGTGCAACATTTTGTTTGGCTCTAAATATAGCTACAGGTTTCCCTGCAGTGGGATCTGTTTTTAAGAGAGAACAATAACCTGGCAGAGTGCAAATGCAAGAGGAAGGAGGAAGAATGCATCTTCATACATTCCATCTATTATAAACTGTTCTCTCTCTCCCTCAGTCATTGCCATGGACAGCTACTCTGATCTTTTCTTCCTCCTCTTTCCTAGCTCTGTCCGCAATCGTTCATTATGTATGCCTCTCTGCTTGAACATGATTAATATTTCCCATAGAATGAGTTTAGCATCAAAGCCACTCAAAACTCCTTACCACACACTAACAAACACACACACGTGATCTCTAACACATCTATAATGCACAAGCACCTATACCGTATGTTTAAGGGACACAAATCCACAAGTGCTGCTCCGTTGGCATGCATACTCAAGACTTGCTGTCTTCAGTGAGCTGACAGTGGGATGTTAAGCAACGAGCAATAATGTAAAAAGACACCCGATTGTGTAAGACTCAGCAGAGATTAACCTGACGACTGTCAGCTCCAGCATAAGATCTGGGTGTGAAAGAGAGTGAGTGTATAAATAAATCTGATGTCTGAGGGGCTAATCTGATGTGTGCATGTGCGCGTGTGTTTGTGCAATACATACTGTATGGATGAATAATAGCGTAACATAATCTAAAAGTGAGAGTGGTGTAATCCTGTTGCAAGTTATACTACAGGATAAATTCACAACTATATAAAATAAACAACAAATCCTAAATTTATAAGCCGTGGGTGGATTGCACACTGAGGTAGCAAAAAAATATACTGGGAAGCGAGAGAGAATAAGACGGGAGATAAGAGGGATAGTGGTGCACGATACTGCAGCTATTCCCAAACTCCTTAGTCCCTCCTTAGCCTTCAGACATACTGTAGAACACACCAGCATGCACATGCACACACACACACACACACACACACACACACACACACACACACACATTCACCTGCCAAGCATGGATAAAGGAGGGATTAAAGTGTGTCAGAAAAGGAAACTGGAGAGAGAGGCATGAATCATTGTTTCCCTTAGAGGACTGGCACACCTGGTTATAAACACATAGTTTCACACATGTACAAATACACACATGAGAACTCACACAAAAGAAAACCTCAAAATTGAGCTAATTGTTATTTTTTATGCACTATGATGGGGATGAAGACCCACCAGTTTACTCAAAATTAAATCACCCACTACTCACTACCATGGTGTGCGAGTTATGTTATGTTTCTTGCATTTGTAAATACACACTCACACACACACACACACATACATTCTGGCATTTTTCCAGCAGAAATCTCTTTACGATGTCTCAGATGGCTATTTTGCCAATGTGTAATTTCAGCAACGACAAATGTACCCTTTGCTGCACTCCAGCTAAAGAGCAGATCAGTCATTGGATCAGCTTGTCTTTCAAACCAAGCTGTCACGACTGACGGAGGGCTGAACATTTTCGAAATTGCAGTGGCAAAATCATCATCGTCATTAAATCACTCATGCCACTCATCTCAACTGCGTATGTAATCTGCTATTCACCAGTTGAGATGTGTTTGCTTTCAAGCTGTGTTGGGAAAAAGATGCTTTCTTCCAGGCTGAATGGAGTTAATTGGACATGAGCTTAGAAGGAGAACATCTGCAAACGCTGCTGACTGATGTGTAGGTTTGAAAGACAGCTGCCTGCAGAGAGCTTCCGAAAACTAATTTCTCATTCTCTCTTCTCTTTGTCCAACTCTTGTGCTTCTCGCTACCCTGTGCCCTCCACATACTTTTTCTGTCCCCCCCCCTCTGTACCCCTTCATTTTCACTTCCTGCAGAGGCTGAAGGAACTCAAGCACAGGGAGTTCGCTCGCAACGTGACCTCAAAATCATGGAAGGACCAGCGCAAACAGGAGAAGGCTCTCAGACGTCTGCACCAGCTCGCACAGCTGCAACAGGAAACCCAGCGGTGAGTGGGAGGAGAGTGTGTTTGTGTGTCTGTGGCAGTGTGTTAGTCTAATGAGACCAGGGGCAGGAGTCCAGAGGGGTTAGAGTGTGTCACATCCAGTCAACGTTTATTTCATTTGATGGATGTATCCACAGACGTTAGAGCACCCAGTTGTCCTGGATAGGCCACATGTGAAGTAAATATAACATGAAGACACATTGATGCTCTGAGAGTAGATGATTTGTAGGAGAAGGAGATGTGAGTTTTAATGAAGTGGAAAAAAGGTGTTTTTAAGACGTAACTAAAATGAGTAAAACAAGTTGAACGATGAAAGCTTGCCTCTGTGTTTGCACACCGACAGCAATCAAAACAATGGATAAAAAAACAATACATCATACATATTATAATCATCTTGATTACGCCTATTCCCTGTGCAATTATATGTGTTTTCTTATCATCAGGCAATAATATGTGAACAGCATTACTGTGAATGCCAATGTTAAGCCTCTTCTTGTTTTTCTTCATGTCTTTCTTTCTGTGGTTCTTTGTTCCTTTCTTTTCTTTCTCAATGGAAAACTCATTCTATCTATCTATCTATCTATCTATCTATCTATCTATCTACTATCTATCTACTAAGGTATTATTCTCATGATTTGAATTCATCTATCAATTCAATCAATTACAGTTTAATTTATTTGAAATAATCCAAGCTTAAGTGATGTGAAGTTAAATCAATTCAAATCAAGAACACTTCTATCACTCTCTGTTTCAGAGTCCCAGGAAGCACTTCTGGACTAAGAAGTGCAGTCAGGGCTGTGAGACAGCAGCAAGATAAAGACAAGGACCAAAGCGACCGCATCCCTGAGAACAAACCTGAACCCTTCAACCACACCCATAGACCCCCTCCTACACAACCCAGATCAGCACGTCTCAGCCACCCGCCAGAAGATCCATGTCAATCTCCCTCCCAGATGCCGCTGGCCACTGCTCTAGCTGAGTCCCCACTAATCACACATCCGGCATCCAATACGGACCCTTCTGCAGTGTACCCCCAGTCCTGCCTGGGCTTGCATCCCCAGCTGCCTCTCCCTGGGCGGGGGAAAGTGGGAGGCAGACTTGGCGTGTCCTTCTGCTTCTCACGCAGAGGGCCCAGGCTTGAGCCTTCTGCCTCTGTCTTCTCAGATCTGGAAGAGGAGGAGAGAGAGAAGAGGGAACAAATGAAAGAAAGGATAAAGATGATGATGGAAAACATTGACAGGAAAATTGGGGCAACAAAGGAGGGGAAACACAGTGAGTGTGAAAAGCACGAGTCCAGATCTGACAGTGTTAGCCTTAACGACACAGGGCCAGTTCCCAGAGAGGCTGCCAGAGAACAGGGGGAGATTGAAACAAGAGATGCAGTGAAAGCACACTCTACTATTTCCACAGCAGCACCTGATAATCAGAGCCACGATTCACAATGCTTGCTACCACAGACCCAGGTGGCCCTATGGAGCACAGCACTAACAGGGTCACACATGGACACTGAGCACACGGATAGCGAGACAGACAGAAAGCCAGAAACAGAGTTGGGGATGGAGGAGAGTCAGTATATGCGTGTGCTGGGGAAAGATGGCTCCACCCGTCTGAGATGGCCTGTCAATTTGCTTATGGTCACCAAGTCTCAACCACACATCTCCTACAGCTGCAACCCACTCTGTTTGAACCCACAACAACCAGAACAACTCACAGAGGATCTGCGGGAGTCACAACAAAATCAGTTGTCTGCTCTCTCAGATGAATCAGATCTACGTGTGCCAGCTATTCTTACACCAGATGCTCCTTCCTGTTCAGAAAGACAGACAAGACAAGAGCTGAAAGCACACATAGAGGAAGCTGAGGATCATATCGATGTGGAGACAGAAGCACACCTGTTGCTAAAGAACGAAAACCTTTCATCGTCAGAAACAAGACCAGAAAGAGGAAGATGCTCGCTAAGTATGGATGATAATGTGAGGGCAGCCTCCAAACCATTTGACCCCACTCATAGTGAGAGCTTTGACACAAACTCCCAGAATCCACTGAGAGGCAGATTAGGGGGTGCAAGAGGGATCAGGGAGAGAGCCATCATATCTCTGAGCTGTAAATTAGAGTCTGTCACCCAGCCTGGCACACAGAGGATGTGCACCAGCCCGTCCAGGTGTGACTGTGGGAGTGAGACAATATGCAAGTGTGCCAGTGCTCCACAGCCGTACGTGGGCGTCTCAGAAGTGTCACGCAAAAAGAGGAAAGCCAGCACAAAGAAACACAAGCTGGGAAAGAAGAAGAGGGGTGAGAGGGAAAAAGCTTCAAACAAGCGCCAATCAGCAAGGTGCAAAGTGAGGAGTGTTGTCTCTACAGTCTCCATTGGCACAGAGAGGAGTGGAGAAGCTGGAGGGAGCTGGGGGAAGAAAAGGAGGCAAAGGGAGACGAGGATGAGGAGGGTGCAGGGAGCTGGGAGCAGCTGTCTCCTGGGAAGATGTGAGGCTGAGCCAGTATCTGTCCCTGTCAGGAAGAGGAGGCCTCACAGGAGCCTCAGCACTGAATCCCAGTCACAGCCAGACAGAGAGCAGGCAGAGCACTGCAGTGCCTACTCCCAGCTCGCCAGACACACAGCAGACAGGCACAACGAGGGGGAGGGAAAGCGAGACGGCGGTGCAGTGACTTTTCCCTCGCGGTCTCACTTCTTCTTACACTCTTTCTCACCAGGATGTAACTCAAAGCTGTTTTGGGAAAGGGGTCACCATAGCAACCCCAGGAGTTTTATTGACTGCTGTTACCCTGACAACAGCTGTGGTTGCAGCCCGGCGAGAAAGAGAAAACTCCTCCACGGGGACAGGAAATCCATTCATAGTAAGCGGAAGAGTTTGAGGCATCGTGAAGTCTGGGAGGAGACAGAGAGGGGCAGGAACATGGGAGGGCATTCAGGTTACAGAGACAGGGGCCCGATTTCAGACACAGAACAATGGGAGTGGTTGAGGCGGGGCTATCCTCGAGGTAGTGAGGAGGGCAGGTCAAGAAGTGGGTGGAGATCGAGAAACAGAGCAGTGGAATGGGATCGGGTGGCAAAGTTTAGCCCCAGTCCGAGCAGCTGGGGAAGGAGAGGCCGACGTCTGAGCACAGAAGATGTAGACTGGGACAGATGCAGCGTGGACAGATGGACATGGGGCAGCACTGACAGCTGGGAAGACAGGGGGACACACAGATCCACATCAGGCTCCAGGACAGGAGTAGAGAGCAGAGACAGCCCGGGCTGTGTGTGGAAATGTGCAGGCACCAGACGCTCAAGCTCCGGACACTTCTCCAGCCCTGAGTGGTGGACAAGTACTCAGACATACAGCCCCCAGAGTGTGATCAACACACAGTCCAGCAGGTGCCACAGCCCGCGCTCCTGCAGCCCCTGCAGCAGCACCAGCGTATCCGAGCTAAGCTGGGAGTGGAGCAGGAGCAGTACCTGCTCAGGAGTCACAGCCGATGGGTTGACAGTTAGCTCCGGCAGGACGTCCTCCGTAGCTCCAGGACTCTCATCTGAGGCCCCTCAGGAGTCAAAAAAGCAGAGCAGCCCTATGTCCACTTCATCCGGCCTTACCTCTTGTTCCTTCTCTCATTCCTCGCCTCACAGATCCTATGTTGCTCCCACAGTCCCGAGCCTCAACACACACCATTGTAACACAAGCCCTTCTCAACTTAAGGAGCCCAATACACAGTCTGACCTTGTACATAGACCCTCTGCCCCTGTTGACACAAGCAGGTCAGGCACAACTCTTCCAGGACTATCTCCGAGTAAGTCTCTGCCACAGAAACCAGCCAGAATGTTGCTTCTCCCTCTCATAGGGAAACTACCTGCAATCCAGAGAAAGGCCAGAAGGAACAAAGGGTTGCTGGAGAAGAGTCAGGAGAAGGAGGGAGAGGAGGAGGAGGAGACCAGGGGCAGTGGAATGGATCCTGGAGCGGTCGTCAACAGTCAAAAATGTCCTCTGGACACGGTTGAGTCAAACCCCAGCAACACTTCAAGTCTCTGCCTGACGCGGATTAGGACTGAAGACAAGCAGACAGGTAGAGAGACAGCTCTGCCAATCAGCTTTACTGCTGAGGAGATGGACAAATACCGCCTCCTGCAAGAGCAGGCGAGAGAGCACATGCAGAAAGTCCTGGAACAGATGCAAGAGAGCGCAGATATACACACAGAGACAAACTACACACACGCGGCACAGACAGAGAACTGTGGGACTGTAGAGGAACAATACACACCTGCGCACTTGCACAACACTTCACAGCCTCAAACCCAGTCACGTCACACAGACACGATGCAAACACAGCACACCCTCCAGGTCAGTCTCCCACTTCCACATGTGGCCCCACAAGAGAACTTCACTCAACCCATGGCTCTGAGAGTCCCTAGCCTCCCCCCTCTCTCCAGCCTCCATCATATAATTTTACAACACGCAGCCCTCTCCATGCACCCCTCCTCCTCCTCATCCTCTTCCACCTCCTCCAACTCTCCTTCCATCCACCCACACCCAGCTCAGCTGCCTCACCCCCTGCTCCATCTCCACCCCTCCCTCCCTCATCACCTTCACCTCTCTCCCTTCTCCATATCCTCCCTGTTTCCCTCCATTCTGCTGTCCCATCATCCCATCCCTCTCCTCCCCCAGTCCCCCGCTTTTCATGCGACCCCACTCGCTCCACTCTCCCAAGTAGCCTTGCAACCCTTGAACCCGCAGTCTTTCATGGAGAGAGCTTGGCCAGTGAGGTTTCAACAGAAGGCATTGTGATTTTCAAAGAGTGGCTGCCATGTTTATTTATCTTCCTTGGCAAAACAGACTAGTGAGTGAAAGAGAGGAACATTTTTGATTTGGATGAAAGCCTGCTATTTGAAATGGGGTTGTATCAGTGCTTTTACTATAATCAACTCCAATCACACACACACACACACACACACATACACGCTTACACACAAACAGCCCAACTATTGACTGTTTTCAAATGAAAATTTGTTTCTCGATCTAGCCTCTGCTGTGTTGAAGCAGACATAGTGAAAACAGACTTTGATCCTTTGCTTTTTCCATCATACCTCATTCAGGGCCAGAATAAAGGGAAAGGTGCACCTGCCATTCAAAGACAAGCTGGGTTTGTGTCATCCTCTCTCTTTCCTTCTGAACCACAGACAGACCGGCTGCCTTTTGAAGTAGCCTTCATGCCAGAAACAGAGGGGCAAGAAAGAGTGATAGTACTATCCCCTTATCTCCATTTCCTACAGGTTATCTGAGTTAGAGTGTGACTTTCAACAAACATAAATGACGTTCCAGGGACCGGTAGGCTAGCACATCCATTTTAACCTTGGTGTATGCTGTATTTGTGTGTGTGCAACTGTGCGTGTATAAGAGGTACTTCTGCACTGCCACATACACAATAGGAAGGACGGAAACTACTTTCCATATCTGACACATGTAAAGACCTGTTTTGTCTCTATAGTGTAAATAGTCTGGCAGTGAGTAATGACATTAGAATCATGGGATGCAATAAAACAAAAGGTGGATTCAACCTTGACCAGTGGTACAATGCTTATTCCACAATCAACAGCTTCAGTGATACAAACAAATTGTCATTGTCATATGTGAAATGAAAGCCTTTTTTTTTTCTCGACACAGCATTTAACAGCAATGAATGAATCGGATGTGCTACAATAAATGTTGGGTGAAAATGAACAGTCTTAAATGCTTTTTTCTTATTCTGTCTGATTCGTGTTTATCGTGCAACATGTTGCGACATGATGAATAAGCTACTGTGTGGTTTACCCCATCTCAAAGTGAGGCCCAGGACTCCTCAGAGATCTTTAGAAGATCGCAGAGCTGTGGCTCCAAACCTGTCTTACTTGTGACCCATTAGGTTGAATCAATGTCTACTTAACCCCTTGTCACAGAGTGCATGTCTATGAACTGTGAGCATGTCAGTTGGGAAGGGAATTTTCCTGTTTGTGCTGTAAGTTTTAGATGTCACAGGAGGTAAAAATATACAGTATTTCACAAAGGAAGCAAAGATCAAAAAATAGTAAACAAAAAAATCTCTGTGGCCGAATTAAAGATTGCTTATATCCTAAACTGGTGATCATCTTGAACGCTTAAAAAACACTATTCTAGAGTGTCTGAAGAAAAGACAATGATGGCATTTAATAGGTTTGTCCAGCAAGTGTAGCAATTCATTTAATAAAAAGGTGCAAATAATGTTTAAAATGTCTTTATTCTCCATTTCTAAATTATAGAAGGACCAGTCTGAAAATGTTTTTATTGTGTCAGTCATCGACTTAGATGCTGCCCTTTTCAAAAGTACCATTTTAATAGCACTCAATTAAAGTTAAATAGGCTTAATTGAGTGCTATTATGTTATATTATCCTATTCAATGCAAGATTCTCTGATTCGTTGACCACATTTCACGTCCAGTTTGACCAGGCGCGGACGTATTAAAGCTGCTTGCCAAACAGTTGATCACTACAGTGGCCGGCACTCAGGGAGCAGAACGCAGAGGAGAACAGAGCGGCATCCAGATGGTCCATGGACTTGGACTACCCAGAGTGCTTTGAGAGATTGGATTGATTTGCCCTACGTGATATTAGTGAACACAGCCCAACACGCAGCAAGCGGTGACATAAATACAGCAACAAAAACAAGACACAAAATGTACACTCCCAGTCCTGAGGTGTTGGCTGGAAATATAAGTCAACCCCTGCAGAGATTCTGTAATTAGAGCACAATTCCTCTTTTTCCTCCTTGTGACCCCTGAGCTTGCCCGTGTATGTGTGTGTGTGTGTGTGTGTGTGTGTCTACAATTGTGTGAGTTTGTGAGAAACAGAGAATCCCTATCTCTCTCCACAGGACAGGAGATCAAACAGACTATGTGAAATATAGAGCAGCAATAATTAGCAGCTGTTACAGCATCAAACCTCTCTATCTCTACCTCTCGCTCTCTGACACACACACACACACACACACACACACACACACACACACACACATCCTACTGCTCAGTTCTTATCCCAGGCTTTAATTTAGAGATACTAAAATGAGCTGCAACTTCTCAGTCCTCCACTACTGATGATTGTGGAGATGATACAAAAATCAACCCACTGCATTTTTTTGCTCCATTTTCTCTCTGCTTCTTACGCATTAAAATCACTCGCACAGTCTAAAGGGGGAAATGCAGGAGAAGAGTCACATCAGGGAAAGCTTAAAAGCAATTACAGTACTTGAACGAAAAACACAAAGAATGTTATTTTAAAACTTCATCAATGAATATGGAGTGCTTGGGACCTCCTCTGTATTATTAAGCAAAATTAGAAGTCACACAAGGGTCACGCCGAAATAAGTAATCACGATATCACTGTACTTTCTGTCAGTGACTGATTAAATCATTACCTAAGCCCTGAGATGTGCCCCCTGGTGTGTTCATGTTGTGCTGTTTTGCTGTACGTGCGTGCGTGCCCGTGCACGTACGCAGGAGTGTGGTTTTGATTTATGATGGAGAAGAAGCGGTTTCCTCAGTCAATCGCGCCTGTGAATTAATGAGGTATAAAAAATAAAGCTGGCACTCAGTCAAATACACCAGCAATCACAGAGAGCTCACTGCTCTATTGGCACCACGTTTGATTGTTAGATTGTGTGGTATAGATTGCACTGAGCAAAAAGTGCCCCTCACAGCTACTGAAGCGACCCATCGACCCAAATTGCAATGCTGTATAAATGAGACACTTCTCTTGCTCTCTCCCGTTCTTTCCTTTTTTTTTTGGTGGTCTCGCCTCTTACCCTTCTCTTTGATTCAACCGGGTCAGTGGGGCTTCAGCTCCCCCGGCTGTTCTCTGACTGTGCAGAAGAAAAGGCACCATTACACTTCGTCCTCTCAATTCCCCTCATTCAGAGGTCTACATTTGTTTCTTTTATAATTTTGAATGTTGTACAGCACCGGCATTCAAAGCACAAGGTTCTTTGCAGTATTATTATGAGACAGGGAAAGCCCTTCCCATACCTTTTCTCTCGCAGTGACGTTCATTAAAGGTTTTTGAGTCGTGGCGGAGCGTGACATACAGTACCAGACTGTTCCACTACAATTTAAATCTTTTAACTGAATATCTGTTCCTCTTAGAAATAGTAGTTACAGCAAGGGTAATATTTCAACCCTTCTACTGAGCCAACAAATGACATTCAAAAGTTACAAGTGAAAATAGTTCAAAGGGATCAAGTTCTCTCAATATTAGAGTGCACTAAAAACTGAATAGAAATTCTATTTTCTATAGTATTTTAAACAGACGGGTGTCCTCTTAGTTATCCCATTTGATCGTAAATTATCCCGCATATCTAACGATTTCAGGTCGATGCATCATTTTGCTAACTTTTGTGAGCTTCTGAACTTTAAGCTTCTCGCTTCAAAGAGTAATCTGTCACCGCTGATGCGTCAACAGACACTGCTATTGCTGCAGGTGCCATATATGGAGAGCTAAGTGGCTTCAGGCTGTTTAGAGCTTTTACATCAAAAAGATATATCACCATGTATAATTCTGAGCCAGAAAAAGCACCTTCATCCTATAAAACACCATCTATTTTTGTTATACTCTATTCACTTACTGTATGCTGGGCTCTCTTGTTGAGGAGAGACCTGTTTGTGTAGGACTTGTATTATCCAGAAATATCTCTGTGAATTCTGTTCTACGATGGATTTAGGGATTAGAGGAGGTAGTGGGCTCTGTGATACTCTTAAACTTGGCAGGCGCCCCAAGGACATGACACTGTCAGCACATTGCTTACACTCAGTCGCACACACACACATACACACACACACACACACACATAGAGGTGTAATAGGGAATAATTTAGGAGGCTGTAATAGTGAGATGTGATGCTCGGTTGTAAGACAGCATGGCTAATTCCCCGGTTATGTTATCTCTGAGAGACAGATGTTCCCACCAAAGATTATGCGTGCACCCACAAAACAAAAGCAACACACACACACAAACTGTTCATGTGTCTCTGCATGCACACAGACAATTCTCAGACAATAGAAGCAGCAGGGTAGTCTCTAAAATAGCCTTATTGACAAAAAACACAGATCAATGATGAGGACGACTTCTCTGAGAGTTAATCATGAGTATTAGTAATGAGTTTCTGCAGAAAACAATGAAGAGAAAAGCACGTGCAACTTTTCCTCAACAAATATTTCATTTAAAACCATGAAATTAATTGAATTATGGACGTTGACCCCTTGCCATATTGATTTCAGGAAAAGCACACGTTTTCCCAATAGGACCACTGTGAGAAAAACGATATCACCTTTTAATAATCACATTAAGCCCCACGAAGCTGTGAGTATTAACCCTTTACGTCCATTACCCAGCAAATCCATCCTATTCAGGAAATGGTTTCACTGCAGAGAATAAAGGCCATTTGATTCATGGATTCTCACAGCGGCTGTCAGGAAAACCCTTGGGTCAGATAACCATCACTCCCATTATGTCGTTGACTCACAGTTCAAATGCACGGCCACAGCATAAAGACAGGGATGTAGATGAGTGGCATGCAGTTCCTATCAGTCAATCCTCAAGTCGGGGGAGTCGATTCTGTCCTTGGTCTTCTTCGTATTGCTCGTCTGCATTTCTGTCACAGAGTGTCATTGAATATCCATTAAACCTCTCATGCATCCAAACACAAGGTGTCCGTAAGTATCCAGATAGCGGCTTTGAGAGGTTGAAAGAATAGCTTGCACACCTTGAAGCAAATTTGAATGCTTTGCACGTGACTTCAAGAGGACATTTTACACAAGTGAACATGTGAATGCGTGTATAAGCGGTAGAACTGCCTCTCAAAGTCCTTACTCCTCTGAGTCCTGATCGCCCTCCTCTTGTTTCCGTTTAACTGGTTTCAGCTTTAAATCTCCACATTCTAATAATTTCCCCCTTAATCCCTTAAGAGGAGCACCCCGCTTAAGTCTCTAATTAAGATCCGTGATACACACGTACTGTACATCAGCACAGGATAAACAGCACATGCACACACAGCTTGGAGCATTCAGCTGTCTGACAATTGCTGCGTATGTGCGTATGTGTGTGTGTGTGTGTGGTTACTAAGTGTTTGTGTGTATTTCAATGATTAAATCCAAATCAGGATGTTGTTATGACGACACATGCATTTTAAAGCTGTTAATCCAGGATTATTCTCTCCTCCTCATCTCATTATGTCGATTATTAAAAAAATACATACGGGCACATGCGCATACACACAAATACTAATTATGGGTTAGTTTCCCTGGAGACTGAACACATGCTGCTGGTCTCCAAAGACAGCTTGACATACAGGTAAAACCTCAGGCAGCAACTATATGCATACAATGTAATACGTTTTGTGGTTTAAGCATATATTTGTAAATTCATGGACATTTGAAACACAAAAACATAAAAGATCAAACATTGCACATCTGCAGCGTAGAAATATATTCATACAAGGCTGATAATTTCTGTGCTCCGGCCTCTCAGAGGGCCATTCTGGCCTTTCAGAAAACGATTTTCAGCACCGAGCGAGAAAGAATGCGAGTAAACAGCGAGTGTACTTTCCCTGTGATTGAATGTGTGTCCTTGTGTAGAAACGGCGCTCTCCTCTCTCAGCAAGTGAAAACAGTCCTGCGGTGCCGAGGCTGATGTACAGGTGAGAGAATGGCCACGGATTTTGAGATCACCCGAGGCTTTGTGTCCACTACGGTCCACTCACACTAGGTCAGCTCAGAATAACCAGAAAGGGCTGACCGCCGATGTTCACTCACCCCTGGAGTCATTAATCACGGAGCACTGCAGAGGAGCCGCGTGGACACACGGTAACACACACAATAGTGTAGAAACCCACATACACACTCGAGCCCATTTTAATTATGAAGCCAAATGCTCGATGACAGCATCTCTCCAGGTAGTCAGTCCTCTAGGCCTGTACTCCTGGTGCATTATCATACATTAAACATCACAGACGTGAATATTTCTGAACAAAGTTGGGTCAACTAATAACAACACATCATATCACATTAAGCTATCAATATCTGCAGCATATACAGACGCGCACAGTTTCTCCTGAGCATTTTGTAACACTCTTTAAAACACAAACACACACAATCAGATCAAGGTATCTGAACCCCTGTATTGCCAAACAGGTTTTCCAGCTTGCAGCTGGGTCGCTATCAGGAGCAGGATCTCAGATAACGTTCCTATTTACTGGTTGAAAAAATTCTTCAAAGGGGCCGTGCAGCAGTGGATGCCTGTGGTGTTTGTTAACAGGCATGCTGCATTGAGACACTGTGGTATATGTGGGTTACAGCACGCATGTCACATACTGACCTGCACTATAAATATATCAGGGCTTCAGAAAAGTCACAACTGTTGTGTCCAATATATTTTGCAAGGTAGAAACTAATGTACAAACTGCATTTAAAAAATCTTAATTAAATAGATGCTGGTTTAATTGGGCCAGTCAATCCCAATTTTGAGTGTTTAGATTTAGAGATATTAGGGGTTGTAATGTGGAAAAGTGAATTAACTATTGTCACAATAGGTTTTTGAAATTTTCAGTCCGACATCTTTTGACTGAAACAATAGTTTTTCATGCTGTAAATGTCTTACATTTTAAGTTTTATTTTTCTCTTAGTCCCAAAAATGTTTTTCTAACGACATAATCTTTACTTTCCACAGAAAATATAGCGTCACGTGTACTGTTCTACAACTTGGTTCAAACTCTTACTCTTCACCTTGCTGAATTCAATTGTAAAAAATATAAAAGAAAGTAAAAAAGCATCGGTCATTGTACCATTCCATTACACTAACCCATGCCGTTACACTACGACGTAGTGACTACGTAGCCTTGCCTGAGAATTTTAAAAGGCCTTGATGTGAACTCTAGTTGGAGAAAGAGTTGCCCGTTTCTCCTCTGAAAGACTTTGTACCAGACACTTTCAACTGTCTAGAAGACAGAAAAACGCATGCTGCATAAGTTAATGTCAAACTCTCTCTATTGTGTCTTGCCTTGTTGAATCCAATGATTTAACCGAAAAAAAGAATGGGGGAAAAAAAACAAAGCAGGAGTGTAAACTGAATAGCATAAACATTCAAGGATTGCACATGAACTTGGAATATTAGAACCGTTACAAGTAGAGACAGCGTTGAACGTTGGCAGACGCGGTTCTCTAATAAGGCTCACTTCCTGTTGAGATGCAGTCTGAGAGGGAAACGCTGCTGCTGCTGTTGTTTTGAGGATGAGCTGAAGTAATTAACGTGAATCTTTTGTGTTTGTGTGTGCGCACAAGTGCCATGTATGTTCGCTTGTAGAGACCAACGTGTGGGTGTGTATGAGAGGAAAAAGCATTCAAAGGTGTTTTGCTTTTGCTGCTGGGTAAGCAGTAAAGCTGTGAAACTAATTTCTTTCATCAACATATGTCAGGGAGATTAAGGGAAGCATTACTCGAGTATGCACTTATTTCACCAAAAGCATTAAATAACTCACTGAAAGAGATTGAGTAGACGGCTGCGTTTAATGTCGCTCTTTTGTGCATCTCAGTTGATTTCAAATTTCATCTTTGATAAACTGGTGTGAAAGGATAGTCAGTACAAAAGGCACTTTAAAGAGTGCACGACAACATTTTAACAAGAGGGAAGCATGATGGGGAGAAGGGAAATCACAGAGTACAGGCAAAGGGGCGGTTGTCAGTGTTGCATGGGGGCCTCTGCATCGTCCTCCTCCTCCTCATCACTACAGGGTTCATAGTCTTCATCCAAGGCCGGGTCTCCCTCCTCCCCCTCCAGCTGTCCTCCCAGATCGCCCAGCAGCTGCTCCACGTGTTCCAACATCGGCTGGTCATCACATCGCAACTTGCTGTACAGCTGGGGAAAAGGGGAGAGGAGACAAAAAGGAAAATGCAAGTGTGTAATGGGCTAGTAAGTAGACTGGAAAAAATGAAAATTTGAAATAGAAAGTAGGTTATACAGCAGCAATGTGGAGAACGAAAATTGTACCGCGGAGGCCATACACGAAATGAGATATGGTGAGTGAAAAGCCCTCGACTGAAGCTCTTCCATTGTGTCACTGAAGATAACGGTGCATCACCACAGCATCAGTAAGCAGCAGCTTGGAGTTGAGGGAAGTGAGCAGCCCCGAGGTTTTAAGTCTCCAAGTGCTGGTTAGGCCGCCTGAAATATCCAACAGCAGCCGCATTCTGTGAGTGAGGCAGTCACGCTCGCAAAACGCTGGTAAACAGTTTTTGTCTTTCATTTGGCAAATCAGCACATTTGACACACCGCTCATCCGTACAAGAGACAAAAAGACCATTTATCTTCCTTTTGCTTTTGCGACATGCATGCACACACACACACACACACACACATGCAGAGAACTGTATCCTGGAGCACATATGGTTATGTGGCGCACGTGTGCACTTACACACACACACACACATATTATCAAAGTTGTTATCTCTGTGAAATATGCCGTGAAGGAGCAAGATAAAAAAAAAAATTTTAAAAGTCCTGCTCTCAAAGCAGCCAGCACATTTATCTTTGTAAAATACTTTGCTTGTGTCTAATTACTGAACTCAAAGTGGAGTTGGGTGATAAAACTACTGGAGCTACCACCAAGGACAGCAAAGCATAACTATGTGTTTCAGACTGGGTGCATATACAGAGTAAGGGGAACTGATACAGCAATTTATATCTATGCTTTTCTTTCCAGAAAGAAAACTAGAGAGAAAAAGAGGGTGAGTGGGGAATGGTTCGTGAGATCTAGGAATATTATTCTATTTAGTCGAACATGCACACACACACACTCTCACACATGCGCACACAGTCCCTTGAGCTCATGGACAATAAGCAGCTGAGTGCCATCATTCTTACTAAAAGTGTAACGAGGCCAGAAGAGTGTGTGTGACTGCTTTGCCCCAGGACCAGTCTCTAAGCAACAGCAGGTCCTGACAGGAGACACGCAGTCCCACAGGAACTCATTTGGAGTGTAAGAATACGTAGTGTGTGTGTGTGTGTGTGTGTGTGTGTGTGTGTGTGTGTGTGTGTGTGTGTGTTTAAGTGGATGCTGTCTCCAGGGAGTTGGAGCGTGACACAGGTCCAGGCTCAGGGTCTGATACCGGGGGAGAGCTGACCCTCTCAGCCTCCTTAAAGCACCACACACACACACACACACACACACACAGGGGAGAAAAACACAGATTTTCATTCCGCCAACGTCACTCTGAAATGCCTGGAGATGTTTATCCACAATAAGCCCAAAGAATACAAGGTGGGTTTGCTTTACAATAGGCTTGGCTCAATAGCCAGCATAATTGCACATTACAGCCTTGGGTATGACGTGGAGGGTGTCTTTCATATGAGTCGCGTAAGAGAAATAATAAAAGAGAAATTCAGTGAACGTGTGCAAAAGAAAAAGAAAAATACTGTATGTTCTAGAATACCGAATGCCATTTGGAAATTGTATTTCTGCGTGGTGATATTTCCTACGAATCAATAACATAGTGTGTCTGCTGGATAGGATGTAATTACTCATTGCGATGCTTTCAGCTAGCTAAACAAACAGCAGCTATTCTTTACACATTTCGCAGCGAACGCTGCTGAGATCAGCATCGCCGTCGCAAGAAACGCAGGCATTTCTCATTTACCACAGCCTATGTTTTCTCTTCTCACTTTCACGGCCCAGAGAGCTGCCTCGAGAGGGAGGGAGAGTGTGTGCGTGTGTGTGTGTGAGTGTATGCAATCGTATAACTCTTTCATGGTCCACTTTGCTCTGCTTTCAAGCCCCCGAGTCACAGCCCAAAGCACAATTGACCACCGCCATAACAACACACAACAATCATTTTAACTTGCACACAAAGGGGCACATAAGACACATCTGTTCTAACCATCTACTCGCTAGTCTTTGCAGCCGCGTTAGCGCCATGACTCCAGGAATTTGACATCGGTGTTGAAGAGTGATATCTTGACAACTATTGGATGGCATTTTGCAAAGTCGAAATGTTGTACAGACCTTCGTGGTGCTTTGAGGATGAATTTGAACAACTTCTGTGATCATGTGACCTTTTTCTCAACACCATCATCAGCTCAACATTTAGAACTGTAGTGTAGTTTGTGTTCAGTGCTGATGCATGGCTGTATATTCTTAGTTTCTCATACTGGACAAACGGTCAAATGTCTTTCATCTCAACATAATCTAAAAAATAAGAAGTAAACACAATGCAGCCACAATGTATCCTGTTGAATTCAAGCGATTACTATATTTCTGTACTTTTTAATTAACTTGTTTCATTACATCTTACTGCTTGCTACGCATATTGTGTAACTCAATGTCCTTTGCTACTCTATCTTCAACTGGGAACTGGCAAACTTCTAAACCGGGAAACCAACTTGAAACTTTATTTCCAAACAAGAAGTGGCATACATCAACAGCGCTGGCAAGTTTGACTTCATGATGATGACAGTAGCAGCTCCAGCTCTTGGTAACAGAATTGAATCGGCTGGATGGATGGATTTTAATACAAAACAGAATTATGTTCCCTTAAGGTGCACGATGTAGCAGTGCTTCTGGGGCCGAATGAGGTCTCACCCTGTTTATAGTCATTATATTGCTTTCTGCTTAGTTTAAAGTACAGACTTGATCGTGAAAAAGTTTTTAAAAAAAAGAAAAAGGAAATGTACCAATAGATACGAATCCAATTTGTTGTACACCTTTATTCATTTCTTTCTCTACAATTGCTTACTTCTTTTGGCTACATAATATAGTGTGGTTCAGCATAGATTATCTGTAAGGTGCTATCTTTTGTCCCGTGTGCAGCAGAGAAAAGTGTAATAATAAGCACTAATGTACCCTTCATACGTAAATTGATTCTTTTCCCCTCATTCTTTGATAGAAACCTCTTTCTACAGCTCGCATGGCAGAATAAAGACAGGCTGATTATGTGGTGAAAGACTAATCATACCATCATTGTTCACCTTTTGTTCCACACCTATGCGTAACTCCCCCTTTCATTTCACCTCTTCTAATGATTTCATTCTTCCGCCTTGTCTTTTGACCATTTTCCTTTTGCCTTCTGTCGCTCCCACTCGTACACGCTCACCAAATGACCTTCCAGTCAAGGAGATAGATACCTCTTCATACGTTCACATCTTATACTTACACACACACACACACACACACACACACATACACACACACACACACACACACACCACGTCTACCATACTGGCAGAATAGTTCCAAAATCTTGCCCTCCTCTCATCTTCCCTCTCTATCCCCAACACATTTTTAGACCAAACACAGCACTCCAGCTGCACATCTCTTCATTAGTAAGAGAACATTAATTAGATGAACCGTTTCAACACATTTTCTTTCTCTTAACTTCTGTCTCACTTTGTGATAAAAACATACACAGACTCCCTCACTGGCAAGTGTGTGAGATTTGACCTCCTTGAGTGTGAACAGGCCATGTCGCTGGAAGTCTCAAGCGGGCTGAGCGCAAACTCTCACACTCTCACACACACACACACACACACACACACACACACACACACACACACACACACACACAAAGCACACACACACACACAATGCACAGACTGACACAACTTAACACTTCAGTTCTCGAGTTACATCCTTGGTAGGGAAAGGCATTAAAATTACATGACAAGCACACCTTGGGCCAACCCTCCCCACAATCTGTGCTCATGGGATACCCTTTCAGACACATCAAATAGTAAAGCTTTTGACCTCCGTTTGCCCTATCTGCCTCTGTGCACACTCACGCACACGCACACACATATATAAAATTGTCCTCTGTGCATACACTGCAGATCCTTCTTCAATCGCACCCTATCTGGCTGAGACTCAAATTCCATTTCACGTCCGGTTTACTATTGATTTTACCCTCGCCACTATTCACCAGCTACACCCCTGCACCCACACACACACACACATACACACACACACCATCCAATCTGTTCCCTTCCTCGCCTCCCCTTTCATTCTCCCATTCCTGCTCACCCTGCTGCTACACTTCTTTCTTGTCTTCTCAACCCATCCGTTCCTCCCCATCATTCCTTTTTATAGTATCTCTGCTGAACGCAATCTGTGTGTGTGTGTGTGTGTGTGTGTGTGTGTTTTTGTGAGAGAGAAAGAGTATCGATCACAGCTGAGGTGGATAATGAATACAATTTTTGAAAATAATTAGATATGCAAGTTGGCACACACAACCATTATTAAATATGTGCATCCACATAAGGTGCACAGAGCCGCATGATTCTCTCACTGTCTCATATCACACACACACACACACACACAGACACACACACAGGCGCACACTCGCACACTTAGCAAAGTCATACAGTATGCAGAGAAGTGGACCGGCGCCAAAACAAGCCGTTGGGCTTTGAGGTCTCATTTCCATGTTGGAGCCCATTTTAACTAGCAGACTGACTTATCGTTAATAATTAACACTCACAGTGACGCTCAGAAACAAAAGCTCTGATATAAACAAGGGAGAATCTTGACTACACAATGTACAGATGCACACACACACATGAGCAAAAGCTGCCAGATGGGGAAATAAGTGAACCACAGTCGGGGCTTTTCTCTCCACATTCCACCTCACCTTTGCAAGGTCTTCGTGCATTTGCCTTTCACATTATTCTGCGCCTGTTGCTTCACACACTCTACAGCTATGCTGTTTACTTGTCACGCTCCGCCGCCTCACCCAATTCTTCAAAAAGTCTTTCACCTTTTTATTCCTTTGCAGTACTTAATTTCTCAATTGCCATTTGTTTCTTTTATCTTTATTAAACTCTTACTACAAAGCCGGCAGCTCAAATGTGCCGTGTGCCTTTGTTTTCTTTACGCACAGTTTCTTCTATTCTCCCTCTTGGCAGCTCAAAGCGCACCTCGCTCCTGTCCCCTGTGGAAGCTGGTCAGACAGGCCTGTCACTGCGCTGCTGGCCAGAGAGACTGACATTAATACATCGCCACTCTGCTGCCCCTACTCATCTGTAGAGGAACACAATGTTGAGGGAGAGCAGGAGGGAAGGTGGGTAGTGAGGTGGCGAGGTGAAAAGGAGAGGAAAGTAAAGAGAAGGAAAGAAAGAATTGTAGGTTGGGCCTGCTATCCGTCAAGTCTTTGCTGTCTGATTTACAAGCCTATTGGATTTTAGACTAACATGAATCATGGCCCCAAAGAGGCATTGCTCCCTGACAGAATGACAGAATGAATGAAAACACATCACTCCAAGTGTGCGTGTGTGTGTGAGGGGGAATGGAAGAGAGACAGCCGTATATTTAAACCTCTTTGAGATAGTAAGAAAAAATATTTCTTTGGCAACAATAGAGCTTAGTTAAAATCCTCTCACAGTTGCAGGACTGCATGTACTCCATCTCTGACAAGGACTGGTTCTTAAGAGTTTGACCTATTCTGACTAGATGTAACTATCCGTACCCACATCTGCCATGCACAGTGGTGGAAGAAGCATTCAGAGCCTTTACTTAAGTAAAAGTATTACACTATAAAAATACTCAATAATAAGTAAAAGGCAAAATCTCACTGAAGTAAAAGTATGAAGGTTTTATCAGGAATACCCTGAGTATCAGGATAGTACCACAAAGTACTGCAGATAAATGGCCCTTATGTGTGCTATATTCTTGTTTGTTACACCATTACATTATTATTACTCATTGCTTTTTTATCTAAGCAGCGTTTAACCCGTGTTGTTGGTTGAGGTGAAGCTGAATTATTTTATATACGGCTGCAACTAATGATTTTCATGATGGATTAATCTGCTAATTATCGTCCCGATCAAACCAGTAGCAGTTTGCTTTGTAAAAAGGTAAGAAATCGTGAAAATGCCCATCACAACTAGCCAGAGCTCAAAGTTACACCGACCTCAAAATGATTCAGTCTCCTGCAATTCAATGTTTGGCATTTTTGCATGAAAAATGGCTTCAATGATTGGTCGATTAATCAACTAACTAGATAGATAGATGTAGTGGAGTAAAAAAGTACAATATTTCCTTTTGGAATGTAGTCGAGGTGATGTGTAACGTGTCCTGAAATGGAAATACTTTAGTGAGGACACAACTGCGTCAAATATGTACTAAAGTACATAACTTGAGTAGATGTCCTTACTTACTTTCCAACACTGGTAAAGCACTATTAAAATAATTATCAATTAATTCAGTCGCATTGATATACTTTACAGCAGTATTTGCTTTGTGGACAGATTTTCTGAGCTGAATTACCTTCGTAGCGTTGGTCAGGTACGATCTGGCCGCCTCCTTCAATCCATTCCACTCCTCTGTCTCCTCCTCTGTCACTTCTCTCCCATCTCTTTCCTGCTGCTCCTTTGCTTTCTCCAACTGGAGGCAGCAGACCCAGCCGGAGAGATACCACACCTGGGAGGCACAGAGGAAGAGAGGCGGGTTGGGGGTGTGGGGAGGATTCAGACAGAGAGAAAGTGTTCTTAGTTGCAGTAAGTGAGCTGTGACAAGGGAAACACATCCGTAACCCTCACGAAGCACGTCCGCATGACATCCCACATCCTTCTCTGACAAACAGGTTTCACGCACATGACATGGAATCCCACACACACACACACGGGCAATCAATCACTCACATCATAACTGTCAACCTGATCCAATCTTGACATATATACGGTTCTCATTTACAAACGATGCATGTAAATGCACATGTGCACATAGTGTAGCTTAACAATGAATTCAGACCCGACATGTGACTGTGCCATCTGTCACTACCAATTTGTTTATCTTTCTATAGCAAAAAGTGCATTTACTTTGTTGAAACGTATACCAAAACATAAGGCAAATGTATTCTCTGCATTTCAAATCGTATCATACTCACAGGTTGTGTACAGTATTAGCCATTCATTTAGAGGACGAAATAATGTTTAATAATCTCTTTATCTGACTAGTAATTATTTTATTCCACACATAATTCTGCCTTGATATGAATTGTGGAGGAACAAAAGTACCACAGTCCTGGGGCCTGAACCACGGACACAGATTGAATTTACAAGTAGGTCCATGTCGGTTCGATGACTACATTTTTGACATGAGACCAGTAGTATCATCTGATACAGAGCTTTAGATCCATCAATGTGCCTCTTCTGTTGCAAACGTGCAACCCTTAACACGATTATGACACAGACACACATGACTCATTTCAAGAGTGCACCATGTAGACGAGGTGTTAAGGATCTCCTAACTGGCTCTGATTGAACTTCATGAAAACCTCATGAATATATGTAAAATTCTAACAAAAAAACCAAGAACATCCCTTTGAAATAGCCCTGTTGCTTCACAGAGTTCAAACAGTGAGTGGAGGCATATTTTAAATTGTAAGTAAGTAAGCTGAAAAACACACAAAACATTCTTTCTTTTCCATAATCACATTTTTTTTTTCCTCCCACATAATTACATATACTGTGCTATGCTTGCTCTTCCACCTCTACACACAATCATTTTCAACTCTCAGTGAACTTGGAAGTGTGTGTGTGTGTGTGTGTGTGTGTGTGCGCCTCTCATCTGAGGCCAAAGATCACCCACCCACTGTTCTTCAAGCACCAAGACACAAATATTCACTGGATTCATTATTCATTGAGGGCAGAGGCAGTGGGGACCTGC
The DNA here is from genome assembly GCF_050575085.1 of Anarhichas minor. Classification (NCBI taxonomy): domain Eukaryota; kingdom Metazoa; phylum Chordata; class Actinopteri; order Perciformes; family Anarhichadidae; genus Anarhichas; species Anarhichas minor. The sequence continues at coordinate 3,016,451 of NW_027466487.1, read as the reverse complement.
ACCTCTGCCAAATAAACCATTTAGCTAAAAAAAAACACATCAAGGCGTACCACACTGAATTCAGAAATGCCACTAAGCATGCTGAGTGGGTGGCTACCCCCTGCAGCCATACTTAACAGAACAACAGCAGCGCTGGATAAATGTAGTTATGTGGCAGAACCAGTAGTACGACATTTATATCAGTGAAACATTTTCTGTGAATGCAGAAATGTGTCCTTGTGAATATTTGTGCATGTCCGGGAGAGAAAGTAAAATTTGGGTCAGTTCAATTCAAAAGTTTAGCTTCCACTGCATGTCTTTAAAACAGCTAGAACAATCTTTACAGATGGTCCACCGTCAAATATTTGTGTATGCGGTAAAGACGACTTCCACACTTCAAAATTGAAACAAAACAAAAGTTGGCTAATTGAGAATTTGAGAGAAGCCGCTCTTCACAACCGCAACCCCAGACAGAAGAAGCACACATAATAAAATAAACTCTCGTCTGTCAATCAAATCACTGAGACTATTGTCACTTCAAAGTGAAGGCACATCTTAGTTCCCATATGGTGCGGCAGAGGGAGGAACAAAAGCATCATGAATCAACTGAATACCTTTGAAACAAGATTTGCAAGGAACCAGCTCAGTTGTTGGTGCAGACGTAACATTTTAGAAGTACGGCTCCAACTTTGAGATATACGCCAGAGCAAGAAGACGGAGACGAAAGCGAACAACTTATCTACTGCACTTAAGAGAGGAAATAAGAAAGAGAGTAAGACAAAGAGGGGAGGAGAGACGGGGAAAGAAGGAGAGAGAGTAGTCAAATGTGTCAGTCAGACACTCCAGTCACCAGTATGACCAGCAACAGAACTGTGGTGCAACCTGACAAAACACTTTCTGACCATCAGAACCGGTGCCTGTATGTATGTGTGATTGGCTGCTGGCCCACTCAAATCGATTGTCACAGCTGTACGTCTCTGGAGCAAGTTTAAAAGTTCAGCCCCCCAATGATTGCTCCCAATCTGTCAGCTCAGGGGTGTGTGTGGGAGGCTGAGCCTGAGGGGGAGTGGGGGGGAGGGAGAGAGAGAGAGAGAGAGAGAGAGAGAGACTGCTGTGTTCTTGAATCTGACACTCAGTGGTAAACCTTCACTTCATCTGCCACTGACAGAGGGGATTTGGAGCACAATGACAGCACATACTTCCTACTAAAGCACAGCAAATACTGTCATTTACGCCACTCTCTAATAAGCATTCAAGTTCTCAGACATACATCGTCGTGTACGAGCAAGTAATGACAAAGTCTGGGCGTGGAGACACGTCTTAGTGCGTGCACATAAACAGTGGCTCAACAGAAGCAAAGAGGTGCACAGGCTGAGGCTCTCTCCTTCCCTCTGGGCTGATAAAAGATCGGCCGACAAGTTGGTCTGATCCAGCAGTAAGACTGTATCATGGCAATAAGACAACCTGCAAGAGGACACGAGAAAAGACATCGCTTAACCCTATGTCTTGACAAGTAACACACACGTGCACACACATCCGCGCACACACACGTGCATAAACAAATCAGAGGTGTGGGCTGTGATTCAGAGGTCTGGAACCACAAGAGAGAGAGAGAGAGAGAGAGAGAGAGAGAGAGAGAGAGAGAGAGAGAGAGAGAGAGAGAGAGAGAGAGAGAGAGAGAGAGAGAGAGAGAGAGAGAGAGAGAGAGACCGCCATGCTGGAAATATGAAAACAGTTAAAGCAAAACCAGAAACCCACATTTTCAGAGGCACAAAGCTTCTCTGTATTTTACCACATTATAAAAAATACAAAATGAAAACAATGAATGAATGCAGACAAGCACAGTTTTTAGACATTGCTTACCTGGACTACTTCATCATCCTCCTCCAGAAGACCCTCCAACACATCCACCGCCATCTAATGCAGACAGACAAAGAGACTGAAATGAGATTTGACATAATCTTTAACATTGACAGAATAGTCAGACAAGAACATTACTTTTAAGGTTCAACAAATTCATCAGTACACGCTCATTGATACAGCCTCGATCCATTAACAAGCAAGTAAGCACGTTGCACACGGTGTTGAGCATCTCCCAGGCAGCTCGATCAGAGCGATCAGAAGGTCTGATAAGCGTGTAGATCGGCGTCTTATACACAACATCGTCGATACCAACAAGACAACAGACATGGCCGTCGATAGACACACTCACCAGTGCTTATCGCACAGTCAATAGTCACTCTGGCTGCTCTGTTCGATAGCCCTTTTAATCCATTTACAGACATCAGCAGTCAATATATTGCTAACCAGCATCACCCCATTGGACGCATTAATAAACTTAAATATCAGCCTGACCCATCGTCTCTATCACCCCCCCCCCTCCCTCTCCTTTTATGGTCTAAACTGAGTTTAATGTTAGGTGACCTTTACCAGAGAGCCCCACTGTCTGGGTCAGACTCTGTGGGAAGTTTCTTTTACAGAAAACAGACCTTGACTAAAGTATGCCGTGTGTTTGGTTTGCTCTGCCTCTCTCCTTGCGGATGCTGTGGTTTTGGTGTGTGCGTGTGTGTGTGTGTGTGAGAGAGGCCCCAGGTGATGATATATTGATTTTTGTCAACTTCAGGTTGGAGGCGACTGTTAGCCAATCACCCATGGTGAAGGGCAAGAATAAAAGACACGCACGCACCCGCGCATGCACTCACACACCGCCGCAAAGTCACACACTATAACAAAGCTACACACAACAGTGAGCACAACAAGCAGCACTTGTTTTTTGTTAAGGCAGTCTTATTAGCTGGAGAGCTTCCTCATTTCCTCCCGCTCTTTGGACTTCTCTCTTCTTTTCATTAAGCCTACGTGCTTCTGGTGGCAATAAAGAGGTGAGCTGTCCGTGTAGACGGAGGGAGAGTCAGGTTAATTGAGGGTATCTCATTAAGAGTGTGCAAATGTCCGTGTCAGGGAGTCCATTGATTGATTGCTCGACCAATTATCAGCCGAAAACCCCCATTGTCTTTAATTAATTAATGACTGATTAAAAATACACAAACAAAAACACCTAATCCCAGTTGACGATGAATGGATTCATGCCCAGCGTCAGAATGATCCACTTGACTTTCATTGTACCACACCGATGTGACAGGCAGACACACAACCACACGCATACACACACTCGGAGTATGTCAAGCTAAGCCCTAGATATTAGAGATAGGAGTAAAGATCTGTCTGGGTATTAAACAACTGCTAGAACAGGCAGTTTTTTGGAGCAACAAAAATAGAACAAGAGATATCTGGGAGCCAGGATAAGTAGCAATGATAACCATTATATCATCTCCAACTGTACTCCTTCCTAACTACACCGGTCAACCCAGAGGCGAGTGATTAAAGATTCAGAGATTCTTAAGCCGCTTCACGCTCTAAACAACAACACGATTAATATTCGCATGAAGATAAGGGGAAGAGAGGAGGCACTACGAGGGGAAAAAAGTGTGAAAATGGGAAGGAAGGGCACAGAAAAGTATCTTAATAAACAATGTGAAAGTGGTCCATGAACAACGGTGCACGGCAAAGACACACAAACACACACGGCAAAGACACTCCGTACATGCTGTCCCCTTTATTTCAAGACCTGTTAAAGATTTAAAAAAGCAACACTCTGGGGAGAAACTCATTTATAATGGCCATTGTGTGTGTGCACGGTTTGTGTGTGTGTGTGTGTGTGTGTGTGTGTGTGTGTGCGTGTGTGTGTGTGTGTGTGTGTGTGTGAACTTCAGGCAATTTTGTTTAACAGAATCATTTTACCGGAGCGCATAGCAGAGACAGGAGAAAGACAAATCACTTTACAAGCGAGGGCAAGCAGTATCTCTAACACACAGAGACTCATACAAACACACACACATGCACGCACACACACGCACACACACACACACATGCATTGCCCGCACAAACAGGGACGTCGACACTTAAGTAAATAAATCCTGGGGATGTCTGTGCTAACTGTACTTGCAAGCCACATTGGAAAGTACAAGCTGCTTTCCATCACGAGCTAAATTTAAGAACAGAAATGTTCGAGGAATAACATAAAAGCTGACAAGAGTGACAACGACAAGGAGAGTAACTAACCATCAGCTGCTGTGAAAGCTACGCCGAACAGACACCTTAATGGCTGTTCGGCGTAGCTTTCACATCAGCTGATGGTTAGTGTCTGTGTGTCTGTGTGTCTGCTACGTGGCAAGTGAAGTAATGGTGGTGATGGGTGATGATGATGGAAATGTGTGTGTCTGTGTGTGTGGCAGTGAGAAAACTGTGGTCTCTGAGGGCCGCATTGTTACGACAAAGCACATTTGTTTTTCATTTATAAAACAAATATAATAAAACATGAATAGGGCTACAAATAATGATCATTTCATTATGAAATAATCTCTTCATAGATGGATTTCTTGTTGAGTTTTTATTATTCAAATGAAAGAAATTATTGAAAAGCTTCGTCAAACTGATTATTTAGTGCAAACAGCCGTTTCAAAACTCAAAGATATAATTACATAAATTGGTATAAAGCAGCAAATCGTGACATTGGGGAAGATGGAACCGGAGATTGGTGTTCCTGCTTGATAGATGACTAAAACGATTAACGGATTAGGAAAATATTTGGTAATTATTCAGACAATCATTTCCGAACTGGTTTAGTCTTTCAAATATCAGAAAAAAAGTGAAAAATGGCCATTACAGTTTGCCCACAGCGCTGCCTTGAACTGTTTAATTCCTCCGACCAGCACTCCAAAACCCCAAAGATGAAAAGGAGAAAAGCAGCGGATTCTTGTTTAGTATTCATGAGTGACAACAATTAATCTTCCACCCATCAACATATCTATTAATTAACTAGCTGTTTCAACACTACAAAACCAGAAATATTTAAGCAGTGACATTTTTGCAGTTGTCTCACTTATGCTGCTTTTCAAGCACCCCTGGTGTGCTTCAACTCAATTTCCATTACAGATATGGAAATCAGACACATTTGGCATGCATTCAAGTGTCTCTCCTCAAAAGCAAGGGGGAAAAAAAGACCCTGAAAAGCAATTTGTGTTGACTTTTTCCTCTTTCCAAATTAAGTGGCACAGATCATCTTGCTGAGAGAAGATTTTGGTTTTCAAGAATTTAGTAGCCCAGTTTGTTTTTCTCCAATGCTAGTTTATTTACAAAGAGCATGAGACGAGTACCAATCCATCGGTTGACGTCATGGTTCCTCTTGACCCCTTATTTTTAGGTAACTCAAGCATCGTAAAAATAACCACTTCCTCAGCCAAATTGAATTTCATTTTGAACTTCTCATAAGCACTCAGCTTACAAATTGGTCGGAAAATTCTCTTTTAAAAAGGTTTTTTTTCCCCTCAAAACCGTTTTGGAAGTCTTGACAGATTGTGTTTTTTAAAAGCTGATACTATAATAATTTATGCACATTCCTACTTTGGGTTTAGCATTACTGTTGCAGAGGCTGCCCACTGGCGATGAATTGGTGACCGCCTCTATGAATGTCATGAGAAATCAATTGGCTTTAATGAAATAACCCCGAAGAAACTCTCAAGACAAAAAGGTAAGCGGTGCTATTTCAGATAGCAAAGGTCATGTATTCAATGTGTGAGCCATTTGTGTGGACCGTCACCTAGTGAAGCCGCAAACGACAGGATGTCCTCTACCTACCATTGACCAAGATCTGTCACCACCATGCTCTACAGTGATTTCCCAACTGTCGAGATAATATCATACACCCAGATCATTTGGACAACTTAATCACACTATTATTTTGCCAAATGCCTAATTTTCTCAAACTCAAACCACATAATGGCCCAAACTGCATTCATCAGACAAACAGCTTAATCGCCAACAGAGACAGACAAATGCTTTTTGACAAAGAACAGGGTAGTTCTTTATTTACCAGGAGGAGCATTATACTCTATGAAGCTACAGAAAACCCAAGTTATCTAAATGTGTTTCTTTGGCATATATATAAATTAAATATTCAAAGCCATGGCTCAGTTCGGAAGACTAAACTAAATATCCAATAGGGAAAAAATACAGACAAATTGTCGCACTCTGGCGCCCTGCTAAGACGGTAGCCTTCAAAACTTTACAGAGTTTAGTTGTGAATAGATTTATAGTCCACAGGGAGAGATGGTGAGCGCAGAAATGAGTGAATGTGTGTGTGTGTGTGTGTGTGTGACAGAGGAGTAGAGGAAGGAAAGGGAAGCGAGGATGTCCCTATCAAATCCGGCTAAGTCCCAGTCTGGGAGAGACGGACAGAAAATAGCTCGCTTCTACTCCACTTCTATCCGTAAGCTCAATTTCCCTCAGAAACGTTCACATAGCTGCTGGATAAAAAGCATATGAGCAACCTTGTTCATGGATGTGTATGTGCAAACGTATCCGCACAGCAAAATAAAGCACTCAGAATGTGTGCAGTTTGTGTTTCAGTCGTGATGACACCAACAGGAGGATGAAGACAAACGACATGTCAGAAACTGTGGACCGGGACGTTGTCATTTTACTGACACACCTGACAGCCCATCTCCTAGACACACACACACACACACACACACACACACAGATATAACTGCAGCTGAACCATTTAGGAGTGAGGGGGGAGAAAAAGGACACTGTTCTCATTTCCTGTCAGTAATAACCATAAACCACTCAACAAGAGTGACTAGAAATGAATCAGCGGATCACAACAGAAAATAGTTGAAGCGCTGTTGGTTTGCCAGCAATCACAGAAAATGACTTCAAGCGTTAATGACTGCAAAGGGTTTTTAGCACCGAAATGAAGGCAGTGAGCCACTAAAATCGAGGCCATTAATACTAGAAATTGATGAGTGATCTAGAAGTGCTCCGTATCACAGATATGGCAGCAATTCATCAGACTGTCCCCCCCCCCCCCCCCCCCCTTCCTTCTACACAACCCCCCTCCCCTGTGCGCCCCCCCTTACCCCTGTCCCTCTCTGTAAATACCACTCTTAAATTATTGAGACTGAACTCTGGAGGGGATAAAGACCAGGCATGGCCTTCCCACCTCCAGTGCTATTCACTAGAAAGGAAAGCACTCCAACGCTTGCGCTCACACACACACACACACACACACACACACACACACACACACACACACACACACACACACACACACACACACATACACACACACACACAAATGCCAGGCCAACCTCCCACCATGAAACAAATACAGACCAACAACAGCACAGTGCACGGGCACAACGTTGTACCTCGTATTCCTCCGACTCGATGAGCAGTTTGGCTGTGGTGACGCGAGACTCGTACGGCGGGATGTCATTCTGGAGAGAAAAGACAACGCCGTCACCTCTACAGCGTTCACGCAAACATAGTTCTTCATTTGTCTGATAATAACTCGGTCCAATTTCAAGGTACGCAACATTCTGCAGCTATGTGGCTGTTAATCACAGCAAAAGTGTGGGCAGGCTGAGTTGAGATCAACCTGCTCCTACAGATAAGAGTCGTAACTGTGGTGCCGCTGGGATGTTTCTCTCAAATCATCACCCCCAACCCCTCTTATATCACATTTGCTCACTATCGACTTGGTGTCATTTAGAACCCATCCTTACTTTGACATTACAACCATTCCTTTCTTTATGCCAAATTCCCTGACGTAATTTGCTGATTTATCCGTTATACACTTTCCTGGTTTTGCCTTGTGCTTTCATATACGCACACACACACACAAAAGCACACAGGTTTGCGAAGTAGTTGTTCCAGTCTTTCTACTTTTTATTATCCCTCATTTCGTTATCTCTTACTTTTTATCTCTACTGTGTACTCGTGTTTGTGCTCACTGCAAAGCACACTGTGAAAATCCTGTTAGTTGAAAGCGCTTTATAAATAAACTGGGATCTTATGAGTATTTGTTGCTGTCAGAGAAATACTAAGCACAGCTCCGACTCACCTGCATGTCTTCTTCTGTGCTGAAGGAAGCCGCACTTTGTTTCTGGGCAGGTAGCCACGATGCAACACTCTTCAACAGGTATTCTTTGCCTTCCTGAAGACAGAAAAAGGCATTTCAACTACAATTAAACCTGCATATATATATATATATACGTGGAGATGAAGACACACAAGTCAAACAAAATAACAAAATAATAATGAATTAAAATCCCTTTTACAGGCTGGATCATGAATGCTCCATAGATGTCAATAGTCTTTTGATTAAACTGAGGTCAGGTCAGGTTAATAATATTTTTTAATTATTACCAGAATATCGCTAAATAGACTTTTTCTGTATGTGTGACGATATAAAGTGTGACAGGAGCCAGCCTGACCCCTACAGCTTACAGCTAGTACTACAGATCCACTTCAGCCCGACTGAACTTTTCAGAAAAATGATGTGAAAAGAAAAGTGCCTTTCCATTAACAATGCACGGGTTAGGATGTCGCTGTGAACAATTGTTGCTATATTTTTAATCTCTTTATTAAATGGTCTCCAGGAAACATTGGAAGAGTGTTGTTATGTCTTAAACATGAAATCCCGGTCTTGTAGCATTTTTATTTTACAAAAGAACTGTAAAAGGATGAAAACCATGTGTTATTATTCAACTCAAAAATACATTAGCAAACCAGATAACTCACAGGCTGCAACGTCAAAAACAAAATGGGTCGCATTCTTAAGCATGCTCCACATACGTTTCTCAGAGAAAGGTTTTGCCTTGAATGTAGTCTGCCCTTAATAACAGTTGGTAGAGCAGCAATACTTTCAATATGTCTTGAAAATGAAACAGTTTTTTCAAAATGAGAAACAAATTGAGAAAATTGAATTAAGACATTCTTCCAAACTCATTGTCAGATGCTTCATATGGCAAAATTGAGTCCAATAGGCTGCTGCTCTCTCATTTATCAGATGACTATATGACCTCAATGATCTGCCCAGTAATTAACATTCCTATCGGCATGACCTGCCTGAGTGTGTGTGTGTGTGTGTGTTAATGCGAGTGTCCATCTGCTGATTAATGGCATACAATTCAATTTGCTCAGAATAATTAACTCAGCAGATTCCCACTTTAATATGGTGATAACTCATCCAGTGTGTGTGTGTGTGTGTGTGTGTGTGTGTGTGTTTGACTGACCTGGTTTCTCTCTGTGCTGAACAGGTAACTTGCCATGAGCTGTAGAGCCTCAGAGTTGTCATGGTGATACTGTAATGCACGCTCAATGAACTCCTTGCACTTGTCTGCAGCTCCCTCTTCCATGCTACACACACACACACACACACACACACACACACACGTACACAGTCAGAGAGAGAAAGACAAATCTCAACTCATTAAAACAAAGCAGTAACATGAATTGGGGTTACAAGTGTCCAGAGTGCTACTCTGTGTGCTGTAGTACCAGAGGTCCGTTAGGTAAATCTCAGCCATGGAGCAGTAGGCTACACAGACATCCTTCGCTGTGGGGAGCTCGGTGTCCTCATCTGGTGGGGCAGCAGCTCCGGCCTGAGCCTGCTTAAAGACCACAGCGCAGAAGTCTTTAAAAGGGTGTCTAAAGTGTCTATTAAGTTTAATAAATCCAAAGATAGAGAACATAGTATGCAATTTCTGTTAAATTAAGTTAAGTCCAATAAAGGGAAACACGGCACAACTTCCTTGTATTCCCAGACAAACATTTTGATATGTCATAGTAGAAAAAAGGCCTTGATGTAAACAATAAAATGAATGGGGGCTGAATTCCATTTAGCTGCTTCGGTTTCAAGGTCCTGGTATTGTCAACGCTGGCTCACTGTCACGGCTTACTGGGACACTTGAATAGAATGGAGCCATTGTTAATGTTAACAGCTTTGCTTTTCTTACTATGACAAGTCAAAATGTCTGCTGTGAAAAGGGTCTATGAAGATTTGAATTACACGGAACAGCTCATGCCTTTTCCTAGTTATACTATATAACATTTGCTATGAACATAATAAAGAGGAGTCAAACACTTTTATGCTATTTCTTATAAAAACTGTAAGTTATTTAAAATTACACCGATTATAAACATGAAATATTGTAAGCTAGACAGCGTGTGACTTCAACTGGAAACAAAACATGACATTGTGAGTGTAACATTAATATCTTTATACATAATATAATGTAACACCTTAAAGCTGAGCCATTATTAATGACTCTGCTCTGAGTATGTCCACTACCACCGACAACTGACACTGCTTCAGAGATCTATGGTATGACAAGGTGAAATGCATGCGTGCAATAGATAAATAGATAATACTTATTCCATATATTGTTCAACAGCACCCTCTTGTGAAGATAAATACCACTACACTAGCATTAAGCCTTGGGTGCAATGGCATCCCTCCCTTGTTGATGTTAGGTATGTACAACTAAGTGGTAGAGGAAATGTGAGTGTGTGTATGGGGGTGAACTCACTGTGGTCTGTGCTTGTTTGTCCAATGTAGACAGCAGGACTTGTATTCCTTTAGTGTAGTAGTTCACTGCCTCCTGGCCTGTGTGGATTTGCCCCAGGTACATGTACTTACTGTGGCCTACATCTGGGTTCAGCTCCACGGCACGCAGAAAAGCGTAAAAGATATTTGGTCAAGGAGGCTCACTCCACTCAAACAGCATGGCTATATATCAGTGTTTTAAATGAAATGACTGCGTTACCGACATGCACACAACAGGAAAGAATAAACCTGCATAAAGGATATTCCCTTAGCTTTCTGCGTGTCTCCTAGTTCAGAGCAGATGTGTCCCTGCATGTCGAGAGCTTGCAGGTTGGTGGACTCCACTTCCAGGGCCCGTTGACAGAAAAGGCCGGCCATCTCAAAGTCAAAACTGTCCATGTACTCCTCCGTCTGTACAACAGATGATCACATGATATAACAAGCATGTAATAGATGATCAGAATAAAACATGCATTTCAAATGTCTTTGATGTGGATGTATTGTCAATGTCACCTTTTCTAGTAGCTGATGCACAGAGTACTTCTCAGCTGTCTTCTTCTTGGCTTTTTCATGTACTCTTAGTTTCATCCTTTCTTGAGGTGACAATCCAACAAATCCTGCATCTGCTGTGATCAAATAAGCGGAGAGTCAGCGTTAGTTTTGTCTCATTTGGTCTCGTTAGGAATTTAAATCAAAGCATAACAGATTAATTCACATTAACGTTAACTGCTATCTGAGAGGTGGAAGTTACACACTAACTAGCAAAATGGTGTACCAATGAGCAAAATTACTGTTTGGGCGATTGTCTTTCCTCTTCGGCTTGGCTTTTTTTTTGCCCTTTGCTTGTCCTCCCATGGTGGTAAAAATACGGCTTATATTTCTATAATTTCTGTCTTCAAAGCAGACTTTTTCCAAAGTGTGAATCTTACACACGCGTATAACAACTGAGCTGGAGGAATGCAGTGCGCATGCTCCAAACAGCGACTTGGTGACTGCTACGGAGAGAGGTAATGGACATAACGAGCGGTTTGAAATAATAGGAATAAACCTTTTTACACGGAAAAAGGTCTGACATTTTGTTAGACATTGCGTTTGAACGCATGATTTAATACTGACGTAACCTTAGAATACCACAGTTTTAATTGTTTTTACCCAAGACGCCGTTAAAGCGCGCTTTAAATTAATTAAACGGTTCCTTGTTTGTGGGCGGGTGCTCAATATGATTGACTTAGCCTGTAGGCCAATGAGGTAACTCCTTGAAGCTGAACCCCTTGACGCATCACGAACTTTCTGTATTTCAACCAATGGGCAGCTACGTCAAAATGTACGCACACCTTTTTTTTTTTTTTTTTAACAATGCTGTTGTAAATAAACGATTGACAGAGACGCTGCTGATAGTGAAATTGCTACCAACATATTTTATCAATCCGGATTCACGTTACTCGACTGTGTATCAAGGTAAATAAGCTTTAACGCCATCGAACTAACGGCAAACCGTATGAAGTCATACAACAACTATCGGCATAGCTACAGCGTGAGAGGTAACTGAATGACAATGAAAGAAATAGCTGCTAGGAGTAATGCTAATGCTAACTGCTGACATTATCAAGTCAACTCAGCTCTTTTAAAACAACCAGTAACGCCGTTATTTCACTATAGTTTAACGAGTTAACAACGCCTCGGCAGAAAATAAACTTGTTAGCCGTTATCTTGCTCTCAGTACTTCATTGCTAACCTCGCGCTAGTGCCAACTATTGGACGTTAACACAACTGTTAGCTTTGTCGGTTGTTACTACGAGCGAGTAGGCTATATAGCATTACACTTATATATATATAAACTAGCTATATCGCGCCATTGTCGCCTTATGCAATAAAGTTATCTTTTAAAAAGTGTGTTCCCCTATAGATAGTGACATTAATGCTTTTGTCCCATTACTTCGCAGGCTTGTGTGGCTACGTTGATGTCATTCCCACCCGCCAGTTTGCTGCCAGCCACTAGAGTCGGACTGTGTCGAACAGCACAGGTAGCTTGTGGCCAATGTCACAGGCTCCACCTGTCGAGAGAAGGGGACTATCAAAAGAAAGCTCAGAGAAAGCTACCAAGTTGGCCCTCAACAAAAGACTTCTCTTGTTTCCTTGTGGCTGTTGGACTGAGTAGGGGACTCACCAGCTGTAAAGAATTGTCATGTTGGATTTAAATGAAGAAGTGGTGGATTTGGTTTGGGGGAGACCCTCTAGTGGAAGAGTGTCTGCCTCCATCTTCCGTAGATGGACCCAAGGTATGATGCTTTGTTTCTGAATTATTATATGAATTAAAGTGTTATTTCGCAGAACGGGAAATACACTCAAGACCAGGGTAGTTCACCCATGTGCAGTTGAGAGCAAAGTGTATCCCGGGTTTTAATTCTAACCAAAAGAGTACAGCAGGTAATTTCTCCTGATAGGTCCTCCTCTCCAGCTGAATGAAGGTCAGATAAGTAGAACAATACAATTCTGTCGTGTAGTGATTCAGTGTGAATATTGCACATGATCCTGCTCTTTACTTTAGCCGGTGGTCGTCAATGTGAGCATGCATGCATTTGTGGCTTTTTAATGTGTGCGGGATGAAAGTGTCTAAAACCAACAGCCTTATTTGTTGTAGATGAACATTTTTAAGGTTGTCTTGATTGTTTTTATTACAGGATTTGTTTTTTGTGAGAATGAGCAAACTGCACTGGAGCAATTTGAAGGAGGGCCGTGTGCTGTCCTGGCACCTGTCCAGGTATGGTCTAGCTCAACATCCTTGCAGTATTATCAGGGCCAGTTAACAGTTTCCATTTACTCCCATTTTACAGTGAGCCAGCTTTTACACCTGGCACACCTACTTGGTAACTTAGTCTGTGAGGCTTATAGCTATACGCATTGGTGGCAATGCTTAATTTACTAAAAAAAATGATTGATCACACACAAATAAAGTATACACAAAAGTCTGAGAGTGCATCAAAGTGCACCATGGAATATTTTGTGTTTGTGTTTTTTTACAGGCTTTCCTCGTAAAGAACATGCTCTTCAACAGAGAGAGTTCCAACTGGAGACAGATGACGGGTAGATTGTCCACACCTTGTGCTATTGTTTTAAATATTTGTGTGGCTTGTTATGTCATCTATCTTTTATGTTTGTGTCTGTTTTAGAAGAGGAGCAGAAAATAGCACTGTGTTCCACACTGAGTGAAATCCTGGAGTCTGCCTGCTCCAGCCCCTCCACAGGGTTCTGCCTGGTGACTTGGGCCAAGGGACAAAGCCCACATACTAGCACACAGTCACAAACACAGGACATGCCAGAGAGCAGCCAGCCGCCACAAGAACAGCAGCCCAGTGAGTCCTATGTCTGTCACACTCAGAATGACGGTGTACAAACAAATTCTTACTGATCCATTTAACAGTTTGTAGTTTTTTTTCTGTGCCATGCTCTGATGTTACCATGTATGTGTGTTTTCATGTGCCTAGCTGCTTTGGCTGCTGAGGACCTTGGCTTTGAACGATTTCACAGTGCTGTCCAGTAAGTGACTGCAGATAACACCTTGCATATTTATACTCGTATCTGTCTCTACCTCCAAGCTGTCTCTACTGTGGGTTTCTGGAGGGATTACTAAGACCTCACAAATCCTTGTTTTACCGTTGCCATTATGCAGTACTGGGATAGAGAACTTCATATTTCTCAGATTAGTATCAGCGAAGGGGATAGGTGGTATTTGATTCATCTAGTCTGTAAGAATTGGCTTTCACATTGAATTGGCTATTTCACTCTCACAATTTGCAGACTCAGCACTTTCACTGATTGCCTAGTTAAAAACAAAAAACTACCTTTTCCAAACCCTTCTCACAGAGTTAATGTCTGTCACACACACCCAGACTAAATGTATGCAAGGCTGCGTTGGCCAGTGGACATATTGATTTTCCATCACACAGCATACTGGCAGCTGAGACCACGGTCAGCAAAAAGCAGTGCTGACTCACAGTAATGAAGTTCATGCTATCTATGACCAACAACTCCACTTGCAAGCTTTCCAGGGTGGGGCAAAAGAGGGTAGTGGCTCCAAATAGACAATATTAGATTTTTCTTTGCCCTCTGATGCATTTAATTGATTTCTTCCCCATTTTGAAAGTTATTTTTACCAAGTAGACATGACAAATACAAATAATACATCAGTCTCATTGATCCCAAAACCCAACAAATCTCATAAGTTAACCTGACGTTTGTTCCCATCCGGCAGTAAGCGGACTGTGACGTCAGTGTCTGGTCTCAGAGAGGAGGTGTTGTCTCTCTGCCACACCTGGAGGGGGTGCTGTGGAGTCCTGCTATTCCTCTACTCTGTCATCCTCACCAAGGTAAAGAAAAGGCTAGATAGAGAGATGGATATAAATATTAAATACTGATTGGAAATAATTATTTTGGCAATGTTGTCTCTGATAGCATATTTATAACGTGATAATCAAATAAGACATTTTTAAAAATCTGTTGCAGGTAATACGATTTTTATTGTGTTGTATCATTTTTAGTCATTTTTCTTTTGTGTTGCATCAATGTTCAAATACACAAAAAATGAAATGCGGACTTATCTCTTCTGTGCAGGGCATCGAGAATATCAGAAATGAGATCCAGGACACGATGGAGCCTCTCATAGACCCTGTGCATGGCCATGGCAGGTATTAAAACGCCTTTCTTCGTCAATTAGTTGCACAAAAAAAAGTTAAACGTCATTGCAAGATCTTTCTTTGTGTGGTTATGTTTGTGTGAATCTAATGTTGGATATCTTTTGCTTTCTCTAAATCTCTCCTTTCTTATCTATCTTTTCAGTCAGAGCCTGGTGAACCTCCTTATCACTGGCCATGCTGTCTCTAATGTCTGGGATGGAGACAGGGAGTGCTCTGGCATGAGTAAGAGTTGCTGCATCCGCACAGACGCACCATATTCACACAACAGACATGCTCATATATCAAACTTACAGAACTCAGTTTTGTGGCACCAGATTTACATTTATCCACCAGAGGGCAATACATCTTACATCCCACAGCAGTGTGCAACAGGCACAAATGAATGCCAGTTTGATGTAATTTAACAAATTCTTATTTTGTTCTTTTTTTTCTCCCTGTCATGGTAGAACTTCATGGTCTTCATAAACAGGCATCAGTTGGCTTCCTCACGCTTATGGAATCTCTCCGCTACTGCAAGGTACAGACTCGTACAGGTTCCCAAAAGATTATGCAAAAGCAAACTGTTCAAAAATTGTTCATGGCAAATACACATAGGACTAGTAGATCTTTTTTTGAAGACTCTATGAATTGAGACACCTACTCTATAAGCAGAGAGAGTGCTTGGAAAACAAATAAACAAATGAATGCTCTCTGTTACTAAGATGTGGGACATATCCAACGTTTGAACACAAACCACAGTCAGAGCTACCGTGTGAACATATGTGTTTGGAGGAAACCGGCCCAACAGACTAACTGTAAACCCTCTCCTACTCCTTCTCACTACGCTTTTATTTTCTGGCACACATGCAGTGTACAAAACATAGATATTTGTAAATACATGTAACGGGACATATTCGTCTTGAAAACAGGAATCATGTTTGGAATTTATTTATCATTGCCAAAATAAGTAAGCTTAAAAAAAAGTAAGTAGCGATAACAAGTTAAGAGCAAGTAGATGTCTGCCAAAGAGGGCTGTTAAGAGTGATTTAAGAGCCCAACTCGTATCAAATAAGGAGAGGTATGCTCATATCTACGCTGTTCATAAATTTGGTTTGTTGTTCGTCTCTGGCAATCAAGTTCAAGCTGCATAGGTAGATCAGTAATAAGAGAAGATCCAAGTGAGAATGAGTTAAACATTAACATTTATGGTTTCCATTTCATTAAGTACTATTTGTTCGGGATCCGGAGAGTTATTATGCTGTTCATGTACATTACAACATGTAATCTCTGTTCAAATATTAATGTACGTGATGAAAAGACTGATGTTAATCTTTTAGCAATTACTGATTCATGATGAAGATGACTGAAAATAGATACTCATTTGTTACACATTCCTTTATTGTGTGCATGTGTGTTTCAGGTCGGGGCATTCCTCAAGTCTCCAAAGTTCCCTATTTGGATCCTTGGCAGTGAAACTCACCTCTCTGTGTTTTTTGCCAAGGCAAGTTCAATACACTCATCCACAAGAAACACATATTTCACTTACAAAGACACAGTGCGTAATGTGAGCCAGTCTCCTCAGCAGGTAGGGAAAACCAAAATATGTAATGTGCTTAACCGATTTAATATAGTGCAGGTCAGATATCACTGTGGGGGAAAAAGAGGGGCAGGAGAGGAGGGGAGGGAAAATGAGTGCAGGAGATAGTCATATATGGCCAGTGCTGATCTATCCAGCATTAAGGGGGGGGGAAACAAGTGCACACTTTCATCTCCATGCTCTCGCTTTCTCACGCACATGAAAACACACAATTCAAGTTTCTTAGCCATCTGTGATCAACTAAACAATGTGTTCGTAATGTATGACGGTAATCTAAACTGCTGAATTGGGGCTCCAGCGAGAGCTTCTATTACAGTATACTTCTGTCTACCCTCACTGTTGGGTTCATTTCAACAATATGGATATCACACATTTTTCTGTCCTGGCACTTGTTCATAAGAAACAACACTCAGGAACTAAATAACAAACAGTCCCTTCAGCGTATTCATGTTTGAGCTTCCACTGCATCTCAAGAAATGTTAAGAAAAGGACAATTAGATGGAGATTTAGAAGCAGCTGCTTGGTTTGAGACGTGTCCAAAAAAGCAAGACACCTGTCTCAAAGGGAGTAAAGATCTCGTCTCCTTCATGTTTTTGGATGACGTACGCAAGTGTCTGCATGCAGTTGGGCAAAGGAAGTACAATGGGAATGCAATAGCAAAGGTTAAACGTGAGCATTTGTGATCGTGTCCTCAATCCAGTCGTAGTTATGTTTAATAGCCACAGATCCATCCAGTGTTTCGATTGAACGAGCGACCATGTTAACTGGTGACTCTCGGTTCAATGCGTCCGTGGTTGCTCTGAGGGACGGCAGCTGTTGAAAACACAAACGGAACATGTGGGTGTCCTCGTAAAAAAAACAACCTTCAATCAATTTTAATTTAATTATCCACGCCAACCGTTTACACAAGTTACTATGAACAACCATGGACGCATTTGGCTGAAAGTCACCAATTAACACGGTCACTCATTAAACTGAAACACCTGTTGCTCTGAACATGTGACATCCAAACATTGTGACGCTGTTAACAGTTTTAATTAAATGTTAAAAGCTGGCTGGGGCAAAACACTCTTCTGATGCCAACATGCACAAGCATATGTTTGACGTTCGGTCTGTTATAGTAATAAGGGCTTGAGTCCAAATGACTGCTCTGTTCAAGTTGTTGCATTCTGGATGCTTGTGTTTGACAAATGTGGGATTCTGTGCTGCGTAGTGTACTCTTGAGCTGTAGTTAGCTTTGTGTGAAAGGAAAAAGGGTTCCTGGGCTCTCTAAAAGGGCCATGAAGTCCTGCTCCTGCAGTATCAACGCGGATATGCACTATGCCACAAGGTATAGAATGCAGTACCTGATTGAGGTCAACCCTACTGTTGTCGTTTTGAGAGAAACCTTGGCTCTTGGATAGAAGTTTCATCAGATCGCTGTACTAGTGTGGATGTGTGTACACAGTTTGCACTCAGACAAGCATGTTTATCATCTCTATCAGTGAACACGTAACACGATCCATTGCTGTAGCCTGTGAAGTAAGCTGGCAGGTTGGTGTCGATTCTCCCTGCTGTTGTGAAAATGGCACCAGCGAAGCAGAAAAATCACCAGGCAATCATCTCCATCATAACGCCACACCCTTAATATAGCATTGATTAAAAGCTCCGTTACATGCATTAAGCTCTAGCCTGCCTGTGCGAGTAGATCATATGTTGGCTCAGTGATGAACCAAAGTCGTCATGCATGCGCTGATGACCAGACTTACCGATTGCTACAACTCCCCCTGGCACTAGTGACATGTTCACATATACACACACACATTCCAGAGCCCAGGGAACCTAATCCTGATTAGCATTAGTGTGTGTGTGTGTGTGTGTGTGTGTGTGTGTGTGTGTGTCTTCAGGTGGATGGCTTCCTGTAGGGAATGTGATTCCAGAGTTCCCATCTGGATCCATTTGTCCCATTGGAGTATGGGAACGCACTTAAACACACATGCATGCATATGAGCTGACGCTACACTATGCCGCCTCTAAAACTTTGAGCCTAAGGGGGAGGGGGGGGCGACATGGGGGACTGCACTCAATGTGACCCTGTCTTCCTTGAAAGGGAATCAATGTTTGGAGCTAATTTGAAACACGCTGAGATTTCCCAGGCTTGGTGATACAAAAATACACGCTACCTGGTTATGTAGCTTTTAGCTCCGATACACAGAGCCATCCCCACAAAAGCAGAAAACCTGATCCCTGCTTCTGATGTGTCAGCGGCTCCTTCTGTCTGCCATCGGGGACGGGTGTGTATTCCCCTGGGTCGCTGTCAGTGTGTGACTGTGGCTTTCAGACCATCAGCTTAATAGCATTAGTGTTTTTATCTAATCTACCTACACAAAGGCCATTCCACCAACTCTGATCCCTACCCACAACACCCCTGTGTGTGTGTGTGTGTGTGTGTGTGTGTGTGTGTGTGTGTGTGTGTGTGTGTGTGTGTGTGTGTGTGTGTGTGTGTGTGTGTGTGTGTGTGTGTGTGTGTGTGTGTGTGTGTGTGTGTGTGTGTGTGTGTGTGTGTGTGTGTGTGTGTGTAATAGGATCTGTTTTTGGACAAGAGTTTCTGAGATGCCAGAGGAAGTAGGGAAAGGTAGAAAGGACAGAGTGAAGGAGAAGAGGGATGGGTGATGTATGAGACATATCATGCAATATGTTTTAAAAAAAGGATTCTTTCTTCCTTCCTTTCCCCATTCCTGTCTTTGAAAAAACTATCTACTCCAATGTGCAGCAGGTTGGTTGCCCAAGTAAAGGTTTCCCTTGGGCACCTCAGCCATCCTCTTCAGATTATCGGTCCCTCATGGGGCGGAAAGAGGAAGAAAGGAAAGGAAGGATGCACTTTAAAGAGTGTTGCAATGGTCACTCGGGAAAGGGGAGGGGGGGGTCCTCCTGTGACATTTCTCATCGCTCTTTCCTCTCCTCTAGCGGAGTGATGAGGTTCACAGGCTGTATCTCTGTTTCTCAAGGGTGTGTGTGTGTGTGTGTGTATACAGTAGTCGTGTTCTGGGTCAGTGATTTACTAAAGAGAGAGAGCAGCTGCTGTGGCGCTTCGTGTCCCTTAAGACTCAGACTCCTGTCTGCAACATGTCCTTCGTGGACTGGTAAGGACCAAGAACTTAAAATGCGAGTGTGCAGACACCATTAATGTAGGTCAGCTTATTTCAGTCAGGCTTTATTGGCAAGTTTTGCACAATATATCAATACTAGAAATGTATCGCAATTAAAAACTCAACAATACCCCATGTGATTATACCAATAATTTAAGAATGACTGTTTAAATAAGAGCCATATGTTTGTGTTACATCGGTGTGCGACAGCAGGGCAATGTGTGTGTGCAACACTCTGCAGGTATAGTGGGCGTGTTTTTCGCTCATGCACGCTGATAATACAAGTGCTCTTGTCGACAAAGCAGACTTATAGAGCGAGATCTGGCACTAAAGTACTGTTGCTGAGGGTTATGTGTTGCACCTATACTTATGAAGCTAATACAATAATAACAAGTAGGCTCTGTCGTCCAAACCCAGATGGGAAACTATTTGTTGCTCCCACCTTGTCAACTCTAGTTGCTGCCTATTACAGCTAGAGTTTTTTCCGAACTACCGTTCACAATAAAGGCCCTAGACATATACACTCCATCGCTGCTTATCAACGGGACCTTAAATTAACTCGGGCATTTCGCTAGTAGCAACTCAACAAAATAGCTTACATTACATGCTCTTGCATTGACATTGTCAAAATCTCTTCTTTTTTTTTTCTTCTTTTTTTTAAATGAATGACAAAAGAGTTTTAAGTTCCGTGTTCTGTCATTTATGCCTCATCATTTCCGTATCGAGATACTTTAGGCCGGTATGGATTTGGTATTGTAACAGCACTACACAGTAAATGGCCAACAGGGCTGAGCTATATCTCTGAAAATCATTATGATAATAGAAATAATATTCTTAACTCAATGTTGATTTATTACCTTTTTCCAGAGCTTTCAGCTGCATCCTGCAGCCTTCTCCAGTCAATGAAATGTGATCAGGTGTCAAAGCTAGTAAGAGAATCTTGAGTTTAGAATATTATATCACAAACTATGTATTCTTAAGGTCAATAATGAGCCTCCAGTAATAATATACCATTCTGTAGCAAAATCCGACAAGGTAATCGACAACAACTGCCATAACCGAAATGTGGTTAGTTTTTACTCGCAGCTCGTTCAGAATTAGTCTTTTGGACAACAGAAATTTGAAAATGATAACATGATATGATCATATAAACACAATACGGTGCCAGTGTATATATATATATATATATATATATATATATATATATATATATATATATATATATATATATATATATATATATATATATATATATATATATATATATATATATATATATATATATATATATATATATATATATATATATATATATATATATATACATACATACACATGATAATACTGAATTATACTAGTCCTCCCAGTGTGCTTTCTGTTAAAGAAGATTACTTTCTGTCCTTAGTGTGATCAGAGGGTGCGGGCCACACAGTAACAAAGCGGAGTACGTTAACGGTCATTAATAATGTGTGACAGGTCAGACCATGGGTCATTGTAGTCGGATGAAAAGCTGTCTGTGTCACTGTGTGTGTGCTGCATTATTCTGCCTTTGTGTGTCGTCTTTTGTTATAGGACCCGTCATTACGCTATATAACTGTCCTCTGGTGTTGCCTCTCTTTTATGATGAGACACCGTCTTTCTCATCCAAGACAGCTCCATAAATCACGACTTTTGTACTGTCGCTCACACCTGAAACACACACACGATACTGCAGACACTCCTTTTGCAGCAGGAGAGATAGGTTTCCCATTGTTTTCTGTACTCGTAATCGCATGTGACTGCGGCTATTTAAGGTGAAAAAAGTAAACGCAGACTCTCTCTAGATTACACGCCCTCACACAGACTCCCTGCTCAGCCTGTCATGTAGTGTGGCTGTCGCTGCCTGCTAGGAACAAGGCAGGAGACACTGTCCGAGACCTCTGCTTTGTTGTCTTGAAACCGATCCCTTCAGACGCACTCTATGGCCACTCGGAGCCTCTCAGCACAAACAATGGCTCTTTAGCTGGACCGGAGGGAAAGAGAGAGTAATTCTAGTAAAGTACTATGCCTACCTGTCTTTCCTGAAGTACCTACCTGCAAGATGAGATAAAGGGGGGGGCAAGAATGGAAAAAAAAGTCAAGGGTTGTAGGGGAGGAAATACTCCAGAAGTGTAGTAGCTACTTAGCACAGGAAAAAGCAAACACAAAGGGGTAGAATTGGCAAGAGAAGGAACAAGAGAGGAAAAAGACCTCAAGGAGATGAGTTGTCAACCTAAGAAAGCCACTAAGTCTGGTGGGAAGAGAGCAGCAGAAGTGCAGATGGCTAGAGTTGAAGGTTTAGGCAGTGGTCAGTAGACTCCATTTCCCCCCCCCCCCCCAAATAAGACTCAAACACAGAGCTATGTTCTTTATCTAGGAGGGTGTAATGCAGGAAATCTGGTCTGATGAAGACATGTGTGATGTCAATAAATGTATTCTTGTTTTGCTCACAGCAAATGTTTTGCATTACGTCGTGTGTTGAAGTCCTTCGTGGAGTGCGTGCCTGCGTGTTGTTCTTGCCTGTTGTTGCTCCTCTGTTAAGGGGGTCACGGGCTGTGCTGATGCCAGGTCCTTTTGTGAGTGTGTCATTGTAATGCATCTCCGCATGAGTATGGATATCTGGGCACACAGAGAGAACAGGATGCCGGCTTCTATTCGAATATAAGCAAACAACCTTCGGCAGGGGACAGGCCTAATTATTGCAGATTCTCTCTCTTACGCAGACACGCATACGCTCACACATACTGTAACACAGTGGGATTGGGAGGATAGAAATGCGGAGACACGAAAACACACACACACCTTCCCTGTGGAGTGCGTTAGCTCCGTGACATGTTTTCCAACTCAGCAGCGTCTTCCTCGGGCCTCTAGTAAAACATAGATGAAAGACAGCCAGGCAGACCTGTCATCACACACACACAATCACGTCATTTCTGCAGCTCTTATGTTTGTCTGTGCATGATGTGACGCTCACACAAGTCTTTTCTATGTGTTCATTTGCCTCATATTAGCGTGTACAGGTTACCAATGATGATATGTTTTAAGTTGTTTTTGTTGTAGATGACCACTTAGGAGTGTTTCTTCTTCCGGTAAAGTGTTGACATCTTGTAACTGTGTTATTACCAGGTGATTTACTCAGACTTGCATACGTCTTGCTTCGGAAGATAATAAACTGTTTTAGCCGAGCTTTGGTTCACTTACAGCAGCAGCTGCCACATACAAATGTGGCAGCCTAAGATTGATTAGCTGCTCATCACCTTGGGGGAAGAGCTGTTTTCTTAGGTCAGATATACTGTTTATAAATGTAATAAGTTTAGTTCTAGCAACAGTTTATCAAAACAGGTCATGTTTCGAGATGCACGCTTCCCTGTTAATCCTACATTTAGTATGTTCGTCTTTAGGATGCAGTCAACCGCTAACAGCTTCTTCTTTTTTTTTTTTAAGCACTTTATTCCTCCCAACACACCAAAACGACCCTTGTTCCCCCCTGTAAGTGAAACACAGACATATCTAGCTAATAACAAATCTACCGTCAGATTTATGGAGCCTGTAATGTTAACACACCGGGCCTCCCTGCTATACTCTGTGACAGAACAGTGTGTGAGCGCGTGTTCACTGGCCTGTGCATGTTTTTCTTTGCATCTGAAGAGCCGGCAGCTGGGAGTTCTCTCTCTCTCTCTCTCTCTCTCTCTCTCTCTCTCTCTCTCTCTCTCTCCTCTCTCTCTCTCTCTCTCTCTCTCTCTCTCTCTCCTCTCTCTCTCTCTCTCTCTCTCTCTCTCTCTCTCTCTCTCTCTCTCTCTCTCTCTCTCTCTCTCTCTCTCTCTCTCTCTCTCTCTCTCTCTCTCTCCTCTCTCTCTCTCTCTCTCTCTCTCTCTCTCTGTGTGAGTAAGCCCAGAATACGTTAATAAGTGGACCATGAAACTCTAACAGCCTGCATGGATCTGAGGCTCAAGCTTTAATAGCGGCCAGCGAGAGGAGATGAGCAGGGTTCGTCTGCTTTCCAAAAACATTGTGTGTTTGTCCAGCGCTTCGTTGTCATAAATACACTCCCTCCCTCACTCATGAGGAAGAACAGTGAGAACCCTCTGACTCTCGCCGTGTGCGTGTGTGTGTGTCAGTCACACAAGGCTGAAATGCATCTCCTTGAGAAGTATCTCATTTCATTTTCTCTTGTAAAAAATATCCCTTCCATCTCCTCTGAGCTTCTTAAACTTCTTTAAATGGTTAGATCATATAATATGTTTAAGGAACTATGAGACCGTTGCATTCATTGTCATTGTTTTCTTACAATGTTGATAATCAGAAGGTGATGGTTATTCAGCTTTTAGCTCTGGGCAAGATCTGACCGTGAGCTTGAAGATATCACATGACGCTTGATAAGATAAGAGATGGCATAAGGAGACGTTCCTTGTGTAAGTGTTCATTATGCTAAACACAAACTTGGGAATTTAATGATCATCCAAAAGTAAAATGTTTACACCTGTTCAAAAAGGCCTCACATGAAGGCGCTCCTTCTGGCTGTGGCACACTGCTTCTCTGCTGTATATTTGTCTTTTGTATTTCGTTATTGTTTCAATGCAGTTTATCTTACAAATGGGAAGACGCATGCAAATTTGAGCAGTTTCTCTTGGGTGGCGTTCATGTTGTTTCACTCAGTTGCACCATTGGAAGTAGTTGTATGAATAATTAAAAAGCCAGATGTGATGTTTGTCAGATTCTGTTGCAGAAAGTTACAAATATTGTCGAATGCGGACGTGTATATGTGAGCCGAGTGGGTTTTATGTGCCGTTAGATGATCTGACAAGCATTTAGTTTGAGTCCCTTGGTGTACAGAGAACAATGAAGTGTTCATTCAATCAGCATCTACATTATAGGGGCATCACCCTCTTCTCTTCATGCACACACACATACCCCTGTTTCTAATCTCCCTGCCAACACTGCTCGTTCTAAACTTCAACAACAAACAAACACTGTAGAGCTCGACATAAATCAACGGTTGTATGTGTAAGACTCAATTTCCTGATTGTGTGTTTGGAGTGAAAACAAGCCGTCTAACTTTATCAGCAGATCGGTTAATAACCCGATGGGTTCTGGTGATTGCACTGGCCCCTTAGATTACACATAGTCTCGCACACACACATGTACATGTTGTTCTAATATTTCAGCACTGATGAAGCCACATTCTCCACAATGTCATCTAATTTTGAATGCACAATCTCACCTTTTGCACTTGTTTTTCTCCTCTCGCTCGCTCGCTCTCTCTCTCTCTCTCTCTCTCTCTCTCTCTCTCTCTCATATTCATTCATTCCGGTCTTTCTGTTTCTCCTTCCCTGTAGGAGATGTCCCTGGTGGGTCCAGAGTCTCCATCAGAACAGGCAAGGAGGGTCTTCCAGTCGTTTGATCCTGAAGGTAATGAACAAGTGTTTTGCGTACATTTACACATTGTCATTATGTTGCTCTCTGGCTTCATTCCCAGCACACTTGTTTTTACAGACCATTCTCATTACCACACCGGCTTTATGAAAACCCTGGCACACAGATGTACTTTGATTAATCCAAACTTTCACTCACACACACACACTGAGCAAACAATATCCTGGCCCTGTTGTATTTCTCTTCCCTTCTTCCTGGTTGAGCAGATGCATTTATAACCTCCACTGCCCTCCTCGCCTCTTGTTTCTCGTCTCCATTATTTTTCTTCTTCAGAAAGAACGAGGGTCTGTTTCTCTCCCTTCATCTCCACTGTTGTTGTTTAGGTTGGTGAGATCAGCTCCTCTTACAGCTGAGTCAACCATCCCGCTCTCTCTCCCTCTCCTCCTCGTTTTGCTAAACCGCCTTTCTTGTCACTTCCAGGTGACTGGGCTTAAAAGGCGAGGGGGAAGGAAGCAGGGAGGGACACAATGACAGTAGAAAGTTAAAGAGGCTGTCATGTCGGATGAACTGAAAGTCGGAAGTCTGCTGCATTTCATTTATGTCGCCTCAAGATCAACATTTAGTCCTAACAGCTGTTCCGTAATGTTTTTCTTCTGCTGTCGAGAGATGCAGAGATGTCTCACTCGAGACACGAGCATATCCAGCATGAAGAGTGTTCAGCTTAGCACCTGACGTCGTTACGCAAACCTTCATATTCATGTGTTTTCATTGTGAAATGAAGTATGCTCTTCTCTGTCGCCGCCATTAAAAAAAAAAAACGAGTATTCACTTTCAGGCTTGTAGGAACAACATGCTGATTCGTAGAGATCTGTTTGTGTGTGTGTGTGTGTGTGTGGTGCAAAAGGATGTTACATTAATCCTACCAGCTGAAACAGTCTCGCCTGCTTTGGCATCTTCGAAAACAAATGTGTAAACCCAACTGTCTGTCACCTTATTCTTCCCCTTTGTTCTCCATCTGTCTTTTCCTGTTGCACATAATACAGCTTCGCACATTCTCAAATCCACTTCTGCTATCGTCTGCTGGGACATTCTGCGAGCCATATGGTCTTTTCCCAAACATACTTGTGCACAGACAGACAGACACAAACAAACAAACAAACAAACAAATGCATGCACGGACGGACTACAGTAGGCGCTTCCAGAGATATAAATATACATGTATACACACATGCAAGGAGGAGGCACTGTACACGACTCTCACACGATGCAATGTATATACACACATGCTGTAGCCAGTAGCGCAGTTGAGCGCTGTGTAAAAAGCCCATAAATCTGTCTGTCACATGTAGAGTCAGCAGAGCTCCCGGTGTTGTGGAAAAGGGGCGCCAGACGCATTCACACGCACTGCAGTGACTCACCAGACCTACGCATTCAGCAACCTACTGTCTCAGGATGCTCTATAATATGTGGCGTTTGTCATTGGTCCTCTGCTCGCTGTCAAACTGTCTATTGTCACACTGAGAGGCTAACATCTGGCATCGAAAAGGCAAGATTGAGTTGCTTGAGAGCGGACGAGCAGAGCGCTCCTCAGTTAATCTTCTTCACAACACACATGGGGTTTATGGATGTATCCAAACAACCGGCCTCACAGGCTCTCATACGGATGTTTAAATGAGTGCCTAGACACACGCACACGCACACATACTCTTTCAGGCAAAAACACATGTTAGTGTTTAGAGCCTTCTCCTCTCAGGTAAAGCAATCACATGGAATGTAGGTCAGCGAGAAAGGACAAGGTGTGTGTGTGTGAGAGAGAGAGAGAGAGAGTTTTCTCTTTTAGTTGTGTCGGATGATTTCATTCCCCAGGGCCGGTGATGTAAATAGTGCTTGTGCCACATGTGTAGGTGAAGGCCTTCCCTGGTTTTCAGCTACAGCCTGTATTTTATGTTCTGT
The DNA here is from genome assembly GCF_050575085.1 of Anarhichas minor. Taxonomy (NCBI): domain Eukaryota; kingdom Metazoa; phylum Chordata; class Actinopteri; order Perciformes; family Anarhichadidae; genus Anarhichas; species Anarhichas minor. The sequence goes on along the minus strand of NW_027466487.1, from coordinate 2,989,280 downwards.
CCGGTTCAGCCAATGCATCAGTCTCTCTTTGTCTCTCGCTCTCCCTCTCCAGATAATGGCTTTATCCCCGAATCTCTGCTGGAGGACGTGATGAAAGCCCTTGACCTTGTCTCCGAGCCTGAATAGTAAGTGCTTGCATGTTGGTGTGTGTGTGTGTGTGTGTGTGTGTGTGTGTGTGTGTGTGTGTGTGTGTGTGTGTGGGGCACCTGTAGAGCTTCTAAAGTTCCAACTCCTAAGTCATGGCCAGGCCAGGTCAGCAGCCCTGTGCTCATGTTTCACTGCCAGGCTCCTATAAAGTAAGACCAGAGAGAGCCAACTATAAAAGCGCATTAAAGAGTCCGAAAAAGGAGGCTTAGAGGGAGATCATTAACAGCAGGAAGAAAGACTGAGAGGGAGGAAATGCTTTAAAGTGCCGCTTCAAACAGAAGCACGTTCTCGTCTGAGGAACAGTAAGCCCCCAAATGCTGCAGCCGTGGGCCTCGGCCAAGTAACTGGACCACTGATCTGCTCTGCAGACCCCCAGATGGGCGATGCATCACAACACGGCAAACTGCAAACAGGAGAGTTTGCTTACAAAACGAGAGTTACTGCAGAGATGCCACCATGAGAAAAAAAGTAGCATCTTTAGTGCTTGGGGGGGGGGGGGGGTAATAGGAGTATCTAGATGTAATGAAATGAGGGCTTTCATCACTCATGGAAGATGCGTGCAAAGAGTGTTTTCAGTTGCCTGTGACCAATGTCACATATCAGCTGATATCATTTGTGGTAAACCAACTTTGTGAACACTGACTGTTCTCAGACAAAGTCAGGATTCAGTCTCTTGATCATTTGCTTTTTAGTGTTTGGGATAGTTATTCTATCTTTTTTTTATTCCATTTAATTAAACGTTGATGTACGATTTAGTGTAAATCCACAAAAGCTCTTACTGCCTCGAGGTTTTCCCTTTTTATACATACATACTTAATACAGTCATGCAGTGGATACTGTTCAAACCCACCTCAAACTATTCATTCCTATGACCCCCATCAACACACAACCACTTGTTGATCAAAATTAGATTTATAATACTGATTCCTGAGGAGATGCTCTTTTTTCTAACTTTGCTATAGAGCAGCACATCTGACCTCTTCTAGGGATTCATAGTGTTGCTCAATGACACTTCAGCCAGGCTCCCTGTCCACTCTGTATGCCGCCCTGCTGCACATGCTACTGATATCGACCGATATAGAAACCATCATTGCCTTCCCTCTGTGTCTCGGTATAACCCTTGCTTCTCTCCTTGCAGCCTTAAAAGGGCAATCTGACAGTGAAAGAATAATAACACTGATCTAACACCAAGGAATGTCTGGAAAGAGGTATATTTAGTTTCACCACGATATTCATGAAAACATGCAGCAAAACACGCATTATGAGTCCACGTTGAGTGATGAGGTGATCGTAAATTTGACTCGGCTTTCATACACAAAACATTGCAGACTGTTGTTTCGTACTTTTTTGACCTGCATGTTTTCTCTCTCTGGATTTGTTGATATGTTTCTCTCTACTCCCTTTTTACATACTTCCTTCTCTCTCTCTGTCTCTGTCTCTGTCTCTCTCTCTGTGTGTGTGTGCCTTCTCAGTGTCAGTCTGGTGAAGAGTAAACTGGATCCAGAGAGTTTGGGCATTATTCTACTGGGCCCGTTCCTGCTGGAGTTCTTCCCCGATCAGGTATGTGTGTGTGTGTGCGCAAAAGGTGGACTTCCACCTCAAAGATGCACACAAAACAGTATGACGAATACCTTCCACCAGTCATACATTCCATATCATAGTTAGAACACATGGACAAAGAGTTGTACACACACACGTATGGGTGACACGTCTCTTTCCCAAGCATATGTGAAGTGCTGTTTTAGAAAATCAACATTTTTTTTAATGCCCAAAACGTGTGTGTGTGTGTGTGTGTGTGTGTGTGTGTGTGTGTGTGTGTGTGTGTGTGTGTGTGTGTGTGTGTGTGTGTGTGTGTGTGTGTGTGTGTGTGTGTGTGTGTGTGTGTGTGTGTGTGTGTGTGTGTGTGTGTGTGTGTGTGTGTGTGTGTGTGTGGCGTTACTTGCCGAGAAGCTCAGAAAGAGCAGTCGGACTGCTTTATGAGGCAGAGGGAGAGATACAGGGGAACTGTGTTAAAGTGATCAGGGCTTTAGGGACTCACCAGAGGAACGGCCCCGAGCCGCAAAGAAATTATACTACCATTAGCCAACTGGACACACACACTCAGACACACGTGGGATTGGGGTGAGGGTTAGGGTTTCATATATAGGCATTTAAACACGAGAAGCTGGGACACGCTCTCAGACAACACACCCTATTAGCATTCTGCACCTTTTTAAGCCAAAGGCGGTGGAAGTGTTTAGGCTCGATGTCATTGTTCGGACGTTTTTGTAGTGTTGGATGCTGTCTGGTAATTGGAGTTGGACAAATACACACACGCATGTTTAAATTGAACACGCGGGATTTAACATTGAGCTTTGGTTGCAGGCAGGAGATGTGTCTGTTTTACTTTTCGGTTCAAAAATGTTCTGCTTCTGTGGTTCTTTACCTCCTTCTCTGTGAGAACAGAGGCTCTCTAACAACATTGCATGTTTTTCACTCTGTTTCAGGATTCAGGAATCCCAGACTCATTCCCCGTCTACCACTACAATGGACTCAAACAGTCCAACCACAACGAGAGGGTAAGACACTGTTTCATGTTCAGGTTAATCACAGCAACTGCTGCTGAGTCCTTTTCATATTCCCTCGTTCTGCCTATTGCTCTTCTTCATGAACTCACACACACACACACACACACACACACACATACACACACACACACAAACAGATCTCTACGAATCAGCATGTTGTTCCTACAAGAGTTGTGATGGATGTAGGATCCACAGAGTTGTGATGGATGATTGTCAGAGGATGCAGTTGGTGGCTGTGCAAAAAAACAAAATGGTACTCGGGAATATCACTTTCTTCATCTGTCAGCTTTGTCTAGTCTGTAAAGCAGAGTTTTTCCATACATCTACCTGAAAACGTAGGAATGGCACCAGATGTGTGCCCACACAAAAACACACGCCCACACACACACATATGCACATGGCGGCTGATGCCTTTAAGGTTGGTGATGGCAATTCCATTCCCATAGCTCCAGATGGGAATAACAGACCTGCAGTCCCCTTCAGCTGGTGTATGTGTGTGTGTGTGTGTATGTCTGTTTGTATACTTGCATCCATCCCTTGCATTTCACCCCTGACCCCTTCAGAAGAAATATGACAGACAGTGTTTAAATTTGGGTGTTTGGTTAACTGTGTGCGTGTGTGTGTGCTCAGGTGGAATATGTGGAGGGGACGGCTCTGGTGCTGGGTTTTGAGGACCCCATGGTTCGGACCGACGACACTCCAGTGAAGCGCTGCCTACAGACCAGGTGGCCCTACATCGAGCTTCTGTGGACCACCGACCGCTCCCCGTCACTGAACTAGCACCGACACAGTCTGTGTGTGTCCGTGGATGGACCACTACTGCTCCACACACTCAGTCCTCTCCGACTTCCTCTCTGTGCACTGACCCTGAAAGGTCAGCAGGTTTCGCCTGACACACATATACAGATGGAGGAAAAACACAAATGCCCACAAGAGACTGAGACGAACACATTCATGGACTTAACATACTTGCCTGAGATCCATTTTTCGATCCTCACTCACATATTCCACAAACAAACACACCTTTACAGTTCATGCTATGGTCTTCACCATGGCTTATATTTGACACACATCCTGTTGATGATGTAATTATTTAAAAGAAGAAAAAAAAAAAAAAGTGACTGTTTATTTTACTGCTCTGTCCCGACACCTCTGCTACAGTTAAGCAGTATAGGCGAACTGGAGAGCGAACTGGTTTGGTTCAACGACTTAAGTGTGTCACCACAACCCACGCTGAGCCACTTGTACAGCCAGTCGACTGTAAAGCACTACTGTTAATCCAGCTATAGGACTGTTTGAGGGGAAAAATCTACCAAAGCCTTCCACGTTTGAGAACACATTCACACCGTCGCACTCACAGATAAGCGTTTACAGCGTAAAAGGGACCAACCCAGACGCATAGAACAAAAGGTTTCTTCATTGTTTTCACTGAGATGAAGCTGGTTTAGGTGCTCTCTCTCTCTGTGTGTCTGTGTGTGCGTGCTTTGTGCACCACACAAGGATGTTGGCCAAGTGTTCATGTATTTATTATCACACTCAAAGGTTCTGGAATAAACACTTTTTTTTGTTCAAATGCTGTGTGATTCGGTACCTTTTTTAAAAAAATCATATATGTCCTCCTCTCTGTGTGTTTTTCTCATAAATATCCTGACATTGACATAAGACAACCTCAGGTTTAGGATGGCCACGGTCTTTCTGGTTTCCTCAACACTAAATCACACACCATCACATGTTTCGTGTCCCCAGAGACTCTAAATCAGTAATTCACTAAATCTCCAAGACACTGGTGGTGACTTAACGTGCCTTTGTGTAACCGGAAAATATTCCTCCTAAGAAAGAAAAACTCCATGATTCTGTTTGCTCGTCATCAAAATTCCCCAAAAGATGAAACATTGGCCCTTTTTATAAGGCATCCTATAAAAACAGTGGCATGTCTGGCATGTGATTCTGTGTGCTATTAAGTAGCCACTCAAGACAAGTGGCACGTGTTATAGGAAGAGTACTTTATACCATTTAAGTGCCTTGTTCTGGCTCAGTTTTTATGTTTATGCATTTTGTGTTTGTGTATCTGCAGATATTCTGGCTCCAGTATGCATCCCTGCATATGAGTGTTGTAATATTGGCTGGGTGCGTGTCTAATGGATTTGTCTAATGCAGAAAGGATGTGGGCCTAATCTGACACAACAATCTGCCTAACAGTCTCAGGAGTTTGTAAAGAGAGACGTGGGCACAGTGCGTAGAATAGAAAGCGCTACTGTGCGGGTGCAACCATCAATCCAGGCGGACCTGCAGTAAATCTGTGATCGGAACACATTGGCAGACTGACGGGACTTAACCTGAACAGTGTGTCTGTGTAAATGTGTGTATTCCTGGAAATGGGATGTCTGTGAGAATTGTATTGAATGTGAGACTGGCGAAAAGGATTACAGATGAAAGTGTGCACACACTGAAACTAAGCTGCATTAAAACATGTTACCTGGCTTCCGGGGAAAAGCCACACTGAAGCCAATTGGGCCAAAAGAACAGGAATATGTCTGCTGCCGCCTCACTCCACCATCATCACCATTTCTTTTATGTATTTTTCCTCCTGTGCTCGTGTTTTTTTTTTTTTCCCTCTCTTCATAGATTTACATAGACACAGTTGAGACAGAACAGACCCTCTCCCTTACTCTCTTCTCTCACACACACACACTTCATTGTTGCACAAAAGGGGATCAGGTAGATGTGACAAGGTGAACCAAGTTTGCACAAATTAAATGAAACAAAGGAAGGAGACGGGGTCACTGGAAGGGATTGACGGAATGATGAATTGCTGGATGGATGGAAGGACATGTGTTGAAGGAGGAGAGCAGGTGGAGGGTATGGAGGTGAGACGCTCCTCCATCTGGCAGGTCAAGGTCTTCTCACTCTTTACCTCACCTTCTCACCTGGTTCCTATCAACTCTGCTGACAGAAAACACACCACTGACTGTGGTGCTGCTCCACTGCAGTCTTAAAGTGAGTCTGGTGGTGAAGATGAATTAATCTCGAATGTGCCTATTAGTTTAAAACAAACTCCCCAATCTGATTTACAGCAGATTGGGAGCAACATTAACCTCTCTTCCCAATACACGCGCAGAGTTTTTGATGAGAAAAATGTTCCGAAGAGTGAATATACAAAATAACTGCCTGCTCTGGCCCGTCACTTCTTTTCATTGCAGGATGTTAATTTCAGCGAGAGCGAAGTAGGCCTATGTCACATCGGAGGTTTAAATCGCCTGGTGTTGAGTGAAACGGTTAGCGGGCCCAAGCTGCCTAAACTTGCACGGCTCAAGAGCTTTCTGCTGTAAACCGACATAATAATTACTGACGTAATTAGAGAGAGATTATTCCCAACGGAAAGAAATGCAGGTATGGTGGAACAAAGTGGCCAAAATAAAGTAGAATGTGGTCTAATTGATTACAAATCTTAGCATTTACGCGCGTACGCGCAAAGTCGCTACGTGCGTATTTTTCCTGGACTAATTTGAGCGTGTGGTTGTAAATCTCACTTTAATATTATTTATTGTTTCAGGTTGAAGCTCTCAATTCGCCACAGAAAATTTGCCTGTGCCATAAAAGGAGTGGTGACGTGCCTGCCCCGTTGCGCGCTCAGATGTGGTCTGTGCCTTGTAATGTGTGTGCGTGTGTGTGTGTGTGTGTGTGTAGGGGGTAAAGTTTTGTGCGGGGGCGGTGCAGTGTAGTCTTGTAGCTGAGACTCTGAACAGACCTGGTGGTGTCAGGAGGCAGTTTTGGGGGAGCGCAGTGATCAGTGACAGCCAGTTGGCGGACTTAACCCGGGACAAACCTACCTCACCTGGACCGAGGAAACCCTCTGTCTCTCCTCCCTCTCTCTCTCTCTCTCCCTCTCTCTCTCTCTCTCTCTCTCTCTCTCTCTCTCTCTCTCTCTCTCTCTCCTCCAGTTCTCTCTCATTTTTGGGGAAATAGTGCGCATCTGACTGTTCTGTGGGGATGGAGCGCGTATGTGACTGTGCTTCCTCCGCTGGGATGTTTTTTCTCGGGGTGCTGTCGGTTCTGTGGCCGGCGCTAAATGGAGTTTTGAGTTTTAACCTTTACGCAGAACATCCTACGGTTTACAGAGGACCCGATGGAAGTTATTTCGGCTATTCTGTGGACTTCTACCAAGCTTCCTCCGACAGCAACACGTGAGTGGCAACATCAGGACTGAAGTTGTCCCACCAGGGTCCTGCAGAGTTATACTGTACCTGTACATCTAGTTTAACCCGCCAAGATATGCTTTACAGTAGACTCAATAGAATAGAATTGAATCCAAATGATGTGGGGAGAAAAAATATAACACTTTAACGGGATTCAGATTTCTGCTGCACAGAGCAAACCAGAGTTATGAACAGGAAATAATATTTGAATGAGAAAGTGCAGTGACTGCACAAGTTTGCATAATGCATTGTACACTTCCCTACTTGTACCTTGTTTTTTCTTCTCAGGATCAGTGTGTTGGTTGGGGCTCCCAAGGCGAACACCTCTCAGCCCGGCATTGTGGAGGCTGGGGCTGTCTACTACTGCTCCTGGCCTGGACTGCCCGACAGCTGCAGACAGATACCTTTTGATAGTTCCAGTGAGTTACCTGAAAGCTTTTTCAAGTTTTTTCATTTCACGGATCAAAATATATTCATGAAAGACCTCCTGAGGCTCCCACCGGGTTTAAACATGCTCCATAGACTCCTGTTTTACATTATTTTTCATTGTTTTGTGTCCTTTTTAAGTCATAGGTGGCCCCAGATGTTACTCCATCCATTTGGAACCAGTTTTGTAGCCCGTGTGTACGTGTGTGGATATGAGTTGGCAGATGTGCTGTTGCATATAAAAAGAGAGATAAGACATGTGGGTCTCATCAGCTTCATCTAACTAAAAAGGTGGCTGGCGGGTTTGGTACAAGCCTGCATCAGGTTGATTATGGTTTTCAATATATTATCATCAAGGTTAACTGTCCAATCAGCCTGTGTTTGTGCGTCCAATGTCTTTGATGAACGCTTTTCCATCTGAGTAGTAAGTGTGTGTGCACGAGGTAGAGCGGGAGAACAAGTGAGAGAACGAGAGACAGAGGGGGGGGGGGGGGGGGGGGGGGGGGTAAACTGTATGCACATGGGAATTTAGTTCCCCTTCAGAGGAAAGGGGGATTGGGTGAGGTCTGCTTTTTATTAGATTTCGAAAATGTATCCCTGTCTCCTCTCTCCACCCCTTATCTCTGTCTCTCGCTCTCCATCAGTCAATCCCTCTCTCTCTTTGTGTTTTTCGAGGGGGGGGGGGGGGGGGGGGGGGGGTTGTGAGGACAACAAAAAGAGAGATGTAGAAGGAGCTGATCGTTTGTCCCTCATTTAACTTTGGTGGAAAGTGGTTCGAGCTGCAACGAGTATTCTGTCGGGAGAAATAATTTATCAGACAGGATTCTGAGAAAGTTTCAAACATACATGAACATTAGATTAGTGTTAACAGTATCAAAAGCTCAAGTTTTAGTTAGGAAGTTTTACGTGAGGATGGAGCTGCGGCAGCAAGTGATACTCACGTAAGGATTTCAACAGATGACTGTCATGTTATACACGCTGCTGTGTGCACATGCATGAATATGATTGGATGTTTTGCTCGTCAGCTGATGTATAAATGAGTTGCTGACGTATGAATGAAACTGCTGATAGCCGATCAGCTGATCGTGCAGGACATCATTGTTCTGCCTGAACTAAAGAAAGGCTCCAGGTTTTTCCCAAAGGGCTGAGTTTTAGTGTGAAGTGTTTTGGGGAAAATTTCAGGTCTGTTGGATATAAGAGTAAACACAGAGGAGCAGATGTGTGCGTAGTCGTGTGTATGTGTGTACCTATATACACTAGAATGGGTGTGTGATTGATGACAGTGGTTACGGTAGATCTTTCTAGAGTTACAGCACACCCTTTATTACAGGTATAAACCAGACTCATGCACACTGTTAAAAAATAGCAGCACGAGTGGTGACCATCTGTGTGCACTGTACTGGGTAATATCCGTACATCAGCCTCACATGTGACTGAGCATGTGTGTGTACCTGTGTGAGCTTGTACGGCTTCAGTGACGTTATGCAGATGTTTCAAGTAGGGCCAGTGCCGGGGGGGGGGGGGGGGTATTTTGATAGTGATTGGATGTCCGTGATTAGAAAGAAAGACACCTGGTCTCTTGGTTCTTCTTGCTGATCAATTGCTTTTTTAATCTTACATGCATCTTTCATAGAATTATTTAGAGAAATATACAGAATTATTTTTTTACATTTCTCTTTTCATTCTTCAGAGAAACTTAATGAAGCAATATCGCTATTTTCTTAGATACGTCCTTCACATTCAAACGAAAAATCTGAGAGCTTCACACTCCAGCCAGTCCTCTGCTGTGGCCTCAGAGCTGTGGCCTTTTTTTTTTTTTACTTGTCCTGGAATTAAAAATAACTTTTATGACCCTGGTTTGTTAACCTTTCGGTCTATAATATGATGAGAATGATGCATTTTCTTACTTATAAAATACTATATATAGTAGTGATTTTTCTCAAGATGTTGGAATCATTTATATAGATGATGATGGGGACAAGATATACATTTACAAATATATTTTAAATCAAATTAACTCAATAACAATCCACTGTACACCTGCTGTTATGCATCTATCGTCTGCCTTTATATGCATGTGCTTATTTAAGTATGTGTGTGTGCATGTGCTAAAGGAAGGTGTTTAACGTGGAGGGGTCCTCACAGATCTAAAGAGACCCAGCTGGTCTTTAACAACGCTGGAAAATATCTACAACAGAGCAAAGACACACATGCACTCACACCAAATCTAACACTTTATTGTGAGTCGGCTGGGAAATGCTCATAATGTGCACATACAACCGTGTGTGTGTGTGTGTGTGTGTGTGTGTGTGTGTGTGGGCTCAGTTAGAGTCTTAAGTGTTGTTATACTTTATAGGAAAAGCTTTAACTGAAAAAAAGCCCCCAGCATCCTGACAAATGTCTTTTCTGGGGGCCAAATGGTGTTTTGATGTTGGTTATAGGCTTGTTTAAGACTGTTGCTGTTTGTTCTCACTTATCAAGGACAAATGCTTTCCACTCTCAAAGGCAGAGCTCAAGTCCGGGATCCACATAACCACAGTCAATATCAGCTTTTACTGGTGTCATTATGAAATGTCTCTTTCATTCTCTTTTTTTTTAATGTCTTATCCACTTCCCCTCTGTCTCCGTCTCTCTCCAGATAACAGGATGATAAAGGTAAACGGCACCAGAGAGCCTCTGGAGTTTAAGTCGCACCAGTGGTTTGGAGCATCTGTCAGGACACACAAAGGAAAAGTGGTGGTGAGTGGTCATGACGTGAACTAACATCCAAAGTCAGTATTTCTTTAAATGGGAATCAGAATTGTATTTGTTGTGCAGGCATGTGCTCCTCTCTACCACTGGCGGACAGTGAAACTGAGTGGGGAGAAGGACCCCGTGGGGACCTGCTATGTGGCCGTCCAGAATTTCAGCGCCTACGCAGAGTACTCACCGTGCAGGACCAGTGAGTCACCGTGCAGCCTCGTCTCCAACTCCCTTTGACTGGCCTCCATCCTCCCTTCCATTGTTTTTCTCTTTCTCTCTCTGCTGTCAGCATGAACACAAATTAACCGTGACATAGCCATGTCACAATATGGCATAACGTTTAAATGCGTTGCACTGATTTTTCCTATAAAACATAATATCTAGGCCTCAAGTTTAAAGGGTTAGTTCCCCCAAATCACACACGGAAAAACATTTCTCAGTTCCCTAGGTAGGTAGTATGTAGCCATGCCGATAGTTTAGGTTTTATTCCTCCAGGTTTTGATATCTGTCTCTGAGATTCCATCCTCCGCCCCACTACACTTGAGGTGAATGTAATTTAGGTTTTGTCATTATATATTTAAATAATTTAACAGCATACATCTTCTGTGTGCCTGTTTCTCAGGATAATCCACAGACTTCACCGGGAACACTTGTCATTGAAATGACTATCTACTGAAGAAATAGTCCCAATGACAACTGTTGATAGCGTGCTTTTAAGACGTTTTAAAATGTTTTTCTACAAACAAACTTCTATTACCTTCTACTGTATTTGCGTGGCAGCAGAAATCTCAGACGTATACTTTGAAACCAGGCCAAATAAAACTGAAAGGTGAGACAATCTGTATGTATGAAATGACTGAAAAACACTCTGGTCCTCTTCTTTCTGTCAACGGTTCTGTAAATGAGATTCATGGGATTTTCCTAGACCGCTCCCTTTCTTCATCTCCAGTTTTTTCTTTCTCTCTTACTTTTTTGCTGTGATCCCTCTCTCTCTGTATCGTGATATGAGGCACCAGCAGAGTATGATAAGGAGAAATGGAGGCTATCAGGTGGCACATCGTAAACAGCAGATCAAACACAGCCCTTATCGTCCTCTCCATCATCTGCTCTGCATAAAAGACCTCACTGTTCACACTTGTGTATACTCCCATACACACCGTTTCATAGTTACACTCCCTCAAGTGCTTGAAGGTCGTTAAAGATCTCTATTTTGTTGTTTATGTCAGTTCTAACTAATCTAGACTAGAATAATCACATTGTAAATTCAACTGTTCTCAAGGGGGGAATAACGCTGCAGAGGTAGTATTTCTTAATTGTGTCTAAGTAGGATTTTTCTGCCTCCGACAGATGTTTTGCTTCATCTTAACATGAATCTACAATCACTCAGACTATAACAATAACTCACTTTTTGTTTATATGTGCACGTGTGTCGCATAATTAGTCTTCCCCTCAGGTTGGCTCTGAAACGGAGAACACTTTATTATCTGCACATAAGTTCTGTTTAATGCAGTAGTTTAATCAAAAAACCCTTTTCAGTGGTTCTTTGTTCCATAAAATGTATATTTTTAACAAGTACGATGTTTTTATAGTGTTTGAAAGGTGTTTGTGTGTTTTTCAGATGATCCTGACCCAGAGGGACAGGGCTTCTGCCAGGCTGGTTTCAGTGTGGATTTCACCAAGGTAAAGATTGTAGTAACCATCGTACATACCTGCACACATCTTGTCTCCTGACAAAGTGCAAGCAGAGGGGTTTTCTTCGCACACAAGACCCCCCTCTGAGATTTATGGACACTGGGAAGATGAGAGCATTTTGTCCCTAGAGGAGCCTCCCCTCCTGATGTGACCCATCGCCTCTGAACACAATAGACCAAACACACGCACACACACATACACATTCTTTCACTGTATAGTCAATGTGAACTGTGACCTCTGTCTCATGGTCCAACTCTACCCTCCTGTACAGGAAGTTGTCATTCTCTACAGGATGACAGCAGGATTCATATGTGCGCACATGCATACACAGCTGCACACGTTATGTACCCCTGTAGCCTCAAACAAACACACACAAATATCTGTCACGTGACTAACCCTAACTAATTGTATTTATTCCAGGAAGGAATGCTGGTGGTAGGAGGACCTGGAAGCTTTTACTGGCAAGGTAACTGCAGCAGCAGTATGTAAGCCTGTATTTGGTCCCTCTTTGCAATGATTTCATAGATGGGAAGGTGTTCAAATGTGGGAAGAGAATGTAGACGAGTTTAACAGTCAGTCAGTCCACATACACACGCATGCACGTGGACACACTTGCCAAATCTGCAATTTCATTACAGGGGTCTTACGTAGGATAAGGTGGAAAGAAATGTGTCTCTCTCTCTCTTTCATTGCAGCTTTTCATTTACTTTTTCCCTCCATTGCTTGCTCCTTTACTTCATGCAGCTCTCTGTATGTAACAGTGTAACAGGAAATGGGTGTTTGGGCTCCGTAATGAGCTGATCGGGGGGTAATGGAGTGTAGAGGAACTGCCCCTCTTCCCCGTGATAAAGCGCAGAGGGGCTTGGAAAAGCTTCAATGAGAGGAAGAGGCTCAAGAGCAAGCTACGGGGTTTGAGAAAGACAGAGGAAAGGTGGGGAGGATTTAAAGACTGATAGAGAAAGAGAGCAGGGAGGACAGTGGGAGCGATAGAGGATTGTTAAGGAGATGATAGAAACATGTTGCAGCGTAGGGGGGGAGAAAGATGAGAGGTGAGGGAGTGAGTCGGACACAGAGAAAGAAGAAGAAAGATGGATCTTCTGCTCGATTAAAGCAGTGCTGAGCTCAGCTAGCTTGCTGGATATGCAGGGCTAGTCAAAGCAGAGGGATGAAGTGTCTTACTAGGTGGAGTAACAGCTAGATTGTGTCAGAGTTCAGCTGTTGAAGTGTAGCGCTACTCCCCCAACTCCAGGTGCATCAGTGTGTGTGTGTGTGTGTGTGTGTGTGTGTGTGTGTGTGTGTTATCCGAGTATAGTTTAGTTTAGTAAAAAGGAGCAAGGAGACAGTTGGTGATAAGTTGCACAAAAAAAAAGCCTTTTTCCTTCATTTGTAACGCCCATGTGTCCCTTCACAGCAATTTATTTTTGTAGAAAAGAAAGATGGAGCAAGAGGTCAGAAAAAAAGGGAAAAGTGCTCCAATTTTTTAAACATAATTTCGGATTGTTGTTTGGCATGGGTGCTGTTGTTACATATGGTTAAATAATAAATGCTCCAACATACAAAACCGCTCTAGACAGACATCACAGACGGCCTAATGGACTGCTCCCTCTCTGTGCCCTCAGCATAGCAAGGCTGGCTGCCTCCAGTTAAAACACTTCCTCCCAATGTTTATAAAAGCACTCAGCCTGGATTTTATAGCTTCTAATATACGACGATTATCTTCAGCCTTCAGCCTGAGTCATCATAAAAAAAAACCTCTTTTATATACAATCTTGATGTCTCTGGGTGTAAAGGACACTTCAAATTGGCTGCAGTGACTTATGTGTTAACAGTTCGTAACACGGCGTCTCATCAATCAGATAGAGGTTTAATCATGAGTTGATATAGTGATATGTTATTCTGGGAGACGAACTCGCAGCGCGGTGTGAGAGAGAAGAAGAGGGAGAGGGGGTGGAAGAGGAGGGGAGGGGAGGGTTAAGAGGGCACATTTTCCTCCTTGTCAGTGCATACACACACACACACATATTAAGAACGATTTATGGAAGGTTCATTGCGGCCGTAGATAAAATCATTTGTTTGTTTGACCTCTTGTTCAACAGCAGAGGAAGGCTGTTGTTTGTGCGTGCTCACCTATAATTCAAACTGCATCGCTACAGAGAGGATAGGCGTTTTCTTTACTATTTTTCCAGCTATTCCTTTGCCAACGATGTGTTTTCACTTTCCTCAGGGAAGACTTCCATGTGTCGTTCGCTCTGTGCATCTTTCATGGAGGGCAGATGGGTCAGCTCCAGCAGGTTTCTTTAGCAGAGGGCAGCGGCGCCCCTTTCATGGGGTCTGAGCTGAAACCACTGGCCATGAACAGATGTGACTCTCTCACCCTGAGTGTTTGTTTTGTATTTATCTCTGTGTGTGTCTGTGTGTGTGTGTGTGTCTGTGTGCAGGTCAGGTAATGACAGCGGGCATAGCTGAGATACTGAACGGCTACTCTTTGAAGGCAGTGCTAAGACGAGTTCCAGGAGAGAAACACACTCGAGCTGCTGAAGACACACACGACGACAGCTACCTTGGTAACATGCATTTACAAAACAAACACAAAGTGACAACCGTTTTAATCTAAATAGTAATTATACTATTACATTATATACACTACATTACACACGTCACGTACAGTGAGTTAATTTAGCCCACATGTCATCATGTGCAACCAATTTCTCTCTAGGTTACTCTGTGGCAGTGGGGGAGTTTACAGGAGACTCCGAACAAGGTGAGAAAGCCAACAATTCATTACAACTAACCACATGCTGCAGTAGAGAAATACCTCACTAACAACATCAGCAGCCACACTGCAACACCGTCTGAAACGCTGCAACGCTCGACACTCTCTTTGTGTTCTCTCTCCGGCTGGATGCCAGGGCCACTGTGAGGGGTGTTAAAGGGTGAGCGATAGGCAGTGGACAGCTGGGTGACGGTGTCTTGGTCTGAACTCAAAGGCAGTAATGAGAACCGTCTCTGTATGTCTGGGTCGCGACCCTGAGGGGACAGGACTTTGGGAACTGCTGATAAAGGGATTTCCTCTCCCCCATTTTGACTGATTAGAATGATTAGAGGCAGACTCCGCAGACCCCTTCAGGTCCAGAGTGAGTCGGCAATCTTTTCTGGACTTGAAATATTAGGTGGAAAGACAGGCAGGCAGGCACGCACATACAGCATCGTTTGATTAAAGACGTGCAGGTGGGGAAAAGTGTGAGTTCATCTTTGTTGAACCTTTCAAGTGAAAGGCCAAAATAAAGTCAGTTATGATTACTAGAAGTGTACAAATCGTTTTATTTTACTTAGATCCACCTATATACACACTCTGATGACTTGCCAGCAGTGTGGCTTTTTGATTCTCATCTCTACGCGAGCTTCAGGTGCTGCTGACGTTCATTCCCATGCCATCGGTTTGTCAGCGCTACAAAGGAAACGCAGAAGTAATTCAAAACAAAGCTCGGCTCTTTTATTAAAGAAAATATGGAGAAATAAAATGTGACCACTGTCATGCTACAACATTTTTTTTAAACAATTTAAATCATTTTTTATTGCTCTCTCTTCAAACACTGTCATCACACACTCACTCTTCTGTAGCTCTGTCACACGCATGAGACCCTCCTCCCCCAACGCCACTTCAGCTTCCCATTCATAGTTTCCTGTCTATCAGAGCCTCTTTGCTAATCACCGTTTAGTGGGATCTTTGCGGGACAGTCTTACGTTTACATACCCCCATGCCAATCCCGCTAAGGCCCCGAATGCCCTCTGGCACAACACATGTCAGTGAGTCTTAAAGTGAGCTTTAAGAGGTTACACATGCCTGTTGATGTGTTATGTTGTGGTACGAAGCTTATTGTCATTAACTGGTCGTTAGTTCTGAGTGAGGATGGAGCTGGGAAGTCCTGGTTTATAGGCCTCGTGGTTGAACCTTTTGGGTAAAGCTGGAAGGCAGGAAGAGGGGACCCTGTCTTCTCTCTCTGTGTGGGTGTCTTCTCTCTCTGTGTGGGTCCCTCAGATCGTCCCCAGAAGTCCACTGCACCACACTCATCAATCAATACACAAGCACAGAGTACCCAATCACTCAGTGTGTTCTCAGCAACACTTGGCCCTTCTGACAGGGTGGGCTGGGGAGGGGATTTAAGGGTTCAGGCCTTTGAGACAAACCTCTGATGAGCCCTTTCTTTCTCTGTAAGTATTTCTCACACACACACACAAGTCAGATTTTTTTCTTTGTTTGTATGTTTCCCAGAGCTGATAGCCGGAGTCCCAAGAGGAGCACAGAACTTTGGATATGTGAGTATGAACTGACAAGTAAATCCAGAAATAAAAAAAAATACATTTGTTTTGTCAGTCAGCAGCATTGTGACAGACTGGTGACAATTTAAGAAATGGAGTGTCTATTTGCACCCGGGTGAGAATCCCACAGCAGCTATTTACATTTATTTATTACATTTACACCCAGCCATGTTCAATATGCTACTGAATTTAGCAATAGGTAGCGGGCCGTAAGGCTTTCTAATTAATGCAGATGTTGCGTTATAGGTATGCACCCAGTGTGCAAAATACGGGCAGTGAGAGGGGGTCCGAGACCCCTTGATTTACCCTTCAGACCCCCTGAAAGCCTCAATAGCAAAATTTCGGAGGGGTCATTAAAGTCATAAGAATAATTTGTCACTTGCAATTATCGCTAAAATGTCTTTTAAAAGCTCACCAATGACCAGCAGTTTTCATTATTCAATTTAAATGCGTTCAACGACAATCTGCTCCAAAACCAAAATATTTTTGACAGATGTTGTTTATCCCTGCAGTGTGTTTTCCAGATACTTGTAGACTCTTTGCCAAGGAAACATTGGCGCCATTTTTGGTGCCTTATGGTGAAACTCGCATGAGGTTTTTCTTACTTCTGTATTCTGTATCTGACTTACTTTTTTTTCTGCCATCCGTATGCTATATAAAAACCGGCCATTTTTGCAGATGTATGTGTGGCAGTCTATGATCTGAGAGAGATAAGAAGTACAGTGTAGGCTTTTTGTGCAGACACACGCACACAATGAAGTCATCTAGAGTTAAGCTTTTACTGTACACATACGTATCTACATAGATCCCAGAAATAATGTATGTGCGTCTATGCGTCTAGTGTTCTCTTATGGGAACATGTCCCTAGGGCTGACAGTGTCAATCCTCCCTAATGACACACAGCTTCCGCTGCATGTGGAGGGCGGTGACCCCACCTAGCCCCACTAACCCTTCTCCACACACGACCCCCTAACCCTAACCTGCAGTGCAACCGCAGGACTAGCTACACTGCACACAAACTGCAACCGTGTGTCTGGACATTGTAGCCGGTGCGAGGATGCTCCTTCTTGTAAAGAGGGCTTGCAGCTCGCAGCAGGGGGAGTGTTATGAGGGATGCAGGTAGGCCATGTTAGAGGCCTGGCACTGGTGTAGCTGTCAACCCAGATCGGGTTTCTTCTGTGACCAATCTGACAACTCGGAGTGCATGAAGGTTAACGTTAAAGCTAGTGATTCAATATTTGTGTTTACACATCCTCCTCTGTCTGTGTTCATATCCCTTTTTAGTATGTCTTTGAGACATCTGTGAATGGGTCAACGTGCATCCTCCTGCGTCTGTGTGTGTGCGTGCGTGCATGTGTGTGTACGTGTAGCCCCCCCGGCTGTCTCCATGTGGTTGTTATTTTAGGTCTTATGAAGGAATTCTCAGCCTCCCCCCTCCGTCTCTCCCCATGACCGGGGTTAGGATGGGGGGAAGGAGAGAAAGTTGAGGGGGGTGAAATGGTTAAGCCACAAAGATGATGATGGTGGGGGAGTGCAGAAAAAAGAAAAGGGGTTTCAGTAGATTGAAAGCTTGTTTATGCATTTTTTTCCCAAAGCATTCTTCATGTGCCTGTTTGTCAGACTGCTTGGCTATGTTTGCTCTTGGAGTGCTTTGAGGACAAATTCAGGTGCTTTATTAATCACACTGGATTGTATCTGACATTCTATCTGCTTGTTTTAGGTGGCAATGATCAACTCCACTAATCTGTCCTTTATCCAGAACTTCACGGGGGAACAGGTAGGAGCATTAACACAGCCCGGCCACAGTCTGTTATAGTGCAGGGCAGCATATAAACCACTGCACCATGGGCAGCAGCTGATATGGATTTTCTTCCATTTTTGAATGAATTCAATTTGAATTAGATGCGATCATGTATTGGGTTCATGGTTGAAAATACTCATGTTCCTTTCTTGTCTGTTCCTCAGATGGCCTCCTATTTTGGCTACTCGGTGGCTGTCGCTGACCTGAATGGAGATGGGTAAGTAGAAAATGTCCTTGTCACTCTGGACACGTACTCTCTTCTGTCTTTCGCGGCATTGAAACTACAGCTTATGTCCCCAGGACCGACGATGTGCTGGTTGGAGCGCCCCTCTATATGGAGAGAGAGATGGAGAGCAAACCCAGAGAGGTGGGGAGAGTGTACCTGTACCTGCAGATGGCCCCGCTCACTTTCTCCAAACCTGTTGCACTCACCGGCACACACACCTTTGGGCGCTTCGGCACAGCTATAGCACCCCTGGGAGACGTCAACCAGGATGGATACAATGGTATGCTGAAAGGATAAAATGCAGAAAGAGACAGAGAAGAAAGGGAAAGATGAGATAAAAAGGAAATTGAGCCAGATGAAATTCATCTGAGAAACAAAAATATGCAAGATGAGAGAGACAGCAAAAAGAGAAGGAGATGAGAAGATTAAACAGAATAATTTCATATGTTTTATGTGGCAGTACGTGAACCTCTTTCTGTTGCACTTGTCTGCCCATGTGCAGCTGGTGTCTCCTGTGCCTCTTGGACTGTTTTGTCTCTTACTGAGGAAATCCTATCAGATGCTGCTGCTTGAGAAACGTTAAGCTCTTCAGCCAATCAGGAAGTGCGGCGATGAAAGGTTGTCTGCGTGAACTTGTTTCCTCCTGTGATGATCAGGGATAAGGCCATGTGTGTGTAAGTGTGTGCGTGTGTGTCGGAGTTATTTTTAACCCACCAGATGTGCCCGGAGATAAAATCATCTGGGAGTGTCTGTCCGGCAGCCCGGAGTTCATTCCTCTTCAATGTGTTTGTTTTATCGTCGCATTGATTGGACAAAGACACAGGCACACACACACACACACACACACACACAGACCCCGCAGCCTGCAGCCCAAATGCTCCATGAAGCTACGGCATGTCTAATGCTGCTGTTAAAATGAATGAAGTGATGCACATCTGGCCCTCATATGACATCAGTCCCACTCATTTAAGTTTTATTTATTCATGGACAGCCTGCGTCAATGTGTGTCCCAACCCTTTCAACGCTTTAACCGTCAGATCATTAACCATTGGATCAATACTGAAGCTCTCTCTGGCCTGAAACATACTGTAAATGACATCAGGCTGTCTGTCAGGATGTGGCTGTCTCTGAGAAGGAGATGGAGCCTCTCTGCCAGCTGCGGTGATATGCAGAGAGAATACTTGTTGAGAGTTAATCTAATGAGTACAAGTCCATGTCTGTGCATGATTTCATTATTCTGCATTACGGCGTCACCATGGAATCATTGTAATCAGGGTTTTCAACAGCATGTCAAACTTCTGTGCTCAAGTATACCTGTGCCCTTGTGTTCCACCCGTGCATAATGACTGACAGATCTCTCGTCTGTCTGTGATGACACCGAGACTCACTGTCCTTCCTCCTCCCATAGCAGAGACCTCATCACTCCATTTCCAAAATTCTTCATATAAGCAGAACCATACCCATGTCCTCTCATCTTTATCACTTCATCCCAGCTGCAGAAAGAAACCTTAAAATGTAGCTAATTCAATTTGCAATGTGGCTTTTTTTTTTTTACGTTTTTTTTTGTTATCAACCAAAACGGGCTGTCTGTCCCCATCGCTCAAAGCGTCAGCCTGTTTCTGTCTGTGAGTAACAATCTCCTACAGTTTTGGTCTCAGTGATCACAGTGGGTGTTCTGCTATTGTGCTGTGGATGTCTGCATTGAGTGGGATGCTGTTGAGCAATGCCCATGAGGGACTTTCACATTATTTGAAGACTTAGTAAGATGTTTTTTTACAACAGCTATTCAGTTATGTTCACATACTAACGCATAGACAGACAGACTTACGCACACACACAGGCTCATATATACACATCCATACACACATGGTTGCATTTATCTTCTCTACCCCACAATCTGCTTCATGTGCAACTAGTTGTTTAGGCTGAGAGAGGGGGGGGGGGGGGTCCGGAGACAAACAGGATGTCTAGAGGTGTTTGGACAGTTACAGCACCGACAGATAGCTTACTTTTATACAGAACAGTGCAATGAGTGGACATTAAGAGGTTAAAGAGTGAACAACAAAATCAGTTTGCATGGTAAAATCTAAGACTTGTCATATCAGAGCAGGTGCTGTATGTTAATTGCTTTATCTCTGTTTGCATGTAGCCTATGTCGGTAATCTTACCATGAGAAAAGGGATCCTACATAAAAAACACATTTTTGGGCAAAGTTGGAAAAGTTTTCAGGAGGTTTAAAGTTATTGTTCAATGTTCATGTGTTTTTCACTTTCCTACCAAGAATTCGATGAGAAGATTGATACCAGCCTCATCCAGGAAGTATCGAGCCAGAGTCGAGAGACAATTAGCTTAGCTTGCTAATTGTTATATATCTAGTTGTAACTCAGAAATTTCCTACTACTTAGTACAATGGTTCGCCTCTCAAAGTCGAAGTTCCTACTTCACATCCATTTACCCCAACTTCACGAAGAAGCAATTGTCTTCAGTTACACAACAATGAACGTGCCAGAAGTATGTGGAGGCTGCACCGCTGAGAGTTCAACTGTGTGTACAAAGAAACATTAGTTTATCAGCCATGTTTTTTTGTTTACGTTTGGCATCGTGCACCTAGAACCCTTGGAGGCAGTGTGCGAAATACCCGATGGAGTGCCCCCCCCCTACCTAGAGCTCCAGCGTTATGCTGAAGTCTTACACAGACAGTATACAAGATTTAATAGATGCAAGCCAAGGCAATTTACTATTCACACCTTGCACACACTTTACCAAGGCTAATATTGTTAACAATAAGGCCATTCACACAATAACCACACAGCAGCTATGCCCGACAACACAATCCACACAGCAAACTCGCCTCTCTCGCTTTAACCCGACTCGCACACTCTTACCCGACACACAGACCGTGGCTCTTTCTCTTCTCATTGCCGTCCTAGTATCCAAACAGAGGAGAAACGATGTCCTGCTTTAATCCAGGTTCTCACGAACGACAAAGGATCAAATTTGTCCAAATGGGGTTTGTTTAGGTCTACAAACAGAAGCGAGAACAGGCTCTCTTGGATCAACCTGTTGCAGCTCTGGTTGGCTGTCTCATTTACGGCTATAAAATCTTTTCTCACAATCACCATTAATGTTTGTGAATAAATGTTTTCAATTTGAATAATGAATACTGTTGGACATAGTAGTCTAAGCTTTTAAAATACAATTGCAAGTGATGCAAGATAGAATGTGGTAACTAATTAGTGAGGTTTAGAGGCCAGACAAGATTAAGCGATGAGTGAAACAAAAGGAAATTAAAGAAAAGAGGTAACTGATCATGCTGACATGGTCCGCCAGTGCAGGTAAAGGCCAAGCTCTTTTCCTTGTCTCTTTTTTTCTACTTGTACGTTTTCCACTGATTCTGTCTCAGGGGAGCCCTTACCCTGCTGATGTCTAAACCATGCGTATATGTGTCATCCCTAAGACGTGGCGGTGGGCTGTCCGTTCGGAGGCGAGGAGCGTGGAGGCAGAGTATTGATCTTTAATGGTAACAGAGACGTATTCACGCGAGGCCTGACGCTGAGCCAAGAGCTGAGAGCAGCCGGGACCCCCAGTGGCAGCTTGCCTGGATATGGATTCACTCTGAGAGGGGGCCAAGACCTGGACAACAATCAGTATCCCGGTAAATACTCAACAGATCAATCCTTCTCCACTCAACTCCCCGTGTTATAATCAAAATTCTTTCTCAGACTTGCATTCCTTGACTTTTCCACTTTCCTTCCAGCTCCTCTCATTACAGCCTCCCTCCTCTTCATTCTTGACCTCCACATTTCATGCCCCCCCCCCCCCCCCCCCCCCCGCCCCCATGCTCTTCTCCACTACCATCCCCTTGTTTTCCTGTATTGCTTTCCTCCTCTACTCTGGTAAAGTCATCAGTCAGAAGAAGGGGGTACAGGGATGAGTGCCAATGTACTGCTGCATCATCCATTCTTTAGGGATTTATAGAACTAAAGAAGGAGAGAAAGAAAGAAGTATAGTAATACATTCGCCGCATGTTCAGTCTGCCAGACCTCGGCCCATATCCCTAAAACTATAAGCCAAAAATGTAGCATTCAATCAAATTACATGAAGGAAACTCATTTTACTTACTTTACTGGACATCTTCAACTTCTGACTTTAGAAAAACAGTAGAAACCTCATACAGTAACAATCATAGGAGACCTGAAAGTCATTTTTTTTGTGCAAAGCTGTTTATGTACAAGAGTTTTTAGAACAAAAAAAATCTATGTGAAACAAAGCAGGTCTGTAAAACCACAGTTTTACTACCTAATTTTCTCCCTAATTTGGAGCCACTCTGCTCAGCATTACTTTGGCTTTGTGCTTACACAGATTAGGCTGAAAAGGAGAATGTGTTTAGTTTTACCTATTATTTTCTTTGCCCCCACTCCCTTTCCTTTTCATTCTGCTATAATAACATATTTCTTCATTCCACAAACAGGATATCAAGGGACACACACAGGAGAACACACACGTTCACATGTGTGGCTTGTGATCAGTTTCACTGGCAGCTAGAGAGTGTGTGTTGAGCATGTGCCAGGCTCCAGGTCAAAGCTGGACCCTGTGCAGACCCACCGCAAATCAGAGATCCCAAATTAAAAACATTGTACTGTAAATACACACACAGAGGTTACAGGTTGAAACTTAGGCTGGTGGAGGAGGAAGTGGAGTAGCAACTCATGGGTGGCATAGCTTTCAGTCAACACACACACACACATCATATAAACACACACACAAAAGAACATGCCGCGCTCGTGTCGTCTGTCATTAGAGAGCTGGCTGACGGAAGTCAAACACACACACACACACACACATAGAGAGTGTCGTTAGCAGGGTAGTAAAGTCACACTGTTCAAAGGAGCCAGAGATGTTTGATCAGTATTATGAGAGGACTGCACAGGCGTCTGGGGGGCCTGCTAAAGCTGCCATGTGCTCCCATAGAAGTTAAATGTCATTAGTCTACTGCAGGAACAGAGAGAAGGAAGACGGTGATGAAGCTTGTTTTCCAAAAAGATTATATCACAGTCAATTATGTTTATATTTGATAGCTTACAGTACGAAAAGAAAGGTGGAACACTTAATTAAGCTTCATTAAACTACGGGCAACTTTGGTCGACACAGAAGCAGCACTGCGTTGATGTTTGATGCAGTGGAGGCCAATAAGCAGTATGGTTCAAGCTAAAGGCCAGAGTTAAGGTTAGGGTCAGCTGTGAATCGGAAAGGGGTCAGATTGCCTCAGGGTGCATTGGAGGTCCAGCCAAGAGGTCAAAGGTCAGAAACTGACAATGTTTTACCTGTCAATCACACTGACTTGCTAAGAGAGCCACAGACACAGAGACGTGGCGGGGTTGGTGATTTGGATGTGGTGGTGACGAGGGGTCATTAGGTCGGTGAGTAGGTGTAAAATGTATGACTGGACTCATGTCTACTCGTATTTCTAGCGGTCATCTTTATTTTCAGCTCATTCTGGATGTGCTTTGTCTTTTTCATCTTAAAGAAAGTAAAAGATTTGTTCTTTTTTCTTTTTTTGGAGTGTTTTTGGGGGGGTTTTGCAAATGTTTTGTTCCCTCGGTATTATAATCACATACACCACATTTACATTTAAACAAAACCTACTGTGTTAGTCAATCCTAAGAAAATCCTGTCTGCAGTGTGAAATATGTGCTTTTCAAGCCAAATATGAAGTGTTGAAAATATGTATTATAGTTGGCAAGTTAGCAAATAGCCTTAAAATCCCACACGTGCACCCAAGAAATCCTCCATTTCTCTCTTAAAACCGCTTACTTTTCCACCGAGTGCCATTGACCTTTGGCATTTCATCATGGAGGCCAGTCCCCTGCAGCTAAACAGGCAGTCATGGCAGGCAGCCAGTGACAGCTTGACAGTCAGTCTAAACGCGGGATGGAGGTTGTGTTTTCACAGCCCAGGACAGACACCAATAGCTAAAGCAGCTCAGTTACAGATGATACCTGCACCTAGACCTGCCATCAATGAGCAGAGTGTATATGAGAGTCTACGTACTGGTGTGTCAGCCCATTTGTGTGTGGGTATGGTTCGGTGTGTCTCTATACACACACACGCCCACACTAAGCTCAAATCAACAGTGGTAGGCAAGTTTTCCTGTGCGTAAGGAAAAGGGATTGACATGAAAAGGAAAGTGGGCCGTTATTTGATTTAGCCCTCGGTGCAGCCATGCACGCACTCGCACTCTCACACACACACTTAACCCCAAAGGTGCCCTGTCCACAAATCAGTCTCATGTCATGCAGCGGTTTTGAAAGCAAACAAAAGAGTGAGGATAAGGAGTGCAGACAACCACTGTATTGAAGCTATGGCAGGAGTGGAGTTGGATTTCCTGGTTACACAACTCCAACAGAGGGATGGACAGAGGAATTTGGACTGGGAGTGAGGTGGTCCCTCTCTGTCGCTCCCTCTGCTGAAAACACACCTTTGCGTCTGATGGCTTTCACAGATTGCGCTGTAAAGGCCAAGCGCGCTCTCGTCTGCCCTCCCTTTTCTATCATTCCCCCCTTCCTCCTACTGCACTCTTTTCCCCCCTTTTCCGTACCTCACCGGCTGCCCCACAAAACCCACATCTTGAGGTCCTTTCTTTTTGCAGGCTTTTCGATACAGCACACACACACACACACACAGACAGAGCCACATACTCACATAGCGACATAGCACACTCCAGGGGAAGAGGGACAGGGCCTAAATGTTTAATGTTGTGGTTTCAGGGGGACTCAGTGACTGGAGCCAAAGGCAGAAACAGATGTGCTTCTCTCAGATTCAATTAGTCCCTTTCTTCTTAAATACGCAGGAGAGGAAAGACACAGCAAATGACAAGCAAATTCTACAAGAGAACACTTCCACCAGCTTAGTTCAATCCTGCATGCAGCAGGTTACCACAGATAGTTACTTCTAGTTAGTAATGCTTAGCAATGCTTCTTAAATGTGAGTATTTAGTGTTGCTCATAGTTTTATGTCATTGTAAACTAAATAAATTAAATTTTAGATAATTTTCATGGCATTTTTTACTTTTTTCTCTCTCATTATATTGGCCAAACAATTAATAAAGTAATCGTAAAAAATAATAACAGATTACTTAATAATGCAAATAATAATTAGCTGCAACCCAACTTGCTTTTCACTGAACGGCATTAGGTTATTCTGTCTTTCTTAGGATCACACAACTTAGTTTTGCTGCATCTGGTTGTGATGGCTTGTATCCATTAAATGCCTCTCCTCAGTTTCACATTGTTTTAATCAGCACTTGTATGTGTGCATATCTGTGCGTGTGTGTGTGTGTGTGTGTGTGTGTGTGTGGCTTTCATTGGTATGTGTCCCCTAACCACAGCCATCAAACACCAGGCTCTATTCTAAACTCATGAGAGCCAATTAACAGTGTGTGTTCATCACAAAACCCATGAAAGCAAATCAAAATCACATATAGATGAGATCTGTTGCTGCTTACAATTAGGAGCTGTTGGGAAATGTTGCTTCGTGAAATGTGATTGGAGCGATGTGAACTTTCTAATGGCACTGGAATGCAGCATGGGTCCCTGTCTTGCAGCAGATACACACACACACATACATATACATGCATGATGAACTCACAAACAGATAAACGCATGTTGTGTATTTAGTATTTATGAATTTAGTCTGAGCTGGTTCATGTGTGAAAGTAAAAGCATAGTGATATCAGACAAAATGTCAAGGCAATATTACTGTGTGTGTGTGTGTGTGTGTGTGTGTGTGTGTATTAAACGTGAGAAGTCTGTGTTTGATGAAGATTACTGGAGACCTTGAAATCAGTCCCATCTGTGGCTTTCTTTGAAGCTCTATTCCATTCTCTCTCTCTCTCTCTCTCTCTCTCTCTCTGCAGATCTGATCGTGGGGGCGTTCGGAGCAGGCGAGGTGTCGCTGTACAGGTAAGAATGAACAAGGCGTTCTGTCTCATTCTAAAATGCTTCTCAGTGTAGATTCACGTTTGTGCTTTTCCTGGAAGTCTGTGAGACTTTTAAATGTCTCTTGTGTCAGATTGTGTTACAGTATGTGTGTGTGTGTTTGTCTGTGTGTGTGTGTGTGTGTTTCGTGTGCAGGTCTCGAGCTGTGGTGTCCGTGGAAGCTGCATTGATCTTGACTCCCAGAATCCTAAACCCCGATGACCGACAGTGTCACCTGCCTCAAACAGATATCATGGTTACCTGGTAAGAAGGGCATGCTTAGAAGAAGTAAATGTACATAAGTGACACGTGATGACTTTGGAGTACCACTGACAATTTAACAAACAAAAGGTTTTCCCAAAGAATTTATAATAGATTGTTTCTTTGTAATGTTCCTCTAGCTCTTCACCACATTCACACTTTTTCGTAATTGCTTCCAGCCGTGTGGACTATCCTCCACTTCCGGTCGGCATTGCAGCGTCGGGCAAAAGCGTCCATCAATGCCACACTCAAAGTAAAGCTCAAATGAAAAGTGAAACCTTTGAGCATACTTATTTAGTAGATTTACTCGTGTTAACACTCCAGATATTCTTAGTTTCATTTGTTTGCAGTTTTTGGAGACAGACCTTGTGTGTGTGTGTGCATGCAGGTGAATTAAAGCTAAAGGGATAAAAGTCGTAAGAACTAGAAGACTAATGAGGCCCACTTCTGCGATGTACCACAAATCATATTGCTTCATAAAATGGTATGCAGTATAAAGTATACGCATTCACAAATCTCACACACACACACCGACAGATGTGACGAATATTTCACCCGCTGTGCTCTAGACGTCTACCATCAGCCAAGGTCCGTTTGTCCGTGTGTCTAATGCAATGATTTAGAAGTACACTGAAAAAGCATACTCATATAACCTGGAAATAGAGATTCATGAGACCCTGCTATTAATTTAAAACAGCATAATTCTATTTTGATTATGTTATTGTTTCTGTGGGTAGCAGGATGGCTTTGAACAGTCTGGGGGGGTGTTTAGTTGAGGGGAACGAGTCTAAAGGTTCCTGCTGCTTCGCCACAGTCTAGTGTTGGTCCAAAGTTATTGGGGCTGAAACCTCTGATTATTAGTGTGTTCGGCTACATAGTGTGTGTGTGTGTGTGTGTGTGTGTGTGTGTGTGTGTGTGTGTGTGTGTGTGTGTGTGTGTGAGTCTTGGCAGCAGGTGAAAAAGGAACAGGGTTTGGATCGGATTGACAGAGAGCACTAAACTGTGGAATTCTGTCAAAACATAACTCAGCTTATTTAAATAAACCGCCATAAAAGTTTGGTCGGAGGTATGGAATCAGATAGGACTCGTAGGACACACACACATGCAGAGGGTCGAACAGCAGCTCGTAGAATTGAGGGATTTCTGGGGCTCTGAGATTTTTCTGACATTTTAGTTGTTTCCCTGTGGTGAGAGCTGGAGAGGCGCATGATTGGAGGTTAGCTCCAGTTTACGGCGCTGATGTATCACCATTACATTGAGTCACAGGCTAAAGCATCAAATTGTTCGAAAAAATAACTACTCAGCAATCTTTGAAAACCCAGAGGGTCGTTTAACAACACTGAACGCTGTTCTGAAGGTATTTCCAAAATTCTCCAAGACTCTTCAAACCATCTAAGATAAAAGTAAAATTGATTTACAGTATTTTTGGGGCATTTTAAGCCTTTATTATAGACTTTTATAGATTTTTAAAAAGTAATATTGGTATCTATTTATTATGTATTGTATACAGTATTCTCATACAAACTAACAATCATTATTCTTCTGAAATATATATTATCCATCCATCCATTAACTTCCACTTATCCGGGGCCGGGTATTATCGAATTGTTATCGATCTATCTATAATGTAATTTGCGCTGTGTCTCGAATGGAATTGTGATACATGAGAGGCTCAAACTGGGGCTAGATGGATGAAGGAGTGGTGGAAAAGGAGGGGCAGCTACTTAATGACCAGTCTTGAATTGAACGCTCCTTCTTACTCATTCAGCGGACCCGGGGAAGTCGGGGAAGGGATTTATGTGTTTCTATTTGCAGGGAGGGCCGTCTAGAAGTGTGCAGGGTGGTGGAGCACAGATGCATTTAGGGGGAAATTACATACAGTAATGACTAACCAAGCAGCAGAGCTGTTGTCAGTAAAATGGGGGTCATTTCCGCACTGCATACACTTAAGTTTGACACACAGTGCTTATTAGAGCCACACACCCAAAATCACAAAACACACACATCCTTACATGCAACACATATTAAACACGCATGAAAGCACCTGCAGAGGTCAACGTGACTTAGGGGAGTCATTCTTTAAATAGAAACCTGTATTTTATCACACATAACATAAACTCACATCTGCATCCCACGCCATCACCATCAGGAAAACTAGCTCATCATCATTGTGTCATCTAATGGGGATCCTAATTATTAACAAACACACAAGCATCCACCATCCAACATCTGCTTTTTGGATGTTAGAGTTTGCGGACTTAAACCAAATAAACAATATTCACATGAAGTCATTTACCTCGTGCCTCATATTGCTTAGTCTTTAGAATCAGGAGCATTGCGTCTGTAAGCTTCCTCCGATTAGTCCATATTAACAGTGCGGAGCTCCCTGTGTGGGAGTCACTTTCCTGTTCTTGATTAGAGAGGTGATAACACACACACACACACACACACACATTCTTACACATACGTTAATACACACTAAAATAGAGGAAATGCAGAAATGTTTCCCAGTCTCCCATGTCTGTGTGTCTAATTGAGGGACTCACAGGGCCCTCAGCGGTATTCCCCACTGCCTCCTGGAGCACAGGAAGGAATCAATGCCTTGCTTAAGGGCAGTGTATTTAGTTATATAGTTAGTTTTTTTTATGATTTTGTCATGCATAGAAGTAAGAGGGAAGAGAGTGGTTGAAAAATGTTTGCAATGAATGAATAATATCATTGGAGCGTAGTGTGCAGTCATGATTTCTCCTAAATAAGTCACTGCTGTGACAGGCACCTAATTGTTGGTGTGCATAAACCGCACAACTCCTGCTGAAATAGTATCGGCTGCAAATGTGACCAGCCTGCAATGGCTTTCGAGAAACCACAAATGAATATAAACTCTGTTCAGAATGCACTGCATACATTTGTGAATAATGCTAACGCCTCAAGTAAATGGTAACAATTCACATCATGTTTCCAGACCTCCATTTCTACAGCTAAATTACTAAAACAGCAGAATGTAATTCTGACCTACATGATAAATCCCAGTAAAGACAAATTAAAGACTCCTTACTGCCTTATTTTCCAAGCTTTTGAGAAAGAATAACTGACTATAAAACATCCAAATTAAGCTATTTTTTGAAAAACGTCTTGCTAGTACTTACTTAGCAACATTTTACATAGAGCGGCCACCCTTAAACTTGCATGTCTTACAGTTCTTACAGGTATAATATCCTGTCTTATGGTATCATGAGCGGGTAAATATTTCAGAATTAGAGGTCTCAATAGGAATTGTACTCTAAATGTTGGCACCCTTGCTTTTTGTTCACTTTGTCAGTGTGGATGTGGGTCAACAGACAGATATGTGTTGATGTTGTTCACACAATCACCACAGTCTTCTCTCTCTCACTTGTGTAACTCTTTATCTTCTGATATTCTGTTCATCCAGTCTAAAGGTGGACGTGTGTGCAGCAGTGAGTGGAGTGGGGATCCCCAGCGCTGTAGGTAAGAGTGGAAAACAAAGGCAAGAGGGGGGGGGGGGTGGAAACAAGAATAGGGTGGAAAGAAACAGGCAATGGAGGTTTAAAGTACATTGTTTCCACTGTCTAATGATGCTCTGTAGAGTAAAATGGCTCCTTACTTTGTGACTAATGGAAAGTCATGTGCACATGTAAAGGGATTGGAACAGTTTAGGAGTGTCTAATTGGCTGGATTGTATTATTCACTGTCACTGTCACTACACTCAGGCTTTCCTCTTAACTCAACTCCATCCATCTCCATCTCTGTATCATTACTTTCTGTCCAGACCTGAGAGCAGAGCTGCAGCTGGATTGGTTGAAAGGCACCAGAGGCGGAGTCAAGAGAGTTTTGTTCCTGGACACCCAGCAGCCTCAGCGCACAGGACTTCTAAAATTGGGACACGACAGCCCACATGCATGTCTGAGCTACACCATTTACCTGAGAGTGAGCAAATCACACACATATACAAACACACATTTATGAGCCTTTGCACGATGTTATGTCTCTTACATCAGCTGTCCAACTGCTCTGATACTATTTAACCCAAAGAAAGTTGACTTACTGCACATCTCTAACCTCTTTCTGTGACCTTCTCAGGAGGAGGAGGATTTCAGGGACAAATTGACCCCAATCTCACTGGCTCTGAACTACAGCTTGGCTCCACCCACTCATGGCCAAAACCTCCCACCTGTCCTCAACCATTACAGCAGCACCTTCCTTCAAGAGCATGTGAGTATATATACACGGTATAAACATTATACGTTTAGAGTAAAATATTTTCATCCTGGTTTTCCATATTGTCATTTTGCCAGTTTAGTTCCATCTAGGTTTCTTCTTTTCCTCCTGTTAAAGGGATTCTTTTGGGGAGTTGTCCTTAACCCAAATCTATGGTCTAACAATAGAAGGTGTGATATGCAGGATAGATTGTAATGAAGCAAAATATGTGATATTGGGCTGAATAAATGAAACGTCCTTGACTTGACTACACTGAGCCCAAGTCTGAGCACATAATGAGACTCAAATCCAGTCACTCGTTCTTTGATGAAAAATGAAAGAAATTATCGGCTTAACCTGTTAATATCAAGCTTATCTTCGCCTTTTCACAGGATAGATCAGATTATCATTGCTGGACTCAGACCTTCTTGCCAAGTGAAACTTAGCTCTGGACCTACTTCAAACTATTTATTTGTCAAACAAGCGAGCCTGATTAAGAATATGTGAAACACATTG
Organism: Anarhichas minor; assembly: GCF_050575085.1. Lineage (NCBI taxonomy): Eukaryota > Metazoa > Chordata > Actinopteri > Perciformes > Anarhichadidae > Anarhichas > Anarhichas minor. Next base: position 2,958,195 of record NW_027466487.1, on the reverse strand, counting down.
CATGCTCTTCCACTTGCAGAAAGTGAAAAAAGTGAGGAGAAACCATAGAGAGGGAAAGAGAAGGAGAATCATTTTTTCATAATTATATTTTTTAAATAACCAAACCCAACCTCAGCCCGATGTTGGATGCGAACCAAACCCAAAAAGATACTCTTTTGTCCAGGGACCTGAAAAGCACATCTGTAGTGTGCATGTTATGAGTCTATACGTCTGTATGTATACAGCACCTGCATCCCACTTACGAGTATTTCTACTTTTGGCTTCATGATGGTGTCCAGTGTACCTCTACAATTTCCTCAATCCCCCTCTCTGTGCCCCTCTTCCTCTCAGGCCTACATTCTCCTGGACTGCGGTGACGACAATATTTGTATCCCCGACCTCCAGCTCTCTGCCAGCATGTAAGACCGACATGGCCCTCTGACCTCAACCTGTAAACACTCGACACTTAACACGGCCAAACACAGACACACAGAAATACATGCGCACAGCGAAACGAAAGAAAGTATGTCTGTTATTCCTCACACGATGAGAAAAGTTTACACCGAAGCTGCTCACATTATAATTCCATTTACCGTGTGTGTGTGTGAAGGTGTTTGTGTACCGATGTGTATGTGAATTAGCCTTTACTCTCTATAGTGTTTCCAGCTGTACGGTATCTCCATGGCAGCGTTATACAAACATCCTGTCACCCTCTACTGACTGATACACACACACGCTCACACACACTATTGTTGGGGTCAGGGGTATTGCATTCCATGCAGTAGAACAGATTGCACATGAAGTTGGAGATTCTTTTACGTAACTGCAGCAAAGTGCTTTATTGTCTGTGTCCTCTACATGACTGAACATGTTTATTTTCTCTTTGCACTGTTCTTCTCTCTCTCTCTCTTTTTTTTTTTTTAATAAAACACACACACACACAGGGACCGCTCAGAGCTGGTTATTGGAGACGACAATCTGGTAACGTTGACCATCACTGCGGTGAACCGAGGAGAGGGAGCCTATGAGACAGAACTCCACACACTGATACCACCAGAGGCTGACTATATTGGAGTAGAGCGCAGGGTGGAGGTAATTAAACACACACTTACACACACACACACACTTGTCTGAAATCAGGGGTTTTTTTTTATGTTGGGGGGGTCAGTAGGGTGGATACTGAAAATGGATATAAGCATCGAGGCAGTGCCAGTGTGACGTATGTGCTAAGTTATCATACAAAATTAGGAAGTGAGCTATTTGAAGCAGCAGTTACAGTATGACATCACATCCTGTTGTGTCTCCATGGTGTGTGTTTGTTTGGAGAGATTAAAGCAAGGCAGGCTATGCTTCACTGGCAACAGCCCAAAAGCCCCTTTTATGATTTACAAGCTGCATTAGTGACCACGGAAATTGATAGGGTCAACGGCTGTGTGTGTGTGTGTGTGTGAGTGTGTTTGCACGCGTGTGTGCGCTAATGAGTGTGTAATGGGGCTGTTTGATTGATGAGGTTGTTACTGTCAGAGCATTCATCACTCTTCCTCTCCTGCTTCCCCCTGCGTCCCATTACTCCTCTTTTTCACTCCCTCGCTCCCTTCCCCCTTTGATGGTGTTACACGTCCCTTCATTGTTCTTTTCTTTCCTCCTCTTGACTCTCAATGCTCCCTATTTGTCGGTTTCATTCAATTTTGCTTCCTCATCTCACTCGCTGTACTCGTCTTGTTCTCTCTCCTCGCTTCTTTTTCCTCTCTAGTCCTTATCTCAGCTGAACTGCGAGTACAAGATGGTCAACGAGTCCAGAGTGGTGGTGTGTGACCTCGGGAACCCGATGGTGGCTGGGACAGAGGTACGTTTTTACACAAAAAAAGCACAAACACACTTTTTCATTAAAACATCCATTTCCATGCTAAGATGCTACGACTGTTACTCCTCAGGTTTAATTCAAACTGATTGATGGTCTCCAATGATTACTGATCATCACCTTGACCCTCATTCCACACACTTTGACTCCCTTGACTATGCTTCACACTCAATGTGTGTGTGTGTGTGTGTGTGTGTGTGTGTGTGTGTAGTGTTTAATAATAATCCATTTAGCTCTTGGATGGATGACACATGCAGGAAGTCAAGGCTTTGTGGTCCTTTCCTACATGAAATTCTACCACACCGGTGTTTGTACGTGCACCACAAAGCATGTCACATGTGGTTCAGTGTGTGTATTACTGTGAATGTTGGGTCCTTCTAAAGGTGTCAAGGCCGTCACAGAGGTGTGTTTGGGCTCTGGAGGTGACACACAGGATACTAATAAATCAATTATGTGGTCATGTTTCACCTTTGGTGGAGGAGAGCACAACAAGGCATGTGCGTGTGTATGTGAGCGCGCGTGAGTAAGTGTTTGTGTGTGCTCCCCAGCCGTCCAGATGTTTCCCATATTTACCTCTCCCCTTGCCCCATTGGACGTTCAAGAATCCCTGAACTTATACAGAACATACTTCCATATACCCCATACAGACTGTGGTTGTATCGTGCAAGTTCTCATCACTGGAGTTCATTCGGTGTGCCACATGAAACAGCTGCGGTGCCTCACTGAGCAGGGTCGGTGTAGGAGGTACATGGCTGAGAGAAAGCTGGTTTTGGCTTCAGTATTTGTGCACGCTTGTCTGTATCTCTTATGCTTTTCCGGGTTTTTTTGCCTTCATTTCAGAAAAAAGTTTGTAGTTTTCACCCTTTTTTTTTAGCAACAGTGGCTCAATTCTTATTTGTTCAAGTAGATGCCAATTGTTACACCTTTGTATGTCTGGCAAAAAGCATCATGAAAACTACTGCTGCAGCATAAACCACTTCTCTCAATATTGTTACAAAAAATCATCGTTTTGCCGAAATGTGGCGAAACACATTGCTTGCGGCAAAGCTTTGTAGTTTTAAGGAGTTCAATAACCCAACACAGAAGCAGTGTATTTAGCCAAGTTATGGAAAAAATCATGATTATTTGGAGTAAAAATACAGCAGACAATCTGACAACATTGCAAGAGTGCTTTGAGAAAGTTTCTTTGGATGTTTAGATATGTTTAGATATTTTTTCTCCACCGTGAAATTGTATAATCCATTGTAACCAACATAAATTCAAGCTGACCACAGCTAGCGGGCTCTCTAAGGACAAAACAACACACTTCTAACAGCCACCTTTCAACCTGGGGTGCATGCTTGAAAGACACATTTTAAGAGACTAAGTTGACCTCTTCAGACTGTTGTTGGGCTGTTTTCCTCCTGGACTATCATCATAGCTAATAGTGACGTCGTCTCTCTGAACGACTCGTACTCATTTGGTGTCTCTTTAGATCTTTCCTGCCTGACTTTGTTGTCCCCCGCACAGGCCTGCCTCCTGAAGTGTTAGTGCGAGTCTGCATGCTGTCATTTCCATCTCTGGACCATGTGTTTGATCTGCTGTTCAGTACAGCTCACACACACGTGTAAATGCGCGCTGTCTCACAGCAAAAAGCATGTACACACACACACACACTGTCGTTTTACAGTTGATGATGAACTTAGTCCTTCACGTGTTTTGAGTTAGCCTGGACGACATGATTCAAACGGTGGAGAGATAAGAAACTTAAATGTAGCTTTTAAGTGTGTGTAGTCTGGATTTTCTCAGATTTTAGAATTATTCTGTTGTCTACACATGTGCACGCACACCGACACACACACACACACACAGGCCCAATGTAACAACAGAGGGGGTTGTAGTAAACAGGGATTTTACCGGCTATTACTGGTCACTTTTTGCTTTGATGTACAGATGCATCTTAATTCTGGCTTTCTTTCCTCTCAGTCATTTCTCTGTCCTCCTCTTTCTCCTGTCACATGTTTTTTTTATACATTCTCTCTTTTTGCCTTTTCTCCACACTCTTGCCCAGCTGTCTGTTGGTTTGAGGTTTTCTGTCCAAAGGCTGGAAGATGCAGGACCAAAGATCAGCTTTGAGCTACAGATACACAGGTGACACGCCCACCAACTCTCACGCATCCCCCCCCCTCCAACATCACACACACACACAAAGAGCTGTTTGTCTCTCTTCTAAGCCATGTAAATAAGTTCTGTGTCTGTCCTAAACTCGTCACTGTGGTTTGATGAAACTAACCGCAGAGACAGAAGTAGACAGATGGCCCAGAGGAAGTCCAGAGAGAAGACAAGCTCTACACAACATGTCCACAGTTTGCTTCATTGTATTGATTTCCAGACATCACATCACTAGACACAGACAGTTAAATCTTAGCCAAGCCCACTACCAGGGAAATTCTTCCTGGAGTCAGCTGAACATAAAAATACAGCTTTAATATGAGCTTTTGTTTATATACATTTTGTATTATGACCTTCTGTGAAATGTGCACAAATTGAAATGGAATGTAGGGCATAGTCAGCGTGATATGTGTTTTGTTTTTGATTTTATTTAAACTCCTCTTTCCACAGCTCCAACAAAGACAACTCCGACAGCAACCCAGTCAGTTTGAATCTGTCCATCATTGCCAAAGCTCAACTTGATTTACGTGGGTGAGTCAAGCATCTTCGCATGTGAGAGAGCGTGGCGTCTTCTCCGAGACATAGTAACAACCTTCTTTGTTGCCGTGTCTGTTTCACAAAGATACACTTGATCTGGTTTGAAGGATATTACTGCCCCTTTTATAATGTTTGGTATTTGCCGAGCATGTTTATATACAGATGGAGAACAGCATGAAAACACATTTCTAGAAATAAATTTGAACTAATCATGATCACATGGGATGCTTGTGAGCCTTTGACATGTTCCTGGATGCCCATATGGCCACTTATACACACACACAAACGCACGCTTCAAAGCGTGGAGTCTTCCGTGGCTTTGTTCGGGTGTGGTCAGCTGCACATACTAACAGCGGAGGACCTGGGATGAGATGCGACACATGAGTTCCTGTGTTTGTATTGTGAAAGTGTCCTGCCTCCGCTGTGTCCATTAAGCATTTTGAATTTTGTATTTTCAGTACTAAATCACAATTGTGAATTTGAAAATTAACCAAATGAAGGTAACATGGTTGGGTTTGTCATGGGATGTGACTCTTTGCTAATCTAGCTCAATTGCTGCCCATTTAGCTTGCAAACATTACGTCACCATTTGGGTCAGACTACTTTTAAACTTCAGAATGATGTCAAATGGGGCAGAATCTGCTTTGCAGCAGTTAGATTTGTGTTTATTAGTTTGTTGACAGTAACATAATTGTGTTAATCTAATGATGTGTTTTAACATTGAGGTCATAGTTAGTGATGGTGTTGTACTGGCCTGCAATATATTCAGAGGTATTTCTAACATCTCGCCCCCTCATGTACAGTAAGAAAATGTCAAGGACAAAAAATTAGAAACACCCCATAATGTAGTTAATACAAAGCCACCTCTAACTATGACCTCAATCATAAACTTACAGTAGCTGGTAAAGGACAAGTTCAGAAGTCTATCTTATATATTTACTATTGTGTTATTGGTCTCTGTAGACATTCCTCTTCCACAAACTAGACATGACCCACCCAAGTGCAAACCCACTGTAAAAAATTGGGGCCAAAATCCAGTCTTTTTATGTCTCATGCAAAACATGTATTCCAAATTTCAACTGGATCTAATATAAGACTTCAGTCCTCAGAGTTACCAAATCAAATAGGTCTGTTCCAAAGTTATTGTGCTTTTGGAACCAAATGTGCACTGTGTGCTTGATTGCTGAGCCATGGTGCAGGGAGACAACCTACATGGGACAACCAGACTGCAACCCACTGCCAGGAAAAGAATACTCTGTTGACAGCGACCAGTAGCACTGTCAACATTCATATGGTTTGCGAGTATTTTATTTAGCCTTTCAGTGTGTATGTGCATCAGTGTCACTGATCTGTTTCTCCTCTCTTCAGGGTGTCTCATCCCTCTCAGGTGGTGCTGCCATTCCCACGCTGGGAACCCAAAGAGAAGCCTGTCAAAGAGGACGACGTGGGACCGCAAGTTACACACATCTATGAGGTAAAAGCACGTCCTCGATCCAAGCACAGCCGTACAGCTAATTTTCACGTGTAGAGGAAGGTAGAGGTGTATTCAGAGATGACAAGAGGAAGAAGTAGAAGGCTGGGTTGTTTTGTTTTTGTTGTTGCTGGTAACAAAGCAGGTCACCGTCGCAGACTGTTTAGATGAAAAGAGCAGAAAAATAGGTGTGGGAAGTTGTAAATGAGGCTACAGCAGGAGGGGGGCTCTGTAGGGTGAAGTAGACAGCAACACACACACACAGTAAAACCAGTAGCTCTATAAAGGATTGGGCTCTGGCTGATCAAAGGTCTCCAGCTCAGGAGTAATTACTGCTGTGAAGGTGGGGGAAACAGAGAAAGGGGGAGCAAGGTGAGTAATAAGAAGATGGAGGAAGGAAGGCAAAGAAGATTTTTCTTTGACTGGACACAGTGTAGTGAGTAATCATCACTGGGGGGAAAAACAAGGTCAAACAGAGGTACAGACAAAGGGATAGGAGGGAGGATGGCAGACAGACTGGCGACAGTTTAGGTGTGTGCATGTGTGCGTCTGTGCACCATACATGTGATTTCTTTTTGTTTTAAAGGGACGGCTGCTTCATTGAATTGGAGTGCAGCCGTGTCTGGCTTGTCCTGCAGCTGATAATGATTTTCATTTGTGGTACTTTTCCCAGTTGGCAGCTGCTTATAGTTAGAGAGGACAGAGGTTTTTTTCCCTCTTGCAGAATTCCTGCCCGGCAGCACCAGGATCATGTCCTGTTTGGTTGACTTGCTTCAGTGTTAATGACTGTGTGTGTCTGTGTGTGTGTGTGTGTGTGTGTGTGTGTGTGTGTGTGTGTGTGTGTGTGTGTGTGTGTGTGTGTGTGTGTGTGTGTGTGTGTGTGTGGAGAGAAAGGGAGACAGACAGAACAAATACAGGTTGGAGTAAAACATGAGGATTTTTATAATTGATGGTTCATTTAAGCTCATAATTCATTCATCCTAATTTTGATGTGGAATGATGAGCCAGGTGATCCCTGTGGACTGAAGGCTGCATTACTATTATCTTCACTAAAACACAGGTGGCCTGTGTCATCATCCCACAGTTATGATAACCTAATTATAGCCTCAGTCACTTGATACCTACTAATAAGACAGAAGAGAGCACAATTCTGACGTTATGTTTTTTTTCTGTTCCCTCTCTCTGCCTCCAGCTACATAACTTTGGTCCCAGCAGTATTCGGGACGCGGAGCTCCAGGTCGGCTGGCCTTCCCGTTTCCGTGACGAGAACCTGCTGTATGCCATGGAGATTCAAACTGACGGACCAATTAGCTGCCGGACGAACACCAGCCTCAACCCACTTGGCCTTCAGGTAATAAAACACCAATATATTATGAGCATATACACGCTTATGCATGCAGACACATTTTCGAAAACTCATTTCAATACACAAATATATAATTATGAACATATTGCCTGCAGTGGAAGTAAATACGTGTCATGGTATTTCTAACCACTCTTGAATTCTATCCAACCACGGACAAAATGCAATTTCAAACTTTTATTTGTCATATTGCTAGCGGCTTATTCATCCATCCATTTCTCCATGATTCATAGCTGCTTATTTAAAACATAATTGTACCCGTAGTTTGGCTGCTCTCCGTGGTCTTTGCCAGTTGGCTCAAAGCGATGGGGGGGTGGAGTATTATGCCTGTTAGCAGAAATTAGAGATGAATATCTATGATATCATCTGGAGAGTAATTCAAAAAGAAAACATGCAGTATGCAAGTATGTAATTATGTCAGAAAGTGAAGCGCTACAAGCTGCAATCATATATGAGAACAAAATGAGCCGTATTCACAGTGTGGTTAAAGGTCAGATTTTTTTTTCTTCTCCTGTTTTCTTCCTGATTTGGTCCTTTTCAATTTGCCATCATCTTCCAATCACCGGCTATCCCTGTGAAGACTAGACTGATTGATTCGCACTGACAGTGGGGAGTGTTATTTCAAAAGTGTACGTGCATGGAGCTTCATGCTCTCTTCTCCAGACTCCTTCCACTGAACAGATGCCTCTTCAAAAGTATTGATCAATCAATTGAACAATCAGTCAGCTATCGGAAAATGTATTGATAACTATTTTGATAATTGCTGAGAAAAAACATATGGTGTATTATGTGATAAAAGTTATAATATACTATGTCATTAAAAAGTCATAGCATAGTATGTTGTGAAAAGTCAAAAAAATGTACATTATGTTGTGTCATTTCAAGTGATAATATGGTATGTTGTATAGTAAATCCTAAAAAGTCATAGTATGTCAAAAAAGTGATGAAAAGTCATAGAATATAGTGAGTCAAACAATACATCGTATAGTAAGTCATAAAAAGAATAAAGTATAGAAAGTTGTAAAAAAAAAAAAGGTCATAGTACACTAAGTCATAATATAGTACATCCTAGAAAAGGCACAGTATAGTATGTAAAATAAACATAATTGTAAGTCATAAAAATATATAGTATGGTAATTTATAAAGTCATTAAAAAAAACGACAGTATTTTATAAGAACAATTCATAGTACACTATGTCAAATAAGTCAGAAAAGTCCTATTATAGTAGGTCAAAAAGTCTTATTATTGTATGTCAAAAAAAGGTCATAGTATACTATAAAGTCATAGTATAGTATATTTCATTTTTTAAATATCACAGATATTGTTCATGCCAGTGTATCGCAAGATCACTACTGCTCTTCCACAATTAGTAGAGGAATAACCAAGTAACAGTCTATTGTTATGTGCTACACATCTTGTTGGACTTTTGAAATATTTTTTCTTTCACAGGCTGCTGACCGAAGCCAGACTCCCTGTGGAGAAACAATTAAAATACCTAGCTATTATCTACATGTTATCTGTGAGCTGTGACTCATGTCTTCTGTTGCTGTCAGCTTCACTGTATGAGCTGCAATCAGGGAAAACATCTCTTCAGTCCTTCTTTTAATAAAACACCTTTTGATCAGATCGCTAAATGTCACACATGTTTCTTCAGCTGGTGATGCTGTGGTTATTATCTCTCTTAAAACATCTTTCAAATCTTATTTTACACGCATTCTTTGTCTTCAGGTCATCGGCTGTCTAGCCTGCATCAGAGCCCATGTGCAACACAGACCGCACTAAACCACCAATATGGGATAATCTGTGTATTCTAACTAATAAATGTCCTTTAAAAGGCCCAAACGTATGCTGTAGAAGGTTTGCTAAAAGTAAATAATAGAGAGGACTTGTGAGCAGGGAAGCAATTAGGCATTTATTTTCCTTTGTTTTTTGCTTCATCATGTCCCATTGGCAAAAACGATCACCAGCTGAGTTGCTGAAATCCAAAAAATAAAATAGTCAATGTTGACAACTCTCATTTTCTTTCTCAGATTTCCTCTCTCCAGGACACACCTGAATTATTGGGCTTCTTGAGGAACACCAGCGCTCCTCCTCATCGCCACAAACGATCCACCTCTGCCGCTGAAAGTTATAGCGGTAAAACCTTGGTGAGCCTCACATACATGTACATTCTCTCAAGAAACGAAAGAAAATGTTCATTCGTAATTCCCAAGTGTTTAATGTGTCTTTGCTTTCTCTGCTCTCCGTTTTTTTTCCACGCAGAATTGCACCAATATCTCTTGTCTGAACATCATATGTATCGTTGGCCGGTTGGATCGTGGTCAGAGCGCGGTGTTGAAGATCCGCTCGAGACTCTGGGCGCACACTTTCCTGCAGGTCAGTGTCTTCAGCTGTCGTCTTGAACATTTGTGTTGACTATTTGTTTGGTGCTTTACCTTTAAAACAGCCGTTGAGGAGGCAATTTCACAATGAGGTCCATTTAGTAGCAGTTCTGGAGCGTTTGATTACATCACATGATCTTCATCAGCAGGCGGAGTCATGAAATTGTAGATTTGTTCAAATGATCATTGTATTGAGTACATTAAAAGCTAAGATTCCAAGTTTAACCTAAACTCCATTAAATGTCTTGCAAAGCAACATACTATTTCAAATATGTGATCACTCAAATTGCACCTTCAAATAATAATGTTATATTTGTCTTACAGCGGCGTAATGACCCCTACATCCTCAACTCTACTGTGTCCGTCATAGTCACAGCTCTGCCTTACCGCATCCGACCCTCCACTCTGCCTCAGCACACCACCTCGGTGAGATGCAGGCACAGAGAAGAAGAAAAAAGGACACGTGTCAGCACTCAGCACTTACAAACACCTAACTATCTCTCTGTGTCCTGTAGATGGGGACCCTGGTGTTATGGGGCACTCCTGATGTTTCGTTTGCTGTTCCACTCTGGGTCATCATCCTGGCCATACTGCTGGGGCTGCTGGTGCTGGCCATGTTAACATTAGCTATGTGGAAGGTACGTGCACATCATCCAGCATTCCTTGAGCTAATTTGTTTATCCAATAATACACTAATGAGCTAATGTTATTCCCTCAGTGTGGTTTCTTTGATCGGGCGCGGCCACCAGCTGACGATGACGTCTCCGACCAGGAGCAGCTGACGACTGATAAAACAGGGGACGCCTAAGAGGATAGCGACAGCTCCAGATTGGAGGACGGTGGTTTGAGAGGGACGTGCCCCTTCTGAGTAGCTTAAATCAGATCTGAGATCTGTATTAGTCGGACCCTACATTCCTTTGCTGGAGGTCTTCTACCGCTATGGTAATGAAACTGGCAGACTGAAGACTTCAGCGCCGCACAGACTGGGACTAAAGAACGAGGTTCAAACCAGCCTAAGTGGGACTAAAACACACTTAACAGGCTCAATCACACACACATGTCTGTTGTTTGTCCATTGTGATGAAGCATCAAAATTGAAGACAGAAAACAAAGTCTTGTTTTGAAGACAATGCTTCAAATGTCTTGGAACATTTCTGTGTAAGGGGGCACAAAGATACTTGAGATCTATGCACAATTGCTTTTGTGAGTAAGTGTGTGTGTGTGTGTGCGTGTGTGTGTGTAGGTACTGTTCATATGTGTGTGTGTGTGTGTGTGTGTGTAGGTACTGTTCATATGTGTGTGTCTATTACGTGCCTCTCGTTTTATCCTTTTATTCAGTTATAAAATTATTTCCCCACCTGATTTAATTTAACCTACAATAGGTTTCTACAAACTAGGCTGTGTACAGATTTATTACACACACACACACACACAGATGCATAAACATAAAGGCACAAAGTTGATGTCTATATTTATGAATGTATGTGCAATATTTCAGCGTTGCGTGATACTGAAGCTTGTTTACACTGGCATTATTTTATTAGAGCTTAATGTTTTCATTGTTTATGAATAAATTGGTATTTTAGATATTAGTATTGCTTAACAACAAAACCGATTATTAAAAGCAATTAGGACTGGTTTACAGAAAAGCCCCACCACACTAGTTTTGAAAAATGATTGGACAAAAAACTAACTTATTTTCATCTCAATAGAATTACTTCAGAATTTTATTTTGGAGACAACAAACCATTTCTTAACAGCCGAAGTCCTGCCCTGCTACTTCAAGGTTTGCTTGTGTCTGTTATTTGGGATTTTTTTCTAACATGACAGTTGATAAGACTTCAAAAACTAGCTGGAAAGATAAAAAATAATGCACTGTAGACAGTCTGAGACTGTGCACATTACTGCACATACCGTATGGCATTTAACAGTGTGTTTAATGTTGCCCATCTATTATTGATGTATCGTGCACAAGCAGGCATTACAAAGCAGTCAGGGCATCAACAGCACCCTGAATTAACTTTTAATGTGTCATTTTTTAGTCATATTTGTTTTTTATATCAAGACGGACGTTTTATCAAAATAAAGTGTTGTTTGATTATTCATTCTGATCCTTTGCTGTATATTAGGAAACTGAACTGTACGATGTCTTCCTGTCCACCACTCTCCAACATCTTGTGTAGTCAGTCATATCTAATAACGACTTAGCTCAAGGCTGATGCCTCCACCTTAGAGGAAGCACTCTTGCTCCCCCAAGTGGTGCAGTGCAGATATAAGGCCTGTCGGTGACTCTTGGCTTGTTAAGAGGCAGACTTGGCCCAGCTACATTTGCATAGCTTGTATACGTGCCGGCTACTGAATATAACAGAAGATCCAAGAAACAGTGAAGCCCAGCAGCAGGTGTTGATGTTTCTGTTCAGGCACAGAGGAGTGTTTTATGTCAATGTTTAACTAATGTGATTAAAGGTTGTCATATAAAAACAATTGAGATAAAACTAATTTCAGCCACCAATTGTGTCTCTATTTTCTCCTGAGAAAATGTGTATCTATGCAAAGACATAAGAAAGCAAAGATTAAAAAGAGACATTGAAATCAACTTCAACATACAATTCAAAGCTTTAATGAGCTCCTTATAAACAGTATAAATCTGAAATGTACAAACTCCTTCAAACAGCTATGCAAACATTTTCTGTCTACGACTTCTCCTTAACCACACCGGACTGAATGTTCACCACTGGAGACTGATATTCTACCACAAGGGGGCGTACTGCATCATCGCTAGTAATGATGGAGTAATTGAGGAACAACTGGACATTTATTTTGTCACACAGTAACGACTATGACTCCTTGTCCACTCGTTCACATGCAGCCTGTGCTCTCAGTCTGCTGGCTGGCCCAACAGCTTCCTACACCGACACAAGTTCAGTTCTGGTTTGAACCTGTTTCAGGTTTCAAGTCTCGCTCGGCTGTCAGGGTACGACGCACATTTCCTTTCGAAGTGCAAGGTAGCCAGTAACAACATCTGTGGGGAGGAGGCGGATGTAGGAGAACTCCTCAGAGGAGGTGAAGCGTAGCTTTGTCTGAGGGTCGGTGTAGTTTGCCTGAGGAAAGACAAGAGAGTGTTCAGTGGAAGCTTTGTCCAAGACTTAAAAGTCATTTTGTTTATTGTACAATAAGGGATTTCAGCAAAGTGGTAACTCACAGGGAGTCCAGAGATGTCGGAGTATTTCTTAGCTGGCTTCAAGGAGGGAGGGGCGTCAATGCTGTAGTCTGTGAACACAGCAAGGTCTTAAAATGAACTCCAGATTAGACATTCCTAAAATAAAGTCACTGAGATAGTGAAATGTACTTTTGCTTTAAAATAGTAAAAAATGTAATTGTGCTTTGGGTTTATAATACAGAAATACAGCCTATTTCTTTGAGGTAAAGTGTACAACATGCATTAGGTAGAAATAGTAAAAATAAAAACTCACAGTTGGGATCATTGAGCGTCCAGGGTAAAGTCCGCTCCAAAGCCAGGATCTGTTTGAGATTCTTCCAGGTCCTGTTCTTCTTACCTGCTGCTGCTCCACCGATCCCAGAATGCTGCCGAGATTCAGAGAGGAAGAAACGGGGGAAGAACTTGAGGGAGAAGCCACAGAAGCAGATAAAACTAAAACCCAACTGGAAGCAGACATTCACCATAAACGTGGGGTCTTTGAAGGGTGGAGGCTTTGCTGTGGACTCTGTGATGGCAGCAGGACCGCAGTCAACTGTTCCCACTGGCTTCACCTCAGGCACCAACTCCACTGCTGTAATCTGATGAAACACAAAGACAACACGAGACAAACAGGAACCACATTAGACTGTAAGCTGCTTGTTTTACAGACGGTGTGAATGTTAAAGTCTACAGGTGGCTGAACACAGTGTAACATGAACCATAGAGATACAACTGAATGGAAGTGTCCACATATGCAGCTGTTATGAGACCGATACTTGTACTACACAGTACGTTTGTAAATAACAGATAGTTTGACATACTGCAGCCTTGTACACGGTGTACTTGTGATATAGTCTATTAGTGCTGTTTGGCTGCCTTTAGATCTGAATCACTGTGTACATGTTGACATTAATAACGTTATTCAGAGTAATATTCAGTAATTGGGCTCCATTACAGTGTGATGAGCTCCACCGTGCTAACAGAAACAGAGTAACCGACACCATCACTGTCCAGTACCTGAGCCTGTGCGGCTGGTGCAGCTGTCAGCTGGACCTTCTTCTTCTTGCTGCTGCAGCTCCCGGTGACCTGCTGAGCGGCACAAACCGCCGGACTAGCGGGACGTTTCTTCCCCCGGACAGCGGCAGAGCTGGCGGCTGCCGGCGGAGCCCTGACGGTTATGGGGATCTGAGATGCCATTTGTGGTGAGCAACGTGGTTGTAATACACCAAGTGAATGCAGATCTCTCTCTCGACACTTAGCATTAGCCGCTCGACGTCGGCACTGTAAACATCGCCTCAACCGGATATGGAAAGATGTCACTTCCGGTAAATTTGGAACTAACCAAATAAAATAACCATATTAGTGATTATCTATAAATATGACTATTTATTAATATAAAATGTGTCTCTCAAACAAGTACAAATACTTGTGTAGTTATTAATTTATTTAAATGTGAATGCAGAAAAACTAAAAAGTTAATTTAAATTTAAATATTTATATTTTTTGTTGTTCAGATAATACATTTGTTTATCATATTATGAGACCATATATTCTGAAAATATAATACAAGCAAAATAAAGGCTATTAAAAGGGAAGCCTCAGCAAAAACAAGGCCAAAAAAAAAATTCAATCAGGACTACATTAAGAGCCAAGTTAAATATAGACAGAATTTTCTTAAAGATAGGAAAACAAGAATGTGAACCAATATTAATATTGCTATTACAGTAGCGTGTTGGCCCAGCTGACTCACTTCTGTCTGTGGAGTGCTGCTGCCACCATGTGTTTTATGGGAGGCTCTGCATGCAGACAGCTGGAGGCAACGTGTGCAAACAGACTCTTATTGATCACATAATGGATGAACACTTTCTTTTTACATCCGCAAGGGACCCAAATGATAAAGCTGCTAACCTTCCTGTAAAGGGTCACAGTGTTTTCTGATACTCAGTGACCTGACGATACCCAGTCGTCAGGAAAAATCTTTATTTAGCTGATAATCCCTAAATACTAGCACACACTGTTACCCTTCTTCACGTGCACATAAGCAGTTTTAACCAAAGAGTGATTTTCTACTCTTAACTTCTTAGATTGTTTCATCTGAATCTGAAAGTAACAGAGGCCTGAAGCAGTCAAAGTACTATCCAGTACTTCATAAAAAAGAAGACAAAAAGGGATCTGAAATTGAGAAACAAAACAGTATTTTTCTTCTTTCTTACGGTCCCTAAATTGGGAAGCACCGTTTTAGAACACTGTTTGGTTTATATGTGTACGGCCAAGTAGTTGCTAAAAAGTCCTAATTGTATATAGCGATAAAAGCAACCAAAAACCCTTCCTTTGACCTGACCTGTGAAAGAGTGGAAGTTCTATAAAGTAAAGTTCAGGTCAAACTTAACAAGCTTGCCTGTCAGCATTACTCTGCAGGCTGAGGTGGCCTCTGGTAATCTTCTGGTTGATTAGAGCAGGATGCTATGCCTTGGGTTGTGGGCAACCAAGGCATGGTCAGTTATGGTTAAAGATCTGTTTTCCTCACACAAGTACGACCATGAATAAACTCAAATTGTTGTGGCTACGTCCATATTGGTGCAATATATTTAATGTTTGATTTTAAAGTAATCCAAAAGATAATATTTTTTTTGTAATCAAAAACATGTATATAATTTACTAACATTATAATAACCTAGCGCTGATCGGGCATGACGGTTTATCACAAGCACACAGCTGATAAACCACATCTTCACATACAAAGTGCTTCCAAAACACACCTTCTCTGTCTTAACCATTTTCACAAAAAAAGAGTCATAATGCAGTTATTCTTTAGACTTTTATTTCTTTGAATATATTTGATCAAATGTAAAATCAAACATTTGAAGTAAAGATTAAACAGTTTCTGACTAGCAAACCTCAACACCATCAAAATGAGGGAACATTATTGATACTTACGACATACTGTACGTAGGACATACTGCATCTTGGCTGAGATTTATCCAACAAACGGACCGATTTACAAAATCCTTTTTTTTAAAGTCTTTTACTCCCATAATTTCCTGTTTTTTGAGCTGGTGTGAAAAAAAATATCTTAGGTGACGCTATATCCTGTATTTCTTTCAAATAAATGATGTATTTTTTAAATTAAACTTCACTTCAAAGGTCTGTACATCAGGATCAGTGTTTTTCCTCTCCACTGTCAGCAAGGTCATACCAACATTATAATGGAAGACTTTGACTATTTACAAATCACTGAGATGCTGTACTGACAGAGTACAGTTTCTCTCAGACATGCTGTACATTACTTCTGTGTATTAGTTAGACTAAACCCCACCCCCACCCCATATAACAAAGTGCAATTCCATAGATCACCACAAGGCGGTGCTTATACACCATATTCAACATCATTTAGAAAGGCTCTTACAAATTTTAAGTGGCCCAGTTTAAGCATATTTATGAGCAAACCATTTTGAGGGTGTGCAGGGCCTTTTAGGAACATATCAGTAATGAACTTATTTGCTTTCTTGCCGAATCACCCCACACTCAGCAAGAATACAAAGTTTATTTCGCAAAATGTGAAATTATTCCTTTAAGCATCAATTCTAAATTTCAAAGATTTGTCTGTGTCATGGTGTCATTTCAGGTCTGTAATTGAAAAAAAAAAAAATGTCTTTTGAAAAAACATGACAAACACAGGCCAGGCTCACGAGAGAGGAAATGACTACAAAGACAAACTGATGAAACAGTACCTCTACTTTGTAACAGTGAAGAATATAAGACCACATCATTTTGGTGAAGAACAGTCACTGGGCAGTGTTAAGCCTGAGCAGTCAAACACAAACAGAAGAGAACAGTCTGGTTACTGGGTTTACAATTAACACCTTTCAGGAGTCATAAAAGGTCAATGGCTATTATTATGAATTGCAGTTCACATACATGTTACAGTGTGCAAGTCAAATTCTATTCTGAGGAGGCCAAATGTATGTAGATGTTTCCAAAGAACTGTAGCACATTCATGGACATTAGATCAATACCTGAACTGACCGAAACGATAGCAGGACCACTTGATAATGGTGAGTTAATGGAATGATTGAAGAAGGAGGCGCTGTGGCACATACAGTACATAGGCTACATAAGGGTTAGAATATCTATACACGCACACACACACACACACACACACACACACACACACACACACTGTACACTCTCCAGGATACAATGTACTGTACATGATCAACTCTCACTGGCTCTTCCACTCTCTTTCTTTCTCTGTATAGCTCTACAGTCATCAAAAATAAAGTTGAGATAGTTTGCGCGATGTGTGTTTACATTCCCTGCCCTGGTATATAATGTTTTCTCTTAGTGATAAACCTGTGGGACGGATGAAAAACAGTCAGTCGATTATTTTCTTTATATCTAACAGCGGACAGGGACACCACCACACTCCTGCTGGATGCTTAATCAAAGTGCTGCTGCTCAGGACACACACACACACATACACACTGACTGTGGACAAACATATACTGTCTCAGACCAACACACACAAGCTCGCAACTCACGCTTACAGGTACACTGTTCCTGAGTATGAACTGTAGGATATTAAGAAAGGCATGCCATCATTGAGGAAAATAGGTTTCAATGGTAAAATCCTAAACATGTGGTGCTGCAAACTCGGTATATATATATATATATATGGATGGAGAATTTAGCAACTCAAGGGCCAGAGATTTCCCTCAGGAGCTGGTTGAGACCAAAACAGAGCAACAAGTAGGGTGAACTGGACTAATATTCATCAGACCGCCTGACAGATGACTCCAAATGAATGATGATCTGTGTGGCTGGATGTATAATTGGTCAATCGTTTTCTAAGTTTGCCGTATCAAATCTAGAAGGTAATAATATGTCAGTGTTGTGTTTAGTTTGCTGCCCTCAAGTGGCCAAAAAAATAAATGAATGCAGTCAGGCAAGTTGGCCAACGAGAGTTTATATTGCAGTACAAGTCCACACTTAAATTGGCTACAATCTCATTTGTAGTATTACATAGAAATACTATGTTTATTTGTATTTGTACAGATTTGAAATTGCTGCACATAGCAGGGTTAAAAATGGACATTAACAAGGAACACATGCTGTCTTTGAAAGTATGAGACTTCTAAACTATGAAGATAGATTTGACTGAGGAACTTCATCAGAGAAATGCACCCATGTGCAACTGCTGTCACCCACACATTGTAAAGCAACGGTATCAAATGATATATTGATTGAGGACTAATTCAGTGACTTACATTCAGGCCTTTTCAGTCTTGATATTTGCAGGTCGTGTTGACGACTGAGCTCACAGCTACGGCCACTGAAACACGCCTTAAATCTGTGCTCCATCTGACGGCCACACAGAAAAACACAAACAGACCAACATACACACGCGCGCGCACACACACACACACACACACACACACACACACACAGGCACATACACTTGGAGAAAAGTGTCTCAAAGCCACCTGCGGCAGCGCACACATCTGCAGTGGTATGAAAATGAAAAAAACTGTAATTAAATAAAACCTCATCAGAAACACAAGGCAGCAAAGACCACAGCCATGATGATCGAGCATTGTCACTGACACACGGTCTCTCTTTGACTTCAACCACTTACAAACATCACTACAAACCAAATAAACAGAGAAACAAACAGGTTGATAATAAAAATATGGTCACCCGCTTTGTACACGCTGACATCGGGGTCTGTGCTTGTTCATGTGATAAGAGGAATGGTCGACTGGTCTGCCACGTGACAAAGGAGAATCAGCTTATGATGTGTGACACGCAAGTCAAAAGTCTCTCAGGTGTCGGACTTCCATTCATGCTCAACATTCACGCTGCATTCATTTTTGCTTTAAGCAATGATTGCACTGATCTCGGGTTTGATACCACTCATGAAGGTGCTCTACTGTCCTTCATTGTAGATATCAGACTTGTGTGAAGGAAAAGAAAACATGTAAATACTGTGTAAACTCAGCCTATATTACAGTAGTAGAGAGGGAATAAACACAAAGCAAACCATGGGTCATCAAAATTCCTTGAAGTTCTCTCAACAGTCTATTCTCTTATTCAAGCATCTTTCACGCCCAATACTGGAGTGGCCCTCTATGCTGATTTTAACCTCCTGAGGGATGAAGGACGGTTTGGGCAGAGTCAGAGGAGGCTCCTCCTCAGCTCGTTCAGTCTGGTCACGCTCTGGAGCTGACCAGCGTCTCTTGCGGACCGTGGGTCTCTCTGGATCACTGCATTGTATTTTGGTAAGAGCGGGCATGTCAGTTTTCACTGATTCCCGTCTCACTTCTACAGTCCCAGAGACTGCCAGCATTGGTCCAGCTCCATAGATCTCCTCCCCTGGTCCTGGAACTAGTCCCAATCCTGGCGGTAGCTCGAGTCCTTGTACTGGTCCAGTAAGCTGCTCCCTCTCCAGCCGGTCTGCGCTGGAAGCCTTCATGAGGAGGCCACTATTTCTGCCTGCAGCATTTGGAGTGGCACTATTTTTTACGGGGGCATCCGCATTGTGACAAGAATCAGAGAAGTGAGCCGTCTTCAGCTTGGTGCCCAAAGCCTGGCTGTCTGTTACTGAAGTGGTCCTCAAGCCGCGGAGGGTCAGCGACACGCATACATCACCCACACACAGCTTAGCACAGGACAGCTCAAACAGCTGGGTGGTCCTGTCTGGGCAGCAGGATGACCAGCCCTGGCCAAATACAAAGAAGGGATACTCCACCAGCACCTCCACACACACCTGGAGATGAGCACATGCACAACAGACACCGTTAGCTTTTAGCTGGATACAGACTGAAATATTTGTGGAGGATTTATAAAAGAAACACATCTGTTGAATGCCCCCATGTGCACATTTGTATGGGACTATGCATCTTGGAAATCATTCTGTTGCATGGCTCCAGAGTGTGACCATTTCAGTGGCACATGAGACCAAAAATCTGTCAAGTGCGACTAAACATTTTCATATTTAGCCGGTTTTAGGCTTTTTTGCTGTACAGAAATGCCAACCACATGTTGTCTACAAGACTGGAATTGTCTTTAATAAAAGTCTTTAATAACCAAATGAAACAGATCCTTATCAAAAATGTTTGTTTGGATTATGTATTCATGTTAAAACATGTTTTTTTCCATTTAACTCTAAAATATCAATATTGATATCAGCCTTAAGAATCCAGTATCAGTCGAGCTCTGCAGTCTTTACTCTTTACAGATTTGCACCGGATATTAGGCCGATACTGGCTCAAACAGCTAGATTATATGCTGGAATTGTATTTGAATACGGTCTTGTTTTTGACCAATTTGTTGCTGCAGTTAGAGACGTTTACATTTGTGCTGGAATTCCTGTTGTATAGGGCACGCTGGTGCTGTGGTAAGCAATGTTTCCTCGCTGTGAATAGGGGCTCAAAACCAATGCCAAATCAAATATGCGGGTCATGAAATCTGACCCTGAAAGAAGAAGAAGAATTCATAAAATGTAGATCGATGATTCTATTTTTTATATTTTGTTTCACAAAGTTATGAAACAATGTTTAAGTCAGGCCTGATGGTGCCTTGCACATACAATAGCGATCCCAGTCACCCAGTGAGGCATACAGCACATTAATTAAACTGGTATGGGATCAGTACTCGGTATCAGCCGATACCCAAAGCCCAGGTATCACATCTGTATCGGGATGGAAAAAGTCAGACTGTTGCAACCATTTACAGACATTAACATTTCTGTCTGTTAAAGTAATGGCTTTTTGCCTTTCAAAAGCCGAGGTCTGCACAATGAAATATATATATATATTTTGGCATCTGGTACACAAGAGGGAGCAGTGTTGGTACTGCTGGGGAACAACCGGTAGCTTGCAACATAATGATGTGAAAATAATTATGAGGAAGAGGATTGTTCTCAGTTCTCTCAGTTCTGCAGAGATGAATTACATGGATTTTTATTTTGCAGCTGAGGGCTTAATTGATGACCATAGTGAGCACAAGGGGAGCTCAATTGTGCTCATCACAGTGGATCCCTTTTTACATTTTCTCATCACAACCATTACATTTAGATAAAATACAGAACTCTGGTGACTATTTATTTATGTGTGTGTTGCTATCTGCCACAGTGGCTTTTTTATAGACTTTTTTTACAAGACTGCTCCAAAGCTGTAGCACACAAGCATGATGAATGTGGAGTAACTTACCTGGGCTTTGAGCTCTCCCACAGAAAACTGTATGACCACAGCATTAGGACTCTGTCCATTGTCAATACGCTCAACCGTGCTGGAATCAATCTTCAGCTCACTGCTAATCTCAGCACTCTGAATGAAGTCCTCCGTCTTCAGGTCCTCCACGCGCTTCAGCTCCCCATCGGCCAGCTGGATGATGGATCCTCGCATGAAGAACGGCGGAAGCTCCACAGGGGAAGAGGGAGAGGAGATGGAGTGGGAGGCTTGGATGGAAACAGGGGCGGGACTGGGAGCAGGAGTTGGGGAGGGAGCTGCCGCCACTGCAGGCGCTGGGTTCGGGGGCAGGACTGGCATCGCCGGTGCCTGAGCGACAGCACGGGGTGGTTGATGTCCATCTGGCCCAAGCGCCTCACACTTGGACAGGGCTGTCGCCAGATAGGCGTGCGGCATGGCGGTGGATATTTGAGTAGTCGTAGCAGTCAGGGCGTTACAGACAGTACGACTAACCTCGATTTCTGTGCCGTTATTGGTGCCACTGACTGGAATGAGGAGGGACTGGCCACTGGGGATGACCAGGTGCTGAGGCAGTGCCGCATGGTAGCTGACAGCATGCTGATTTGCACTGGTGATATAGCCAATTATGGGTGACTGTGTGGAGGAATAGAGACTGGCTGGCAGCTCCTCGTGGGGTAGAGTGGTATGGATGACTGTATGAGGAGCAACAGACTTAACCATATCTGAGGAAGAGAGGGAGGTGAAGGAGGATGATCTCGACACTGGTTTCCCCAAACAGATGCCTCCTTTCTCAGTCTGGACGAAGGAGATCTTATTTGAGCCAGTTTCACGTTCGGCTCCATGGTTGGGCTGGGCCAACAGCACCAAGGAGGTCTGAAGTCCTGAAGGGTTTTGGCCGTAGTCGGCAGGCAGGAGGATATGTCTGGCCTCATAGCTCTGGACCTGCTGATGGTTCATTTGATGACTGGGATTTTTAATCTGTTTGACCAACTCTAATTCCCCATTCAGCAGACCCTTAGCATGCCCCTCTGGTCTCTTCCCAAATGAACCATCTGCATACTGTACCAACAGCTGGGAGGGAGCCAGGGTTAGCGTTTGAGGGAGGACAGCTGTGTGAGGGTGGAGCTGGAGGTGGGCCGTGGGTGAAGTGAGGGCGTTTCTGCTGTCCAGGTGAATGTACTGGCTGGTGACTTGGGGGGAGCTAGGAAGCGACACAGGAGTCAGTTCTGTGGGAGAGAGGCCTATGTGAAACTGCTGCTCCCCTTTGGTGTTGGGGGAGATGAGGGCAGTGGTGTAACCGTCCAGCTGGGGACGCTGTGCTATGGTCGAGCTGTTATGTGCAGAGCCGGCATTGGCGGAGATGATGTGAGAGGAGATGTAGCCAGCATAGGGCCCAGAGCTGATGAACTGAACGTTGGGTCCCAGCTGAGCAAATTGGATAGTGCCGGCCTGCTGGGGAAGGGCCGTGGGGTAAACTGCAGGCAGAGAGGCCAGGGGCACCGCCGACAGAGGAGTGGCAGAGGAGTGGATAGAGGTGGAGAGAGAAGAGGAGGAAGTGGAGGAGATGGGACATCTCGGGCTCTCTGCGTCTCTGGATTTGCAGCGTTCACTGGCTACACTTGCCAGCCATGCTAGGTTCTCTGTGTGTGGATCGGGAACCACTGCAGCTGGAGGTGTCGCTGTGGCTACTACCACTGGCCTGTGCTCCAGAGACAGCATCTCACGCTTCTTAGGAGGCAGACATCCATTACTTCGCTCCTGGTTGGATTTCATTGTGCCAGTGTGGTTTTAAAACTCCCAGTTGTTAATTTGAAGTTGTTCTGGGTGTTTCTTCGTCTCCCTCCTCCACTCAGTGGTTGTGTGAAGTCGTCTGCCTCTCTGTGTGCTGTGTGGCTCTGGCTCTCTTTGTGTTCACTGGTAGACGGCTCCAGGTCTCAGGCCA
Organism: Anarhichas minor; assembly: GCF_050575085.1. Lineage (NCBI taxonomy): Eukaryota > Metazoa > Chordata > Actinopteri > Perciformes > Anarhichadidae > Anarhichas > Anarhichas minor. The sequence goes on along the minus strand of NW_027466487.1, from coordinate 2,935,100 downwards.
GAGAAGATGGAGTCACTCCAGCTCACAAAATGAGCTCCATAGACTTCATGAGGAATCATCTCTGACCGATCCACCTCTTCCACAATGTCGGCAGGAATCTGATGGCAGAGAAAAGCTCAAATCAGATAAGCAGGCAACAGAAAATTAAACTGAGTCCAAATCTTAAGCTGTTTAGATTGTTAAGTCCTTCAGGCCAGCTTCTGATTTTTTGGCTGTATAGATAAAACTGAACCATATTCACAAACTGTTCCGAAGAAATGCTTCACTCTTAGAAATGTCACCACTTTCATGTTTGTGGAGGTGTTGTTCTTTGTTTTGCCACAAGGTGGTACCTTGTAAAATGACTGCATCTGATTTGTGTTAGTCTGATGCTCCTGAACACAACATGTTGGCCATTCTGTGTACATACGAAGAACCTCTGAAGATGCCCCTCGAGGATCTACAATGGACTAATCTGTGAAAACTCAACCAGCATTTCCATGAGTAACGATAAATGGTTTACATGGAAAGTACAGGACGATGTTGTGTGTCATCATTTACATAACATGGAAAAAGGCTCTTTCATGTTTCCATAACCTAGCAGGAGTTTCCTAACTGCGCTGTTAGTGTGTCTGGGGTGTGTGTGTACACGCTCATGTGTATAAACGTTGCTGTTGGCTGTTACTTTGCTCCAGGCTCTAGGGTAAGAAAGCAGAGCAGAGTGGATAACGGAACAGAGTAACAGCCTCAAAGGAGCTTATGTTTTTGTCTTTGTTTTTAACACTCCCTTGTCTTGTGTCGAGTCAGTGGGGCTACTGTAAATATAACATCCACCTCCAGACAGGAACTCTGGGTCACTGGGCTCATCAGAAAAATAAAGTGAAAACAATATGGCTTGAAATTTGGTTATGGAACATTCTGCAAGAAGCGTAAATGGGTACTTCAAAAATGTTCTAACAATGGCTTTCCGCTTTAGCCCGTTTGAGTGGTGTTTCAAAGTTCAAGGGAATACAAAGTGGACGACAAACAATGAATGAGAAGGTCCTTGAGTTTAGTTTAGTGAGAGACAGACGGGAGGGTAAGTAATAAGTACTGACAAAGGCTCTTTATTCTGAGCAAGAGATGTGAAGGTTAGTGGAACTCATGACGAACAGACGGTGGGTTAGTGAAAGGTAACTAACTAACTGTGTCAACAAGCCACAACAGCAGCTAGCCATTACCAAAATACAGTCTAGTAGACTCAACTGTAGATTCATATGTAGGCATGCTCACGTAGCTTGAACATGCACACACAAGAAAACACAATGTGCAGTGCATACAGCAATTCAACAACAATTACATGCAGCATTTCGCTTGCCATGAGCTCATGCTTTCAAGGTTGTTGTTTTTAGCTGGACTGTTCTTTCCTGCAGGTTTATCTGTGGGTCAATGCACACGACTCTGAGTTGTTCATTAGCCAGAGGCCCCACAGAGATACGGTGTTTGACACAAACTCACACGTCCATCCATTCATTCATTGTTCTACTCCTACATTCAGAGGTGCTAGGCTATTTGACAGTGCTAAATTGTATTTTCATATTACAGAGGAGGTTCACTACAGCAGGCAGCCACAGACATGTTACATAAAGACAGAGTGGGGGAAAAAAAAAAAAAAACATACACAAGGCGACCTTGGTCAGTTAGATGCAGCTACCTCTAATGCTGGCTTTGACAAGGTCACTGCATCCAAAAGCAGCAAAAAGCTCTGTGTAATTCATCTAACCACACACAGCCTGGTGGATCCACCAGATGTAACAAAGGGGGAGAGCGGCAGAGCTGGAGAGAAACAGAAACGGAAAGAGGAGAGTGAGGGGGAGGAGAGGGAGGAAGGCAACGTGAGATGACAGAACTGTGTAGAAGGAAGGAAAGGGAGTAAGAGGGGTGGGGGGTGAGAGAAGAAAGAAGATTAGGAACGATAAAGAGGGAGTGAGGATGGGGAATGGGGAGAAGACAGAGTGCTGCTTCTCCTGACCCACATTGAGCAGCGCCTGCAGCATCAGAGCGCCATAGCCCCCGCCACGCGCAGAGATTCCCGATCAGCAACACAGCCGCTGCTACAGCCTGAGCTACACTGTGCAGCATCGCTCAGTGGCAACAACCCCATCTCAGCAACACCGTGTCAACACTGTAATGACATCACATCTGAAGCACAAGTACCTCCTGTGATCACAGCAGCATTTGGAAGACAAAGCCAGCATTATCTGATTTCCAAACGCCACAAAAAATACACACCGTTGCTGTCAACAAACCCAGATACAACGGGATGCTCTGAAAGACGGTGTCTTTCCTTTCCTCATATGACCTGCACACAGCACGCTCTGCACATAGTGACACACACACACACACACACACACACACACACACACACACACACACACACACACACACACACACACACACACACACACACACACACACACACACACACACACACACACACAGCGCAGCAGCCAAAAGCATCACTACATTTTCCAGCATCAGCCTATTATTAGAATATTGACACCAACTAACATACGGCCTATGTGACACTATGGAGAACAAAGGTGAGCTCGGTGAGTCGGTCCCCTGGCCCAGGACTGTCCCCTCTATGGAGGGATGGCATCCGAGAGTGAGAGGGGACAGGACGCTCGCTGTTACGCTCATCACACTGACTCCCAGCTCAGACAGAGTGATTGAGCCAGCCTCGCATGTGATCCTCTTTCATACTCCCACATAAAAAAAGCTGAGAAACATTGTCTGTGTAGCGGCGTTTGTCTGCCGTCACCATGCAGGCAGGAGAGCAGATGAGACAGCCTCATCTGCTCCTCTCTGTTGTCTCCAGGTGAGAGCCCCCCCCCCCCCCCCCCTCCCCTCCCAGCAGCAGAGTAAAATCTCCTCTCTTACGCAGCAGTCGTCAGCTCCTCCGGTCCCCCCACCTTGACTCCTTCCGTCTGTGCACCGAGTCTTCTTCTCTCACGCTCTCAGACCCATTATTTACTCATCGCATTGATCCACACGGTTTCATAGCAATAGCACCTCTCTGCAGCAGGATGATGCAGGGAGGCAATAGACAGGCAAGAAAATAATTCAGTGGCAAAAGATGCTAAAGATTCATGCAAAAAGCTAATGCAATGACCCTGGCGTGATGAACCTGTTGTCAATACTGCTATAAATCCCGTTTCACCTGCTAGACCACTCATACAGACACAGTGAATAACCCCGTACAGCAAACGTCTATATATAGAAAACAAAAACATCATTATCAATCTGAGCTCTGGCTTGAAACAGAGGGGGAGCTACTGAGGAAGACAATATGTGCGTGCATGTATGTGTGATTTGCTGCATATAAGTAGGACCTCCCCTCAACCCCCTTACAAACATAGCTGCTCTAACCACATAGCCGATCAATACAGTGTACGGCTTTTTGTAAAACCCAAAAGAGCCATTTTACTGCCCTTCTTTGGACAACAGTGGCGCATGTGCCTTTAAGAGGCGGACCAACCGTGTGGCAGACTAAAGCAGACAGTAAGAACAGGCAGTGGGTTCAGGCTGTTTGTCTTCACAATGACTCCAGAGTTCTGCATCACTGCCCGACACACACCAATCTCACACAGTATACGAGCAGAGCGGGCACAACTACAACCAAACGGGGTCAATGCTGATGAATCCCACAACTGTGACAAATGCTGTGACTGTAGCCTCTGGGGGCTTTACAATGACAGTTAGAGCGCATGAGTGTAGTAGTAGGGCAGAAAATACTACTATGCAACAAATCAAGAGGAAAAGACAACCCCCCCCCCCCCCCCCCCCATCCCTCCTCCCCTCCTCTGGTTAGAGTACTAAGAATAGCTCACCAGTTTCTCCACAGCCACTGCTTGCAGAGCATGTCCAATGATTCTTCCTGCCTCTCTGTGTGTGCGTATGTGTGTGCGTCTGTCTGTCTGTGTGTGTGTGTCTGTCTGTCTGTGTGTGAGACGTGTTTCCTAGGAGTCCTCTTCCTGAATCTCTCCTTTGTGCCGCTCTCCCCTCCTGGAGCCTGTGCTGTAGCTGCTCCAGCTATGCCTTCCTCTCTCGACTCTCCGGTTTGGAGGCTGCGCTGCGCCTGCAACGAGCTGACGGGAAAGGAAGTTCCCCACTGCTGAAGCTAACACCAAGTCCTGCGTTCAAGGCTGCTCCAACGTGTGTTATGCAAGGCCACCAGACCGCCAGCTCCCTCTCTGCTTGGCTGCTTCTCTCTCTCTCTCTCTGCCTCTCTCCCTTTCCCTCTCTACCTCCTCTTTCTTTCTTTCTCTCTCTCTCTCTCTTCTCTCAGTACTCCACTGACACAGCTCCTCCCCCAGCCAGCCTCATCAGCCGCATCAGGTATTCATTCAAAAAACACACTCTACTTGGCTTAGCGCCCAGTCTACGCTCACACAGAGAGGGAAGGAGGGGGAGGGAACAACAGACGGAGGGTGAGGGAGGGAGGGAGAGAGAGAGAGAGAGAGAGAGAGAGCTGGAGATTCAGAAAGCGTTTGCTCAGACGGACATACTGCATGGATGTGAATAACTGTGGGATATTCACACTGGCATATAAATGCAGAGACATAACACATATGCAGGCACACAAGCCGTCAAGAGGATTACATTGTTCAGTGTGTTAGCACACCAAAGCTGTTATAATGCACTGCTTCCTTCTTGTTCATTTTCATATGCATTTTACCCGCAGAGACAAATCTCTTCATAATCTGCCCTGTGAGCTGCTCTACAATTAAGAGTCTCAACCTCTGTTCAGCTGCAAAGGGAGTGAGAGTAACCCGCCATCCCCTTCCCAGGTCTCCTCAGGTCTCCCCAGCTCCCTACCTTACCATCTCTTACCCAGAGATATTTCCCTCAGTGCAGGCAGGCAGCGCTGACAAACACCCACCCCACAGCCTCTTGGCACTGGGGCCCTCGCCTCACGAAGGCCTCCTCCTTATCCTGTACAGCACACAGCAGAAAGAGCCAAGCTGCAGTGGCCTCACCCCACTGGACAAGCAGGGTGTCCCCTCCACCTAGACTGCAGACTGGAGGAAACACCGACAAAAAATGCAAAAGCCACACAATGCTGCTACTACAACAACAAGCCGAGTGAATAGTATTGCACCCACATAGGCTCTTGACTTTCTCACGGGCGCATCCAATAAGAGGTGTACTGTGCATAGCTGAAGGGAATTATGTGCAGCAGTGACTAAATTGCATGTAGAAATTACCCCTTGAATTATAAACAATCAAACCAACTCATCAAAGTATAATTTGGAGAATCTCTTTATCCCGCAACCCACCTGGCCCAGTGCTGCGATGTCTCTCTCTCTCACACACACACTGAACCACTCGAGTTTCCTCAGCTGCTAAATCTGAGAAAAAATAACATGCTGCATGTCTTCCTCACCAAGGGGCTATACCCTCGTCTTACAGCTGTGACTAAAAGAAGCTGCCAGGTCAATGTCAACACAATCCCAGAGGGCGTCAGCAAGAGATTGCGGTTTCCTTGCCTTAAATTCTCTTACTATACAATGAAGGTCAGAATTAATGTCAGCCAAGTGAGCTGAAATAAGCTTTGAGAGAATTCACAAATTCAGCTGGAGTTGCATGAAGCAAAGCTGTTCACTGCGTGACTGAATTTGAAAGTTACGAAATGACCCACGGCTCATTGTGACTGTCGTGTTTGTGTCCTTTCACTGTCACACTGTGATCCTCTGATCATAACAGTAACACGGGGCATAAAATCGATCATCTTCTACACCTGCCTTGGCTGTTAGATGGACACTCCCAATTTTCTGGTTGAGCTGTATTTACTGAGAAACCTCATCATTACTGTACTCCCAGCAATGAACAGCAGAGTCAATCCACATGAACCCGAACCACCTCAAGCCGCTTCAGTCCCCTGTAAGTACAATGTTGTACCTCATGAGTAGGCCTACAATATAACAAAAGTAACAGTTTACCACAGCATGTTCCTGACAATACACTTAGTGGGAATGTCCCCCTTATTCCCTTACTTCACAATTTGTTCGCTTGTACCTACATGCACGCATCAGTACGTACTGTACCGGTACACCGTCAGCCCAAAAACATTCAACTGTAAATTGGGGAGAATTATCGTGAGCACTGTGGGCCGCAATCTTAAGCGTTACTGGAAAGTCTCCAACACAGATCAGGCATATTTAATCTTTGTTGAGTTTTTCAGATACCACTGAACATTATTGGATGCTGATTATTGTGGTCCAACATGATAAGACTCTTACTCTGAGCCCACACAACTCAGTGTTACATTCTTCAGTATGGTGCACACATAATGAGAGGGGGTGCTCCAAACCACAATAAGATCTATGTCATCTTACAAACATAAACTACTGAAAGCTGATGATCCTGAAGAGTATAAATGGGGGTTAGTATTTGCAGCAGCAGCACTACTCACAATCTCAGCAAATCAACATTCATTGCTATGCTTAAGCCTCCATTGCTTCATTCTTCAAACACATAGATGTCTCTAAGCTCTCTCGTGCTCATAAACAGTAGCCTTCAGCGGAACGCACTATGAAAACACTGCATGACCTTTACTGCGAAGCAACACACAAAGTTCCGGGGTGAACTTTTTCAACCGCAAGCTCCTCACAAATCTGAATAAGATCACATTACCTTGAAACTGTTCAGTGTCCGGCAAACAATTATCCAAGCATCATTACCCACATTCTGCTCTGCATATTCACCATAAACTCACGGGAGCCGAGTGAGCCCTCCGCTAAAGCAGCAGACATGTCCAGACATGCAACACTAATCCTCGTGCGCACAGCACAGGGAAGCATGTATGATGCACTCAGTCACATATGGGAAATGGAAGGCTGATTGTGTGCCACTGTTTGCATTAATGAACTTAATCAGCATGTTTCAAGAACATATGTTCAAAGCAATTGGCAAAAATACTGCACATATATGGTTCGGAGGAGGAGAGGTGCACAAACTTGCGCCGAAACTCTGAAAGCCACAAAAACACGCTCGCAAGCGCATGCACACGCGCTTACATGAACACACACAGACACGCTTGCATGCAAACAATTAAAAAACGGGTGCATGTACTTGCTCTTGTATTCGGTGATGGCTTTATAATTTAAAACGGTGGTGGATGACGTACTCACTTCTTTAAACTGACGGCCACGCTGCTTAATTCATCGGCGATCTAACGTTACCTGTTGAAATTCTAACTCTAATTTCTGATTGTTTTCTTTCTCACTCTGGCTTTCTTCTCTATCTGAAAAAAGTTAATCCCACTAAACCAGTCACCCCAGGTATAGGTTTACCTTAGAAATAATTGACATTGATACCCACAGTAATAACAACAAAGCCTGAAGACATATTATACAGTTTTCCAGCAAAGTTCAGTATGTGACAGCAGCCAGTGGGAAAATACCAGCCATTAGTAATAAAGAGAATGGAAAGTGGAGTGTAGGTGGTTGGATTAGGAGGGCATCTGGTATCAGAGCGGGAGGTAAATAAACCTGGCTCGGTTCTGTCTGAGAGCAGACCTGCCTCTGCTGTGGCGCGCTCCAGTTTGGAGGGAACGGCGTGCACACTTCCACGCGAT